>NC_138655.1:117465624-118846112 GCF_964273445.1 Streptopelia decaocto | reverse complement strand
CCTCTCACCCCCCTCTCCCCTCCCTCTTCTCCTCTCCTCTCTTCTCTTCTCTTCTCTTCTCTTCTCTTCTCTTCTCTTCTCTTCTCTGCTCTGCTCTGCTCTGCTCTGCTCTGCTCTGCTCTGCTCTCCTCTCCTCTCCTCTCCTCTCCTCTCCTCTCTTCTCCTCTCCTCTCCTCTCACCTTCTGTTCCTACCTCCTCCTCTCATGAGAATTACATGCTGAGGAAATCTCCACTGAATACCCAGAACCCTGCCTCAGCCCAGGCATTTGCTCTCTCACCTTCTACAAAGGAGGCATGTACCTTCTCACAGGTGGCAGAGCACTGGGCACACTTGAAACCACTCTGCATTCCACTTCTTACAGCTCCTGACCCTGGCTCCCCACTCCATCAGGATGGTGAGCTCTGCCATTCCCCTGCTTTTGCTTCTGCTATCTAGCTGAAAAGGATGTTCGCTCAGCAAAGAGATTGGAAGGTGGCCCTGCTGGGAGCTAGCCTTGCAGCGGACAAACTCCAGCTGCCTCATCCACATCTTCCTCCGTCAGCCCCAGACAAGTGATTTGACCGGCTCCTCAAGGACTTCCTCTCGGATGTCTTCTGGTTGCCTCTAGGACAGCTCTGGCAGCAGACAAGGGACGCTGCTCCCTTTTATACTGTCCCAGGGCATTTTGACTTCAGCATTGCCCAGCGGTCACATTGTGACATGGAGGTGACATGGGCCCCCAGTGTCCCACCCCGCCCACTGCCACTCTACCCAGCACTCTTTGCAGGAAGCCGTTGGGGTGCTGCTGGCCCTGAGGCTGTCCCTGTGCCGAGGAGGCCGGGGCCCTGTCCCTGCTCTTGGTGGCCATGCACTGGGCATGGCTGAATACACCTGGGAATGGCAGTGGCATGAAATTACGGAGGAGGATATTCAGCTACAAAGGAATTTATTTTTTTTTCTTTTAAATTACTAAAAGAAACAGTGAAAACCAATCCTCTAGCACATTCTCGTAATGAATCAGTCTGCAAAGCTGCAATGGGTGGAGGAAGCTGCCAGCCTACGCCTATTCCATTAAAGAATCTCAACATTCTGGTACCAGCTCCATGTGAAGCAACAGGCTCTCTCACATCTCCAGCCATGGTTCTGATGGATCATCAGGCAGAGTGAGGCTAGAGATGAATTCCCTTGCCAGGGCTGGTCCTGTCCAGAGGGCTGTTAGGAAAAATCAGCCTTGTGTGCTTCACAAGTAGAACCTCTGTCTTCAGACAACATAGGCCTGTGAAACTCTTAAAAGCACCTTATCAAACACTCCTGAAATTCCTGCTCTACTGCAGGCAAAGATCAAATTCTGTTAAACTGTGTCTGCATGAATCTCTGATACAAAGGCAAAACCACCAGGCTCATAGATCTTGCCAGAAGGACTGAGCTCTGCAGTGATGGAGTTCTCACTTGTGTGCCTCTGCTCTTGAGTACCTCAACATCCTCATCCTCCGTTGTTACCAGTTTACCTGTCTTGCTCATCAGATCCTGAAAATCTATTCTCCATTAACTTGGAGCCATCTCAGGGCCTTATGAGAGTGCCCAAATGGCCCTGGCATGATTGACTTTGGGGGCAAGGATGCTTCCCATGCCTGACAGGACACCACGGTGTGCTTCAAAGCACTGGGCCTCCTTGCAACCACTCTGCAACCCGGTTCTTACAGTTGCTGCTCCTTGATCCACAGGGGATGAGAATGGTGAGCTCAGTAGTGCTCCTCAAGGAGTCATTCCCTTGTTCTTGCCATTGATATCCAGCTGGAAACAATTTCTGTCCATCAAATGAGCTTGGAAGGTGGCCCTGCTGGGAGCTGGCCTTGCAGCAGAGAACCTCCAGCAGCCTCATCCAATTAGTTCTTCCTCCTTCACCCCTATTGAGAGCTTCCAACAGCTCCTCAAGTACTTCCCCTCAGATGTCCTCGGGCTGCCCCCAGGCCAGCTCTAGAAGTGGACACGGGAGGCTGCTCCTGTTTATCCTGCCCTAGGGCACTGTCACCTCTGCGTTTCCAGGTGGTGGTCCTGTGACATGGGAGTGGCAGAGCCCCTCATGTGCAGCCTTGCCCACCGCAGCAACACCTGCTGCTCCTCTGCCCAGCATCCTTCATAGAATCTTAGAATGCGTTAGGTTGCAAATGACCTTTAAAGTCATTGAGTCCAACTGTTAACCTAAAACTGCTAAGTCCACTGCTAAACCATGTCCCTAAGAACTTCATCTAAATGCCTTTTAAACACCTTCAGGGATGGTGACTCCACCACTTCCCTGGGCAGCCTGTTCAGTGCCTGACAACGTTTTCCCTGAAGAATATTTTGCTAATATCCAATCTAAACATCCCCTGGCACAAACTTTAGGTCATTTCCTCTTGTCCTATCAGTCGCTACTTGGGAGAAGAGACCAACACCCTCCATGCTACAGCTTCCTTTCAGGTAGTTGCAGAGAGCGATAAGGTCTCTCCTCGGCCTCCTTTTTCTCCAGGCTAAACAGCTCCAGTTCCATCAATTGCTCCTCATCAGACTTGTGCTCCAGACACCTCACCAGACTTGTTGGCCTTCTCTGCACTTTCTTCAGCACCTCAATGTCTTTCCTGTAGTGAGGAGCCCAAAATCGAACACAGGATTCAAGGTGGGGCCTCATCAGTGCCGAGTACAGGGGAACAATCACTTCTCTAAGCCTGCTGGCCGCACTATTCCTCATACAAGCCAGGATGTTTTTGGCCACCTGGGCACACTGCTGGCTCATGTTCAGCTGGCTATCAGTCAACACCCCCTGGTCCTTTTCTGCCAGACAGCTTTCCAGCCACTCTTCCCTCAGCCTGTAGTGCTGCCTGGGGTGGTTGTGACACAAGTGTAGGACCCAGCACTTGTCCTCCTTTAATCTCAAGTAGTAGTAATCTGCAGCAAACCACCAGCTTTTTGGCCTTCTCCTGTGCTTTTCTCTACAGGAGTAACTTGAATAAGCACTTCAGCTTTCAGCTGGCAGAACAGGCAGAGTAGCATACAAGGAATATGGACTGCAGAGCTCATCCTTTTGGCCAGATCCACCTCAGCTCATGGCCACCCTTTAGATCTGGCTTTCCTGCCAGGGCATAGACTCAGCAGACCACAGCTGGTTGGAGTCCCTGATACGCTAAGGCACGTGGACAGCAGGGGCTGTTCACAAGTGTTCCGGAGCTAGGCAGGACTGTGCTTAGAGCTGGTTTTTAGCAGAGCAGTCAAAATGACAGACAAAATGCAAGCTTCACCTATGACCAATGCACAGCTTGCTGGCTCTGCCCCTTCACCTGTGTGGTGACCCTGAGCAGTTTTGTCCCAGATTCCTACCTTCCTCTCCATGTCTTGTCAATGGTGCTGGAGTTGAAACAGTCTGGGAAAGCAGTGTGAAATGGATGTTATTAATATCTGTGAAGGATGTGTTATGGGAGAGAGTGGATGAAGAACCTGTGTAATGTCAAGGTTTTCCTAGCAGGTTTTCCTCTGCAGAGACCCCAAGTCCAGTACCAAGGGGTTAATGAGAACGTGGGATATTTTTCAGATTGCATCAAGATCTGTTTGGCAGCTGCTACAAAACCACTCTACATGGAGGCGAGCCTGTCACCCGCAGGTGGGCATGCCATCTCATCTTGAGGCATGGTCCATCCTCAGAAAGCAGGTAACTTTGTGTTTTCCTTTTTTTGCATAGGTGTCAGGTTAGTGGTGGATTTTTAGCATGTTCCCTCATCTGGACCTGTGCATTTCTGGTGAGTACAGTAGGCCAAGCCAGGCTAGCTCACGCTGTATTGGAAAGTAACTGGAAATCCCCAGAGCAGAATGTCCCTGTTGCTTGTTCCAGCCTGTGCTGGGTGTTCCAAGCCCCTCTAACTTGACACCTTACAGGCTCTTGTGAGCGCTCCCAACCCTAGCCAAGTCCAGTCAAGGCTGTTCATTGTCATAAATCCCAGATCTTTGATGACTTAAGGAGGTCATGGGGACACAGGTTTCATAAATGTGTGAGCCAGAGATTTTATGTGCTCCATGTTCTGAAGCTGGCTGGCAAGTAACCTGATCAATATGGTGCTCTTAAAAATGTGCATACAGGTTTCATACAGGTGATTTTCTTGGGACATTGCTATCTGACTGAAAGAGACTTTTCCCTTTGTAGACAGACCATCATTAAGAGCATTCCAAACATGCAAGGTATGGTAGGTATTCAAAACAAATACCTAGTTCCTATGAACTGTTTAGATCATTAGCACATCTAAAAGCACCTCAGGAAACCCGACTGCCTCAGGTCTTTAATAACCATCTAGTCAATCCTTCTGCTCTAAGACAGAAACAATTAGATTTAAACGATTTTTGACAGGCATTTTCCTAGTCTACTCTTAGAAACATTCAGTGACAGGGATTCAATAAGCGCCCCAGGCAAGCTCCTCCAGTGTCACACAATGCCTAGAGTTAGGGAACTTAACTTTCTGGTCTAAGTCTCCCTTGCTGCATTTTAAGTTCACTTCTCCTTGTCCTGGCTGTGGTGGAAAGATTATTCCCTGCTCATCACCAGCAGCATGTCTGAGCACTGCAGTCCTTGTTCTTGTCAATCTTCTGCTTTCCTTTCTTGCCTCACTGAGCATCGTCCATATGTACAGTCTTTTCTCACCAGAGGTGTTATCTTGACACCCCTCCCCTCCTGGATCATTGCTTTCCCCTGAAATACCGAAATATATCTACTGCCTTTTTTTTTTTTTTTTTTTTCCATCATGTGCTGTTAGATACCAAATACAGGACTCCAGCAGCTCTGTGGTGCTCACAGTGTTTAATGCATGACACTCACCTATGTGAATTAAGTGTCTCCCTTTTTTCACCACTGCATGATATTGTCCATGCAGGTTAAATCAGGAACCATCACCCTTAGGTCTTTCTGCAGAGCATCTGCTGGGTTGGAAGACCAAAAGCCACAGAAGTCAAATGGCTTGTGCAGTCCCCTTCTGGATCACAGGCACGGGTGGGAACAGGCAAGAGGAGGCTGCTCTTGGAGAACCATATGAAAAGCAGGGAAAGGACATGGGAATGCAAGTGGCAGGGGTTCAGAGGAAAGCTCGCAGGCAGCCTGTAGGAGTTCTTGTTGTCAGAGTTGCAGCCAGTTCCCAAACCACCCTCCTGCATCCCAGCCCAACCTGGAGTTTTCACTGTTTGCTCCAGGGAAAACCAAAGCAGCTATTGCAGCATTTGCAGCCTTAAGAAGTCTGCGAGGTGATGAAGGCTTTACAGTATTGCATTAAATTGGGATTGCTTCACTAAATTAAATTGCTTCACTCAGATACACACAGTCCTCCATGGGTGTTTTTCTGCCATGCTGGAGTGGAGTGCAGAAGTGAAACCTGCTGGCAAAGCAAACCCTGACGTGCCACAGGGGCATGTCAGCCCTGACTCACATATCTCTGCTGTGCTGTCGCATGATTCGCAGCTACACGCAGCCCCTCCATCTCTCACTGACACTGCGCTAGGTTGGGAGGTGCAGTGCTGGACTTGGAGAGGTCACAGCAGTGTGATGACAGTGCCAGCACAGGGTCAGTGTGCAGGAATGGTGTTGATGTGTAGAATGAGTAAAAGGATGGGGATAATAAAGCAGAACCCAGAAATCTCTGAGCTTATCGCTCTCTTGTTAGCAATTTCCATTTGCATTGAGAAGGAGGGGTTTTTTTCCAATCCTTGCCAACACAGGGCATATTTCCTATTTCCTTCTCCTTTCATGCAGTAGGGAGTGGTGCAGTCAGGGAAGATACTCTCATTGAAAACCAGACCACTTGGAAATGAGAAAGCCTGGGTTTGGAGAAAGTCTGGATTTGAAGAAAGCCATATTTTCTTTTCCCTTAATGCCCTATTGTTTGGCAGGCTCTGACAATGCTCGCTGCCACGTGCACAGCATCCACGTCTGGAAGGAGGGCGTACGCTGGTGAAAAGACTTATAAGGTTGTCATCTTGGCTGCAGAGAAACAAAAGCTCCAGGAGGCACTGCTGTCAGGAGCAGAAGGGATGTGGAGCCTTGCAGCTGTCACACTCCGAGTGAAGTTCCCTATTCACTCGCCTCCTGCCATCCATGCTCATCAGGGCTCCAGATATTTCCCCCTCCCTCTCCTTGTCACTGCTGAGCCCCAGCGGATGCTAATGCCATACTCCTTCCTCTGAAACATGAACAAGAATCTCTGTTCTAAGTTCTGTTTAGGAGGAAGCTTTACACCACTAATTAGAAAAAATTCGGGGTTTGCTTGGGGTTTTGTTGTCTGGTTTGTTGTTTGTTGCAGGTCTGCAGTGACGAGCCAGTTCCCACCCCCCCAGCAGGCTTAATTATTTATGAATGTTCCACAGAGACCAGACGTGTCAAAAAATGATTAAGCCAAATGCTCGCCGACTGCCCTACTTGGCTGTTGTGGTGGTTGTTCTCGCTGATCGCTGGGAGAGCACGATATAGCCCTTATTAAAATAGGTAGGCCACCTAATTGCTTCCTCTGGGGGGAAAAAAAAAAAAAAAGGCCCTTTCAAAATCCTCATCTCTTTGAAAAATAGCAGACCCAAAATAACTCTGCATAACTCTATAAAAATGCATAGAATGGTATTTACATGACTGTAATTAATGCATACGCAGTAGCATGTGCACACAGGCATTAGAGAAAGGTGATAAAAGTATCTCAATTATCTTCTGCATGGTGCAAGACAGTGCACAGGCTGGTGAGATGGTGGTCGGTGGGTCTCCTCAGGCAACATAGAGAAGACAGCTCAGTACAGATGCGCAAGGGGACAAAACCAGATAGCTGGTCCCCTTGCACACGGGGCCCTGATGGATAGTCCCTGCCTTGCTGCCCTCTTCACTACACCACAATGCCATAGACCTTCTCCAAGTCTGTTGTCCTATGGGTCAGCACCTTCAGGCAGGGACAGAAGAGAAGCTGATCATCCTGTACTCGCAATATTTTGCAGTATTTGCAAGATTTTGTGCTATTTGCACTCTGAAAAAGCAGGAGCCCAGTTTGCCATGTGTCTTGGAGCACTGTTATCAGTACTTTGTCCACCGGTCTGTATTTCTGGGGAGGGCTGAGACTGGTGAGTGGTGTGTCCAACTCAAACCTTTATCTCCTATCGAATAATCCTATATCCTAGACATCTGATGTGGTGCAATCTGTGCCCTGCTAGAGACATGGGACAGGGTGAGGATGAATGAGGAGGGGACACAGACCCAGTAACTTTCTTCTATCATGCAGCAAGTGCTGAAAATAGAGTCTTTGATACGTGATGGAGATGTACGTTGTGACTCCATCACTGTTTCGTTTTACAAAGAGTAAATTTTGCTTCCCTGGACTATGGGTCTCTCCACTTTCAGGACCTGATGCAGCTCCTGTTCTGACAGCTGCATCCAGCTTCTCCTCTGCCACTAAAAAGAGAATGAACTAAAAAAAGAATGCGGTGATGCTACAACCATTTCCGGTCCTCCCATAAATCTGTTATTCTATGAATTTGCCTAGCTGAGCTAAACTTTGGGCACCCATGTCCTCCTGTGTTAAGTAATGTTTTCCACCACTTGAGTAGGTTTTGCATGAAGAAATATCCATCACTTATTTGAACCTGCCTCCTGCTGGTTTTGTTTAATCACCTTTGCGTTCTGTATTGAAGCAGAAAGTTAAAACATTTTTCCCATTCTCCACTTTCACATCACTCAAGACTTTACAGACCTCTAGTATCCCACTATGTGGTCTCTCTTTCACAGGTAAAAGAGTCCCAGAAACATTTATCAATGTTTTGGTTTATTGCCCATTACCCTTGCAACTATTTGCATTTGGTTTTTGGTTTTTGTTTTAGTACACACCTTAACTTGAACTTTCAGAGCCAAAAATCAGTATACCCTGAAGCCCTAACTCATATAAACCACAAGCAAGAGTCCTTCTGCTGTTTTGGAAAACTGCTTCAAAGAAAGCGCCCTTGAATCTGATTTACAGTGTCCCCAAGGGGAGCTTAATTTATAACTCTCCTGAGCAGAAATTCCTAAAGATTTCAGAACCAGCTAGCCCCAGTCCACTGACTGAGGAGCCTCACACCTTAAAACCAAGAGGACCCGCTCCTAGTAGACGTTGCCTTTGAGAGAGGTGCAGGGCATTTTTTTGACATAACTGGATGCATGTTCTGCTGTGCTCTAGTGCGGAGATAGAGCTACATGATGCATGCAGGGTCTTGTCTTACTCCAGTTTCCAGAGGAAAGAGGCTGCTTTCTGCACTGCCACCAGTCCATGGTATTTAAAAGCTTTAAAACACCAGTAGCAAAGGGCAACTGCCCATGGTCTAGGTCAAAAAAAAAATTGTTCTGACCTGGAATACAGTTCCTTTGTTCCTAGTTTTACAGCATCATGTGCCACCAGAGCAAAGGGAAGATGCATTTGTGAAAGTCTGTAAATAAAACATTAAAAAAAAAAGGGGGGGAGGCAGCTACACTTAAGCGAGGTTTTGCTTCTCTCTGTTATAGACATATCCCTTACGTGCCCAAAAGATGGGTGAGGTGAACAAGGTAAATGCTGAGCTGTGAATTCCTGAGCCACCCAGCCTGTTACTAATTACCATGATTAAATATTGACACAGTGACTGCACACAGGGCTCCCAGGCAGAGATCAGTACCCCTCTGTGCCAGCAGCAGAAAAATCCAGACAAAGAAACAGTTCCCTGAGCACTTACATTGCAAGACCCAAATCCATCCTACAATTAATGTCCCTCAGAGACTGCCAGCATGTGTGAGAGCTTGCACAGCTCTAGCAAGGGGCTGGTGGATGTCAGGAGGTTCCTGATGGTTTCTGATGGCCTGAGGTTTCTGAGGTCAAGGGAGGTGATTCTGCCCCTCTGGTGAGAGCCCACCTGGAATCCTGCATCCAGCTCTGGAGCCCTCAGTATAGGAAAGACATGGACCTGTTGGAGAGGAGCCAGAGGAGGCCACAAAAATTATCAGAGGGCTGGAACAGCTCTGCTGTGAGGACAGGCTGAGAGAGTTGGGGTTGTTCAGCCTGGAGAAGAGAAGGCTCCAGGGAGATCTTATTGCGGACTTTCAGTGCTTAAAAGGGGCCTGTAAGAAAGATGAGGACAGACTGCCTCCAAAATGTGCATGTCATCCAAGTGCTACTGTCTGCTAATGCTGCAGCTGTGCATGCAGGGGCTGCCTGTTGCACACACTTTTAAAAATCTGTTTTGGCAGTGCAGTGGTATATGCAGTGTAAAAACTGAAAACCAGCAACTGCTATACATCTACTGAAGAGCTGAATGTGTGACAGAGAAGGCAGCAGTTCAAATGATAGTCCCAAGCCATGCTGCTGTTGGGTCCTCAGTGACTCTTTTGCCAAGTTCCTGTTTTCTGTAGCTGTATTTCATCTATTAAAATGCATAACAAAGAACTTCTACCCTTATTTATGCAAATTTGTAGCCAGAACTTTCATTATTGAGTACAACCGATCTGAATTTTCTGATGAAAGGCACACAGATTTTACTCTCTTCTTTAGAACAGCTAAATACTTTGGGGTAACTTACACCTCTACACATCAAGTAGCTATCATCCACCTGCATTTTTTCACCCGTCTTTCAAATTGCCTTGCACTCCCATTTTTCAGCAGAGAAACTCTGAATGCTTAAGTTCAGCCTGCGAAAGCTGTTCATGGGTTGGCACAGGGTGTGAGCTGAGAAAAATGTTGTCACAGGCTATCTGTCACTTCAGAAGCCATCAGTCCAACAAATCCAGAAGCTGGTGTTACATTAAGGCATCTATGGCATGTCTGCTCCTATAAATACATCACTTACAGTGGAGACCTCTATGAGTTGTCAAGGGGCAGGTTTGTATTTATGGCACCCATTGAGTAAAAAGGGAAAATTAATTTCCTGTTTTGAAATCAGTTTCAATTTTATCAACAGGAAAACTACATCACGAAGCTGACTATCTGCCTGCAATATAACGTACACAGCTTTCCTATTTAGCCATTAGGCAGATTATTCTCTGCTGGATGGATGTGTCATTCCTGTTAATGCTAATGATAGTCCCACATATGCTGTGACAGAATAAATGCCAAACTACGTGAACCATTTACTCCCTAAAGGGAAATGCAACTCCTTCAAGCAGTGTAGGAATCTGCCAGCAAAGTGATGGGAGCCCAAGAAGAGTGGGGTGAGCTTCTAGTGAGGCTGGGATGTAGGGATGTTACTTTCCCAGCAAACTGGAGATTTTCCCATCCATGCTGTCCCCTTGTGCTGTTTTCTCCTGCTCCATGAGTTGAAGTAATTGTAAATGAGCTGCTAGAACAAAAGATTTCAAACAGCCCTTCAGAAGAAACCAGAAACCTGCTTGCTTACCCGTGTTGATTTTTAACCCAGCTCATTTCACAGTGCAGTTCTGCAGACAGCTGTACCAGCGTCACTGAGAGCAGCGAACTGTGGCTGGAGGCCAGGAATGAGCCATTAGAGCAGGGCTGGGGTCAAAACTTCCTATGCTGGCATGGGAGGGAGCAGGAGAGCAGGAGGACGTGGAGCCCTGGCGGGGTGCCTGCCTTGGCACACGGCGCATGGCTGTGCCACCTCCGCATGGTGACACCAGCTCACAGAGCTGCGGGTGAGCTCTGCGTCCGCAGCAGCTTGCCCAGCTGCCAGCTCCAACAGGGTTTGGTCAGCACATGGTTTCTCACCCAGGCCTTTGCCCAGGCTCTGAGGCAAGCTGCCCAGTCCTCCTGGAGCAGAACCAGGTCATTCAAGGGGCATCCCTGTCGTCTGCCCTCCGAGGCACCTCTGGCAGTCACGTACACATGCCAGGGAAGCATGACAGGGGACTCCATGACCCAGCAGATCTTGAATGCAGAAGGAAAAGGCTTCATCAGAACATCTTTAGGAGTTCTCTATGCAGCCATAAAGCAGTTGGTTAGACGGACAAAAAGAGCAGGGGCTGGAGGAAAATCAGCTCTCAGGTTCACTGATAAAGCTGAAGAGGAGACTGGGTTTTTGCTCTTTTATGAGGCTCTTGGTAACCGCTGAGCTATGTCAGTAAAATCAGCTTTGACCACGTGCTGTCTTTTCACACAGATTTCATATCTGAGCAAGTTTATCAGTAAACAAACCCAGTGGCGCTACTGAATGCCCTGAGTGCCAACTTGCCAGGGGGTCAGAGTCACTGCAGCGGAACTGAGCTTGTCCTGCCCAGCATATTATTCCCAGGGGATGACCACCACCCAGTGGGTGACCCCCACAACGGCCTCCCTGCAGACCTGGGATACTTCCACTCCCTGCACTTTGCCACCAAGCATGTGTTTCTTTAGTTTAAGAAATAAAGAAGGTACTTGCATTTCTGAGGTAATCCCCATGGAGTGAATGCAATAATATGTCATGTGGTGTTAAAGGAATGCAAGCAGTCATGGGTTAGGAGGGAAATTAAACCAGGCTTTAGCTGCTTCCACATAGAACCAGACAATAGATCGTGTTGTTTCCTCCCCACATAGGGTGTTCTTCCATGGGTAAGTCAGGCCTAATTCACATGGAGTCTTTCATATGGTACCAATAGGATATGAAAGATAAAATAGCCAGCAGGGTCCACATTGCATATCTGGCAGGTCAAACTCTGCAAGCCCTGTTTGGTTTCTCCTGCGTCTCAGGGACTGACGGGGACTTTGCAAAGTCCTCATGTGTTGCTGTGGCCAAAACATCTCCATGCACAACATTACTGCTCACTGTTTGCAGCCAGTAGCATCTGACAATGCGTTTGACCTGCTCTTCTGGCTGGCTATGGCTCGGAGAGCCACATGCCTGCTCTGCCAGCCTGTGTTGGCTACAGCTTGCTGTAGCTGCAGCTGAGATAGGGGAAGAGGACAGAGGTCCTTTCAAACAAGACTTCATAGAAAGATATCCACCTTAGCTAGGAGGGGCTGTACTGGTCCTCAGGGAGGCTCTGAACTCTGACCACTTCTTGGGGTGGACAGTGGAGATGACAGTAGAGCACATAACTTGTGAGAACTCAAGAACCTGGTTGTCCATTCAGAAGAATGTGGCCACCACTGCCATGGAACCCACAGGTCCAGCTACAAATGGCCAATGCTGGCCAACTTCACCTGTGCATGCTGGCTGCTGGACAGGTGAGTAATGGTTGTATACTCTGCTGCTACCACATGTTGTAAGACTCACTGGTCATCAGCAGTAGTGGCTACTGATGGTTAGGACTGCATGGAAGCACCACGGGGCATCCCCATTCCTCTGAGCTGCACTCCATTCTGTCCCTTTGTGGTCACCTATAGAAACAGAATTATTTTTTACTGTGCTTAGCCTAAGTTTAACAAGGCAAAATAAGCGGGATCTGGAGACATTGAGGCTGCTTGAAAGTTTTCAGGAATTCTCATCTGTTTTCTTCAATGTAGAAAGTTCCTTTGCCAGCATAGCTAATAAGGATATTGGTGATATCAGCAGTCTTTCCCTTCTCCTTGGAAGCTCCTCTGTTATCATGGCTAACTAATCATTTAATGGGATATCGGGATTGCAGATTTACACTATTTAAGTATCGCTGCTGGCTAAGCGTGGCACATGCATTTTAAGACATGAAGGGTAGGTGATGGGCACTGACTGGAAGCTTTACTCTGCTGAGCAGCAGCTGCAAAGGCAAAAGAGAGCAGAGGTTCAGGGAGCTGCAAGACCACACAAGCTGCCCATCAGACATGCTGGCTTCAGTGGTAGTAGACAGAAACATGTTATTCGTCTCCTCTGTGTAATTTGCGTGCATGTCTAAACATCTGATACAACAGCACCCACCAGGCCGCTGCAGGTGGCTGAATGGCAGCATTTGGTGACTTCACTTTGGTTGTATTAACTCTCAGCATTGTCGCCCCATTAGTTCCCAGGCCCGAGCCTGAGTGAGCACAGGGCCTTGCAGGCCTGGGCAGGTCCCTCATCTATGGGCAAGGCTCGCCATACATTGTACAAACAACACTGCTGCGGGGCGAGTGGGAGGAAATAAACTTTATTAGGAAGGAAAACACAATTTTTATTGTTCTGAAAGAACAGTTGGTGGTGAAAGCGCCCAAGGTGTGATAACACGTACAAGTTCATGAACTATGCAAAGGGACATGGTGACAAGCTGTGCCAAGAGGAGGGGGGATGTCAGCCACGGAGCTGCAGAAGTGCCTCATGCAGCAGCAAAGAGCCCTTGCTGTTGGCTGTGCTGGCCAGCTGGGTGTGGGGCACCGTGGCAGCAAGCCGGTGCTTACTCACAAGGATTTTGGGTCCTGCCAATGCTTTTTTTGCCAAGGCAGAAGCAGCTGAGTGACAGAGGAGGGTGTCGGAGGTGGGCTGCAGTTCCCAGTGATAGCTGGTGCAGGACCGGGTGCACATCATCTCGCTGGGGGATGGTGAGGAGGAAGAAGAGGTGCAGTGGTTGTCACTCAGAGGCACTTACTACAGCCACATTTGCCTGTGTGTTTTTCCACCAGATGCTGCTACGTCTCCACGTCCATTTCTGTTGCCTGCTCTGGCTGAGCCAGGCTGCACTCAGCTGCCGCAAGGCCTTCTCCAGTCCCATCGCAGATCAAACCCATCCCCTTTTCTGCCAGTCCCTTGCTATGATGCCCTCTTCCTGGTCTTGGTCCTCTCGTATCTCTTTACTGTTCCCTTTCCTTGTCTCACATACGCCACCAGCTCCCGAACTGCAGTCCACTTTGAGGTGGGGTCTGTGACCTCCCAGGTGCCTCCTCCTTGGCTCTTTCCCTTTGACTCAAGCTACAGCCTGCTGTCCCAGCTCACTGCTGGTGTTCCTCTGGGGCTGACTGTGCCAGCATCCCCCCTGTGAAGCAAGAGAAGTAATAAGCTGCTTTCATTGCTTTGTTTCCACAGTAACAAAAATGGCTTTTTTTCTTCCCCCTGCAAAAAACATCCCCCATCCCAGTTTTGAGACACTATCTCCAGCACTTCTTGCACATATCTGAAGACCCTAGGGATGGTAAGTCTATCCCTAGTTTCCCTTGAGCTCTTTTGTGTGCTGATGCATGACAGCAGGTTCTTGCAGCTGGTAGTATGCACCTTTGCTGATCTGCTGCTGTGCTGCAATCTATCTTTTACAAGGGATGCTGCATGGGGCCAGTTATCTAATGAACTGCTCATGTGTGCGTAGGAGGGTTCAGGGAGCGCTGATGAAGCCCCATTAGCAATCACATTGCTGGTTCTGCAGGTAGTCCCCTCCCTCCCTTTTTTGGATGACATGACAAAGAAACTGCACATTGACAAAGCCAAAAGGAATTCAGCAAGAGCCTTGCTGTAGTGGTTCCCAGAAAGGTGCCTCCTGCTATCCCGCAGAGCTGGAAAAATGTGCACCCATGTGCTGGGACTTGGGGGAAGTTCTTCCATACAGTTTGAGAGGCCTCAGCAAGCATTTCATTATCCCTCTTTATATCTTCAGCTCATGGCTCATTGCATCCATAAAACTGTCCTGCCCTCAGGCTCAGACATTTCACAGAGGTGAGAAAGGGTCCACGCATCTGTGCTTCACAATTTAGGCTTTGCATAAATAATTTTGTTGCGGTCTGCTACACTGACTTCAGAAGGCTGGAGAAAGATCAAAACCAGAGCTGGATTCATCAAGCTTAAGGCATACACTTTCTACAGCCAGCAGCACATGGGGGAGAGATGTGATTGGTATGGTGTTGACCACTGCAGCTTGGAGGTCCACTGACAGCTGGATGACCCACCAGCAGCCTTTGTCATGAGACATAAGGGGGCACAAACTCTCGATCTTGGCTCCCATAGCTCTGTGCTGCCACTCCCCATTGCTGCTACATGACTCACAGGCAGCTGAAAACCTTTCCTGATAAAGGTTTTGCAGAAACAAAGAAAGAAATACAGCAAGCAAGAAGTAACATAATAATAACAATAATAACAACAATAACAATATCTTCAAGAAAAAGCCAATATAAAAACTTCCTACTTTTCATGAAATAAAAGAGATAGCACAAAGAGATACAAACTGGCACTGATTTTCTGTGTGAACTGCTGCGTTTCCAGTACAATGTGTCCTCCTGAATGAAGCCTCCAAATCTCACTTCTCATCAAATGCCTTTGCTGGAGCTGAGCGTGTGCTCCTTAAAGATGCAGAGAAAAAGGGGAGCTGTGCTTGGCGGGGGGAGCAGCTAAACAGTGGGGGAAAGAGGGGAAAGGGCAGCCACAGTCCTGGGCACACTGACCAGAAGAAAAACTGGTGAGAAAGAGGCATATTTTGCCAACTGCACTCCCAGTTATTTAGCCTGCAGCTGCAGCCAGGGAGGGAGAGAGCAGCATGTAGGGTGAATGCAAGCTCACATCCACACAAGATAACTCATTTTCTCATTAGTGAGAAATGTAATGCACGCACTGACAGTGACCCATAGCCGAATGCAGCGCTAGTTTCAGGTCTCCCCACTGGGGCTGAGCATTTCCAGAGGCTGGCAGCAGGAATTAGGGTCGTGGTTTGTGCTTGATTGATGGCACATGCGGGGTAGGACTCACTATTTGTCATCTCCTCAGCACCCTTTAGCCTACATCTGTGCTGATGCCTTGGGCCAAAACTCTTGTCCCTCTCCTGGTACTGTGGAAAGCTGACTGGACATGAAGTGGCTGTCCACGTCCTGCTTGTCAGCCTCAGGTCATCTGAACATGGCACAGCTTGGCTCCCTTACATGACCACTCCAACCCCAGAAGCTGAGAAGGTCCAAGGAAAACCAGCTCCACCCCCAGTCCTGACATGGCATTGCTCCTGATGCAGTGCAGTCCAGCCGCGGTCCCAGGAGGGATTGGGTACCCACCAAGGGGTATTGGCACCAGCTCCCACTGCCCTACCCAGCTTTGATAAGGCTGGCACCCATCTGCAGGCTGCTTCTGCCCCCTCCTCCCCATGGTCTTTCTCCATGGCAAGCTCTCAGCCCATCTGTCTCCAAAGCTGGATAGTTTTTGCCCCATGCCCTGATTCCTTCTTTCCTCATCTGACCCCTTCTCCAGCAGCAGCTGAGGTGGCAAGAGAGCAAAAGCAGGGTCTTGCAGGCCAGCAGCAAACTTGCTTTCATCATCCTTGCGATGCTACCATCGGCTTGAGTTGCTTCAAAACGTAGGCTCTGCTGACCTCTAGGGGACTGCTACAAAGCCAAAAGCAGAAAGGCTTGCTCATGGCATGCTACATGGCATGCTACAGCCCTTCATATGCTCTTAAGGAGCTCTGGGGTGGGTATAACAGCTGACACCCACTCCTGGGCCCTTTAGCACTACTAGAGGCTGTAAATAAAAACCTGCCTCCAACACTGCCCCTGCCATCGCACCATTATAGCAGCAATACCTTAAGAAAAGTGTACAAGCAAGGTAAGGTTGTTGTGGAGAGATATTACCTGCTATCAGACTGCCCCATATAACCGCTGCTTTTATTTCAGCACGGTGAAGCACTTGGGAGTTTGAGATCTTCTGCCTTTCAGCCTCTTCTATATCAGTTTGTCTAATAAAAGGTATAAAAACCTTGCCTTGGTGTTACAACTACAGTACTACTCAGTGAAAAGCATGGAGGCATACACCTAGGGATTGGAAATAAAGGTAAATGTGCTGCTTTATGGCATTTCATCACTCGCTAAGCAAATGGTGGAAGAAAGAACCTTGTAACAGAGAAGAAGGAACATGAAGACTTGTAGAAAGAAAGTGAAAATCTCATGTGCTCCTTAAAACAGCACATGAAGCTGCTGAGGGGGGGCAACTCTGCATTTTCCAGTTGACTCTGCTTGACAAAAACTGTGGTGGGTGAAAAAGCCTTACGCAGGACCCTATAGAGGCAACAGAAACTGCTAACCTCTAATGGATCTGTTCTCCTTGATACAGAGCCAAAATCCATCATAACCCTGAAATATCCTCATTTCTTGACTTGGGGAAGGCACGACATAACTCTGGAGAGCTGGAGTGTGGACAGACATGGACCGAGGCGAAAACTATGTGCATGGCCAAGTGCTCCCATCTGCAGCCGCCACCTGATGTGGGAGCTCTCCACTAGAGCAGGGCAGCTGCTTATCCCTGGGCTGAGGTCCATATTAGCAGAGAGCTGCTGTCTAAGCTGTAGAACTCCACTTGACCTTCTGACGCAGGAAGAGTCCATCCAGCAGACCTGAGCAGGCAGCAGGCTCCAAGTAGCTGAACACATAGCGGGATCGTCACCTTTTCCACAAGATCAGCTGTATCTGTAGCCAGAGCCTAATTGTCACTGTGGCTTCCACCATACACAAAGGTCTCTGAAGAGGCTGTGGGACTTGTGTTGCCAGGACCGTGCACCAACCTGAGGGAGTCAGTCCTGGCAGGCACTCCACCAGATACAGGAATGGCTTTAGAGCCAACACTGAGGGCTCTGGACACACCACAGGGGACGTAACTGGCACACTCCTACTGAGAGCTCGTGCCCTGGGAAGTGCCAAAAATACAAGTCAAAGTGCAAAGCTAAAGCACTTTTCCACAGGCTGGAAAATGTTCAACCCACAGAGTCTCATGACAAAAGCTAACGACTGACAGCATCCCTTCAACCAAATCAGGGTGAGGAGATGTCAAAACGGCAATTAAAAGTGGAGTGTTTAAAGAAAAGAGACAAATGAGTTGAAAAGAACCACGAATTTTCATTTCAGCATCACTACATGTCTCTTAATTAGAACAGACACCTCCCTCATCTGTGCAAAACAGAAGAGGACCTGGAGACTGGCTCATCCACAAATACTACCACCAATTCCCATCTTCTGACAGCAAATCTACCACCTCAGACTGTGCCTAACTGAACTACCCCAGCAGTTCTGGGTCCTGTCCTGCAAAGCAGGGCTTACCCTGCAGTGCCCAAAGCTCAGATTAAATCCTTTTCTCCTCCTTACAGCTGCAAACATCACATTTATCCCACCATGCGCCAACACTGCCCAGGAAATGTAAGCCTATCGTTCCCTTTGCCACACACATCATAGTTATGCTTTAGTCCCTCAAAAATCCCCGTTTAGTTGATCTTGCTCACAGAGAAAAGACTCCATCGGTCATCAGTTTGGTAAGCTCTTTAATGGCAAGCTCATGGTGTAACAACGCTGCTGGATTCGATGCCTCGGTGGTGGGAGAGGAAGGAGGATCAGAAGAAAGGCAGGATTCCACTGAAGACCTGCACCTTTTAAAGCATCAGTTAAAAGGGCAACATCTTTTGGCAACCCATTTCACAGCTTCATACTCCCAAAGACAGAGAGGTTTGCACGGTGTGGTGCAACACAGGTTTCTGCTTGGCATGTTGAGGTCTGCCTGGTCCCTGCATTTGTAAAGGAAAACCCAACAACAACAACAAAATTGCATTGACTGAAATCCAGAGCTGACATTTCCACCACCCCCGAAGATTAAAGCAGGCATCTTTTACATGCAGTGTTAGCACAGACCTTTGCCTACACAAGCAACAGCATATCGGTACAGACGGAATTTCAAAGTTCGATGTCTTTTACACGAAACCAGTGAGCTTTGCTGTAGTCAGCAGCAACTAGTTCAAAGAGGTTTTTTTCTGCAGACCAATGAACACCCTTTTTGTTAATCTGTATATTTGTTTATGACCAAGCTTGTACTGACACTGCAGAGCTATGTGGCTCTGTAGAAAGTGGGGTTTGCAATAATGCAGATGCTCCTTTAGGCACTGCCCTTCTTTTTATTTTATTTTTTTTTTTAAAAGCAATGAGGAAAAAGTCAAACATAGAGCATGTAAATGATAATTTGGCTTACTGAATGGGTGACTGCTGTAAGTGAAGAGGTTTCCCTCGTACACCTGCCACAGACACCAGATAGCAACAATGCAACTAAGTAAGTCTCAGAAGTCCAATAAAAACCCAAGGTGACAGGGTCTGCCCTCCAAGTCTTTCCCATCAGAGGTAAGGACCAAATTTAAGGAATCTATTTATTTTAGTATTTGCCTCTGAAGTGATGTCCCTGAGCCTTCAGCTCCATGGTGATGCTGCAGGGACCACATCAAGCCCAGCCTGCTGCAGGGTCACTCCTGCCTGGCTGTCACACCAAGGCTTCCCAGCTGCACAGGCTGCTGGGGAGGAGGGGAGGTCCTGCCAGAACTGAACACATAAAGCATTTCCCTCTGCTCAGCAATTTACACAAAGAGGCATGCAGCTAGAGCCCCTGAAGGGATCCTTCCTGATTTCCCATGTCCTGTGGCCAGATCAAAACCAGCCAGCACTGGGAAAGAGACCTGCAGGCTGGGCCAAGCTCCCCAGCAACCAGCAGCCAGAGAGGCCTCATTTTCTGGAAGCCCAGCCTGGAAAGCCTCAATGGGTCATGACTTTCAGAGACTGGATTATTTAGCTAGGCATTGCTCCCTGTGAAAAGATCTTGGGTTTGGCACCTGACTGCTCTCTCCTGCGTAACTCCTGTCTGTCATGGACCAGTTGTGGGTCCTCAAGGGATGACCCACTTTCCACGCCAACTCATCCCCCTGTGTTGCCTGTGCAGAGAGGACACTGTGGCTCAGTAACACACTGCGCAGAACTGCGGCTCTCCCTGATGCACCTGGCTTGCAATCTGTGGGAGATCAAAGGTATTTCTCTCCCCGCTCTTCTGCTTCCCCTCTTCTAGGAGTGGGAATTTCTGAGAAGAACAGCGTGGTAAGGATGGACACAAGGACAGACACAGGGTAAGGATGGACAAAGGGTGAGGATGGATGAAGAAGTAACATCGCCTCCTGCCACAGCTAAAGCTGACAGTAAAATACCCACAGGCTTCAGCCCTGGATCCCATTGAAAGATCAGGAAACATGTTGAAAGAGCATGGCAGCTTTCCAAAGTAATATCCATAATGTTATTGTAATCATCTTTAGTGTCCCAGTCTCACATCCCACCCTGCAGAAGGGGAAAGGGCAGTTACCTACTACCTGATGTTGTAGCAGAATCTCCTCCCTGCTGTCTGCAGCCACCATCTCACACAGCACACTTTACATGGGACACAGTACCAAGACACAGCAGCTAGCGTGCAGGTCGCCGATGCAGGAAAACTAAGTCTGGCTATTCCCATCCAAAGTGGCATTCTTACAACCATGCAACTTGCAAAAGCACAGCACTATGCACAGAGGGAAACTGCTGGGAAAACAGCCCAGAGCAGGGCAGGACATGGAGCTGACGCCTGGTAGGGTTCAGGTCATCACACTCAGTGGTGTGTTGTTCCTGAAGTTTGTGCAAGGGAAGTTTGCTTATTTTTTTATCCCATGAGCAAGTCCTTTTAAGAGACAGTACTGTGCACCTAATAAAGCAGTTTTATGCTCCCTCACTGCTGCTTCTACCTGCTTACACAATATCATTAATAATAATGTTGGGGAAGAGAGGAGGACACTTTTTTGTTTGCCTTTTCTCCATCCTTTCCTCTCTCAGGCATCTCAAAGTATGAATCAGGCAGGCCACTGACAGAAAAGCACAACCAAGTTCAAGGCCCCAGTAATGTCCAGAGCAGCTTTTTTTGTAAACAGCATAGGTTCAGTAAGCAGATACTTGGCAGGATGGTTTGGGCTGCCTCAGAAATCTCAGCATTTCTCTGAAAGGGGTCTTTCCCACTCTTGCCCCTGCTACACAAACCAGTTGTTACACTTCTGAAATCTGCTCTTCCCTCTGGCATCCCTTGTATTTCTCACACCCCAAGTAGTACTCTGCTCCTTGCATTCATGCAACTCATATTCAGAAGCAACAGTTTTGCACTGCTCTGTCATATTTATATTTAGCCAGAGCATGAAATGCCCATGAGAGAAGGGCAAAGGAAAAGGGAGGCTCTTCTGTGTCCTTTCCCTAACGGTTTGCTTTGAGGACAGGCAATGATAAGGCATACCTCTTTTCACCCACAGATCTAAAAGCACTTCATACACTGGTGTGTACTAAAAGCCCCTTTTACAAAAGGCTTAAGGTGGGACTTCCAAAGGAGTTACCCAGCTCCCACTGAATTTCATGGAAGCCTGGATGGATGACTGGAGGCCTGCCTTGAATTCCCAGCTGCTGATATCCACCTGAAGTTCAGGGCAAGGCAATGGCAGAGCTCTGAGCCCATATCTTCTCACTGAGTCCTCTGGCTCGCAAGCCTTTTTGCACGTGTTCACAAATCTTGCGTCGCAGTCTGGCAGCTTAGACACTGGGTCATGCTACCCCTGGTTAATTACTAAATGACTATCAACCTCAGTATGTGGCAGGAGTGAGGGCAAAATAAAATACAAATACAAAAGTACTTTGTAATACAATTAATCCAGTTCCCCATGTCTTGCATTGCTTGATAAGTATGGAACAAGTAACACAGTAATACAGAAATGTATTTGGTCAAAGTAAGCAATAAATATTTTTTGATAAAATACATTCTATATTAATGCTCATTCACATTTAATACACATGAAAATTAAATTTTCTATATATAAAACTCCAGTTTATTCTCAGTGTTGCCTGGTCATGCTTCATTTCAGCAGCAGGGCCCAGCACATTCGGCTCCCAGCAAAGCGAGAGGGAACAAGAGCGCTCAGCTCTCTGCAGGACCGAGCCTCACGCGTCCCCTGGAGTGCCCGGTCCTGCAGGTCCCGTATGAACAAAATCTTGCTGGCTTCAGTGGGAATTCTGCAGGGGTGAGTGCTGCAGAAGGGCCCCTGGCTGTCCAGTACGTGTAGTCTGGTGTGGAAGTCACTCAAATAGCATATGGCATTCCAAAAAAAAAAAAAAGTGAGTTAATGAATACAGAAAATTATATCTCTACATAACTTACAGTGTTATGTTTGCTTGCAACCATATTAATGCTCAACTGCTTGTTAACAATTCCATCAATATGCAGGAAGAGGCAGCGGAGTGCAGAACATACTACAACCTCCTGTATGCAATTACAAGCATTGGATCTTAAACTCACTCCTCATTTCATTAATTCCTGCCTGTCCCGCTGCCACCCAGAGACCAGTTCTTCACTGAGCTAGGTGGAGTCAATCCTC
Organism: Streptopelia decaocto; assembly: GCF_964273445.1. NCBI lineage: Eukaryota > Metazoa > Chordata > Aves > Columbiformes > Columbidae > Streptopelia > Streptopelia decaocto. The sequence continues at coordinate 118,824,140 of NC_138655.1, read as the reverse complement.
AGCACCTAGGCCGGTTCAGACTGCGTCCGCACCTCCGCCACGGGCCCCTGCAAGGGGTGCAAAAGGTGCTTTTTGGCCGCGGGTGCTCAGCTACCACCCCCATCCACCCCTGCACCCTCCCCCCTGCTGCGCCGGCACTCGCCTGTGCAGCCACGCACGGAGCCAGATGGTGGGACTGATCCGCCTGGAAAACTGCCTGTCCGTAAAAAGGCAAAGGGTTATTTCCCAGCCAGAACGCCGCTGCAGCCGTGGCCGAGGTTTGTGCAGACGCGCCCGGGGGTGCGTGCACCTGCACCCAAGCAAAACTGATGCAAGTGGCCAGCAAACCTGAAGAGCAGGACTTCGCCTCCAGCTTGTGCTACTGCAAATAACATCTTGCATTATGTTACAGCAGAGGAAAGTCAGCCCCCAAAAGATCTACTTGTGCGAGCCGCAACCAAAGGATTGGACACTACTAAGAGAAAAGGTTCTCCCGAAGCAAGGCTCTGTTTAACGTTATGGCACCTTTTTCAGCTGGAGAGGAAAGAAAAACTTAGGGACTTAAAGCAGGGATGGAAACCACTGGTCTTACACTTTATTTTAGTAAGCAAAAAGCCTATTGCTGCTGTACAGTGTTATACAATGAACTGCCACGGTTCTCACGTCACTAGTCCATAAAAATGTGCTGCGACTATCATGTTTATGCCTGCATGCCGAAAGAATGTACAAAGTTGCATTAAGCTCTGTTTCTCTTCCACTTTTTGTTTCTTTTGCGTGTTCTTAAACTCCAAGTTTTACAGTGTTGCAGACACTCCTGTGCATACCCAGGTACCACACACTGTCACAGTTACGGAAGGTCTTTGCCCCAGATTGGAAATATCAAGTGTTGTGCATCTCTCAAGCCATCATCAGAAATGTAAACCACCAAGAAATCTTACTCCCTTGAAAAAAAAAAAAATCTTTAAAAAAATCTACTGAAAAGGAGACGTCGCTAACAGCAGGGTTTTCAAAATGGTGCGAGTTGTTTCTGGGAGTTGTCCAAGCATTTTCTCTGCGCTCACTTTTTGTTTTTATAAAGCTAATTCTGTATAAAAGGGCTTTTGAAGCGCGTGACCTTCATTTCATGATTTTAAAAAAACTGGAAAAAAGGAGTAAATTTAGAAACATTTTGCTCAATTGTGGAAAACAGTTGTATTACAATAGAAACCCCTTTGCTTCTTCTATTTTCAGTACAAAAGGCAAGTAAACAAAGAGACCCTGCATCTTCACAGTCTGGCACTCATCCGAGTCACTTAAATATATGCAAAATAGGTATAAAATAGGAGAGGTCTTCTTTCCCTTTATACCAAAACCCCACCAGCAAGTCTCCAGCTAAGTGAAACCTCACTAGCTTTTATATCAGCCAAAGTAGCAGTATTTTAGCTCCCCTCCTACAAGGTGTAAATGCCTAGACTAGCTCAAAGGCTGGGGAGAAGAACAAGTCCAGCATGATTTTAAGAGCCAGGTGCTGGTTTATACCCCTTATGGCTTCAAAGTTAAGTTGCACTTTAATTCACAATGCCACAAGGTTTGTGTAATAATTTAGCAGTGTATTAAACACAGCAAAGCTTAAAGTTGGTTGTCATGCAGAAGTGAGACAGGCAATGGCTATTTTTCAATAGATTTGCACAAAAGCAGCATTTGGCTTTGGATCAAATGGTGTCGGAGTACCAGGGTTGGTTATAACATGTACTGCTGATAGGAATTACTCCCAGTTATTAAAGCAGCACTTGTAAACTCAGGTGTCAGGCAAAACAACATTAATACTCCTGACACCAACACTCCCCTGGATTTCCCATTTCCCATTATTTTTGTTAAGCCTCCATGTGAACTTCTGCAGTACCAACCGCTATTAAACTAGTGTTTTTCAGGAGAAATCTCTCCGAGTTTGGTACTTCGTCAAACACCATAGCTGTTGAACTAAAAAGAAAAGCACAAGTCATGTTTGCTCTCTGCACTGGTGTCCACGGAAAGGTCACGGGTGAGGACTCGGTGCTCTCACCACACTCTTCCTACATTCTCGGTACTCTACATTCGTGTCAGTGAATGCTACTCTCGAACACAAATCGAAGAGACAAGTCAGCGACAAAACTACTTCTAGACTGATAATGCCAGAATGCTACCAAGACAACTCCATAGAAAACCCACTGAAGCAGGAGCAAAATTCAGGTCACTTCTTAGCAAAGCTCATCACAGATTATTATTGTTATTAGTTTTTTGTTTAAACCATTTTGTAAAACTTTGATCCTGGGAGCCAGATATCCCCATGTGATGTGCTAATTCAAACAGGCTAATGTGGGACCACCTGACCCCACCTGGTACCAAAGGCTTCCGAATTTTTTTAGCTTCTCAGGGAATCACTGCTGACTGACACCCATCTGTTGGTGATCGGCTTCTGGTTCCTCTTCTTCCACATCTGCGTTATATTCTTCAAATGCATCATCATCAACATCTGGAAGCCCAAGTAACTACAAAGAAGAGAAAATACTGTGTAATAGTGAATTACGCACTCCTGCAGCTTTGCTGCAAAACTTCACGCAATACCTAAGTGCCACTTCTTGAAAGCCTCAAACTCTGGAATAACAGTACTGCATAATGATCTTGGTGCTCTCTCTCTCCCTCCTGTGACAGAAAGATTTGAAAATGCATCCTCACACCAAATTAAGTGCTCAGAGACGGGAAGATAAATAAAACCACAGCAAAGCACTTGCAAAGAGCTTTGTGCTCTTCCCTGAGGTCGTATCACGAATTGTTGAGTATTTAGACTTGGCAGTGGTTTAACTTCAGAAAAAAACATGGAAATACTATAGAAGAGGTTACCTTGGTTGAAGATTGTGTTTGGCAACCCTAAAATAGCCAAAGAAGAAAGCATCCTCATGCAGAACTGCCTAGTATGGAATAAGCAAGGAGACCCTAAAAACCTGAAGATCCTATCATGTTAAGTGTTTTTCCTGAACCCTTCACTCCTTCACACCAGATGAAGCCTTGCATGCTGGGTGAAGCCCTCGCAGTGAGAAATACTGCGTATTCAACTCAAAATTGTCCGAGTTCCTTTAAATTTCTCCAAATTAGATTTGGGCTTGTGAAGAACTGCCAGCCCAAATTCCTTGGACAATGTTTGGATGCCTCCACCTGACAGTTCTGATCACTGCAAGGGCACTTGTTTGCTACAGGAAAAGGAGTGAACAGTGATGTTTGAACTTTTCCCCTCTCCTCCAAAAGGTTGCCAAGCCAACAGAAGTCGGGAAGGCAGATAAACCAAATAACAGTCAAAATAATGCATCTGTTGTGGAAATCTCATATTAGAATCCTACACTAGCAGCTAGTAATAGCCACAAAGCAAAATCACATGCCAGGCATTATTGGGAATACCACGTATTTGGCTTGCCAGGGCTGGAAGAGCAGCACAGATGCATGCAACACCCTGTTTGGACAGTGACGCAGCTGTCAGCTCTTGAAAGAGGCAAAGCCCAGAAAAATTGGGAGGAGGGTGACACTCGCTAGGTGGTGGCATGAAAATGAGAAGGCTGTGACCAGGCAGATTTTTAGGGACCTAAACTAATTTAGCCTGTGATCGACAATCAAAATTATTCAGTGGACAGAAATACAGTGCACAAAATTAGCCTCTGGGTCCAATGAAGTACGAATTCCCCTCTGTCACTGGGAGAAAACCAGGTTTTTAGTTCCAGGGTTTCTTCAGCAGGGAAATGGAAAGAGAATTTGCTGACTAACCTCCATCCTTCGCATTCTAAAAATACTTACACAGGACCCCAAACTGGAAATGTTCTTGTTTTGTGAGCAGCACAAAGAGTAAATATTACTATGCTTAACTGAACATGAAACTAGTTGGTTCACTTCCAGGATGTGGGGGTTTGTTTCATGTTGAAGCTAAAATTAAAATACTGAGTTTTTAAAATGCAAAAGCAAAGTCTCTAGACTTTCTTATCTACGAGTATTATTTCACTAAACTGATTGAGTGTATTTAAATTAAATGTGAATATTGTACTGCTCCACTTATATGACCTGGCAGAAAGACTCTTGATCACATTTTTTTTCCCAGCTCTGGTTATAATTCCTCCTTGATTTACATGGAAATGAGCCACATGAGTCTTCATGTTATGGTACACCATAAGCCTTTCCTGTGCAAAATTAGCATGGAAAACACAACATATACCATGAAAACCGCAAAGACACACGCGATCCCGAAGGATGGGGAGCACATCCTGCTTTTCACACATCCCCTCTCCCTTTGCGCAGCTCTCCTCTCCCTGGTGCAGCGTAAATCAGAGTGATGCTGCAGATGTCAGCAATTTTATGGAGTGTAGGAAGGACTGGGATGGGATGGGACGGGACGGGACGGGACGGGACGGGACGGGACGGGATGGGACGGGACGGGACGGGACGGGATGGGACGGGACGGGATGGGACGGGGTGCTCCTCCAAAAGAGGCACAGTTTTGTTCTCTCATGGACACTTCAGGACCTTCCAAGCCACCAAGGACCTCAGCCATGCCAGTCCTGCTTTTAGGGGTCCCATCTCGCTGCTTCCCACAGGACTTTGGTCTCTCACTGCTGTTAACCCCTTACAGCTCTCTGTATTGCACTGACAAATTGGCCAACATCTTGACCCAAGAAGGGAGAATCAGGGTTCAAAGTGCAGGTAGCTCTACAAACACCAGGCCAAAGGAGAAGGAAGCAGTATGAAAGATGAGGACAAAGTAAGATTATGAAGGTGGCCTGAGTTGTCCCTGGACTGACTCCCACCTCGTCTTCTTTCACACTACTTTCTGTTTCTAGTCCTTATCTACTTTATATATTGAAGTATCAGCTATGTGGCAGACTGGAAAGGGCTTTAATGGAAAGTGAAAACAAAGAGATAAAACAGGAAAGGGGTGTAGAAAGAGAGAGCTGATCCATCAGCCAACTAGGCAAGGGGAACAAAACTGCCAGGTGATAGGACAAGGGGTAATGGGATCAAGCTGGAACACAAGAGGTTCCACTTTAAATTTGAGAAAAAACTTCTTCTCAGTAAGGGTGACAGAGCCCTGGAACAGGCTGCCCAGGGGGGTTGTGGAGTCTCCTTCTCTGGAGACATTCAAAACCCGCCTGGACATGTTCCTGTGCGACCTCACCTAGGCGTTCCTGCTCCAGCAGGGGGATTGGACTAGATGATCTTTTGAGGTCCCTTCCAATCCCAAACATACTGTGATACATGGAGAGAAGGAGGACAGGAGGGTGGTGAGCAGGAAGGACCACAGCAGCAGCAGCACCTGAACTACACCTATTTATTCCTGCTGGCCAAAGTACCCATCTGGAGGTAAAGCACAGGTCACTGGGACCCATATGAATTAAATATGGGATAAATGGCTTTCAAACTGCAGACTCCCCACTTGGGATGTAGGCTTTTTATGCTGAAGGTGATCTCAATGCGGGAGCCCTGGAATTTGCTGCTGAATTGTACAACTCGTGTTTTGGTTCTCTGCAAAATCTGCCAGCTGGTGCAATGTCCCTCAGGCATTTTTTTATTTTTCACTTGTCTTTCTTAACTCTTCCAAAGTACCCTGATTTTATACAAATAACCTAGTAGATGTTAAGTTCCAAACTTACGAAAGCAGAGTGGCATTGCCTCCCACCAAAAGCTGATGCAGAAACATGCTGAAAAATAAGCCAAGTACAAGACCAAGCTTTAGCAGTCCACACAGTGCTACACTAGTGATAACGAGGTTCTGTCAAATCCCGGTGTGAAGGGCTCAGTCTCCAGGCAGATGTGCTTACAAACACCAGCACAGACACCTCTGGCACCAGAGAGACAAAAGCACCAGAGGAGCTGGGATGCTCTGAGGCGAATAGTGTTATTTTAGCTATTGATATCATTTCATGTACCTGTGCGGCGTCTGGCACTGTTGGATGCTCCCTGAACAAGCAGATAAGGCGGCAAATCACAGAGTTTTGTGGTAACTGAACCAGGAAGGCAGTAACAGGCAGAGACAACATGCCCCCTACCACCTTCAGCAGAGAAACAGCTTGACTTTGTCTGGAGCAGGATTTAGAGATGCAGTTTAGCTGTTGAGGGTTAACCAACACTTTAAAAAAGCCTCATCTAAATAAATATCCTGTATTTATGTATCACTGTGTTTATGCCCAGAAAACACGCTGACATTCAGCAGCAGTTTTTCCTAAATGGCCATTTTTCAAACTGAAATTTGCCAGTCTGGTCTCTGACAGCAAACTCCACTGGGATGGCGTAGAAGAAATGCCCTCCAAATGCACTGCTATCTGCAAGCTGACAGCAAGGTGGTTTCAGCAGCAAAACAGGTCCAGCAGAGAAAGCATGGGGGACAGCGCGATGTACTGCCAAGTAAATAATTTCCTAAAACTGAGGAAAAGTGGCTTTGTTCTGGCAAAGGTCTGAGGGTGCAAAATAACTGTTTCCGTACATCTACTCTAACATTCTTCACTTTTAAAAATCTATCCTGCCATGCATGTGCTATTTTTAATAATTACAGTAAGGGAAAAATGTCAATACATTCCTATTAGTCTACACACAACCATACCTCAAAGGATAAACTCAGTTTTCTTATGCTGATGAAAATCTCTCAGTACTAGGTCAAAGGCAAATCCGAGAAACTTAATCTTTGTGGTGCATCCAAGAGAAAATGAAGAGGTACTTGATTACAATCTGCAAGAGGTCTCTGACAACTGAGGACGCTGGTTTTGAGCAGACAAAAGCATGATGAACTTCAACAGCTAGGACATGAAACTAGAAAAATGCAGATTGCAAATAAAAGAGTTTTTCACAGTAGCCTAATTAATGATGAGAAGAAAAAGTCCCCAGCAGTGTTGTAACCTTTAAGTTACCTGAAGACTTTACATCAAGACTGGATGTCTTCGGAAAAGACACCCTCCAGGCTCAACCACAACTTATGTTCTTGGCTGTGGGAATCATGGGGTGAAATGTGATGTATTAATGAAGGGCCCAGACTAAATGAGCATAATGGTTCCACTTGCTTTGAACCTTTTCATTCTGAAGAGCAGCTTAACTTGGTTCGACTGAAGCAAATTTCTCAGTAACTTAAGCTATGCTGAAAAAAATGTGGTTTAAATGAAATAAGTGATCTGTACCAATTTAATTAAGTCTTTTTGAAGTCCTCTTTAGCCAAACCAATGGAAGTTTCTCCTCAAAGACACAGCTTTTCTGAGCAGGAGAAAACAGCTATGAAGATCCAAGAGCTGAATATTGTTCTGGGAAACATATTTATATTTTTGTATGTTTTCACAATTACAAGCAGCTGTACTGACAGATCAGATTTCCAGTCCTTTCTAAGAAAAGTGTGCATCTGTTCTATTTATTTCCAGTCTCTCAAAGGATTATTTAAAACGATGCTCTTTTATGTCGACCAGCTGTGGCGGTGCATGGCAAGGCAAAGCAAGGGTGTAACACAGGGAGGGCCAGTGTTTTCATACTGGCACTCCAGGCCCTCCCTTTCACTATAAAATACTTGGGATACATTTTCAGTCTTCTCGATTAGTCAGCCAGAAAGAGAGAGGAAGGAAAACGGTCTACATTTTGAGCATAAAAACATCCATCGTCAGCTTTCCCATGGACATCATGGGAGTGTGGTTCTGGCAATGAACCTCTGTGCTGTGCTTTGCACCAGCCCCTTACTCAGCCCCAGGCACTCAAAAGAAGAGGCTGTGCAAAGGGAGGACTTGGCAAAAATGAAGGACAACAGCCAGCCTGAGTCACCTCACCCTGATGAAACCCAGACTTTCACCCAAATCGTAGTGTTAAACAAGAACAGAGAAAGCTGAGTAGCAGCAAAACAGAAAAATACAGGCCCCCCTCCGAAAAAAAAACACAGTTTCTGCTTCAACTTCTCTAGCAGTGACCAAACTGGTGTTTGCAAATACCAAGTGGCAACCATCCTAACAGCAAAACTTGGACCACCCCTAAAACAAAACAAACCACTCCGAGGAGAGACTGTACTTCCAGCTTCCAGAGGTTTACTTTCACCGTTCAAATCCTTGCAAAACTCCCCAGTTCCAGCACCAGGAAATGACTCTGCCACAAACAAAGTCCAGTGGCTCGCATCCTGTTGTTTCTGGGAGTCAGCACTGCACCAGCGGGACACGAGCCCCCGGGGCCGCTGCCACCGGCTGCCGCAACAGCTGGCCTCCCACCCCACGCGGGAATCTCACCCTCTCAAACACAGAGACGGAAATAGAGAGGCAGCTGGCTTCCAAGAAACAATTTCTAGTTGCCTGATAGTGGCTTGCGTGCTGACACCCCTGCGCGCAGGCAGCTGACTGGTGATGTTAAGTCCCTGCAGATGAAAAACCATCTTGCTCCCTCTGGCGCTACCCTATTAAAAGTCACAGGTAACTGTCAATGTTCAGAAGTAAAAAAAGAGAGATACTCACAGGTCTGAAGGATTTGAAGACTTTTTCCAATATTTCATGGAGCGTCTTTTTCCCACAGGAGGAGATGTAATCCTGTGCGAGCTGCAGAAAAGGTAAGCAGTCCTCACTTTCGCTCCACACGTGCTGAAAGCCAACAGCAACACAAGAAAGAAAAGGCATTAACAGGAATTCACACCAGCCTTTCCACATGTTTTATAAGGTGACATGTTGTAAACATATGCCAAAGTACATGGGGCCTCCTGCGCTTCAGACCTGTACTGGGGGTCTGCAGGCTTTTCCAGGCACCACACTTCTGTGGAGGAACCTGGATTTTATTGATGCAATGCATCAGAAAGCAGAGAAATTGATCCAGAAGGGAAAACACCTTATGACTGCACCAGAAACAAAGGGTATGCACATCTTGCACATACACATTTTACAAGTAAAGGTGTTTGTGTTTGACATCAGCCCTACTCAGACCTGGATGTCACGTTGGATTTTCTCCTCTTCTGCATCATCCGCTGCAAGGGAGCCCTCAAGAAGAGCTAAAGCATCTCTACGTCTTCCTGGCATTAGTGCAAGAGTGATGCAACCCTGGAAGTGGAACCTGATGTGTAATTATCTTGACGATGAAGAAGATGCAAAATATACCCACGGGTTAGACACAGAGCCAAGTAGAGACATTTGGGCACTAGGAACATCCTGACACTTCATGCCTCCCTCCCTAGTTTGAGGTTTACTCCTCCTGGAGCCAAATCTTCTTTTCCCAGGCAGGCACATATAAAACTATTTGGGATATTCCTCTCATCTTGCTCTTACTTTGGAGATGCTGGTTCCCCAGCCTGGTTTTGTGCAGCCTTATTCTGCTGCTATAAGGCTGTTTGAAAGAGAGCTGGTGAGGGATGGTGGAAGCACTCAGGCAACAATCTGTCTTGCACACAAGGGCAGCCCGCAGCACAAGCTAACCCAGACTTTTAAAGACCTTCTTTTTGAAGACTTTATTCACCGGACTGTCTTAGGCAGTCTGCTACACAGAGAAGTGTAATACTACTAAACTGGTTTGAGGCTCTTATAACTCTATTTTTGCACAGCAGCTCTTTTCCCCAAAGTGTTGTGCAGCTTTTTTACTGTGCTATAAACAGTAAAGAAAACAGTAAACAGAAAGAGGAGGGTCTCTCTGAAGCTTAACTAACATTCAGGGAAAGAGCAAGAACGACGGATGTTTCAATCCCCAACACAAGGCTTGCATGTTGCCTTCCTGTTCAGTGGTGAATACCTGCCAGGGATGCAGTTTCACACTTATCAAAAGAAAACATTACTTAATATCACCTAAGCTGCATCTTTAAGATGAAAAATGTAACTGCTTTGCTATGAGCCTCACTTGACCTACATTTTCTTTTCTGCTTGTTGCATCTTACAAGCATAAACATAGAGAAATGTTTTGCTATGACAAGAGCCCTGCCTTACTGAGTAGGTTCTGCTCTTTCCATCTAACCAGACTAATTTCTTAAACAGTCTGGCAATAAAAATAAGTTCTTCACAGTCTTGCTAACTCTCAAAGGCACATACCACAAGTCTCATGATACTTCATGCCATCTTAAGAGTCATGGGCTTTGTAGTCCTATATAAATATACAACCAAATCTCAGCTTCTGTTTACCAAAAAAAAGTCTGCATTTCATGATTTCTATGGCCTAAAAAGGCAGAAGGTACATGAAGTGAACCCAAATGAACCCTCTTTAAAATATCAAATGAACACTTTCAAATCGCAACATTTTAAGAACAGCCTCAAGATTCTGGAGGCCTGGCCCACTATTTCTTAATACTTGGGTTAGCAATAACCATTTATTTACTTCTAATCTTAGCATCAAACTTAAGAGCTGGATGTTGCAGTTTGGCAATTCATGGCTCACGCTAAACCTGCTGTAATTGTTTATATGTATAAAATGATTATGACTGCTAACATCCTGATTCTTGTGGCTTCTTTTGACAACCAGAGCTACACACAGGAGCTTCCACAGAAATGAAAATCAGGCCCTGCCCTTTTAGAAATTATAGCTAGTTTGCTCCCCAGGGAAAGTTAACCCCATGTTGTCCTATCACATTTTTACAGCCTCTTTTCAAGCTGCACCACGTTTTAGACTCCAGTGTAAATTTGTTAGCACTAGCACAGAATAAGATCATCTAGCACAAGGGGAAACCGTAAACTTGGTCATTGAGCCTTTGAAGATACTTTCCTGCACAGCATCGTAAGGCAATAAGCAAGTAAGGCTTCCAACGATTGCCAGGTCTGCAGAAGATTTAAAAGTTTTAGCTGTAGCAACAAACAGACTAGGAAAGGTCTCACCTGCCACTAGTGCATGCATCTCATTTGGAAATGGCTTGATTTCATTTTCCCTCCCAAGAAAAATCCTCAACTGTGATAAAGACACCAGTTATAACACTTACATATTTAGCTGCATCTACAGTTCTCTGTGGACGTTCTGCTCTGCACTGAGGCAGCGCAGGAACTGAGTCTCACCACTGACTCAAGCATCTCCAGGGTAACCTGCAAAAGGAATTTTGGCCTCTCAAAATAAAAACAAACGTAATTTGAGGATTCTGCTCTTGTTTAGAAAGTTAGAGCAGTCAGTGAGGCTGCACATCTGGAGATGCTTTTCCTGGAAAAACCCTGGTGCCTGAGAAGCTCTTTGCAGTGGGATAAGCGGGCTGCTGGCAAACCTGTGGGCCACAGCGCTCAGCCATGGCTGCGCAATTAAAAAAATATTAACCTCATCATCTGAGTATGTGTCTTCCAGGCTTGCCCAGTTTCGCTCACAGTTGCTTTGTGTCGCTACAAAAGCACACAGCCACTAATTTCCACCTCAGCTGACCTAGGATCATGGTTGAATTATTTAGTTCAGCATCTACATGCAGCGTGTAGCTGAGGCAATTCATACGGTTGCTCCTGGAGGGGGTTGCTTTCCCTCACACCTTTAAATAATTCGGTGTTGCTGGATGACAGAGTCACTTGCTGGACCACGTTTTTCTAACCAGCCCACCTGCTGTGCATGGCAGTAAAACTTATTTTTCTTTGTGAGAAGAATTCGACTTGTAGAAAATAATCAGACTCACTGACTCTGTTCTAAAAAAATGTACAGGAGATCTTGCATCAAGCTGGCATCATATTTTTGTTTGATCAGTTACTTTGAACACCAGCAGTAACATGGTGACAAAACAAATGACAGACTACAAGGAATAGCATCGCAACCTTTGCCCTCATTGTTTACGGCTCTACAAGTCCAACGAATTTGTTGAGACTACCACGAGCCTCAGGAGCCAAATTATACATAGTTCAGCTGCCTAAAATGCTGATTCAGAGAGTTTTAGTGTCCAGGTGATACTGAAAATGACAACAGGCATCAAGATGGGTCTTCTGCATCCCTAGCATGTTAAAAACCTAGCCCTAAGATTCCTTTACAGGAAATTAAAATTATATGATTGTTGTGATCTGGAATCTCTGATTTTATACAAAATTCTGAGTTATTCTCCCCCAGATTGCATCTTGGCAACCTTTCCATGTTTTTCTCCTCCTCCCTTTTCAGTTCATCATGCCCATCATTTCCTCCTTACAAGTGGGTTATCATGGACTTCTCTGGCACCTCCTACATAGCTTTTTAAGTTGCATTATCATGAAATGAAGACATAAAGAAAGAGAACAAGAATACCAGGCACCAGATGCTTATTAAATGTGAGGCTCCTTTATAAGAGTCACACGGTGCAAAAAGGCTCTAAGTGTGCCACCGTGAATTCTGTTTATATTTACTCACTTTCACACTCCATTGTGTTACTGGAGCCATGCAACAAGGCTCAAGTGCAAATGAGCATCAGTCCCCTGGCTTGCATTAAGTCTCTTTAAAATAAACTTTAGCCTGTAATTGCACACAGAAAGGAAACTTATCTTCTGGAACATAAAAAAAAGAAACTGACTGGAAAAAAAAAAGAGACAGCCAAGCTAGGAGCAGAAAAGAAGCCCCACAGTGCTCCAGGAGCAGAAAACATGATGCTGTTGAATCAGCTCATTAGTGGTTCTTAATCACATTAAAGAGACACCATCAACATGAAAAGAATTAAGAATGACACCTATCTGCCTGTCTTAAAAGTATTATTACTACAAAAAGTGCCTCAAGTAATCATGACCAAAAAAATAGACAGAAGAAAATGCTGCCTCTGTTTTGCCACTGTTTACGTTCTGCATTTGATAGGGGTTGACCCTTTTGCTCAGTTTTACTACTGGCAGCTTTGGATGGGGAGTCCAAAGCAACCCTGGAATGAACATATTTGCCAAAAAAAAAAAAAAAAAAGGGAAAATGTGGTTGCAAACCCACAAAGATTGGCCAGAGTTGGAAGCATGGGAACAGGGTCTAAAACTGCTTAAGATTTTTTTTTTAAGTTGACTAGATTTTGCTTTGAAAGTGTTTGCTTGATTATTGAGCAGCCTATAAAGAAACAATACATATCTAAGAAAAATAATGAGCTTTCTTCACAATTTCTGCTTTTATTAGCATCTAATCATAGCCTTAGCCTAGTTCTGCATTGGATCCGTATGTATCCCTGCTTAAGAGTCCACCAGGCACGGCCCTTTCTGGGCACTGGCATCACTAGAAGGGAACAAGCGCCCAGGTTCAAGAGGCTCATAGGTGCTTGGAGATGGATATGCAGGGCTAGTCCCACCATGGACCAGGAGAATTCACACCCTGAGATGCTCCACTGCCACGGCTGCGACCGAAGGTCTCATGTATCCCTGGAGAGATGCATAACTAAACTCCGGATAACTTCTTTCGTAATTCAGCATGACCATTTGCCCAACACGATAAATTAACATCCTGCTCGCCAAGATTTGTGGTCTTGAAGAAGTCACTTCACTGCTCTTTGTTTCCATGAGCTCACCTGTCAAATGGGTTCTTACTGCACTTACCTGTTGGAAAGCGAATCAATGAACATTTGTCAAGCAGGTGGAGGGATGAAAGTTGCTCTGAGAAGGGAAGGACCTACAACATTCCTACAATAATGGACTGTGCTAGGAGGTTTTTGGTTTTTTTTACATAAAATAAAGTCCTTTATTTGCCGTTAGCTGGAGGGTTGCAGACTACATACCCCCTGGAGAGGTGCCGCTTTTTGATTACTCTTCTTGCACTTCTGCTCACCACCGAGAGGGCTGGGGGGAAGGTGAACAACCCACCCCCCCCTCATCCCAAATCCACGGGTTGTTTTGCCGGTGCCTTTTCCGCGCAAACTTGACGCTGAAGTCCGCGGGGTGCGGGGCGGGGACGCGGCGGCACCAGGGCCGGCACCTGCCCGGGTCCCCCAGCCCCGGCGGGCCCTGGGGAGCGGCGGGGGGGGGCGGAGGGGTGGCCCGGCCCTCCTGTCATCCTGACTCCATTTTATTCCTACCCATTCTCCATTTGCCGTGACAGCCCTGCCAGCCTGCCCGTCCCTGCGCCGTGCCCGGGCACCCCGGCAGGATGGAGGGGCCGCGGGGGGAGCGGCAGCTGCAGCCCCCGCGGGGCGCTGGAGGTGCGAGGGGGGCTCTCAGCCCTCCTGCCCCCGGAGCCCACAGCCTCCCCGGGCTGGGGTGACGGGGAGGCGGGGGGTTTCTGCCCGCAGCCCTACCCGCGGGGCCGCCCCGCACCGCCAGCGGACTCCATTTTGCAGATTGTGGTGCGCGCTGGGGAGGATCCCCCCCGGCCCCCCGCCCTGTCCCCGCCACCCCCGGCCCACACGCCGGGCTCCCCTGCATCCCACGGCACCACCACCCTGCATCCCCGCATCCCTCCGCCGCTCCGGGGCACGGCCCCGTCCTCCGCCCCCCTCCCCAGCGCTCCCCTTCGGGTGCTCCCCCAAGCACCGGGGACCCGCACGGACAGAGGAGGGGGATGTCCCAGAGTGGTGCAGGGGGTGCCCGCCGGTGCATGCACACGCACGGATACCCACGCACGCCCCTGACTACTCCCCACCCCCACCCCCCTTTCCCGGTCCCCTCCCGGGTCACTCACGAAATTGTCGCCGCAGGCGGCCTCCGGGCAGAGCACGTAGAAGGAGACGCCGGGCTCGGCGTAGAAGTCCATGCGCCGCTCGGTCTCCTCGGCGGCGATGAGCTGGAAGGGCGTGCGGGCGCACCACCGCTCCGCCGCCTCCGCGAGCGCCTCGAAAGCCATCGCCGCCGCCGCCGCCGCTCCGCGCCCGCCCGCGCCGCCCCGCGCGCACCGCGCCGCCCCGCGCCCGCCCCGCGCGCCGCCCCCCGCCGCCGCGCGCCGCTCCGCGCGCCCCCAGCCCCGCTCCGGGGAGCAACCGGGGAGCGGGCGGGGGGGGGGGATTTGCTGCGGACCATTGACTTCACGCCTTCTGGCAACTTGGGGAGGGGGAGAGGAGCCCAGCCGGGCCCCGCTGTCAGCGAGACGGTGCTGCGCTTTGCTCTGCTCTTACTCTCTTTCCAGAGCCCATCCGGAATTTCTCCTTTTAGTAAGGAGAAAGTCTGCCTGGCTAAAATCGGTGGGTACCTCTTGCGCTGAGCTTCATGGAAGACACCCAATGCAAGACACTGGGTTGTCGTAGAATCATAGAACAGTCTGGGTTGGAAGGGACCTTCAAAGCTCATCCAGTCCAACGCCCCTGCAATGAGCAGGGACATCGTCAACTAGATCAGGTTGCTCAGAGCCCCGTCCAGCCTGGCCTTGAATGTCTCCAGGGATGGGGCATCTACCACCTCTCTGGGCAACCTGGGCCAGTGTTTCACCACCCTCATTGTAAAAAAATTCTTCCTCATGTCCAGCCTGAATCTCCCCTCCTTTAGTTTGAAACCAGTAGCCCTTGCCTTGCCGCAACAGGCCCTACTAAGAAGTCTGTCCCCATCTTTCTTATAGGCCCAGACAGATTCATCCCATGACACTGGAAAGCTTTACAGTTTGTATCAACGACGCTGAGGACCAATGGATTTGCAGTTAGGTTCATATTACTCTTCCTAGCGTATCCCGAGTGATTATCTGTACGTCTGGCAAGGCATATGGGATACGGGAGCTGATCTGCATTTATTAAGGCCCTTAGATTTGCATCAGTGTCTACTCTGCCACAAAGGAAAACAAATCCCCACAGACCTGGGTGAGTTTTTGGCTGGAAGCCCAGGATCGTGTGGAGGTGATCAAGTAGCACAGAGCCCACATGTGGCAGTGGGTAGAAGAGTTTGCATGGACAAAAGCAACACCGGCCTCCAAATAATGTCCAGAGGTTGTTGCTTCCCTCTGTCGCGGTGTTCACCTACATTTCCGCTGCAGGTATCAAGTGCCCAGCTGATGGTACATATGAGTTGGTGCAGAAATAATTTGACTGCTGCCAAAGTAACTGGTGAGGTCGCAAGCTGTGGAGGGGATGAGGACAAGCAGGGCAGCGCTGGCAAGGCGGCGGCAAAGGGGCACCCACCCTTCCTCTGGACACGCAGGACATGCTCCAAGCACCCACACTGCTGTGCTCGGTCCCACAGTCATCAGCTCCTGCTCCCAGCTCAGTACTAATGATACCGCAGAGAAAAACCTCCACTGGCGTCACAGCCAAGCACTGAGGTATCAGGAAATACCAGTGACATGAGCGCTCATGCAACCGCAGCTTGGCCCCTTTGTGCATGTGGGATGTGACTGCCTGCTGGATTTTCCACCAAAGGATGTTTCATTTATTCTGTGCAGATATTTTGGGTATTCCCCTCGTTCCTGGGGTGCTATTACAGTGGCAAGTGCTGAGCACCCCTCACTGCGCTTGGACTTGTGCTCTGACTGTGCAAAGCATGGTAAAAATTATGCATGTTCCAAAACTCCTGGCCCAGGAGGTGCCACAGAGCCCAGAATCTGTGTGTGCTTCTGTAGGTACTTACCCTGGTCTGGCCGAACTTCCCTTCACCAGGGGAAAATGAGGCAACATCAGTCTCTTGCCTACTGCACAGGCCTGGGGGGCTGGGTGCAGTGATACCAGCAAAACACTCGGAGTGTGGGGAACCTGTGGAAGATCCGTGGTTTTGCAGGCAACCTGGGGCCGGAGCACTGAGTCCTGAACAGCTAGAAAGGAAATCCTAAACCCCTTGACATTTCCTGAAAGAATCAGGGGTTCTGCAGCAACCCAAACATGACCACAGGCTGTCAGGGCTCCAGGGGCTGTCGAGGCTGGGAGTCCTGTGCAGGGCTTTGTGATTTCAACACTCTTTCACTGTCAGGTGCTTGGTGTAGTCTTTTTTTCCCAAATGTATTTACATAATTAGCATGAAAATGGGACATGGAAAAATAACAGCCCTTTCTCCTAAAACGTGACATTGCTGGCTTGCCTGCAGCCAGTGGGCAGTGTGCCACCACCCAGGCAGACATCTCGCTGGCCACAGTGCTCAGCCACCAAGGCCAACCCCAATCCCGCCGTCTCTGTGTGCTTCCCTGAGATCCGGCCTTGTTTTCCGTCCTCCCAAAAGATGGTGTCGGTATTGGGTAAGGACGTGGTGTTGGGAGCAAAGCCCTGGCCTCCCCCCTCACCAGCGGGGCCATGCACAGGGTTTGGCACCCAGGTTTGGGGCTGCCCAAGATGGGCAGCTGGGCAGACGTGTCCTCCTGGCTGGCAGCACCCTGGCCTGTGGCAGCAAGGGGTGGTCAAGGCTGCATTGTAAGCAGCCACAGTTTCAAATAAACGGAGTCTCAGTGTTAAGAACTATGATTTATGTGCATTTTCAGAACCCCACGTGAACATCTCTTCAGGCCTTAAAATGTCACTTTGAAGTATGTGCTGTTTGTTATCTCCCTTCTGTGGGGTAGGGAAGCTGACAGGTTTCGAATGAGATTTTAAGTGTCTTATTGCAGCATGCAGTGCGAAATCCTTTGTTAGGTGTGACAGCATGGCCACTCAAAACAGACAGCGGTGTTTCTTTGTTTATTGACATGTGACAAGTCTCTTTGCCCTTGCAGCTGTACCCCAAAAGCAGATTATGAAAACAACCTGGTAAAGGATGGCAATTTTGGCAATGCTAGAAAGCAACCTTCAGAAGTGCTGTTTGCAGAGCCAGCCAGGCTGAGCTGCCCTGGCCATCGTGCAGATGCCAGGAGCCGAGGGATGGCAATGCGGACGTGAGGCAGATGCGGTGTCCATGACACCCTTCTACCACTCTGCAAGCTGAAAACAGAAGCACCCACTGCTTGTTTGAGTACATGGGTAGATGGATAGATTGATTGGAGAAAGAGTAATGGTTTTAAACTGAAGGAGGGGAGATTCAGGCTGGACATGAGGAAGAAATTTTTTACAACGAGGGTGGTGAAACACTGGCCCAGGTTGCCCAGAGAGGTGGTCGATGCCCCATCCCTGGAGACATTCAAGGCCAGGCCAGACAGGGCTCTGAGCAACCTGATCTAGTTGAAGATGTTGCTGCTCATGGCAGGGGGTTTGGACTAGATGACCTTTGAAGGTGCCTTCCAACCCAAATTATTCTATGATTCTTTGGCCAGCAGTGCTCTATGGTACCTCAGCTTTTCCAAAATACTACATAAATCATGTGAATGGTTTTGCTTCACTCTTGCTTCAAATGCCCATGAGTGTCCATGCCCTGAAGGATGGCGACATAAAGGTAGCAGCTGACTTCTTGGGAGAGAAGGAGAGGGGAGGTCAGTAAGCTGTCTGCTGTGCCAAGGATGGCTTGCAGAAGGGAAGTCGCACCAGAGGGAAGGTATTTCTCCCTACCCTGTGGGGATAGACTTCCATTTCCATCTCCCTCTGGGATGCAGCAGCTCTGGTGCCTTTCATTGCCTTGATTCAGGCCATCGCAAGGTGGGGGACATGTTGTGAGATCATGTCAGGGGGTTGCCACTAGCCAGTGTACTGTTGCCCACTGAAAACAGCATTTCACTTTGAAGAGCATATGGAGAGTGTTATGAAGGGGGAGCACGTGCGCTTCCATAGCCATACTAATTGAATCAGAAGTGAAAATATTGGCATTTTACAGGTGACTTCTGGTTTTATGCAGGTATTCCACCCCTCCCAGAAATTAAATTGTCAGGTCAAAGGTGAATGACAGCATTGAATAAACCAATTTTCTGCCATTTGCATGGATTGGAAAAGGTGCGGAGGGGAAGGTTTTTAAAGTATCAGGTACTTGGCTCCCAGGTGTTACCTTTACAAAAGCCTCTGAGATGCCTGATGATGAGCGTGGTCCAGAAAGCTGGAAACTCGACAGCCTTGTGCTCAAGTGAGGAAGGGAAGAGCACCTCGCAGGGTGTTTACTATTTCCCTAATCCTCCGGGACACAGTGACATTAAATGACATGGGGAAAAGGGACAGAGGGGAGGGGGAGTGAGAACCTACAGAAGGTGGAGCAGCAGAGGGGTTTCTGAAATGTGTCAAACAAAGGCAACTTGCCCGTGGCTGTGATGTCTCTGAAACACTGAACCACTGTTGTCCTCTACAGTGGGTTAGAAATTTGACAAATCTCGATGGACTGGCCACCTTCACGGCTTTTTTTTTTTTCTCTTTTTTTTTCCCTTGTGAAGAACCCTCATTGGTCTGCTTCTGGTGAACTGCCAAGCAATTCGCATTAATTTGCCTGACCAGCTGTAAGAACCCAATTGCCCTCCCGCAGCCCTCATTACGCACTATTCCTGCTGATCTAAATACAGAAAGGTCAGGAAGATGAGCTCCAGTAAATTATTAGAGATACACCCTTAATTGCTGTGCTGCTTCTGCTTGTCCTCTTGAATATCTACAATGCCTCTGCAGTTTGGTCTCCTAAGGAAAGAATGATTCCCTTGCTCCAAAAGAGAAATCCTAAGGGGAAAAAATGGGTGAGGGGGGCTGAACCCCTCATGGCCAAACCCTCGTAGACCTTCTTTACGCCACGGACCTTGAAAAATAAAATATTTCTTACTGTTATCAGTACTGTCTCATTCACATGCATTTCACATGTCCAGAGAGCCTTGGCTATTGTAATTGCTTGAGAGAGGTGCTGGCAAAAGCCTGGTCTGCACAGGG
The DNA here is from genome assembly GCF_964273445.1 of Streptopelia decaocto. NCBI lineage: Eukaryota > Metazoa > Chordata > Aves > Columbiformes > Columbidae > Streptopelia > Streptopelia decaocto. The sequence goes on along the minus strand of NC_138655.1, from coordinate 118,804,705 downwards.
CTTCCAAGGGTGCTTGCACCATCACAGTGTTACACATGTTTTCACCAAGCCTGTAATAGCATTAAATGTCCTACTGCAGCACAGCAGTGGTGGGTTCTTCCAGGGACTCAAGCTGAGTGACCATTGCCCAGCAGATTGGTTTGTAACTGCTTGAGCATCTACACTGAGGTTACTAAAAAGCAAAAAAATTCCTGGCTGCTAAAATGTTTCCAACTCACCCATTGAGCGTTGCATCCTCCTCAAACACAAAACCCCAACCACATCATCCTTCGAGGCTGGAGTCTGGGAGCCAGCACGCTGCTCTCTTACAAATTGTTTCCCACCTGAGTTCCCTGCTCCTGAGGATACTCAGCTTTCCAGACTGTCTAGACAACGATTTGTGTTCTTCTTGTGTTTAATAAGAATGCAGCTGTGGCTGTCATCTTTGCTTTGGGTTGCCTTTTTTTAAACCCATTGCTATGGTAAATGGAGTTGAGAAAAGAGCAAGAAAACTGTGAAGAATGATCCAAGCCAAGAAGATGTTGCAGAGGGAAGGTAAATTAGAAATACACAGTTTCTCAACTAAGCTTTAAACTACCAAAAAATGTTAGTTAAAAATCTATAGGATGAAGATCCTGCTGCTTCCACAAATCCTGACATCCTCCTTTTGAAGTCAATGGTAGAACGTCCCGTTGCTTTGGCAGTAAGAAATTAAGCACATAAAAACTCACGAAGATCTGTGCTATGCAAAATCCACTTTGTAATTAGCAGCTTTCCCTGGTGGCATTGCCTGCTCCAAAATATGAACTTAAATTTTAAAAAGTCATCAAACAATCCCAAATCTGTCTTCCTGCAAGTCCCAGCTTTTTAGGAATAGGAAGATCATGTGCTAAATGTGAGGAAGAATATACTGATGTCCTGTCATCTTCCTGGTCCTGCAGGCAGGCAGCTTTGAAACCTCTATTGCTCTTGACATCTAGACCAGCACTATCACACCGCATTGCTGCATGCTGTGCAGTAACAGTGGAGGGTCTCCAGGCTCCACAGTGCTATGCATTTCTTAACGCAATGGCACATTACATTTGTGAGCAGCGTACTGAAATACAATGGAAATATTCGATGACTCAGCAAATGAGAGTGACACAAGAGGCTGGATTCACCATGGGTCACCTCACCTGAAGCTCTGTGGATATTTTCATCTACCCTCCTTTTATTCTGACCCTCAAAGCCCAGCATATGAAGCCCTCATCCTACTGCAAAACAAAACAAAACAAACACCAGCTGATTTTGAAAGAAGTTTCTTTTCCTTGAAACTGTCTGAAGCACAAGCTACATACACCTTTAATATTCAGTGCCCTTTTGAAAACGGTGTGACTCATCTCAAGTATAGACGTGATGGCAGAAATGAAGAGTTGTGAACTTTGTTTAGGGCCAGCCAGCTGAAGGTCAGCAAGCAGGCAGCCGGACATGGCCAGAAATGGGGCTTAGTGAGCCCAGGCTGGAGGCAGGGATGGAGGAAACTGGGAGGAGAGCACTGGACAGCTTCTGCCCTCATATCTTTTCTTTGGACATAGAGGTTAATAAACCCTAGTTCCCTCTTTTTTTCATCAGGAAGCATCTGCCAACACTCTTGTTTATTGTTAGATCTCTGTAGCCATGAATAGATTTTGTGGCCAGGCAAGCCAAGTCAGGGGTATATTATGAACTGGTTTATTAAGAGCTGAAAGGTGATTTTGCAAAGACCTGAATGTTGTAAGGCACCATAATCCCTACAGGCAAACAAACAGGACTTTTTTGTCACTTTGCTATCCTTTATGTTATTGAAAGGGCACAGAGCTGAAGACTGTCCCTGATTTTCAGATGAATTGCTCCACTAGTATAAAAGATATTCTCATAATAGTCCCAAATTAGTTGATTGCTTGAAGTGCCAGAATCCTTAATGCTCTGCTATTTTAAACATATGGAAATTGATTCAACACTTCTCATCTATTTAGAGATGTAAATTTATTGAAAGAGATGCCACTTCTTGCTAAGCTTCAGGCAAGCTCTGATACTTAGCTTTCTGGGCACAAGCAGGTTTTTACGAGGACTTGTGATTTTAACTACAGTGATTTATTTTCTTTCTAAAGGCTGAGAGAAGCAGAGGAAAATTGACTATATCATCTACAGAGGAAAAAAAAAATACATTGGTACAAGTGCTGGTGTGAACTGACACAAATTGGGCAGTATCTGGCACATTGTACCCTGAGGGCCTTCTCCCAAATATGGACACTGGCCCAGACCTTGCCCTAACTTCTGTTGCAATGGCTTTGTCAGTATGTCCACACTGATGTCAGAAGCATCACTGCCTTCTGTTACACTCACTTGCTTCAGGGGAAGAGGGATGAAAAACCGAGAGCTGGCAGTGATGGCAATGACATTGATCAGGTCAACACCCCATGGCAAAGGATCTCCCTGCCTTCCTCAATTCAGTTTAAGCTTCTAAGAGCAAAAAGCATTGACCATTCATCTGCAATTAAAAGGTCTCCTCTGAAAGTCAGGCTGGTTCTCAGCTTCAGTCTCTTGGGATACCTCCCTGCATGGACAAGCTCTGCATTGATGTTGAGGGCATGAGGCTGCTATTAGGCTTAGATGACAAAATCTGCAGTCCTACTACTGCTGCTGACAGCCACATTTTGGATTTGACATAGTCACTTAGCACCTTATAAGATGGAGATTTGTATGTATTATGTAGGAATGCTGTTTGTGCCTTAAAGCTTGTGAAAATGTGAGTTTCTCCTGTGGATTTTTTTTTTTTTTAAAGGGAGTTAAGTCTCAGATATTTGATCATATGTTGTTATTCAGCATGATTCATACACTAATACCATATTGAGGATGTCTTTATAAAGTCTAATATTATGCTTCTGGGATTAAGCAGTATTTCTCAACGTGTTTCTTATCCCAGTGTTCTTGCAGAGGGGCTGGAACGGGGCCAGTTCACGCAAGGTGCCTAAATATTAGTAGTCAAGTCAGGAGAGAACCTACAAAGTGAATGCCCCAATCATCCCCACTTACCCTGCTTTGGTTTGCATCACGGAGAGGGCAGATGAGGTGGATTCCTCTCAGATGAAAGGTGCACAGCGCGCACGTTGCAACCTAAGCACTCTTCGGCATTATGGATCGCTCCTGGCCTTTATTACTTGCTGGTGTAGACGCACCTACAGCATATTTACTGTACCTTAAAATGTCTTGATGGCATTTGGGAAGCGAGTTGACTGGTTGGATTAACTAAGCACCAAACCTGGTATGTTGACTGGCTAATGTTTAATTAGGGTCTTTATTTCCTCGTTTATACCAGTTTGTTTACGATGCTGGATCCGGCCTCTGTAGCATGGGAGAAAAATCTGGCTTCATTCCCAAGGTAAAGCACCTTAGTCTTTTGCACAAGCCTGAAAGAATTAATTTGGAGTAAGACAGGATTACCTCAGATGGTTTTTAGAAGTGCCCATTCACATTTGGGGGTCAGGTTCAATTAGTATATTTTCTCCCAGTGGGAAGTGGTGATCTCCCCTGTCTTAAGACCCACCAGCACCCCTTTGAAAAGACCCAGGAACCACCAGAGCCTTCTGCTACTGAGTGGTCCCTTACCCTCCCCCTTCTGCTATTGCTGTTCACCAACCAGACCCAAGCAACCAGTTGTCTTCCCCAATTACACAATGACCGTGTATGTAAAAATATGTATTACATCATGAAGGAGAGGGTGACCACCCCCAGCATCTCTCAGGGCATTCAAAGCCTCTCCACCATGCCAGTCACCTCTCACATTGGTTGTGCTGGGCTGCAACAGGGCTACAGTGTGACCTGCCTGACAGGACCATGTGGCTGGCATCATTCACCTTCATGTCCCATCAACGGCTCTGCTGTCATCTCCTCTGTGCAAACCACTCCCAAACCTCTCCTCCCATTCAGCTTCCCAGTGCACACGGGGCACAGCCTGTCACTCTGGCATAATTGAAAATTTTGGTATGCATCCCACACGCTTACAAAGTTTTGGCCACCTTTGTTAAGTGTGATGAGCATCCAGGTCTCGTATCGCAGGCTCTGTGTTCCCAGCAGACTGTCACAATCCTGAGACTTATTTGAAGCACCGGAGTAAAACCCACACTGCTCACTGAGGTATTTAATTGGCTGTTTTCCTGAGCAGATGCTTGTTTATTTTTGTTAGCGATTCTAATGTCTGGCAGTAGGAAAATGTTAAGGAGGTATCAAAGCTATGGAGGAAAAAAGCCAACTCCCAAGTTATGAAGGGGTGATGGCAGAATTTACGGCCTGGCTGGTTGCAAGGAAGTGGACAATTATATCTCACTTGCAACACACAGGGAACGTTTTTGTTCAGCCCAGGCCCTGTGCAAGTGTGCCTCCAAGGTCTTTGCACAAGGTCCTACAACAAGATGAACTGATCTGGGAAGAAACACAGGCCAAAGTTTTCCTGCAAAACCTTCAACATGATATTTAGTGCATTTTTTATACCCTGCCCTTCAGAAAGCCCTGTTTTTACAAAAGTTTGTGAAAATTAAAATCACTGGGAGAGGTACCAGAACCTACGGATTCTGTGGGATTTCAATTCAAATTCATACTGTCCCTTCCAAGATATCCCACCAGTTGTGTCATTTAGCTTGTCAGTACCATTTTTAAAACACACAGTTCAACTAAATCCAACAGCACATAGAAGAGAAACAAGTCAGCCTCACTCCAGCCCCTGCTTCCACCAGCATCTGCCCAAAAAGTCAGGGAGACGTGGGTATCCCCACTACGCACAGCACACAAAAAGTCCCCGGCAGAGATAAATGAAATTTAGCAGGGCCAAACATCTCACCAAAACCCTCACGCAAATCCCTTCAGCAAGATGTTTTTAACTCACTTTTTCTCCAGACTCGACTTCGCCCAGCCACAAGGCAATGGTAGCAGTGAATTTTGTGTTTTATTGACAACGATGCTGCGGGATCAAGCCAGGCTGGCTCAGGTCATGGCTCCACAAAAGGGCATCCTTGATATAGGCGGCAGCAGCTTGAGCTATTTCACCCTCTCGCATCTCAGCACTTGTTCGCTTGCTGTCCACAGGAACAGTGTTTAGTACCAGTAAAGGCAAAGCCAAGCAAGAGGGAGGAAGACGGGTCCGCTTCCAAGGTCTTTGTTATTTACAATAAATTTACAATAAATTTAGATCAAGGGTGAATACAGCTTGTAACATTTCAACACCCACCCCCTTTCCTGCAGGACTTTGGCGGCAGAAAGCATTCGTGTGCTAGAAATAATGGAACTACAAAAGAAAGAAAGGAAGGGAGTGTAAGCAGTGGGAATAGGAAGAAATAGCTAAACAGATTCCTTTCAATTTATATACACACCCTTCTCACATGAACCTGAGGTAGTTATCTGCTAACTATTAGTTCGTTAATCAGCTTATCTTTTGAGAACAGGGTTTGGGTGTAACATCACAACTACTTTAAATTCACGTCTGTCCCAACGATTGACTTGTTTTTAAGGCAAGCATCGGCAATGCTGTTTTTCCTTCAACACTACATGTATTTGTGCGAGTATAAAAACCTGTAAATAACCAGGTAAATTCAACATTCGCCACTAGGAGCTGAACCTGAGACCCTCAGAGTTCCCAGCAGTAGCCTTCATCCCACCAGGATGCCCACTGCTGCGCTGCTGTGTTTCCCACGGGACGTCTCTGAGTCAGCAGCTGTCAGGAACTGCACAGCACGCTGGACGATGAAGCACAGGCTGAAAATAAGTGTTCTCCATAACAAGGAATTCCAGGCTACATTTCTCCTAGTTGCCAAATAAAAAAAAAAGGACACGCATGGATTATTGAACTTCATTATTTTATTCAAATAAATGGACTTTGAAGGAAGAAAAAAAAACTATTAAGCTTTGCACAGCAAAACTGTTCCTATACATGGTTATAAACAGGTAACCAGCTAGCCTATAATAAAGCAAACTGTGAATCAATTTAGGCACAGATTTTTCACGATAGATGTACTAACCACGGTTATGCTCTGAGCTATCCCAATATCCCAAGCAACGCTGAAGAACAACATCCTCCTATCAGTCTGGCTCCTCAAAAAAATCGGGTCGGCCAAGGCTTTTGCCAGGAAGGGGATGATTTGGTGCTGCTGCACCCTCCTACAAACGTGTGACTCTCCTCATGGGACCGGGACACCCTTGGCCTGGAGGTGACCGTCCCCATGGCTTAGCCAGAGTGACTCAAGCCAAGCCTGGTCAGCCCTGGGGGGTGGAATAAAGGCAGAGGTGGGTGGAAGCTTCTCTGCACATGACTGGAATTTGAAACAGCAGCTTGGGCATTGCTGCAATCATGCTTTAAGGTGTTCGAGATGTACAGGCAGGTGACTGAATCTGTCCTTTTTGAAACCAAACTTTTTATTTAAAAAGTTGGTAACTATAGCTGAAATTATGACAACCTAATTCAATAAATTGAAATCATTATTGATTATTACTCCTAGAGCAATTCTAATTATGGGAAAAGTTGTAAGCAGGCCGTGTTTGCTGCTGAAGTTTTAAGCGAAGTCAAACTGCTGAAATGGATGAAGTCACAGAACAGAAGAAACCATCAGAAACCAAAGCTGTCCTGAACCACTAACCTCACCATAGCCAGCAGGCAGCCTTCCCATGAATGCAGCGAAATATTTAGTTTCAGCTCATTCAGATAATTGCATTCCATATGCACTGTTAATTCACATTTAAACTAACTGGCATTTAAAACATGTTCCTCCACTTTACGTGGAAGAAGTAGCATCAGGTGGGAAGATCTGTTAGTGCTGAAATCACGACAGATTAGAACCTACCAGGAACAATCAGGAATACTTTGTTTCATTACCAGGTTTAATCAAAACATATTTTAGTCAACTTATTTCTCCAGCATCTTAAAGATATTGCCAACTCATTAAAAGAATTCCAAATAACTGCTTTTTCCCTGGAAGCAATTTGAATTCCAATTTCCACCTAAATAAAACTTGTTGCAAATCATGAACAAATTAACAACCATCTAATAGAAATGGATAGACAACTTTTACTATTTTGTAATATACAAAATGTAAAATTTTACGAGCCCAAATCAAAGTGTCAGGCTGGCAATGGCTTTAAAACACACTCATGTATTTAGAAAAAGGGAAAAAAAGCAGCAGCCACCCTTTCCAACCCTACGAGTTGCTTACTGAAGTCTCCCCATGGTTGACCTTCACGAAGAGCATGTGAGAGAGGAGGGGAAGGTGGAGATCCCAGAGAGTTGCTTGGGACACGGGGCAGGGAGGGGACAGGCTGGTCACACACATGTAGGGACCGTCCTTAGGGCCACGAGCAGGCTGTGCGCCGCCGCGTTACTCACCAGCCCTGTGGATGGACAGATGGTGTAGTCGGGGTGTGGGATGTCCAGGTGAACAGCTCAACAACAGCAGGTTGGCCACCATTGATACAATCGTCTCCGGGAGGGCACAAAGGATAGTCAAACATGTTTTAAAAGCTGTATGGAATTGTGTGAAAAGACATGTTTCGTTACCACCAGAGAGGGGAAGAAACCTTTTAGGATGGGATTGCAGGGAAAGGTGACCTGGAGTACAAACACAAAACAAGGCAAAATTTGATTATCTGAATGAAGCCTTCCCACTTGTTGATCTAAACCATAATTAAATTGGCGATTCAAATCAATGTAGCCTGGTGTTGTCTCATCCTCGTTTCATATATTTTATTTACACATCATCAGTAAACTTCCTATGACATGTCCTGGATTTCAGAACGCGTGAGCAGCCAGTGAATGATAAGCAACAAAAATGCTGCACTGCAGCTTTTACATTTGAGCACAAATAATGTCAACAGAACTCAGGAATAAGCTCCAGTAGCGGGGAAATGGCATCAGAGAAATGTTTCTCTGCTTATTGAAATCTTAAGCTGGGGGAAAGTCAGAACCAGTATTAGCATTAATTAGACTGCCAACTACCATGCAAATCTCCTGCAGCAAAATGTAAAATCCCAAATTGGTACAAGCTTGTTAGAACAGAGCACTTTTACTGTTGGAGAAGGAACAGGGAAAAAAACGAAGAAAAAAGGAGAGCAATTGTGGCTTTACATCAAGTATATTTCATAATTGTATGTTAAAATATGTACCCCATCATAAAATGCTTTAAAAAAAACAAGTATTTTAAATGTATGTACAATAATGCAAAAATATGCCTAAATATGTATCTAATGCAAAAAAATAAACCATTTAACAAAATCTCCCTTCAAATGTCCCCTTGCTCTTCAACACCTTAAAAAAACCCAAAAGAGCTTAGTCAACAAACAAGAGTTAAAACACAAACTGGGTGACAGATGAAAGCAGTGCAAAGCAGACACTTCAGAATGAAGAGGCATCCACTTCAGCTTCCCATTTCCCTGGATTACACAACTACAGTGTCACTTGTCCTATGCCAGTTAAATTTTATTTAAATTTTTATTTTAAAAAGTCAGCCTGGTGTCCAATCTATAAGAGGCTGCCTGTGGCGCTCATTTTCCATGTGAGCAAAAAAGTTAATGATAATCCAACTAAGCACCCTTTAAACCCCCTTAAACAGGGGTGAATTTCACCCTAGGCAAATATTTCATGTTCTGCATAAACCTGCCAAGCACAGAGATCCTGTCCAAGAAACAGTATGAACTCAAGTCTACCTGGACAACTGTGGTCGGAGAGAGACTTCTGCTGTTTCACAATCGTTTAGTCATCTATTTTTTCTGCATTCTCTAGGAAACAGCAAACAGGGCTCTGGCCTTACAATTTCAGTAAATCCAATATCTTGTATTTGTGACGTTGCAATTTCACTAGTAATCGGGCTCCTAAATATTTCTAAAGACTAGGCCTGAATGTCTGAGTTAAATGAGACACTTCAGTTGCACAAGGAAATGCTGTTCTGGTTGTTATTTGGATATGTTCAGGCATTGACGTCTATCCTTTATCTTGCTAGCGTAACTACCCTCAGAGTAGAGCTGGCTGTACGTGAAACACAGCTCCCATTTGCAAAAGCAATCTGAAGAGGTTTCAGTATTGCTTCCTATAAGAAAGGTGGCAGGAATTTAAGATCTCTTTAAAAAACCTGCTTATAAGGCACTGGTGCAGCAAGGTTTGCAACGAACATGGTTTTATGACTTCTCTTTTCCAACTCTTTAAAAGTCAATTAAATCAACCATAAATAGCGATAAAAAGACATCAGAAAAGTCCCAAATCAAAGAAATCAACTTAGCATTGAAACTTGATTTATGACAGTCCCACTTCAGTGCACACAGTAGCTCCTGCATGTTTTTTTAAACTCATTGTTGGCTCATGCTCACCCTATATACAAAATTCCCCCCCAAAGTCACGATGGCCTGGATATCTTCTACAAACAAGAATTTTTACATGACATCATGAAGTAACACATTAAACTTACAGATGATGGACAGGAACATAGGAACATATATTGGCTTACCCACTGTACATAGCTATTTAAAGCTTTAAAAGTATAAGAATATACACAAAATATACACTTAATTCACAAAGTAAAACAGCCCTCAACATCTGCTATTTTGTAGGGCTATGTACTTCTCCTATTAAAACTCCACACATGGAACTATATCTGTGCCAGCTCCTCTTCATAAGCAATGGGATCACTTCAAGGTAGATTAGTTCTTCATGTATATGTGGCAGAAACAGCAAAAGCTCAGCCTCTAGTCATCACTGTCGCTCCCAGACTCACTCAACTGCAAGTCATTCCCTATGGAAAACAAAAAAAAACAACAAAACACAACAAGTGGGTAGGTGTTAATTCACATTTCATGGCAATCAAAGCAAAGAACAGTCCCATTTACACAGGAAGATTTAAATAAGAATAGCACAAGAAATGAATGCAAACCTAATCTGGCATTTAATGGAATTGCTCCCCGTGCCCGAGAGCATTAAGAGCTGCATGGGGCTAATACACGCTCAGATCCAAAACAAACTGAGTGTCCTGGGCTTCAAAGCCACCAAAACTGCTCCCCAGTGGGAGAAGAGTGCTCCCCACGCCAGCATTTCACAGCCTCCACCCAGCCAAGCTCCTGTATGTGGCTCTGGGACAAGGCATCAGGCAATTCCCTGGCTTTCTCAACCCTTTTAAAATAGATTTTTTTAAGTCCATTTGGGTAGACAAGGCAAGGCCTCCACGTGTCAATAAACCAAGACGCATGTTAAAGCCATCGCAACTCGAGGCTATCGGCTGAACTAGGCTGACACACACTGTGACAGTGAAGGACCCACTCCCAAGTGCCATGAGACATCAGCCAGGACAGGAATCAAACCTGCAGTCTCAGACCATGTTTTGCAGAGCACTTGTGATCTGGTGAGATGGAGGGGATAAAAGGGGATGGGAATCACTCTTGTGTTCTGGTAACCCAATATAGCTCATCCAGCATTCTCCCATGGCCCTGCCCCAAACACCGGTCCCTGTCAGAGCAGCTATGCAACAGCCATGTCCTGGATTTCTTTATCTCTTCTACCCTTTTATGTAACAAGAACTTGGCTTAGGGGTGATTCTCCCCATATAGATGGTCACCAGTGACTTGAATGCTCAAGGACATATTAATCCTTGCCAAAAGACTTCTAAATCCAAAGGCAATAATCATTGCCGGAAAAAAAAGGAACTACCCTACCTGTTCCCAAATTCTCCTGTCAGAGGCTTCTTGACATTAAATGACTTACTCAGTATTGTTGTCATGGCCCAGGAGATGCAGGGAAGAGGCAGCTCAAAACCAGAAACAGGGAAATGGAAAGAGTGCTACTGACTGTTGAACTCTGGATTTCACTTAGGCATTCATTACTGACAGGAAGACTGACAGGCCTTTCCAGTTTTCCTGTTGGCCTTTCAGTACGGTCTCTATAATACGCTTCTCTTCTGGAAGGTGGAAACCCTGCACTTATCTGTATTTAAACTCCACCAATTCTCTATGTGTGGGTACAAAGAGATGTACACAAACATGCTTCAGGAGGAATTAAGAAAAAAATATAACTAAGTTCTAGTTTCTTGTAAATGCAAAACTTTAACAGCAGTGAGTTAGAATATACTTGATCTAGCATAAAGAAAGAGCAACACAGATGTGCACCATCTCCTCAGAGAGTCCCATGGGACAAATTATGCTTTAAAAATGTTTTGGTTTGTTTTGTTTTTTTACACTTTTTAAATGGTGGAGTGAGTTTGTGTTGATTCAACGCTTGTAAAGGCCATAGCTGTAATATTTTAACCAAATACATGGCACTTTACATTTCCCTTCAAAATGTGATATTTGTGAAAATGCAGCCAAGACCACCACAGTACAAATACTCTGTCAATGTAATACAGCTAATAACGAAAGCCACAGGGACTGTGCATTTATGATCAGGGGACAGCCTTGTGTCACTCACAATTCTTCACAGACCTTTAACTGACAAACATGTCAACCTCACTATTTATGTCTGATCTGTGTTCTCACATTAAAATAATTCCCATTCTCTGATGCATCAGAACATCCTGCACTGATGCTTTGCTACCCACTCATTCCACTTGGAGGCTTGAATCAAAGCCCAGCATGGTCAGTGGGGGCCATTGCACTCATGCCCACAGGCTCTAGACCAAACTAAATCAACCCCACACCTTCAGACAGGCCTTCTGTTCAAAAAACCTGTCCACATATTTCAGCCAGTGCAACTCCCTGCACTTCATGGAGTTAGCGTAACATGCTAAGGAATGAGTGGTCTCAAGCAGCTTCCCCCAGCAAGGCCAAGTGCGAGGTCCTGCACCTGGGTCAGGGCAACCCCTGCTATCAATACAGGGGTCTCTGGTGAGACCCCACCTGGAGTCCTGTGTCCACCTCTGGAGCCCTCAGTACAGGAAAGACATGGACCTGTTGCAGAGGGGCCACGGGAGGCCACAAAGATGATCAGAGGGCTGGAACAGCTCTGCTGTGAGGACAGGCTGAGAGAGTTGGGGTTGTTCAGCCTGGAGAAGAGAAGGCTCCAGGGAGACCTTATTGCGGCCTTTCAGTACTTAAAAGGGGCCTGTAAGAAAGATGAGGACAGACTTTTTAGCAGGACCTGTTGTGACAGGACAAGGGGTAATGGTTTTAAACTAAAAGAGGGGAGATTCAGGCTAGACATGAGGAAGAGATTTTTTACAATGAGGGTGGTGAAACACTGGCCCAGGTTACCCAGGGAGGTGGTAGATGCCCCATCCCTGGAGACATTCAAGGCCAGGCTGGATGGGGCTCTGAGCAACCTGATCTAGTTGAAGATGTTCCTGCTCATGGCAGGGGGGTTGGACCAGATGGCCTTTGAAGGTCCCTTCCAGCCCAAACTATTTATGATCGTAATACACAGGCCTTTACTTACGGAGTGTGTTCATGAGCTGGTTGCTTCCTTGTGGCCTGCTGGTGCCATTAGGGACAGCGTTCCTGTTGTTATACTGCTGGTGTGGTGGCTGGGAAGGAGAAACATGTGCTGGCTCTTCTCCCTCACTGCTGGAGCTTTCATCTTCACTCCCAGATGAGCTTTCTGAATCGGATGAGCTGCTTCCACTGCTGCTGCTCATCTGCTCAATAATTTCAACCTCCGCTCTCAGCTCTGAAATAAAAGGACATTTGTCTGGTTGAAACCATAAACAGGGCCCCATGGAATTTTGGAAAAGAATGTGAAAATGCAACAGTTTCGTCAAGTATAATTTATCATATCAAAATATCTCACATGAAAGAGAAAGACAGGAAGAAAAAACAAAAAATTCTGAAAACTTTTTTACTCAGTTGTCATAGATAAATTTAAAGAAGCAACAGCATAGGTTAGTATCATAAAACCTTCACTTGCACTATTATTATTTATATACTTTACACTCCTGAAAGCACTTCCTGCTTCATTGTTTTTGACAGGCTATATGCTCTACATACAAAGTAAGCACATTTCCTGATTGAGTTTTACAGGCCAACAGCCAGCCCATTTTTTAAAAGCAACTTAACATGAAGAAACCTAAATTTTTAGATGGCAGTGACACTTAGGCTTTTGGAAAACACAAAAAGGGGGGGCTTGGCACATGCTTACAACAGAAACTACCTTGACTTCAGATAATGTATGAAATCGCTCCAGCTCCAAGTCACACAATTAATTTTAAACAAACTTCAGAAGATGGATGACATCAAGATAACTTTACAGTGGGGCAGATGAGAACAGATTGGAATATTCACATGTGGGAGAGCGGTAATAATGCCTTAACCTGCTACAGAGCTTACAAGTAGCCAGGAAAATACAGAGACTGTTCAGAAACTGGGAAGTCATTCAAGTCAGACACACCCCACTTCAGGGTTTCCAGTGCAAAGAAACACCAGAATATCATGACAGCTGCATCAGCAGCAGCTCGTGTTGGCTGAATGACTGGTTACTAAACAGCTATTAAGGTAAGTGATCCCAATTCATACCATATTGTTAAATTTGTCATAATTATAAGTGGCCTAAACACTATTAGAGGACAATTCTTTTGTATCCACCCACGAAGCTGAGTATCTAATGACTCAGTTCACCTAGGCAGGTTTCCTTGAGAGAACAATATTCTCACACCAAGCATAGGATGCAAAACCCTCAAAATTTTGGCTTTTGTTGTGCCAGCAGTTCTACACCCACCAGGTCCAAACTCGGTACTTGCCCTGGAGAAGTCACAGGCTAAAGGGACAAGAATGAAAGGAGAGATGAGAGATTATCATCTCTACCTGACTAATGGAGAACTGATGGCAGGACTAATTCACCTTAGGTCAGATGTGTGTCAGAGGGAGGTGAACCCCTGCTCCTCAGCTAGGGACATCCTTCTTGTGTATGGCATAGCCAAATCATGTAAAGTGAGTCTCTCCTTTATGTAAAAATGTCACAATTTTAACCTTTCTTATCTTCAGCCCCCACACGAGTAAGTCTAAGCTACTGGAACTCTTGCTTTTTTTAATAAGACTCGTTTTCCTTGGGCTGCTTAACACTACAGAGTAGCAGCTAAGTTTTCAGCCTCCATATTTTCTAGAGAGAGTTCCTCTAACTCAGCATGTATTGCTTTGAGAAATTAAGTTTTCTTTTGCCGGTTTTAAACCTGCTAGGTTTCAATTCCAAAGTTCAGAGCTCAATTTCACATGTTACAGTTATATTGAATCAGAGGCAAGGAAGGCGTATTGAAAAGGAACAACCACGCGACTAACTCCAGGCTGGGTATTTAAGGATAGTGAAGTTGTTCCTCCAACTTTATTCCTAAATCTAGATCCCTGACTAGACCGCCTGTGTTCTCTATACTTAATTAGTATGCCAGGTAAAACTTAACTCCTTCATCTTGAAGACATAGCATAAGAGACTATCGGAATAGCGAGGAAGAATACGTGGTTAGGCCAATAGAAGATATTACTTTGTACTGTAATGTCTTTCTCCCTTGCTTTTTCCCTTTAAAATGCCCAGATTTTTTTTTCCCTAGTTTAATGATGTAAAATTTCCACACACTTCTAGTGATGGCATTATTAGTTGTAAGTTAGCCTGATGATATTAACGCATTGTTAGAATATCCTGGATTGTAGCAAGCACAATCACCTACTGACCACACTCCATATTGCAAAAAGATTAAATAAGTCTAACAAAGGACAAGTATCCGAGAAATACGCATGTATGCTTACAGAGCTAGACAGTCTATGACTAAAATGGAGAAGTGTTGACACACAGTCTGAGGAGAACACAGCAGCCTGGAAAGCAGCATATAAAATAGTGTGAAGAAGGTGAAACAATCCAAAAAGTGTTAGTGGTAAAAGGGAAAAGATGCAACAAGAAATGCACTCCAGAGAACTAGGAAAAAAAAATCTAAGTAAGTTTGAACTTGACACAATAGGTGAGGAGATAACTGAAAGGAGGAAGGAAGTGATGCAGTCTGATGAATGGGAAAGGAAGATTAGCCTGGCCAATGTGAAACAGAATTAGAGATCAGTGTCAGATTGAAAAGTGAGGGTTTTCTGCTGGGGAAGCAGAAAACTAAGAGCCCATTCAAGAGGTTTGGTTATGAGGAGGGAAAGGGAGAACGCCTTGGAAGAACTGGTAAGGCCCACTATGCTGAATACAGGCAGGAAAAGCAAAACAGTGCCAACAGCACAAGCATCCAGGACTGGGAAGTTAAGGGTGTCATCAGTGACAGTGCTCACTGGGGGAAACTTGGTCTGAGCCCACTGTCTAGCCAACTTCTGCCTCACAGGCTGTCAGCTTCCCCTCAGGTCTCCTTTGTCTCTTAATTCCTTGAGCCCAGAATTCTAAACATCTCATCTGTGCAGATGAGAGAAAAAGAAATTGTTTTTACTAATGTTATGGTGGCTGCTGCATCGCTGAAAGTCTGGCAGGTGGAACTCCAGCAGGACCACTAAGGAAGTCTGTCTGAAAGCCTCTTGTGTCACCCTGACAAAGACAGTGGCTAAGCCAATGATGACATCAAAGCCCTGTAGAAAAAAACACATCTGCTTTAAAATTGCCCAATTTTGCATTTTCTTATTTGCCTGTTATGCTCTGTGCAGTTACAGGTAATGAAGCCTTGGCTAAATGTTTCCTTGCAGTGACTCCAAGTAAAATAATTGTGTGTATACATGTACATATTTGCTAAGCTGAACAACAAGAGTCAGACCTTTCCTAGATCTTTCTGTGCCGTAAGATCAAACGCCTCATGTTGATGCATCTTTAAGGTTTAAAAGATGACAAGAATCAGGATGCACAGCAGTTACTTTTAAGAAAGCTTCCCATTTGAGTCTTCATCATCTGAAAAGGCTGATGTTGCTAGGGGAACCTTAACTTTCGCACATTCAGGTTACAACTGCAGGCTTTCTTCCAATAAACAAAACAGCTTACTGTTTTACACTGGCAGGCAAGGCAGTTTTTAGAGTAAAAAAAAAATTCAAGGTCAGAAAACACTATATAAACAGAACATTTTTTCTCAACAGGGCTGTCTTCTGTACATATTTACACTATCAAATGCCCTAATTTCTTTCCATAATCACGTCTAAGTGCTCTTACTACTTCTCTCAATTCCAATAGGCTATGCAGAATTTTTAACTAAAGCCCTGACCTTGGACTGCAAGAATGGCAATGACTTTTGGAAATAGAGTAATTCAGCCCTAGGGAGGATAAGGTTGTAGGCCCGTAACAGAATGCTTATTGTTAATAATGGTATGCAAGGTGGCGAGAAACCAGCTTGATACTGGTGCTTTGAATATGCAGAGATGGCAGCTAGAAGAGGCAGTATCTAACACTGAAGGGCAACAAATCTGACTGAGGTGTTCTTGAGTGACAAACACAGTGCTATGGCATAATCCTCAGAGACTACAGCTGCATTTTAGGAAAACAAGATCTTTCTGTGTTTTTTGAGAGTTCCCTTTCCTTTCCTTTCCTTTCCTTTCCTTTCCTTTCCTCTCCCTTTCCTTTCCTCTCCCTTTCCCTTTCCCTTTTTCCAAGTACAGCATGTTGTAATTATGTCAATGTTATTGAAAACATTTCTGTTGTGGTCAAATATATCAGATAAATGCTGATTATTTCATGCACATAAGTGACTGTATTGTGGTACATGTGTACAAATGTTCACCGCTTAATGAAATGTTATCAGGTGTTGCCAAGTATTCAAAAGAACAAGCTCTTATCCTTTCCTTTGCTCCCTTCAGGCAGGAAGACAATATAAAAGCTTGCAGGGAAAAAGATCCCTCTGGTGTAGGACCCTAGACATGGCCTCCCAAAGGCCTCTCTGCATGATGGAAAGGACTGGTTCGACTCCCACACGCTCTGACCCTGTCCTTGGGCACTGTTTTTTGGACAGCTGTGTAATGGGACGGAACTGACCTACCTGAAAGTTCGTTTCCCAGTTCATCTGTAAGGGGAGCTACAGGAATGCGCAGCTGAGGCTACTGGGGGAACGCAGAAACCTGCACTGAGGTTACCTTCAATCTGTTGTTAACCACTACTAGGGCCGTGTGTCTTACCACACCCTTAAGTAAGGCATACTGGGAGCAAGAGAGCACCAGAGATGCTTCCAGCCACCTCCTCTGGGGACTGTAAGTTCTGTGCTGCATCCATCAAAAAAACCCCACATAATTTCAGCTTTCTATTTATCTTTCTTTTGTGCAGAGGAGGTACTTCACTCAAAAGGAAAGCTACTGCTTGAACGGAAAGAACAGAGTCTCTTCAGAACTTATAAGCCTTTGTTCATAAAAAAGACATATTAAGGGAAGATAAAAGGACTGAAGACTATCTCACAGCTTTTACAGTTAAGTTTTATTAATTATTTTCATTGTATGATGGTGCCATTTTAGTTCTACCTTTCCCAAGGAGGTTCTTACAATAGAAATGGTTTAGTAATGCTGATGCTCTAAATAATGGATGCTGGAAAAAAGTTATAAAGAGCATATACTGTAAGCAAAAAAAAATACCTGCCCAGGTGTTTGTGCTCTCTCTTTTTGGGCCTTGAACAACTCTTTCTATGAAACACCAATTCTAAGTCCTGTTTTTAGTACAAGTCAGGTGTTGTTTTGCTTCATGTTGGAAACAAAACGCGTCAGGTTATTTATTTCTAAGTACTTTACAGTAAAATACAATCAGGTGGCAGGAAAATTACCAAGACAGTTCTAAACAATGTGACATGCATTTTAGACCACTAGAAAATGCTCTTTGTAGAATACATGTCACACCAGACAAACACAATAATTTTACTATAAGAACAGCTTTACAAATTGTTGAACGTATACAAAAGAGTGCCCTAACGGTTCAGTAACTTATTACACACTGCAAGAAAAGACATTTAAAATTCACAACTGATTAAACTTTAAAATTGATATATCACCTGTTATCTTTCTCCTTACCTATTACACAGAAAATAAAAATGGCAATGCAGCTAAGGGAACTGTAGCTAACAGACTCTCAGACGTTGATTCTGTCTGCTGACCAGCATCCAGGTATTGAAAACACTACTGCTGCGAAAGAGTGAGACCAGTCAGGACCTATGCAAACACACAGATAGCTTAGCAGTAAAAATGTCACCTAGTGATTACCATGAACTGAAAAAATAGCCTGCTAAGTAAAATAGTCTGGGCAATTAACATAGGCTAAGTCTACAGACAAAAATTCCTATATGGGACAGAGGGGAAAAAAGAGAAAGAAAAAGAGACCCAGAAAAAAAAAATACTAGACAGAAAGAACAGTCTTAAAATAAAATTTTGTCTGCTGCCAGACAAGAAACAGAAGAGAACCAAATAAAATTTTAAATTTAAAGTCTTCCTCATTCTAACTGTGTTATCTACAGCAAAACCAGATACCACACCAATATGAAAGGAAGGACATGGGTAAAGAAAATGCCGTGTGCCCACAGCAAAACACCGAGCCAAGGCGTTGCTTGAGCAGGAGACTGAGCTGAGCCACTTACTTAGTATAGCAACTATATGGCAGATGTGATCAAAGCTGTAGAGGAGCAGCTGTGCTAAAGGAGAAGCTGCAGGGCTGTTCACACCCTCATCCCTCCTCTACCAGCACCGCTTGGCACAGCACAAACTCCATGTCTTGTGCCAGGGACAGAGCCACCCAGCCTTTCCATGTGGTGCACGAATAACTTTCGTCCAAGCTACGTGATTGCATAACTAGATCTTGGACCATCAGCTTCTGTTGTTGTTGCTGCTGTTGCCTAAGACACCCATTCAACTCATCTAGCACTCAGCTGCAGGTTTCCGAATTCATGTTTATTTTGTCTTCTTTTCAGAACAGAGAAATAGTTTGGCAGGGAGAAAATTATCCACAAAGAGGAAGTTCTCTCATGCCAGAGAAATATCTATGCTGGCAGAAGAGAATAAATAATTCACTAAGATGCCTTAAAATGAAATATAAAGATGACAAATCAGCTGTCGAGTACCATCTTTTAATCCCTGAACATTTTAACACGTTTATATAAACTGCACAGTTAAGAGTTTTTGTTATAAGGAAAAAAGACGAAACCAACCAAAACTCGGGAAACTACAAACCCTTCTTTACCTCTCTTAATGTCATCCAGCTGTGGCTCAGGCGAGGGATTATCTTTCAAAGGAGAAGTTTTAGGTCCAGCTGCTGGCTTGGTTGGGGCTCTGAACTGTGTCGGAGGCTGAGATGCTCGGGCAGACTGTTGTTCTATTCGGGCTTGGATCTTACTGCTGCCCTCTGCTCTGAAAAAATAACAACCAGAGACATTCAGCAGTACTGTGCAACTGTGTTCCACCTTTTCAGTATGCTTGTACTAATGCATCACCTGTCAATTCCTTTTGTACAGATCCCTACTTTGTTTTATAAACAGCGAATTTCTGCATGCAACACTTGCTCTCCATGGCAAACATTCATATAAAACTACACTGCAACACCCTTACAAAATGTATTTTCAAATCCAGATGTGGCTCAGTGGTGCCAAATTCTCTACTTGAAGAACAATAAAGGCTTTAATTTAGAGATTAGTATTTGTATTTTTAAAAAAGAATAAGCAATCACAGTAATTTAAAATAACTACATGATGAAACAAATCATAACACTCATAAAAAAATCCTGCTTAACACAGTCACAGCAAAAGAATCTATTTGCTCACTTGCAATTAAATAATCTCAAACTGAACTCTCTTAGAGGTCAACCTGACTAGAGGAATCATTCCTACTGCTAAATACAGCATGCAAGCATTTAATTTGTGTTTTTCATTTGCTTGCTATTATCCCTTTAAAATAGTTCAAGGTGTTTCCTTAGTGGGAAGTAGCCTCCAGAATAATGCTTTGCCTAGGTGTTCAATTCAATTCAGGTATTTCTTCCTTTTACTAAACTAATGATGTGATTCAGATTGTACGACAGTCAATATCCTCGGCAAAAAAAATGCCTCAAAACAAAATACTTATTCAGGTCCCTCTGTGATACACCATAATGAGGTTAAAGTGCATGGTGTATTTATCGCGTCACATCAAAGCCTTTAGCAGTAAGGCTTTATGTAGCATAGCACAGAAGCCGCTTATGTGGGTATTAAAGCTCAGTTTCGGTTTTAGGAGGGTCCCAGCTCAGCAGAGTGACACTTTGTACCCTTGAGCTAATCCCACTGAGAAACAAGTTAAACTCGCCCATGCGGAACCTCCTGAGACTTCACCTAAACCATTTCTGGTACCTGAGCTAGTACACTGAGCACTAACTCAAGTCTCTCTGTGCCTCATTGAATTGTAGATGCATCTTCAAAAATTAAGCACAGAACCACCTCTTCATTCATGACTGAAATGCAGCTATTAGCGAGCACATTAATACAGCTTACACAGTAATTTAGAGCAGAAATGAGGATTTGGGAATACATTCATTGTATCACATGACAAGTAAAAGCAAAAAACTGTTTCCAGTATTAATTACACTCTTGGAACTACAGAAGATTTTACATAGCGTAAGTGCAAGTACTCCCCCAGGACGTTAACACTAAAACCTCTGCTCCCACAGAGTGTCAACTGGTCGTTAAAGATCAAAGTAGGCATGAAAATAAATGACACTTCAAGGACTTTGCTAAGCACTATTCCTCAAAACAGGGATCTCCATTTTTTTACTACCCTGCCTCTGCCTGAGAAAAGATGAAACATTTTTCACACCACCAGAGCCAAAACTCAGTGGATCTAAACACCTCACTGAACCCAAGCTCTCCTGCACTTCTTTGATCCTCTCTGACTTAAGCTTAGGCTTCACCTGCACAAAGTCTAGTCGAACTTCAATTGGGAATTCAAATCTCATCTATGACACGCTCATATCCACTGGACAAGATGAATGCCCGACGGATGAGTTTTCACATCACTGACTCAGAGAAGCGTTACAGTCCATTTACCTTGAACTCAAGGTGTTCCTGGCAAACCTCCAGCCAACTGCTGATGAGCTGCAACCCACATTTCTAGTAGTTTCAGCAGCTAAAAGTTCTACACTGCAATAAAGTGGGTTTTCATTATTTTTTAAATGTAAAACTTGTAAAATTACTTAAGAGTTTCTTCTTCACAAGACATTTGAATTTCTCTTAAGATCTCAAAAGCCTGTCGTCCGTTGATGCTGAAAGAACATCATCCAGAGACTCCAGGTACTTGCGGAGCAGCAAGACTACTAAAAATGTTCCAACTGCACACTTTGCAGCATTTGCTCAGTGAAATAAGCGTATTGAATCAGAGGGGATTTCTGGCCTCAGCAATTTTCCAGGCAAAACCTCACAACCACTATTTCTACAGTTTTCTCCCCACCCTGCCAGCTGGAGGCTTTGGGCTTGGGTTCCACTTCATATATCACTGACCCAATATCGGATGGAAGTTTCTTGTTTCTTAAGATTATATTATTAAAGCATCATTCCCACAGGAAGCTGTAGGGAACAAACCTCAGAAGTCCAACAATCCTTCTAACAGCATAATATTTCCATGTTTTTTTTCAGCTAACTAGAGATTCCTGAAACACATCCCATCCTTCAGCCAGCTTCCAAAGCTTCAAATCATCAGTAGTGTTGCATTGCAAACCATAATTAAGTCCTTTCAGCAGCAGAGAATTTACAAGTATTTTTCTCTTGGCTTCACACTCCTATTTTCATTTTTAGGCAAGACAATTGGCCATGTAAAGCCCATAATGCTTACTAATTAAACATCACTACAAAATAAAAGAAAACTGAGTTCTGGTTCAAAAGACAGTCTGAAGAAGACACTTCAGCAAGAATTAACCCTACCAACAGCCCTTTCCCCAGCTTTACCTTGTTTTCTTGACTTGAATGCTGCTACTAAGTTTTTCCAGCACATACTCCCCAGTGTCATGATTGATAATAAGCACACAGTCCTTCTGATACGGCCTTTTATTTCCTTTAAACACAGTCATTGGTGGAGTTGAACCCTGGTATGAAATAAAGAGCATACATTTTGTTTTTTGTTATATTCCCCTACCCAAAAGTTTACAAACACTAAGATAGATTAATACATGTATTGTTCTGTCCAAGAGGCTAAGTGGTTAATGTTTAGTTCCTATAGAAAACGTTCATTCAAGAAAAGGGAAAAAGCACAGTCTTACACAGTAGATCAGACATTTCCTCATAGAAATATTATGCCTTTCATCATTTTAAGTGTCTCTGCAGTGACAAAACATCTTCTCCATGGTTGCCATTATTTACAGTTCTCCTTCCCAAAATGGTAACATCACTGAATTTGCATAGCTGGCTCTGACAAGTGTCAGAAATCTTGACATTTCTGCTCTGGAAATCTTGGGTTTGAATAAGAAGTAAAATTCTAATTATTAATGTAGCAGAACTGTTGCCTAAAGAAATATGTGGTCAATTGATAAATAAACTGCTTTGTATATAATCTATCAAAAAGAAGGCAGTATTTTCATAGTGGATTGCAAGCAACTGCCACAAATTATGTAAGAACCAGCTGCCTTCTTCAAAGTCAGATTACCATGAAAATGCCATGCAATTATAGTGCCGTCTTCTCAAAAGCAAATTGGTTATTTTAACACCTTCCAGAAAGTCCCCAAGTCCACACAATGCTGCATAGAGCCATAAAAGTCTAATGGCTTACACTGAGAAGCAATAAAGACAAACACATGTGGTGGTGCACGATGGCTGATACTGCTGAGATTATGCCCAGCTGTACTTAATCCATGTGCAGGGGACTCATACACCTGGGGCTGGGGTTACAGGAGGCAGGATCTGTGGTCTCTCTGCACACAGCAGCATGGACATACACCTGGCCATGTCAAAAAAGGACATGTTACTCAAAGGGGATATGCAGAAATATGTTCTCAGACTTCTCTGTAATGTATAGCTACTGTACAAAAGCAATTAAAAAATAAACGTTTATTCATGTGCACCTTTGCACATGCTGTAGGAAAGCAACCAAAATCAAGGAGAGAAGGAAAAAATGCAATCTTCTACATATTCTGAGTAGCAAAAATGAACAATCATATCTTAACCACTCAGAATGAAACTCCTGTTCTCCATATTGCTAACAAATAGACTATGTTTGAATTTAAAATGGCTTCAGAACGTAAGGGTGAAAAATCTGAATTCCCAACAAAGATGCAGTCAGAGATACAGATACGATTCAGAAAAGATGTTTCAACAAAGTCTAGTCTTCAAAGGCATGTTACATTTTTATCATTCCTACATTTAAAAGAAGAAAGCAACATTTAAGAGAATGAAAAGCAAGCTGGAAGTCAAATCCTGCTTGCTGTTGACAATTAAGTCAGAAAACATATAACGCAGGTATTTAATTAAAATTGTTCAAAGTTTGTTGGCTACCATTCTGCTACCCAGAAGCCTCCTAAATCAGCAAAGACTCTGATTTTGGCTAACAAAAATTAGGCAGAATTGAAACCCCATTTAACCAAATTAACAGTCCCACCCTTTTACTTAAAATTTAATATTTAGGGTTTATTTCAGTGGCTAAATAACACTGGCTTACAGATTCTGCTGATTACAGGATAGAAGGAGGCAGGTGAAACAGGTGACATTTAATCAACTTGCTTTCATCCATGAGTGTTTTTAATGAACCAAAATTCTTCACTTCCCAAACCAAGACTGTTTATCAAACATTAAAGCCACTAAATCCCCATCTAGAAATAGTACTACAATTTATCCAAGAAGTAAGGGACACCAAAACACTTCTACTGAAAAAATTGTCAGAGATATCCTCAGGGACCAAGGCAATTTCAGAAAACAGCTTAGAATCTGAAACCTATCCAGTTGTTGGGCAACTGAGAACCAAAGCCAGACCCAAGAAATTCAGTAAATCTTGTCAGGACAAAACGATCTCAAAACTTCTCAGTCTTTTCCAGTATGCTCTGTGCTTCCCGGCTCTCCGTCCGGAACGCAGGCAGCGCTACCTTGGAATAACATACACACAGTGGCAGGGCAGTCAGCTGCTTAAGCCTCTGAAGGATACTATAAGCTTAAAGCTGTTCATACTCAGGGGAAGAAAATCAAACTTAACTCATCAGTACAGAGATTCAGAAGGGGGCATTATGAGTGATTCTGTTAACACAAAAGGTGAATAAACAACACTGTTTCAAGTCAATCCAATATGAAAGCCGCTGCTATTAATTGTATTGTTACCTGCTCTCAAATAGCACTACCCTGCTCTTTGTTTTTATAGACAAAGAACAGTATGTGACCTCCTGCAGCACTAAAGGTGACCCAAGCCTTATAACAAAAGGAGCTGGGGGAAGCAGGCTAAAGCCTCGTTCAGTGAGAATTATCACAGGACCATCACCTACCAATTAAAAACACCAACATGCTGGAATAAACAATACCAAAAGGATTTGACACACAGCTCTTAAACTGACTGGTGCCACCCTGCAACGACCAAACCCATCGGCGTCTGTGAATTCCGGTTTATTGGCTTGACACGTAGCATTAACTTCAGCTAATAAACAAATCCAGTTCCAGCATGCAAGCACTTTCTTTTGTTTTGGTGAGGAAACCACGAACCTTCAATTACGAAACAGCTGCACCTATAAACACTTTGATCACTTGTTTTATTGCTGCTTGACTGTCATCCTCACACAGTAGATCTTTATTTGAGGAGGAAGTGGATGGGAAACCACTTCATTGACACTCACTAGGACCAACCCCCTTGCTTCCACTAATAAAGCTAAAGGCAGGGAACCCTCTATGCTGTGTGTCCATGCTTTAATAATGGGAGGAATACACTTAGAGGCCTGTCTGTGGCTTCTGAATGTCAAAACTTGACTGAAGCCCAAATTACCATGCCTTTCTTCATTAATCCATAGCACCAAAAATGGATGGAAACCAGGTACAGAGCTTCAGCTAACAGTAAAAAACTTATTTTTATTCAAGGAAGAGCAGGAAGGAATCAAAACTAAAGAACGGACTACAATCTTACAAATATAACCACTGACAAAGATTCAACTGTACAGTCCTTTCCTACAAGTCTGGCTGCTCAGTATTGAGCCCACTTGTATTCACAAAGATGAAAGCGAAAATAACATTTACATTAGACTGCAACTACATTGAAATTTGTCGGGGAGTAAACAAGGACACAGATATAACAAACTTACTGGAATATGTGGCAAAGTGATTGTTACGTCATCTCCTTTACCCACTTGGAGGTCCCCCTCACAAGATGTATCAATCGATGCTGGCTTAAAATCATCTAAAGAAGAAAACAATTGCAATTACATTTCTTAAGAGTCTTCAGAAGTGTCATCCTGCCTTGCAAAAAGTCACTGCACATTTACTGTGATTATAGGGAATGCTAAAATAACATGCTAGAGTTTACAGCAGGGGTGGAATGACACATCAGCACAATGTGTCTATGCTCAGTGTCCCAGTCATATGATGGTACCAGATTCTGAACTTCCTTTTCAAAATGGAAATAAGGTTCTAGACCTTGTGTTTGAAGACCAAACACAGACTTATACAAACTCCGGGCTTTGAGTGACACTTAATTTTTCTGGCAAATGTAGAACTGTACCATGTATCTCCAAAGAAAATCAACTTGAAGACCCAGGGCTATGAGCAGCTCCTGTCAGTTCCAAACCTGAGGACTCTCTCTGTGACAAAGACTAATTTAGTGACACCAACTCATTTAGCCTTACTTATATTTCTGGCTATTTAACCGCCGTCTTGCCTCCACAATACCTCCTCAAGGGCAGAGGAGACCTTAGATCTCACTTATGAGAGAAAAACAGGTGCTGATCTTACTTCAGCAGGCTCCATGATAGTCCAAAGTCACTGTGGATAGAAAGCATGACCAAGGTGACATTTTAAGTATTTTCACTGCATTGTAAAGAATTTGTCTCCCAAACACAGCACTTCTGCTTAGTGGTTTTATTTGAACTAAGAACATTTTAACTTAAAAGTATTTTCCCCTCGTTATTCTGTCGTGCTGATGAGCCATTTGTTTTTAAAATAAGCCTCCACTCAATTCTAGCATCTCTGGATATGAAGAGGTACAATCATATTCACGACCAAGGCTTTTAATTACTGCATTAGTTAAGAAATGAATATCTCAGAACAAAATTAAGATGTAATTTCATTATGAAAAGCACACTTGCAGAAAAAACAAAAAGCAAACAAAAACAAAAAGCCCAGCTTGTAATAAATTCTCATTAAGAGGACATTAATGTCTGAGTTTTACTTTGACAACACAACAAGCAGAATCAGGCACACTTAACTTAATCCTCATGCCTTAACTGCCAGACCAAATCATACCCTTCCTTTTCATCTGAGCAATCTATTTCTAGCTATTGTTTCCCACCTACTTTATGTGCAAGCTTGCTAAATAAAACAAATCAGCTGTACAAGAGCTAGTGTCCTTGCCAAAGAGGGATCAAGAGTTTCAACAGCGCAGTCACTAAATTAAAAGAAATATCACTCTTGCACTTCTTTCTTAGGTATCAGCAAAATATAGTTACTTTAAACAAACACTCAACAAATTGTTTTCATTTTGTTAGCTTAATAACTGTACATGCTTGGCTAATCTTGCTGTAGATGGAGTACACATATGTCCCTCCAAATGTGACCACAGTCCTTCTTCCAAAAGTCAAATGGTTTTACGATGTTTTCCAAGGATAATCCAGTTTTTCAGCACAGTATTTCATAAACATTATGGAAAGGAATGAAGTATTTTAAGAAGGCCAAAACAAATTTAGCCTAACAAATCCTCTTATTGTAGCTTGTGTGAAGAGGATTACAGAAACAATATGATGCTCGGATCCCAGATAAATCATTCCAGATCAACAGTTAGAGAAAAAATTTATAACCAGGAAATGAAGAGATCTCACTTTAAAGTCATGGATAGAAAATACAGCACACAGAAAGCTCTCTTAAAATAAAACTGCATTCCTTCTGTTGTAGTCTGAAGAGCTTTGACTTTGCAATCCTTTATGAAACTGATTACTGAAGCACTGAAGCACTTTCAGTACTAGAAATGCAGTGTATTTCTATCCGGATATGGCTTGGGTTTAATTCATACACTATCAGACAACAACCTCATTCATTTGAAAGTTAGGCTATTTAAAAATTTTAAATTTTTAAATGCAGATTTGCTAGTATGCTAGTGCTGGATAAAACTGTTCAGTGTTATGTATAAACAGTTAAACATACCAAATATATAGTATGGTATGGCATGGCATAGTATGTTTCAGCATGGTGGAATCATGTATAACCAGAAGGGTGATACACACAAAATTTAAGTGTTAATCCATCAGATAGAGTTTACTATTGAGCAAAATAGCTTTGCCTCAGTCATTGGCCATCTGCTTGAGTAACAGCTCAGTCTAGAAAGCTGTTCTTTCAAGTCGCACTTGGGTGACTAGCATCACCAAAATTACTTACTTGTAGCATATGAATACGGGCCACGAGACAGGGCTTAGGATTAAGCATCATAAACAAAAAAAAACCCTACTGTTAACTATATGAATTCCCCATCTTAATAGAAAGCTACTGAAATATAAATGTAATGTTACTTTCATTTACTATTGGTGATTTACTACTCAGTTCAAATCCCGGACTCATTTAGGGGATGAAAAAGCAATTTCTTGCCCACAGAATTCAAGTACAGAGATCCTGTTCAAAAGAATCTTCCACCACGAAATTAAAAGTACCCAGTGCTAGAATAGAGCAGTTGGAATAATATCTGATGTCTTTAAAAAAAATGACACATATTCTTCCAATTATTCAAAAACTTCCATAACCCTACTGAGACCCTTCCTCAGTTTTTCTCTTACACTAATTAGACAGTACTGCTCATTTTCCTGGGAAGCGACTTATTACAGCTGGCTGGTGTTGGGGCAGCCAGGGACTGGGCTGCTGGGTTACACATTGCCTCATCACAAAAATAACCAGTTAAAAAGCAAACTGTAGAGATCTGGGCTGCTGACCAGCTACGCTCCTCTGCTCGGCACTCCCACCAAGCTGGGGCCTGTGGTGACCTGTCCTTCAACTACCACTAAAAAAATAAAATAAAATAAAATAAAATAAAATAAAATAAAATAAAATAAAATAAAATAAAATAAAATAAAATAAAATAAAATAAAATAAAATGGCAAGCCACCCCCTCACGGAGGGGATTGCTAATGGCAGGAAGATGTGCCAGAGAAGGTTTAGGTTGGACATGAGGAAAAGGTTCTTCCCCCAGAGGGTGGTGGAACACTGGAACAGGCTCCCCAGGGAGGTGTCACAGCCCCAAGCCTGACAGTGTTCAAGAAGAGACCGGACAATGCCCTCAGACACATGGTGTGAACTGTGGGGTTGTCATATGCCAGGACAAGAGTTGGACTCGATGATCCCTGTGGGTCCCTTCCAACTCAGGACATTCTATGATTCTATGACTGTGCTCCCAAGCGATTTTCACGCATGTTTTATGAAAAACTTAATAATCTGGTCATCCTCCCCGGTTCAAACCTCCTCCCTACCAGCGCTCTCGCCTTTTCCCCTTCTCCCCCCTCGCTGTCCCGCCGGGGACGGTCACCTCTGTGAGGAGAACACTCGTGGGAGAGGCGATGGGTGCTGAGGGCAGGGGAGAGACGGGCGCTGCGGGGGGACGAAGCGCTGGGGCTGCGGCACGAAGGAGGAGGTGAGGGACGGGGGGGCAGGAAGGCTTGTTGCTGGCGGGCTGGAGGTCCCCGCAGGCCGGCGGGGAGGGGAGGGGACGAACGAGTCCGAAACCGCCGCGGGACGCCGCGAGGAAACCACGGTAAGGATGGCGGGGGTGCTGCCTCCCGCCCCGGGGCCGGCCGGCGGGAAGGGGTCCGAGGAGAAGGGGATCGCCCGCGGGAGGGGGTGCGGCAGAAGGACGGGACGCGGGGAGCGGGAGGAGATGGGGGGAAAGAAGGGGTGGCCGTGGCGGGGCCCGCCGGGGGAGAGGGGGTGGCGCTCACAGCGGATGGTGTGGAAAGAGGCCTTGGGCCGCCGCTCGAAGCTCTCGCCCAGCTGCAGCGGGTGCTCCTCCTTGTCCAGCAGCGAGTTCGCCGAGCCGTTCATGTCCCCGTCCCGTCCCCTCCCCTCCCCTCCCGGTCCCTTCCTCTCCTCCGTGCGCTGCCGCCCGGTGCCCTTCCGGGGGCCGAGTGCAGCCGGGAAACTGCTCCGGGGCCGGCGGCGGCGGCGACAGCGGCGGCAGGTACAGCGAGGCGGGGGCGCCGGGCCGAGCAGGGGCTGCTGTCCCGGCGGAGGGGGCGCGGGTCCCTGGAGGGGCGTCTCTCAGAGGGGAGGTGGCACCCGGCGCTTCCCGCCCTCGGGAGGGCCGGGCCGGGCCGGGCTGGGCCGGAGGGGCCTCCCCTGCCGTGATGTTGGGTGCGGTGGCGGCGGCCCCGGCCCGGAGGAGGGGACAGCTGTGGGTGGGAAGGTGGTTTCCCTGGGGGCTGGCGCTGAGGTGTGAGCTGTTTGCGGGCTTACGGGTCGATTAAACCCCTGTAAAAGGCTCTTTAGCCTAAACATAGGGTGTGCTAATAACCCACCACAGCGTTTTCTGAGCGCATATGGGTCAGTAAAAGGACTAGCTTGGATTTTTTTTTTTTCCTATCTTGTCCTGTCAAGATATACAAACGTTGATCTTTTTCCAGTGTGCCAGGCGTATAGCAGAACTTTTGCTCATTCAGTTTTTTTGAGGATGTGCTCTTCTCGAGGAGACTTTCTTTCAAGGGAACCTCTGGTCTGTGACCTTTTCCATTGTTTTTGAAGGTAAAAGCAGGTGTCTGTCTCCCATCAAGCTGGAGAAAGATTTGATAGTTCTTTATTTCATTTGCACATGTTTGCATTTTATGTTTCTATTTGCATCATGTAAGATAAAGCATGTAAGTGAAGCGCTACCCTTTTAATGCTTTAAGGTGAGTATTGGGTTTTTCTCATTTCCATTTTGGTACAATGACACTAATGCCTGGATCTGAGTGCTGACATACATGAGTGGCACATTTTGGCTGCCTGGGGTTCCCTGGGAGTTCCTGGGCCATGCAGGATTTAATTCACTTGTGCCATCTTCCAGGATATGTATGTGTATGGTAAGGCTGGGGTCGGAACTAGATGAACATCACTGGAAATATTTGGATCCCTTCCAGCCTACGCAGAACTCTTCATTGCTCTGATTTTGTTCACTTCTGAAAATAAACCCACCCGTGATTGTTAAAAGTGATATGGATCCCAGGAGGAGGCAGTGGAAGGGATGCTGACACAGGCCGGCTATGGGCATTTTGGCCACAGTACTGTTTTTCTGCTTTCATTTGAGTGATGTGGTCTTATAAATGCTGATGGTTCTTACCCATAGAGGTGAGAGCAGGAAGGAGAAAACCTAACATGAATACAGTTTATTTCATCAACTTCAGTGGGTCTTTTAAATGTCACCTGTTTTTCAGTTATGATTTTTCTGAGGTGTTCTAACTGGGGTTAACAAGAAATAAAGCCCTTGCTTTCCTTTCAAAGTCAGTTTTAGTGAAAATAAAGTTAGAGCTGCATCATCTTTCTCTTGGTAGGTAGCTTTCTAGGATGCAGAGGGAGGACTAGCAGACTCTGTTAAGCATCTTCTTTAACTCTGACATCAGTGTGATGTCATATGCAGTTGTTTGGGTGGAAGATTTCTGAAATTAAGAGAAATCTGGTGACTTTGCAGTTCAGCAGGTAGGACAGATCACCATGAAATTGTAATAAGTACACGCTGTAACTCTTCTTTGTTTTTTCTTTGGCTTCTAGATCCTTGGTTATTTTACCTAAGTTAAGTGATGGGAACATACACTAAAGAAAAAAAAACACCCCTGAGTCTTTGGCATTCATATTTGTGTGAAAGAATCTAGAATGTTCCAAGAAAACTCGTCAGCCAATTGCTTAAATATAATAACAACATCTACTGAAGATGGTGCTTTCCAAAAAAAAGGCCATAGTGCAAGAATCCTTAGCCCAGAAGAAGCTGAGAGATTGGCAAAAGATCAAGTTTTGGTGTCTGAGTTCAAACAACTCAAACTGGAGAAAGAGGCACAGAAGAACTGGGATCTGTTTTACAAAAGAAACAGCACTAACTTCTTCAAAGACAGGCATTGGACAACCAGAGAGTTTGAAGAGCTGAAAGCATGTCGGGAGGTGAGATTTATACACTTCCTCTGTAAAAGATGGGATTGTTTGTTTCCAAATGATTTAATAATAGTTCTAATGAAGCCATTAGGGTAAGAGCCGTCGCATGCTAAGTTTGCAGTGCCCCATGTAGTCTCTCTTAATATCAAAGATACCTCCTCAGAATCAGATGCATCAGTTTGGTTTCAGTTTATAATTGACCCGTACTGGGTATTAAGAATGAAATCTGGAATATTTGTTTTGTGTCCTAAATAAACAGCTTGTCTCTATGTGGTATGACATTTTCAGATGCAAGTTAGTGGACTTCAGAACACTAGAAGCATCCAGAATTACAGGCTAATTGCAAAACATTGTTAAGGGGGATAGCCAGAGGCATCTGTTGTTCATTACAGCTGAATAGAAGACAAGACAGAAATGGTACAACAGTCTATTGATTACTTAAGGGGTAGATGAGTAAAGAAATATTAATATATTCCAAAATATTTGTAATTTTGCAGAAATGGAGATTTGTGTTTTGTGGTGTCACTTTATCCAATGGATACCTACTTCAGTTTTTGAATCAATGGTAACTAAAATTGACTTTAGCTTTTAAAATGCTGATAGAACAGTGTTTCTGGTCATACCATGAGGAAAACAAAAATGATGTGCTTTATCTTGGATTTCTTCCTCCCCAGTTTGCAGATCAGAAACTGACCATTCTGGAAGCAGGCTGCGGGGTTGGGAACTGCTTGTTTCCACTCTTAGAAGAAGATCTGAACATTTTTGCATATGCCTGTGATTTCTCTCCTAGAGCTGTTGAGTATGTGAAGGTTGGTGTGATGTTTGAAACTTCATTTAGAGTGTCTTATGAAGCTTCTGAAATTACAAGTGACTGGAACAAGAGACTTCTCTTGCCTTCCTTTTTGTAAGAAGGGTAGAATAGCTTTTGCCAAAAAATGGAGACTGATCCAT
This sequence comes from Streptopelia decaocto, assembly GCF_964273445.1. Lineage (NCBI taxonomy): Eukaryota > Metazoa > Chordata > Aves > Columbiformes > Columbidae > Streptopelia > Streptopelia decaocto. Next base: position 118,772,672 of record NC_138655.1, on the reverse strand, counting down.
TGCAGTGGAGCTCCTATGCAAGAAGGTGAATCATTGCTCAAGGCCTAGTTTTTCAGCATCAAATTGTAGCATTATGGTAGTATGTGTATATTACTTTACTTGAATTATTTGTGAAGACACTGTTTTTTTGGGAGCGGTGCTCTGTCTCTGCCAGCTGTGCAGTACAAGCAAAATGTGTTTGGGATGGAAGCTTGCCCTTGATATTTGTGGGGCAGAGGGAGTCCTGAGGAAAATCTTGAAAACAGGGCCATGAAAGTTATTGTTAAGGAAATTTGTATCCTGATTAGAAATAGGTATGTTTATACTTATTCATAGGTAAGCGGTACTGCAGTCCAAAGTTAAGTCTTCCAGCAAGGCTGGTGGGGGCTTTGGCCTTAAAAGTCTCCTCATTTATTAAGTTTGTAATCACAGGTAAAATTCTATATATCTGTTCTTTGAAAGCATTCTCTCGTGAGACATTTGTGACCAAGAGCCACAAGACACATACTGCAGATCTCATGGGAAAGATGGGAAGAAATACATGTGGCAAACATGAGAGGACAGCAGCTCCCTGGGGTGCCACATCTGTAGTGCAAGATGAGTTTGAGCTGAGTGTGTACGCTGGATTTTGGATGAATTAGTGGTGTGTGCTGTCACAGCTTTTGCTGAACTTATTTCTTGCCAAGACCAGGTTTCCTTTTACCCAGCGAAACCATGGGGTAGAACAGCCCAGCTGCAGGTTACGTGACATGAACCTGAACTCCTTCCAGTCTATTTGTAGCTCAAGAGCTGTGCTTTGATCACCCTGTAATACAGAAATTCTTTTAAGAATATTTATTTTTAAATAGTAGAAACAGGGATAAAACTGACATGTTTTCTGAACTGTCTTAACACACATTCCTTCTCAAATTCCAGAGAATAGACTATTCTAATAGTTGTAGTTTCCCTATTGAGTATGCAGCAAAGAATTTCTGATTGCTTTAGTCACCTGTTGGAAGTTAATGTTCTTTTGCCCCCATGTTTTGTGTTGCTCTACTTGTTAGTTTTACAACTTCTTTACTTTTTCCAATAACAAATGCTGCTAATTTTCATTGAAAGCCTGCTCTTTTCATTTCCCTAGAAAAATGCCTTATACAGTACTGAAAGATGCAAAGTATTCCAATGTGACCTTACCAAAGATGATCTTCTAGAAAATATACCAGCAGATTCTGTGGATGTCGTCATGCTTATATTTGTGCTTTCTGCCATTCATCCTGACAAAATGCATCTTGTCTTGAAGAACATTTATAAGGTAAAACTAGCTGATTTTGCAGCCTTTAAAGCACTTCTGTTTAGCTTGAAGGTACTTTTTTTTTTTTTCCTGAGAAAATAACCCCTCTTGCAATTATGATCTTTAATACTAAATTCCAGGGATGTATTTAGTTAGTTCATCTAGCTTAAGGGACTAAAATATGTTTTACAATGTTTTGTTTATTTTTTCTCTCTTGGTATTGTGAGGTTGTTTGGATTCTGCTCTAATGCATACCATCAACATAACAAGGTATTTTGAACCTGTGACTTGGGCTCCTAGGTTGTATGCTACAAATAATGTTATTGGCTTGCAGAAACATCTGTGTTGATAAGAAGTGAATGACAGTGAACCAAAATTGACTTTTAGAAGATACAGTGACTTGCAGTTAGGATGTTATTGTTATTATTAAACACACTTGAGCTGTGGTGATTTGGAAGTGGGTGTTCAGAGATCAGCATTAACCTAGAGAGACTCATTTCCCTGGGCTGCCTTTGTTAGTTAATAGACCAGGACAGGCCCATCTAAAGGGTGGTTTAAACAATCTGAATTGTGATTGTTCTGATTTTCCCTGAGATGTCATATATTGACTGCAGAGGGAAATAGTCAACATATTTTTCTTTATACATATGTGTGTATTTGGGGTTTTGTACTATCAGATATCCTGTTTGTTTTATCATTAGTAGTTTGAAAGGAAATGTTAGTTTTTTTTGGTATATCTCCAGCTATTTTCTGAAGTCAGGATTCATTCTTAGCTCATGCACATTAAAGGCTAATTATTGTTTTATCTGTGGAGATGCCTGGCTCATTTAACTCACTTGTAGGCTTCTGCATCAATTTGCAAGTGACAAGTACTCTTTTTCTTCTCTAACAAATACAACTGGTACTTGATGAGGCAGGAAATTCGTGTGCATCAAATGTCTAAAGTCAGTATGGCCACTGGCCATGTATTTCTAAATTTCAAACCCTTTATGGCTTGTTTTCTTTACCATGTGGAAAAAAGAAATGTCATGGTATTCTAAATGTTATTGTTAATCATTAAGCAAAGTCAGATGCTAGAGTATATACTACCTAACAAAGAAAATGCCCTGTTAGAACTTAATTTTTATTGTTAAACTGTATATTTTCTTCTTTCCTCTGTATTTGAAGAGTGTTCCAAAAAGCTTTTTTAGCTGATCAGCACTCACACAGGTATCTTAAAATTATTTGTAGTCTACTCCTCATGGGGAAGCATTTTTAAGGGTGGACAATCCAGTTTATATACAACATTTTTGTTGCACAGGGAATTAACTAAATATATAAATCACTTCTGTATTCAATGTGTTAGCATACCTTGTCTTAGTTATATGTGTATGTGTCTGTATATGTATACAAATAAATAAATATATATATGGCTAATTCCATTTAGCTTATTAAAGCATATGTGTATTATGTGACAGGTATTAAGACCAGGCAAGTGTGTCTTGTTCAGAGACTATGGACTGTATGATCACGCAATGCTCAGATTTAAATCTGGCAGCAAACTTGGAGAAAACTTTTATGTTAGGCAAGATGGGACAAGATCATATTTTTTTACTGAAGGTAAGAGTAAGACATACTGTAGAGTGCTTTCTTTTCTGTGAATCTTCTGTTTAAACTTGCTTGAAGGAATTGCCACCAAGCCCATGGAAGTTTTGTTTTACACAGATGAACTGTTAAATCATGGTGTACTTTATTTGCTGTCCTTTTTGGGGAGGAAGAGGATATTTGGGCTGAGAGGACTTTTTGGAGCATTTTCTTGTTTATGAGCTTTTGTGTGTGCGCTATAATGTTCCCAGAGCAGCAGTTTCTGATTTTGATGAATTTAATTCAGGTTTGTTATCTATGGGAAAAGACTAGTGTTCAGTAACAGAATTGATCATCTTCATGAAGCAACTAAGCAGTTATTTTTGCACTGTTCTTTTTGCAAGACTCCTCCTGGAGTGCAAGATGGGATCTACTGAAGGAGTCAGTGACTTCTAAAGCAGAACCGTGACTACAGCACTGAGAAGCTTGTGCACAAATCCTGCTGAGATAGCACTGACTAGTCATGGTCACTCTGTCTTCTGGAGTTTTTTTAGTAAAGATAATGCAAAAAACATTTTCACATGATACAGAATTTAAACAGTTCTTCGTTCAGTGCTCATAATGCTTTAGGAAGGAAGGTAATTATTGCAGTTTACTGGTGGAGATGTGAAGGAATTTGCTTAGACTCTCACAATGAGTTGGGATTATAGCTCATCTTCTAACTCCCAATTCCTCATGCTAAACTTCAGTGAACCATCATTTTCCTCTGTCAATTATAGGGCATTGTGTAAGAAGAGCTGTGTGTTTATTTCTGTGGGGCTCTTTGTTCTTAGTCTAAAGCAAAATACAGCCACTGAAGAGACCGATTTGAAGCCAAGTAAATGTTATTCATATTTTATGACATAACATATTACCTAATTGCTTCTGATATATAAAAACCATTAATCTTGTCTGAGCTCTCTCTATTCTTTATAGGACAATGATGAAATCTAAAATAATGCAGGCTGTGCTACAGCTTCATTGAAGCATTTCTAGAACTGTTATTTATGGAGTGATCTTTAGTTCTGCTTAAACAATTAGATCCTACAAAGGGAATGGATGCTAAAGGGAACAAATAAGAGACTGACCTAGCTGTGGCATTTTAAATCCCATTTTTATTATGTATTGGAATTGTTTCTGAATGATAAATTCCTTGCTAGTATGCATGTTTGCTTTGGGAAAGAATTGAGGTAGGGAGGAAGAAGAAGAAGGAAGGCAAGAAAAAAGAGAGAATTTATTTTGTATTGCTCGTGTTAGCAATTGTTTTGCCTTGGGCTGGTCAGTGAGTGTCTCATGGACCACCTCTGCTCCCATTTTCAACCATTATGATCTCATTCTTCTCACTGATTTTCATAGAAATATTGCTTAATGCTTGAGAATTCTCTTGTTACTAGAAACATGACTCCCCATGATTTCCACACGGTTTGCAACCCGTGCTATTTTTAATTTGTTTAGCACTACACTGGTATACCAAGTAATTGCTGCACAAGATTATTTGAACAATGCTTTTTATAACATGTTTGGCCTCAGATAATAACACTGAGTTTCTTCCGTGGAAAATAAAATAATCCATTCTTCCTCTGTTTGAAATAATATTAAATTTGTGGAGGAATGCATGATTGTAATTTTGTATTATGAAATATGTGCAACTTCCTCACAATGAGGTTGCAATAGGTTCACAATTAAGTGCAGTTTATTTATATTTCATTGATGTGGGTCCCCCATTTTACATGAACACATGTTTACAACCAGTGCATATGGCTTCATGATGGGCTTAAACTGATCTAAGCCTGCGCTACTGCCAAAGTGGGTGGTCTCATCTTCCCACCTCTTCTAGGGCTGAGGTTCCTGTACCCACCTGATCAGCCATTTCATCAAGCTCATCCTCCTGAGCAGTGAAAAAATGTAGCACAAGTGTAGAATGGCTTAACTTCATTGTGAAATTACTCCCTGAGTAAATGAAACAAGGTGCAGGAAAGGAAAAGTGATGATTTTTAATTAACATGATAAATCAATTGGATGAGCAGCCCTCTCTGCTACATAGCTCACCCTTTTTGTGAGGTACTTCTGCCTTCCCTAAGGGAGCATTTCCCTTATGAGGAAAGGCTGAGGGAGCTGGGTCTGTTTAGCTTGGAGGAGACTGAGGGGTGACCTCATTCATGTTTATAAGTATGTAAAGGGTGAGTGTCACAAGGATGGATCCAGGCTCTTCTCGGTGACAACCAGTGATAAGACACGGGGCAATGGGTATAAACTGGAACACAGGAGGTTCCATTTAAATTTGAGAAGAAACTTCTTCACAGTGAGGTTGACAGAACATTGGAACAGGCTGCCCAGGGAGGTTGTGGAGTCTCCTTCTCTGGAGACATTCAAAACCCACCTGGAGACCTTTCTGTGTAACCTCATCTAGGTGTTCCTGCTCTGGCAGGGGGATTGGACTAAATGATCTTTTGAGGTCCCTCCCAATCATTAACATTCTGTGATTCTGCGAGATGTGCTATGAGTAAGAATCTTTTTTTTTGGTGGAAAATACTTTCAGTTGCACTTAGTGGAGGCTTGGTACTACCATATCCACTTTGCCATTTTGTCCATTTCTCTCTTGAGCAATGGTGTGTGAATGTCTGGTATCATAGAGGGGTGGTATTCTTCCTTAAGCAAAGATCATAGAATGTCCTGAGTTGGAAGGCATTCACAAGAATCATCGATTCCAACTCCTGTCCCTGCATAGGAAAACCTCCAAATTCACACCATGTGTCTGAGGGCATTGTCCAAACGCTTCTTGAACACTGTCAGGCTTGGGGCCGTGACACCTCCCTGGGGAGCCTGTTCCAGTGCTCCACCACCCTCTGGGGGAAGAACCTTTTCCTAATGTCCAATCTAAACCTCCCCTGGCACATCTTCCTGCCATTCCCTCGGGTTCTGTTGTTGATTGCTAAGGAAAAGAGTTCGGCGCTTGCCCTTCCTCCCCACCTTGTGAGGAAGCTGTAGCCGCCATGAGGTCTCCTCTTAATCTCCTCCAAGCTGACGAAACCAAGTGACTTCAGCCACTCTTCATACGGCTCCCTCTCCAAACCCTTCACCAACTTCCTAGTCTTGTTCTGGACACTCTGCAGTAGCTTTTAATCTTTTTTTATGCTGTGATGCCCAGAACTGCAACACAGTACTCCAGGTGAGGCCGCACCAGTGCAGAGCAGAGTGGGACAGTCACCTCCCTGGCCCGGCTGGTGATGCTGTGCTTGATGGACCCAGGACACGGTTGCCCTCTTGACTGCCAGGTCACGCTCTTGGCTCATGTTCAACTTGCTGTCAGCCAAGATGCATCTACAAGGCTGGATTACCTTTGAAATATTTGAAATAAGTGATGTGTTCAGCTAGCAAAGGTCAGCTGCACAAAGTGAAAATGCACTGGAGTCAGGCACAAGGACAATGACATGGCTCAATAAAAATAAGAGATGTGGCAAGTTCTGGAAATTAAACTGAGTAATTAGCTTAAGCCCCAGTTTTGCAAGCTGTTTTGCTTAGGTTGATGTTTCTAATGGAGATATGTATTGATTTTTATTCAGCAGTCTGCCTGTACAGGACAGCTTGAAATCTGAAGGCCTGTGTGATCTTCATGCTGTAACACATAAGAACATATGCTTATATAAACGCTGACTAGTGTTTTTAAAATAGCTTAAGCATAATATTTCATCTTATTTTTTAAAATTCTCTTCCAGAGTTCTTGTCTCAGCTTTTCAAGGCTGAGGGATATGAGCAAGTGGTCAACGAATATGTGCAGCGCGAAACAGTGAATAGGAAAGAAGACTTGCGTGTTCCAAGAGTTTTTCTTCAAAGCAAATTTCAAAAGCCTTTCAACAAGACATAAGTTCTTGCTGATTGGCAACAGCATCGCCCCTTTGAAATGGAAGCTAGCACGTAATTTTTCCGTATGTGTGCTCATCTCTTTGGTAAACCAGATATGACTGCATCCAGTACCTCCTGTTGGTTTTCATCATCAGATACGAAATATGAATGCTCTTTCTATTTCGAATTTAAAATGGGTTAGTGATGCAGACAACCTGTTGAATATCTGTTTTCCTGCTTCCAAAGTAAATCCTGTGCAGCATTGTTGGAGGATCAGGTAAAGCACACTAAATATGGTTAATTTTAAGCACTAGTTTTCATTACTTATTATCATAATTGTTGTTTCAATTTTTATTAAAAATTATTTTTAAAATAAGTATCCTGTGTTTCCTGTCACTTATGGTTTTTGTGGCCTGTTAAAGTTACAGTATTTCATCTGCTTTCAGTACTTGAACGACTTCTGAGTATAATTTCTCAGAAACAGGAATGAAACAGACTCAGTGATTGGTACAATGTAAGCTGCTTTGGTATTTTAATAATGATATATTTTAAAAAGTGCTTGGAATTTAGGTCTGTAAACAAATGTTTGTATTCAAAGTAAGATCATGATTTATCTGATTTCATACTTGAAGAATGTTGTTAGAGGATCAGGTTGTCTTTATCCCTAATAATTTCAGATATTCTTCGTTTGATGAGCAGAGCTAGTTGAAGTTTTGCAAGTCATTTTCCCATTTGGCACTGCAATCAGTGAGCCAGAAGTACTTTATTTTCTATCAGGTTTAGTCACCTGCTTCTTTTCCTGAGCAGAGGTCTTAATTCGCTTCTGTCAGTCTCAGGAAAGCTGTTGGTCTTTGCTGTTCCTGTCACTAAAAGCCACCATATTGGTGCTGTGGCTCAGATCCTGCCGCAGACTTAACTGCCTGAAGGAACTTCATCCTTTCCCTTCAACAGCCCTGGCGCTTTGCACTGCAGAACCTCTTTGTTCTTGGATGATATAATCTCAGAAACATGTCTGGATCTTTAACCTGATTTTGAACAGCTGCTTTGCAGCAGAGGAAGCTCAGAGGCATCCGATGACTTGTGCAACGGGCTGTGCTGATCTTGTGTAATGTACACAAGTTGCAATAAGGGAAATTCCAATGAAATACTAGGATTTTTTTTTATTTTTTGTGTGTAGGGTGTGGTCAGACACTGGGAAAGGGTCCAGATACATTATGGAACCTCCATCCTTGGAAATGGACTTGAGCAACCTGTGTCTTCGAGAGTGGCCCTATTCTAAGTAGGTATTTCATCTCTTGCAGTGTGTATTAGTATGTGATTGATGGGCTCAGGCTGTCATTTCACTGGACTTGTGTGTTGCTAGATGACCCAGTCATACACATCTGACATGGACCAGACTGAGTATTTGCGTCCATTTATGACAAACTAGCCATAAGATGTGATAATGATTTTTTTTTTCAGCAGTTTTAACATTGGCTGCATGTGCATGGAGATAAAGAAATAATAATTTTTCCAGAAGAAAGCCTAACGTTACAAAGTTAACTAGTCATAATTTTTGGAGCAAATTGGAGCTGCCCGAGGTCTTATTCAGTTGATATATTTATGAATACATTTGCAGCAGATCATTGCTTTGCGTCAGGGCACCACAGCTTTTATTGGTCTGATACCATGGGCCCCAAAGCTAGATTTATTGTATCATCAAACTTTGGCTTCAGAGGAAAAAGAAATTAAGCCACACAGTTCTCCTAATGACTCTTTGAGGAAGGTTATTACTTGACAGGTCTTTTTTTTTTTTGTGGAAAGTATCATCCTGAGGATTTATGCATTGCTGACCCCTGCTGTGCAACCCATTCTTACTTTCTGCCATACTAGAAATAAATATCAAGTAACGTTTATAGTAAATGAAAAAATATGTTTAAATGGGTATAACAGTGGTAACATGATTATAGCCTGAGGAATCATCATTTTGTGGCTTCCATTAGCAAATACTCATCTTTAGTACAGCAGTTCTGCAATGACTGCATGTAGTCTGAGCTCTGTAGAGTTTTAGTGGGCTTGAACCCTGTAACACCACGTTCCCTTACAAGACTGAACATTTGGTCCTTTTAGAGTATACAGCACATAAATGAGGCTGAAGGATCCCCTTGAGTGACTCCTTGTCACTTTGGCATATGATTGTCAGCATATGCCGAGGCAAGTGCACGGAAGTAAGCATCTCCAAAAAGGAAATGAAACGTAGGCAAGTATTAAAAACATGAATTGGAAGATTTGAGTCAGCCCAGTAGCTGTAGACAGCCATTGACTTCCTTTTTTCACTGAACTAACTATTGCCTGAACAATAATAAAGCTTTTTGCAGCTGTAGCTTCAGTGTTTCTGCGTGTTTCCGCTTGAGGAACTACTGTCACTTTTTGTATAGCAACTCATTAAATGGAGTGGTTCTAATTTTTTTATTTCCCATTCGGTCTCACTTCTAGTCAGACCTGAAAAATAAAGTAGCATGCATTAGTGCCCCTGTCAGAAAGGCCTTCAGCCATAGTTTTCATAAGGCAGAGGTTATTTTGAGGTAAATGGCCGGAAAGCTTTATGTTGTCTCTGTGCCTCTGCTTCTGCGAACTCTAAATCATTGCAATTTTTTGTAACTGTGGTAAAGTTTGAGGAAGTTGAGTCAGCTTTAAGAAATCCTTGCCTCATCATGTGAGACATAACCGATGGGGTGCATGTGGCTGTTGTAGTGCTGAGTTAAGTAGATAAACTCCCTCCCAACCCCTCAGCCTTTCCAAGCTCAGGTAAGCTCATGCTGAGGATACCCGTACTTGGCATCCTTACTTGAAGAACTGTCCTCAGGGAGATGTGGACATCAGGGTAAATAGGACAAGTCAAAAGGACCTGGGAAAAATATACATGCAACTGAATAATGCTTATGTTGCAGAAACAAGCTATTATGTTGTGACTGTAATAAATGGTTTGATTAATCTTTAAGTTGTCTTCAGTCAACAGGGGCTGCTGAGACTGACTCAGTTGTCTGTAGAAACTTTCCTTTGGTTTCCCTTAAGCTGAGCCAGCTGCTCTCTCTGGCAAACATAAGTTGGAAGTTACTTCATGCTATCAGTGTGTTGTAAGCAATATTTAGAATAGAAGCAGATAATTACTGAAGTTATGGGACTAAGAAAAGTAAATGTATTTATTTTATTTTATGGTTTGTTGTGCTGAGATTACATTCTCTGAAGTTTAGTAAAGTATGAACTCCAGTTAAAGCTTTTCCTTACGGTTAGGGAATCCTAAATGTCACTTTCCAGTGTGGGATTCCATGATGTCTCCTACTGGAATTAGACAGCATTTATTAAGGGATCATGTTAATGGGGCAGTGCCTCAGTGAGGGCTTGAGTAAGGTCTGCCTGTTGGCTATTTTCATCAAATGTACAGAAATATAATGTCTTTGAGACTTCTGATATTTCATATCCTTTATGATTCTGTCAAATTCAGTTGATACTGTCCAATGTGTTTGACAGCAGGCTAAGACTAGACAGAAATCCACAAGAGTTGTGCATATACTGTATGCATGGGTAAGCTTTCTTTCCTTGGAAATACAGGCTACTGAGAATAATCTATTTGAACTTTAAAGCAGTGATACCACAGCAGGTTCTGTGTGGTTCCTTTGATAGCTAGAAGGCTATTTCTGTGCATCTTTCAGGTACCAAATGGTTCCTTGGGTCCCAAAGGCAGAATATTTAAGCAGTTAATACAACACTATCCCCATGGTTGATCGTGCAAACCAAGCGCTACAAAAGCGGGACCTGGAACTAGAATCTGTAAGCATCAGCAGCCAACTGTAAAACATACATCCTTGGTCTCATAGTAGAAAACTGGTATATGAAATCTGAAAGGTCATTTATAGGCCTAACTGATGTTTTCTTCTTGATCTGTTGTATAGTTTATAGATCTGAATACATTGAGACAAATTACCAATTAGGATGAGTTTTACTGGAAGAGTTGATTGAAATATATGTATATATTTGGAGAGGGTATCAGTGTTGAGCATCAGCATTTGAAGGAAAAAAGGTAAGATTATGTTTAAGCTTCTGAGGAAAAAAAGTTTTCTGAATTTTGTAGGCTGGAGATGACACACAATTGAATAAGTTGTTCATCAAAACCATGGAATTTTGTGAATGAGAGCTTGTGTTTTCCAAAACTAGACTAATGTTACTAAGCAGGCAGAAGGGTGGTATCTAATTGTGTGCAATATTAGTAATACATGCAAGACTGCCTGGGAAGCAGAATTTTACGTTGGAAAGATAGTGTTAAGATAGAGTTAGTGAAAATAAGTCTTTGTTTACGGGTTATTGCCTCCCATAGTGCAGCTATGATGAATTTTTCACTGGTTATGTGTGTTATTAGGGAAGATTGTGAGCCATTTCAAACATTTGGGAGCAAACATTTACCAGTTACACATTCTGCAAAAACATCTGGCCCTTGGGTGCAGTAAGTTCAGGATGTTAGTATGTTTGCGCTCCGTATTTGTAATGTGAATTCATTTATTACAACAAAGGCAGATGGTGAACCTGTACTGTGGGGAGGCACACATGGGCATTGCTTGCAAAGATAAAAGCTATTAACCAGGAAAGATATTCCATTGGAGAACTTTTTCCAGTCCCACTTCCCAGGCTGATGTGCACTATTCATAACACTGCTGTGAAATCGGGGAAGACAGGGGCACAAGGAAAAGAGTGTGCGATATGTTATGTTATGTTTATGTTATGTTTATGTTATGTTATGTTATGTTATGTTATGTTATGTTATGTTATGTTATGTTATGTTATGTTATGTTATGTTATGTTATGTTATGTTATGTTATGTTATGTTTTTTCCCCAAATGACTAGTTATTTTTTGTAACTCTGCTTAAATGATCATGGGTTGGGAACATTTACCCGCTTTTCAAGCAAGTCTTAGGTCTCATCCTTGGAAAACTGAGTTGCTTTCGAAGGTCTTTGCCAAAAACACTGGTATAACCAATACATGCCTGTAGAATATGTGGAGTGAAAGATTTGGAAAGGCAGCTGTGTGACTGAAAATATAAATCCAGGTTTGTTTTTCTCGCTTGACTTGTAAGAAGCTTTCTACTTCACCATCACTTCAGTGCTTTTTCAGACTTCCCTGTCGTGGGTGTCTGTGCTGTCTTATCCTTCTTTAAGCCAGATGCACCATATCACCTCCTGCTCAGGTTTCTGGTGCCTGTAATATCCAGAGAGCTTAGAATGGGAATAACTGAGGGAAGTTGTAGGGAAAAGTCAGAGGGTAGAAAAATCGTAACCTGCCTGCTGTCTAGGCTCCACTGAGTATTTTTCTACGGTCAACCTCTCTGGACCTTTGGATTTCTGTAGTAGATTTTGAATAGCAGAGACACTGCTCTTCACAGAATCACAGAATGGTTGGGGTTCGAAGGGACCTCTACAGATCATCTAGTCCAACCCACCTGCTAAAGCAGGTTCACCCAGAGCAGATCACACAGGAATGTGTCCAGGCGGGTTGTGAATATCTCCAAAGAAGGAGACTCCACAACCTCTCTGGGCAGCCTGTTCCAGTGCTCTGGCACCCTCAAAGTAAAGAAGTTTCTCCTTGTGTTTAGATGGAACTTCCCATGTTTCAGTCCGTGCCCGTTGGCACTCATCCTATCGTTGTGCACAACTGTGGTAATGATGTCTTATGCATATGGGATTGTTGTGCATCTGAAATTTAAGGATTTAACACACTTTTTTGGTCTTTTTTTTTCCCCAATTTTGACTTCAGGCTTTTGTGTGAAAGATTACATTTAATTGGAATTTTTATTATCTAATGGAAGCCTGTTTCTTTTAAATATACCAGACCTGTTGCTGTGATGCTAAAACCAGAGTAATCAAAGCAGGATGAAAGGAGACAGGGGAATGAGAGTTGTTTTCTGCACATGTTCTGTTCTGCCTATTTTATTAGTAAAGCAAATTTCATAGGAGCATAAAAATACTTTGAAGAAGCCACAAAACTATTACCATGTTTTTTTCAGAATTTCCTTCAGAAAGTTCTGAAACCTGTGCAACTTCTTAGACTTAGCAGTGGCCAGCTGGCTGAAATACCTAAACACCTAATACCTAAACACAGGTTTCACAGATTTTGAGGATGCTCTATAATGTCCTTTAGTACCTGGCCCCAGGGAACATTATGTTTGTCACCTCTGGCATGGATGAATGTGAATCACTTTCTGGAAGTTGAATATGCAGATGTTCTAGACCAGGGGTGTCCAACTCTTTTTCACCGGGGGCCACATCAGCTTCATGGTTGCCTTCAAAGGGCCAAATGTAATTTTAGGACTGCATAAATGTAGGACACCTTCACCTGATACAGTAGCACACCCTGTGCCCCACAGTGTGTGCCAACACTGTAAGTCTTTTGTCAGCTTTGGATCAACTACCAGAAACAGTTTCAGGCTTTGATTTTGAAAGCAGCTAATAAATTAAGGATCAGCAACAATCTTTATATTCTTCATCTGTACTTGCCTAGGACATAATGGCTAAGAGAAAGACCGCTAGAATAAAACCCAGAAGAGTGAAGAACCCGCTCCGAAGTAAACAGAAACAAGCTGATGCAGAGCCAGAATGTATTTTAGAAATATGGAAAAGTCTTCCTCTTAGAAACATACTTTCCTCTATACAAAATATTAGCCTGCCCTTTAACACAAAGGACCCTTTCCAAGCCACTAGAGTTAAAAATGAAAAAGCCAAAACCAAACCAAAAAACCTGAACCTTAAAGGCAAAGAAAAATACTACAAAACATGAACTGCATATGTCTCTTAAAGTAGGACTGTGTCGTTCTCAAGAGCCCACTTAAGACAGGGTAAGCTTGTCAATTGGTACTGAGAGCTTTTACCATCATTCCATAATGCACAGCTTATACTTTATTCGTACAAACAACTTCTTATGGGAGCTCTTCATCTGATTTGGTCACCAGCAGTAGTTTAGTGAGATAGAATGATTTTGCAGTTCTAACAGATCTTAAGATGGATTAGCACTTCTGGAAAAGAAAAGCTCCTTGTGAAGGACTCATGAATTGAAGGAGCAAGACTGCTTTGTCAATGCTGGCAGCAACGCCGTTTGTTCATGAGCCAGGCTATCCTGTTGTTTGGTGGGAAAGGCAATGTCAGGCAGCATTTTGTACTGCTGCAATAAAAATTCAAAGATTATACCCATTAAAAAAAAAACCCAACTTTCAAATATTTAGAGGAGCTAGAATGTGCCTGGCATGCTCAAAAAGCCTGCAGTTAAAACTGCAGCTGCAACAGTGGCATTATTTGTTTTTAAATACCAAAGATGTGCAATGCCAGGCTTTGCCCCCAGAATACTCAAATACTTTTGCAGCACAGGTAGCGGCAGTGTGACTGTCTGTTGCTGTGATTATATGGTTTTGTTTCATGTAGCCCTGTAGGGAGTTGGAAATATGTTACTGTTGACTATGGTCATAAATATGAGTAAAGTATGAGTCATAAATATGAGTAAGGCGTGAGTACAGTATGTGAAATTTGCTTTTGTCACTTGATTTGTCATTTCCTGGAGCTTTTAACATCTTGTATCTGTACTTAGCTAAGTTTTTATAGCTCTTGATTTTTATGGTGAATGTGTTGAATATACAGGAGGTGGAAATACATATAAAGTGCTGAAATGGTAGATTGTACAGCACTACGGGAGAGTCCCTGTAACCAGGGTGAATGGCACCCAAACATCAAGTTTAAGATACGGGGTCTTCTGAAGAGGATTCTTTTGAACAAAGGGCTTTAAAGATGTTCACTGCATGCTCGTTGTGGCAATGTCTGAAAACCCTCGAATGGGACAACATTGTTCTGGGTGCTCTGGCCATTCAGTTATGCAAGATGAGTAAGAAAAGGAAGAAACGGCATTATCCTCTTTGTGACATGACATGGAGATTAATTTTTTCCCAACTTTAAATTACCGTGAAAACAAGACTGAAGAAATTGTTTTTTCAATACCTAAGTAACAAACCATCATGCTACAAAGCAGATCCTCTATTAATGAGAGACATTATACTAGCTCTGATGAAGAAAAACAAGGTTTCTCAATGTCTTGTCACCACACTTGTGCCATTCGCAACTCTACTGTTGGAGTCCTGGGTGATTTCAAGCCTTGCTTCTCACTTTCTGCCCAGTAGTGAGGAGAGAATGAGCTTGGATTGAAAAAAGAAATAGTACATTGGAAACCAGTAGCTGCTTTCAGTGTGAGTTCTTAGTCTTCCTATTTTTTTCTCCTGCTACAACCATCAAGTTTTTCAAAGTCTAGGAGTTGAAGAGGTGACCTCAATGCATCCTTAGAAAAGGAAAGAATTGTGTAAAAGGGCAACACAGGGAAGTACTTTCCCAGATGAGAAATGGCCATGGTAGAAGGCTGATGATTTTTCTGTCAAAGTCAACAGGAAAACTTCATCTCACTTCCTTGAGAGCAACTCCTCGATAGCAAAAGGAATCACACTTTAAGATGGGAGATCTAATGTATCCCCGCCTTGATGACCCTTGATGTTGGGAAAGAAGGATCCACTGATCCTGCCAGTCCTGATCATAAAAACTGATGAAGTCAGTACGCAAAATCCATGAGACTTGGGGGTGAGGAGAGAAAAAGATATGAAAGTGCCTTGATAAGGGATGCAAAATAAATATTTTTGTTGGAAGCAGAAGTGTTTCAGTTACAATTGCACGGTGCCAGAAGCAGATACTATAATAAAAACATTTGTATGTTATGCAAAGTGGCAGTGCTTCTCTTCACCTGATCTCTCCTGTTTTTCTGGTTTGTTCCTGCTCAGAACAGAGCAAATCCAACTCTCACGGAGTCCATAGGGAGGCTGGAGAGTTGGTGATCCCTGTGTTTGGCAGCCTGCTGGATTTATAGCATAAATCCCTTTATATTTGAAAATTTTAGTGCCATATTTTCTTCCATGGTTGTTTGAAGCCCAGGCACAGAAGAAACGTGGTTTCAAAAAAGAAACTGACCTAAAAAACGAAGAAAAGTGTCTGTCAGCATTGGTTAGCAAAGTCTTCAGCTGACATGATGTGTATTTCTGGAGTAAGAATAACTTTAGGTATTGTTTGCAATGCAGTGAAAAAGAAATAGCTTCTGCTATCAGCTGGACTGTAAAATAACTTTCTTCCCTCTAGACTGTCTCTACTTTGTCAAGCTCTTATCCAGCCTGACTGGAGGCTTAATCTCATGTTTTATGCCTAAACGTGGAACTCTTATTATGAAGTTACTTATTTGTGCAAAAGTTGTCTATTTTTTTTCCTCTGCCCTGCTGCACAGGTACAGTTTGACTAAAAAGGGTGAAACAGGGTGTTTGGGATTTTGTTCACAAGAGGGCACTAGCCACTAACCAGTGCTACCTTCCTTTTAACCCTAGCACTAAATTGTCTTTAACACAGTGGTAGGAAGAGCTGGGAATTATAGACAAGACAGCTTGAGTCTTATGTGCAATTAAGTCATCTTTTTGTCTACTTAAATAGCTCTTGGATCTTGAAGAAAGAAAACAAAAGTTTTTTAAAAGAAAATAAGGTTGCATCTCAGAGATACTTATTATTTAGAGGGAATGTTCTTAACATAATATGAGGGAGAGTAAGGTGAAATACTATTACTGTTAATGGCAGCTGGGATCCTAATTGCCTCTACCCATGAGGCAATAATTTGTTGCATTGACAACTTGCAGTTTACTTCTGTTTAATATGAGTCTCACTAAACTGTTGCCTTAGAAACTGCAGTGACTTAAGATACCGATTTCAAAATGCGGTGCCTTAATTCAATGTTTTTTTTAACTCCTCAAATAGTAGACCGATTTCTGTTTATATGAACTGCTCCTGGTTTTGTCCCACATCTTTTATTTCATAGATGAGTTGCTCTCCACTTGAGCAGCTGTTCAAGCTGAGCTGCATAAGATGCACATGACCAGCGAGGCTGTTCTCTCTCATTAGTTACTGTGTGAACTGGATTGTAGTTTAGTCTGCCATTTTACAGTCTTTCCTTCTCTAGTAATCCTCATTTTGTCTCCAGCAAGCCTGCATCATTTCAAAGGGAAGAGGAAGAATAGAACAAAATTACATTTACAACTTGCTATCTCACTTTAAATATTGTGTGTTTAGTATAATCCATTAGCAAGACAGTATTAATAAGCTACATGTAAAACTGCCTCAACTGCATTTTATGCAACAGTAATTCTTTTGGATATTAAATATTTGAATTAGTGTACATGCTAATTATCTGCCAGTACAGAAACCAATTTGTAGAAATGCAGCTCCTTTCCTTGTCTTTCTTACACTTTTCCTTTGTTTTTTTTATTTAGGACTAGCTTACCCCTGCTTTTTGTGCAAATGAGTGGGATCTGCCAACCCCAAAAGGAGGAGCTCCATAAAAGGCTTCTTGGAGTGAAACCTGTCACCGAGCAAAGCACAGAGGCTGTATCCTAGATCCAGCAATGGGATGACAGGCAGAAATGGAGCACATTGAGAGCTGCTTTTTCCAACTAACCAGGGCAGCGGTGAGTGGGACTAACTGGTGTGTTCAGCCCGGGAGAAGTGTCACAAAGGACTCTGTCCCACAGGCAGCACCACTCTCCAAGCAGTATGCTTACCTATTAAGTCTTTCTTGCTCAGAGCCTTCTTATTTATTGCCAAGGGCCTGACCCTACAAGATGCTGACTGACTTGCATGAAGGGACCACAGCATCCCATGGGTTTGGGTCTTGAGGCATTTCAGGAAAAGGTTACTTTGGGCAATGAGGGGGAACCGCAACAGGGGTTTACAAGTGATTATTAATAGTGTGGTACTGGAGTCCCAGCACATTACTCTTCCTTCCCAGTCCACCGAGCTTGTCCTCATTTCCACAGTGTAAAAGAATATGGCCTACCATTTTCTCTCTAAATAGCCAGTGATCAAAATGTGTCATTGTCATGTCAACATTAATGAGTCCGCACAGGCTGAGAGAGCAGCAGACCCAGTGCCAGCTGAGAGTGAACTGGTGTAGTTGGGCACAACAAGAAGTCTTCTTCCCTTTCTGGTTCACACAGGCTGCTGGGGTGTCACTGAGCCATGGGACTGTGAAGTCTCCCCATTTAGGTCAGGATTGTGTTCAGCCTTGGCATCTCTTTTCAGTAGATGCTGAAAGAGCAGTGGAGCAGGGATGTTGAGTGGACTGTGGTGTTTCTGTTGGTGTTTCTGTGTCACTGCCTGCGGCTTAGAGGTGCCATGGCCAACTCAGAAGGGAGAAGGAGGAGACTGGATGCTTGCTTTCTACAGTGCTTGCACCGAGCCAGGTGCTCAGAACCAACAGCCATACAGCCCACGAGAGGGGTACTGAAACTGGCACCTGCCCTTTTTTCAACAGGTTGGACCATCCTGGCACGTACTTTCTGAGGCTGCGTGAAATACACAGCTAGAGACAACACCACAACCCCAGCCTTCCTGCTCCCCACGCCTCCAGCACTCCCTAGCACCAGGCAGAACAGCAGAATGACTCAAACAATTTGTATCCTGGATGTGCAGTGCTTTGCTCAGCTCCCAGCCTCACAGCCCCTTCCTTTCTGTCACGTTCCCAGCGTGAAACTGGGAACAAAAGGCATCCTGAGGACCTACGGAATGGTTGCTCCCTCCTCTCTTCACAGAAGTTGAATGGTAGCACGACTGCTCTGTGTTGGAACTAATCGGTGGTCACAGCTGCCTCTGGGACTGTGGTGGAGTGTTGTACCCCTGGGATATTGTGGCACAAGCAGTTGGGATGCCGTGCTATGTGGTGGCTCATGTTGTGCCAGGCGAAGCAATCGGGGCTCGTCCACTGAATAAAGCAGACTGCGGCCAAGCTTCTTGGCAGCGTGTGACTATTGTGTGGCAGATGATACATGGAGTATAATGGACTAAGAAAATATTCTGAGTGGGGAAAATGTCACAGCTAAAAATGCCACCACAGCTAACATTCTCTGGAAAAGCAGAGGCCAATCTGAAAAAGCCTTTTTATGCAGACAGTGGGCACCAGCAAAAAATGAACAGTCATGGGATTTTTTTTTTCTTGCATTCTGAATCAATCAACTTCTCAGACTTTAGAGGCATACTTCACCTGCCATGACATCAACCAAAGAAAGACAAGTGAGGGGGAGAGGTTTGGTTTTGGTTTTGGTTTTAGAAGAATGAAAATGCAAACTGAGGCACCAGCTTTTTCCATCAGGGGAGATAATGTAGTGCCCTGGTGAACTGCCATACACTGACTGGGATCTGAGACGATGCAATCAGAGAAAGATTATTACTATAGAGCACAAAACAGACCAGTTATATCAATCAATTGTAATCTGCAAAACAGAGGAAAACACCCAGACCAGTTTATGAAATTTATGAAGGTTGTGTCCAGTACTGTGGAGGTACTAGACAATGACAACTATGAGTAAGGAGATCTAACACAGAAGGGCACGCAGAGCGCAAAAACTGAATTCTCAGGAAACAAAACGTGGCCATACAGAGACTCTGGAGAACACTGTGAGCCAAAACAGTGCAGCATTTGATAAAAGGATACAAAACCACCTGTGGGTTGTATTATTTGCTAGTGGCAGCTGTGAGTATAGGTTGAACTGGAGGACAGCGAGCTTCAGGAATGAAAGAAAAGTACATAAAGCTGGAGCTGAAGTTATATATAGACTAGTTTTGTCTAAAGCAAATAGGATGTGTGCTAGTGAGTTAGCCAGTAGGACACAAACTGATGTAACATCAGAAATGGGAATATCAACACTGAAACAGTGTCAATAAGGCTGAAGAGAAACAGATAATGTCTCTGTGATGATGGTAAGAGATGTGAGGTGACTATCTTGCTAAGTTAAGTGAGCACTATTACAGTTTGCTGGGGGCAAGAGAGGGGACGACAGTAATCGTTACTGGCATCTGGGACTTATCTGTTACAGTTGTTGACCTCTTCACGTGGATATACCTATTAGAGAGGCAGGAGGCAAAAAAAAGTGCTAAATGAATTTGAGAGTGTGTTCATAGATCAGTATTTGTAACACAGCACCAAACAAAGACAGTCCAACTGTCCCGTAATTCATAGGCTTAGTAAAGTTCTCCTTGTCTAGAGGCTGAGGTCTGGGGAGAGACAGGCAGGTTCATTATGCTGGGAATCACAAAATCAGTGGGGGAACTAACAGAATGGATACCTATTTGCTCATTATTTTGGGAGAGGGCAAAAACCCCAGAATCACCCACTTCATGTATGAACCTAAAGAAATTTCACAAGCATGTAGAAAGGAAACATTTTTCCCTGACCTAGAAGAAAGATGCTTGAAAATGTCAAATATTTTTCTTAAGCTTAGCACACCAGCAAAGTTCTGAAGGGATGCTCCTAGCCCAAAAAATGTGCATGCATATATTCAAACCTCCTGCGTTCCTGTCACATTGTTCTCGCAGTTGTAGCTAAACTGTGGGACTTTGACCTGCATGCGCGCCCCCACATGACTGAATGTTGGGATAAGCTTATTTGTGCACCATTCCCCCTCCTCTCTTCTGGAGTCCTGGCTTTCATTGAAAAGGAGCACAGCTGTGCAGGCACAGGGAGAGCCAGAAGGACCTCCATGGGTACCCCCATGTGGCTGTATTATGGAGTGTACTAGTCCTGATCGCCTTAAGTTGCCATTTGGGATTTTGCTGGAAAATGTGAAGGACAATAAATGGTAAGAGGGGCAAAGGTTTATCTAGGGAGCTGCTTTGGCAGCCTGCATGGATCTCCTTCTCCCACAGACATGGGGAGGTAGGTGTTTTATTAACTCAGTTCTGTCAGTGATCAGGCCCATGCAGCGTGTGGGTGCTGATGAGCACCAGCTGTGCACATCTGGAAAGGGAGGCAGTGCTGCACCTTTTGCGGGGTTCCTCTGCAGGGTCCCATGCTACACAGGGGTGCACGTTTGCAACCCGTGGGCTGCTCGGGCCAGAGCTCTGTGCCTGCTTGGCTCAGAGGGATTTCTGCACCAGGAAATCAAGCCGATAGCAAGTCATCTCCTATCCAGCCCTTTTTCCCCTTTTCCACTACCAGGTTTTGGTTGTCCCTGTCCTTATTTATCATTTGTAGAAGACGAGCTCTACTGGTAAATGCTCTGGCAAAAGCACTGCTGCCTCCTTTGGTTCCAGTTCCAGCTGTGCCTCATTTTCTAAGAGGATTGCTGGAGGAAATTGCTCTGCACTCAACATGGGGTTAATTGCTCCTTATTATATCCTTATTCAACATCTCTTTGTTTTTCCATCTAATTTATCCGTTTTCTATTAAGCACTAACAAAAATGTTGACAATTCAGATTATTTTTCTTTTATGAGCAGTAACAGCCTTCTCTAGGTCCTCTTTACGCTGACTAGTGAGTTCAAACAGTTTCATGTCACTCTTCACACACAGCTATGCAAAGTATGTCATTCAGCCTCTTCCCTTCAGCCATTTTTTCCCATCTCAGCAAGCTCTTAGGCTACTAAAGATCCTAAATTGCATGAATTAATCTGTGAGCCTACATGTAATGCAGTTTGGTTTGTGAGGCTGCAGAGAAAGAGAAGAAACCTCATTTGTTGTAAGTTTATGTTCTAATTTATTTCAGCCAAGTGGTACTTGCAAAGAAAGCACCTGTTCTCTGTAAAGCCAGGACCAGTGCCTATTTCCCAGTTTTGGGTCATGTTCTCTTCAGAAAGTAGGGGTGAGAGGAAGAGCAGCCCCACTGAAGAGAGGAAGTGAGAGATTTGAGGATGAGCTTCAGCTGTTTGGCAAAACAGAGGAGAAGCCTGTTTGAATTATTTGCTCTGGCATGTATGAGAAAAAAGACACACAGGCTGGTGGGCTTCTATTTTCATTCCAAAATAAAGAAGTTACGAGATGTTGCAACTGCCAGAGAAGCATGGGCAGAGCTAATTATTACCTAGAGGGTTGCTTCAGGTGGGGGTCCTTGACATAAAATGAACACAGACAAAAAGTCAACTGTGGTGCAAAATGACATAAGTGATACTACTAGTTGTGCTCCATGCAGTTTGCTTTGTTCCTGAGAGTTACTTGGGCAGTGTAAATCCCAGGTCTTGCCTAACTAATTAAAGCTGGCTAGCAAATGGAGGGTAGTGCCTTACACAGAATATTTTTGGAGAAACTTAAACAGCAGCTCCTGTTTTGTGAGGCAGGGGAGGATCAAGCACTAGAGAGGGATGGGCCAGGCTCCCCAGCAGATGTTGAGTTTGTGTATTGAGACTGGCCAAGTTCTGCCATGTGTACTGTGTATCTTTCTTCAGTGCTCATGGTTTTTAAAGGTGCCCTAGGTATAAAACAGGTAAAATATATTCTGGATACTGCAGACAAGAATGCATGCGTGTCATGACTGTTAGTATTTGAAGGATAGGAATCTAAGTCAGTAGAAACACCTAGAAGAGAGATTTGCTCACCTGAGAAACCACACAGGGCTGTAGGCTGGAAAGCAAACTGTGTGGCAGATAAAAGCAATCAGTGTCTTTTGACCGTCTCACCGACTTTTTATTGCTCGTCGGTCTATGTGTAAAACAGCTATGAGACCCTCATAATACATCTTTTGGAAGGAAGAGTGGCTTTAAAAACTCAAATTTTATGTCTTTCTCTGTGTTAATCTTTTCCCCTTCGGGGAATTCGGGTGTTTCTTCACTGTGTATGCTCATATTGCAATCTTCCATTTCAGCGCTGGAGGCAGGGGTGGCAGCAGCAGCTTGGCCCTTGGTTGGGCACAAAAGGAGGGATCTGGCAGCTCGTACCCTTGTCCTCCACCTCGGTGTTGAAACAGGCAGCGGGATGGCTCCAGACAACAGTCCTCGAGGTAGACAGTGAGGATTTGCAAAAGTATCAACTGAAAGTGCCTGGCTGAAAATCATGATTTAGACAAAAAGTATTTCAGTGCTCTTACTAAATGAATCCAATCTAAAGAATTCTTGCAGTTCTAAGAATAACCTTTCTTTAGATAGCTTTAAAAACCCCTATTGTTCCTGTTCTACTTCTTTTTTTCCCAAGCAGTTTCTCATGATAAACTACAGAATACAGCTTTCTTAGAGAGAGTGTTTCTATTTTTCTGCTGAATAGAAGAATCGGTGTTCCCTGTTGTGAAATCAGACTGTAAATATGTAACTCCTGAAAGCTTAAAGTTTATCTGCCTCTTGCATGAGAAAACAAATTCAGTTCAGGAGTCCAAATGTCAAAAGTTTTCTTTATATGCATTTATCTTTTTAAATTTTGAAGATGAGGATTGTGCAGAAGTAGGAGGATGTGGATTAATAATGTTCCTGAGGAGACTTGTGAGCTCTGAATTTGGTGTTCGTCACCAATGTCCAAGTTCCTAAAGTTTTGTGTATTTTTAAGCCATTTATTTACTTTGTAGTGGAACTATCATAAAATTAGGAAACAGATTAGCCACACATCCATTATCAGAGTTGTTCTATCAAAGCCTAATTATAGTAATTTTAAAAATCAGATCCTGTAAGTGAAGTCTGTAGTATCTGTTTTCATCAGGATAAAAAGCAGCACTCTTTTTTGAAGAGGAATTGATCTGATTCTGCACACTTGGATACCAATTAGGAACAAATTCTCACTGTAAAAGCACAAGGGAGAGTGGGTGGAAGGTTGTACATCTCTTTGAAAAGAACTGAAATAATACCCTTTTTACAGTCATGTTAATCTCACCATACAAATCACAGAACATACAATACCTTGAACACAGGCTTTTGGGTGTGGGGAAGGTGCACCTGAAAACAAGCCATTCTTGCTGAAAGGTGCTGTGCTGCTCTGCCCCGGGAGCAGAGATACTGTTAAATATTAATGCAATTAATTTACTACAGAAGGTGTGATATGCAGAATTTTTGTACCCATTTTTGTTAGAGAGCCTGTTTCCTCCAAACCAGCTGCGGTTACTGTAACCCTGTGTAAACAGTGTCATTAGCTTAAAAGAAGCCTAGAAAGACGTTGCTGTTTCCCATATGGGCATAAGGTCAGATCCATCGCCTACATCCTGCATGAAACTCAAGTATTTGAGTCTTGGGCGTGCTCTGCTGTGTCACCTTCATCTCCAGCCTTGCGTGTCACTGGTGTGGAGGAGAGGCCACAATTTTGTGGTGTAGCTGGAGTAGGTTTTGGAGCCAAAGGGCTTCTTGCTAGAAGGTGATTTTCCATCAGTACCTCCATCCTGCAGTTGGGAGCCAACCTTGTGTCCTGCCATGTGATGCAACCGGTGAAGGTTGCATGCATGCATGCATGTTGGACTGAAAGAAGGTGGGAAAGGTCTTCAGCCTCATGGGCTCCGACAGGCAAGCAAGCTAGAGCATGTAGGTGGCTCTGCAGCAATTGTCCGTGGGCATATGCCTGTCCTTGTGGAAACATGGGGGTATTTGAGCTAACTCTGCCCCTCTTCTGGGTGTCTTTGTCTGTACAAAGAGAGTTGTACTACATTATATCATCATTTTTGCATGTAGGCAAATCATGACTAAACCCCTTGCTTCTGTATCCTAACATTTTCCCTGCTGCTGACAAGGCTATGGGCAATCCTTTCTCTCTGTAGGTGACCCGCAGGAGGTTACTCTGCACCCTCACATTTTAGGGCTCTTCTGGCCTCTGTCCCCAAAGCTCTGGCATGTTGGACCGGCTCTTCAGCTGGGAAAGGGACACAGCTCCCTTGGACTCAGTGCAGCTCTGCTAACATATGTGAGTAGCTGATATGATCCATTATTGCTATTTTTCCCGGAGGGTGATACATGTCCAGATGCTGTTACTGTAAGCAGGGGATAAGAAGCCACAGTTTTGTCCTTAATCTGTATCTTTGCAATGCTGTGGTGGGGTGAAAAGGTGAAGAAGCATCTTGCCTCCTCTCACTTCGGCTAGTATTTACTCATGGATGTGACAAGCTGTCATTTTCTGGTTTGTGTGAAGTGACACTTAATTTCCCTTCCCCCCCTTGCAACTTTGCCAATGTTATTGCTGCATGCAGATATAGATTTTAGTTCATTTCCCTAGCAGATGTCACAGTGATTCGGTGCAAAATCTGCTTGGGGAAATGATTATAATGGAACTATTCTCTGGGAAGGAGAGATGAGTGTGTTGGTATTTTCTGCTTCTGTTACAATGCTACAGCTTTGTATTTCAGATCCTTGATTTGGAGTTTTAACTGTCCATTTTGCACAAGAAGGAGGCAATGTGTGCACCTGTTTTGAACACCTCAGAGATTCTGTAGGACTGAATATAAATAACAAAAGTATCCGATCCTAATAAATAACTTAGGTCTATGCTGATTTCTGTGATGAGACTCTGAAAATCCAGCCAGTGGCATACAGTGCAAGCTGCTATTCTAAGGTGTTTTAGGCAAGGCTGGATGAGGTGTAGACATACCATTGTGAATTCAAGATTATGTTTCCTGCACATTACCTAAAGGTGTTTAGGAACTGATTTTGTATTCAGTGCCATTGTGAAGTGACAGTTGATTGATATTTAGATGCAAGAAAGTGTCTATGAGTAGAATGAGAATCCTACTGTTATTTAAAGTAAGGTTTAATTAAAAGCAGGCTTCTATTACCCAGAATTTTACTGAGATTGCTTATCTCCTTTCTTTCACTTCTGCATCCAATTTACATGGAAAAATCATTCTCTGCTGAGGAAGTAGCTCAAGAAGGTTTGGCATTCTTGTAATGACAACCCAGGGGCACCGCTTCCCCCTTCAGAATGCAAGTTAATTATATAGCTGCAGCAAAATAATACAGGAGCCAAATTTAAAAATAATAAAAGGCAATTATTAGCTGCTCATATTGCTCACATCACTGCTGCTATGCTGTAGTTTGATAGCTGTGTAACTGATGTGTGTGGCAATGATATGCAATCTCTCGTTTGTGTGCACGCTTGATACCTATATATGCTTTCAGGGGTTCCCAACTGCCTGCTATTTTCTGTCATTATGAGTAGAAGCTTAGATAGCAATGTGCCTCCAGCTGCCTCTTGACCAAGCCCTCTCAGGCCTTGTGGAAATACCCCTCCTTTAATAAAGGTAGCGTCAGTAGAGATTGCAATCTTCGACCATTTTGATGTCCTTGGCACAAAGGAAATGCTGTTTCCTCCCTCTGGAGGGTTAGACAGCGTTAAAGCCGCTCTGTCTGTGAAGATTAGCACCCTACTGGATGGTTGTTTTTTCTCCCCTTTCCCCCCTTGAAGGAATTATTGCTCCAAAGGGCTGCCTGTGAGTGGAGAGCTGCACTGCAGAACGCCTGACATCTGCTTTGTTCCTCGTGCTCACTCTGCAAAACGCCTGCCCCTGAAAATCAGTTTCATCTCCTGCTGTTTGGAAAGGGTGTTCCTCTTCTTACATCCCACCGCACATCACCAGCGCTGTGCAACGGCAGCTGGAGGGCCGATGGCTCCACTGCAGCTGTTGTTACCCTGGGACTCCCTCCTGGTCCTGCTTGCAGGGGCTGAGCAGCAGTGTGGGTGCCAGACTGACTTAGAGCAACTTCTGTCCCCCCGTGTGTCAGGACTGCATCTGCAGTTTCCTCAATTTGCTTGGCAAATCTCAGAAACAAGCTTTCTGAGTCCCCAGGATGTTGCGCACACGGAAACCTTTCTTGTGATAGTGACCAAGGAGGCAGATCCATCTCCTTTCTGGTCAGCTTGCTCCTGAGAAGATCTACAAATATTTTGCAATATGTGGATCCTTCTCCAAACAAGGGCTGGATGATCCTCACACAGCTGTCGAACACAAGCCCTTTCAACTCCCTTTCTCCTTGTCTGCATTTTGACTGGTGACCATGCTGATTTCCTGAGCCATTCAGTCCATTTTGCCGAATCACCTCACCATCCTTTCCTTTCCTAGCGCCTGAACACCTCTTTTTCACAGAAATCAATGTGAAAAACTTAGAGAAACAAAGGTACTTTTTCAGATCAAATTTCAGATGTGAAATCCCACCATCCTACCCAAGGCATTCATCATGTCTACCGTTTGTAGGGAATACAGATACTTTGCATCACAGGAGACTTGCTTATGTCTTGGCAGCTTGTCAGAAGTGTGGGTTGCAGGGTTGTATGTTCAGCTTCTGGTGCCAGCAGCTCACTTGCAAGGAGTTACCCTGTGGAAGTGTAGGAAATGGAAAGATGGAAGGAAATCGGAGGAAACGCCAAAGGGACTAAAAGGGAGGCTCAGGGGACCCAATTTAAATCAGAGGAACATATTCCTCAGTGTGGAGTGATTTGTGTTCATCTGCATGTTAATAAAGGACAATCTGTGAGGCTTGCTGTGGTCATCTTGGGCAGGATTTTTCAGATGGCTGGAACATGCTCCCTTATCTCTTCCTGCTGCTATGGAGCTTGCTCCTGGGGTGGGAACTGCCTGTTATAGCTGGGAGATGCCCTGCCTGCGCGTTTGAGCTGGAAAAGTGCTGTTCTGATATAGTCACTGGCTGAGAATAAAGGAAATGTCACCTCACCTGCTCGTGTTGACAGAACAAGGCCAACAAATCAATTAATCACCTTTTGAGATGAAAGGGAGCATTTCTTTAATTCAGTAATTATACCTAGCGCATATCAATTCTATTTATCCCTCACTCTGGAGGTCTAGAGGGTGTCTCAAAAAAAAAAAAAAAAGGAGGGAAAAAAGTGAATTTCCTGACTAATGGGTGGGGTTTCAGGGACTCCCAAAGTGCAATGCCGCACTTCTGCCCCTATGAACTGTTATTGAGTGGGATTGTAAAACTGCCCTCATGTTGGAGATATTTCAGTGGAGAAGAGTTTGCAGCACCATGTGTTAGTCTTTCCTGGGGTTCAGCATGTTTTCTGGGGTGAAAGAGATGTGTCTGGTCTGGGGAGGATCAACATATTCCAGACAATACTGCAAGAATTCTCCAGTCTCTGCAACAGCCAAGGAAACACGACCCCAAAGTGGGAGCTGAAATGATGCAGCTGCATCATTTGGACAAACACTGGTGTTGAACCACAGCTAATGGCAAGTGCTATGGAACAGTTTGCATATGAACAAAAGAAATCTGTTTTTGAAAGAATTGATTACTATAGCTAGAACTAATTTTTTTTTTTAGTTATGTAACTTGTGCTGTGGAAATCTTAGTGAGGTTTTTTAAAGGACTGTGCAGTAGGGAATGGCTCCTACACAGGTAATTCTAGTTCAAAATGAGAAAAGGCCTTTTGCAGCACTAGAAGAATAGAACAGGGATGAAGCATACCAAAAAGGAGAACCCAGAAAAGAAGTTAAACTAAAATTTTAAAAGTGACTCTTGAATTTTGCGACACTTTTGAGTTTTGCTATAAGATTCTTACATGACATTTTGCAGTCATTTGGCCTCTTTATATCTTCATAGCTTTGCCTGAGAAGTAGATATAACAATAGTACTCATACAGGTCTTCTCTCAGTCTCTTACTCAAAGTTACTTCTGTTGGCATTCTCTGGTACTGTGCTTGCTTTTACCATGCAGGAGAGACCATAGCTAGCCTGGCCTTGGGAACAGATTTTTGCTGGTATATTGAATGAATATTTTTAAGCCTAAGTCTGGAACTTGCCTGCACCTGCTGGTGGAAGAGAAAAATCTGAAGCAGTTCAGCTAATAGTGAGACCAGAAGCATGTGGTGCAGTTATCTGTAATCTGATTTAAAGGTTTGGTCTTGTGCCTTCAGAGCTCTTCAGCTGATGGAGATCTGAACCACTCAATGTCACAAAACTCTGAAGACCCTTTCCCCACCCTGCTCCTGCGTATCTGTGCTGTACTTTCCAGACATAATGTCAATTTGTAGAAGCTGTAAGGATATTCCCTAATCCTTAGAAGTCTCCCAAGCAGTGGGCAGTTTTGCTTTCAGGTTTTTATGGCAGAACCTATGCTGTGTATTCTTGCTGCTGCCTCTGTTCCTCCCGTGGCAGCCCCAACAGCCTCTGCTTTATGCCTTGTCAGTGTGGCTGAGGGACCTGTGGAGAAGAGCTGATGAAGGGTGGGATGGGTGAAGGTCAGCCTGAGGGTTGGTGTCTAGTCTGGGCTGCACTGCTGAGAAACAACTACTGAAACTGTGTTTTGGTGGTGGAAAGTTGGTGGGTGTGGGGAAGTGAATGAAAGATGGGCCGAAACAGAGAAATGAGAGGAAAGTTAAATATAAGAAAGAAATTTTTCACCGTGAGGGTGGTGAGGCACTGAAGCAGGTCGTCCAGACAAGTTGTGGATGCCCCATTCCTGGAAGTGTCCAAGGCAAGTTTGGACAGGGCTTTGAGTGATCTGGTCTAGTGGAAGGTGTTCCTGCCCATGGCAGGGGGTTGGAACTAGATGATCTTTAACGTCTCTTCCAACCCAATCCATTCTGTGATTCTGTGATTTTCAGCTGGGGAGAGTGAACAGCAAGTTCTGTCCCTAGGAGACAGATTTCCAGGATGTAAAGCTGGAGAGACTGGGAGAAGGGAAAAAGACAAATGAAGGACGACGACAAATTAAGGAAAGAGGGAAGCAATGAGCTAAATGATGCTTGAAATGGCAGAAAGAAGGTGGAAAAAAAGAGGCTGAGCTTGGCTGGTGAGGGAGAAGTAGCGACAACACAGCTGAGGAGTGTGGAGCAGAGGTGAGAGGGAGAGCCTGTTATCTGCACTGCAGTCTGAAAGTGTTTATTCAGCTCTTGGAGACATGAAGCACTTGGTCAGGTACTGCTGGCAGCATGGTTGTGGCAGTGAGGTTTCAAAACCTGCCCCCTATGAGCAACTTTGGATCGTGGCAGGTTTCACAGCTTTGGTGCTGCTCTGGGCTGCTACCAGGCACCGAGCTGGGAGTGCAAGGATGTGGCTCTGTAGCAGCATGTCCCTGCACGGGTAATCACTGCTTCTTATCCTGATATATAGAGTTGGATACTAAAACTGACTGTACTAGACTCCTACACACAGTGTGCTCAGTCACTGGATTTTATGTAACAGGAAGCACTGAGGAGTGTGGTTCTGCCAGGCAGTGGGTGGAGGGCAGAAAATCTCACTATTAATGGTAGGAGAGGGGGAAAGGGGCTTTGTACATAGGAAGCGCTTAATATTTACAAAGCTGAGACAGTTTTTTTTTGTATTTGAATATTTTAAAGGCTTGTGGATTTCCATACATATCTGGAAGGAGACAGTTGAAGTGTGGACTCTTAGGATCTTGCAGGCATCAAACTCAGGTTTTTTTAATCTGACAAATTTTTCTGTATCTAAATACTTGATAAGCTCATATTTTCTGGCACAAGGTAAATTAGGCTCTAAATAGTCTGGAAAAGAAACTAAAGAGGAGGGTAGAAAACAACATTTCCTGTTTCTCCTCTCGCTGCTTACGCGTTAGCCAGATGTGGTTAGGAAGCAAAGAGACTGTGCAAAGACCTTTCTTGATACCTTGCTAATGAGGCTTGGCTGTGGAAGGGCCTGTTCCCATCTCTGGGCTTCCCAGCTGTTTGTCTCTCGGCGGCCAGTCTGCCTTCACAACTCAGAGGCAGGAGTTCCCCCTTGGTTGCCAGCCCCTGTCTTTTGTTTCTCAAGATATAGACCAGGATTCTGCCTTTTCTCTTTGCACTTGAGCTGGTCATGATGATAATGAGGTCCCAAATCTTTCTGTAGCTACCTGGTCTACCCAGCCCCATATGGCTGAAAGCTCATTTTGAATAGGTGTCTGTTCCCTCGATCCTCTGGACCATCCTTGTACTGGAAATATCTTTGCACTTTCCCTCTATTTAATCCATTAGCACCTATAAGAGATGGGATTTGTACAGGAAACCAAAGGGAAAGCTTCCCAGGATAGCTGATGCTTGAAGTTCTGAGGTCCTCTCACAAAAGATGTTCTGGAGGCCTAAGCTGTTAATGTTTTGTGCATAGCAGCTTAAAATAGGATATGAGTGAATTTCCTGTCTGGTAGTGAGATTACTAAGAAGTTAAATCTGTGGTCAGAGAGATTTCAGTGGTCACCAGGTTGCTTTTGCACAGGGCCGTGCTCCAATCTGCATGCAGGGAGTAGCTTTGCTCCGCAGGAGATGCCTCATGGTTGTGGGAAGCTGCCCCTGAACAGGATCACAAAGCACTTCAGAAGGAGCGTTGCCTGTGACTGGGAGGCACAAGGAGCCCCTTTCCTGGTGAGCTGGAAAATTACTCTCTGCTGAGTGCATGGAGTAGCCAACCTGTGCAAGGGAAGGACTTGTGGAAACCACCACCTTCGAGGAAACATTTGTGGCTCTCACTGAAGGGCACTGGACACATGAATACCCTGAACCAAACCCACAGGAGCTTCGCTACCCGGAGTTCCTTGCTTGTACTTCCATTTTCATAGTGCCGTGTTGCACAGACTTCTGCATTCATCAATCAGTGTTGTGTTGGGTATCATGAGCAGTGTGGGCTGGTGGCAAGAGGCCACTGAGGGGATTTTATCCTTTAAATCTACCAGTGAGATACTTACTAATACACTTAAGTGACCACAAATATAGAATCAGTCTGAACATTAAGAGAACAAAGGGCTGGAAAAATGAGATGTATTCTTGCACGTGGCTAATGTTATTTGGGAATTATAGGTGCTTCTTTAATGCTTTAAATGTGGTTTGTATAGATGTCTAAGTATAAAGAATAAAAGATGATGACGGGTGTTTTTGTACTGAATAGCAGTGATGTATCCACACCACTGCAGAAGCATTACTGAATTGTCAGGCTGGGCAGAGGAGAATGGCACTTGCGTCTCATTTTGTCTCTCACAGGGCAGCACCTCTTGTCTAAGGCCTTATTTTGAGTACAGACTGACGCCTTTGCATTGGATCTCACTCCTGTTGAAACTGATGGGAGACTATTTATCGAGGAAAGCAGACAGCAGGACTGGGAACCTGGGTGGATATATTCAACTTAAAGGTTGCGGTGTGGGGTGTTCCCTGTTTAAGTATCAAGCACTGTAAAGGGGATCTTCCTTGTTCATCAGCAGATCTGAGGAAGAGGCTCGCGTTCTTCTGTTATTTCCTGCATCTGCAAAAGCAACACAGTGTGTATTTTGGCCAGAGGAACAGTGGTTCTGCTGTGCTCCCCTGCAGATGTCGTGTCGTACTAATGGTTTCCAGGGGGAAATTCCACCCGCCACCCGCCTTGCCGAAAGGCAGCTTGGAGGAGGAGAAAATAAGTCATGTGATGATGGTGGTTCTTTCCCAATGAAACAAGAAGAAGCAGGGAAATCCATCAAGCTGTTAGTCATGTATTTTTATATGTATATACATATATCTCATAGTATGTGTGAGTGTGTGTATATATATATATATTGCACTCATACTATCTGCATAAAGCATCATCAATATCAGGCTTCAGAATAATAAGAAAATCAGCTCATGAGATATAAATGTATATCCAGTAGAAATTGGCCCAGCAGGTAATTTTGCTAATAATCCTTGTATTTAGTTTTAATGAAAGATATTAAGATTAGCATGGCTAGAAAACAGATTGTACTTCTTTAAATGAGCCTCCTTTCTTTGTAGCCCTGTGAAGCCTAGAGGGTATTTTTAATCATCCTTAAATGGTGCTTGTTAAAAAGAAGTGAAATTAAGGGGTATTTGGGGATGTAGCTTTTTCTTTAAATACATTCCTTGTAGGTGGGGAAATTACAATTGTTTGCACCATAGATGCTCAAGCTCCATTAATGTGTCTTTGTGTGCATCATTCGTATGCAAGTTCATAAGGCGATAGCATCTTACAAACTGGTGTAAAAAAGATAATTGATTTTTAGTGCTTCCTAAAATGCAGAGCACGAGCATGCCACAACCATTGTGAGTATGGAAGCATGAAAATTTGCTCGAGAAATAAGCCAGAGGAAGTTTTGATTCTGACCACTTCTTAAGTGTTTAATAACCCACATAATAATTTCTAGGGAATTTAAAATCTTCCATAAACGCAGTGCATACCTTCAAAAAAATGTATGCACTTAGCTTCTTATCAAAGATTAAGATACAGAGAACTAGATCTTCAAATGTACCGTGACTGTGGGCGAGATCCTACTTAATGTTTAAAAATGTTTTGAACATGTGCAGCATACTTCTGAAAACCAGGAAAGCATATGGGGTTTTTGAATGCTGATAGAGCAATGTCTTTGCTGCAGTTTGGAAGAGGAAGATGGTGGGTTTGGTTTTAAATGAGAAATTCCCTGAGCTAAACTAATTTCTGCAAAAATCAGTGTAGTAAACTGGTCTTCAGGATTACTTCAGTTAAGAAATTACACAGAGGATTTTATGCCCATAAATGTATTCTGAGGACCATGTTTTATACACTTTTTTCTCCTTAGAACTGGAGTGTTTATATTTCTGTGTTTGTTTGATGGTAAGTTATTCAAAACCAAATTGCAGCAGTGCTTAAATATTTTAGATCAACTGGAAGTTAGCCTCTAGCACCATAATCAATGAAAGTAGAAGAATTGTTCAGAGCAGAACTATTTCTCCAGTCCCCTCAAGGAGAGCGACGGTATTCTGTAAGCAAGGCTCTGTCTTTCAGGCTGTTTTCTCCACAAAGGTTTCCATGAACTGCAGATGTGTCTTCAGTAATCAAATGTGTGTTAATTAGTACAGAACTCTGCTCAACATGCTATCAGTATTCAAAAAGAGGAGATACTTGTTTCTTTGATTTGTATTTTAGGCCCTTGCCTCTAGTGCTTGGCAGAAGCAAGCTTTGAGGGCAAGTATGAGCAGAAATCTGAATGTAAGATGAGATTTGGAAAAAAAAAAAAACCTAACCTTCCTTAAAATCCATTCAGAAGCTACCATTATCAAATATGTGTAAAATTACACTATCCATTCACTTTGATTTTCCCCCCTAAATTAAGTCATTAATGTGTTTCCCCAAGCCATTCTTCACTGATGCATACTTCTTTCCAGCTGATTTCATTTAAAGTGCAACTTCTAGTTCCCCAATGTCTATTAAAAAATATAATAGCTAATCTGCAAACTATCCTCCAGAACGACAGACAGAATTCTTCTCCGTACTCCTCCCTCAAAGTACAGACCTTTCCCTCTTTGCCCTGCCAAATGCTGCCTGTTCATGGAGGATTTCTGTGGGACCAAAAAATGAGGTTACTTAGCAACTTCCTCCCAAAATTAAGACTGTGGCAGAGCTCTTGGTGAGAGCATCCCCCTTGCACAGGAGTTTCTGTGCTCCAGGATGTGGTGTTAGCAATAAGGCTTGTACCCCAGATCACAGAATCACAGAATGTCAGGGATTGGAAGGAACCTCAGAAGATCATCTAGTCCAATCCCCCTGCCGGAGCAGGAACACTTAAATGAGGTTACACAGGAATGTGTCCAGGTGGGTTTTGAATGTCTCCAGAGAAGGAGACTCCACAACCTCCCTGGGCAGCCTGTTCCAGTGCTCTGTCACCCTCACTGAGAAGAAGTTTCTTCTCAAATGTAAGTGGAACCTCTTGTGTTCCAGTTTGTACCCATTACCCCTTGTCCTATCATTGATTGTCACCAAGAAGAGCCTGGATCCATCCTCGTGACACTCACCCTTTATATATTTATAAACATGAATGAGGTCACCCCTCAGTCTCCTCTTCTCCAAGCTAAAGAGCCCCAGCTATCTCAGCCTTTCCTCATAAGGGAGATGCTCCACTCCCTTCATCATCTTTGTTGCCCTGCGCTGGACTTGTTCCAGCAGTTCCCTGTCCTTCTGGAACTGAGGGGCCTAGAACTGGACACAGTATTCCAGATGTGGTCTCACCAGGGCGGAGTAGAGGGGAAGGAGAACCTCTCTCGACCTACTAACCGCCCCCCTTCTAATACACCCCTGCCGTCATGTCACGACACAGAGGTGTTGCTTGGTGCAATTAAATTGGGAGGTGAAGTAACTTGCATCATGGTTCTTCCAGCACAGGTGCCTCTCCTCATGCTTTTTAGGTGACCTGTACCATCTCCAGCATAGCTTGTGTCAAGCTGCAGCCCAGCCCAGTGGGTCTGGGCTAATCCTCTGCTACAGCCACTCTGGAATCCCATTAGTGAAAGAGCAAGCTGTTTCTTTCCACTTTGACTGCACAGTGCTTTCTTCAAATATTGAATGCTCCAGACCAGGGTTTTGAAATATTGATATAGGAGAAAGCACAGACTGTCTCGGTCAAACCTTGTTCAGCCTTTATTCAGCCGCCTTGGCATGTGTGGGACCTGTGGGGGAAGCGGAAAGGTCAGCATGACTTTTTGGGGGCGGGGTGGGGTTGGGGAGGTGTCTGGCTTTTAACAGCTCACATAGGAGAAATTTGCCGGGGTGAGATTACTCATGACTTGGCAAAAGTAATGCCCAAATGCCATCGTCCGCAGTTGACACCTTGCACTGTACCGATGTAAGCGGAGCTGGGCGCCTGCCTGTGTGCTGTGCAGGGCTGTTCCTTGGGTACTCCTGGGGCTCTGCCACCCTTTGCAGGTGACAGCAGCTTCAGGCAAAGCTGTTTCATGGGGAAGAGAAAAAAAATGAGCATTCAAATAATATTCTTGAGTCTTTTATTGATCTTTATGCATACTGAATAGTGTCCCTTTCCCTTTTCCGTCAAATCTTGCCCTTAAGGCCACTTTTCTGTTTATGCCTTAATGATGTCTGCAGTGATTACAAGAAAAATGACCTGTGCATTATTCAGCAATTTTTTTCTATATAAATCTTTCCAATGTTTGATATAAATTATTTGATATAAAATGATCTCAATGGCCTTGGGGGTCTGTGTGGGATTTTGGAGACATGGGGAAAGGGGCCTGTGTATTCATAACGTCTCTTGCACTGAGCTGCAGGCAGCTCTCCCAACATGCTAATTCTGCTGTAGGACTGAGGAAAGAAACAGCTTGCTCTGCCTTGGTGGTAGCAGATTGATGAATTTGGCTGGAGGATATTTTGAGCTGTGACAATCGTGGGGACTGTCATGGTGGCAGTGGAACAAGAGGGTCCTCACGGAAACGTTACAAATCCCTTGGGGAGAGCAATGTTTGCGTGGGAGTGTTCCCGTACCCCAAGCAGTGGGCAGTGCTTTGCATGACGTTGCCGTGGGTCAGATTGCGTGGGTCTTGGAGAAAAGTGGCTACAGTAGCTGTTTTATGTAGTTCTGTTTTCTAGAAATGTAAGTGATAACAGTGGGATTGCCAGCATTAACTCTTCTTTATGCTGCTTTGTGTTTTCTGTGCTCTTTTAGGGTGATGAGAACTTTGGATGTTTGAGCACCGTGGTCTTGGCATGAGCCGCAGCACACCAGGGATGAGAGACACCAGGGCCCTGAGAACCTCTGGCAGCGTGTACATGTTGAATTCCCTTAATGGACAGCAGTAAGGGTAAAACACTTGGCTTTAGCTGATTCAGGTTTTTATTTTCCCACTTTACAAGATTTCTTCTGCTGGGAGAAATTAAGATGTTGCAAACAACCCATCTGCGTTTTTGCAACAC
The DNA here is from genome assembly GCF_964273445.1 of Streptopelia decaocto. Taxonomy (NCBI): domain Eukaryota; kingdom Metazoa; phylum Chordata; class Aves; order Columbiformes; family Columbidae; genus Streptopelia; species Streptopelia decaocto. Next base: position 118,736,564 of record NC_138655.1, on the reverse strand, counting down.
CTCCTCTGTTCCTTGATTATTTTCGTTTGTTGGTGCCACTCTCCATGTTTATACTATTTTCAAATGTTTGTGCCACTTCTCCTCTTCCTCCTGCCTTTTTTTTTTTTTTGTCCTTTTTTTTTTTGGTTGCTTTACAATGTTTGGAAGAGCATGACTGCTTTTCTTTTGCCTTGTTTTTTACCTTATGAACATTAAGTTTTATCTTCTTGTGCTTTGCTGAGATTTTTTTTTATCTTCAGTTTCACAAAACAAACTTCTTCACCACATCTAAACTTTCGTTTCATTTTTTTTTAATCTTTTGAGGAGTCTTGTAACAAAAATGGAGTTAAATTAAAAGTGATACTTTTAAGGTGGAGATATATTCCACATCTGTTTGAAATGACATGTTATCCACCCACAGGGAATGAGGAAGAGGTTCAATGTGGTTGGCGTGATTTGAGGAAGAGCCTTGGCTCAGCCAGTTGCCACTTCTTGCCTCGTTTTTCCTCATGGGTAGCCTGGCCCATGTGCTCTGGTGGGACTGTCTTCTCCATGTCTTGAGGAGGGAAACAGAACATTTGTGGCTCTCACTGAAGGGCACTGGACACATGAATACCCTGAACCAAACCCACAGGAACTTCGCTACCTGGAGTTCGTTGCTTGTACTTCCATTTTCATAGTGCCGTGTTGCACGAACTTCTGCATTCATCAATCAGTGTTGTGTTTGGTATCATGAGCTGTGTGGGCTGGTGGCAAGAGGCCACTGAGGGGATTTTATCCTTTAAATCTACCAGAGAGATACTTACTAATACACTTAAATGGCCACAAATGTAGAATCAGTCTGAACATTAAGAAAGCAAAGGGCCGGAAAAATGAGATGTATTCTTGCACGTGGCTAATATTATTTGGGAATTATAGGTGGTTCTTTAATGCTTTAAATGTGGTTTGTATAGATGTCTAAGTGTAAAGAATAAAAGATGAAGGCGCGTGTTTTTGTACTGAATAGCAGTGATGTATCCGCACCACTGCAGAAGCATTACTGAATTGTCAGGCTGGGCAGAGGAGAATGGCACTTGCGTCTCATTTTGTCTCTCACAGGGCAGCACCTCTTGTCTAAGGCCTTATTTTGAGTACAGACTGATGCCTTTGCATTGGATCTCACTCCTGTTGAAACTGATGAGAGACTATCAGATTTTGTGGTTCTGTGTGAAAAGACAAAGCACAATATTTTTCCTTTTCAATGACAAGAGAACACGCTGTCCATCTCTCTCTGGTGTCGCTGTGATAAGAGAGGGTTGTTTAAAATTTTATGTCTTCGCTGCAGCCCACAGAAGGGGTTTCAGCCGTACCTGAAGTGAGATGAAGAGAAGCTGGTGCCCATCCTTGCTGGTACACTCAAGGGCTCCCCACTCTTTTCCTGTTAGTGTTTGGGTGCCCGTTTGGGCATTGCCCCCATGATTAAGGGTACCCGAATCTGAAGTGCCGTGCTAGCCAGGGGCCACACATGTACACAGCATCGGTGCTTCTTGCAAGAAGTTACTTTTTATTCACAACAAAAGGAGATGTCTTTAGTACTTCTTTTTCTGCTGCACCTGGTAGGTACAATAGTGGCTTGCTCAGCTGCCACACAATAGAAATCTGGATTTCATTTGAATTTTCAAGGTTGTTGAAAGTGCCTTTATTATTTTATCTCCTCCCTTTCTCTCCCCTTTTCTTCTCCAATAGACGTGTCAGCCCCCAGCGGGGCCTGAAATAGAGGAAAGAAGAAAAGAGAGGGGAGTAAAAAAAAAAAAAAAAAAAGGTATCGTTAGCATTTCCCTCCACCTGAAACTACTGATTTTGGTTTCACACACTGCAGTTGCTCAGCCCGGCGGGGAGGATGGCGGGGCGAGCAGTAACTCTATAAAACGGGGCGTCGCGGGGGGAAGGAAAAGATGGGGATGGGGGGGGGGGGGAAGAATAAAAAGGAAACCCCGCAATTTTGCACTCGTTTCCTCGTTGCGGTGCGAATGCACAAAGAGAAGGGGGTGTGCTGTGGCGGGGAGGGAGGGGTTCCCCCGGAGGCGGGGCCGGGCCGGGGCGGCCGCGGAGCCCGAGCGGCGGCGGAGCGGGAGGCGCCGGCAGCCGCCGCCATGGAGCCGGGGGGCAGGCGCGGCCGCGCCGCCGAGGAGGGCCCGCGGCCCGAGGAGGAGGAGGTGGACCCCCGTATCCAGGTGAGGGCTGCCCGCCTCTCTGGGGGTGTGCGGGAGACACTTAATTTTGTAATTTAACACGTATGTAATAGTCGTTATAATGATTGCCTGTTATTTTTTAAGTATTTTTGCTTTTTGATGCGTATGTTCACGCACATCTATATACATACGTACACATATGTATATATTTGCCTGTGCAGGGGAGCCCCGGGTGCCGGGGAAGCGGCCCCGGGGTGCCCCAGCCCTTTGTTACCCCGCAGCCCCGGGGATCGCTCTGCTGGGCTCCCTTGGGCATCCCGCCGCCTTTCTGCTCCTGTTGGGATCCCCCTACCCTTTGGTTTTTGACCATGACAGCGTGACCTTGTTTGTGAAACAGGGTTGATGCTCAGAAATCTATAAATCCATTTTGTTTTTTTTTTTTAAATTATTTGTTTAAAAAAGGAGCTTTAGTGGGAGGTTGTGTTTCCTCTCTACGCATGCCATCTGAGATGCTTTTTATTCTTGCGTGTTTTCTAAACAAAGCTTTTCTCCCCAAAATTGTGCCTTGACCAGTTGCCTGGTGGAAACTTCAGCCACTCTATGGTCCCTGAAATGAAATGTATTTTTAGGTCTCTGCAGATTTATGGCTTTTGCCTCCAGCATTGCTGGGACTGTTTGTCATGAGTGAATATAAGCATGTGTGTACATTGCTGAGCGGAGGGATCCCAGGCATAGGGCCCTCCTTGCTGTAATTGTCATTCTTTTCTCCATCGCGAGCATTTCTTTTCCAGGGCCGAGCAGAGCAATTGCAAAATTCACAGAACATGGTTACATAGAGCGAGGCCCTCAGCCAAAAGCCAGCCTGTTAACTGCCCTGATTTTTGAGAAGCCGAGCTGTTAGTGCCTATTGATCTAATTTTGGCCTTGGGTTCTTCAGCTTGCAACATGTTTCCATGTACTTGATTTGGAATATTGTTGGTGAAACAGTGGTTTTGTTGAGCTTTCTGTTTGCTTGAAAACACAGGCTCCTGTGTTGGCCTCTCTGAGAGCCCTAACGGTTCTTAGCCTTACATTAAAGGGCAATTAGGTAATTTCTGTATGAGCGTCTGTTTTGGAATACATGGGTATGCAAATATGTATCTTACAAATCCTAGGAGCTGGAAATGAAATCTGACCTCCGAGGATGAGAGAACTGAACTGTTGAAATGAATTCCTTTCTGATTGTAACCAGAGTCATTCTTGTACTCCTCTGGGAAATCACTGAAGTGACAATCAATTTACAGTGTTCGGCTTGTACAGCTAAACATTTCAAGGCGGGTTCTGTTACACCAGTTGAAAATTAAATAATGTTTCAGTTAGAGAACACTCCTGTTGAAATCGTGGGGTCTCACATGAAGTAACATGTTACTTGAATAAAGAAGGCTGTTGGAGTTTGCTCTGGAGGGTTGCTTTTTGTGATAAGAAAGTCATTAAGAATGAGCTTTGTTTTTACTTCATGCTTCATGCCAACACCACCTCTAGTAAATATTTATTCAAGGGATTTAACACCTTTGTTTTTGGTGTTAAGAGATCAAAAATGTTGGCACAAAGGCAGACTAAGTAAACATAATCATATGTCCCATTGACTGGTCCTGTTCTAAAATGGTTTGCCAAAGTCCAGAGTAAAATGCCTCGCGTGCTGCAAGACATATTTCTTATCAATGCTGTGCTTTCACAGTACGACTCCTGTGATAGTACTGACTTCATGCTAATCCTTTTGGGGTGTGTGTATCTCACTGGAAACTAGCAAATACTGGCTGTATTGATTAACAAGACAGAACTTACTGTACCTTATGTTTATTTTTAATAGCGAGGAATAAGCCAGCACAGGAAATGTACCGCCTTAAAATAAAACTATAGAGCTTCTCTGATTATTTTTCTTGCAAGTAGCAAAATAGAAGACCAGGGGCAAAGTTATTCTAAATGTCTCGAGGTTTCCTCTTTTTGCTGAATTTGTAAGCCATGGCCCTTGTGAGTTTTCAGTGGGGATGCTGAAGAGCCTTCTCAGACACTTTTTCCCCTCTCTTATTCCTTAATATGTGTTTGACATTTCTTTCTTTCTTTCTTTCTAGGGGGAGCTGGAAAAACTAAATCAATCTACAGATGATATCAATCGGAGAGAGACAGAGCTGGAGGTACAGAATTCATACTTGCATTTTCCTTTTGTGCATGTTGGATTTTGTGAGCAACTGAAGAGTATTTTTGAGTAGGTTCCCTCCTGAGTTGTGCTATCCTGAATGGTAATTTGGCAGCCGGAGTTTGGTGATGATGTTTCTAATGGTGTGCATTGAGCTAACAGCTGGAACAGAAAGGGAGAAGGTGGAGGAATGCTGACATTGTAAACCCCCGATGCAGAGAACTCCATCCTCCCACTGCCAAACCTTATTTTTAGGTTTTGAAACTAAACTTGGAGAAGTTCTGTTTTTACAAGTGACAGTTTTGGGTTTGTGTTATTGTGATTATAGACAGTGAAAGTTTATTTGGCTCAGAGGTCTTTGCCATACCAGTTACATGCCAGGATCTCCTCCTTGGTGGCTGTTTTTTTTAGCTTGTTAGTTTTGCCTTTTCTGTCATTACTTTCTGAGTAAGGAAAGCAATGAAGGAAAGTTGAAGGAAAATACTTCCTAGTAGTAGAAAGAGGTTTTCTTAGGCAATTAAAATTCTAATAGAAAGTTCTGAAGAAATTGTTTCTAAAGCCCCAAATTTGACCTTCAACTACTTGGTAGTTATTCTGGAAGACTCAGCATTATTTATCTAATAACAAATGACAACAAACTGTCTTACTTGTGTGTCTCTATTTTCTTTTGTTAACTGCAAAACAAAGAAGATAAAGCCAGGAGAAGTGTAAGATGAGTATGCTGCTAAAGAAAAACGGGCATAAAATGCTACTTTACATCCTACATAATTCTGATAACATTACAGTATTTTGAATACTGTCTCAAAGCATGCTGAGATTGCAGTGATTAACATACTCTAAAAGTACATCTATAGATTTCTCTTTTGGGTCCTCAAAATGTTAGAGTCTGGCTTGTTTGTTTGCAGGGTGGTTGGTTTTCATGAGATGGGTACCTGGAGCATGGGATGGTTCCTGGTGGTATTTTAAACTATTGGAGTATCTACTGTATGCAGCAAATGGAATATAGGGTTATGAACTTCTTTGGAAACAAAGCAGCCTTGTTGTGTGGCTGTTTTCTTCTCCCTGCTTGTTTGCATTTTTTGTGCTTTGTGGCTTGTAGATCATGAATTTATTGGCAAATAAACATAGAGGAATAGGGGACTGTTTTTATGCAAAATTAAACTATGTTTCAGCTGTGACAACGGTGTCACAAGCTTGATTTACATTTTATGAGTGAACTTTAAAACCCAGTATGCTGGTCTGCAACGATACCAATTAAATGGACTTCAGGACTCTTTAAATAGATATATTAAAAAAAAAAATCATTATATATATATTTTCAGTCTCCTTATTTCATGCTGAGGTACTGAAATTGAAAGATGGTGCTATGGATAGTTGCCTGGATTTCATTAATCTTGTCATAACCCTGCACTGAGGACATATTATGAGGCAGATAGAATAGTAATAATAATGCAAATGCATACTCATGAAATAAGTTCCAATGACTTAAGATGGGATTTTACTGCTTGATGAAAATTATTCATGTGTTCAAGTGTTTGTAGAGCCTGGAGATAAGTAGCTACTGTGTGTGTGACATGTGCTGATGAGCTTGAAAGGCTCCTGGATATATTATTGTAAATAAAAGAATGATGTTTCCACGTTAGCTTGTTCTTCACGTTGCTGCTTACTTTACTTTGTCTAAGAAAATACTAGGTGTCCAGTAGTGCACAGAATGATTATATGGTGCTTTCTACCTCTGTGTCATTAAAGGTTTACTGCAGATCTGTCTGTAGTACTTACTGTACACAGTGTTTGATGGAATTAATTTCACATATCATCAACTGTATGCTCTCTCATGAATGTTTTCTCTTTGCTTTTCATCTGAAAATCTTACTGGATTGAAGCCAGTTCGTGGTATCATGCAATGGCATAATTTTTTAATCTGAAAAGATTTTTATTACTTTTGATCTGCTTAAATTCTGAGGACAAATGCATCTGGGTGATGTAAGCAAGGCTTAATTTATATATGTGTTGATAAGTGCATTTTAAATGGACTTAAGACCTTTCTAGAGGAAAGATACTAAAAAACCCACCCAACACTTGTGGTTAGAAGAAAATTCCTGCCTTTATACTCTAGACAAGAAAAGAAAGCTTTGCAAGCAGCCTGGTAAGATAAATTCAGACTTTGGAAGGGAAAGTTTAGAACTGGGATCACTCTACTTCAAAGACTTCCAAAATCCTTGAATGCTGCTGAGAATGTGGGCTGCTGGGATAGCCAGGCCGAGTTTACCTTTGAAGATTTGCTATTTTGGCTGTTGTTTGCTGCTTTGGGTCCCTCTTGCTACCCCTCCTAGTCTGTGGTGTTGCTGCTACTGCAAGATATTTCATTAACAGAAAGATGTGGATTTGTGTTTTTTTTTTTTTTAAAAACAGACAATGGGGTTGCATTTATCCTGTTCTTCTATTATTATTTTCTTAATCTTTTCGATATGTGATCATAGTTGACTTTAGTGGCAACACAGGATCATTAGGCTCTTTCTAGCACAAGATACTGATTGCCAACTTCCTCCAGCATGACTTTGCAGTCCATACATTCCCACTGTTGAATTTAGTCACAGGATAATCTGGAAAAGGGATGGGAGCATTTGAGTGGAGGGTTATATTTCTTTGAAGGAAGTTCAGAAAAAGACACCCATGTTTTTGTGACTTGTACTATCTGTTAAGGGACTGAAATCAGTAGAGGCTTCTTGAGTTTTAAGACTACAGTCTCTTGGTGTAGCCGCAGACGTGTCAGTGTTTGAACAATATAGAAAATACTGGCATTTGTTACTCACAGAAGTGATGAAATGGGGAATTCTGTTTCTGATCAGCCTGCCTTTTTTTTAATCTTTTAAAATAAATTCTGCACCCAAACCACCTCTGAAGGAAGTAGATTTGCATGTGTGGCATGATTGAACAGACACATTGAAGTTGGCTAATTCTATTCTTTTACTTGGTATAATTACTCATTTTTTTTGCTCTTTTGACCTATCCTGTTAAACCCTGGAGAAATAACCTGACCTGAATGATCCTCACAGCCTGTTCAGGAGTTGTGGAGCTGCTAAAGGGCACTGAGTGGCTGGTAGTTATATGTTGCGTTAATGTATTGCCTGTTAATGAATCTTTGATTAGGCTTGATTTAAAATCCATAACGCTGCTCATACTAAGTGCAACACTGAGCATTACTGACACAGCCAAAGGATGAAAGGGTCCTCTGAGAGATTTAACACTTGACTCCGCTAACATGCCTGTTTATGTTTGAAGTGGCTGAAGAGGTGGGGGAAACATCTTGCCATGGAGATACAAGTATGTTTTGGCCAAATGCAAGTTCAAGCGGTGCCTTTTGCTATTTGAGCTTTTTTCCTGTTTATTGGAAACACATGTCCATCTGAACTCACACCAGGACTTGCAAATGTACGTAACAAGTGTGCTCAACTCGCCTGTCCAGCTAACTTGTACGTGTCTTTGGCTTCTGAAAGCACAATTCAGATGTGACAAATTCACCCAGGGACCCTCTGGCAGCGCTGCGGGAAGGGGAAATACAGCACATACCATTAAAATGACCACTGGAATCCCAGCTATCCCACATGTGGTTTTTGTTAGAGAGAGCTTTTTGTGTTGCTGGAGCTACGAGCTTGCCCGTGTTTGTTAGAGAGGAGATGATTGCACATGGAAACCAGAGCTGAACAGTGCTGCTTTCAGCCATGCTTGTTGTAAATAGGGCTTGGTTAGGATCCTTCTTGTATGCTTGCCTAGATCCTCTAGTCCTGATCTGCAAGACTTTGTGTTACTTTTAGCTCCGGATTTATCCTAAAGGTCACCCTGGGTTGGTGTCGGATAGAGTCAAAGGAAAGGGATGGATCAGCTGTGGCGCTCTGTCACTTGTGAGCCTTGTTGGCATTTGAACCTCTCTCAGAAGAGGAAGGGCTATTTTATTTAGAGTTGATCTTCTTACTTCCTTGCGAAAATACTTGATTTTGGGGTAAAGCTCATGCTTTCGACCCTGTCACGTGCAAGAATTTTAAGTAGACTTAAAAACAAAAATAAATTCCTCAATCTTTCAAGTTTTAGAACAATGAGCTGTCAGTGGCAGGAACCTCATTCTGAGCGTGGCTGCTTGGCCTGGGGAAACACTTATCTCTAGAAACATCCGCTGTCTTATCAGCATCCTTGTGCAGCATTTTCCAGTGTCCACAAAAGAGTACGCAGATAAGGGGGAAGCAGCTCACTGGCTGATGTTCCTGCTGTTTTTTGGAGCATGATATACACACACAATGGATTTGTCCAGCACTAGCACAACAAATCTTCCCATATCTCTTTATAATCTACTTTTTTCCATAGGAAATGGCTCCTGTGTGTGGGTTGCGTGTTGCGCTGCTTATTTTGCCTTCCACTTTCATCTACGGATGAGTAAGGGAAAGTTCCTTCCTCCACTATGGCCCTGGAAAGATTTTGTCGCCCGAGTGAGTCAAAGGGCTTTACGTGATTCACGTTCTTGAGGCAGAGATGGGTTTCTAGCTGAAGGGAGGAAGGGTTAGGCAGAGTAATCTGTTTTGGAAGGAGCACCCAGTGCCTTCTTTTCTCTCTCCTCTTCTAAGAGGACTAAAAATACCAGTGTATTTGTAGTCTCAATCCGTAACTGTCTGCAAGCAGGAGGTTAGAGCAGTTTCCAAATATCAATTTTTATTGTTCTTAAATGACAAATTGGTAGCTGCGTGGGGAAAAAAAGACTTTTCCCCATGCTTAAAAAATGAGAAGTTACTTAACCCCTTCCTTACACTTTCTTTTTAAGCTTTGGTAGTCAATCTGTTTTACATGAATGGCTCAGGCACCAAATAGATGTGAATAATGTTGTTAACCTGTTTGGTGCCCTGAGGTAGGTTTCCGAGCACATGCCTGTGCATCTGGTGTGTATGTAAGTGGGAAGCCCTCCTGCTTCTCACACTTGGACGTTGTTGATAGCAATACTATTTTAACTTGGAAATGAGCTTTTGCAGCTGGTAGGTCTCTGCAGCAGAGGATGGCAGGTGTGGATACTGCCTGCTTCTTGCAAGTAGGTGAAGCCTGTCTCTCAGTCAGCAATTTTATTTTTCCATGCACCTCCCAGGCTGGTTTAATGGGCTGTCGGATGTTCTGCACACTAAATTGTCAGAAAGGTCATAGCACAACCTTTGTAAATGAAATTTAGGTGTGCTTCATACCCGGTGGATTTGTTAAGTTCATTTTAAAAAGAAAATTATTTGAAAATACATGCTTCATTTGATGGGCAGAAATAGTTATTTGCCTGTCATCTGGCATCTAGCACCAGCTCATCACCATCACTCATGAGAAAGGAAAACAAGTATGTTTTATCTTCCAAGAGGTATAATTTAAGTGTAAAATTGTATTTTAGTTTCTTTGTGCATTTGAAGGTGGATCTCCAAAATGCTGCTGTATGGATGGCCTGTCTTCAAGTGTGGTCCCTGTTCTGGTACAGTAGCAGATAGCTGCCCAACAGCAAGTTACTGGAAACAAAGTTTGCTTTTAATAATGAACTATTGCAGCAAAGGCCTTTGTGGAGTAGCAGTCTGGCATGGTCCCTCCCTAAAACTGTGCGTGTGAAATCTGTCATTTGGGACAAAGGTGTGAAGGATTTCCAGGAAGAAAGTTGATGAGAGTGGAGCTCTTGCACCCATAGAACAAGATGTTGAGAAGTAAACCGCAGCAGTTAATGCGATGCACCAAGCTGGAGTGTGTGGATGGCAAACACCGAGGTAGTCAGAGTCTAGTTATTAAGACTATAACTTAAGTGAGAAGTTTTGAGTGCTTTCTTTTTTTTCCACCTTGCGACATGCATTGAGGGTAAAGTGCCTTAATCAGCTATTGTCCAGATTTATAGAGGTTTATCATAATCTCATCTGAGCAAGTCGGAAGGAGAAAACATTGGAAATGTTAGCCAGTCAGCTTCCAGTGTCGCCTTCCTCTTTGCAAAATCACTAACAGGTGTTCTTAAAAATGATCACAGAAGATTATGAGCGAGTAGTGGGGGAAAAGGGCTTTTGAAATGTTGTTTGAGATGTCTGATGTCAGTTGCATTGCTTCTGTTAAGTTTATCCAGTCTGTGCAGGTATTCAATGCAGGGATGAGAAAGGAACTAGTGTGTTTTTGTTTGTTTGTTTCTTTTTTCCTAAAAAACCCCTAGAAATAGCGTGACTCGCAATGTTTATACCTAAGGCTGCATGCTTGCTTTTATCCATAACTAGCCTTTCTGCTGGGGAAGCATCACCTTCAAGGAACTGAGATACAAAAATGAGAAATTGAGGACCGTGCTAGAAAAGTTGCATGGCATGTGCTGCACCATCTTGGTTTGGCTCCTGGCAGCATGTTGCAGGAATTGTCATCTTTTCCATTCTTTATTATCCATGTGTGTGAGGTAAAGGTTGGAGTGAAGCAGGAGTTTGGCAGTTAAGTAGTTACGCTTGTAGGAAGGCACATCACAGTAGGGGATTTGATATCCAGGTTGAAGGTGGTGCAGTTGTCCTCCTAACACAGGCTGGAGACCATGGATGGGCTGCACCACTGTGCTGCTCCTGAACCTCCAAGGTTTTGATGTGAGTGTTCTTGCAGAAAACACCATCAAGAGCATTTATAGCTTTGAAGCACTTCACATGTGGGTCAAAGTGTCTGACTGACAGTAACACAGGAAGCCAGCTATAGAGCAGGGAATTAAATTGATTCTCAAGTTATTGCCTTGACCACAAGCCCATCCTTCCCGTGAACCGCAGGTGCGCCTTTCATGTCACTTAAGTAGCAAGTGCACCAAGCCTGGCGCTCTTGGTGTGATTGCCTTGGTGCTTCTGACCTCCCCAGTTTCACGTGAAGAGTAGAAATAGCTGCTACACCTGTATTTCATATTTAAGCTTCCCCAGGGGCACCCACCCAGGGAATTTTGTGGTGTCCCGAGGGTGCTGACTTTTACAGGTGCTCCACCAGCATGTGGCAGGGCTGACGCACTGAGCGTGGCCACGTATTTGCCAGAGGGAGCTGTGCCCCTGCACACAGGCCGTGTTGCCAAAGCCCCCAGATGGGAGCCCCCTGGCCGCTGAGACCACAGGAGCTGAATCTGTTTGGATTAGGGAGGCTGGGTGGTGTGAATGCACTGGGCTGCTGTAGGGGTAGATACACAATGTGGGATCGTTTGCTTTTCTGGTGTAGTGGGGAGTAAAAGTTGTGCTGGTTGTGCAGGAGAGGGCATGGGTTTGGCATTACATTCTCAGAAACCTCAGTATCTTCTTGATAGGACAAGAGCAAGTGCCCTCAAGTTGTGCCAGGAGGGGTTTAGATTGGACATTAGGAAAAAATTTTTCACAGAAAGCGTTGTCAGGCACTGGAACATGCTGCCCAGGGAAGTGGTTGAATCACCATCCAAGGAGGTCTTTAAAAGACGCGTAGATGAGGTTCTTAGGGACATGGTTTAGTGCCAGAGTTAGGTTATGGTTGGACTTAATGATCTTGAGGGTCTCTTCCAATGGAAATGATTCTATGCTTGTTGAAGTTGAAGATGTCCCTGCTCATTGCAGGGGGATTGGACTAGATCACCTTTAAAAATCCCTTCCAACACAAACTATTATATGATTCTTGCTATGTCTGAACGGGAAGTCTGGGAGCCTTTGATTGAGGGACTGGCCCCAGCAGAGTGCAAGCATCTGCCTGTTCTCTCATGCAGAAGGTGGTGGAGCCTTCAGGCTTGTGCTCCTGACAGTCAGGAACCTGAGAATAAATGTCATTTAAAATAAGCCATGTGATGGATGACATGGGTATAGAGTTCTGGGCTGTTTTGATTTTCATTATTGTTCTTCACTGGAAGAAATGAGGACAGTCAGACCCAAATAAAGCCTGAATATAGGAAGCAGGCATCTTTTGGGGAAAATTATATAAACTGGAAGTTGACTGCGGTGTATTCTTCAGCTGGAGCTCCCTGTCCTGTGTAAGTAGCTACCACGTGAAGTGGGGCTGTGCTCGTTGGTGAACGTGGGCTTAACCATTTGCGAGGCCTGTGCCTCAGGTGCCAAGTTATAGGAGTAGTTGCAGTTTAGTAATTTGTATGTGCTTCTTCTGAGTTGGCGGGAGATTAATGGGTACAGAAGTTGCTGTTAGTTTGACTGCTCTGTCTTTGGTGTCTTTTGGTTTGTTTTTTTTTTTTTTCCTTTCTTTTTTTTTTTAAACTCCAGGTGGAGGTCAGTCGTCTTTTTCCTATTGGATACGAGTGTTCATAATTATTATATGAATAAATTTGGGGTAGGTCTCTCAGCACGGATTTGCTAGTGACAGTTTCTTTGCTCCAAGTGCTTATCTTACAAACATGGGAACCGAATTTTTGATGAATCATTGCATAGGGCTTTTTTTCTTAATGTGTGTACATTTATGTTTTTCTTTAACTATTTGCTTTCCACAACTAGTGCCCTAATAAGCAGCTTTCACAAAAGAAGTAAGAACCAAAAGCCCAGGCTCATTTAGAAATGAGTTTTTTATTTTGTTCCTGCACATTTAGGAAGAAAAAAATGTTAAATATACCTCAGTATTTAACGTTTTTCTTGCAATATAGTCATTATGCTTGCAGTCTTATTTCAGTTACTTGTGAAACTCATTTTGAGCAGTGAACCATATAGTGTCCAGTACTTTAATTGGAAATATTCAAACTCTTCTCACTGAGAAAATCATTGACTCGATACATATTGTTTGAATTATACATTTCAGGCTTTCATTAAGAAATGAGATTATTGACTGGATTGGAATTAATAAAATAATAAGCTAATGTGCATTTAATTCTCTGGTTTTGACCTTGTTACCCATTTGCATACCTCCTTAGAAAAACTGCAGTGTCTTAAGAATCTAAAATTATTTGCATTGGGCTAAAATATTATTGATGCTGGTTAAAGTTTTGGGTAACACCAAAAAGGAAGTAAAGAAGCTTTTACAGATGCATGTTGCTTTTTCTGTAAAAAATAATGTATTATTGCAGTTTTTCTCCCCTTTGAGAGCATAGTGGTAGGTTCCAGTGTATTTTAATTCTTCCAATTAATAAACAGTTATGCATTCTAGAAATCGTCAACAATAATGACAAAAACCTTCTGAATTAGAGCACTTCTTCAAGCCAGCTGCTTCCTGATAATCAACATGTCATTCTAGCAGCAGGCTGTGTAAATCCTGCTCTCTAATTAGAATTATAGGGCTTGTCAAGAGCTCACATGGCCCTTCCTCTTCGTCTTCTTAAATCCTGGGCCAGGTCCCAGCCTGAATTTGCATCTCTCTGCAATAATTGCATTGATTTAGAGTCTGTGTTGGATGCTGAGATCAAAATCAGAATCACTTTGCTTGGAGGTGTGGAAATTACAGAGAAAATTTTTAATTGCTTCAGCTAATCATGTAACTCATGCAGTTTGGAAGTAGCTGGAATTTACTTTTCGAAATGTAGTAAATAATGACAGTGAAATGCAAAGTAGATATTCAAGGTCGGGCTGGATGGGGCTCTGAGCAACCTGATCTAGTTGAAGATGCTCCCGCTCATGGTCAGGGGGTTGGACCAGATGAGCTTTGAAGGTCCCTTCCAACCCAAACTGTTCTATGGTTCTATGATTCTGTGATTCTATGGTAAGGATTACGAGATGCTGATTGATTTGCAAGCCTGCTAGCCCCATTCTAGCATTGTCTAGCTGAGATGTCTTTGCTGTTGAACTCCCTATCAGAACTTACACAGCTCTTTGCCTCCTCACCAAGCGAGTACTTCACAAGCTATTCCTCTCTGATAAACTCTGCCAGAGGTGATATCTAGCACAGGCTTTTGCAGGCTTTATATAAAAGCTGTCTCTGAAAGACAAAGATTTGGTGTCCAGGTTGCTAGCTTTCACATCTGGTTCTGGGTTCCTGTTATTACCTCTGCTAAAGAATTCTGGCTTGGTCCAAATGCCAGTAACTGTTCTGAATGTGTCAGCTCATGTGTGAGTCTAAAGAGCAACCTGAAAGTAGGAGCAAACAGGTAGAAACAAATTTTGAAGCTCTAATCTGTCCTTGTCCTTTCCTTCTTTTCCACATTTTGCAGGATGCACGCCAGAAGTTCCGCTCCGTGCTGGTCGAAGCAACAGTAAAACTGGATGAACTGGTAAAGAAGATTGGAAAAGCTGTAGAAGACTCTAAACCGTACTGGGAAGCTCGGAGGGTGGCCAGGCAGGTGAGAACTTTCTGCCTTATAAGCCTGTGCTGGTGGTTGGAGGGCACATGCTGATTGCATTGCTCTCCTGCTATTAATAACATCTTAAGCATGTGCATTTGGCTGACACTGATCAATGTCTTGAGTTGTGTGTCAGCCATGTGAATCGATGGCAAAAATGTGTTTCTTCACAGCCACAGCTGCATGTGTTCTTTAGCCCAGGAGCAGCTACAGCAGAACAATCAATCAATAGCAGAAGACTAGTTCTGTATCTCTTATTATCAGTGGCTTTTCAGAGCCCTGCTTGTTCCTATCAGAAGCTGTAATTATTTGAAAACACAGTATGGACTTTGTGTATCTGCTTTTTCTTCTTAAAGCAAAATGCACAGCAGCTAAATAGCTGCAACGGGGAGCTGCTGGGAAAGAGGCTGGAGTGGAGCAGACCTGGGGAAACCTGCAGCGTTTGGTGCTGATTAGCTTGTGCTGAAGCAAAAATGTCCTAAATGAACTGAGTTCTGCTTTCTGTGCTGCCACCAGGACCTTACCTCCATTGCCCCAGCTACTGCTTGATTACTGACAGGCCTTTGCGGCTGTGGCAGGGAGGGATGAGGTGTGGAATTAAGGATGTGATCTGTTGGCTGCAGGGCAAGCAAGAAGGCTTGTGAGATGTCAGTTTCTCACTTTAGGGAAAAGGTAGCTGAGAGTTGAGTGTGTGGTTGCTTAGGGAGTGCTTCTGCTTGGTGTCTCTCATGGGGTTTGCTGGTGTCTGAGGCTTTTTGTTTTTCCCCCAAGGAGAGACAGCAGTAGAGGAAGAGTTGCCTAGAGCTGTTGCTTCTGTGCTCAGCTGGAAGGATGTGAGGGGTGGCACTTGTGGCTGGGGGGCCAGGATGTGATTGTGCTTAAGGGGAGAATGAGAGATGGGGTAGCACATGCGAAATACATCAAAATTACAGAAGGGTTTTGTTTGTAAAACTAGGTGAGGGATGAGTTGATGGGTGAGAAAAGTAGCGTAGGTATGCGCCAGAAGGGAGAAAGTAAACTCGTGGGGTAAGAGAAGGAGAGAGAAAAGAACACATCCCAGATCAAGGCATGGAAAAGGGAGGCGTGAACACAAGCTTCATGGGTTTGAAAGCTGCTGAGGCAGGAATTGGGTTGAAGGGATGTGCCACGCAAGGTGATATGTGACCATGTTGATCCTTTAAATTGCACGGCATTGTTTTGGAGCCATTGTCTCAGGCAGTGGGGATGATGTGTAGGGGTTGTTAGGCTTAATCCTTCAGGCTGGAAGCAGTGTGCAAATAGGTAAACTCTGCTTCAAAGCACAGAAAGCATGGTATCTACTGCTCATCTCTAACTGCTCTGAAGCAATCCCTCCTTATAGGGCCTATGGCGTGTGCTGGAGATAAACCAGTAGTGAGCTTGAGGTACAGAGGAAGTTAGTAACAAAATAAGGTCAAGGAATTGTTTATATTGTGTTAATTAGTATGTCCAATTAAAAAAGTCCCCAAAACCCCACCTTGAGTATGATCTTATACTATTACTATAAATAGTTATGTAAGACATAGCATGCATAGAACTTCAAGAGTTCTACTTGGAAAAGTCGATGGTAGAAAATGCATACTCTGCAGTACAAAAAAATCAGATGACTTTGAGGTTTGTAACATCAGGCACTGAGAGCAATGAACTTTGTCCTCTGTCAGAAGCTGACAGCAGACTATGTCCTGAAAATGGAATTTTTTTATTGTTGTGTCTTTGCTACCCCTGAAATCCATTCTGTCATGCTGATTCAAAGGTGCTTTGCAAGACCACTACAAACCCAAACCACTGAAGGTCCTTAGATTTGTAGAATTGCTACTCTGGCATTTGGCTTGTTTGAGAGAACCGTATTTTTATCCCACTTTGTTTTGTCATTAGGTAGCTTTAAATTTTATTTATCCCAGATGTGCTAATTTGCTGCACAGTCAAATTTCCTTTAATTCCTTGATAACATTTTATTTTATTTTTTTTAAAGTAGGGATTCCCCTTCTAACCGTTTAACTTTTTTCCATTTTGTGTTATGGAGCCAGTTATGGAACAGAGCTCCATCTCTGTATCTGCTCAGCAGGCAGAGCTGGAAGGTAGTCTCTGGTTTCTTTTTGGTTCTTTGTCTGATAAAATCTTGAAATAGGAAATGTGAGGGCCAAGAGGAATATTGACATTGGAGGACACCGAATCTATCTGGAAATCAGGAGACTGGAAAGATTAGTACCAACTGTGAGCAAAGCATCTGCCCGCAGAGTTTTTCTGGTCTTAATTTAGTCTGGAGAAGTTCAGTTTGACTGGGAGCAAATTTACTATATTAAAGCGGGGGAAAGGAGTGGGTAGGAAAATATGAAACTGGAGCAACATACCAGAATATTAATATGTTTAGGTGCCAGCTTGCATCTTTCTTTTATACTTTGATTGGTAAAATTGTAGGGAAATCGTGGGAATAGCTTGATATTTTTCTGTTTAACTTTATAAAAGCATTGAACCTCTGAAGATTGTCTTCCACCTTCTGTCTTTACAGTTATTTTAGATCCATTAGGCTGCCTCTGAAAATGTAGGCATGAGGTTCTCAGTGGTTGAAACGGCTTTAATTAAACAATAAGGGAAAAATGCATGACTGGGCTTGTAAGAGAAAGGGAAGTGTAAATTCTTGTTTGTTGTTCTCAGTAAAGGGAAGTAAAAAATATGACATGTAAATGGATCTCTTCTCGGAACACAGAGTTGCATAATTAATGACATCTAGTTTGGCAGAAATGCAGGAGTTGTCCGGAGTTACTTGCATTTAAGATATCAGTTGTAGGGTGAGCTGGTTGATGCAAGCTGTATTTAGTCATACCAAGGAGCTTGTTTTCACTTGGAACCAGCATGATTCTCTTCTGGAACTAGATGTTTCATTTATTAAGATAAAACCCATTAAAATAGTATGAGGGCACTGATGTGGGGTCAGCCAAAAATGGGTCCCTGAGTCAAATACTTCCCTGGAGAAGCCTTAGAACCTTGAGCCCTTTTGTCCCCTCACCCTTATCCCCATCTTGTGCAATCCTCTGCTGCCAGAAAACAGTGATTTCAAAACAGATTAATTCTCCCATGCAAGAGTCCTGTACCATCTTGTTGGTGTTATATATGCCAAGAGAATTTCAGCTTGGCCTGTCTCAGGGTGAAACTTTGCTTTAACAGAACAATGGTCCCTTAGCATTAGGATTTGAGTGCTTTGTCCTCTGAAGCGGTGGCACAGGGAACCGGGATGCTCTCTGTTGGCACCAACGCAGTCGTATTTAGCTTTTGCTGAGACTGAAGTGAGAGCTGGCTAATATTCCTGCCCCTGTAGGTTTCGTGCAGCTTCTGCCAAGACAACTTCATTGTGGTTTCTCATTTTGGTATACCAGCAGTCCTTTTGTGTTGATTACAGGCACACCTTGCTGGTTTTGAGCATTTTGATCCAAATTTGTTGTTTAATCAAATTTTAATGTGGTTCTGCTGCAAGATTTTTTTTTTTTTTTTTGCATTTGGCGTATTGTCTTTTCACGTTGTTCTTTAACTTACGCCATAATGCATGTGTTCAATGGAAGAACCTTGACACAAACCTTGTATGTATTTATGTATTTACACAAGCAATGACCACACTGCAGCAATATGTAATTCCTGTAATCCAGAGGGTGGTCCAGGTTCAGAGTCTCAGGAAGACCTATCTTCCCATGTCTGGTTGTTTGGTTTGGTTTTTGATAGAAATCTGCTTCCCTGGTTGACTAGTCAGAGAATTAGACTTTTCTTGCCCAAAGGTGATGGAGAAGAAGGGTGAAGTTGCCAGGAAACAGTAATAATGTAAACAGCAGTGCAGGTCTTGAGTCTCTGAGGTAAGTAGTGTCTTCAGCCACTGTTAACTTAGCATTTTGCAGGGCTGAGGCTGTAAAGTGCCTATGCAATAGTGTCTGGGCAGGTGACAGGGTTGGAGAAGTGTGTCACCTCCCTGGTGACAGTGTGTTCTGGGGCAGGATGCTGTGCAAAAGCAAACATGGTCTGTTGTGTAAGTCACTGGGCTGGCAGGGGCTGATTTTGTGCTGCTGCGTGGCATAGATAAATTACTTTGCCTCTCTCTCAGTTGCCATGTATAATGGAGCTGTCAAGCTGCTGTGAAGCCCAGTTCATTAAGGAAAATAAAAGCACTTTGGGGTCATTGGGTGAGAGGTGCCATTAAAACACTGTTATCCGTACGTCATCGCTTGTGAACCCAGGGACAAACCGAACAGAAGGACTTGCCTTTCTGCTTTGCTTCTGATGGGGAAAAAAAAAGAATCTGATAATAATGTGTTCCCACCAACCCCCACAAATAGTCCATGCATTTGTAGTGACCCTAGCCTGAATAAAAGCCCTGTTGAGTGTTGCTTTAAATTAAGCTTCAGCGCCTACTACTGTTTGTTTGTTTCCCAAGTGAGGAGTTACATTTTAGTGCCCAGTACTGGCTCAGATTGGGAGGAGGTGTGAATTCTTTGCTCAGCTCTACTACCGAGCTTATTTGAGAGGGACATCGTTTTGCTTTGTGATATTCCCCTCACTCCCCCTGTGTCATTGAGCTTTTACAAAAGAGTGTCAGAAAACTTGCCTCAGGCAAAAATAGATGAAAGACCTATGCTAGGTCATCTCTATATGTATCTCTCACTAAGTAGCAAGTGTTCAGAGAGCAAGATGTTGAAGACTCTGCATGTTCTGCTTCCTCTTGGGTCACTCTTCCTGGTTCAGCTTTACAACTAATTCTCCTTTTCATGTTGCTGGCATACTTTGTAAAGCAGCACCCTTTTATCTCAAAAGGCTTGGAAAACCAGGCTGGAATTGGTATGTATAACAGCTCATCCCTGCTGAAGTCTGGGCACCCCTGAGAGGAAATGCAGTTGATGGACAAAGTAGAATGTGTTCGGCAAGGACAGCTAACTTGTCCCTTCACTGCAACTTTTTACATAGTAAAGCTCCTTCCTCTCACCTCACTATTTCTCTCACGTAATACTTTATACTGGATTGCCACATCTGCTTGAAGAAATCAGCTGACAGGGTGAAGAATTGTTAGTGCTAAGTTCTCAGATATTCAGAGCCTGGGTCTCCATTCTGCCCATCTTTGCAAAACTTGAGGCCCTTAATCACCAACTGTAGTCGGTGGTGAGAGGTAGGTGCATTTGAAAAGACTCCTGAGGTATGTACATCTTCCTTAAACGCAGAGGGTATTAAGACACCTTGTCTTGGGTTGTTTAGCCATTTGAAAGTTGTCGGGTGAATCCTTCATCAAGTGGTTCAATGAATCTTATACCCGAAGTGATAAGTAACTACTGTTATTCCTGCAGAACAGGAACTGAGGCACTTGATGCTGGAGGTGGGAGGGGTGTAAGCGCATAAAAGCACACTTGCCTAGTTGGAAGACACTCTTCCTCAGCAGGTGAGGCCGATGCTATTCTTTGCAGGTCAGGATTGCAGTCCCTGTAAATGAACAAAATTTTTGAAAGCGGCCATTGGCACCTCAGTTTCTAGGTGTTAGGCTTGAGATGTCTCAAAGTAGTGTGGAAAGTGTGGAAGTTACAGATGGTAGCTTTTTTAGCTCAGGAAACAAAAGCTTTTTAAATTTACATAGCCTGGAGGTTCAAAACTGCCAATCACCCTTAAAAATTAATTAGGAATTGGAAGCCAAGGTCTTACCAGTGTTGCTTCCTGCAGCACCCAAGTTTCCCATCCAAATCTGCTCAGTGAGAGCTACTTGGATGACAGCACCAGCTGGCAGGAGGGCAGCACAGAGAGCGGGTGGCAGCTCCTGGGTCCAGATCCAACAGCAGTGGATGTCCAGGTCTTCCCCTCTGGTTCCTAGATGTATTATCCGTTGATATACTGGAAGTAGCCATGTCATAAGGAATCTCCTTTTCTATCCTGTTTTTATGGTCTGAAGTCCTCCTCGTGCTCATGTTCAAGACAACAAGGAGTTAAGACTGATGCGTATTATCTGGTAAGCTTATCTTGGCAAAAAAAGGTGGAGGGAGAGGGAACTTGAGAAGCAAAAATTAAACGTCAGCAGAACTGTGACAGACTTGCATTGCTGTTTGGCAACTTGCCATGGAGCTAGTAAAAAGCAAAATTATGGACACAGTCACAGTGGAACAAACAACTGACCTTGCCTGGCTGAAGGAGTGTTTCTGGTTAACTGTTTAGTAACCAGAATGCTACCTAGTGGGTTCATGTTTTCAAAGCAAGGATAGAGAAACTTCACAATTGACTTAGAGAAACCTTCTACAAATCCTTCCAACTCTTTAAGAAAAAACCCAAGCACCTATAACACTCTTTCCATGGCTTTAGTTCAGTGCTACGTTTACATTGGTAAGTCATGTTTGTCTGCGCAGTGCTGCTGCTAATGGACTGTTAATTCCGGCCTCTCTTACACTTTGTTCATGTTGTACATGGAGAAAGCAGTAGAAAACCACGTGGGCAAAAGTGTTCCTTTTATCAAACTGCTGTCAACGAGGGGTGAGTAACTGCCATAGGCTTCTAAGAGTGTTTCCACCCATGTTCGTGGTGGTGGAGCCAGCAGAAAGTATTTTGTATGGATGTTGATTGTCCGATCATTGGCAATAATCAGTTTAGGCTGCCAATACAGGCTATGTTAGCTGTAGTCTGGGTATGCCGTTTTAACTGAAGATGCTGTATTGCAGCTGCCCTGGTGGCTCCTGGGGAACCTCACAGCAGTGTGTGGATAGAGGAGGGAATGATTTTTGGTTTAGAAATGTGGGGTGAATGGTGTGAGAAGTGGCTTTTGCTCCCCAGGTTCCTAAGTCAACTGTACAGGAATGGCTGTGATTTGGTTTTCGGATGACTTAGGCTGCTGGGGTGGAGAGGCTGCTCAGAGGCAGGGGAGCAGCTCCTCTCCCAAACTGGAACTTAACTTTTGGTGGTCAAGAAACTTGTCAGTGGGGTGGAGACTGACGTGATTGCCTTGGTTTGTGCTGAGGCAGGCAAGGCTTGGGAGGGAAGCAGCACAAGCCTTGGCTCAGAAGAGATGGCTGGGGTGCTGCGAAGGGAAAAGAGACATGGAAGTTGCCTTGTAGGCAATTAAGGAGCCTAGTGCTGTGAAGAAATGGTAAGTAGATGACATGTAGGTGAGCAGTGCAACAAGCGGTGCTTGAAAGGATGGAGCATGGAGGCTGTGGGTTGTGCCTGATGGTGCGTGTGTCCTTCTTCCCATTTTCCCTTTCCCTGTGGACCTGCTCTAGACCTGAACCCCTTCTTCCCAGCAACTCTTTCATTTTTTTTTTTTTTGTTACAAAACACATCATTAAATCTTGGAGAAACCATGTTGATGTGACGTCAGTCCTCTTGTGAACTGTGGAGTTCCCATTGCTGTGATCCCAAAGGGCGTTCTCAGTATATTAATCTCCCTTTCCATGTGGTGCATGAGTGGCTGTGGGGCCAGGCCCTCGTCTGAATTGGAAATAAGCCAAGCAAGGGAATTTGACATCCGTAGTTTTATTATTGAGGGAGAGGAGTCAATTCCTGGACTTCCACCAGGGAAACCACTGAGTTTTGTAAACTTTATTTCTAAAGTGGGATGCGCTTTGTGTTAAGGAAAGAAAATGTTTGGCCACACTCAAAATTGGATAGAGTGCCTCTGTGCTCTCATCATGTTTGCACAATTGTGATTGAAACCCTGTGAGTACTGTATAGGAGTCACTGCTCTGCGTTCAGGTTCATATGGCTCAGTGTTTCACTGCTGCCAGATGGAGCTTGTGCTGGGTGTGTTGTGTTTGTTCCACCTGAATGCTTAAAACCTGAAAACTGTATTGTAAGTGCTGCATTATGTTGCATTTTCCTTCAGGCTGAAGTTGTGATGAAGCCTAGGAAGCTGGGGGCTCAGGGAGACTTACCTGGGTCAATCAGCTGGGTTTTGCCTGGCTGATTTATTTGCGTTGTTATTTATTTACTTAAAGACCTCAGTTTTACATTGATGTTCTGGCTCTGTCATCTGATTGAGCAGTGTGATGTTTGAGTGTCTCAAACCAGCTGTCCTTAAACTGCTGAGAAGATAACAGATGTTGCCTGGTAGGATTTTGGAAAGTTGTGTCAAAGATCTGATCTGTGAAGGAAAGCTCCTTAATGTGTTTGTCTTCCCATGAACCCTGCTAATGCGGGATAGTAGGTCAGTGTGAGTGGTGGGTTTCTGCCCTTTTAATCCTGAGCAGCTGGAAATCTGCCCCACATCTGGGAACACTAACAGCCGCTTCTTCACAGGTGAACAGGAAAAAATCCTTACCTGATTAATATTTGGTAGTCTGTTACCTATATTTCCTGCAGATTAGGTGGCATCTGTAGCAAAACCATCTGCAGATGCCTTCCTCCTGGCACCTTTGGGTCGTAGGAAGTAGTTTTTAGCCACTTGGTTGTTGAAATACTTCTATTGATAAATTCTGTCCACATACGCATCTCCTCTAAAAGTTAGACCTCCTGTATCTATCTGTGCTTTCTATGCCTCGATGAACGGGTCTAGTTATTTTGGGTTGGTATTTATACGTCCTACATTTTCATTTTATGTGAGCACTATTCTGTTGATGGATGATTGGTTTGTGTAAGCTATTGATGCAAAAACTGTAATTGGTCTTCTCATCAGTAGTAGAAGCGATGCCTTGGAGGGGTCCGTTATAGAAGTTTGTTAGCTGTGCGCTGTAAATTAGAGGTTCTTCCCTCTTCTGCTTTTCTTGCCAGAAGTAGAAGAAAATACTGTTTTCATCTAAGTGTTTTGAAGAATTTATCTAGAAGAGATGAAAAATATGACTGTCATTTTTTGGTGTTTCTTTCTCCTACCTCACAAAGCATCCATCAGCTCTCAGCTCTTCTGGATGGCACAATATGAAGCCAGCTAGCTGTCCAACCTCCTCTCCAGTAAATGTCAACGATGCAATGACCTAATTATTTTCCCTACCCTTCAAGAATGTTATTTCTTGTTCTTTTTCTGTTGTGAAATACTACAAGTGTTGTGCAAGTAGGTGTGAAATACTGGAATACTGGGGTAAGCTGGTGTAGAAATGCCCTCCGTTCTTTGAAGTAAAAGGGAGAGGGCTAGGGTGGGAAGGTTTAGTGTGGGGTATTTTTCAGCTGATTTAGGTAAAAATAAGTGCTCTAGGTGATGTGACTATGGTGCTTAGCCACAGATGCAGCGGCAGATGCTGGGACTGGCGGGAAGGTGTAAGCAGTTCTCAAGAGGTGAATTCCTTTTTTCTCTGCTGTTGCCTGAAGATTTCATTAATGTCATTTTGCATCCTTTTCTGTTTGGAAAGACCCAAGAGATTTAAATTGTGGGTTCCTTTGTATAGCTTCAGCACTTTGCGTAGCTCTTGCCAAAACGGAAATCTACAGCGTTTGAAAAAACGGTAATTTAATGGAAAGATCGCCTTGCTTTGTTTTCTCGTTACCATTTCCCCTTCTAATATTTTCTGACCATTAGTAAAGGCTATTTCAAGAGATTGTAAGACAGGATCATGTGTTAAAAATAGTAGCCTGGGTGACTTGAGGTCAGGGTGATATCCTGTGTACCTGTTTTGGGTGGTAATAGCTATGGGGTGACTGCTGAAGGCAGCACAAGTCTTGCAACTTTGGGGAGGTTGTTCCCCAGTCGTTATTGTGTACAGTGGTCTAAATCAGTGGGTGTTAATCGTGAAATGATAAATGCTCATGCTAGGGGCTGTTGCCAAAACAAATCTGATAGGGATGTTGGTTACTGTCTTCTTGGGTGTGTTTCATTATGACTTCTAGTAGGACAGTATGAATTTATGAGCTCTTTCTGATTCTTGCTGGAAAAGATTGTTTGAAGAGTCTAATTCTTTTGTAGCGTATGTTGGAACAGCTCTGTATTGATTCAGTTACTGTAAGAAAAATCTCTCCTAATTGCAGCAAACTTGCAGTTCAGCTGTTAGAAAATACATTTCTGTGCCAGGATGGGGAAGAAATGTCCATCCTTTTTAACTGTGTCTTCTTATGTTTGTTTGCTTCCCCTGCCCCCCACCACTTAGTAAAGGGTGCTAATGGTTTGTTCTCAAAGGAGGATTTTATTGCTGTGAAGTGGAATTGAAATTTTGTCTGTTCCTGTTGCTACGTAGACTTTTTCCTTCAAGGAACAAACTTAGCCCTGCATTTGTCCAGGGCAACACCCCCAACTTTTTCCTTTAAGTGAAGCCAGCCTGTTACCCACATGTGCTATGGAGTCATATAATTCCACTAGGAAAAATTTTGAAGGGTCAATAGATTAATTCTCTTCAACAGGTCCCTTAGGAAAATGACTGTCTCAAAAGTAGCTGTGAGCATGTGGTCAAAGATGTGCAAGGTCAGCCTGGGCCTTTCTCCTGGAGCACATCCCTGCTATTGAGGACAGGCAGTTACTGCTGGGTGTCAGGCTGACTGGGGGGATGTGTCCAGAACGGCCCATCACCCAGGTGAAATTCCTACCCATGCACCTTTTCTTTGCTAATTTCGGTATCCACGTGTGCACAGGTGTGCTTTCAGAACCGGCCTGCCATTTCCTTGCCAAGCCTGTGGAAACTTTTATGAACAAATGTTTGCTGGTTTGGTGGCAATTAGGTGACAAAACGATCTGGTGTTTCTCCTGAATATATCCGTTGCATCTGTATGAACATTTATTATCTTGGATAATTAGCAAAATCCACTAAGGCGGGCTATGTAAATCTTGCAATGTGTTGTTTGTGGGAGTTTGTTCCTTGCTTCTATATTTGATTTCAGCAAAGGAGGCTGCTGCCAGGTACAGACAAGCATGCAGAGACTCTGTAAACATAGAAACCAGCTGTAAAGCCTAAACTTGCCAAGTTATTGCCTAATCCCTGAGGGTGCAGGGGCACACTTGGGTGGAGGGTTATCTTGATGTTTTTCTCTCATAATAAGATATTCTACCTTGGAGAGAAAAACCTGGACATACTCTCTGATCCCTTCTTCAGGAACACAGCAGCTTTATCGTTTTGGCCACGAACAAGTGCACAACTACCAAGCAGATGGCAGTGAGTGCCCAAGAAGGCTGTAACTGGATGGCATTTGTATGAACAATTTGTCATATTCTGGTGCCATGGACTTATTAATTAGTGTGAGTTACTCCAAGCAGACCAGCATCTCACAGCAACCTCACAAAAAACAAGGGAAGGCCAAAAGGCTTGGTGTAGTATCTTCCATACGGTGGTCTCTTTGCCCAAATGAGCATTGCCTCCCTACTCCTGTGAGGCAAGGAGCTAGATTGATTAAAAACAGTGAGGAGACCAGTAGCTTTCAAATGACTGAGTGCACAGTGGTGACGATCGGCTCAGAGATTATATTGTTGCCCTTATTTTACAGGATGCTAATTTATAGCCTTGATTGGAGCCACTGGAGAACAGAGGAAGGCTGCCAGCTGATTGTTCAGTCCAGGACTGTTATTAACAGTGTTTAAGGAAACTGTACGCTTAGATATTTTCTTTCTCATTTCCTTCTGTAGCTCCTAAAGAATCGGGGGTGGGATTCTGTCTTTGAGGAGACCAACTGTCTACATGCTGGTGACAGAAGCAGCTATTGAAGTGAGCTGTTTGTCGTGCCCTGAACTTTTTGACTCTTGCGATACAGCTTGTGATCCTGTCTTAAGGGAGTTACACATATCACCTAACTTTAGCACAGAGATAGATGTCTTTCAGAGCACACTTTGTAGGTCTCCTCTGATTTCATGGGCCTTTTTATAGACTACAGGTTTAACAGAAAATAAAGCAGAGCCATGAGTCAGGTCAGTTCTGTAACAATCGAGCTGTCAGAAGGGGAGTGCTGGATGCATGGATGGGACCAAAAAGCCCAGCACAAGAACAAGACACCTAATCAAAAGCAGAGACTAAGACACATCTGGTCATTGTATTCCACAGGCATTGCATTAATTATACAGCAGGGAGGAAATGGTTTGTGCTCCAAAAAGCTCTAAGAAGCCTTATTTTTGCCTTCTCTTCCCCTTCACCTTTTCCACACAGATAAAAATCTTCAAATCTGTTTTTGCAAAAGCAAATTTTGACCTGTGTACAACTTTATAGCTTTTCAATAAACAGGTTAAAAAAATACAAGAGTGTTTCAGACTCCTGAGAGACTATTTTCTGTCAGTAATGCGAACGATCATCACAGATTAACATATAGCTCACAAGGAGTCTCATAGATCTGGCAAAATGAGATCACTCCTGAGGCTTTGGATTTTATAAGTTGTTTATAAGCACCTGTATATAGCCTATAGTAAGAAGGAGTTTCTGGTTTTTACTGCCTTTCAGCTCTGGTTTGGCTTGGAGAGTTTAGTCTGTAGGGAGAGAGGAAAGCAAAGTCGTGGTCCTCAGAACAAGCAAAACAACCACCCCCCAACCGCATCACTGTTCTGATTATTCAAGAAAATAAACGCATGGATCTGAGAATCTAGGAGAACATTCAGCACCACTGCCAATTTTTTGCAATTATGTTCTTTGTTTTTTGATAAACTGTAAGAAAAAAATGGAAAGTGGTGGTATTTGGTAGAAATGCTGGTTGTACTGGTCCTCTGGAGGTCATCTGATCTAACCTCCTGCTCAAAGCAAAACTGTCACCATTGCTGGATTGCATCAACCATGGCTTTGCCAATTTTTTAAAACCTCCAGAAATGGAGGTTTATAACCTGTTTGAGGGTCACACTGTCCTCCTAGTAGGAAAGGTTCTTTTTTTATGTGAAACCTGAATTTCCAAGCTGCCATCTGTGCCTGTTGCTCCATGTTACACCACCCAGTACTACTGAGAAGCATTTGTTCAACTCTGTCATCTTTGCAGCTCCCCTTTCAAATTTTGGCTGGCAGCTACTTAGATCAATCCTTAGTCTCCTCCTTGCTAGACTAAAAAAAAGCCCGCATCCCTCAGCACTCCTTGTAGGAGTCATTGTAGGCCTCTGGACCCTTTCTTGACATCCCTCTTGAACTGGGGTGTCTGGATGTTGTACTCAGTGTGCAACCTCACCATCACTGAGTTGGGAGGAACGATGGCTTCCCAAGATTGGCCAGCCCTGACTCTTTGGATGTAGCTTAGGACATGGTTTGTCTTACAACCAGAGTCCACCTTTTCAGCTTTTTCAGCCTGGCACCTGCTATAAGGTGCAGGTGTTTTTTGGCAGAACTGAACTTCCCGTCTGTGCTGATCACGGGATTATTCCACCCCAGGTGCAGGGCTCCACACTTCTCCTTGTTGAACCTTGTGAGGTTTCTCTTGGCCCAGTCAAGTTTCACAAGGTCCATCTGGGTTGAGGTTCCGCTATTTGCCTTTTCAACTTAACATCATCCGTGGATTTGCGGGGGTTGCAGCTGTGCTGGTATCAAGACTGTTGTTGGGGTGTTGAGCATTATGGGTCTTTGTATTGATGCTTGGGCTGCTGCTCTTGTGGTGGTGTCAAAATCGTTTTTGGGATGTTGAGCATCATGGACCCTTGTGTTGATGTCTGGGCTGCCAGCTGCATTGAAACAGGATGAGGGAGCCAAAATAGCAGCACTCAGTGGCTCAGTACTGTGAATTCTGTAGCAAGCGCTCACTGCCTTCACTTTCTAGGCTTCCGAAGTACTGAACCCACCACAGCGGTAGGCAAGATGGGTATGTTGTGGTTAAGGGGTGGTGGTCCCACTGTCCTGATCCCTGCCAGGAGCTTGCACAGGATGCTGCGGTGGGGTCACCACCATCAGCGTGATCCCTGAAGCCCGGCAGCGCTGCAGCAGCTCTGGTGGGCGACTGGTGGAGGAAAGTTCCTGTTTTAAAACAAGTTCCCTGTTGTACTTTGCCCAGCAAATTAACTGTGGGATGTTGTATAATGAATGTGAGTTCAGAATGGGAGGTCAGAATGGAAACATCTGAAACTTGCTTTCTTCTGAAGAGTGTGACTGGAAGCCCGTTAATCGTTATCTATTTGGTAGTAAGCAAGTAAGTGTTTGCTGGTAGCAATTAAACTATTGTTTTAAAGATTAATGAGTGGGAGAGACATTGGTTTCACATTAACAAACAAGCGCCTTTTAGAGCGAAGGCCTCGGGCCAGCACGTGATGTGCTGGTGTCTTGTTCTGAACAGCAGCTGCGTGTTCCCTTCACACTCCAGCTTTCAGCGATTTTTATAAACAGAGATTGTCCATGCCTTCTATTTGCAATAGCGCAGAGATGCTGAAAGAAAGTGGGTGTCGAGACCTTGGCAGTGTGGTGTGAGATGGGTTCACCTGGCTAAATATGAAGCCAATTTTTTTTAATATTTGAAAAAAAAAATGCTTTGCTGACTGTCATTTCTAATGGGAAATTTGCCAGTTGTGTTAGTGATGCCCTTTTCATTAATTTACCAGCACTCATCGTCTGGCCCTTTGATGAGGGAAGCTGGCCAAGAGGTGAAATTCCGTAGCATGGTTGACCCCACAAAATGTACCCTCTGCAGCTATTTCAGGCAACCTGGCTTGGCCGTTATCTGCGTGCACATGTGCTCGCGAGTCAGGGGCTGGGCAGTGTCTACCAGGGTGGATTAGATGTCAGCTAACCTCGGAGGAACGCCGTAGCTGTGGCGTACCGTGTTTTGGTGTCACTGGTATTGTGTAGTCCTGTATAGCCAGGTAGGCAAAAACAAAAATTGGAGATTAGATAAGATGAGGAAAGGGAGCATGTGTCTTGGTTGATGTTAACACAGAAGATTCAATCTATGTGTGGTATGGTGGAAAAAAATCCTCTATTAGGTCAACTGGGCTTTTTTTCTTTTTAATTTTGTGTACAATGTAGGGGGATTGGGGCAATAAAAGCTATGTGGACTGAACAGAAAATTGTATTTCATAATTGAGTCCAGGACTTTCTGCTTTGAAGGTGGGCAAGCAGATGTGTCTGTGCTGGCCTGAAAATCTATGTGCTGCTGCCAATCCCAGAAGAATGACTACATTTAAAGAAGTCCCTGGTTTTGTTTTCTTCTATCAGCTTGCCATGGCCTAGCTTTTTTGTTTTCAGCCCTATCTGTAGCTAACAACATAATCAAGCTGTTGCGCGTGGTTCCCTTCTGTGCAAGGGCCCTGTGCAGGCTAAGCAGAGAATTGCCCATGAGGATGCAGTTTTTATCCCCCTAAAAGGGATTTATCAGGACTGAGCTCCTTTCAACAATATGAATAACTTGCAGTTCTCAACCCTGTCAGTACCCCTTTAATTTTACATCGTTTGTTTCAAAAGTTGACGTATTTTATATCGCCGTGCTCCATTTGCTTCTGTGAGTGCTGCTACTGCCTCTCACTTCTGAGCTGAGACCTCTGTGGCTGCTTAATTGTGTTTCTCGAGGAGTCTCATTTTACATTTTATGCTAGCAGGGGAAGGGCTTGCCGTGAAGACATTCAGTTGAGTTTCCTGGCAGAAAACGGTGATGATGAGACAGAATGAGCTCCTGGTCACTGTGGCAGTGGGAGCTGAGACACATCATCCCCGGTTCCCAAGGTGTCAAGGCTTTCTTGTTTTCAGTAAGGGGTTTCACTGGCCTAGCTCCTTCTGGCTTTTATGTCGGGTAGACTCCACCAGGCACCAGAGATCTGGGTGATACGCAGATAGTTGACATCTCTCCAAGCTCCCTCAGAGATTTTTGTCCTCATCCCTAGTACGTTTTTCCCTCATTCTGCCCCAGGGCTAAACCTCTCTCAACGCAAACTCCAGTTTGTGCTTGAAAGCAAAATAACCCAGTTTTCAGCTATTCATTTGAATTTTGAATTCTGGACTTTTGAGAGAAGCAACCGCCGTCTAAAATTAAGAAGTTAACACGCAATGTCAGGAGGTTGCATAGAGATGTGAGCTCCTGTTCTTTCTGACTTAAAAAACACACAAAGAACGTGGCTACTCTCTCTTCTATCAAACTGAGTGATTTGCAGGCTTGAAAGTTGAGAGCAATCTGTCAGTGATGGTGCAGAACAACTTGTTTGAGCTGGAGGCAGTTTTAAATGAAGGCTAATTATTGAGTAACTGTACTAACTAAAGCGTTTGAGTATCCCTTTTCACATTGGCAGAACCACAAACCTGTTGATGTTTCTCTGATGACTATCATTCTTCACCCCATCATTTGGCTCTTTTTCTTTCCCAGGCTCTCAGTAAGTTGCTTAAAATAAAAGACTGTAGACTAATTTCAGTGAACTGTTGAAGCTGAATTGCTGTTTGGACTAACTTTTTTGCTTAAACCAAAAAGCATTTTGCGTTCCAAAACAGTGTTTCCAAACTGCCATTGCAGAGTAGCATTCAACAAATACAGCTGGGAGAGAGTATTGAAATACGGTTTTGTTTCAGTTTTCCATTTGCCCACATGGTTACGGGGCATGAAGCTGAATGTGGCCAGAATTGTGGGCCTGCTTGTTAACAGCTTTGGCTCTCAATGTCCTACGGGTCCAGGTGCAAGTAGAAATTGTAAATTTAGCTTCTGGTTCTCTTATCATAAAGAATGTTCTCTTGCTGTGCAGCCAGTTGTGCTTTAGAGGCTTCATCAGAAGAGCTGCTAGCACTGAAAGCTACCCCAAAATGTTGGTTTCCGTGGGCATTTAGTAACTCGGTTCCTAACGCTCTGCAGGCTTTTTTGCAGGCTTAGATGCGTCGCTCCCTGACCAGGTTGTGGGTGCCAACAGAAACTTTGAAGTGCTGATGCAGTTAGGGTGAGAAAGCTGCACTTCTCCCGTCCTTGCTCTGCCC
The DNA here is from genome assembly GCF_964273445.1 of Streptopelia decaocto. NCBI lineage: Eukaryota > Metazoa > Chordata > Aves > Columbiformes > Columbidae > Streptopelia > Streptopelia decaocto. Next base: position 118,705,307 of record NC_138655.1, on the reverse strand, counting down.
TCCTAGGATCTGGTTTTACTGGAGTTTCGAAAGCAGGTACTTGCTGGTGCGGTTCTGCCTGTGCCAGGAGCAGGTTGCCAGTCCGTTCTCCTGGGTTTGTACGGAGTTTCTTGCGTGGGCAGGCCCGCTCCTGCGATGGCACAGCCACGGAGCTGAAGCTTTCACTGTGGGTCAGCTTTGAGAGCCTTATTGCCTGGAAGTTACTGGGACCTGGGTCCCTCTTGTAGAGTATTCCTTGAAAATCAGCCCTGCTCTTCCTCCTGATGCCCTCAGCGCTGTTCTGCAGTACTTAGTGCAGGCTCTTACTGGATTCTTGTGTTTTATTTCGCTTTCAAAGAAGCTCATCTCAGACCATTTTATGGACAACGTTTGGCCTTTATTTGCATTTGTTCCCTTTACTAGCATAGGTCAAGCTCACTGGAAAAAAAAAAAAAAAGTTGTGAAGTTTTTTAGAATTCAGCAGAGGATTTTTTGGGGAATAGGATTCAGGCTTTTTCTTGTGTCCTTTATTGGAAGCTTAGGTTGTGCCTTGTTTAAAGATTCTCTAATGCCTTTCCTGTGCTTGGTGGGTACCATAATTTAGGTTAGTTAGTGGCTGAACTTAAGTATTCTTTGGTCAGGCTTATTCTGAATTTATAAAATGTATTAATATGTTTGAAACAAGCAGCTGGCGACTGGGGTGGTGAGGAGATGTAATGTGTGGGGTTTTTTCGTAGACTTCCTAAGAGGCCATATTAATGATGAATTTACACCAGGATGCTGCAGCAAAGGGCATGGTTAGATGAATTTCTCTTCTGTGAAAAGCACCAGCAGCCACTTCAGAAGCAAATGCATCAAGGATCTTGGTCGGAAGGAAATTACTGTGCTGATTGTGATGCCTTTGATTTCCCTCCCCAGCTAGTAGCTGAAGGACCTCTGACATATAACTCCTCTTTTTCCATGGTCATTTTGGGGTGAAGTACCCCTCTGTGTCATGAGGGGAAGGAAGTAAGAAGGGCTTACTGCTATTTTAGGACATGATAAAGGAAACTTAATGTGCTTGATTTCCTTTTGAGACTCATGTTGTGGGAGAAATGCACCATTGTTCTACTTATTTCCCATTTTTTATCAAGGATTTTTAGCTACTTCCCAAATGATGACCATTTCTTCATGCTAAAACCTCTTCCTTTATTCTTAAGACCTAATTTTCCCCAATTTAGTGTTCTGTACGTCAGAGTCCTTTCCCCTGTTTCAGCCTCAAGCTCCTTCTCTGTACATCATGATATGTAAAGCTTTATTAATTATTTTGTCCTGTCAGTCATGTCTGGTCAAAGACATTCCCCATAGGTATAAATTCCAGTTTATTTTTAAAAAATCATTGAAGTGTAAACGAAAATTGTCTTCACAGTGCTGGATGTTCAATTAACTGAATGTGAAGTTTACATTTGAAGGGTGGCGTTTCAATGCAGAAGAGCTTAAAAATACTACTTTTAAGCAGAGATTTATGAAATATATAATTTAGAAGAGTTCAGGTAGAGGCTTTACTTTTGAGCTAAACAAGGTATTTGTGCGCCAACCCCAAAAGGGGTCTAGAGCAGGAAAGTGCTGATAGAGACAGCAAATGAACATAAAAGCTTCAGAATTAAAAATTTCTCATGAGGGAAAACAATGTGAAACGCGTGTGTTTGAAAGCCCGAATCTTAAAATTGCTGACCATTCAGTGATAGCTATGAAAAGAGAGGACATCTCCATCTTATTTAAAAAGGCACAAACAAAACCCAGCCAACACTAGTTATTTGTTTATGGACAATCTTTGTCTATTTGTTGTAGAGTTACCTGGTTTGAACATTTAAGGCACGTCACCAGTACTCAAGTGCAGCACTGCAGAGCGCTGAACTCTGGTGACTTTTGTCACCATGGTACTACTAAAACCTGCAGTATGGCTGCCATCATTTCTGCTTTATTGGCTGCTCTCCCTTTTTTGGGCTGAATGGGCAAGGGTTTGGGACCCTGGAGGGCTGATGCTCAGCTGTGAAAAATCAGAAGTGGCTCCAGCCTGTGAGGTGGGATGTGAACGTTATACTTGAGGACTGTTTAGAGTGGGGTTCAGATATTGCGAGAGCCTTGCTAAAACTTTCAGGAGAGACAAAAGTGGTCTGTAGATGCAATATCTTGGAGAAATTTGTTTTGGTCCAGAATAAGAGTGATCACAGCTCATTGATTAGATGGTTTCTAAGCTGCGCTCGCTTTGCTGGGGATGTTGTGTGTTGTTTTGGAGGAGTCTTTACTCTCACAGCAAGAACGATGTATTGATAGTTCACCAGAAGACTCTGTTCTCCCTTGCTTCCATGCACACTTCCTTCAAGTGCAAACTTGGTGTTGTTTTGCTGAAAAGAAGCAGCAGTTTCCAAAGGACGTAGCAGGGTCGTTATCTTTTACATGCATTGCAAATTCCCTTGGTTACCTTCGTGTCTCTGTACTGGAGACTTGCTGCACCACTTGTGTCCTGGTGATAGCAAAATAGAGGAATATCCAAAGAATGAGCAGCCACCTTCTCAGAAAATGTGTTTGTGCTTTATAGCAATGTAATACTTCAAAAAAATTTCCTTGGTGTGGTTTATGTTGCACCAGGTAAAAATTCCCACTGACTAAACTCAGGGAGTGTCATTCTCAATGAGTTCTCCACCTGCTACAAGTTTACTATTATGTTTTCTTTCTCAGTGATTAAACCGACATCACAAGGTATTTATCTGTCTTCCAGGTGCTTATTTGTAGACCATCAGCTGTGCATTTTTGGACTGCGAACACCATGAGACATTTCTTTGCAATTTACCTATTTGGGTGGGAACCGCTGTCTTGGCAGTGCTTACGCCAGTGAGGAAATACGTGTCACTTCCAAGTAGAAGCCTGGGAAACAGTAATGCTGGTGTGGGTGTTTTTTAAAGTCCTGGGACTGGTGTGGTAGATCTTCTAAACATGATTGTGAGGGCTCCTTTGTCTCTGATCCCAATTTCTCTTCTTTTTTTTTTAGGCACAACTGGAAGCTCAGAGGGCGACTCAGGACTTCCAGAGGGCCACTGAAGTGCTGCGTGCTGCAAAAGAGACCATTTCGCTCGCTGAGCAGAGGCTGCTGGAGGATGACAAACGTCAGTTTGACTCTGCCTGGCAAGAGATGCTCAACCATGCTACTCAGAGGGTAATACAAATTTGCCCCAGCGTCTGTCTTCTCCACATTTTGTGTCTTCCTGTGGTGTATGAGGCTAAGTTTCTGAAAGAACAAATTTTGTATTGGTCCAGATACATGGCGTGTAAGAAATGAAGGTACAGAAAATTATGAAGCCTAAAGTGAAGTGATTTGGGCCTTGGGCTGCTACTGAGGCAACTGTAGTTCTCTGTCTGGCTGTGCTAGTAGCTAGTGAACTAGCTCTCTAAAGAAAAAGAAATTGCTGTCTATATAATAGGGATAAACAACGTCTTGAAGCATATCTGCATTTGGAGTTATGCCAGAATAATTGCATAGGGATGGCTATTCCTGAATACACGTGTTATGGAAACTCTTACACTGGAAAAAAACAGGGACGTGTTCCAATTTTAGTATAACCTGTTCTCAGTATGGAGGAAGTTGAACAAGACACTTCTCTTCAGAAACGTGTGCTTGAATGTAGAATTACTAAAAAATGTGTGTTGTGTTTTAAGCTTGAATGCTGCTGTATCCTGAATTAACTTTCAAATTTAGATGAGGTCTAACCTCCTTTTTAAAGTCTTTTAAAATCTACAGAAGAGATGCATAGTCTGATAATGAGAGGGGGTATTCATGTTAGCAGCTGTCAAGAAGAATTTTCCTGTCATTTGCCATGTCTCTTTTTTTTTTCCTGTCTGTTAAAGAAAAGGGCAGAAGAGGTGTTGTGGTTTTTTTTTTTTTCTAACATGAAAGAACCAAAAATGGAAGTTAAAAACCTTTGTTCTGTCAGAGTTCCCTTAATATGCTAGTGAAGCTGAACTTGTTATTCCAAATATGTTAGGGTGCCATACAGTGTTTGTATTGTCTTGCAGTCCTCACTGCAGCAGCTCTGTTCTGTTGCAGAAGCTTCTCTGTTATGAAAAAACCCTCTATTTCAGAGTGAATAGTAAAAACCAGCTGCCTGATGAAGAAACAGTGAACAAAGAGGATGCTTGCTCTTTGTAGGGGAGAGATGGAAAACCTGGTATATATTTTAAAAGGGCAAACAAACTCCAAGGTATTGCTGTGTTATTGTCTTTGTTATCATTAGGTGTTTGCAGATCTCTGTGTGTTTCTGAAGGTGGCTCCATCTTTGCATGTGTTCCAGGACACCAGCAGCCCTCATTTTCCCTGGTTGTTATCGCTGTTCAAAACGAGGAAAATCCAGACAGGCATACACAATTTTTGATTCTCAGAATAGATACGTGTGAGAACTGGAGGCATTGAAGGAGTTGCTTACAGCTCCTGACTGCTGAACTGCTGAGATCTGGCGGAGACTTGACAGCAGCCACGTCTCAGCTGCTTCTCTCTTGCTGGCATAATGAAAATTTGTGTTGGGGTGGGTGACAAAAGAAGTGCTGGCAATTTCGAGGCTTCAGATGGATTCCTCTTTTCCTTGGATATTTCAAGGGGATTCCTGTGTCCTTCTGCAACCCTTAGTCCTTCCCTGATGGGCTACAAGAGGAGTATGCCTGGGATGGGCAGACTCAGTGATTTAGAGCAGGAGGCGGCTGCTGGCAGGGATTGGTGGAGTCACGCTGGTCGTGTTGATATGTATCATCTCTAAATGCAGAATATCTGCTTGTCAGAGGACTGATTCCAACCACAATGTCTCTGATGGTTACAGCTGAACAGTAATTAGGAACCTAAGTTTGATTTACTGCAGGTATAAAATCTCCTTGGCACAGACTGGATTGTATAGAGCAGCTGATGGCTCCTTGGATGGAAAGTGTGTTACCCAACTCTTCCCAGTGCTTAAAATAGTCTGGGTAAGCTCAGTTCCCAGAAAGCACCTATCTGCACCTTTCCAGTGTCCAGCAGGTTTTGAAAGAGTTCCATGGAAGTTTGTCTTGTGATTTTCATTGGCCATACTGGAGGTTTTAAAGCCAGGGCCAGAGCCAAGCACTTGGAAGTCATGACTGAGTATTGGTTTGTTTGGAGGGCTTGACTGAGTTTTAGAACTTCTTTAGGAGCGGAATAAATACTTCCTTGGTTTCGGTGCATGCAATTAGTGAAGTGCTCAGGGTTCAGTGAGGTAAACAGAATAATTGGGTTTTCAAGGAGCAGAAAACATTGATCTCTACCAAGTTATGAATGAAAACAGGTTGGAGAATGAGACCTACTAGAACAAAATTTCTCCTTGACACAGTCTTGCTTTTAACTCAGATCATTAACTATAAATAAAATTTGAAATTACTAATGGAAGAAAATGTTTCTGGGGATGAAGGCTGAGCGCTGAGAAGTAGAATTCCTCTACTTCTTACTGCTTACTCCTGGAGAAAGTTTTTGCACTCTAGTGGTTTGGATCTGCTAGCTTTTTTGTGTGTGTATTTTCTGTCCAACACATCTGTCATCTATAATCTTGCACTGGGTCTCGTACAGCAATGAATCAAGTACAGAGGAGCACCGCTGTGCCAAATGTTAGAAGTGGGCTACTAATTCTGAGAATCAAGAATACCAGGTTGGAAGGGACCTCAAGATCATCTGGTCCAAACTTTCTTGGAAATAGCATTTTTTTCTCTTTTGGTAGAAATGTCAGCCAAGAGTAAAGGGTCTGTATTTGCTATTCTTAGGCAGAGGTAGCACACTATTGAATTAAGCTGGAATTTGGAACAGAATCTGAGCCCTGTAGCAGCTTGGTAGCTGACAAACAAATCAAACAGAGTGCGTAAAGGAAAAGGGTAGGCAAGAGAACAAATGAGACACTTATATTTTTGTACAGGCATGTATGGAAATGCTGCCAGGTTGCTTTTGAACTTGACCCACTGGATGACTTCAGTTCCATGGAAGTGCTGTTTGCAGGCCCTTGCTGGGAGGAAATAGAGTTAAGGGTTTCTTGTTGTAATTGCTTTTTGATTTCTTCATAGACTGAAGAACTATTAACACTGTTTTTAATGTGACAGTCTAATGGGTTACTGTAAATAAGGCTTTTGGTAGCCACTGTTGAAGAAAATAATATAATAGAGTTACTGAAATTTTGCTTATCCTGGATGGGCTGGAAGGATAACACATGGAAGATGTTTTTATTTCCAGTGCAGACAGGACCAGCGTGAATAGGTACAGTGAGTACAGGCTGTCACTCAGCTATTTTTGTCGTGTTGCTGTTCGAGCTGTGTTTCCAAAATAAGCTGGGTGCTTAAACAGGAGCTGGGTGCCCACCCACCTGCCTGGGGAGATGCAACTAATCCCTGTAAATGTCTGTGCTTGAGCTATGTATTAACCACAGTGAAGCACAGGACTGTGATGCGATCGTCAGTGTTAGGCTTTACCTGCTTTTACTCTTAACTTTATGTGTATTTTGGGGTAAATTCCTGTAGTTTTTTTTCCTAGATCACAGTATCACAGTATGTTTGGGATTGGAAGGGACCTCAAAAGATCATCTAGTCCAATCCCCCTGCTGGAGCAGGAACGCCTAAGTGAGGTCGCACAGGAACATGTCCAGGCGGGTTTTGAATGTCTCCAGAGAAGGAGACTCCACAACCTCCCTGGGCAGCCTGTTCCAGTGCTCTGTCACCCTCACTGAGAAGAAGTTTCTTCTCAAATTTAAGTGGAACCTCTTGTGTTCCAGCTTGATCCCATTACCCCTTGTCCTATCATTGTTTGCCACCGAGAAGAGCCTGGCTCCATCCTCATGGCACTCACCCTTTATATATTTATAAACATTAATAAGGTCACCCCTCAGTCTCCTCTTCTCCAAACTAGAGAGACCCAGCTCCCTCAGCCTTTCTTCATAAGGGAGGTGCCCCACTCCCTTAATCATCTTCGTTGCCCTGCGCTGGACCCTCTCCAGCAGTTCAGATGTCCATTTCTCCACAGATCTGAGATAAGTGTAATGACACGTAGGCTGGGATTTAGCTCATCAGTTTCAGGCTTCTAGAACATTACTTTGTACGTCCCAGTTACTTGCCTAAACTTCCATTATAGTCAAAGGAGGTCTGATAAATAAGTTGGTGGTGTCTGGAAAACAATCCATGTGACCAGAGGGGCAAGCTCATTATAAGATGAATTATCTGTTGGTTCTAATGGATGTGTAATAACCTAGCTTGCATGTAGGCAGGTTTGATGAGCTCTTAAGCTGCCCGGAGAAGAAAAGTACTCTTCCCTGTTAACTGTTGGTTTACCAGGTTTTTAGTAACTGAGGTTTGTCATCAAAATTTGAATAAAATGTTTTTGGGAAATGGAAGTGTGGTGCCCGTCTTTGGTACCTTGAATTATAATGCTGCAGTTTGGGGTGCAGAGAGCAGGGCTATAAAAGGATGGAGAATTTTGGAGGGCTGACAGAGAAAGATCTTGACTCCTGTTGAAAATCATTCATAAATGTGTACAAAAGGAAAGTGCTGACAGGTGTGTTGCCTCCAGTTTGAGACAAGCTGGAGCAGAAAGGAAGATCCTTTGTGAATTTCAAGAGAAACAGCTTATTTCTAATTGCTGTTGCAGTCTGCAGTCTTAAAAAGGTTCTGCTTTTACAGCCTTTCCTGAGATATGTTCAGTTCATAAATTCTGGCAGGGAGAAGAAATGTTTTGGCTCTTGATCATGAGACATTTTAAAGAGGAAGGGAGTGAAGAGGGAGGAGGCATGTTTCCTCTTGGTTTAATTTGGCTTGTGAAGCTTCCTTTGATATTATACCATGAAGTACCATCTGTCAGTGTAAAAAGCGTGGGGGCTTTTGTGATATAGAGAGAAGAGATACTTCCTGCAGATAGAAATACTTGGAGAAAAAGGGGTGAAAAGTCTATGAAAGAAACAACAAAAATATCCCCATCCTTCCCTGCCCTAATGTCTCTGTCGCTTCACCCTGGAAATGCAGGGGTTAAATGCGCTCTCTTGCGTTGTTGATTCTGTCCTCCTGGTTGACTGATCTTGCATTGTCTCTTACTACTTTGATTTCTAATTCTTCACCTGGAAGAGCCATCAATTTAATTTTTTGAGAAAGAAACAATTGTTCAGAGTAATTCTCTGGTTTAGATGGTCAGCTTTGCTTAATTTCACTGGTAACAACAGATGCAAAAGAAAAAATTATTACTGAAATTTTGCCTGGACTCCGTCTTTGGCTTCAGATCATGCAAATCTTTTGGGGAGAACAAAGCTACTTCTACAGACTTATTCACTGAAAATACATACGCTACACTGATCTTCCTTTCCCAGGCATCTGCGTTGGAAATGAGAGGGTAAGGAAGGAGAGAAAAGGAATTGATTGATACCTGTATTGGTTTCATTTTGTTTTGTTTTGTTTTCCAAAGGTTGTATCTTGTATCCTGTGCTTGTGTGGAAATCCTAGAAGTTCACTCGCTCTGGAGTATGAACATATAAGAGTATGTCCCCCGCTCACCCCTAGGGTATGGATGGCAGGTCCAGTGTAAGGGGGAGAGAGGTGTCTTGAGCAGAGGTGACATCCTCAGTTATCTCTGGTTTTTGATAAGTGATGCTGTTGCATCTGTGATGGCTTAGGAGCATCAACAAGGCAAGGTTGGTGATAGAAGCTCAGTGATTTTTAGGAGACAAACCAGCTTGGTTACTAGTCCATATAAGACTGCTTTTTCCCCAACCGTATTATTAGGTCTGATAAAGAGAACTTCTTTCCCACACAAGCCTTGTCAGTCTTCTAAGACCTTTTTAAAAGGTGAGAAGTTTCCCTAGCTGGTCTTACGTTGAACCTCCCAGATGTAGAGGTGCCAGTGTGGCTTGCAGTTTGTTTCTGTCCACATGTCCTGATGGACAGCTTCTCTGTTTAAAGACCACTTGGCTGTTGTGGTGGAGTGGATGATCTTTTTCTTTATTCTTGTCTGAATGAAATGCTTAAATGCATATTGACAGGTGATGGATCTTCACAGAGGTACATCACAGTCTTCCAGGTATTGTACTTAGCCTGGGGCGTGCACCTTGAGCTGCTGTCCCGGGGAAGGGGACAGGCTGTGTCTGGCCTCTCCACAGACTTGTGTGGGTAATGTGAGCACGATGACAGAATACCCACAGGAAAACAACGGAGTCCAGGGAGATGGTTTTCCTTACATCACTGATTTCTCAAAAGGCTGAAGTATACAACCTTTTTTTTCTTTCTAAAAAGGGTGATGAACATGGGTACGAATATCTGGCAGCAAATTCCATGTTTTGTCAGATCTTTTGAGTTCTTTATCATCTGTCATCCTGAAATCTCAGTTCTGCAGGGTTCAGCATTTCTGTGATGTTTGAAATTGAAGATGTGCAAAATCAACACGATGCTGGACACCTAACCTGCTTTACGGCCCTGGTGCGGGTAGTACTTAGCATGTGGTTCATCCCAGATATCAAAGTTGATGCTAATTTTGCCCCAAGAATGGATGTGAGGGACTTAATTGAGCACTGGCAAATTCCAGACGTTCTATTATTTTGTAGCTTCGAGCATTTTAAAATTGCAGTTTCCTTGCCATGCTATAAAGAAGGCGAGCCAGCTTCTGTGCAGCCTTTGGAGACTGTATTTTAATTTAAGATGCTTCCATGCTAAACCTAGTCTTGTCTGACATATTTTACTTGGGAATGTCATTGCATCTACCTAGCTTTCAAACACTTGTTCGAGATAAGAGGCTACAGCTTGTTTTTGAGGATGCGGGAGAGAGCCTGTTATGAATCTGATAAATTATTTTTTTGACCATTCTTCAAAAGTGGATACCTTATTTATATATAAAATAGTTGAAGGGTGTTGGAGTTGAGTATATAATTTTCTATCGAATCAAAAGAGCCTTTGGAAGCCTTTCTTTCTTGTAGTTTAAAGTTCTGTAGCAACTTCTTTGTTAAATAATAAGTGGTGTGTGCAGATGAACAAAATGTGGCCTCCAGTTGTGAGCAAGAGCTTCTAGTTGATGCTGATGCTGCTCAGCTTTGGCGTGAAGCAGTTTGACACTTACGTTTAGGCGTCAGAAAGGATAACATGACAGTTTTCCTGAGAGAAGCAAGTCAAAGTTGACCATGCCATTTTCACTGTTTGGTCCAGCCTGAGTGCTAGGACACTTTCAAGAAATCAGAGCTTTGTGGGTGAGGTTGTTTAAAATCCAGGTATCTTGAATATTCTCCCTCTCTGGACCTGAGAGCTCACATGCACGTTGTGGTGGTGGGAGCCAGTTGGGGCAAAGTTGCTTGTAGTTGTGGAGTAGTTGGTTTTACAGCTGAAACATTTCAAAATCCAGTACTGGAGAAAATAAAGATCTGCCATTTTTTGTATGAATACCTTCATAGCTGCAAGAGAGGGAGCCTGAAAACTGCATTTTTTCTCCTTCATTGCCAGACCAATGGAGAGGTGTCACCACTTTTCTTACTTTAAACAGATCAGTTCCCTCCTTGTCTGGACCTTGACTGCTAGTGCATTAAAGAAAACAAATTTTCTGACTTGCATCTCTGACACGTCTAATTTGCACAATAAAAGTACCCTGGATAGAATTACTGGCAAAGCGTGACTATGGAACGGCAGCAGAGCAGCTCATGGAGGGACATTTACTTTTCCTGTTGCTTTCATACACTCCTAATTGCTGCAAAATGCCACGGCAGTGACCGTTTGTTTATAAAGCTTTGAACAAACGATTGCTTGAAGAATTCTCTAGCTTGTGTGTGGGGCTGCGGCCTGCCGGGCTGGGGGAGGCCTGGGCTGGCCGTGGACAGCGGCTGATGTGCTGGGCCTGGAACTGCTGCGTGATGGGTGTCAGCCCAGGGCTCGAACCGCTGTGCATTCTTGGTGTTGAAACGATGAGAGAGTGCACCTGGATACCAACCCTGGTTCACTGTTGAGGCCCCACCTTGAATACTGTGTTCAGTTTTGGGCCCCCCATCATAAGAAGGGCATTGAGGTACTAGAGAGAGTGCAGAGGAGGGCGACGAAACTGCTGGAGGGGTCTGGAGCACAAGTCTGATGAGGAACTTCTGAGGGAGCTGGGGATGTTTAGCCTGGAGAAAAGGAGGCTGAGGGGAGACCATATTGCTGTCTGTAACTACCGGAAAGGAGGCTGTAGCATGGAGGGTGTTGGTCTCTTCTCCCAAGTAGCAAGTGAGAGGACAAGAAGAAATGGCCTCAAGTTGTGCCAGGGGAGGTTTAGATTGGATATTAGGAAAAAATTCTTCATGGAAAGGGCTGTAAAGCACTGAAACAGGCTGCCCAGGGAAGTGGTGGAGTCACCATCCCTGGAGGTGTTTAAAAGGCGTGAAAATTAGGTTCTTGGGGACAGTGCCAGTGTTAGGTTAATGGTTGGAGTTGATCTTGATGGTCTCTTCCAAACAAAATGATTCTATGATTCAAGGCTGGTCAGCTGTTTAAGAGACAAGCCGGCTTCCTGGCCGGATTGCAAACAGACTGTTGCTGGACATGCTCTTTTCAGGTGCTGGGTGATTCAGGCTGAACTGCATTTCAGTCCTCCCACCGCTGTGGTCGGGTTTCAGCCCTTTCCAGAGCGGTGGGGCTGCGGCTGGGGGCTGAGCCGCAGCCCGACTCCCTGCTGGGAAAGGCAAGAGAAGCAGGACGGGATGGAAATAACACTGTTAAGTGTAACTGGGTGACTTCTGGTACCGCTGCACTACTCCTGAATAGCTACCTGGGTTAAAAAATGAATGATCCTAAAATTGGAGGCTTTTCTGAACTTCCCGTAAGAGATATTATGCAAGAAGCTGCGTCATAATTAACACAGTGTTTGCAAATCTGACATATTGCTGCTCCTTTCAGGAAAGACTTTTGGGTAGCTTCATTTCAAGTAACTTTTTCTATACCCTCACTTTCCTAACATAAGCTGATCGCAGAGATTATGAAGATGCTGTTAATTAAAATAGTATGAAATGTATCATTGCGTCTTGCCACTCAACCCGTACTTTCTCTCTTGAAGGTCATGGAGGCGGAACAGACCAAAACGAGAAGTGAGCTGGTGCACAAGGAGACTGCAGCCAAATACAATGCTGCCATGGGGAGGATGAAACAGCTGGAGAAGAAGCTGAAAAGAGCCATCAATAAATCAAAGTAGGTTTTATGTTTGGAGATGAATATAGTGGTGAAGTCAGTTTGTAGGAGAGACCAACTCTGTGGGGTTTGTCAAATGAGTGAAAGTGTGTTGCCCTCTGTACCGCTCCCTTTGGGCTCCTGTCTGCACGTAGAAGCCTCACCACACAATTAGTTCTGGCATGTTTGTCTTTGCATTTTTTGTCCTTCTAACTGTCTTTTAAAACACCTCTCTTCATGGACTGATGAACTAAATGGGATAAAATACCTTTTTCTGGGCATATTCTTGTTTTAGGGCATTGAACCCTTTGGTGGCACACAATTTGAGAAAGGCTCGTGGGACTCAGATGCTGCTTGCAGAGCTGCAGAGCTCTGCATGTGGATGCTTTGCAGCTTAGGATTCTGTGCAGTTTAGTTCTTATTTTTAGTTAGGAGAGCAACAAAGCAAGTGACACAAACCTGAACAGTGCGAGACTGATCATCAGACTTGTTTATTTCCTAATGCTGCCATAGCAGAGCTGTGCAAGAGCCGTTCTTGGGGAAGGAAACGCACTTCAGAGAGCATAGTGAAGCAGCAAGCATCATTAATAAATGTGTCTGCATTTGATGTGCAGTTTTGCTCTGTTGTGGAGAGGTGAAACAGCTTTTTGCTCAGAACTTGCTTAAAGTTCTGGCCCTGTTTACAACTGATTCTTAATCCTCTTTGTATTTCACATTTGTTTTCTTTATATTTCCAGACTGTAGCTTGTCTAAACAATCTGCTTGCTGTATTTAGCTTTTAATCCCTCCATCTAAAAATGACTTTATAGTGAAATCGGTCAACTAAATATCTATTTTGATTGGTATTTGCTCAACTCAAGAAAGGGTTAGCACTTCTCAAGGGAGATTCAAACATATTTTTTTGAAACAGCGTAGAAGTGTGCCTTTGTAGAACGAGCCGCGTGCTGTTTGTCTGGCACTGCACAGGGACTGTGAAAAACATCATCAGTTCACTAAATGACAGATCCTTCCAGATAGGAGCAATATCTGAAAAATTATTTGGCTGCTAGGAGTTCCTTCCTTACAATAAGATTCAAATTAAGACCCTGATAAATTGTCAGTGGGGTCACACATACCTTTCTGTAATGATGCTGCTGCTGAGCCTGATGCCCCAGCTGCCTCTCATGTGGTTTGCCTTCTGAGTCTGCATTTGCTTACTGAAACTACCCTTTGTGGGGGTGTTGTCTTGTGTCGTTCTCCTCAGGACAAGCTCGTTTTCACTTGGGTACGGAAGGATTCCATCATATTTTGTCTCATATCAGGGCTGAGTGCAGCATAAACCAACTAGGTAGGGTGTTTTCGGGATCCTTTAGTAAGAGGTGTACAGAAATGCCAATTCTAACCTAGTGTTAAAGTGGAGGATGCCTGATGGCACTGACAGGCTTTTCGTGGATGTATTTGAAGTCATAGTGCAGGGGGATGTTGGAAAGGTCAGGCGTCTCTCAGCGTTGCAGTTTGCACATAAAGGAAAATTGAAACTGAGCTGAAAACATCAGTGCTGTCAAGTGGCTACATAAAACTGGGAAATGAGGCTGCTGAATTTGTGGCTGCTTGTGTTGGAGGGTGTAATTGGCTACTGGCTGCTCTCCTGGAAGGATCTAACACCAGCAAACTGCTCTGCCCTTCTCCCTGGGTGGTGCAGGAGGGCTGGCTGTAACGCGTGGGCCTTTCAGGCGCGTGTTCTCTGTCCTCCCTCCATAAATCGGTGGGCGGACATGCTGAATGAGTTGCTCTTTGCCATGCAAAAAATGATTTGTATTTGCTCCTCACTTCAGTCTGGATTAAGGTGCTTAAAGCATAGTTATTTGAAAGCAAGACTGGGACAGCCTGGAGGGAAGTCATTTGGATGATTTGCTATGTAAAGTTGATGAGGAGATGATTATTGGTTTGTTTTGTTTTGGTTTTGCTTTTAATTTTGTTGCTGGGTTCCTACTTGCTTGAAAGCTATGAATGTGCATACGGCTGCATGTTCTTAACAGTCGCCTGATCTTCTGGCTCCATGCCCCTGAATGGTAGGATAATGGACTCGCCTGTGTCAGCTGGTTTTTAGAAGTCACTTTCTGCTCTGGTGACTTAGGCAAAGTGCCTTTATTCTTCCTGTCATCTACTTAAAAAGCAACTTTGCTTGACTCTGCAACGTCGTGCACTTAGACAACGGGTGATGTGGGACACCAATCGCATCAGTGAACAATTCGCCAGCCCTGCTGTGCCATGGACCAGGTTTCAAAAGTGACAGGGTCGTGGATGTAAGAGGATGAAGTGACCCGAGGAGAAGCGAGTCCTAACCCTGCCGGTGCATCGCTCGCTGCTGGCATCAGCTGCCCGGCAGTGTGTTAGCGATGAGTGAAGAACAGCACTTACATTTGAGCTCCTTCACGTCAGGCTGTTGGTCTCCTTCTCCTGACTTAGGTGGCATCCTTCTTGTCTGTTACCTGTAAATATGCCTGCTCGTACATGCATGCATATGTTTTTGTGCATACACACACACATACATGCGTATATACATAATTTTTTTTCACACCACACAAACATACATGTGCTTGTTTGCTACCAGAGAGGGAACTTCCCCCTCAGGCTTATGGAAGCCAATGGGACGTTAGGATTCAAGCCTGGTTGTTCCTTCTACTGGGGTAAGGAAGGGTGAGAATCAGGACATTTCGAGCTGAGTGGGTTTCACTGTTTTCCCTGCACGTTTCCCTGCGGTGCTGCTTTGTCACTGTCTCTGCTCTCCCATTGCTTCAGGGAATGGCTGTAGGAGTTGGATCCAGTTGGACTGTTGGATCCAGACTCCCAGCTACAATGTGTTACCACACCTGGCAGGTCTGTCTGTGCAGATTTTGGCAGGGTTGTGTCCCAGCGAGGGAAGGCAGAGTTGTACTTTGACTGGATCAGTGTCACTGGAAACGCGGCAGGCTTGGCCGTGCACTTCTAATGATGATAGGGGGGTTGATTAAAAACATAGAAGCTGCAAAATAACCTAGTCTCAGGAAGATGCAACTTGGTTATTTTAGGGATGAGGGTGTAGTGAATTCAACCCTTCAAAGCGTGCAGGATCAGAAACTTTTACACTCCTGAGTTCTGGTGCACAGACCAAAATGTCGCTGCAGTAGGACTTGCAGCTCAGAAGAGGCTCGCTGTCAGGGTAGAAATATGACTTCTGTTTCATGTAAACCTGTATCTGATTTTTTATCTCTCCCATACTTTCCAGGAGAGCTTCTGAGAGGTGAGGAGGGTGATGAGCCCTGCTAAAAAAATCAGAAAATCAGGGCTTTTCTTTTTCTTTTGCTGCCCAGTGTTGCACTAGATGACATTGGCTTGTGGGCTTCAAAACTTCAAAGCTGGCATGTGGTTTCTAGGCTTTGTACTGCACCTCTTTTGCCCCTGTCCTCCTGCAATCTTATAAGCAAGGTTTGTTGTCCATAGTGGGAAAGGGATAGTGTGTGAACTTCATGTCCCAGCAGATTGTCGGGGGCCATGCAGTGGGAGGGAAGGATCTGGTGGGTCCCTGGTGGGAAGTGCTGTGCCCTTACACATGGTGCTCTGACCTCCCTTCATCCCGTCTCCTCCACTGAACAACCTGAGAACTGCCCCTCCACCCCCACATCCGAGTCTAAGGTTTGCCTTCTGTGGGGAATTCACGCGTGCTGTGGGCTAAAAAATTAGATGGGTGCAGAGAGGATGCCTGTGCCTGAAGCTGGATGTGGCATTTAAATACCTTGCAGAATCTAGGCCTGAAGAAATCACGCTGTCAACTCCAAAACCAGGAATTTTGCAATTTGTATTTAGGTCAAAAGACCCATGGGAGATAGAAATATTAGAGAGGGGAAAGAGAGACACTGAGAGCACATGTAGGTGTTCTGTCATCTAGATAGTAGTCTCTGGGGATTACAGTGAAACACAAAATAGCTATTTTAATGCTATAAAGAGAGTAACTCCCACTCGAGTATTCTGCATTCAGTCGCAGTGGTTGTAAACAATTGTTCTTTGTTTTTCCACAGACCTTATTTTGAACTCAAGGCAAAGTACTATGTCCAACTAGAGGTACGTATGCAATTCAGATCCATCTCAAGCTTTACTGCTTACGGTAAATACTGAAATTACATCTGAAGTGCTCTGACAACTGTGGTGCTATTCTGTACAAAACCAATTCAGTTCAAAACCTCTTGAGCAATTTGCTAAGCACATTTTAAAGATAAAAGACTTAAGAGAGGCTTTGTTTCCTTGTGTGAAATAAGAGTATTCGAACCCTGCTGCTTACTGCCAGAACCAAACAAATTGAGTTTGACTGTCGTCTTGTAGTTTGAAGTCTCTGGGGTCTGGGTTATGTTTGGTGGTGGTTTTTTGTTTTTGTGGGGGGTTTTTTGTGTTTTGTTTTGTTTTGTTTTTTTTCTGTTTTATGCCTCAGATTTTTTAAGCTGTGATTGGGGTGCTCTCTTCTCTTCCCTGGCTGGGTCAATTAGCAGAACAAGTAACCTGCTTGTAGTACTCAAACATCACACAGATGTGAATTTCTGATTTGGGGTTTGGCAGAAGTGGGATTTTTGGGTTTGGCAGGACAGGCTGACAGGGCTGTTTTTGTCCCCTCTGTACTGCACTGTGTGTGGTGGCATGATGTCCAGCCAGCGCTTGGACACAGGGCAGAGCGGCCCTGGGGTGAGCATGGCAGTTGTGCATGGGATGATAATCCCTGCTACTACAGCCCTTCGAGTTGGAGTTGACAGTGGTGGGAAAGCAAAGCTGCACTAAAAATTCAAATTCAAGAAGCCCGCCAAAGCAGGGTAATTGTGTAAAATATGTGATGTACTGTTGAGAGCTGCATTTGTGTTAACGAGAAATTCTGCATGTTAACGGGAAGACCTGTGCTCTGTGCTGCGTCAGGAGCCATTTCCACACTCCAGAGGCCGTCCTAGCCCTGGTTCCTGTTGTTTAAGTTGCTGCTGTCTCCTTCACAAGTGCCATTGTTTTGCTGGAGTGCTCTTGAATTAAAAACCATCCCACCACCTGGATACCAACCCTGGTTCACTGTTGAGGCCCCACCTTGAATACTGTGTTCAGTTTTGGGCCCCCCATCATAAGAAGGGCATTGAGGTACTAGAGAGAGTGCAGAGGAGGGCGATGAAACTGCTGGAGGGGTCTGGAGCACAAGTCTGATGAGGAACTTCTGAGGGAGCTGGGGATGTTTAGCCTGGAGAAAAGGAGGCTGAGGGGAGACCATATTGCTGTCTGCAACTACCGGAAAGGAGGCTGTAGCATGGAGAGTGTTGGTCTCTTCTCCCAAGTAGCAAGTGAGAGGACAAGAAGAAATGGCCTCAAGTTGTGCCAGGGGAGGTTTAGATTGGATATTAGGAAAAAATTCTTCATGGAAAGGGCTGTAAAGCACTGAAACAGGCTGCCCAGGGAAGTGGTGGAGTCACCATCCTTGGAGGTGTTTAAAAGGCATTCAGATGAGGTTCTTAGGGACATGGTTTAGTGCTAGACTTAGGTTAGGTTATGGTTGGTCTCGATCCTGAGGGTCTCTTCCAACCAAAACGATTCTATTCTATTCTATTTATGCTGGCTTGCCTGTGCAGGGCCAGGTCTTGTGGACACATAATGCAGAACTGCACGCTGTGCATTGTTTTTAATGAAAACACATCTCATACCTTTCTTCCTTGTTAGCACCTGAAGAAAACAGTGGACGACCTGCAAGCAAAACTGGCCCTGGCCAAGGGGGAGTATAAGACTGCCTTGAAAAACCTGGAGATGATCTCAGATGAGATTCACGAGAGGAGACGGTCCGCTGCCATGGGGCCCCGCGGATGTGGCGTGGGTGCTGAAGGGAGCAATACCTCTGTGGAAGACCTGTCAGCAAGTAAACCGGAGTCAGACACTATCTCCAGTGAGTACAAAGCACTCCTGTGCCTGGGAATATCCCACGGGCATCGTAAGAAATGCTGAGGTGAAGGTGGCTCTGTGTGTTCTGCAGTTGGAAATGTGCTGGCTGTTGTGGGACTGTGGATAACTTGCTACACTTCTCGTTATTACAGGAGTTGATTGTATTCTTTAATAGCCAGTTTTCAAGGGGAAAAGATATGAGTTGAAATGCATGAAGTGTTCCCTTAACATCACTGTTGGTTATTTTGTACAGTGCTATATGAAAGGAACAAAATTAAGGCACTTCAAAGCATGCTTCTAATTTTTAAGCCAGTGACGCTGCTGTCAGTGACTTGCCTGGGGTGCTCGCAGGCCATTGCAGGTCATTCAGCCAGGTGGCTGAGGCGGCAGCGCTGTTTGGTGAAACAGACCTTTTGGAACAAGCTCTTGTCTCGCAGCGCTGGGGCTGTGGCAAGGGACTGAAGCTGCAGCTACAGTAGTACAGAAAGGTGTGATGCTCGCACAGAAGGATCTTTTTGCACTACAGGATCTTTTGCCAATTTGTGATTTCAGCAGAGCATGTGTGCTGCGAGCAAGGGGAGCGAAGAAGCAGTAATGTGCTAGTGCAGTATATTGAGAGGCTTTGCATGAGAGACGTCTCTCTTGGGTGACAGCCACAACCACTGAACAAGCTCCAAGCCTAGGTAACCTCTGCTTTCTGGTGGCACATGAGGACCTTGGAACAGTCTGTTGTTGAGTTTTCTTTTGTCCTGGCTCTGTGTAAAAGCGGGTAGATGGACATTGCATGTGGCCTATTTTTTCCTCCCTCCTGGACACTTTCTTCCGTTCTTGATGCAGAAAGTTTGTTTGGTTTTGTTTTTTTTCTTCTGCCAGTCCCACAGATCCCAGTTTAATTTGTATTTCAGCTTCATTTCTGCAGGGAAGAGTCTAAGTCAGGATTGCAGGACTTTGTATTTGCACAATCCCGGTGCCCGAAGGCCAGACATGCAGTTCCCTCGTAGATGCTGGTGTGTACCGGTGCCGAGGCCTCGTGGATCTGTGGCACAGCCCGTCTGTGCCGTGGGAGCTGGGGGCAGCCCTGGGCTGGGCTCTGTGCCCTGCAGCGGCAGCAGTTTTCATGTGACGTGCTGGAGCTCTGTCACTCCACACTGTGCCGCTGCGACCCAAGTTGCCATGTCAAGCAAGCGCGGTGTCTGGGCCAGCCAATGCAATGGGGTTTTGTCATGGCTGCCTGTTTTCTGCCACCTGAAGTCCCAAGGTTGAGCCTTTCTGAGTTAGGCAGAGATTATCTCTTTGGACACCAACAGGTCCCCCTTCTTTGTGCAGAAGCCACCCAAGAGCCTTAGGTACAACTGAGCTGAGAGTTCTTGTGCTGAAGGAGTTCAGGGGCCTGATGTGTAGAGGCAGAAAGAGCTGGGAAAGTTAATTCAGAGCAGCTGGTTGCTGGTCCTCCTGGGGCTGCAGGGGCTCCAGACAAGGACCAGCAGCACAGCCTCATCCTTCTCTTTGAGTTGCACAGTCCGACAGCAGTGGAAGGACTCCAGTTGTGTCTAGTGCTGGTGCAGAACTGGGTTGCGACAGGGCAGGACTAGCAGCCTGCCAGACATAATAACCACAATAGCCTGACAGGTTAAGTGCTCATGTGTTGTAACATAGGGGGAGTTTCCACCAAGGCCCTTTTATATCTTGATTTGTGTTTGCTGGGGTTGAATAAAACATCTCATCAGCAACAAGAGTTTTTTGGCCCTAGCAGATGCTCCTGTGTGTTGTGGTAAGTTTAGATGGTGATAAGTAGGCTACGCTTTAAGTTGTGCTTTTTGTAGACTGGCCGGTGTCAGAGCTTCTTGCCAAATAGAGGACTCCTGTAATTGGAAACGTCTTTTTTTGCTCAGCCTTTTTTGTTTGTTTTGTTTTCACGCCCTGCAAAGTTACCTGTATTGCTCAGCAAGAGAGAAGAAAGGCCACTCTGGGAGTCTTGGATTTGACATCATTAAAAACAAAACACCAAAACCCAAACCACGACAAACAGTCTCTGAGCACAAAGTGCCCTGGAGGGGGCTCAGTAAGTTGGATAGTGGTGTTATCCATTTCATGTTTGAAGCCTTTCAGGTCAATTCTTCAATGTGTAGGTACAGTTGTGCAATCTGCAAATACAGCAGAAAGAGGCAGAAAATCTCTGCGATAACCGTGGTGGCAGCTGCCTCTCTTGGCACCTTTCATGTCTGAGTGTTGCACGGGAGCCCCAGGCTGCCGGTATAACAGAAGAACGACTTTGAAACTTCTCCTTTGAGCCATTTTGTTAACTCGGCTGCTTTGCTCCTGCTGCGCTTTCAAGGCGGTTCAGAGCCTCTAACAATGGCAGGAATCACAAGGAGGTGTAATTGAAGATAACCTTAGGTTGCTGTGAATGTCTTGCTGTTCGTGGGACTTCTTCAGACCAGTGTGATTCCAGCACACAGTTTTGTTGTGTAGAGGCTGATGCACATAAGAAAGCTTCTGATCCCAGCGGGACTACTTGTGTGCAGAAGTCTTTGGTTCATAGGTCCCCATCCCACAGTCAGCCAAGGCTGAAAAAGGTTGAATTTTAGCAAAATCTACACCCCTATGTTGCACAGAATTTAACTTTCTTTAATGGAGTGCTCCTTCTGTTGCTAGCAAAGAGCCTGCAGCTTAATATAGCCAGACAACTTGGAGTTGGTTTGTTTTAATCAGAATTCAGATCTGAGTAAACACAAGCAGGGAAAATGGTGTATGTACATGGGGCTTTAAAATTTGATGTTGCTTGGTGATTCTCATCCAATAAGAGATCTTGGTTGTTAATGCTGGACTTTAACTGTGAAATGGGAAGGTGAGGTGGAAGCAATCTGCCCCTGGAGCTGTGTCTTTCTAATTAGTGCCTAAAATGACCGTGAATTTGTGCTGGGATCAAGATGCTGCTGACTGAAGTGGACACAGACTAAGCCCTGGCCTGAGTTACATACTGAAGATCACAAGTGAACAAGACCAGCTGGGCAGGGGCCAACAGGAACATAACCCAAGAGCATCTTGGCATGAGGCGCAGTAGCTTGTGTGGAGCTGGTGTCACAGGGCATGGCTGTGTGCTGTTCCTCAAAGCAGAATCGGGCCTTTGTGATCCATGTATGAAACACCGGGTTTAGGCTTTGCAAACACAGCAGAGCAAGAGCTCCCTGGGTTGAAGGTGCATGTGGATACAGGAGATACAAACATGAGAAACTCTGTTGCCTGGGAAGGTGCAAGAGGGGTGTAGGTTTGCTAACGGGAATATTCTTTGAACGTTGCAGTGGCTTCAGAAGCGTTTGAGGATGACAACGGCAGTAGCTTCATATCCGAAGAAGATTCGGAAACTCAGTCAGTGTCCAGCTTCAGCTCTGGTCCCACCAGCCCCTGCGAGGTGCCTGCTCAGTTTCCTCCTGCCACACGACCTGGAAGCCTGGATCTGCCCAGCCCTATGTCCCTATCGGAGTTCGGGATGATCTTCCCTGTCCTCGGCCCCCGAAGCGAATGCAGCGGGGCATCCTCCCCCGAGTGCGAAGCTGAAAGAGGTATGCACAGCTGGATACACCCTGGGCTTGTGGTTTTCAGCTTTATGAAGGGAGCAGGAGAAGCCTCTCAGCTCCCTTAGGCCAATCGCCAGCTCCCTGAGCTCTCACCCGCTTGCCCATTCCTTGGCGAAGGCAGTTCTTGAAGGCCCTGCATCCCACGGTTAATGGTGACATCTAAAATGTTTAATTGTTCTTCTGCTGGCTGGGGAGGTTCCCCAGTCCTGTCTCAGTGAAGGGGTTCAAGATTCCTCATGAAATAGTTTATCAGTGGGATTGTGATCATACATTTATTTTAAGGAAAATCTGAGGTTTGTTGTTTGTTTTGTTTTTTAATTACTGTCCTGCTTGCTGAAAATCCTGCTTTCCGAGGAAAAATAAAAAATCAAATAAGGTGCCAAAAGGAACCTCTTGCAGGCTCTGCCAGCCCTTGCTGACAAATGCAGACCAGAGGATTTTCACTGGTCTTGTGTACTCCAACCTAAGGCTCTTTCCAGTGAAATTTGCTGATGCAGTGCACAAGACCAGTGCGGCTTGCAAAGCCAACTTTGGTTTCATTAAAGCATCTTGCTCCTGCTCTTACTTATATATATATATATATATATATATTTATATATATATATATCTATCTATCTATCTATAACCTTTTTTTTTTTTGTATGCTTTGACAAAGGAAGCTGCAGAATCACTCACTTGAAGCTTAAGTTGCAGAATGTAATCCGGGTTTAACATGTAGTTTAATCCTTTCTTTGCAGGGGACAGGGCAGAAGGGGCTGAGAACAAGACAAGCGACAGAGTGAACAAGAACAGGAGCGGCACCAGGAGCGGCTCCGCTGAGGGGCTGGCTTTGGAAAACCGAATGAAGCAGCTCTCCCTTCAGTGCATGAAAATCAAAGAGGGAATATGCGCAGGCAGAAAAGCTGCCCAGATTGGCTGAGTCCTTCTTGCGCCCCGTCCTGATTAATGGGAGTATAAATATTTATACATGAACTTCTAAGTGTTTGAAGAACATTGTGCCAATAATATATGCCAAATCTTAAGCGTTTACTCGAAGAATTTAAAGCTGCACTAAGAAGTCTAATTGATGTGGAGGGCTGGAGTTTTTATGCAGTAAATCCTTTGTAGGCCGGACAAGTTATGAAATGTTTAAGCTGTGCTCGTATTTCACAGACTTTGTAAATTGTTTTGTAGCAGCCTGGCTGAAGCAATAACTAGTAATGTTCCCGTGTAAATTCATGCCATTAGGGGGTCTGAAATTCGAGCCAGCCATTTGCAGAGAGCGGTTTGGCTTCAGTTTTGTAGAATGAAATGCTCTTTAGATACAGTGGATCTCTGGAGTATCAGTGGCATATTCTTTAAACATCTGTATTTGTCTGTATTATGCTGAAACTGTAGAAGTATTTTGTATACAGGAAAGCTGTTGCATGTGTGGGGTTGAAAAGCCTTCACTCTTCCCTTGGTGCTCACAGAAAGGATGAAGATGAGGCATGCCTATAAAACCTGGTGTGAAGAGACAGACAGACAGACAGACAGACAGATGGAAAGGGGATGGTAACGCTCAGCGGTGGTCGGCCCTTTGTAGCCACCTTCCTGAGTCTGGCTTGGGCTCTGAGGGTGATTCCAGTGACCAAAAAGAGTTGATTGGCCCCTTCCCCAAGAAGTGAAGTATTATTTTTCAGCACTTTAAGTGTTTGGTTTGGGGGTTTGTTTTTGGCTTGAAAATGGGAGTCATAGATGTGTTCAGGACAGTTACGATAAGGGATTCGTCCTTGAAATATGCATGAAGAAAAGGAATTGCCAGTGTAGATTGACGATGTGTTCTTAAGCTTCTCTGTAGGTTGTACTGTGTGGGGTTTTATAACTGTTCAAGGGACTTGGGATTTAAGTATTGCCCTAGAGAAAGTGTTCCCTAAAACTAGAAAGGGCATGGGCATGTTTTGCCAGCAGCTGTTAGGCAGTAGTAGTGTCTGGTAATTATGCTAATAAGTGGTAGTAAAAATCCTAGGACTCTTCAGTTTTGGTGGCTAAGCGTTTCTGAAAGCACCATTTTATCTAAGATGTCAGTTTATACTGTTAATTTGATGGGAATTTTAGTATTGCCCAAAGTATTTTCTATTCTATGTTTTCGCAGTCCTGTTGTATTTCGTCCCTGCCACAGCTTGTGTATCTATTCTCAAAGTTAATGTAAAATTCTTCACACTACAGTAAACATTTTTGTTTTCCACATTTTGAGTCTGTGCAAGTTAAGTTGTATCTCAGGTGCTAAAGAACCCAATCTTCTCCTGCAGCAACTTCAGTCTTTAAAAACTCACTTCCAGTCGAAGTCTGCAGCCGGTGTCGCTTTCTGTGGTACGAGAATCCTTTGTAATATGTGGACAACTGTCACCTCCTTCCAGCTTCTTGAATCCCTGCATCCATGAGTCACTTCTTACTCTGAATTGCATGAGACCAGAAATTTAGTCACGTTTTCCAAAGTCCCTTAGTACGCAGAGGAGAGGAAGGTATTGTGTTACACAACACATCTGTACTTCATGCTACCCTAATTTGCTATACAGCCCTGCAGAATTGGAGGTAGAAAACCTGTTTTCATAAAAATTAGATTCAAGATGCTATAGCTGTTAAGCTGTTACAGCTTTAAATATATATACATTTGCATCATCCAAAGAGCTGAAGGCTGAACTTTTCCATTGGGAGCATTTCCCAGCCCAAAAAATGTTTAGGAAAGAAGTTGGTGGTTTCATCTTCTGCTATGACCGACAGGCTGGTAAAAGCAGGGAGCTGACAGTATTAAATACAAAATGAAAAGGAGTACAGAAGTGTCACATTGTATTAGATGTTTTTCCGTCAGCTTTCATAGTTAAGCTATTGTCTGTGCTGCATGCAGTTAGAAAAATTAGCAGAGGTATTTGCGGTTTAATATCTTATTTTTGCAGACTCACCAGTCAACCCCCATTACACTTTTCTGGGGTGTTTGAGTGTTGTTGTTTTGTTGTGGTTTCCACCTTCCCCCCTTCTTTTACCTCTTATTGCTGTCAAATTTCCTCTCATCTTGCCAGTTCCAAATGGAACCCAAACTTGCTGCGCTTGGGCAACTAATTAATTTTATGTTCAGAATATAAAATAGTTGTAAGCGCTGCCTTGCATGTCTCCTGAGTGGGTTCAGCTTTCATGAGGGTAAAACCATTGATCAGGAAGTACGGAAAGGTGTGGAACCCACCGTACCCTCATTTTCCACCACGCTTCTGCAACATTTGTTTAAAGACCTTGCTGCAGCCGCTTTCCTTTGGTGACCCCTGGACTTGGCAGGTAAATCACCCTTCAAACACGGAAGCAAATAGGCAGAACTGTAGGTCTAATAAATAAATGGAAAACTCATTTTATTTTAAACTTCATAAAAGCCATAATTACAAATATGACAAACTTAAATGAACGTACATCACTGTAGAGTAACAGCAAATGAACAAGCTTTCTGCAGTTACTTTTCTGTTGGAGCTCTTGCTGCGTTCTGAAGTGTAACATGATGGTAGCTGCCTTCATGGGTATAAAAATAAGCCTCTGGTGTATCAAAGTATTATATGTGATCACTTCAGCTGCCCTGAAGTGAGAATGTATAAAAGCAAAGGTTAACTTGGGCATTCTACTGCTCTTTGGTTTAATCAAAGAAATGTCCTTTTTTGACTAATGATAACCTCTACTGTACATAGACAAACTTAATTCCAGGTAGACGGCTGTTCAAATACCGCATAGATTGCACAGTGAAGTGTGTGATTATTGTACAAAACAGTGACATGAAACTTGCATCAGGGAACTCAGACTGAATCTCAGGCTTGAGGGGCAGAAGCTGTGGATGCTGCTCTTCCAGGTACCACCTCTTGCTGAGTCTTCAGGAACTGGTGGATCAGATGAACCAAGGACTAACCTGCGCCTTGCTAACAAAGCAAAGCGTGGATGTGTGTGGCTGGTGGGGTTGTCACACCCCGAGCTATAAACAGCAGCATTATGGGATTCTGCATGGAGCTTTACGGTAGGATTTAAAACAAAAAATACCCAGGAAAGGCTTTGCAGTGCATAAATAAGGAGAATGTCAAAACTTCTGAAGAGGCTATATACAGTTATCCTTCTGCACCACTGACAGAGCATTAAAAATCCTTTCTTTGTAATAGTCTTCCCTTAGTGAATCAAAGCAAGTGTAAATCCTCTTAAAGCCCCTCACAGCAACCAGCTTTCATTTCATCACTTATCCCCCTCGTGCTCTGGCTCGGGCAGCAGTTCAGAACTGCACAGTGTGTGACAACCAACTTATTAGGGCAGGATGCTTGTTAGTAATCTTACGACACTTTGCATTTTGACATTTAAAAGCTTGAATTGTGTGTTTACAGGCAGAGCAGACTTAAAGTTTGAGAGGTGGATGAATAT
Source organism: Streptopelia decaocto (assembly GCF_964273445.1). Classification (NCBI taxonomy): domain Eukaryota; kingdom Metazoa; phylum Chordata; class Aves; order Columbiformes; family Columbidae; genus Streptopelia; species Streptopelia decaocto. Next base: position 118,679,271 of record NC_138655.1, on the reverse strand, counting down.
CCTAACTTGGCAGTAAAGTAACATGACCAATGTACCTTTGTTACATGCTGAGCTGTTGTGCAGCTATTTCAATTTCTGCACACACAGGCCTTGTTACTGCGTAACATTTCTATGCTTATATCAGCATCCACTACTCTGTCTTATGGATCAAAAAATGCTAAATGGTATATAGAAAAAAAAATCACCAAATGGTTGCGGTTAGACAGGAACTGTGGAGATCATCTAGTCCAATGCTCCTGCTAAACAAAGCTGGTTCACTTAGACCTTAAGAAAAACAAAGCTTAACCCAGATATTGGCCTGAAGCTGTGTTAAAAATCTAAAGATCAGTTCATTTTTCAATATTATTTTTCTGATTTATTTGTGGAAAAAATACAGTAGTATGTCTTTGACATAAATTATCCAAGCAAACACTAAAAGTGCTTACATGAACTTTTTTCCTAAGGAAAAAGGCCAAGAAAATTTTGTAAAGTTAGTTTGGCACAACCAGAATCTGTAGACTAGAATTTAAGAATATTTAATATATTTCCTCTTAAATGTTCTGCCCTATATCTGAAGGGAAATGCACAGCGATGGTATTCTAGGAGCCTATGTAGGTGCAATATTTGACTAGAACTTGTGTTATAAAGGCCACTGATACTACGCTTAAAGCCTGTGTATTTATGGGGATGAGCCCAATCCACTGCCTGTGCTGGATGTGTAAGAAATGTGTGTCCTGGTGGGGACAGGATCCTTTATGAGCATTAAGGGAGAACATTCCTTGCTTTTAGTTTAGCCCAGTATGGAAGCTGAGCCTTGTGCTTGTTTCATCCAGCTTGTGGCAAGTCTATCAGCTGGATCTCAAACAGCAGATGTGCAAGAACGTAGAACCAAAAGCTGACAGGTCTGGCCTCTGCCTTTTGTACTGTCAAAAATATACTCGGTTGAGGCATCCTAACTACCTCTAACAACTTAATACGTGATGAGATAGATACATACAGAGCTCCATTGCCACTCTGGTACAGCCTGATCTAAAACCGTAACACAGATTTGTTGGGAAAATTTTAATTTTGTAGGGATGAAGCGGTCCTTAGCACATGCTCTAAAAGTCAAGGATACTGCCAAATAATCTGTTTTTTGCTCAGCTGTTCCCTCTGTTGATTTGTTGCCATAATCATCAGAAACTTCCCTGCAAAAGAAGGCAAGTCATGCTGTGACAAACTTGTCACAAATTTCCTAGGCCAGATGGTCTTGGAGAGAGCTGCAGTCAGAAAGGCCGGTGTTTTCAAAGGCCTGTGTTTTCAGTGCCCTTTTAAAGCCAGACATTTGTCAAGCTGCTGTCTGATGAGGGAAATGAAACAAAAGGATCTTGTACTTTGTGGAGAGGGCTAATAGCAGACTTTTGTGGGAGTCATTTTAGCCCACGGATATTTCTGGTGTCCCTCTAGCACATGCGCTCAGCTTCCTGATGACCAAATGGCACCTGTGGTCTAAAATAAGATTTAAATCTACCCTCTTTTGCTTGGAAAAATGCCAAACCAGCCTGAATGGCAAAGGACTTCCTATGGCTGTTTTAAAAACTCTCCTCTCCCCCAACTATCAAACATAGTGGAATTTGGAGTCTGCCATTTGTAAGAAGACAAAAAAGAATGTATTTTAGGATCAGTGAGGCAGTTCCTATTTAAGTTAAAAAAAATAACTTGGTTATCTTTGATCCTCTTCAGATACGATGTATATAGATCTTCTGGAGGAAGAGCACAGATAGTAGGCATCTGAAAAATCTTACTCTGAACTAATCTCACTTCCACTATTTTCATAAGAACTTTGTCCCTACTCCTATTGATGGCACTGGCCACGTGCTCAATTCATTCACTGGTTTCCACTTGAAAGAAAAAAAGTACCTTTTAAAAGATGGTTTATTGGGGAGAGAGCTCTGGTTTATTGGGGAGAGAGCTTTAAATGACCCTTTCCCTACATGCTGAATACTTAATGTTTTGTCCTTGACATTTTTATGTCTTTGCTGGGACTCTGATGGTGGCAGTTCCCTACCTCAGCAGGTACAGAGAATCTTACAGCACGCCTTGAGATGAAAACCTTTCACACCTGCTAAGCAAAGGGGGTGCTGCACTGTCTGCACGCTGCTGCTGCCTCATGTCCTGCTTTTACTCCTGATCTGGATTGAGCTAGGTCTTGCACCTACTAGGAAGAAAGCCATAGAGTACCTTGTGCTGTAATATTATGTATTAAAGCAATACAGGTAGGAAATAACAGCTCTCAAAGTACATGTAACATGAGTGAAGCCATTGTGTTTCTTTTAGAAATAACTACAGCAGGAATCTTCCTTTTCCTTTACTCCTATATACATATTCATGATAAGCTGAGCATGATAGTCTGGAATACTACATGCTCAGTAGTAGTAAATTGACATTTAGATGTGAGAACTATTTCAATGCTGAAAACATTCAAGACAGCAGCACAAATATGTATTAAAAGCTATTTGGTCCTGAGACTGAATAAGCAGAATACGCAATAATATTTTTTTCTTATATGTTTACTTTTAAGAATAAAATCTTAAACCCATTTACCCTGTATTTTGGGAGAATTTCCATGTTAGTTTTTCTCGTAACTCACTAGACTTTGATTTGACGTGTGGAAAAATTGCAACAGAGTTCTGCCAGTTCATTTGCATATAAGCATATATAAGCATTTGAGCCCATTCCCAAGCCCGTTGAACAGCGCTCACTCCAATACCACAGCAGCAAAACCCACAGCTGACTGACTGTCCCAATTAACTGGCCAATCCACAATTCCAGGCTTTTGGATATAGCTCAGAATTTAATTTTCTTCTATGCATATGTATAGTAAGTTATTCACCTGTTCTCAGATGGTAGGACAGATCAAAACCACCTCCTGAAATGCTAATGCACAGATGTGCCTCCTCACTGCAGCTGTGATACCTTAAGAGGAGTAGTACTGTTAAAATCTAAGAAAAAGGGACCCTCTTGTTGAGGCAGGAATGTGGTGGGGATAATGTTGTAAACTCCAGCAAATATGTTGTCCACTTCCAAGTAGCAAAATCCACACCTATGATAAAAGAAACTAACTGTGAGAACTAAGATCTGAAGTGTGTTTCAAACCTTCAAGACTTTATTAAGTGATTATTACCTGTAGTCGCCACTGCTCTTTTTCTGAAAGCCACAGGAACCAGGATCTCCTACTGTCGAGACTGTGACGAGTTCAAAACCGACACTGTATTGCCTGCAAGAGCCGTGACAGACTGTTATTTTTAGTTATTTGGGTCATCAAGTTTACCACAAAGATGCTATACGATATAACTGGAAGACATCTAGAAGTTTTGTTGCATTTGGGACAGAACGTTAAGTCAAACTTACCATGACATTAACCTAGAATTAGGAGGAAGAGGGAACACATTTCAGGTTCACAATTAGGCTATAAGGAAAATGCCTGCTAGAAGTCTGCCTCTGCAGTCAAGCACATTTCAAGTAGTTAAAACTTGCGGTGACAAATTCCTGTGCCACATGGCACAGATCCTAGGCTGTGATCTGATGGCTGTCAGAGGAATCAATGTTGGTGATCTCAACAGAATTTCTCACGTTGCGCTATAACGTGGGATAGTTTGCCTGCTACCTGTTAACAGACATGACAGGCACCACTGCCCCTGTCAGTCAAACTACCCAAATATGATCTGCAAGCACAGAAAAAAAATGCACACAAAAAACCTGCTCAATTAGTGGAACAGTAGAGCCACCACACCTTTGCACTCATCTTCATTTCATGAGAGGAGCTCCGTCCAAGTGAGGAGGATGGATAAAGAAGTGCTGCCATTTTGTGGGGCCCTCTATACAGCTTTGCAAAAGACACACACTTGACTGCATGTCAGATGTTGCTATTTAGAAGCGCTGTATACTGGTATTTTGAGATAAATCGTGAATTTTGCCGAAGGAATTTGACCTGTGTGGGTCTGCTCCATAGGGCACTGACATCCAAGGCTTCTCCTGGCCTGCCAGTGGCAGAGTAAATGCACTTTCAGACCTGAAGCTACTGCATAGACCATTATTTGAGAGCCTGTAAGGGTTTAGTATCCTACATATTTGCTCAACAACAAAAGGAATTATGATTGTAATTAGTTTTAAGAGGAAGAAAGAAGTCCTTTGCACCTTCTTCCCTTCTGTGCAAGGCCTAGCTCTGCTCAGACCCTGAAACTAAAGAGAAAGAAGGCTCCTGATATCCTTGTGGGTCAAGGATTTCATCAGTAGCAAACGTGCAGGTTTAAATCACTGTTGATAGTGAAGTTAAGGAAGATAAATAGTGCTCAATCCGAGCCACCTCCCATACCTTGTCTTCTGGATTTTCAGGGGGCTTCCCACCCTCCCCACGGAAGAAGCTGACCAAGCTTTATCTTTAGCATGTAATATTCTTGCTGTGTTGGTGCCCGCTTATTCTCTACAAACCTTGGCCCCCGTAGTTCAATTAGTAATGGCCCGTTCTTGTCCAGCTGGAATTGATAAATGGGGTTATTTTTGTACGTGTCTCTGAAATTTCCACATCCGCCAGCACTGAGACCTTTCCACTGTCCATTAACCTGGAAGAAGTCAGAAGTACAGAAAATACTTTTATCCAGAGGATTCGTATTGCTTATTCATACACACAAACGAGACTAGAGGCTTCCCTGATTTTAGAGGTCACTAACTTTAGTAATCTGTCCTAATTTTTAAAGTGCCAATGAAAGACTGTGTTAAGTATTCAGAAAGTTTCACTGCAGTCCTCCACCCACCTCAATCAAAGCCTTAGATCATTTATAAAAGTGTATTTATCAGCTTATATTAAATAACTACTGAGTGCCTGTTTCTGACTATGATAAACTGCATCTATAAAATCCCCGTCTATCCCACAACTACTGGGCTATGCAGGTTATTTTTTTTCTGGCTCCGACACTCCTCTGTTGTGTTGAATGAGAAATGAGCAGTATAGGAAGTACAACTCTACTTGTATTTTAGCCTTTCCTTTCAAAATTGCTTTCTCCAGCACCATCCATTCACCACCATTCACTCCAAGAACCAGCATTACAGGGACAAGATATCCATAAGGACAGATTCCACAAGGACAAAGACATACAAGAGGAAAAATGCTGCTCAGACTTTGAGAAACAGGCCATCTGTTTGCAAGTTCCTCCTGCTAGTCATTCCACTGAAAGGTTAGACTTGTAAGACATGCCACGCATTCACACAAATTTACAGCTGAGATCCATTTCTCCTGTGACTTCCCTCCCCTTTCTGTCAAATGAGTGAGGAGCAAGCTCTTTTTTTCATGTGATTTAATTAATTTCTTTACTTGGTGTTCAAAAACCCCTAAAATGGCAAGTTTGGAAGCCAGGGGGATTTCTCCCCCAGCCATATTACTACCTGGGAACATGATGCTGCTGTGTGCTGTTAGCTTTCTGAGACTTTTCCACCTCCGCTGCACTTAGTTCCAGGAATTTCCTGAGGTCTCGGTGAGCTCCAGAGGTCACCACTCAACTTTAATATAAGACATCTAACAGAACTTGCTTTTACTGGTAAACTGTGAATTCGGTACCTGCTTGTTTTTAAACATGATGACTGCTGAGCAAGCACCAAGTGAGCACCAAGCAGAGGCAACTAATTTTTTGTGTTTAATCATAAAGACAGAGCTGGCCTTGGACAGCTAGAATGTGCCTTTTATTGGAATACTAGGCAAATATAATCAAATAATTAACAGGTTTTCCACTTCATTTTCTTTGGAAACAAACAGTTGTTCTGCCTCAAACAGGCCGCTCACCTTCAATGAGTTTGTGACCTCTTAAAGCATTCCTCCATTCCTGTGTGATCTGCTCTGGGTGAACCTGCGTTAGCAGGTGGGTTGGACTAGATGATCTCCAGAGGTCCCTTCCAACCCCAACCATTCTGTGATTAGGCTTTAGTTAAGTTTAATTACTTAGAAGACAGCATAAGCTGGCATTTTTGGAGCAGTAGAATAAAAACATATTTCAAAATCTTGCACATCTCAAATATGGAAAAGCCAAACCAGAATTATTATCCACTGACCCATAAAATAAAATATTTCTTTACCCGTTTGGAAAGGGTGTAAGGTGTAGGAATCTTGGAAAAGGTGAACTTGCACAACGAATACACCTGTGTTGTAAAAGATGAAGCTGGTCACATATTCATTTTGCACTTTTCATATGAAATCACGACATTCAAAAAAGCAGAATTGCCTACACATCATCTTTAGATACTTGTTAACTACACGCCTGTATTACTCATCAGACAACCTCATCCGAAACTCAAAATCCAGAATAGTGCTGAGACTAACTAGACTTAGTTCTACTTATTTTTTATCTAAAAAAGTAAAATGAAAACTATCTACATTTACTTTTTTCAGTGACCAAAAAAAAACCCATCTAGCATTGATCTCTGCCTATACACAGATATTAATTTTTTATTCTAGGAAATACAAGTATTTTTCAGGTGCTTTCATTACTAAAACCACACACAGTATATTGTCCTACCTACAATGGAGAACATTATCAAGCTCTTCATCCAGTGGTTCTGCTCCATCATTCATAGTCTCCGTCTCCAAAATAACAATATCAATCCAGAAGTACACTTGTTCATCAAACTCAAAAAGGTTCATCGAACTTGCAAATAAAGGACACTTTAATTGTTTACATTTGTTATGAAATCAGCATTACATACCCTGATGGTGTAATGGATAGTGTTTTGTTTCTCATACTGGGACACCACTAAGGTAAATGTATGGGGCCCTGGAGAGGTCAGTTTTATCTTGGTCAGATAATGAGGACTGTTGATCCGAATACCATCAATATACGGAGGAGGATCAGCTGGAAAAGAAAAACATGAACATTTTCCCTGGATCAGAAAGTCACCCAGCTCATTTAACTTCTTAGCCATTTTATGTCAGTGAATTTTGCCAGGAAAGTCAGACTGTTGGTACTATGGTTAGACTGTAAGCAGACTTGAGTGCTCTCAAAAGAATAAAGCCTCGAGATCTGCTCATTAAAAGGAAAGATCATCTTAGGAGCAACTGTTATTTTCAAGGGAAGTACATCACACATAACAAGACAAATTCTGCACTTGCAAGTACAGCTTAAATCCCATAACTTGTAAGTACTGTGTATCCATCTCCCACCAATGTCACTATTCAAAGGAGACCTACTGTGATTATGTTGAAATTTTTTAAAAAAAACATAAGGGGTGCTTGAGCACTCTTAATCTTTGAGGGGTCTGTTCTTTTTCCATTGGCTGGACAGCTCCAGAATGCGAGCTGCCAAAATCTTCAGCTGCTGGGTAACCAAGACTTTAAAACATGTTCATTGCTTTGACTAACTGGCATACACTTTCCCTCTCTCTCCCCAAATCCTTGTGATCATTACACAAATATAGTTGTATCCCAATACCAATGCACTTGTAGTACTTATTATAAACATTCCAAATATTTGCTTTTAAAATTAGACAATTTAATTTGTTGTTTGGCCTCTAATTGGTTCTTTCCAGACTTCTTTTAATTTCAGTGAAGCAGGAACAAGTCTAGCCAATTAGTTCAGTAAGCCCAGGATCAGGTCCTTTTATTTTCTTCCACAAAGCAACACGGGAGAGGGGAAAGGATTAATATAAACCAATGAGAAGCTTAGGAACAGCAAATCCTGGCCTCACTGCCAAAGGATTAACCTGCTTTGTACTGATCTTATTTTAACAGATGCTAAAAATAATACTGCAGCTTGACAAATCTATTTCCACAGAAAAAAAAAAAGTTTTAAATGAGTTTGAGCTTGTGAGATTAAAGTTTATAAAAGAGTTTGGGTAGTGAGACAAAACGTGAATCATCCAGCTCTTGCAAGTGGTGTTGCTGGAAGAATGTCTTTTTCAAGCAAACAAAACAATTCCCGCCTCTATTCAAATATGTTTGGTTTGCCTACTTAAAAATGTTTTTGGTAAGACACACACAGGTAAAACAAGCACTGCTGCAAGTACTAGAAACACTGGAAACATGTTTTGGAGCATGTAAGGAGAATCAGATGCTTTAACAAGATCAGCTCTTGCAGAAAACAGATGATGATCTGGTCAGGTCTCAACAGGTGCTCTCCACAGAAAAACAGCCTGGATTCTAGGGGAACTGGCTGGCAGAGTTCACTGAACAAGACCTGACGTGAACAATGCATCCCTTACCAGCCATTCCAATAGAAAAATCCCCACAAATCTCACTCCTTGCTGAAAGCAGCTTTAAAAGCTACTCTCTGTTGCTATTACGTATTGCAGGAGCAGGTACCTGAATGCAACCCTGGTTCTAAAGAGATTCCCTATCTGTAAAAGCAACAGGCCACATCTTACGTGTCTTAGGATGCACGTAACTGAATTCTTCAAAGGAATAATTTATAGAGATTTCTAACTTGACATAAAGAATAAATAAAGAGATTATATTATTAGCTCTACCTTAAAGTCCTAATCTACCCTATCCATCCAACCTGGGCGTTACCTTTACTTCCCGTGTCTCAACCTGTGTTTTAGATCTGCTATCTGTCTTGAAATAAAACATACATGTTTTTTTTTCCCCAGCTACAACAAAGCTCCAAAAGCCAAGCCCCTTCTTCTCCAGGTGAGTAGAATCTGACCTATAATGATCAAGAGTAATACTTTGATAAAATTTGAACAGCTAAATATTTTTCTTAAACATTCCATACTTGATACTTTGAAATATGTTGAAGTGTTCAGCTGTATCTCAAGAGCTTAGGTACTTCACTAAGACAAGTTCACAGAACAATTAACCTTGATTATTTTCATTTAGTGGAAGCCGTAAACCTTTAAGTAATTTCACAAATGTGGGAAATAATTATGCTATCAGATAAACAGAAGGACAACATCCACTCACTCTAAGCATTAACTACTGCCACTGCAAGATAACAGAACAAGAAAGAAAATGCTGTGCCAAAATAAGCGTCAGCAGGATGGTGTAGACCTCTTAGCACGCTTTCAACATGTACAGCTTGATTTATTCCTTCAGTGTAGACTGTTGAAGGTGGCCAAACAGGGCTAAATGACTATACTATTTCAGAAGATTGACCTCTTAGAGTGCAGCATCTAAGTTTAAAGCAAACAGTGCCTTTCCAGAAAATCCTTTGCAATTCGCTATTTATTTCTAACATCATCTTCTTGACAATTAAGGTACACTAACCTGGATAGTAAACTTTTTTGCCATCAGTCTTGTATACAACCATTGTAATGAATTCCCGATTGTGTGCAAAGTCATCCTATATAAAACACAAACAAAGTAGAGCTGTACATTCTTGTGGAACATAACTAATGCTTAAGTGGAATCAAGTACATATTCCATCATCCCCTTTGATCACCACACAGTATGATCTGATATTTGTATTTACTATGATGCTAGATACAATTCTTTAAAAAAATACCTGAAGTAAACAAACTGCCACTAATTTCACTTATAACAGTTCAGAGTTGCTTCATTACCTTTATGGTGGAGAATATCAGCACCTCACTCAATTTTTACTCTGCGTCTATTTCAACAATCTCATATACAATTATGGGTACCTGCTGTATTTAAACTTTATACATAGGTCTACATCCTTGAACATGAAAATATAAGCAATAATGTACCAATAACATAGAAAGCTATATAAAAAGATTTACAGAAGATATTATAGAACTCATAGAAAGCGTAAGAAGAAGCCGGCACCTTGTCGGTGATGTGTCTGCTGAGCAGAACCCAGACGGCAGCACCACCTTGAGGACACTGGACCTCCAGCTTGTACTGAGGGTTATTGGCCAGGCTGTAAGCATCCTTCACCGGACCTTGCTTTGCATCCCAAGTGCTACAAGTAATACAGACGCTTTATTAGATGAGTAAGACACTGATTTGTTCTTTGAAAACTAGCTCCAAATCCCACATATGACAGAGCAATCAGTAATAAAGTTGCTGAAGGCTCATTTTCTACTGGAATCTGTGACAGGGGTTACACATTACAATCATATCAGAAGTATTATTTTACAACTTGGTTTTACAAATTACTTTGCTACAATGCAAGTGTGATAATAAGAAATGCTACACACAAACAACCACACAAAGCACAGAAAAAGCTGAACCATTCGAATAGCCTGGCTACCCAATTATAGTCATGGTTGCAGAGACCAATATTAACTGAAAAACACCTATGCTTTTTTAACTGCAGAAATCCAGACATAAGCTATGGTTAGTTTTGAAAGCTTGCCAGATTTTTTTTCTCCAGTTTTTTATTGATGTAATTTTTAGCTTAAAATTTGATCTGCCTGCTGCCTCATGAACTGCCTAGGCAAAGAAAATAAGGTATAAAAAAAACCCCCCAAAAGTGCTGATAACTAAATGCAAAGTGCGGCACACTGGGAACAGGAGTGGATAAAGTTACTCATAAGTCCCACTGACCCTCTTACACTTGTAAAACAGAACAGCATGTGTTGAAGGCTGAGTTATCAACCAAGCTTCACATTATCACCATCATTACTCCATTTTCTATGGCAGTTGCTGCCGTGCCAGGCATTTCCCTACACAGAGGCATGACTATCACTAATGACAAATGGAAAGACAGACTAATAGATGAGCTTTGAGGTTAGCATACACATTACCTCACATTGCTACATCTCCACAGTGTATTTTAGATTTAATTTGGACACAAAGCTTAAAGGAGCCTTGACAGATAAACTCAGCAGTTGTACCATGGATGAAGGAGCTTGTGCAAAGCTAACATATGGACAACAGTGTGGAAGCAGTGGCAACGGTGTACCAGAGTGGAGTGGAAAAATAGAGAAACTCTTGCTTTCAGAAAATGTGAGACACACTTATCCTCAAACCATGTGACAAAAAGACTAAATGAGACAGATACTAAGCAGGGCAAAGGTATCATGTTCAGAAAAAAAATCAGCAGTCAATGAAGATTACTTATGAGAACTATGACTCATGAAAAACTGAATTAGTTAAACTACTCTGACATCAGTGAACACACCCTATGAAGACAACATGCGCTGCACAAGTGACTTGCAGCTGCTCAGGAAAATGAATTCCAAAGAAAAGCTATGTCACTCAAACGCTGTCTGGTCACTGCTTAGAGATGGGCTGCACAAAAATCTGATTTCTCCTCTGACAGAGAGATGTGGAACTAAGGTCAGAATCTGGTTACACAACCTTAGGTCCACAGCAACACCACAGAAGTCACCGGAGTTTCAACGATGTTACAGAGTCGTCAAAAACAAAGCCTGGGCTAGGGAATTTAAAAGTGTAAAGTCAGGCTCAGGAGAGCATGGTTGGAGTCCAACCTCTTCAGCTGTAACTACGGAGAATAGAAGGAAGGAAGGAAACACCGCATCAGAACATTTAGTCAGATATCGACATAAAAGTTTTCTCCCTTGGACCAACCTGTGAATACACGTAGATTCTTTAAAGAGACTCGGGTTCCAACTCAAATAAATAACGTCGTAGTACTGGCACAGGTCCTCCCAGGCAATCCAGAAAATGCCTAAAAAGGAAGTGCTGTTATTGTTTCCTTACCAGACACCTTGATTTTACTTGTTTTTCCAAAGTCTATTTCCAGACAAATGGTATAGTTAATATAAACCAACGTTTCTGTAAAACTTAGTAGTAATGTCTTCATTGCCCAAAGTTCTAAATATAAACTTAACCCAAAAACCAAGTTAGTCTGTGCTTATCATCAGGGGCTTTCTGAAGCTGTCAAGATGCTTTTCATTCCTAAGCACTAAGCAGAACGCATGAAGGAATCTGTTGTACTGAAAGAGACATCATTAATTAATTGACCTGCTTTTCCCTTTCCTAGGTTTCTGGTAAAAAATGTCAAAACGTTACCTTCGCGCTGAACTCCCCCATGCCAGATACTGAGATGGCAGCACTTAAACAAAGAGGTAATTTCTTGTCAATGAATTTGAGATACTAACAGTCCAGATTACTTAAAACCCAGAAAAACCTGAAATGACATATTTAAATACACAAATACTTCCTAAAGTTTTGGGCTATTTACTTTCTAGTATTTGTTTTACTTTCCCTCTCCTTGTGCTTAAGCATTTCTTTCCACCTTCCTGCAAGGATATACCACAATGATCTGTATTATCTAAAGAGACAGTGACTTTTAAAAACTTTATTACCATTGTCTATTTTCTGAGCTGTTCTGGGATCAAAGTTCAAGTATTTTTGTAAATCTGGGGTCCAATTTCTTGTGTCATTTTCACTGTATCGTCCTTTCCAACGTAAGTGGCTCCAGGGATTTTTCAACTGAAGAAATCGAAGTCCCTAAAGAAATACAAACACTGGATTCATCTTGTCAAGATAACCGTTACATTTATATTAACACGGCATATGGACCAATAGCTCAAGAAATTACAGCATCATTAAGCTTTCTGGAATTTCCCAATGGAACTCAAGACAAAATAAACGATATAAGCCATTAGATTAAAAAAAAAAAAGTAGCTTCCCATCGCAGACAGGTTTCAAAACACGTATCTGAAAGCATCTTCAGTTTCACTTGATACCTTATATTCTCTTATATCCAAGACTGCATATGCATGAGTTGGAACTAAGCCCCATTTTTCTCCTTCCTCTTCAGACATCACCCCGGTTGCTGTTGTGATAAGGACATCTCCCTTGTGAAATCTGTCCAAAAAGAGGTGAAAATCAGCTTAACAAAAATTTTGCAAGTTGCAAACTAGCATTTATCAGACACTGTGATAATTGTATGTTTTTACACTGTCCATTAGTGTGACCCGGCTTTATAAAAACTGGAATACTTTTTTTTTTGTAAGCAGAAATCACTTCTGAAAAAGCTGAGACAGTGGAACTATTTTCTTGCAGCATTTAATTATAGGCTTTAAATGAAAAGTTATTATTTTCATTATAAAACAAAAATGAGGATTTATCAACCTGCAGTTCCATCTGTGTCGCTTATTAAAGAAACTCTTCACAGATCTTTAGCTGAACACAACCGTGGTTTCATCAATACTTAGCCAATCACTGCGTATAGCAAATTAATAACTGTCACACCCCCAGGATTCTGAAGGAGCTTCCCCAAACCCAAAGAATGAGAAGGTCATGCTTCTATACTTTTGCAGGTGTTTACGCTAAAGGCTTGTGTCCCCCAGCATAGGCCTTACAGGAGCTGAACTGTCAATTCACAACAACTGAGTTCTGCAATTGTTCTGAATCACAATTCTCACTTTTGCAACAATTATCATTGTGAAGACACACTACTATGTTTCCCAGCCCATGCTAAAATCCAAGTACATACCCAGCGTCCCTAGATAGTTTAAGGGATCACTGGACTGGGGACTGATATATTTTCAGTCCAGCACAGGTGAACAAAAGTGATGCTATACTCGCTACATCCCACCCTAATTGCAGTCACACTTTCAAATTGCAATGCCAGAATATCTGAGAAGTTGTTGACAACCGAGAGCTCCCAGTCTACAGAGAAAGCACTGTAGAAAGAGTGAGTCTTTTATCATGGATGTAGATCTTGCAGTCAACACAATATCCCCCTTCTACTGCATTGAAATGCACAAGAAACTGGTTGCAAAAAACAATTTTGAAAGAAATCAAAGTAGTTACTAGCTGACATTTATAAATTACAGTTATATCTTTCACCAGAACTGTTATGGTAGGTCTGCAGATTAGCATTGCAGTTTTGACAGACTTCTGCTGTTCCTCCAGGAGATTTACTAATGGGGCATAACAAGCAAGATCTTGTGATACAACTAGAAATACTGTATTATATCTGCCCTTAAGGACAGCAGATCAATTCCAAAGTCTTAGGCACTACGTGGGAACAAAAAACACATTTCCTTCTACTTTTTAAACACTTTTAATTTGTATATTGGTTCCACACTGCTCTTATCTGACTCTATATTTTATTTTCTTCACCAAGAAATGGGCTACTTTTTTTTCTCAAATGTGAAAACCAAAAATCACTTAAAACAAAATCCCACAATATTTTACTCTTCTGTTCTATCAAAGCCACCAATACCTCAATCTTTCTTCTTCCAGAAAGCACGTGGAGGTTTTATAAAGCACAATTTGTAATAGGACCAAAATGCGATTGAAGGATCTGTGGTGACTGTACTGCTTTTACAGTGGTAACGCAGCAAGCATTTTAATTTCTTAGGAAAAAACAAACTTCTACCTCTGATAAAGCATTCTGAAAGTACTATCCTTATTGAAAGCTTGATTGTCAGAGTGCATAGCAATTCTTTCAGGTATCCAACCAGTCAGTGCATGGAGATCAATATTCTGAAATACAAGCATTCCAAAGAAATTAGAATAGATAATCCATCTATAAGCATACAATGTCTACACACAAATTATAAAAGTGCCTCCGAAGAAATCAAGTATACACAAGTTACAATATATCTCTACACATAAAAGGCTCAAGATTAAGACCATATTAAAAAACCCAAACACATAAAAACTTATTTGATTATTTTAGGATAATGTTTCCAAACAGCCTCTCTCTCCCTCAAAAAATTAAAAAAGGCTGGAAAGTGAACTGGTGAAACAAAGTGGAATTTCAGAGCAATGGAGTGGAGGTCTAAGAGAGCAATCAACTGTGTTCAATTCTATGATTCTATTTTGTTGATTCACAGACTTTTGTTGCAGCCTCAGAAGCACTGTTTGGAACTTTGCTATTATATATGCATTTTAAATAATTTAAGTTTCACTTCTAAGGCTCAGGGTTTGGGTTTTTTATTCTTTTTGAGGAAGCTGACACTGACATGTATTTCCATAAAAAGAGGCTTTATTCTCCCTATTTCATCTCCTTGAAATATTGCTTATTCCTTTTTCTTTTGCTTTGTACTCCTCAAAGCAAAAACAGAGACTATAAATGCTTGAAGTGTCAGTAACCAGCACTGGTGGGTGGGAACTTGAGGAATTACAAGTATAACGCTGCCAGTAAGTAACCCTGATTATAGGCAGGAAGCTACAACACACTTGAAAGCAGAGGGGGCAAGAAAGGTGGAGATTAAATGCCACAAATCAAGCTCGTTTTCCAGAGAGCAAGTTAGAGGATGACCATGGGAATAACACACAGCTGTTCTTACCAGCTTCTGTCCTCTAAAACAAAGCAGCCCAACACTGACATAACATATGTCAAAGTGTATGCTACATTTACCCCTTATACAAAGCCACGTTTGTCTCCATAATGATTTTTCAAAAGGTGATGATTAACTAGGTTACCCTCCAAACAAGCGATTATCAAGACATGAAACAGAATGCAAACAGCATCATGAAATTAAAAAAAAAATACTGTTAAAATTTTGAAGAATTTTAAATCAAAATCAGAAATGCTTCCTAAGTAACAAATGAAGATTGTGTGGGCTAATCATTTCAGTAAACCCTCCCTCTTTTAAAGAATAATTTGCATGTTAGCCTAGCTGCTGTGCAATGACTGTTCCTTTAGTAACCACAGTGTAGGAAACCAGTACATACTGATGCAAATGAGTGGAACAATCTGATAAACTTCCACAGATCAAAGTACTTGCTCCATCAATACACATGTACTAAATGTCTAGCCTGTTCCTTTCCAAACTGACTCCTCTACCTAAGGAGGGAGAACTGCCCTATTTATTGAACAACAGTTAGAAACCAAAATCAGCAGTATTGATGAGGGCAAAAAAGTTTATGACTTTACCGAACACTTTCATCTAGGCTCTATATAAAACCTATATACTTCCCAACCATAGGTGGCAATCCTGCAGTCAGAGAACTATCAGTAACTCTGCCCATCAAGATGTCTTGCTCATTCCATTTTGATGGAATAAATCTCATCATGTACAGCTAAGCATATTTGAGAAAGAAAGAAATAGAAAAAAAATAATAAAACTGCAAACCAAATACTTGTCTCTCCAAGTAATTCACTTTGATTTCACTAGAAGGAAAATTATTTGACCCAAGATTATCTAAGTGGAACTTTTGCCTCTTAGAAATAATCTAGTACTTACAGAATTTGATCCAGGAAAATCATATCCTCCCATGACCTTCATGTAAGCCTTTTCTATTAGCGATACCCATAATTCATTCTTATTGTTAGAATAAGAGCAGAGAAGTTCCCCACTATGATCAACAGGTAACTGGTCATCTATGATGACCTGTATAAAAGAAACAAATGAAAGACCATCAGAAAGCTAATGAAGTATTTGGAAAGTATTTAAAAGATAAAACCTCTTATTATACAGCTTCTCAGACACAGCCAGACCTGACCATAATTCTCACACGTGGACATCTCTACCAGTCCTGCAGTGGTTTGCCCAAGTGAACAAAAAATTCTATTGCCAACTCCTACTTTCACTGGTCCACTGGGTGACTGGTAATCACCCGCCTCACTTTTCCCTATGTAAAATGGGGATGATGGCAGTACACTCTTGTAAAGTGTCTAGTATCTATTGGAAAAGGTAGCTCCAGAAAAGTTCAGTACAATTACTAGCATAAAAAGTAAAGAAAAGCCTAACAATTTTCCTCACCTAATTAAGAAACAGCATGGACTATGCTTGGTAGCCAGCAGAAAAATAAACAGCTATTTATGTATAAGGAAACAAACTGTTTTCTTCAAACTATGTCAAATTACTTTCATAGTCTCTAGTTCCAGATTAAATTTCTTCTCTCTGGAAAGGATAAACAACACAAAGTGGCGGTTGTGAAAGTATTAACCTTTCTTATTTAAATTAGGTAGAATATGTTTGGTATTATTACAGATTGTTACTGCAGTATTTGCAGCCATATGAAACAGTTTCCCAGAACAGATGCTTCAGTTTCACATTGGCATTAGCCTGTTACGGATACAGGCCACCTACGCAGCACTTTTTCTGGTCAAATCTTATCTGTTGTGGAATGAATAACCCTTTTCATAGAAGAGCAAATGGCCATTCATCCTAAGAAAAGGGAGCCATTAGGAGATGTGTTGAAAAGAGCAAGGCAAGCACACAAAGGATACTGGAAATTGCAATTCAAGGACTTCCTGACCCAGAGGTTGCATTTTAGCAATTAATAGCCTTTGAAGACTTTCCCCTTACTCCTCTGCCCTGTTAATATGACCACTCAACTTTTGAACTCTATAAACATTCATCAGTCACTACAATCTGCAATAATCAGTGCTACAGTTAAGTATTATATGAAGGAATAGATTATTTTATGTCTTTCTTTACGGCAATGCAAAGAAAATGCAGTTGTTTGCGAGTTTACAAAGTTCTATCATATATCTTCAGGCATCTCCTCTACTTACTAAACATCTGTGGTCATTTGAGTTATTACTCTATGGTCATTCAATGCCTACACTCTTCCCGAATGCCCCCCTCTTCTCTACATTTTAGTTCTGCAACTTTCTTCGTAAGACAGAGTGGTAAAGTGGATTACTTGACACATCCTATTCATAAATACAGGATGCATAATTTTGTTCTTGTATGGTTTTCATAATTATTTTAGGCAATGTAAGGATTTTTAATGAATTTAATGTAAGGCTATTTTCATGAATCTGTGTAGAAGAAATAACTACAGTCCATTACACACTTCCCAACCAAAATGAATCTCAACAGGTTTAACAATTAAAAAAGACTTTCCAACAAGACATATCCCAAGTTTTTGCTATGCAAGCATAGCTTCACTGTGAAGCACATCAGGCCTTTAAAATATATGACTTAAACAGTAACAGTATTAAGTCTCCTCAAAACCATTTACCTTTCTAGGTACACCATTGATATGAAGCTTCACCATGTATTTGCCACATGGATTATATTCTGGTTCTCCTTTCTTATTCTGAGGGTAAATTATACTGTTCAAAAAAAAAAAAAAAAAAAAGATGAAATTGTGACTTAAATTACTTGGCTGTATATACACTGATAACAATAAAAGTGGGGTTATAGGTTGGACTAGATGATCTCCTAACCATTCTGTGATTCTGTGATAAACACAGACTGTTTCTGGAATTTACACTGAACATAAATATGGAATTTTTAATGAAAGAGAAACTCAAATTTAGAAAAAATGACAGTGATGTTAAAATAGGTTTTATTTTTCAGGCTTGGATCTTGCTGCAGGTCTCTGCTTATTGTAGAAACAAAAAAGAACATAAGTAACCTAATAGTTTCTCCAGCAGAAGCAAGGCAAACAAATTTATCTTACCATTAAACAAATAGTGTTTACACATCTGTAGTATAAATACAGTATTTGCCTGAATGACAAGTCAAACACGTAAAGAAGGAGAATACACTGCAGAACTTTCTGATCTTGAGAAGAATGTAAGTTCAGTTCTAACGAGTATAAATTAAAACAAGAAAATCCAGGAACAATGATCACACACTGGTCTGGCAATGGGCTCCCGGCAGATTCTGCCAAATCCGTGCCCAGTTTATCACAGGATGCCAGCCTGAGTAGAACTGAGTAGAACTGAGATAGTGTTGTTAACATCAATTTTACAATGACATAGATGCAAGGTGGACCACCTGTTGCACAACAGTCAGCACAGCAAGGTAGAAGAACAAACCTATAAAGCACTCAAAGTAAAATTTCTATTAAAAACAAAACAAAACCTTCCAAACTATTACTCCTCAAAGCACATCTGAAGTTAGACTCCAATGTATTCATATCTATACAAAGCTGGCTTCCCTCACACAAGTGCTGAAGCCACGCAAGTCCCAGGGAGACAGGACAAATGCTAGTCTTTAATGTGTCCAACCGTCATCAAACATTTTGCAAAAGCTTAACAGTATTAAGTCTGAAGAGACCTTAGAAAACAACAGCTACTTACCTCGTGATCAATTTTTTGTTATATCTCCTTTCATACGCTGCACTGATAGCTAGTGATGCCACAAAAGAACAATCTGACACTATTGTCTATAAAGAAAAGAAAACCAGTGAGGACATTTACTAACAACTCAGATACTGAAAGACAAACAGGGTGTGTGGAGGGAAGGAAAATTGTCACTTAGTAATTCCCTTCAAAAGGCAAAGTCTTTGAGCCAAGAGAAGCAAAGTTACAACTAAAAGGCAGGAAATGTATGTTTGATCAACGTGAGGCCCCTACACAGCAAACCAGAGTTACAATTACAAATGACAATCAGCAGCAAGTGCAGATATCTCAGCATTCACTCGCACTTACTCCCTTTACCCCAAAACATGCTGTGTAATGTAAACCATACCCAATAGCACAATCTATTGTGGATTTCAGAATAGCTTGGGCCACCTGCAACTTGACACTGAATGAGACATTTCCACCGTTCTCAATGGGACACCCCACTTCCTGTCAAATAAAAATTTTAAAATCTTGTCCATTATTTTTTCCATGCAGTAAATTAAGTGAACAATTGGCTGCAGAGTACACCTTGCCTTTTTTCTTATTAACCTTCCCAATATTTCTGGAAAACATGCCTTTCAGCTGGAATTCAAATTCTGTTTTTCACTTTCACTGCTAACACACCTGTTTATTCTGCATGGAATCTGAAGTGATACTATTTAATTCTTTATTCAATCTCATTAGAGCCAAGGAAAGGACTCTCACATTTGGAGATTGCTTTTTGAACAAGTTCTTACATCCCCTGCTAGCAGCACATATTTCTCTTTAAGAACAATTTACCTGCTTTATGCTGAAACTTGATACAGTATAAATCATTGTAGGGTTATTTGTTATGTCATCTGGTCGCACCCACTTGGCAAACATTGCTTTCTGTTTGGGGGATAATGGTAACTTCCCACATTTATCACTAGATTTAGGAGAGAAAAAGGTAGAAATAAATCAATAGCAGCTTAGAAAAGCTTTTCATGGTATGTCCAATCTTATATACATATGGTACAAAATATATGCAGAACAATTACACAGCTTTGTATACAGAGCTGTAAAACAATTTCAAAGAACACTACTGCTATGTTTGGGATTTTTAGGTAAAAAAAAAGCAGAAATATTAAAAATATTAAAAAACATTAAATAAAATCCAAGAGCTTCCTTCATACAGGACTGAACAGGAGAAAGGAATTCCAAAAAGCCATCTACACCAGCAGAAACTCCAATTCTTCAGTTTATTTCAATTTGATGAACTAATAACAAACAGTTTCTTTAGTTCTGAAAATATTGAGGCTTGTCAATCAGACAAGCCTTTAGTGGAAAACTGAAAAAAAAAAACCCAAACCAACCCCAGGTGTCTTTGTCTATTATGGCTATGTAATCCTAACATATTGTTATTGCTCTTGAATGGTCCTTTAAAGACGAAATGGCTATCTCCTCCGTTTTACAGTTAACTAAGGCAGAGGGAGCTACACATGTTAGTGTACAGCAGAAGCAGGAAATGGACTCAAGTTGCCAGCCCAGCCCAATACTCCAAAAAGCCAAACATGATGTTGCCCTTATAGGCCAGAATACACAACTGCAAAAGCTCTGCAGAGCTCCGATCAGTTTACATTAAACAGTTTTAAGATCAGACTACAAAATGAAAGTGGTAGTATTTAAAGATCACTGCCTGAATTATGTTTAAAAGCCTACTTAAACAATTTTAAACCCTGAAAGAGAGAACATAGAAATACCAAATGTGGGAAAGCTTTGGAAATAAGAACTAAAGTCAAGTTCAATAATTGAATCACACTTACGAAAATGGCATAGGGAAGGCAAAACGTTCCCTCAGATCAACACTCATGAACGGTACATATTCAATGCCATTAATTTTTGAAGTCTTCCTGCAAGTTATAAGAAAAAAAAATATATAGTTACAAACCTATATGCCATCTTTCAAAGACTAATTTCAAGAAGGCAACAACAAAATTAGTTTTTAAAACTTCACAATACATGGTGCTTCCGAAAACAAGATTACTACCTCTTGAAAATGAAACAACTATTTGAAATGTACAGTACATTACGGCTCAGTCACTAATCCTCCAGGTACGTACCTTTGGACAAGTCACCATGCCAGAATAGAAATTATCATCAGCCACAAAGCTCTTCATAGTTCTAGAAGTCACATCTAAAAATACATTTGTCTAAACAGAATTTCTCAAGTCCCTTAAGCCTCTCATTTAAGAGAGTCTTAGCATAAGTTGACAGCACTTAACAAGATTTAGATTTCATCTAACTGGAGGAGTATTTTGGAATGCTTTGTCAAACAACAATAAAAAAATACTGAATGTTTATCAGTAAATTTTTGACTAAAATGCACAGAACGTTTTTTTAAAAACAAGAATCATATTTAAATGTGAACGTAATTTAAGTTTCAAACAAGGAGTTTACTGTAAAAGCTATGTGAGGTACTTCAAATAAAATTATGATTAAAGATGTGAAACAACTTGGACGTTCCCTTGCAAGACTTAAAAAAACCCAAACAACAAAAAAAACAAAGAAGAAAAAAACCCCATACCATCCAGAAAAACAGAAACATTTACTGCACAAGCACTACAAGAAAAAAAAAATAATAATAATAAAGCAATTCTTAATGCTCTGCAACTCTTCAAACACAAACACAAAATTTCTACCTTCAGGAGCTTAGTCCATTTAAATCCCCTAAAACATTTAGTCTGCTTGTTGGCTTTATGATCAAATCCTGGACAGTGCTGAGCATCAGCTCTGTCACAATATTTTTTTTTATTTTATGGGGAGGAGGAGGAAGGTTGAAATACCTATCAGACAATGCTTTTTTTTTTTAAAGACATATTTGAAAGTTTTCAAAATTCATTAATTTGATCAAAGGTTTTATGGATTTTTTTATTACTTTTAGCTTATTCCACCTATAATAAAGAGCAAAGCAAAAGGAACTGCATGTAACACAAGTCACCACTCTACAACATATTATGCTTCCTCAGTTTACAGTGAAGTAGTAGTTGTATAACCTGTAAAAACATCTTTGCACCTTGGGATCTCAGATCTTTCATGAACTCATTCAGGTGGTAGGTTAAAATAAAAAATAAGGCTATGAAAAACAATCCTGGCAGTCATTTACAGGAAATTGTCTTCTAGATATATTCTAGAAAATATATTCTGTGAATAAAAGTCACTAATTAATTACATAGAGAATGAAGAAATTTGTTAATGCGTAGATAATACCAGCAATAGGGTTTGTAAAAGGGTTTTCCAACCCTCTGTTTATATACCTCATGCTGCAGCTGTTTCAATCTACTGCATCAGATGCACAAAGGATGTGAGTACAAATGATAAAATTTTGGGAAAAAACTTGTCTTCAACTTACCTGAGTACTTCAATCTCCTCTGCAGTGTATCTCTGACCTTGAGGTTCACTCGCTTGTACTGCTCTGATTGTCTGTGGTTTATCATTTAAAGAAAAATCAGGTCCCAATGGAAAAAATGTTCTGACTGGCTGATTTGGTTTAGCTGCAGTTGACTTCTCCTTCTGAGATGACTTTGACACAGATTCCTTCAGTGCCTCTGCTCTATAGCAAATAAAAATGCATTTTGTTTACGACAATGATAAAAAATATAGCTATTATTTATTTGCTTGGTAAATGTTCCCACATATGTGAAATGGAATGAACCAAAGTTGGCCAATACTTTTCCTATGAAAAATAAATTTCTGATGCCAGCATTTCTTTATTTTCCTGTTCAAGAACCAACTAAAATACAGCATTTGCAATTCATGTACAAGCTACTTTTGGCAGAACTCATTAGATTGTTGTTGCATATAAATTATGCTAATAGGAGAATTTGTATAAGTGCTCATTATCTGGAACCTCAGAACAATATCACTGAAACACAGAGAGAAGACTGATTTGCATCCTCTCATACCTTCAGGATTTAATTTGTCTACCAGCTACAATAACAGTAAAAACCCACTAGCATTTTCACAACCCATCATTTCAACTGCTTGAAGACTCTGTATTCAGAAGCCTTCTCTTTTGTTGCTGCATTAAGCTGCTGAATGCTCACATATACGCAAAATACAGGGGTTTTTTGAACACAGACTGAGAAGTGCTGAAAACCAGCTTACACTGAAACTTAGCTCAACATAGTCATATAATCCTTTAGGCTGGAAAACATCTTTAAGATCAAGTCCAACCATAAACCTCACACTGCGAAGTCAACCACTAAACCACTAAGTGCCATGTCTTCAGGTATTTTATAATAAACACCTCCAGGGATGGTGACTCAACCAGTTCCCTAGGCAGCCTGTTCCAGTGCTTGACGACCCTTTCCGTGAAGAAACTGAACTTACACTCATGTAACTTGTTTCAGATATAGACTCCATTCCACTAGATCTACCCATACAATTAGATTGCTACCATCAAGACAAATATTTCTTGGTTTCCAACCTGTCTTCCTTATGAAGGGATGCTGACACCCTGACGTAGTGCTGGCCTGAATTCAGCCTTTCTATAGAAGCCAAACACTGTAGTACTCTGATTTATATCTCTGAAGACTGAAGTAATGCATCAGTACTAAGAATACAGAGTCCTTTCCTAATTCTGCATGTCCCAAAATTCAAAGAGGGTTGGCACAACAGCTGCTATATTCAGTGGTAGCAGCTATCTGCCAGGAGAACTCTAGAGGAGCAAGGTCTACCCAGAATCCATGTTCTGCAGTACAGAACAGCTAGACTGAAAATCCAACTCAAAGAACACACTTAGGCCTGACAGCAAGTATGTTTATTAACACTGGCAATACTCACCTATCCAGTGCTTGCCGAGCCAGTTGTTTCAGTTTTGACTGGAGACCTGCTTCTGAAGTTTCAGTAGCCTGAAGTGCAAAATAAAAGAAAGAGATAGGCATGCAAAAAACCCAGAGGTTTTATAATCTCATTTTGTCAAATTCCACACTTACACATTACAAGGAACAGTAACTAGCTATTTTTTCCAATTCTTGTTTGAAATGAGCAATTTTTTTTTTTTTAAATCTCAGCATAAAAAACCCATACTTAGTAAGCAAATATCATATTCCTGTTCTAGTGAATGTTCCTGGAACAAATGTCATATTTAAAATTCTTCAGCATGTGAAATACTGTACACACAAAAAAAATGCCAGAGGAATTAACCATATTAAACCACAACAGGCAGAAAGAAGACCAAAAAGCAAATGTTACATATACTACTGAGCTTAGATGTTGTCCTGATTCTGTTGCCATCTCCAAGTTGGAGCTTCAACCTTTCCTTAGTGGTCGTGGAGGGGGTCAATATAGAGCATCTGCCACACTTTATTGTTGGCCTGCAATAAACTGCAACAGATGTGTTCCAATTCTTTTCCTCAAATGAATAAAATATAATCATGATAACTTAGGAAAAAAAAATTACTTTCATAAAATACAAACCAAGAAGATATCTTGCAAGTTTAAAGTCTTGTTCTTGCACATCTAAGGCATAAAATAATCTATGACAGGGCACCAAAACAGAGATCAAGAGTGACAACTTCCATTCCCAGCTGGGAGGTCAGCTATGACAGTTTACACTTTGGTTCTCCTTACAGATGAAGCCTGGCTACTGCAGCTAAACAATCTGCAAGGGGAAGAACATGAGGTGTGGCTTCTTCTGCAATACCCACATGCAGGTTTCAGGTTCTAGCTTTGTACCTTGACCGATTGATTCTCTGAGGTCAGCTAGGTCAACTGATTAAAAAAAAAAAAAATGCAAGCTACTTTCACCCCAAGAAACAAAAGTAGGAACATGCTCTATAAGCAATTATTTTCATTTGCAAATAAACTACAGTCTGGCGTTCCCAGTTAGAAAAGACTTTGAAAGTTGTATGAAGGTAAGCACTGGAGATGGAACATCAGCACACTCATCTAGGAGCCAGCCACAGAAGAGGAGGAATGGCTGTTCTCCGAGTACTTCAGGGGTAAAGAAGAAACAAATCTCTCCACCTGAATATACTGAGAAGAAAGACAGAAGAAAAGCTTCAAGACAGAAGAGTTTCTTCAATCT
Organism: Streptopelia decaocto; assembly: GCF_964273445.1. NCBI lineage: Eukaryota > Metazoa > Chordata > Aves > Columbiformes > Columbidae > Streptopelia > Streptopelia decaocto. Next base: position 118,654,359 of record NC_138655.1, on the reverse strand, counting down.
TTTTTCATCATGGGAAAAAGAAGGTACTTTTTGATCACCCCAAGGGACAAAGCCTACAGTCATCTCAACGAAATAATATACGAGTCAAGATTAAAAGAAACTTCAGCAGCATCTGTACCTAATGAAATACCTGATAAAAGCAATTATTTATATGAGATAATTTCAGGCTAACTGCAATATAGGTAAGTAATATTTGCATACACTGACAGAACAGGAGGAGGAACACCACAGAAGAAAAACAGCACGTTGCTGCAGTAAGATTTATGTAATAGGCTGAAGATGTTCTGCTCCCACAGCTCAAGCGGAAAAACTGGAGCAGTTCTACTAACTCTTGGTCTGGGTGCACTGTATTACCACGGTTTTTATAGCCTACATAAAACCACTTTACAGAATTCAGAAAAAAGATTTTACTCCAGCAAGTCATAAAAGTAACACTCCCCTCCCAACAACCCACATCTGTTTACATTCTAAAAAAGGAAGAGAAGAGAAAAAGAAAACCAGGCTTGGTGGAGTTACATTATGATGGTGAGCTCTTCCTGTAATGAATTAGTTAACTGGACTTAAGGGAAAAAAGCAGTACCTGTAATTATATTCTCCATCATTTACATAATGGCCAATTCATCCTTACCGTCAATTCCTGTGTGAATTTAATTCACTTGTAACAGCTTTAATGTTGGGCACCGAGTAATAAAGTAACATTTTTACTAGTTTTGGCATCAGTACGCCATTATGTTTTCAGAAAGTGTTACACGCAAAATTTTCCTTTAATGTAGTCAGAAAGTAATATAGCTGACACAGCAGCAAGTCATCTTCAGTTTTAACTGTTTTAATTTCTGTTTTAGTGTTACATTTGCTCCAGGGCAAAAATTAACATGAAAAAAGTTCCAGAATATTTCTAGTTTTTAGTATAATCCAGCTCAGGAAAAGCATAAATCGCAAGTCCTCATAAATTTACAGCAACATAACAAAGACTGGAAGAAGCACTAACACCTCCTACCCCAAAAAAAACAACAATGGAAAAAAAAATTAAAATAATAGTTTTTAGAAATACAGGTACTCCATTTTTAGCCAGCCTTTAATGGTCAGTCACTTGTGTAAGTGGAAGAATTTCTTACCATCACGTAATTCTACCAAGTTAACCTGTAGCTTAACATACTGTTTTCAAACAGAGTTCCACCGCTTCTGTGTACAACTCTACAGCTTCTTCTGCGTTGCCTTTATCATCTTCATCAAAAGCCTGTGTAACTAGGAAGTGAGCACGCTCCAAATCCAACTGTTGTTTTGACTTCAGAGGGTCTGTTTTCTGTGACTGAACTAAATGAAAAAGAAAGTATTTAGCTTTCCACAGTGGCATACGTAAAAACATTTTTAACATGATACTGAAACACTAGTGGTTCTAATCAGATAGGTAATATCTATTTTTTGATTGGAAAGCAAATCTTTCTAAACTTTCCTAAAAAACACCTTTGCAAGGACAAGAAAACTCTCCCACCCCCTGAAGCAGAGATGCACTCTCAGGATATTTAGAATAGAATCATAGAATCATTTTGGTTGGAAAAGACCCTCCAGATCTTTGGGTTAGGTCATCAACCATAACATAGCTCTAGCACTAAACCATTTCCCTAAGAACCTCGTGTATGCTTCTTTTAAACACTTCCAGGAATGGTGACTCAATCACTTCCCTGGGCAGCCTGTCAAATAACATAAATAAAATCTCTTTCATACTACACTAAGAACAAGGCAGTTTAATTATGTAAAATATTGCATCATATCTGAAAACACATCACCTGTTGCAATATACAAGTTCCTTAGGTGTCTACCTCATTTAATACCCTTATTAACAACTTGAAGGACAAGATGGAGTGCACCTTCATCAAGGCTGCAGACACCACCAAACCATTGCACTCAAGGACACAGCTGCTTTTCAAAGGGACATAAAGAAGCTAAAGTAATGAGCTGACAGGAACCTCAGAAAATTCGACCAGGACAAATCCCCGTGCCTAGGACAGAATGAAACCCTGCAAGGTACAGCTCTGCAGAGAAGAGCCTGGGGTCCTGGAGGACATCTAAGTCAGCTCAAGCCAGCAATGAAGGCTAACAGGACCCTGGGCTGTGTCAGCAGGAGCACAGCCAGGAGATGGGGGAAGCAATAACCATCCCCTACTCAGCACTTAGTAGACTGTACCTGGAATACTACATCTGATCCTGGGTCCCTAGCAATGGTTGGGGCTGGAGGACTTGACCTTTTGATAAGAAGCGTAAGGAGCAGGGCTTGTTGAGTCAGGAGAGATGGCTTTGGGGGAACTAATAGGGGATCTAATAGCAACGTGCCAGTAACTGCGAGGTTATCAAGAAAATGGATTCAGCTTCTTCACTGCAGTGCAAAAAAGAGTGAATGATAGCCATGTGGCCATGAATTCAAACAGGAGAGAATCCAACTAGGTATATTTAAAACAAATAAACAAAACCAACCAAACAAAAACAACCAACCACAAAAACAAACACTAGAAAGACAACTGCACCAGAGACCCCAAGGAATTTCTGTCCTTAGGCATTTTCAGGGCCCAATTGCACCTGAGCAACCTCAACCAAAAATGAATGTTTACCCTGCTTTGAGTAGGAGATGGGTCTATAGACCTCCCAAGGTCCCTTTCTGGCCAAGTGATTCTATGATTCTAACTGACAATTGCAGGAGTGCAAAAATCTGAGATTTTAGTCAAAGCACAAACACAAACTGGATTATACAAGAAAACCCTTATGAGAACTCTTTGCTCTTTCAAAGTTAGTAAGTCTACATTAATACCAGAAATCACTTGCTTCAAATCCATTTTGCAGCTGAGGCTTAGATATAAGTTTTGATTTGTTCCTGATCAATTTTTATTGTTATATTTAATTAATTTTTCAGGTTTGCTCTGCAGATGTGGCTCCTAAGAATACTTAAGAGGATAGAATAAAAACACCCAAGTCCTTAGGAAGTAAGTCTCTGCTTCATTTCTGATGTATTTCAGAATTCAAAACACTGATGTACTCATTGAATTTGTAGTCCTTCACAAAGTACAAGAAAATTAGATTAATGAAAAACAGAGCAAACGTCATTGATACATATTTCACAGCACCGAAAAGCTTTCCACTCAATTAATTTAGGCAGAGGTTTAATTAGAAAGCTCCTTACCCACCTGCTGAATGGAGAGCTTGAACTCTCTCCAAGTACTCATTTATTTTTTCTTGAATATTTTCCAAGTTGGACCCTGCCATCCCAGCATAAATCAAGGCTTGTGCAGCTTCCTGCAGGGAAAAGAATTTGAGACAAAGTTAATGTTTTCTGCCTAGAAAATTACCTTCCATAAACAGAGAGCCTACAGCAGCCATGAGCTGCATGAAAGCAAGCTCCCACATCTGCAAAGACTCCATGGCTGCAGGGAAATTCTGCTGGAAATAATAAGTTTCAAGTTATAAATGAGATCATGTCCAATTTCTCACACATGGGACAACCTAGAAGACTATAAAAAAAACCTTTTGAGGTTATATAAGGCCAGATCTTAGGTCTGTTTGTATGGTAATGCATGGAATTAGGAGACTTTAAGTGAAGTTTTTCAAGCATGCACTGAAATCAGTTAAATAAAGCTCAGAAGCCGTGAACTGCCTTTTCTTTTTAAAGCTGCAGATTTAAGGTTAGAAAAAAAAAGCTACTCACAAGTTACACACATTTAAGCTGATAATAATGAAATTAAACCAGTATAAAAGATTTACAAAATCAAATTAATAGATTTTTGGTTTAGAAAGTATTTTAGTATTACTCACATAAAGCTATCAAAACTGGAAAGTCTACAAATTTAAAGTTTTCTAGCTCCTCAAAGTTTGTTTTTTACATATTTTTGTGTACACAAAACACTAGGTATTGAGGAAAGTCTACTTCCAGGAGGGAGCTTAGGTCTCCATCTTAGAAGCACAGTATATTATCCGCATTGACTTTTTCTGCACTGCACAAATCTACTAGAAAAGATGCCTTCAGTTGCATAAGCTGCCTGTCCATTCACTAACTTTATGAAAAACATGTAAGGTTTGGCAGGGCTGTAATAAACAGAGCTAACAGTCTCAGAAGCATATGGAGAACTGAAATCTGTCACTCACAAAAACGTAGCTAAAAACCTTATTTTGTCCTCGTTATTGGCATGAGGAAAAAAACAAAACAAAACAAAACACAGTTAAACCACACTTTTGTGGCAGTGCTCATCTTCCCAGCAGCAGCAGAAGAGAGAAGGTGGTGGTCACATAGCAGCTGAGTTTAGCAGCTGAGTATGTGGGAAGCAGAACAATAACCAGAGAGCTGCTCCGCAAAGACGGTGCCTCCGCAAAGACGGTGCCTCCGCAAAGACGGTGCCTCCGCAAAGACGGTGCCTCCGCAAAGACGGTGCCTCCGCAAAGACGGTGCCTCCGCAAAGACGGTGCCTCCGCAAAGACGGTGCTTGAAGAGGCTGCTCTGCAGAGGGTGAGCACAGGGACATGGCCAGCAGGTCTCCTGTGTGCTTTGTGGCTGACATTTTTGCCAAGCTTGAGAGTTTGTTCCCATACACATCTGCCCAGTTCGCCCAAGCTTAAAACTGATTCTGCTAGAGCCTGTACTTGTTATCAGGACAAAGTTTCACTGACAAACATCACAATACCAAGTACCGTATACTCCCTGTCAACATCCATCACCATGTTACATCACATAAAATGTCCACAGCAACAGAAAGTTAAAAAGAAGTCCTGTCCCACCTATATGTAGCAATTACCTACCATTAAGGTCTAGCATACAACTACTTTTTGTGGGGGAAAAACATGCACTACAGATAGCTGCTCAAAGGATGTATGTATTTGTCTGTGACATATATCAAGTACAGGCTGACAAAACAGGCACTATATACATATATGTATACACATAGGGCACAAAGAATGAATGTAGATTTTTCAAACCAATGCATAACCATTGTTGTTTCTGTGATTTCAAGCACAACTATTTTGCCTGGTTTTAAGATGTAACAAAAACAGATAAAAGACATATAATAAAAACAGTCTTTTAGAAATTAAGGCTCTAAAGGACTGAAGCAGTTGACCAACTGTCTGCAGAGCCAGCACGCCAACTGCTTCCAGCGACAAGACAGACATGCAATTCAGAGCTAGTATTTGTGATCTCTTCAACACCACTACTGTTCTTGAGCACGAGTAGTGTGCCACAGCCACACTAAGCTAACTACTGGTCACCAGTTTGCAAGTTGCTAACTGCTGGTCAGACTTGGCGACAGTCTTCAGCAGTTTTGCTGAAGTCCTCAGGTGCCCAAATATGCTCCTGATGTTTCTGTAAAGCACCACTAGCAAGTTATCCTCAGCTGGTTCACATGTGGCAATCCTCAAGGGATCTATCAACCTTATGTGACAGCAGGAAGTAAACAGCACTTGCCAGCCTTAGAAACTCCATTCATACAGGCCTGCTTGTTATCTATCAGTAACAAACAGCAGCATTTCCCATGCTTCAGCCCTAAGGTCAAGTTCTTGCAGAATCCAGTTCAGCACCCAGCCTTCCCACATGCTTATTAATTGCACCAGCAGGCTCTGAACTGCCTAGAGGAGTTGGTAAGAAAGTTGGTGATGGACCATAGCTTGTTTGCACTGTCCAAAAAGCACGTAAAGTATCCCCAAAACAGTAGATGGCATTTTGTAACTGCTCTTGTTTAATCTAACATTGACAGTGATTCTTCAGGCAACATCCAGAAAGCCAAATCTATCTAGGCTATATCATACATAGACAATTCTGCTCTAACAATATCTGCCAAGTTTGCTCTCCCTCCTTCTGATCACAATAGGTTTGAACACTAACAACTCCACATACAATCTGACACGAGTCGATACATAATCTTGGACCGCCAAGAGCCACCTGTCTGAACACCAAAAATCCTACCTGCAGAGTTTTGATTCAAAGCTTTCCTCACACAAAACAGTGTCCATAATCAGGCTGCTCTGTGGCTTAGCTTTTGCATACCAGAAAACATTTTCTAGATTACATTCTTTGTCACGTGTAGCTTGAAGTGCACCAAGACACTTCATGAGGATATCACCCATATGCAGCAAGTGAAAAAGATTTTTCCGTACACTGTACAAAAGCATACAAGAGTGATTATTTGCACAAAAAGATGGTTTTCTTCAGAAGAGCATTTGATAATTTCTTCCAGATATACTGAAAAAGGTAGTGTAATAAAGTAGTACTGCACACAGCTACCAGACCATGTGTGCATGCTGTTGCTGATAAGCACAGGGCTTATCGGCATTATTATGGGTAACTATAACTTTTGCATATATATACTTTACATATATAAACTTAGCTCACCCTACATTAGCAACTACATAAAAAAGGTACTCCTCTTCCTGTTCTTTCACATTTACATGCATAGACCACCATGATAATAACACTATGCTTTTTATATATTTCAAAGACATCTCGTACTCATGAAGTAAAAGGCCAACTACAGAGCTGTTGGCAAGTTAATGGAACAGAATTACTTTGGCAGGATAATGCAATATGTGGAATGATTACTGCAACAAGGATAAACATAGGCTTCAAAGGAATCCCTTCTCACGGGTGAGCAGTAAAGCCAGTGCGATAAAGAACTTTAATGTAACCATGTAAAATATAAATTCAACAAAATAAGACAACTTAAACAGTCAGAAAAATGCATAATGGTTGCGCTGAAGCTACTAAATACCAGTAACAAGCATGTAAATATTGAGCAAGACATTGAATTAACCTCATCACACCCCTGGTTCCACCAACACGAAGCTGTACCAAAATAATAAAAGCAGATCACTAACAGAAAGAATATTCATATATGGTTAAAAAGATGTCACTGGTAGCTTGTGATTTGAAGCTAGATTATTGCTGAGCATCTTGTATTTCACCATGTACTTCTCTACTTATTTGATGATTTATTATACACCTGAGTTGTTTCCAGTTGCACAATTAAGAGCTTCAGTATGCCCACTTGCAGTTCTCCAAAATGCCCAGCGCTTACATCTCTAACATAAATTGGAACAGGCTTTCAGGCCTGGCAGGACTAGAGGAGAGGCCAGGAATGAAAGTGAAGAACCAGCAGGGCAGAGACACTGTCAGGTTACAATGAAGCTTCCCTGAAAGGAGGCTGTAGCAAGGTGGGTGTCAGCCTCTTCTCCCAAGTGACAGGACACGAGGACACGGCCTCAAGTTGCTCCAGGGGAGGATTAGATTGGATATGAGGAAAAATTTTTTCACTGAAAGCGTTGTCAGGCATTGGAACAGACTGCCCAGGAAAGTGGTTGAGTCACCATCCCTGGGGGTGTTTAAAAGACATGTCTATAAAGTTCTTAGACACATTGTTTAGAGATGGACTTGGCGGTGCTAGGTTAACAGCTGAACTCGATGATCTTACAGGTCTTCTCCAACCAAAACGATTCGATGACTCCCGAGAAGCCCCAAAGGGGCTGCGACTCCAGCAGCTGGAAGAAGAACGCCCGTACCCACTTTTTAAGTACCGCAGCTGCAGCGCTGCCCCCGAGCCCGTCAGCACACAGCAGCGCACGGGCGGCGCTCCTTCCCACCTAAAAATAACACGCAGGAAAAATACATTTCGCAACCTGCCCTGAAGGACGAAGCTCCTCCGGAGGCAGACAAACTTTCTACGCGCACGCCCGGCCTTCCGCTCTCTTCTCGGCTGGAACCGCCACGGCTTCCCCGAGGCCGAGCAGCGCTCCGTCTGCGGAGCGCACCGGCGGAGGCGGGGAGCAGCGGGGGCAGCGCTTCCCTCAGCGCACCTCCCTCCGCCGGTGAGGCGAGGCCGGGCCGGGCCGCAGGGCCATCCCTCCCTCCCCCAGCCCTCGGGGGGCTACGAGGAGGAGCGCAAACCTACCGGTAGCTCAAGAGCCAAAGGACGGCTAGGGGAAAGGGGACACCAGCGCCCTGAGGGAACCGAGATGAACCGGCACCCCCCCTCATACCTTGTAGTAGAAGACCGCTTCCTGGTAGCGCCCGCTCTGGTCCCGCTGCACCGCCAGCTGCGCGAACTTCACTGCGTCCAGCTCCAGCGTGGCGGCGTCCATGGCTGGTTCCCGCTGAGGTGGTGCCGCCGCCACCGGCAGCCGCACCCGTTCGAGCCGAGCCCACCCCACCGCCGCCGGCCCCACGCCCGCCCGGCTGCTTCCGCCGCCTCCCTGACCCGGCCGGCGGCCCCGCCCCCATGCCAGCCGCCCTCTCCCCTGGCCACGCCCCCCCTGCCCTGACAGCGGCTGCCCCGACACCCGCGCCCGGCCCGCCCCGCCCGGGGACGCTGTGGCCCAGCGCGCATGCGCACATTTTTTTTAAAGGTGTAGGAGGATGTCTCATGCTGGGCAGGCGTGAGGGTTGTATTGCGCATGCTCGGGGGCGGGCGGGGTTCTCGCGTTTGACGGGTGCGCGTGCGCGTGGCGGTGAGGGGAGGTGGCGCGTGCCTACCTGTGGCGGTTGAAGACCGAGCGCGCGGACGGTCGTTACCCACCCTCAGTCCGCCTCTGTCGCGATTGTGAGGCGCGGGAGAGGTGAGCTGAGCAGCTCAGCGGGTAGGGGAAAGCCCAAGGGTATTGTTACTGCTGTATTCTAAAATAAAGCCGTGTGGGGCTTTTGGGGTTTTGTTGTGTTTTTGTGTTGGTTGGTTGGTTGGTTCTGGGGTTTTGTTTGTTTTTGTCTCCCTTTTTAATAGAGGTATTTGAACCTTCTTCAGAGTCCTTAAGCCATAGAAGCAGATGTTCTAGTCGTTGTTCACATGATTTGGGGTTGTTTTACCTTCAAGAGAGCATTTTCAGTGCATATCTGTGTGTCATACAACTGTAAAGCAGAAAGCAAATAGAAAAGGTGTATTGTACTGCCCCTTCATGAAACAAACAAAACACCACGCTTCTGGTGTGCTTTAGGTTGGTAGTTTTGTAACCTAGGTAACCTATTGAGGATGTTCAGGAGGTGTTTTTTTTGTTCTTTCCTTAGGTGGGGTTAGGGGTGAACTGCTCTCATGGGGAGGTGGCTGCCAGTGCTTTATTTCTTGTTAGCATTATAGCTGCTCCTTTCCCTTCTCCCCAGCTTGTGCTGCAGGATGAATTCCTGAGGCTGAGCTGGGCTGGGAGGCCTTGTCTGTAGCCTTCTGGAAGCAGCGTCTTCAGGGATCAGCCCTAGAAGGGTTGTGTCTGTGAATTCATGAATGGCTTTTTAGTGTGAAAACTGGTCCAGCTATATCTTTATGCTTTCCAAGTTTCTACTTAATTGGAGGGGTGGGGTCTCTCCACAAGGAGAAGGCAAGGGGCAATTGGTCCAAGTTAACACCAGGCAAGGTTTCATCTTGATATAAGAAAAATAAATATAGTAAGAGCATCCATTTATTGAAACAGCATGCCTGGGGATGGGTAGATGCTGGAGGTTTTTAAGATTGTATTGGACTGGGGGCTAGAAAAATCTCTTCTATGTTCTTTTTGCCATGGAACATTGGACCAGGAGATCTTTTGAGGTCCCTTCTGGCCTGGCCATTTCTGAGATTTTTACAGGCTTTTATTTCAGCCTGAAAGCACAGCTTATTGCAAGACATTGTTTTCATTAGATGTAAAAATACTGCCTGACAACTTATTCTGAAACTCACTTTTATGAGTGTGTGACTCTTCAACTTGTTTTCTGATGGTAGATTTAGGAAGAGGTACAAATAAATGCAGGAGTGCTAGGTACTGAAATACTAAAATGTACAGACTTCCCTCTTTGATTTTCTCATGTACAGAGTTAGTGTTCCTGTTCTGTCTTCTTCCTTATCTCTTTTGTGCTTTATAGACTGAATTAATATAAAATGCAGTAATATTCTGTGTAAAAGGTGACTTGGCCTTTGTGATCTGCCATGTAGGGGGAGGTTTTTGTAATCTTCATAGCTTTGATTTTGTTTGTGCTACTGATAAGGCTGGTTGTTTCTGTTTGTTTGTTTTTGAAGTATGTTTTATGCTATTTATATGAGCCCAGGAAAGATCCAGATTACACTACAGGATTTTTCTGAATAAAGCTACACTGTTTCAACGTTCCCTTAATGATACTGTGAAGATGAACAAGGAATTTCAGTCAAGGTGTGCTTCCATTTGATATTCAGACTTAGTGGCATAAATTGTATAGCCTAAAATTAATTGGTGTATCATGGCCTCAGACTAAACCATTTACCGATCAAATGCAACTCTGAAGTATCCAGAGTGACATGCATAATGAAAAGGAGACTGAACTGGACAGAATGACAAAACAATATAATTCCTTATTTAAATCTTCATGTCAAAACTACTTCTGTAACACAAACATCTCTTCTAGCCAGTTGAGCTTCAGAAATGTCACTTGGGATAATTAGTTTTTCACTAATTAGTGGTCGCTAGTGATTGGCTCTCTTCTGATGATACTTATGTGTTTCTGTTTCTTATGAATCTGCTGTAAAATTCTACAAGCTTTTAAATGTACACCAAGAAGAGTAAGTTAGTGAGTTCTTGACTATGGCTTAGACTTCATATGTATCATTTTTTGCTTTTTGTTTGTAGGAGCATTTTAGTTTTGGAGCCAGATATTAAAATTTACTCCTTTTGTCTCTAGCTGAAGAAGTGTCAGTTCTTTCCATGTCGAAGTATCCCGGGCATTTAAATTTTTGTATCTATGGTTAATTCTCATCTTCCAAGACACTGTGCAGAAAATTACTTCAGTCATTATGGTTGTTGAATATAACATGATGTTGTTATTTGTGCTGAAGGCAGTAATAGGAAATTCACAAACATTATTAGGGCTGATGATGATGGGCAGGAGCTTTGTTGCTTCAGTCTTTCTCTTGTTCCCTCCAGCTCTTGCCTTTTTGCAGAGGCAGTATCAGATGAAGGAATTCAGGTCTCTGCTTCTCTTTCATACTACTTTGCTGCTAATTAGGCAGAATCAGCTCATTGTCATTTGTCGTTCCTCTTTGAGATGTTTTCATTCCTTTTTTCCTTTTGTCTCCCATAATGCTATAATTTACTGTTTCCCAGCTCCTCCTCCTCCTGCCTCTTGATTTTGATTCTTGCTTCTCTGCCTCTTTTTCGCTTTGTTCTTCCATATATATGCTGTAGGAGTAGACGTTTGCATGTTGGTCATGGTTCTTACCTAAGTTTTGTGTATTGCCTTACCTGTTTTAATTTGACTACAGCCATAGCTTTTAATGCTCCTAGGCATTAAAAAACAAAGACCCAAAACTTTGATGTAATTTGGTCTTCCATGTGTATTGCTACCAAGTGTCTGTGTTTGAATTCCCTGATGGTTAGTTGCCCTCTGTGTGTTGTGGCAATACTGAGTCAGAACACAGGCTACTCTAGTGCTGTATTCCCTTTGTTGCTTATGGAAAGAGGACAAGAATAGGGCAAATTCAGTATAGTATTTTGTCTCAACTTCCTGTAGCCTGTGGATTGAACTCGCACCATTGCTTCTGTTGCCTCTTGCTGGGCTTATTTTCAGTGAATTAGCCTAATTGTTGCTTTAGCACATTTTTTTGATATTGACATTCAAAACATTTTGTGGGAATGTGCTCTGTAGTTTAAATCTGTTATATGGGACATCTCCCTTTTTGAAAAAACAAACAAACCTCCCATCACCACCACCAAAACAAAACCAACAACAACCACTGAATCAAACCCCCCTGTTGCTCAGTTCATTTTTTTGCCTCCTCTCCCCTGCTTGTGAGAAATTATGATTACATCTCATGCATCTCTTATGTTGCCCATAAATTTGTGTTCTTTTTTGCTATCTCTTTCTTCAGTTATTTCTTTCTTTGTACATTTAATCTCTGTTTGAGCAGAATCCTTGCAATACCTTTGATTTATCCTTGAGGTTCTTTTCTTTCTCCCCTGTGTTTTCTTGGAGATCGGGTGATCAGAAGGGTGTGCAGTATTAGAATTTTATCATTAACTTTGTATCCTGGTGTACTGTTTTATTCTGTTTCTTTCATAGTTACTTCTAACACTGTTTTTTTCCCTTTAACCACTCCTGAGCAGTGTGTGATGTTCTGAGAACTCTCCAGAACGACTCATCTTTCCCGAGAAAGGATAGTTTTGCATCTGCCATGATGTACTTAATGTTGTGTTTTCTCCTCTGTGATTTAACAGCATTTAATTTCACAGGCTGTTTATTACATACACAGTGATATGAGAACCTTGCACAACTTTCCGTAGTAGACTTTCACAAACCAGACTATTTGTATCACTGGCACACCTCTTTTCTTTTCTGCCATATTCAGATAACTTCTGAGTTTTTATAGTAGTTGACTGCTTTGTTCAGAAACAAAACTTGGGTATGCTGTGTTCAAGTTCTGCAGAGACTGCCCTCATTGTCATTTTAAGAACTGGTATCCCATATATTTTACCGATGATTACATTTTCCTTCATATCCTTGTTAAAGAAGGGCACTGTATGAGAACCTTTAATTCCCTCTGTATTGAACTGCCTTCCAAATTCCCAGTCTCTTATGAACAATGTAAGAGATTATCCTTTCCCTAGTGCTTTGCTTTCACAAGGTGATTTCAAAACCTTCTACACAAGATACTGTTTATATGCTGAGCCTGTTGGATAGCCAGGATGGTGTTACCTCATAGCTTCTGTGGACTGTACTGGTTTATGTCTAGTGAGACTATAGGTTTCTTCTATTTTTACAGTTCTAAGTACAGCAAGACTATGATAGTTTTTACTACTGTAAAATAAATAATAAAATTAATCATGATATTGGACCCCCTCCTTTCATGTCATTTTTATTATTTTAGTCATATTAAGTATGTCGAATAATATCTTCTACAGTAAAAGATTACAGATTTGTGTTATCCAGCTTTGTTCAGTACAGTAAGGACCAGGTAAAATTATTTTAGACATAGAGTGGTTGATATGTTAAAGACCTGGGCAGGCATTAGACTTAGAGGCATGCACGGAAGTGACAAGAAGTTAAGGAAGGCAAAATAGCTCACTAAACAATGACTGCTGTTTGTTCAGAACACTGATGAAAATGAATACCTGTTTCATCACTACGTTGTTGAATCTGTATACACAATTGTTAAATGGTTTCCACAATAATTTAATTAAATGTTGCCTATATTTTTGTCAGCTATGTAGGACCAGTTCCTTATATCTATGTTTCTGGGCCTGCTTTCATTTGGCTGTTAAAGAGCAAATCTGTTTTAACAGGTGATTTGACTTTTTATGTATACATTCTCTAATTCATAAAATGTTTTCTTAGACTATCTGATCTCGACCTATTTTTATGCTAAGTACCACCAATTTATTGTTACATCAAGTACTTAACTATTGTATTTTCAGGGCTGAACACTTTAGCTATTGATTATACTAAACCCCTTTCATTACAAAATGAAACTTTCCTTTATTGAAGACTTCTGAATCTGAACCCAGATCCCTCATTTCTACTGATGGTATTTTTATGAAATTAAGAAGGGAGGTAAAGCACAGCTGAAAATAAAGCCTTTTAGTGCATATATGGTATTTTAATTATTAATATGCTAGAAAGCACTTCTGTTGATAGGGCTTTGAATGTATGAAGCTACTTGAAAAAAGTAATCCATTATATTACACCACTAGATGTCCATCTACTGTTGGATTGAAGACAGAAGTTTTTGCATAGTTAAAAGGCCAGAAACTGAACAAATACATTCTTAGCTTGGCTCTGATTTAGTTACAAGTGTGGCTGAAGGTACTTTGGTTAATTTTGGTTTTGAAGTTTTCTTGACTCAGTCAAAAAGATTTAGATTTGATTTTTTTGCAAACATCCAGTATCCTGACTGGCCAATAATGTTGGGTCCCCCTGCACCCTGAAGACTAGAGAAATAGCACTATGAAATACAGAATGACATTACTGTAGTTTTACATTTTTTAATTAAATAACACTCTTTTGGCAGAGATTATTGCAGTCCACTAAAATTTCTTAAATTAGTTTGTTACAAAAAGTACTATGATTCTGTAAAAGTAAAGAATTCCTCCTTACACAGTTAAAACACTGATTCTCAACTTTTTGGTAATTTGTGGCATCTGTTTGGAAGCAAATGGTCATGGTGATATGACTGTGACCCTAACCATGGAAAGAGGGAAGAAAAGTGAGTAATGTGTGTTGGTAGAAACAATATTCCTCACCTTCCTTGTTAGTAAGTATGCTTCTTTTGGGAATTACATCTACAGATTCTGGGAAAAGAAGCTTAATAATGAAATAAAACCTTATATTAAATAAGTTTGAGTGGAAAGCACCAATGACACCATGAGCTATTCCATTAACTAAGATCTTCATGTGCTATTTATGCACATATACATATATACACAAATACACAATCACAGTGCTCTGAGGAATTTGGATAGGTGGAATTCATTGGTCTGTTTTGTATACATCAGTTGCAAGACTGGTATCATACCCTTTTAGGAAGAGACCAATCTCACATAGCACTCAAGCTTTGATCGCTCTCTCTGATTTGATAGCATGTTTAACACTCCTGATAGCTTGCAGGTATATCAAAATGGGTTGAATTTCAACTTTTATTTAGGCATGGAAATGCCCATCAGTGTGGAAGGTTTGAAGAAAATTCACAACATTTTGATTTAATTTAAAAGATCAGCGGAGTGGACTCTGGGGATTTTTCTTGGGAAATCCTTGGGATCACAGTAATGGTTTCTGTGGATCACAAGTAAGCAGGTTTGATAGAAGACTGGGTAGCTTTTCCTCCTACTGGTGCTGATGATAAAGTTGATCCATAAACATTGCCTTGTAAACATCCTGATTGTTTTGCTTGACATACTTACTCTAATTAAGAAACAATTTTTTGCTTTAATTAAAAGGTTGCTTCTTAATAAAGTGAATTCTTGCAGGATTTCATCAAACATCCGCACTCTTTATTAGTGTCTTCCAGGGTGAGCAAGACATTGGATGGTTGAAGATCTTTTTCCTTCATGAATGAACTTCATTACTGTACTGATGACATTCAACTTAATTAATTTTGACCTTTTTGGTAAAAACATTTTCCTGTCCTCATGCTGTAAAGTTTAAGTGAAAAGGAATAAGGAAAAGTATACGAGAGAATAAGGAAGAACTGCTCAGAGTAACTGTAATGGGAGGATGTGTAGGAATTGCTCCAAGACCATTTTTGACATATCTTGGTAATTGTTGCTCTACTGAGAAAGTTTGCCCTCATGATTCGATGCTGAGAAGTAATTTGTTATAATTTGGAGTAAATATTAAGCCTACATTTTCAGCTTTCCTCAGTCTTTCCCTGTGTGCATAAATACATTGCTTTTTTTACTATAGAATATTTCCATTTTTAAGTATGAGCAAGTGACATGATTTATTTGAGTCCATGTTTTTGCAGGAGGCCAGGCACACTATTGTATGCTGGTAAGTAGACAGGCAACAGGCAGATCTCACAATGTCTGCTAATATAATGCCATTTGCACTACATAGGAGTGGAACAGAAAAAATAATGACACTGAAGTCCTGGGGGCACAAATGTGTATGCAAAGGTGGATAGTTGCATATTCTAAACTTTTACTTTATCCTTGAAGATTTCACTAGGATTAAGTTGTTCGTGTATATAAGCGTTTCTACAGCCAGGAAAAAAAAAAAAAAATATATATATATATGTATGTATACTCTATTTGAATGCCTTAACCTAGCTATAACTCTACAGCTATTAATAAAGCAAGCATGCCAAATAATCTGGTCAGTTTTTCAAGTGAAAAGCCACCTATTTTTTCATTCTGTAAGTAGTCAGAGGCTCACTTTAGTCCTGTGACAACTGTGCAGTATTTAACTGTGTGATAAAATAACACTGAATAGAATCTAGTGTGTAGTGCGTTTTATCCTCATTGTTACAGGGTGTTTGCTCTGAACCACCAAAATATAATGAGTGAGTACAATTGGAAGGAATTAAGGACTGAAAAACATTACCTGAGAATGTCCCTTCCGGTCTGGCTGTCATCTTATAACCTTTCCACCTGGTGGTGGCTTTGCATGTGACTGTCTTATTTTTTTACTTACGCACTGAAAATTGTAACTTTAAAGCCAATGGGATATTCATTTGGTTCTCGGTTAAATAATGTCTACCTCACAAGACCGAATGAAAGGATGATGATGGAAATGTCCCTCAAGAACTAAGACAATTCTTGCAGGTTTTTTATTTTTTAAGTACTGCAAGCAAGGAAGTTGGCAATGAATGTGATCTGGAAACCAGAACTGGGACCTCTAGCAGTATTGGTAGATGAACACTTCTTTGTTTTGCTGCCTAGAAACAGACAAAGGAGCAGTTCAGAGCTGGAACTGGAGCAGACTGGAAGTTATAATTGTTTAGGATAAAATCCCCAGTGTTCTTTTCAGGAAACTGTTTCTGCTCTGTTCTACAAGCAACTTGTGCCTGTGCGTTTTCAAAGTGGATCCTACTGTTAGAGCTTACCTTTAGGCTCTCTGCAATGATCTTCTTTAACCTGAGTTCTGAGAAGAATCCTTGTGTCCTCTATTATCATGAATTTGTCAGATCCTTGGTTTAGCAAAAATTTTGCAAATTATTTTTCTCTCCTCCTGGGAAGTCTGTGTGAGAGATGTGCTGCTTGAAGAGCTCTTGTCCTTAGGCAAGTATGAGTGTCATTTGGTAAAAAATAGTGTTGTTCTCTAACAGGCATAATATTTTGCTTTTCAGGGGCAATAAATAAAATGCTACAACAGGGCTGTACTTCATCCATAGGGTGGCTTGCTTATCTTTCTATGGCAGTATTAGCATTTGCATAACTAGCTGTGAAAGTGTGAATGGCAACAGTCGATATGACAAAATGTACCTCTATCTAAGCTGCTATCCTGTCTTTGACAAACAAAAGCAGCTAGAGAAAGAAGAATACAAGAACACAGCAGAAATGTGGTAATACTTAAGGATGTCACCTTTTAGCTCTAAGAGTCCCTGATCCTCATATTTAATGACCTCTGGTATATTTTATCTTCGATTTGTCAGCTCTTCCTTTGTGCTTATCTGAAGTCTTGGCATTCACAACATCCTGTTGCAAAGAGTTCCACAATGTAAGCACCCAATACATAAGCCTCCAGTTTTGCTTGATTTGAATCTGCCACCATCTAGCTTCAGTTGTTGTCCTGTCCTTTCTTTGAAGAGACATTGTCTCCAAGCTGCCCTATAAACATCTGTCATATCATTACTCAGTTGCCTTTTTTCCCACTAGACCAAATAGTCATTTTACACTCAGAGGTCTTTCTATACCTTTCATTTAGACCTTTTACCTTGCTCTGTGCTTGGATGAATCTGGTGAGTTATTGCTGGTCTCCGTAATCACTGTTATTAATACTTCAATGAGGACATGGGGATTTGATTGCAGGAGAGAAAAAAAGAGCAGGAAGAAGAATACAAGGGCTTGAAAGGGCTGAGTTGTCCAGTCAAGTTATTTTGTAATTAGAGGCAACTGTGCAAACATTGCTGCTTCTTTCTTCCTCATAAGACAACCTTCAATGAACTTAGGCTCTTGAATACATCAAAATTTCAAAACCAAACTGTATCACAAGAACAGAAGTAAAAAGCAAGGAAAATAAATGTTTAGGTGAGGATGATACAGGTTATGAAACACTAAAGGGAAATGAAAAAAGTAAGGGTATGTAGTTGTGAATGTTTTATTAACTTGATCTCATCTTTATGTACCAATCAAGAGGGAATTATTCCAGTTTATATAAGAGAGCTCAGTAAACTATTTTTAGGAACATTGCAGAGGTCATTTTGCCAGATGTTCTAATTTCCTTTCTTTTGTATGAAAAGTAGTGATTGCCAGAGGAGGAATTCATATTTCTGTAAAAGGTGGGGGTGTCTTTGAGGATTTTCTTTGCAAGGTTTGACTTCAGTAGTTACCTATGTCAAAAGCCAAGAGTTTATAGATTGTACAGAATGTATACCCATAAATTTTAGAAAACTTTTTCACTGTTAAAGTTGTAGAGGTTTTACTTTTTATATTTCCTGTTCTGAAATACTCAGACTTTTCAATATATGTAGTAGGACACAAAATTAATCAAACGGAAATTTAGTTTATTAGCTCAATGCATGTTCTAGACAGTGCATGTGCATTCAGATCAAGATCCTAAAGACACAATGAAGATTTAATTAGCTGGAGTGAAAATGTAATGATGCAAGGGCGGTATGGTAGTGCGCAGGTAAGGGCAGTTGGGTTTTCAGAATAAGCCAGAGTTCGATCCCTTCACAAATAATCACACAAAAATTGGATTGGGCTCAAACCTAACAACAAAGTAAGCCTGCCTGTTGGTTCTCCCCTCCTCATTTTGCTTCTGTCTGTGAAGTACCTTAATGTTTCCATCAATGTATGCAAAAAGAAACGAGGCTCCCGAGAGATGTAGTTAAAAGCTTTGCTCTTCATCATAAGAAAATCAATTATATAGTAGTTTTCTTTTGACCCAGAAAACAGTATTGTGCTTTGACTTAATTAAATGCAAGGTGAATCTTTATTCCTTACTTATGGAAGGGTATACAGATACAGTGATTTGTTAGACTGGAATGGGTTTAGCCCTAGGACTTGGTTGTGACTGAACATTTTAATAAGTTGTTTTGTAAAAAATATGTTCACTTTATTAATACAGAGTATTAATTCACCTTTTGCTGGCTTCTGCAAAGCAGATTTAAAGCTCCCTCTAATGATATTCATATGATGGCTTCAGTCCTCTGAAACTAAGAGACTGTTTTTGTCTTCTACTTGAAACAGGTAGCCACTTAAGCCATCAGACTGTTGGCATGGTAGCTTGTCTGTGTTAGAAAGGGTGGGGGTCTGCCCTGCCTAGTTTCTTATAATTTACTTCTCCTCATCCATTCTTTAATTTAAAATTAGCGTTCTTGACATGTGACGTAAGCCGGTGTGCAAACAGATGTAAGTGCCTTGCAACAGTCATTATTTTGTATTAGCTCTGTTTGGGAGGATAAATGAGTTCAGTGTGTTTTTATGAAGAATTTTCACCTTCTCTTGCTGATGTATCAAATATGATTTTCCTAAGGAGTGAGAATTTCTTATCTATACATGATTAAGGCATCACCCCTGTACTGTCATGTGATGAATGTGACACAGGACCATAGTGGTCCAGAAACTTTTCCAAGTATTCTGTAGGTGGATACAGTTGGAGTGATCCATTGGGAAGGGCAAGCATTCAGCAGTGTCAGTCCCATACACTAACCAGTGGGCCCCCCAGGTACAGGAGAGAGTAGCAAAGCATTGCAGTATTTGATACCTGAAGTCAGTCATTCAATAAATGGCACAATGCAATAGAAGCTGTGCTGCAATGGCTGCTACAGCCAGTGATAGATGTGATGTGCCTTTGAAATGAAAAGGATAGCTAATGAACCTGTATTTGTCTTTTAGGACAATGGAGTGTAAATGGCGATGCATCAAGCTGATGAAAATAAACATCATCACCCTTTCAGGTGAGAAGCTTGCCTTACAGCAAACTTTTTTTTGGAATCTGATGTCAGATTAATTTTAGAAAACTTTACATCTCACTGTAGTGTTGCCAGTTCAAATCTGTATCAGTGTTTTCATTGTTTCGTAGGAAACTGGCATTTAGTAAATGCATTATAGGCCTGCCTTTCCACCTCTGACAGACCGGTATCTTCTAATTTACAGGAAAAGGAAGATTTTTTTTTTCCATTATCCTTTAATTTACCCAAGATTTTATTTATTCCATAAATAGAATTAATGAGACAAAACTATAGTAGAAGCTATTCCACGTGGAGTTTATTAGACGAGCTTAATGATGTTCTTGGTGATACTTTAAAATTCATGTTGAGGTTGTGATGTTCAAAACAAAGCAATTGTGACAGACTTGACAGCCCCTGTCTTTATATGCGTTTGCACCATACATAGTATGTGTACATGGGCAAAAGCTGCCCTCCAAGGCAGATGAAGAAGTTAGTAACAAAATTTTTACTTCTTTAATCTGTTCACATCTCTGCTTATTGTCAGGTAAACTGAGACAATTTCTATCCAACTTAAAATTTGTGTGATTTATTACTTTAAGATGCTGGATTGATGTGTTTTCATCCTGTCCATTGATTAAAAAAAAAAAAAAAGAGGTTCTAATGCAGATCCTGAACAGTGTTGGGCAACTAGCGTCCATTAAGTCAAATATTAAACTTCTTAGCAGAATCCTGAGCAGATTCACCTCACTTGCTGTGACCTTTTTTTTTGTTGAAAAAAAAAGAACTCTGCAGAAGGCACAAAAACTTCCTTAAATGTACATTGTTGAGTATATGTACTACAGGTGTTTGTGTGTTTCTGCCTTGAAAGCTGTTTTCATCTGAGATCTGCAGTCTCATGACAAAATAGGATGGTGTCAATCAAGTATGAAAATATTAGACTTGCAGAAGTGCATCTGTAAGAATGTACAACCATGACAAGGATATTTCAGTCAGAGATAGTGTATATTTGCTGCCATTTAGTCCTTTCTCACTGCATTCTTAAATTTTTCAAGTGAATTAGCTAATTTTTCTCATGGCCAGCCCTCAGGATTTTAAGTTTAGTAGTAGCTTTGCCCATGGCATGTAAATTTCCAAATTTAATTTGGCAGTGATAACAGCAGTAGCTTTGATGGACAGAGTGTGTACAGAATAAAAGAAGAGTTATGAAGAAGGACAACTTAAAATTTGGGGCCTGGAATTAGTGTCATGATAGGATTGTTTTCACAATCTGTTGCCAGCAGTGAACACTGTGGTTTGACTAACGGCTTTTTTCTGGCTCATAAGAAATTTCTTTTGTTTGCATCTCCATAATCCAAAAGTAGACTTGGTATCACTTGTCATCTTGCAGAGACTGTCCTGCTTCTGCCAGCAAACTGGAAGGAGTGCGTTTTGCTACATTAAAACCACTATATCTTCTCTAAAAAAAAAAAAAAAAAAAAAAGTGTGCTGTAATACACACTGTGTAGAGTTCCCTGTGATGGGAGCAGGGATAGATTCACTGAAAACATGAACTGTGTGATTTTTGTTCCAGCATTAGCCTTTTTTACAGTGGTATTACTAGCTCATCCACATTATGGCTGCATCTTGCCATGTTTTTTACACCTTCTTCAGTTACTGTGTTCAGAAGGGATGGACTTTTCTCTCTTTCACTGGAATTGAACCAAAAGATCTCTCTACTACCTTGAAATAGTGTGGCCAGTAGAATCACTGTTAAAATAGTTGGCCGGTGCCAATGCCAGGCAGTCTAAAGTGCAATAGCTTTTCTTTTTCCTTCTAAGCAAAGAGTTTACTGGAGAGGTTGGAATGAAAGCCTCATCTGTACACTAGATCCTTATCTACTCTAAATTGTGGTATTGAAGTCAGTGATGCTTTATTGGTTCATATCCCAAGGGATATGTTGGATAGGAAATAAAATGAAAGAAAGCAAAATTGTGACCTGTCTTTCCTGTAACAGCTGATTGCTATAAAACAGAAGAGAACAAAAAGTGGGTTTTGAGACTGTATGATACATAGAAGATGGTTTCTGGGGGGGAAAAAAAAAATCACACAGCTGTAGGTTAAAGCATGTTGAAAATAAAATTAAAAACTTTAGAGAAAAAGTCAAGATGGAGGGAAGAGACCAGGAAAACCAAGGCACAGCTGAAGCTGAACCTGTTTAAGGATGTGAAAAAATAACAAGAAGGGTTTCTTTGGGTACATAAGACAGCAAAGGAAAAGAGAGAAACTGCACACTCCCCTGTTCTGATGAGAGAAATGGGAGACCTGGCTGCAACCAACGTGGAGCAGGCTGAGGTACTCAACCACCTTTTCGCCTTGGTCTTCACCAGTAAGTGCTCTAGCCGTGCTCTTAGAAGTTGTCATTAGATGTGGCTGTGCTATATATAGCTGATGAGCACAAGCTTGGTGTACTGTATATGTAAGTGAGAAGATACCTAGGAAGACTTGATATTTTTAATACCACACAAGGTTAAGTTTTTAATTAAATTAACTCTTTTCTCCTTAGGATTTAGTCTTGTACAGTCTCCCCTTTGGTTAATCTAAAGCAATTTTGTCTTTAGTCATTATATCTGATCTGGGCAAGGGAGCTTTCAGCATTTTCCTTCAAATTTAAATTTGAGACATCTCAAACATTTCTGCAGCATGTACAGGCATTTTTCTTACTGAGAAAAAGTCCAAATAGATTTGATTACATAGTTGCTGCTGTCTCCCTTTCATTGAAGGGATATTTGAGTCCAGCATCACCAGGTGGTACTGGGACCCACTTCCATCCTCTAACTTTCAGAGCATCCCAAGAGCTCTGCTTTCAGTGTTTGGAAGTAATTAGCGTGCTTTAAAAAGGGACTGGACTGCACTTAAATCATCTGTATGTCATTATGTTGGATAATATAGTGTATAAGGGTCTACTTTTTTCTTAACACCAGATTAAGTAAAAGCATTTATTTAGAAGTCCTTTTGCAACTGAATTGAACCTAGAAACTTTGAAAGCAAAATTAGAATGTAGAAATGTAATTACTCATGTATTAATTCAATTGGTAAATAAAGGCATATGCTATTCTTGAACTGAAACACTGGCCAGGAAATCTTAGTAGCGCTCAGGGAATAAACACTGGTGCTATATTTGTTGTTTTCTTTTGTGTTGTCCTAAGGAAACAGAGGATTCTTTTTGTAGATGATGCTGTAGAGGCAAGATGCCATCACTGACTCCCTGTGCATGTGTTTAGTTGTATGTTATCTCAAAGTATTTTTCCTACATAGGTTTTTTAGTGTGCATGAAGAACTAGCTTTCTGGATTAAAAAAAAGAAAAAAATGTTGTAAGGGAGGTTGTGCACAATTCTTGCTGGATTTATTGGGATAAAAGTGACAGGGCTTTGAAGGACGAGAACTCAGCACCTTCATTGCTACTCTGGAGGCTCATGATATTCCTGCATCCGTCAAAGTATTCCTTTGTAATACAGACTAATCATATACGACAAACTTTTCACAGGTATTCTCCAATTAATTAGTGTTTTTGGGGTTTTTGTTTTCTGCATGCCTGATTTTTAATTATTTTTTTTTTCCTCCTTCTTCCTAATGCTGGAGTCTAGCTTTTTTAACTGAGGTTGGGAAGAGTTGTGCTTTGAGTGCTAGTTACTCTGAAATGCTACATCTGAAGTTAAGTACACTGTATTAGCAGATATTCGTGTTTGTAACAACTTGGTTCCTTGGCTTCCCTCCGTAAAATGACGCAAAAGCACCTTCATTTTGTAAACATGTTATAGTTCATTTCAGTGTCTAAAAGCTTGGTAATGCAGTATTTAAAAAAAACAGTGGACACTACTTTTTGAAAAGTGCAGTACTTTGAGGGATGCCAAATTATTTTCAAATTGATTTCCCTTCAAGGAGAAATTGAAATTTTGGGCTTTTCATTTGGTTCAGTGTGAAGCCACATTTTAAAGTTCCTTAGCTCCTTGCAAAACTGTTTTTCCTGCTAGTACTCTAGTTCTAAAGAACTCTAATATAGTGATACTGTTTCTGAGGATTTTTGAGGAATGTTTGCGTATGCATGAACATTATATCTAATGCATGGTGACTTTCTATCTAGTGCATGGTGAGTGTCACAGAAAGCATTTTTTAAGTTACCTGCCTAAGTACTCTAGACACCTGAGAAGGTGTCAGGTTTCCATAGTTACAGCATTTACTTTGGTTTGTTCTCACAGTGGGGCAATATATAAAATATGCTGTTTAATTTTAATTGCTTTTACAACAGCTGTAGTTGAAAAGATGGCTTTAGTGGTTTGCAGTAAGGAAAGACAGAAAAGGTGATGTTGGTTTTTCAGTTTTCCAAGACTTATGGCAATGAAAAAAGCACTGAAAAGTTTCAGAGGAGACATTAAAGTGAACAGCATCCTGCTTTATTTCCTATTACAGAATATATATATATATATATTTTGCATCTTAGTGAAAGCTTGATTTAAATTTTACTTACTTTCTTTAAAAGACTAGTATAAGCAATGCCTAGAAGTGGCAAGAAAGAGGAGATATACCTCACATCTCTAGCTACAAAATGAGAGTTTTCCAGTTGTTTTCAGGGTGGATCTTGTGAAGATATTCACAAGCAAAAGCCTTGATTCTTTCTAGCTCACGTTTTCCTGTTGTCAAAAGTGGTAGATGTTTGGTAAAACTGTGCATGATTTCCAGCATTAAAATAAGAGGACAATTAGGTTCTTTTAGCCAAGTGATGTTAGCAGAAGTTTTACATCTGTGACTATTGCAAGGTTACAGTTTTCTTCCATGAAGCTTTCATAAAACAAGAGCCTGCATTTTGCCAACACCAGTAAGCTCAGATTGTTAGAGTCTGATTTCAAAGGTATGTCTAGCATATTTTAGTGGATAATGTACTGGTGGTTCAAAAACTTCTGTAACATTATGTGTAAACTGTTGCCATCAATTTTGAATTCCCCATTTTGTGGTAGTTCAATGTGAGGTGACTTACAGTATTTTTATTCTAAAGCAAAACTTATTATAACAATAATTTGTTCCAGATGAGATGGGTTTAAGTACTTATTCCTTTGTATAGGGTGGTTTCCCACTCAGTATTCCTAGGAGCAGGAGAGTCACATCTGCTACCTTTCGTAAGCGCTTTTGGCTTTGGGAAGCTGCTTTCATGAATGAAATGTTTGTGTTTAGTTTGCTTAATATCCTTTACCAAATGAGTCAGTGAAGCACAGATGGGTAAGGTTGATATTCTTAGCATTTGTGCTGTTCACATTTGTCTACTTTCCGGTCAAAGGAACTGACAAGAAAATGATTAATTCCTTTCTATAAGCAAACAAACTTGATCCTTGGTACTGACATGATACTATGTGCCTTATGCAAAGTAGGTCTAAAGCCAGGATTGATAGGAGAGAAGGAAGAATGATACCACATGTATCTCCTGTTCCATAAGGACTTTCTGATTTGGGAAAATTACTTCTCATACCAAGGATCTCTTTGGACCTCCTTTATTCTCTTTTAACAAATCCCTTAGTAGGAGGCAAAATCACCTTGCTGTGAAATAGACAAAAATATATAAGTATAGATGTTACTGTTTAGGGTCCCAAATTATCACACGGGGTCCCCTTCCACCCTTCTTTTATTCACGCCAAAGAGCAAAATGGTTAGGAGTTTGAAAGCAAAGTTGTTCTGGGTCAGAATGAGTCATTACTAGGTAAGAACTTGTTTAACAAGGTTAAGAGACTTTTCAGCTTTGCAGCTCCTTTTATGGGGTTTGATTTTCAAATTATTTCCCCCATCTGGGATGAAAGGGGAAATATAGCATTTTGCCTGACTTCTTTCCTGAGGAAACAAAACCAGGAGAAAAGTCTAAAGCCATGGTCCTGAGTGCAGTACTGTACATATTTTAATGACTACATGGGATAGTCTCGTTGAATTCATATGCTTAAAGACAAACTTTAACTCCAGCTGTGTATATCAATTAAGTTAGGGTGTGATTAATAAATAGCTATTTACAGAGTGTGCAAAGTGAAGAAGTGAAAGCTTGTCAGGCTCTCAGAATAGCCAGCTCTAGTCTTAGGTAGATGTGATAAGTATTCAGGTTAGATCTTCTTTTCAGCTAATTGGGTTTTAAACTGTTTTATTTTATTCTGTAATAAAGATTAGCTTTCAGGGGGGTGGGGAAAATTTCACTGAAGATTTCCCAACAGGAAAGTGCTGGGGGTTGGAGCAGGCAGCAGAGCAGTTTCAGAAATTTTGTTATCTGAATCTTGAGGAATTTTTAGTTCTGATACCTGACAGGCAGCCAGGACAGCATCACTTGTCTACCTGCTTTATCTGCTCCTTGGGAAGGAGACACTACAAAGTAATGGGGGAAGTGTAGGCTGGTCATGCTAAGCTAGAGGAAGGTGGGTAGATAAAGCAGGTTTTTAAATGATGCTGAGAGTTTGCATCCTGATCCTGAGTAACTATAAATACATACTCAAAAACTCAACACAGTTGACTTCTGGAGAGACTACAGGGGTATGGTTACTTTAGTTATGGAGACATCATAATTAACTGGGTTCTCTGATAGATGCTTTGGTTTTGAGGGATCCTCTTGACTGAAGAGAGAAACTATAATTTGATTTTACTTTCATGGTAGGTTAAGAACTGTTTGAGGCTATGAGGATGCCAAGAGTCCATTTTCTAGATTTTGTTAATATGTACTCATTGCAATTTATGCTGTTAAAGCCAGCAGGGAGATACAAGTATGAATGATAAACAAGGCTTACAGAATAATAGCATGCCAATTATAAAGCTTTACTCAGAAAAGAAAAATAGACAATAAACTTATAAAAGGTGCACCAAATACTGAAATGGAAAATAGTTATGTCCATTCTTTAAAATCAAGTCAACAAGTGTAAACATCCATCCCACTAGCTTGCAGGCAGGCAGACACCAAATCTAACAGTAAATGAAATTGACTTTCAATGTCAGTCAGAATTTCCATTTAAGACTGGGTGTAGACACCTAATGGGCTGGTTGTGTGCTTGTACGTACGTGTGTCCGCATGTGGGGGTATTCCTACCATTGTGGCCACATCCTTTCCAGCTGTGGCTGCTTGCCCTTCTAAATGAAACCACTCTTTGGAACATCTTGAATCTCATGTTGATGACATTGGCTGTCTAAGTCAGGTAAGTCACCCAGGGTTTCCTTGCTTGAGTCAGTGTCTGGCCATGTGATTGTACCTGGGAACATTAGGAAACTCTTCTCTGAGAAACCTGCTGCAAGTAAAGCTGCAACTTGAGACATTTCAGTGCTAACAAAAAGATAATGTAATTGTAGGAAAAAATGTGTCTGTAGAGAGGAGATAACTGATAAAAAGATTTATTAATTTACAGAAAAAGCTGGCACCTAGAAAATATTTTACATTGTTTTTACAGGAACATTTATCCTTCTTCTTGTATTAATATGTCTTGGTGGCTCAAGTTTAGTATGTGGACATATGAGGAGAGTGGTGAGGTGGGAGGGTGGGATGGATTTCTCCCAGTTTTACTGTTTGGTGAAATCAGGAAGTTCCACAGATGAAATCCAGGCTTTAAATTTGCATTAGTGAGAGAAAAGGGGGTGGCAGAGGAAAGGAATAACTAACTGGCGCATGTGAGCTGAAGCTGTCTGTCTGCTACACGCCAGGGCTTGGGCTTTTTCTGAAGACTTCAGAAGGAATGAAATCAGCATATAAAAATGGAAGAAATCTAACTGGAGTTCTTCATTAGGTAGGAGAAAGCTACATGATCACATTCATTTTCACTGGTAGAAATAGGATTTGAAGTTGTCATAAGAAAGATTGTGTTAATTCTCTTCGTACATACAAATTGAAGAGGGAAAATGTCCTCAAACCAGGGTGTGCAGGGAAATCCTGCATGCAGCATGGTTATAAATTATAGGTGAAAAGCAGACATTGCCTCAAAATCTCCACACTTTTAATAGTGTACTTAAGAAGTTTATTAACTGTGTATTTTGCTCTGGCAGCAAACATCTACAAAATGTCTTTCTTTTAGCTGTGTAAAACATTGAATCAGCTTAAGATGAAATTGGAACATTAGTTGGTTAAAAAAGAAAAAAGAAATAGATGCAAGCAATATTTTTGAAGCATTTACAGAATTCAGGAGTACTGCTGATCTTTTCCTGCCTTGAGAGTTATTGTATACATATTGGTGGGTCTCTGGGAACAAATAAGGAAAAATGCTGGCAGTAAAATAAGCTTTAAAATATGTATCCTTTTATACTGTTTTCAAAGGGCTTTTAATATTTTTCATGCTGTTGTCTCCTAAAATAGCATTAAAGTGGAAAGAAGTCTTAGGTTTTTGAGAGTTGCTGTCATAGCATTTTACATAGATTATGCCTATATATATTTATATAAACAACTACACATCTGCACCTTTAAGTAACTTATACTAGGACCTGCGTATACTGTTTTATGTTCAAATAAGTTTTGGAATTAACATATTTGTAGCTTAATATGCAGAATTGTTAATGCTCTGTAACACTGCATGTTTCTGAGTGAGATTATTTAGGCTTTGATCTGCAGTACTTCTAAGCTGTATGACCTGAGTTTTCCATTAAATTACTTCTTTCATTTTACTTTAGCAAACAATGAACAATACATGTAGAAGGCATAAAGTGCCTCTCTTTATGCAGCTTGTAGTGCACTATTGGAATTTCCAATGTGAAGACAGGGAAAAATAAATGCTACAAGTAGGGAAACTAGTCAACACACATTTTTAAATTGCAGTGTCACTGTGTATTTAAAGAAGCTGCCTGATGTCAATAGAGGCTACTAAAGGGAAAAATAAAGAGCAAGTGGGAAATACATTCCCATCTGCACTCACTGTTTAGAAAGAGTTGGAGAGATTTTGCAGGTGTAGGGTATCTGACCCTATGACCACGGAACATTCTTGAATCATGAGGCTGAAAGAAGGTGAAGGAGACACAGAGACTACAGCCGTTATGAGGTATGGAAATAGTTGCATAGCTCAACAGTGACTGATTATTGTGTATCATCTAACAGTAAGAGCTAGACTTTGATACGAAATTCTAATGTTTACATTACTGAGCAAAGTTTAGCCCCTTGCTAAAACAGTAACTATATTTTGCTCATCTGAGTGTGGGCAACCACATACACCCCAGAATCATGGTGATATTGGTGCCCTTGAGTTTTTCACAAACTCAGTGTTTTGCTCTAAAAATCTTCACCACTATAACTAGAGGTTTTGGAAGCTCTGGTAGTATGTTACTTATCTGCCTTTGAATATGTATGTTTCTAGCTGCATCGAGAGATCTGTGTTCAATTTATTAAAACCAGATAGTTCAGGACACTTACTGCTCCTCTGGCACTGTAACTGTGTTATCAAAGTAGGTACTGCGTAATACAGTAATGGAAGTTAGTAATTGTGATGATATTTTAATGTTATTAAAAATAAAAATAATGTCTCAGTATAAAGTTTTTGCTTATTAACGTCTAAAAGAGGCTGACATTGTGAGGCATAGTAGTGAAAATAGATAACTGGAAATCAAATCTCTGTCAAAGTGATCAAGGGGAACTCCTAAGATGTTAAGTAACTATCAGGAATATGTACAGAAAAATTAATTAAATCCAAGACAAAATTTATTTGTGAAGATGCCATTTAAGATGGCTGCAGAACATTTTTATTTGCTATAGTTTCATATAAAACATAGCACAGTTTCCATAGTAAGTGCTTGTTAAAGAAAACTGCAATGTGCAGAGGCATGAAGAAGGTTTCCACAATGCACAAACAGCAGCATTGCCACCTTTTTAAGGACCTCATAGTACCTGGAACCCCTTTTCTTGTATAGGGACCCCAGTTACATCTGGAATCTGTGTTACTGCAGTACTAATAATAGTAAAGAGTGCCCATATGTGATACATGTCTTAAAATATAAGAAATGTGGCTTTTTTCTTCCCAGAGGAGAAGGTTCCAAAGAACCCTTCAAGAGCTACAGTGAGGCTTGATGTGGTAGTACTTGGAAATGAAGTTTTGCCATTGTCTGAGCATAGAATATAGTCAAGCAGATTTCTGTTCATTGCTTTTTGTTGTTTACAAAACTTAGGGTAATATTATGTACTGTTACCCTAAGAACTTGGAAGTGAACCCTGTGCTATGATGTTAGACCAGCTGTAACCTTTCCACTAAATTGTCTTTGCAGATCCAAGATACAGTTTTCAAACCAGTGTAATGAATTGTTAACAGCAGCATTTGATCATCAACCTGTATTTTCAGAGATACTTGGCTTGCTTTTTCAATAGAACGTAAGTGATGTTTGCAATATGATAAACAATCTAATTGGTTTGTGATTTTAATATAAAACTATAGCTGGCTTCAAAAGAGATGAGAATAATTTATGGAAGTATGGTCTTCACCTAGAAGCAACCTGGAAGCTTTTAAACCAGTCTGTGTGGAAGGGAGAAGATTCCTACATTCCTTAACTTCCTTTTTATTTTATTTCCTTAAGCTAATGGCTATTATCAAAGATACGGGATTGGGCAGGATGGACCTTTATTCTGAACGCTAGAACTTTTTTGGTGACTAGTGGCAAAGGGAAGTTTAACAGAAGTGACAGAAATAAAGAGGAGCCATCTGCATGTACTGGTAGATACCCTGCCCCTCGCACATACTTTCAAGATACTGAAAAGACTAATATGTGGATCAACCTGTTATACTGTAGCCATCACTTGGATATCTTCTCCCACTACACTGGTTCAGTTCCACATCCTTCTGCGAGAGGAATTTCCTGTGTCTGAGACTGCTTGATTCTTAGAAGCATGCTCCTGGGATCCAAGAAGCATACCCAGGAAGCCTTCCAGTTGCTGGAAGGACAAACTAGGTTTTTTTGTCTCTATCTGGTTGCTTCTGTGTGTCTTTACATAAATTTCCTTCTCTGTTACCTGTAAGTTTAGGCAACTTCATGTGAACATAATTATTAGGCATTAAGCAATAGCAGACACATGCTGGGGAAATTTGTGTGCAAATCATCTCCAAAATGAAATTGTAGACTGATTGTTCTGAGTTCCAGAAGCCCTGAAGTTTGGTTTGGTTTGGTTTGGTTTTTTGAGTGGGGTCAATGGGGGCAGGGAGAATGACAAACGAGGAGCCGGGAAGCCTGGAGTATAAGTGGCTCAAGCTATCTTTTTCTTCTGATCTTAGCATCTACCAGGATCACCCAACAGATTCAAAAGATGGCATGAGGCAGAGCAGTGTTTGGCTTATTCTATATTACTGGTAGTTTAACAGTGCTTTCTATAAAATTTTGGTAATAAACACGTGGTGGCGCATAAAAGTCAGTAGCCATGCATCTTTCACAACAATATACCTCTAGCTTAGGTAGTATGTGAATATGAGATTCTTAGGGGAGCCCCAGTGGGATGTATTTTTCAGTCACTGAGCTTGTAAGCGTAATATATTAGTTATGTCACGTTGCTGAATTTTACCTCAGCCTCCTCAATGACTCATTCCTCAGTATAATTTCTGCAGAATCCTTGTTGCTAACAGGTGTGTTCTGGAAGCCTGAAGAAGAAACTACACGCAGTGTTGAACAACATTACCTCTGACATGCACATCCATGCAAAAGCAGTCCAGCATGGACAGCAGCTCTGTCAAGCTCTTGGTTCCCCTAGAATGGGAAGAGATGTGCTCTCAGTTGGCAGAGGACCAGCTACAAAAGGCGGGTGAGAAGGCTGGCTTTGGCTGTCTGAAATGCAGTGGGGACATCTTTTGCTTGTCTGTTTTAAATACTTGAATAACCAAAGGCTGTAGAATAAATAAGCACTCTACCCCATTTTCCTCATCCTCTCTGCTGGACATACCCAGCCAACCTGCTTATCTGCTACTCATGTCACCATGCAGAAGCTTTGGCCTTTATATTAATAAATTTTACCATAAATCTTTTCTTCTACCTGCTGACATCAGCATTGTGCTATACAGCTCAGTTCTGACCTGGAACAGAATGAGAGGGTGGAACTAGGAGGAAAGCAGCTGGAGCTAGTCAGAACAGAAAGATAACTTGAGCTACTCCAAGGAAAAACATTATCTGAAATGTTTTCATATTCATGCTTTTTTGCATGCTTGGCCTCCAAGGCTCTGGTTTATTGTTTCTGTTTATTCTTTAAGCTATTTAGTATACTTGTGTTCTAGAATTGAAAGTTTTTCAAAAGTGTTTTGTTCTCCCTTGCTTGGTGTGCTTAAGCTCAGCCTGGCTAAATTTACTAGTTTCTCGCAGAGATTTTCATTCCCATTTCCCATAGCATTGAGTTGTGGTACTTTTGTATAGCAAGAGTCTTCATTACAGGCCAACTAGCATATTTCATTTGTAAATGAGTGCTTGTTCTTATCTGTGCCTGTTGTATATAAACACCACCACCCAATTTCTTTTAAATACATATGTGGGTGAGGAATTTCAAGGCTAGAGGGGAATCTTAGAAGCATAACTCCCATTAATCTTACAGTGTGAATAGCTTGCTTGTATTAATAGTTGAATTTTGGATCGTAGTAAGTATAGTTGTGTGAATCAGAACAAAGCATGATTGTGTGAGAGCAGAGCAGTGAGCAGTTCATTTTAGTTATATGCTGTACATCAGTATCAAAATCTTAACAGTTGTGTTCAAAGTCTCTGTGTTAAAAGCTGAGGAAAGAAAATATGAATGTAATATAAATGTAAAGTGCTGCTTTAAATTGCATAGAGCTAGAAAACCTCCATGTTCTTCATAAAATGCACTTACTGATTTCTCTCATGATTAAATATGTCTTTCTAAGGAAATTATGCATGTATTTCTTACTGTCCTTGTTTTTTTTTCTTTCCTAGGGAGGTTTTCAAAATGGATGACTGGAAACCACTTCTTGTTCTTCTCTTTTTTTCCACCTTCTGCTCTGTAGATGCACAGCAGACTGGTAATACACTAAATAAATTATTCTTCTTCAAGTTGATAGCAAAACTAACTTTTTCTATTTATACCCAATGCTGGAGGGAGATGAAGAATTGATTACAGTTTATTCTTTGTATAACTAGGAATAACATGGTATATTTCTATGAAACAGATATTTAAACTGAGATAGGAGTGTTTTCCTAAAAAAATGCAAAATTAAATGCAACAGCTTAATAAAATTTTGTTCTGTTCATGTGTGTTAAGGTTCTCTATTTTCAAAAGCAATTAAAAACTCTCACAATTGTAAGACCACCAAGAGTGAGATAAGTCACGGGATTCAGCATTTTTATTTTGCTAGTCAAGTCTTCTGGAAAATCTACTTGAGAAAGTATTCTGTACAATTGCAGAATGTTTAGTGCATGACTGTTGGGTAGGGAAGTATTACAGTAACTGCTTTTTACTTGCTCTACTAGTATGATATGCTTCTGAAAGGTGTGGAAACATATGAGTTTACTATTTACTACAAGTAGATGTGGCTGGCCTTGTTTAAGTTGGTGTCTTTTTTTTTTTTTCCCTTAGATGATAAATATTTTGTAATGTATGCTTGCAGAATGAAGCTCAAAGTGCATGAGTAACTTTTCCTTTGGACTCACTTGACAGCAGATCAATGCATTCTTATAGTTCTGGTTCACATACAGAAGTGTGTACAACAATTACCATATGCATTTATTACAAATGGGTTCTGAGCAGGCTGTGAGGCTGTGTATGGAAATTGTGTCGGTGTGAATTTCAGCATCTTTAATTTGCCTAGGAATGGTGTTGCAGAAGGATGTAGCCTCTGACCCTCTGTGTGATGAACACGGGAAAAGAAGGAACTAGTGGGTGCTGAGAATTTACCAGGATAGGTGGAAGGATTTTTTTTGCAAAATGCCAGTAGGTCCTGGATTCTGATAAGCGATCAGGAGAAAAAAATTACTCTTCCATTAGATTACACATCCCATAGGAAAATGGGAAAGTTACAAAGTGTTTCTTCAGTCTGCAGGAAGGCTTCTATGGCAGATGTTGTCTTCCTGGTAGCTGGATCCTGCAAGGCTTCTTGTACACAATGGTCAGTGGCTTTGATACTGATGTGCCATACACCATGTTCTTGTTGAATACTTACTATAACAAGAATATCTTACAGAAATTCAGTTGCAAAGGAGGAGGCACCAAAACTGGGCAGAACCTCCAGTTTATGCTAGAGAATCACTTTGTAGCAAGTGCTGGTAGCCAAAAGGAAGAAGGCATTCCTCAAATTGCTGTGGTAATTACAGATTGATAGGCTGAAGATAATGTTCAAAACGCAGCCGCACTAATCAAGGCATCACATTGTATGCTATAGGTGTTAAAGGTTCTACTTTGTCTGAGCTTCGAGAAATACCTAGTGAGCCAGCTGACAAGCACGTCTATGAAGCAGAAGATTTTGCTTCTCTGCAGGGACACTCTCACAGTATTCTACAGATGCTTGTACTACACTAGCAGAGATAGCTGGACTGGTCACCCACATTGCCCATGATATATCCTGTGAGAGTTGTTTTCTTCCCAGCTTTATTTTTTTCCCGTTCATATGGAATTGCATTGTGTTGCCAAAATACAGGTTTTAACTTTTTTCATTTTCCATATATTGCTAACTAGCTTTCAATAATATTGGCTCATAGCTGTGATAAATTTGGAGTACCTGTCTACCTTGAAAATACTCAAATAATGGTGAAAGATGGGAAAAGTGTTGGGAGGAAGGGGAAGGCAGAAGAAACATGTGACACAGTTGTAATGTATTTCATAAATGATAAAATGTACAGTCAGTTCTTCCTTGACCATGAGAAAAGCTAGAGAAGAAGCTGTAGTAATTCTTTCTTCTATATGGTCTTCATTGGGCAGCTTGTGAAAAGCCTTGTTGGCAGATGTTGTCTTTTAAGTGGATACTTCAACAAGTATTGGCCAGGAAGACTTTCAGCAGGTGAAGAACTCCTTTTCCACCTTGGTTTCATGTCTTCCTATTTGTCTTGATGCAATCCAAGTTCGGCTGGCACAATACAGTGATGAGTTTTACCACAAATTCATGCTGAATCAGTATTTATTGAAAAGTGATGTTTTGGAGCAGATTGAGAATTTGCCTTATAGAAGTGGAGAAACATACAGAGGGAGAGCTCTGGGTTCTTTCAGCAGAGTGATATTTCACTGAACCTGCTGCTAGCAGAGCTAAAGGCTGTGTCCCACAGGTTCTCATTGCTGGTTGAGAATTCAGTAATGAAGTTGAATTGCCTGCCAGGAAACTGAGCAACAGAGGCATCTCCCTCTATGTTGTTTCAGTTGGTGTCCAGAATACAGCTGAGCTTCAAGAAACAGCCAGCAAGCCTGTATATCTGTGTAGTGCTGGTAATTTTCATGACCTTCAAGATCTTTCCACAAGATTTTGAGGTAACTTTTGCAGTTGAAAGTCAGAGAGAAGGTAAGTTGTCCTTATACTTTTGCAGTTTCAGTTGCTCATGCTGTGTAAGTGTGTAATTAGGTTCTAGAAAAATCGTCCTGGTTTTGATGTTGTTTACAAAAGCATTACTGTCATGTAACGTGCTTGAAAGCAATGGGGCTAATTTTTGGTTAGCTTGCAGTTCAGGATGATTTTCCTGTTCTTTTTAACACATTCCAGTGTCTATTGAAATCAGTGAGCTTTAATTGTTAAAATATGAAGGCAAACCTATGCTGGGTGCTCTCTATAAGCTGAGCCTTAATGTGTTGCAAAGAAAATCAGGGTCAGATTCACAAAATCTAGGAAGTACATTCAATTTCATCTCATTAGGGCTGGTGGAGCCTTTTTTAGGAAACGTTTTGATGTCATTGAACAGTTGAAGAGAGAATTATTTCTTGATTAAGCTATGCTTTTGATAACTCTTAATTCCTTCTCCAGCAAAACTTTTTCTGTGATATGGAAGCCTCATGTCAGAAGCTTTGTGACCTTGATCCAAGTGTGCCAGCAGGTACAATTTATCACCAGAGCAAAACCAGCAGCCTGAGTAGCTTCTAATTCACTAGCAATCCAGAGCAACTTCTCAGGTGGCTGTGAGGGAAGAACAGAGTGCAAATGGCTGGCACCTGTGATTCTATAGTGGTGCTATATGGACAAAATATTTACCACCTTTGGCTGCGTGATGGCAATACTTGCCTATGTACATTTTGTTGTAATTACCTGTACTAACCAAGGGGAGCGGGGCAGTGGTCTGAGGGGTTTGCTGCAGTGGAATTGGCTGTTCTGACTGGCAGAAAAATTATTTATCTTGATTTTTCAGGAGAGTGAGAAAAGCACCTGTCTAGCAGACTTTCCTGTAGTGAGGGCAAGGGGCCAGTTAAGGTATTGTGTTTATTTCAGGTATTCCTTTTACTGTGAAAATCTGCTCTTCAGCACTGATAGGGATTTAGATTTCATGTTTTGTTGTAGCACCATCTTGTGTATTGCCTTGAAGATGAACCTTTTTTGTAGCAACCTTTTCTGATTATTCCACCAGTTATCCCATGGTATGACCTACATTCGTCTTATCTTCCTTATGTCTACTCTGCTTTTAGTGAGTTCCAGTGTTAATGTTGCAGATATTGTGTTTCTTCTGAATGAATCCAGCAAAATTGGGTCACACAACTTCCAGCTGATTAGGCCTTTTCTATTAAAAATTCTTGATGCCCTGGATATTGGTCCAAGTAATGTAATAGTTGGGTTAGTGCCATACAGTAATGAGCTAGAGTTCACTCTGGGCACGTTCAAGGATAGATTGGAAATCCTGAATTACTTGAAGAACTCAAGAAAGAGGCAGCAGGAAAAAACAAAGAGTACAGCATATTGCTGTGGTGGTCACTGATGGCCAATCCTTGGATGATTACACTGAACCAGCATCTAAACTAAGATGTAAAAGTGTTAACTGTCTATGCTGTGGGCATGCAGAACATCAGAGAGTAGCAAACTTGATAAAATTGTGACTTATCCCCCAAGGAAACATGTCACCACCATGAAGGTTTTTCTACAGCTGTCAAATATTGGGTGGAAAAATAAAGAAAGGGCTTTATAATGAAATTGTGACAAAAATGCTTGTAGTCCCATTACAGCTGATAAGTTTGAAAAAAGTTTTGTGATGTTTAGGTGATGACTGACCCAAATATCATCAAAGGAAGAGCTGCCCTGCTTAGAACCAGGTTCGGGGGTCAGGCTCAGGCATCGAAGGTCACAGTCAGAGGTCACAGTTAGGGGTCGCATGGCCTGTGTGTAGTGCATGGATCATCTGGTATCACATACCTGCAGTTCCAAAATGTGAAGTGGCTCGTAAAAGCAGTGGTTAATGCCTCAGTGGTTAGGGTGAAAAAAGTTCGCTTTGATGTTTCCATCTGTAGCTCCAAGTGGGAAATGTATTTCTCACTTAATTAATACTCCTCGAAGTCTCCAACTAGAGAAGCAGTATTGAACTTGAAGCCTCTGTCAGGCCAGCCCTTCACAGCAAGAGCTTGGAGCTTTGCCAGACAGAGATCTGGTGTGAACTAGGGTGGTTGTGCGTCTTTCCTTGCTGTCACCAGGATCCTCATTCTTACTGGAGAATCAGCTGTGCCATTGGATAGCGCCAGCCTTCCCAGGGCCATAAAAGCTTTGAAGGGAGGTGGAATCAACTTAACTGCTGTTGGAGTAAACAAAGAAAGCAAAGCAGAACTTGAAGAAATTACTGAAGGTCAAGAAAGATTACTCTTTGCACAGAGCTATGATGCACTTGCCAATAAAAAGGTAGGAAACTTGCTTCTGCAATGAAAATAACAGACAAGAATTCTCTCTGCTTCAGGGGTACCAACGTGCTGTCTTTCTCCACGGAAGTCATGCAGTTTGAGTATTTATTTTTTCCTCACAGTGGCCCTTGAGGTAGCAAGAGGATGAGTGTGGTGAGTGGGGTAGTTAATCTGACTTGGCTTCATTGGTACCTCAGCCGAGGATTTGATTTTGGTTGCAAGCTCTGTCTTGTTATGACTCTCCCAGGTAGTCTTTTAGATGGTATGTAAAGATATATTTCTTCTACAAACTAATTGCAGAAAAGGATGAATTTTATCTGTACATGGAAACTCTCTGAGTTGAAGTAGGATAGATTGGCCTTGCGTGGCCTTGCTGTGAACAGCTTCTGTGACTAAAGCTTCACACTGCAGAAAAAAGGAAATAATTAAACACTGCTGAAGTTATGTTCCTCACTAGTTTGGTTTTTTTTTGTGGGTTTTGTTTCTGTTTGTTTGTGGTTTTGTTTGGTTTGTGGTTTTGCTTGTTTGGGGTTTTGGTTTGTTGTTTTGGTTTTTTTGTTGTTGTTGTTTTGTTTTTTTTGTTGTTGTTTTGTTTTGTTGTTGTTCCTATTTTTGTTTTCCCCTATTTTTTCCCTATATTTGCAGCAGTCAAGTGGCAGATCTGGTATTCCTGATAGATGAATCAGAAAGCATGCCAAGAAGAAACTTTTCTGTCTTGAAGACCTTTATGATGAAAGTTGTGGACAGCTTTGTTATTTCTAGGGGCAAAGTACATGTTGGAGTAGTCCAGTACAACCAAGAATCCCAGAAAAACTTTCTCTTAATGACTTCTATACTGTCACCATGATAAAGGAACAGATGAACAGAACTGAGCAATTGCAGCCCTCTGCATTCACTGGCAAGGGGCTGAAGCTTGCGCAAAGCCTTTTTCAGACGGCCGATGGAGGCTGCAAGGGCCTTGTAGTGATTATAGGCAGAAATGCTACTGACAGGGTGGAGGATGCAGCAGTGGCTTAGAGAAGCAGTTGGCATAGGTGTTATCAATTCCTTTTAGCTGCTGGTGCTGCAAGAACAGTGGAAAACCTTGATGCACTGAAAACCATTGAGAGGGGTATTGTCAATCAGGTCTGTGAATCAAAACATCCTCCTACCCAGGGTAACTTGAATATTTTGTTGGGTGCATGATGATGAATATCTACATGGCTACATGCAGTTCCTGATGAAAGTACCTGAGCTAGCTGGACAGCTATGCCACTGTTTTACCAAAGAATACTGCTCAGGTTACTCACTCTTGTAACTTTCTAGACTTGTACCTGGGTTCAGTCAAGAACCACTACACTCATTAGTATGGTAAATAGCTTCTGAAGTGAGACAGCACCTCACATCTAGCATTCATATCCATAGCTCCTCAGTGTCTCAAAGGAGCCAGAGCAGATGTGCCCAAGGTATCCTAATCAAAAGAGAGAAACAGACATTTCAGTGATATTTATAAAAGAGCCTTCCAAAAACGTAACTTTGTCATCTACAGCTGACCATACTGCTTCAGTGGGACTGTCAGCAGCAACTGTTGACAAAACTTAAGTCTCACAGAGGCACGGTGGAGAAGGGCTGTGAGAAAATCCATCGTTGTGTATGTGGGAGGTATTGGAAAGGTGTGAGCAGCAAATCTACAGTAAGCTGAGATGCTACCCAAAAGCTTTCCCTATATAAGAAAGAGAACTTGCTATCTTTTACTATATCTTTGTGATGGCAGTGTTAGCTTGGATGCCACACAGCCTGAGGGTCTCCCAACCCCAAAGAAAATAAAGGTTCAGTATTGGCTTTGATTAATGTAGCAACTTTTATGAGATGCCAAAGGCTGGCTTTGTATCTGAGTTTATTCCAAGTTGGTGCTGGGTTATCTATCACCTTGTCACGTGGGAAGACTGAAGCAGAAAACATAAGCAATTGCTCTTTAAAATTACAGATTCTTGCCAGTTATTTAGTAAGATAATACTGTAGATGTGTTTCTTAAGTTGCAAAAAGAAAAATGTGGTGAATGACAAATGAAAAGGCAGAGCACTTCCTCTGCTGAAGGTAAGGGAGATCTGTGTTTTAAGTTTAAGCATTGATTTGGGATAGCAGGAAGAGACAACTGCTGGAACAATTCTCTCTGTGCCCATCCTTACAGGGTCTGTGGCTGTACTTTAAATCTCCTTGTTATCTTCCTTGTGTCTTCACCTTATAGGTGATATTTTACATGTGTTGAATACATGCTCTTTCTTATCTTTGTTATGCCATAAAACTGATCGTACCCAGTTCTCTAGGTTTCATTCCCTTAGTGACCAGAATCTTACTGTGTGAAAGGAACACTGGGGTGACCACACTGCTTGTCTAAGGCTTGTCATAACAATGGCTGAACAAAAAACTGCCTCTCCTGCACCTTGGGCTGCTGAGCTCTTAAACACAGCAGGTGCTTTTCAGAGAAGAGAACAGCTGGGCTTGTTTCAGTGTGAGCTCTGCACCCCCACCCCCTGTTTTTCCCACCAAAAGCTGAGCAAACCTCCAGCTGAAAAGGCATGGCCTGAAAGCAGAGAGAGGAGGCTGCTGTGGAACTGGAGTGCACTGCTAGTGGCTAGTGCAGTAGCACCTCCTGGTGTTTCGTGGCCAGAGAACAGGTAGTAATAGGAGTTACTGCAGTAAACATCTATACAGGCACACTTGTTTAGAGAGAGAAGTTAAGGAAAGCATGTTGACTTTGATCCAACCAATGCATGTATTTATTAAGTTCTGCATAAATTTGTCTCATACAACAAAAAATAACTTCTTGTGAAGTCTGTTTTATACTGTCATCTGTTTTCCTATATTTGCTGACCTTCTTTTCTGTAATAAATCTATTAATTCCCCTTTCTCCTGTCACTGTCTCTTAAACTGCCAGATTTTTCAGATTTAAAAAACTGCATTCAAGGTACTTTTTACAAGGGCGTGTAGTGATAGGGCAAGGGGTATGGCTTTAAAGGAAGAAATTCTTACCCAGTGGGTGGCGAGGCAGTGGAGCAGATTGCCCTGAGAAGCTGTGGATGCCCCATCCCTGGAAGTGTTCTTGGCCAGGCTGGATGGGGCTTTGAGCAACCTGGTCTAGTGGAAGGTGTCCCTGCCCATGGCAGGGGGTTTGGAACTGGGTGGTCTTTAAGTTCCTTCCAGCACAAACTATTCTGTGATTCTGTAAGCCAACAGGGTAAAAATATACCTTTGCAGCAGTAAGGTGGGGTAGTTTAACAAAGTGGATGTGTGTGGGAGAACAAGGTGATTAGAAAAAGAGCTTAGCTACACAGAGGTGTTCACTCCTGCAAATAAATACAGATTATCAAAAGAGTATAGAGTACCTATCAGAAGCTGGTTTACATATTCTCATGCAGAACACAGTAGCACTACAGTGGATAATTTACTGCTGTTTTGGTGTTATTGCTGGTATATTGAGGAGTTGGCAGGGAATGTTTTAAGAGCTATGCAGCATGTCTGGCCAGTTGTCAGGGCTATACTGCTGAGTCCATGGTTACCCTTTGCACTCCCTTCAAATTATGTGGTTGAAAAGACACATATCTCAGAAACATCTCATTGTGAAAATGTACTTTGTGTATGCTGGACTTGAACACATACTGGAAGAAATATCTGATAAATTTTATGTTGTTCATGGAAATGTTTAATCAGAAACATCTCTCACAATTAGAAAAATTCTGTTAGCTGAACTGCTGATGACCTTTGCATCACAGGTGTTCTGTGAATCTTGAAATCAGATCTATAACCTCACAACCTGGCTGAGGGGCATGACTGTGGGGTGTGTGTAGACATATGTGTATATAGATATCTTTAGCTGTTTAAGAGAAATTTTTTCTTGTCGACTAAACAAAAAATATATATAGATTTTTTTTATATTGTTCTGAGGCTTGAATGTTGGCTGTTTTAGCCATAAAAACTCATCCAATGTGATCTTTTAACATTGAAAGATTTTCATGCTGCTTACCAGCAAGTCATACCCTCTAGGGGGCAGTTTGTACCACAAGTGAAAATACTGAAACATAACGATGGCTACTCTGAGGTGAAATTATTTCTGGATTTATTTGGTTAAAGAGCTAAACACATTCATCTTTTATATGTGGGGAAAACCCAGAAATCCCTGATGAAGCCTATATGGAATAATGGTCTTACAGGAAATAGTCCAAACTAGCAAACATGGAAAACAGCCTTGTGTTTGGTAAGTGTTTTAGAGTCAATAGCTAAAAAAGGAACAAAATTAATTAGGGAGAGAGCTGTTTCACAGATAAAATTGCATGCTTCTGACATCTTTGCATAGGCACAACAATGGATGATAACACATCTAGAGGCACAGAATAAAATTCAGCATGACACATGAGGAATTGAGGTACAAAACAAATAAGTCAAGTGGTTTAGCTGCTTGATGAGGGCAAGGTGGTTGGGGAGGTGGGATTAATTAACCACATTGCAGTATTTGCTGTTAAGATCAGGAGCTGTGCAAGCCTAACTGAGGTAGCCCTTGCCTTACAGCAGCTGTTATTCACAGTGGATTTATGACATTGCATGTAGGCAGTGCTGCGTCTTTATCTCATGTTTGTTTCTTTGGCCTGTTGTTCTACATTTGCATGTATCATCTGGTCTGGTGACAAAGCGATAAAGCACAGCCAACCATCAAGCTGTTGCACATTTCTCCGTTGATAGCAAAGCTCATGGAAATGTTTGCAGGAATAGAACCTTTGAGGACATTTGGCAGCTGGGGAACAGTGACAAGTAATGTAGACCTTAGTACCTGCAAGTTCACATAGCCCCAGTGAAACTGGTGGACTTGATGGTATTTTATATTTATGGAAAACCTATCTCACTCATTCTGACTTGTGGTTCTAAATCTACAATATTTGATTTTGTTCCACTCCCATACTTCTGACAAAAGTCAAGATTACAGATAGTGTATGCTTATAGTTTTCTGTTTCTTCTAATTTTTTCAGATTGCGACGTAGATCTTTCTATAGCAATTGATATATCAAGGCACATGCAGCCAGTGTCCACCGTGCTTCTGAAACAGAAATTGCAAGCATTCCTTCCCAAGCTTTTACTCCAGATGAAATTGCTGCCAAATACCAGCTGTAATGCTGGCTCTTTAGTCAACATTAGATTCAAGTTCCAAGTATGGGCACAGACCAAAGAATTCGTCTTTGACTCTGATTTTGAAGACTATAACGAAGAGATCATCCAGAGGTTCTTAGGTGCACAGACCACTGTGAACACCTACCTGAATGCAGACTTCTTACAAGCACTTGAGGAGAAGTTCTTCAATGTGACCTCTGCTAAAGTGAAGGTAACTTAATGGTACGAATGTACATCTTGGAAAAATTATGCAGTTTGATGTTTACAGTCTGATGCTGAGTACTCCAGAGAGACAAAAAGGTAGTTCAGGAATTGGTCCATCCAATAGACAGAATGACAGAATGGTTGAGTGTTGGAATGAATAAAGGACTCAGCATTCTGATTCAATGTGAATCACGCAAAGCCATTTATTACAGAAACAAGCCTCCTTATATATGCAGCTATTCTCTGATCACGCATCCACGCTCCAAGTATGCATTCACTAATTGGATATCATCTATGTTCATGAGCTGTCTGCACACTGGAGTCTCACTGCTGATGGGTCCATTGATTTACATCATGTTGAGGCTCTGTTATTGTAGAACTGCCTCCCTTCCACGGCAGGTCCTGTTTTCAGCTTTCCAGTGTGGC
Organism: Streptopelia decaocto; assembly: GCF_964273445.1. NCBI lineage: Eukaryota > Metazoa > Chordata > Aves > Columbiformes > Columbidae > Streptopelia > Streptopelia decaocto. Next base: position 118,611,362 of record NC_138655.1, on the reverse strand, counting down.
CTTGAAATTCCTTTGGGCCTGGCTAGTTCAATAACAAATCTCCATCTAGCAGAAACCCCTCCACAGTTGAGGAACCTCTGGAGGTCACTGTGTCCAATGCCCCTGGTCAAGGAGGGTCAACTAAAGCAAGCTGTCCAGCAGCATGTCCAGATGGCTTTTGAGTATCTCTAAGAATGAAAACTGTACAACCTCTCTAGGCAACCTGTGACAGTCCTTGGTCATCCTCATGGTGAAAAAGTGTTTCTTTATGTTTATATAGAACCTCCTGTTCTTTCATTCATGTGACTACATATACCAGTTCCAATTCCCTGAGTGCTCTTGCAGTGAGATGGTGCCCAGAACATTTCAGTTAATACGTATGATCACAAGTATGCTTACAGAAGACCTTCTTATATCTACCATGTACTTTGAGTAGTGGAAACAGTTTTCTTTCAAAAACTCTTAAATCCTGATCCTGAATCTCTGTCCAGCATAATGACAGCTCTAAGCAGAAGTCACCACAAGCATCATCCAAGAAATTTGTTTACAAAAGTCTATTTGTGTAGTTAACTTGTCAAATAGTTTCCAGTAACAAAGCTGCATATCATCCAAGAAATTTGTTTACAAAAGTCTATTTGTGTAGTTAACTTGTCAAATAGTTTCCAGTAACAAAGCTGCATTCTGCTCAGGGATCTTATGGTCAAGAAAATCTGCATAGGTGTTGCAGTTAATTCTTCCATCTTGAAGTGAGGTGAAGGGAGAAGCATAAGACTTGATCTGATCTCTTCTGAAGTAAATGGGGGGAGTCTTTCCACTTAGTGGAAGAAATTTAAATCTCATTGGAATGTTTCAGGGTTATTGCCCTGGCAGTTTTTTTCTTAAGACACTGACTCAGTAAAGTACTGACCATGTCCTGTAGTAGCTGTTTAAATATTATTCCTTACTAAGACCTCCATGCAGGAAGATCTTCCTTACAAAAGAGGACAGGTTGGCCCTTGCAAAATACATAAGGAATTTCCTCTATGGAGCTTATTTTAACTTTTAGAAGATGTTAATTGTAGTCTGATATTATTTCATCCCACTTGATGGGGTGAGAGCAGTTAACTTTTAAATACTCTGTGCAGTAGCCAGGAGTAATGACAATTACTTGAGAGCTTCAATTAAATCACAAGTTTACTAAAAACTCAGTGGAATTTCAAGGAATACTGGCTTGGCAAAAGTTTGTAACTATATTATAAAACTTAACAAGACTTCAACAACAAAACTCACAACGATATCACCCTAATGTGCCCAGAATAAAGAGAGAGAGAGATTAACGTATCAGAAGAAAAGCAAGATTTCACCACTCCAAAGGTCAGTCAATCCAGCGACGATCTCTGTAGTTCTCTTGGTGGTGAGCGCAATGAAACTTCACTACTAGTGTCCCAAGTGAGGAGTTTATATACTTTAGTTCATTTGCATGTGAGATAGGAGAGGGTGGCTCATCTCCTCCCTCTGCACGCTCCTTGTACTAATTAAGGAGATTGTTCCAGACATGGGTCGGTGGTCTGAGAAGTAAGTCAGTTGGTCCTCTAGGGGTAGCTGGTGAATCATAATTTCCCCTAGCTGGTCAGTGATTGCTCAATGACCATGTCTTGGTTCCAGCCCAATTAATAAGGCCTTCATTTTGCAAAGAATAGGTAGGCCTCAAGGAAGAGGTACATCCTCTCTCCGCAGCACTCATCTCTTCCTCCTGCCAGTAGCTGCAAAAAAAACAGCTGTTTAAGGCATAACAAGGTGCATACCATCACCATCACAGATGTGGAGTGAGAAATTGTTAGAAATTCTCCTGCTTTCAGGTGAAAGTTGGCATTCTGTTTTTTTTACAGCATTTATATATATACAGCTTACTAATTTAGGTGGTAATTTTGTGCATAGTCAATACTATTTTTTCCCCAAAGATTTCTTAAAATATAATTTTATTCTGAATGGGGAAAATTACCACGTATGATTTTTCTTCTTTTGGGCCTCAGTAGAGAGAACTTGTGTGACATACAAGTAAAAGCAGTGCTTTTTTTCTCCTAATTGCCAGTTCTGTTAGATCCTGTTGAAGATTAGAATTAAGCAAGGCTTCTTTCTGCTTATGCATTATTACTAGAAATAAATGTGCTGCATATCTCAGCACTTTTCCAGTGGGTTAATATTCCTTTCTGATACTGATAATGTGCAAATTGAAAACATAAGACTTTAGAATGCACATGAAATCACAATTTAATCTTCCTTGGATCCTGAGTAATAACATGCTTGTTCTGTAAAGATTATTAGTTTTAAACATCATCAGGGATAGTGATTTCCTGTTGTTTGCATTTCTTCTTTTATTTATCATGTTTGTTTTTCAGCAAAAGAGATGTACCTAATTCCAGCATTTTTGACAAAGCAAGACTCAGATGTGTACCAGCGAGAGGTTTATATAAATGAAAGCTTTGTAAACATATATGATGCCCACACTAACACCCCACACTTCCCTTCAGCCCCATGTTTTTAAAATGAAAGGATTGCCAAAAAATGCATCAAGCCCAGGCCTGCAGTGTGGTTTCTAACAGTCTGTGGTGTGTTTACCCATCTATGGTTCAGCTCCCCACTGCACCACACTCTGCTTGAGCAAACATAGAATCAGCACCAGTTCCTCCATCTTGGATGTTTGGGAACTTTGCACCACCAGAACAAGTTAACTCTGTCTGCTCTTAAATTCTGGTCTCCTTGATGTTTTAGCACAGAAGTGGGATGTTTGGTGTTACAGTCTCTTAATTTGCCTTTTGTCACCTGTGGAAAAGTGCACCTTAACAGAAGTATTTCTCTGGAGTTTGCACTGTTTGAAGCTGTGCATTGTATAGGGAATGTAAAACAAGAAGGATGGAAGGGAAGGAGCTCTAGCTGTGCTTGTCCACTTGTTGGTCAGAGTTTCAGAGGACTTAAAAATTATTATTGTTGGGGGCAGGAAGTGGTTTACCTGTGTAGCCTCTTTCTGGGAAACCTAATCCACTGGATGAGTGACCCCTGAGAAGACTTCTGCTGGTGAGAAGTGGGAAGGTGAGGAGAGAAATGGGAAGAGACTGGTAGCTTGAAGAGGAACTGTAAGAAATGGTGCTTTCCTCAGCCCTGAAAGGGTCTTAACTATATTGACCCGAAAAGGCAGGAATGTAGCCAATACAAAGGGTCAGGATTAGCATCCTTATGTGCACTAAGCTTGATGTCTTAACAAGGAAAAATATGGCAGAGTGGAGCAGGGGGGTGCACTGCGTATGTGGGAAGGGCAAGGGGACATGAGCATCTGCAGGGAGATGGGATTGGACTGAGAGAAGTGCTTCAGAGTGTGGTTCAGATGGCAGCCAACTGGAGCCGCTCTTGCAGAAAGGGAATTTTTTGTTTGGTCTCAGTTCCACATGCAGATATGGGAGAACTCTTCTGACATCAGAGAAGGCTCTGCAGTGGATAAGTTACAGCAGAACTGACCTTCCACCTTTCTAAGATGGCAGATATAATTAATAGCAATGCTGTGAACTGGTCAGCAAGATGAATCCCTCAAATGGAACTGTGGTCATGGAAGACTCGCTTCTGTGTTCTGTTTTCCTTGCTCCTCAGCACTTTTTCGAGCACATGTTTCAGATCTACCACAGTGTAGTGCAGTTTGACCACCATATAGCCAGTTTTCAATGTAAACTGTACATTTTGCAAAGACTCAACTCTTAGTCTCTTCTCAATTGACTTGTCAGTCCTCCCTTTCCCTACAGGTTCTGTTAGTATTTTCAGATGGGCTGGATGACTCACTGGAAGATCTCAGAAAAGCAGCTGACTCCCTTCGCTTTAAAGGTATTACAGGACTTCATTGATGCTCTGGCCTCCTGCTACCAATGGCCCAATGTATTGTTCCCCCACAGCTTTTATGCATAACATTACCTCTCTATGTTCATATGGCATTCCCCAGGAGCCACTGAGAGAGTGTTTGCTTCTCCATGTGAACCAGTGTACATGATGGCTTATCACCGTTTGGCAGATGATGCCACAGACATGCCTAGGGGTGCAGAGGGCCTGGGATGGTTCTGGTTTCTGGAGTCCAGCTCCAGCAGCTGGGGCAATTCAGGGCAGCCCCTCTCACTGATGAGTGTAGCACCAGAGGTTAGACCCAACTCCAAGTTCTGGAGAAGAAAACAGTTTTACAGTTCTGCTTGGGCACTAAGTAGCAGTTGGTTAAATATTGTTGGTTAAATGGTATCATTCAGGTATTCACTAATTTAAATCTATACTTACATTGAAGGTCTTGATGCACTGATGTTAGTTGGCCTGGACAATACACAGAACTTGACTGAACTTCGGGAAATAGAGTTTGGCAGAGGGTTTGAATACAACAAACCTCTGAGTGTTGGGTTTGCAGAGATTGCAAGCATCTTGCAGCGAAACCTTGTAAGTCCTTCTGTGATATAAACAAAAGGGGGAAAATCAGTCTTTGTTTTATTATTAATATACATTGATGAAAAGTTTCTTGTTATTTTTCAGGATACTGTTGCAGAAAGGAAATGCTGTAAGATTGTTTGTAAATGCCTTGGAGAAAATGGTGATCTTGGTGGCCAGGGGAGTCCTGGAAGGAAGGTAGGAGAGCTAAGATAGACATTACTTATGAATTGCTTTATTTTTTAAGTTTTCATATTTTTGTAGTATTTCAGAGCATGCATGTGCCCATGATCTTTGCTGTTAGGACACATGAAGGAGAAACATGAAATGTGATAATTTCTCTGCTGTATGTTCATATTGCAAAAGCGGTTTTGTAGTTAAAATCATTCATACATATAGAAGTCATTAAGCACTCTCCTTCACCAATTCAATGGAAAATGGAGAGGAATTTAAAAATTGTTTGATTAACCAAGACGCTTATTAGCTATTGTGAATGTGAAACTTCCAGCCAACAAGCTGAGAGTAGAAAATAATCCTTCATCACCAGGTGTGAGCGTTATCCTTTTGTGCCTCTGGTTATTCAAAATATCCTCCTCTTTAAGTTTCTTCTGATCCAATACAGTACTAATTTACATTATTTCCTTTAAGGTTTTATATTGTCTGTTTTAAGCCTTTTAAGTATTACGGATATCACCACTTTAGCAGCATGCTAGTAGGCTTCATTATTAAGGTTTTTAGTTTGTTATCTCCATTTGACTACTATTCTGTTATTTCTACTTATTCCAGTAACATGGTAAGTAAATTATATTCGAAGTTAACACTCTTCAGTTATGTAGTTACAGTTAAATGCATTTTTGGTTATCTCTTAGCAGAAGTACAGTTTTCTAATATTTATTCATAAAGCAATTTACTGATTTCTTGCATTACTCTTGTTCATTTTCTACACCTTTCTTTTTTATTAAAATGTCTCCATTAGTGTGCTTAGACAAAATAGTGTTCAGAATGTAGATATGGTTGTTTTGCAGACAGATATCATGCCTGGGTTATACAGCCTACATTTGTAAAAGCATGTTTTTGCAGCATGAATTTGTCTCATTTCTGTTCATCTTCATTCCTAGAAATTTTGTTTGTTGTAGTTTCAGTTGTTCAAGCTTTTGCCTGCGGGTATGAGGTTTGCATCACTTCAAATACAAAGTTGCAGTATTCCTAAAAGTCTTTGTGAAGTATTGCAATATCTTTGTCCTAACAAGTCTTCAACTCCTTATATTTTTCATTTCACCTTAGAATTTCATTACCGTAGTGCTTCCTTTTCCAAATCACTAAGGAAGAGATTTAATTTGACCAAATATCCCAATGAGGTTTTTTTAACCCATCAGGCAGTTTCCTGAAGTAACATACTGGAATTTTATATCAAACATTATTTGGCAGGGGAGGGAGGGACTGTTTTTGTGGTGTGTTTGGGGTTTTTTTCCACAGCCATGTTATATATGTAGGACTGTTCACAGTGTCTGTGTAAATGTAGTTGATGGAGCCTGCCATCCTCAACATAACCAGATCTAATTTCAGGAAATGTTTCCTCTCTCCATGTGCAGAGTAATCTGATAGAAATGAACCCAGTGTGCTTGGAGAACAGTGTTACTTATCTCTTAAGTTCCTGTTTTTCAGGGAAGTACAGGTTACAAAGGATCTCCTGGCCATCCTGGTGAGGAAGGTGGGGTTGTAAGTAAACATTATTCCTTCCTGCTAAGATTATGTTGGCTGATGCCTGAACCTGTTTGCACTTATTCTCTCAGTGCTTATGACTGTGAAGCTGAAATGTGTTTAAGCAGTGTGTATCTGAAGGTAAATAAATGGACTTGATCCTCTGTGCATCTGCACCTCACCATAGTTATTAACAGTAACAATTTCTAATGCAGAAACAGAATGAATTAGAAGGAATCACACAAGAGCATCTTCTGTGGTACATTTATGACCAACTCATATACTCACTTTTTGTGACAGACTGTACCAAATTCTGTGCTGCTAGTTCTTCTAGAAATTGCCATCCTTTCCCTTCTTAACATGAATGAATACCTTATGACTGGCTAAATTTTGTAGTGTGTTTTAGTGATTTCCAAACCCTTTGTGATGTGCTGTTCCTGACATAACTTGAACTTAATGTGTATAGGTCAAAGCGCAACCCAGTAGGAGTATTTCTTCCTCTTTAGCTGTCTAGAAACAAACAACTCCCACAAATAATAAGATAGAAGTTCCTTAGCACCATAAGCACAGAACAGGGTTTACAACACTGCACCCATGACATTAATATTACTCCTAAATACAGGGGAGAATCCCTCAAACCAAGAACCAGCCAAGGATTTATCTCTTTATATAACTGCAGAATCCACATTGGACTAGTTACAGTTCTCACAGTAGATTGGTCAGCCTGAATTTGCCTTTGATGAGTCAGCCTGACACAAGCCCACTGTCTATTAATGGCAGGATGATGTGTCAGGGGAGGTTCAGGTTGGACATGAGGAAAAGGTTTCTTCACCCAAAGTGTAGTGGAGCACTGGAACAGGCTCTGCAGGGAGGTGTCACGGCCCCAAGCCTGACAGTGTTCAAGAAGAGACTGGACAATGCCCTCAGACACATGGTGTGAACTGTGGGGTTGTGCTGTGCAGGGACAGGAATTGGACTTGATGATCCTTGTGGGTCCCTTCTAACTCAGGACATTCTGTGACATTCTATTCAGAAGAAGGCAGTATGGGAAAGGACAGTTGTCATATGGGATTTTCAAAAAGGTGCATTGTAATGGTGGTTTTACGGTTTCTTTGGTAATCACTGGCTGTAACTACTGGAGCAGTTTCTGTGAATTTTATTTTTTTTCAGGTGGCCTGGTTTGCTGAGCAATGGGCTGAAATTCCATATAAACATTTTCTAGAATGGCTTATGTGTGTTGCTCAGGAGTAGAACAATTTTCACATCCTTTCACAGATATGAATGACATAAGTAGGAACTAAAATTCAAACCCTGAGAGTTTAAAACAGGAAACATCTTGAACACATCGAAATGGGATGCCTCAATTTTTTCACCACATCATTTTGATTTGAAATATTCTAAATCTTGCCTTTTTTGAAGTGGTGAAGGGATGAAAACAATTTTGATTTTGGTTTTGTGTATGAAATTGAATTTCTGGTTTTGACCTTCTGAGAATCCAGAATAACCTTCTAGAACAGATATATTACAGAAGTCTTGTTTCTGAATATTCTCATCCCTTTTCTGTGGCAAGATGAGAAGTGGTCATGGCCACACTTTGAGAAACTTTCTCCATCTCCGTGTGAAGCCTACAAATAACTTCAATATTCAGTTAAAAAACAGAAGGCCTACCTTCAAGTACAGAGATTTCAGTCAGAGATTGGTAGTGCAGTATAAAACCTGGCATGATAGTGAGAGCAGAGAACCAGGTGCAACTCAAACTAGTGACTGACTGTTCTTTTATGGCCAGAATGAAAAATTCCAGTTGACTTCCATTTGTGTCTTTAATGTAATGAATGGTGGTATAATTGTGTCTTGCTTTAATCTTATATGATGATTTAATCAGTAGCCATCATTATATGGATGAGTTGGAACATTCTCTTTTGTTTCTTAGGGGGAGAGAGGACCAGTTGGTTTCAATGGGACTCAAGGAGACAGGGGATGTCCTGGTGCCAGAGGCCATAAGGCAAGTTATGTCACTTTGAAGCATTTCCTAATTTTGTTTCCCACAAACCTGTTTTCCATACCGAGGACAAATCCCTGTGTCTTCCTGAAGCATGGATGGACACCAAGACCCAACTCTAAGGGTAGCAGACAATTTTTGCTGTCTCCTTTTGAGAGGTACTATGTGTAACCAAAGCACGGTCAAATGACTACAGAGTTTGCTGGCTCAGCAACTTCCGAGTGTCTTTTCCACCACCATCTCCAGACTGCCCTTGGGTAAAGCTGTAAAGCTTTACAGAACAGGAATGAAAATGAAGGCTGTAATGTCTTCCCACAGGGAAGGGGTCAATCCCATCTGTGGCAGTAGGGGATTTTATGGTAGGGACCATGAATACTGAGCCCACCACGCCTCTGCACAGCAAGCTATCGTGCCCTGCTCCTCAAGCTCAATAAAAATACTTTCACCCAATTTGATCTATGTTTGTTTTCAATTTCAGGGGGCCAGAGGCTACAGAGGAAGTCAGGTATGTGTATTTGTGTGTGATCAATTTTCTCTGAGAACAGTGTTCTGCTTCCTTTTTAAAATCATGTTGCCTTTTAAGATGAAAATATCAACAAGGAAGGAAAACAGTGTAAAAACTTCAGAGTATTTAATGTACTTTTGCTATGGTTGTATAAGAATGGTTTTAAGTGAGCTGTTAGGGATCACATTATTAAAAACCAGTACTTGTATTTTAGCATGGTTGCAGTCATAGTTGATTTAATCTAGTTGACAGGAAAGGAATTTATTTATATTAACAATCTGTCAAGATGTTAATTCTGGTAGCTGAATCTCATATTGTAATGGTTGAGGCTGCAGAGCAGAACGGGGAAAAAAGTTTGTGACTAGTATTTGTTGCAGATTTGGACAGCATTTTCACTGAATCATTATTGACACTTTCAATATCCAGACCTCTTCAGTTGTTTTTGTCATCTGCCAATCTTGCAACTCTGCTTATTTAACCTTTCAAACATACTTGTTCATTGAAGAGATATTGTAACCAATTCATCAATAAAATGTGGAGCCTGGAAGATAATGATCTGGCAATATTAGTTCCCAGGCCAGAGCAATTAAAATAGAATTCAGATTGTGTTGGGTGCTTTGATACAAATTCCAAACCTGAGAAACTTTGTGAGACATGTGAGAAAGTTCAGAGAGTGTTTCTGATACATCAGCTCTAATTAAAGTACAGCTCTGACTTTTTGAATTCTCCTATGTGTTTTTCTTCCCTTCTCCATTTTCTGTTGTGTTCCCTGAAGTAATTTGTCTTTTAAGTATCTGAAACATCTCATTATAGAAGAGAGTGCTTGCTGACAATTTTGATTTGTTCAAGTTGAATCATACAGTAGGACTTATCAGGAGCACAAACCCTGCTGAAATCCAATGAATATGTGAATTTCTTCATATGTTGTGTCATTATATTCACTAATTTATTTGAACTAAAAATATAAAACTTTCAGCACATAAAAAATGTGATTCAGTATTGCTAACTTAGTAAGACTGAGGCAATTTATCAAAGCCTGCAAAGTTATTTGGAGAAAAAATGCAATACTGAGTATTTAATACTATGAATTTGGCTCAGGTTTTCTGAGGTAGGAAATAAGTGAGGAAAAATTGCTTGCTTAGTGCTCAATATTTTTTCTGGAATCCTTATTCAATAAATTATTGTTGGTGACATATTAATCTTATCAAGATGTACAGCCAGCTATTTTTTCTGGTAGTACATACAAAACTGTTACAAATGAATGAAAAATTTCCTCAGGAACTATGACTAGGTGGTTTTAAAAGTCAATTTAGCATCAAAACCTACAAAGTGATTGTATCGGCGTTCTCTACCGGGGTGAGTCTCCTGAACAAGAAGTTAACATCGCAAAGTCCCTAAGGTTGGCACGGGTGTTTTGTGAGAAAATGGCTTCTATAAATGTTTGCAATATGGTCATTTGTTTTTGCAGACAAAGGGAAGAGAAGAGCAGTGTGTGTTTGAATGGGAATGTGACTGCTGTTTATGTAGCAAGTATCACATTGCTGAAACATTAATGAAGTTTCTTTAATAAGTCCTAAACCCTACCATCAGTCTTCTGTAATTGTTTTTATCATGGTTATTCTTTCTAGCTTTTCAATACACTGTTCATGGTATACAATTATTAAAAAAAAAAAAAGGCACAATACAAACACATATAATGGTTGACACCAGAAGTATGAGATTATCAGCATGTTATATCAGATACTAGTAGTTAAATTTTGGAACAGATGAAAAAGCAGAACTTAAATCCTGATGAAGATCTATAGTTTAGTAACCATTGTTCTTACTCAGTGTTCTTAACTAAGAATTGTTTTAAATGTTAAGAATTCATTAAATATCTGAATTATTAGTTCTTGTTTATAATTATTATTCTTAATTATTCTTGCTAGCCATTGAAAATGAGTATTCTTATTCAAGCATCCAAAAGTATGGTGAACTCTTCTTCCCTTGGTCAAAGAAGCAATTGAACTGATGCTAATAGGGTTGGGTTTTTTTGCTTATTGCTACAGGGTGAACATGGTGAGAGTGGATTTGATGGCACTAACGGAGAGCAGGTAATCATTGCTTTAAATGTGCAGTGCAATTAAAGACATCTATCTCAGGGTTCAAAAGTACAGATTTTTTTCATTTTGAATGGACTTTAAACCAGCACAGAAATGCTGTTGTTTAGAGTGTGTTTACATGCTTGGAGTTTAAAATTTAGATCGAAGTTGGATTCTGCCGGGCAAAATCTGGGGACCACATTTACTAGAAAGAACATCCATTATTTTTTTTCTTCTTTCCTCCCTCTTTGTGAGTCTAGGGAGAACATGGATTTCCTGGACCTTCTGGAGAGAAAGGCAACAGAGGAAAACAGGTGAAGTATCCTTTATTGTAATGTTTAGATTCTATGGCAACATATTTCCAGAGTGTAATGCTATCTGTAATGCCTGTAAGTTGTTTTTAATAGCTGCCTGTTCTCTAATATGATGTGGTTCTAGCTGTAGATTAGTGTAGCTCCACTGACTTAAACAAATCTGTATTCTCTTATCTGACCTTCCTCTAATACATATACTATTTAACCTGTATCTGAATTGCTTGTGCTCTTTTTATGAATTTAGGGCAGAAAAGGCCCCAGAGGAGAACCAGGTGAACGAGGAGAATGTGGTCTAAGAGGAGATCATGTAAGCATATTCCTTCTTATTTGTTAGATTGCTCTGACTTGTGCTTGCATTTTGTGATGGAACTGCCTGAAGTATATGTGAAGAGGTTTACACAATCCTAGATGGTCCAATGCTCTGCAAGTAGTATGGCATGTTCCAGGAGTCCTGAACTCTTTAGATGCAGATGGACTGATCTGTTTTGATATGTTGCTTGCAAGCAGATGTTTAAACCTCAGGTCTCCTCCTTGTTGCTTGTGGTTTTGTTTTATTCATGTGTTTGTGTTTACCATGAGCAACATAACTCCTTTTCGAGCTACTCAGTCCTCCCTGGTGGTTCCCACATGACAGAGAAATTTCTGGATCACTTGAAAACCCTGTGCACTGACTCTTGGTTAGCAATTTATAATGATGCAAAGGCATGTTACTACTTGATTCTGACAGATTTTTCCTTGCATGCTCCAGAGCCCTGTATAAATGCAGTTCCCGAGGACTAAAATTTTGGTGGAGAAACCACACTTCTTGTATCCTAACTTTTAAGTCTTCTCACACATATTTCAAAGACCTTTGTTCCAAAGGGTTAAATATAGTGTTGACTCTTGTCTTCTAATGCTTCTAAAAAAAAACCCAAACAAACAACCCCCCCCCAACCCAAAACCCCCACAGGTGTAATGTTAACTTGCCTCTTTGAGAGATCAGTATTTCACCCGTGTCTAGCATGAAGTGGCTAAATTTAACCCAATCTAGAACTCACTAAGTAGTTATGATCTTAATTAACTATACTGAAACAACCAGAACAGCTTCACATTTTCGGGGCTTAATTTGTTGTCCATTAGTAATACTTTTAATCTTTTTGCAAAAGAAACTTGTGGACTTTGCAGAACTTCCTATATAGTGTTCTTATAAGCATCTTCATTTAAAATAGCCTTTGTATTTCTTGTTGGCTGCAATGATGAATCTGATTAATCCTGTTTCCATATCCTGCCTCTGTAATCAGAGTAATAAAGATGTGGTCGCTGAAAATGCTGAGCTTTCTGCTTAACTTTTCAAGGGAGATCCTGGGACTAACATTAATGTTCCTGGTCCTAAAGGTGAAAAGGGAAACACAGCGCAGCAGGTAAGTGAGTAGGTCTATATTATGGAGAGAGGATCTGCATAATTTCTAAGTTCTATTGGCTGTCCAGTGACTAAGCAGCTCTTTTACTTTGTGTTTTGCCTTTAGGTGTATGTTTGCAACACAGAAAGCTTTTGAGAAGTACTTGGTACTGTAAAAAAAAAAAAAAAAGTTTAAAACTTTAACAAAGACTATGGAAATATTCTCATAGTATAGAGCTAAAGGAATATATAGATTTAGTGTAAATATATTATTCTACCACAAATTTACATTACCAACCTGAGAGGCTTCTAGTAATGGGTTGCTGGGAAAAAAGGCATTGGGTATCAACAGGCTTTACTCATTTTACTGTGGAACTGCTGTTTCTTCAGGGTGGTTGATAAACTCCATTTTGACCTGTACCTGAAATATAAAAGCTGGGATGTGTGCTTATGCAGTGATGTCTGAATTTTTAAGAGGTGTTTGAGCAATACTCCAAGAAAAGAAACATAACAAAAATCACAGCTCATTTTACTGTTGCACTTTGTTTGGAAAGAATAAGCAAAATTGATAACTAGTTGGACAGTAGTATATAAGTGATGGTGGATGAAAGCTCGAGAGGTTGAGAACTAGGAACATGGGAGAAAAATCCACTGTTTTAGAAGCTGGATTCTATCTGGACAAGTTGGGTTGTGTGCACATGTTCGGATGCATGTGTGTGGACATGTTTGGATATGTGTGTGTGCATATATGCCTTTGTAGAGTGTGCTGAAAGCAGTAGAAAAACCGTGAGGGACACTCTTTGGAGAATAATTGTGTTTTACTGACTTTTTGGAAACAAACCTCATCAAACTTTCTCAAGAAGTCAAATTGAAAGGCTGAAGTAAAAATGATTTCACAAAAGCCTTGACCAACTATCAGCTGTTAGTAACAGATACTGCAAATCCAAAGCAAACCTGATACCTCTGGTTTATAATTTTTGATTGTAAATTATTTCAGGAAATAAGAATCATTTAGCATGATACAGCTGATTGTAATGAAGTTATTTAATAGAAACAAAGAAGAAACGTATCAAGAAGGATTTGTAAGTACAGGAAAAAGACAGTGTTTAAAGAGCCTGTTCATTACTTTGTTTTGCAGGGAGACCCAGGACCACATGGACTCCAAGGAGAGCAGGGTGATGCTGGCCCTGATGTAAGAATAGTAATCAATACAGGGTGGAAGTAACTGATACAAGATACAATGGGGTTCCCATTGAGAAAATCAACTTTTCTTTCTTTTATCCTTAAGACCTGCAATGAGCGGGAACAAAAATCTTCTAAAATTTTCATAGTGAAACATATTTGTCTTCAAATTTAGAATCTTATGTGTATTGCAATGTCTTCTGTGTTTTTTTTATAAATCAGGAGTTTGCTGTCACTTTGATTTCAGATCTGATTCATATGAAGTCACAGGCCTTAAACTCAATGCAACCTTTTTTATGAGCCTTACCTGCTTCATAATTTCGCCATAGATAAATCTATCCCTTCTTCCTCCCCATGACTGCAAGTTCTGTATGTCTGTTCAAGTCTATATATAAACTCACTGGCAGGTGAGCTGTTCTTTTTTATCTATGGGAGACTGGAATTTATGAAGACACCTCTTCTAGTCTGTCAGAAAGGTACCTAATGCCAGAGTCTGGAATTATGATTGGTCCTCAGTCAGGCTGCTGAAACATGCTAAAGGCCTCTAATGATGTGAGGTTTAACAGTAACATTCACTAGTGCTGCTGAGCAGTGTGCAGCAGAAAGCGGTGCAGACCTCTTAGCTCAGAGGCAGAGAAGAGGGCTTTTATTTAAACCAAGGAGCAGCTGACTGGCGAGATGTTTCTCAGAATTTTGTTGAGGTGCCTTCCATCTGCACTCACTAAGGATCTAAAGCCTTTTTTTTTTTTTTTTTTTCTTTTCATAAGGCTTACTTGTGTTGGAATTTCTGTTCCAAATCCACTCTTTTATTGTTTGTACCTCAAACCTTTCCTTAGAAATAATCTTTGCTTTCTGTAAGCTGCCTTTGTTGTGATTGTATGTGTAAGGTATTTTATTACAAGCTGTTGTTTCACATTTTGCTCAGTGTTCTGCATGTAATCCCTCATGTCACTCCCTCCTAGGGTACAGCAGGTCGAAGAGGCTCCCCAGGTGTGAAGGTGAGTGGCTGACACTGCTGCTACTGATCTGTTAGATATGCAGCTACATGTCCAGCCTGAGGATTTGCTGTTCTTAAGGGAGGAATTTCAGTGTGATGCCAAACACAAGTGTTTAACAACCGAAAGTCTGCTTCAAGCCAAGGCAGCCTTTGGATCTCAGGTGGATGTACCAGAGGCCCTCCTGACTTGAAGGATTTAGAATTGGAAAGAAGATTTCATTGAAATAAAAGGACATGTACTTTTATTATTAATGCAAATGTGGGAATGTAAATAGAAAAGAGACTGTTGCTAAAGATGCTGGGAATGAGTAGTCAGGCTGCATTCTTGCAGCAAAAAGCCCTAGTCAACTCCAGTGTGTCGTGATTGTTCATTCCAGGAACATCCTCTGGTGGAAAATTCTCTCATGTCATTGTTAGGTGGTAGCCCTGGTTTTCCTAGACCTATACTCCAGGGAGCCAGGATGAAAGGAAACTTTCCTGAGATGTAATTGGTAAATTCTCTTCTCTTAAATAAAGTTTTAGATAATGTTCTTGGAAAAGTTGTTTGTCCCAGGGTATAAATTACAAACTAACAAGCACAAGAACTCTGTGCTTAGAAAATAAAAACATTCAACTTGTTTAGTAAAACCACAGAGTGCAGAATTAGTTGAACCTTTCGAGACAACCTTCTTCATCTCCATGTGGGCCCCTCCTCCAGTGATGAGGCCACCCTTTTGCAATATGCTAGGAAAGAGGGAGATGACTGAACTTCACAGCAACAGAGAACTTCCAGACTGTTTTCGTTTACGTACTTGATGACCAGCTTTGAGTTCTAACAATATAACAAACAACTTTGCATTGGTCAGTAGGCATCAAAAGCTCATATTCAGCTCATATTCAGAACACAGCTTATGTAAATAACCTGTTCATTGAAGAGCTGTAAAAAGCAAATGGCAAATAGAGTTACCTTTATCTGTCTTCTACGTCTCCTGGAGGAACTAGATGGAATAGTAAACCCTGTAAGTTGACACTGGCATCCATCTTTGGGTGAGATTTTGGGTGTTGTGTCTTCCCACCAAGATCTCTTGCATGGCAGGGAGTTGCAAAGCTGCCACAGAGCACAGCACAAGGTGTGAGAATTTCTCTGTACAGCCTTCCTGGTGTCCCTGGGCCTGGAAGTAGAACTGTATAGTCCTAATGTTTGCAAGATCTTCAAGGGCACTTCTGTGGACCACAGGATCTGGCTCTGCAAGGAGATACGATGTGGCCAGTTCTCCTGGAAGAGGAAGGTTTTGTGCTGAAATGGAACAGAATGGAAATTAATTCCTTTTCAGATGAAGATAAATATTGGTGGTGACATACTCAGGGACAAATAATCAAATTACAGGCAGTGAGCCAGAATTCACGTAGCTAATGCCTAAGGACTTGTAGCAGGTTTAGCTCTTGATAGAAGTCACTGAACTAATGCCCTCGTCAACAAAGTTGTTAACTTCCCTTGCAGTCAGCATGAACACTGCTTTTCACCATATCCTAAAAAGGACAGTTTCCTGGGGCTTCTCGTTCAAAATATCTGCTGCTTTTTGTGATAAAAGGGCAACTTTTTGAAACAGTTAAAAAAAAAAAATAAGGAAGCACAGCTAGCCATTCTTAGCATAGGAACTAGTCACTGGACAGAAGGAACAGAACATGTGATGTAGCCTCAGAGAGGTGTTTGTCATGGACAAGAACAACACTTCAGTCTGTGTTCCGAAAGCAAAGCAAAATAGTCAGACGGAAAGTAGAATAAACTAAAGAAAAGCATGAGAGAGAAGAAAAAAAATAACTCCTTTGAGTTTGATTCAAAGTTAATTTAAGTAGCTGAAAACTTTCTATTGGTTTTGGATTCTAGTAGCATGTGCCTAAGGAATTTGTCCATTTCATTGTAGTCAGAGTGATTTTTGTGGAAATCTATTGCTGTTTGTTTTTTTACATCTGTAGTAAGCCTAGCATCAGTCTACGAATTGATGTTCCGTGTTACATTATGGTAATACACTAGCTGAAATGCCTTTTTTTCTATTTTTATCTTTCATTTCATTCATGTGGCAGAGAATGGGAGTTCAGAAGTTCAGCCTTTTGAATGTGCTTTTCCTCAGGAGATTCTTTCTAGAACCATCCATTTCCTGAAAATCTTCAGACAAATGTTTCTTATTTCTCCTGTGAAAAGAGATCTGCAAGTCCTGCAATATCGTGGTACTAATTATCAGCATTTTACTCAGTTAAACTGACTCATCCTCACATGGCAACTTTATGTAAATGGGAGCTGGTATAGTATGCGTTTGAGGGGTTTTGCGTTTTTTTGGGGGGGTTTGTTTTGTTTTTTCCCATCATCCAGGAAGATGTGACTGGCCTCACTGAGTAACCAGAATGAAAGGTCAGGAGTATAAAGACATCTAATTCTAGGATGAATTGTGAAGCCATGATTCCCCCTCAGAGTAGTTCTCCATGGATAAGAGTGAAGAGGATCTGCCCATGTGTCCTTGGCTTTGACTTCTCATGGTTTCTGCAGTGGACAAGGGTAATGCAGGAGACTTACTGAGACTGTGGTGCAAAAAGCACTTAGCAAAATGCGAAGTAGGTGGAACTGACCTCTTGTGCTGCAGATTTTATATTCATCTCACACCGTAAACAAAAAAAAACAACTATGCAACTCTTTTGCCTTTTGAGTTTTCTTCAACAGGAATTTGAAGGTGCTTGAAAGCTGTTTGGGAGCATTGAAAAACATTCTATCAATTGATACTCTGTGCAGATATTAAATTATCTGTTGATGTACATATGACCAGTGTTAATTTGTTTGGTCTGATTGTTGGGGTTATTTTGTGTTGTTGTTGTTTGTTGTTTTTTTTTTTTTTTTTTCCTGGCAGGGTGAGCAAGGAAATCTGGGGAATGCAGGTTACTCAGGAGACCCTGGTCTTCCAGGCCCACAGGTAACTAAAAGAACTTTTGAGATGTTCTTATGTTAGCTATGGGAGAAGATGAGTTGTCAGTCTTGATCTTTTGCTTTTCTTTTGGAATGCTTTGTTTACTTCAACTGATAAATATTATGAGTAAGATTCTTCCTTGGAAAGTCTCCTCTGTAACCCCGAGGAATTAAATGTGCCGAGTTTCTCTTTGCGTTTTTGTGGGTGCAGCTTCTAGTGAAAAGATGAAAGGCAATAGCAGAAATAATTAATTTAACCAGCCACATCTCTAGCTTGCAGGATATTATCAAGCAGCTATCTTCAACATGTAATTTTTAGAAATTGCTATCTATAAGTACATAAAATCTATTGCATTTTTGAATATACTGTATTTCCAGGGTGAATTAAAATGCTGAAATTTATATACTGATTGACAAAACCAATGAGGAAAGCTTTGTGTTTTAAAAATTAGCTTAGTGGAGTCATTTTGAAGAGAATTATGGTGGTAGACAGCTCAGAGTAGCTTCCAGTTTTATGACACTCTTAGATGCTCTAAAGATGCTCTTAATTTTAAGTTTTAAGGTACAGGCATCAGGAGAAATAGTGCCTAGTTGATAGTGGCTTGCTTATGGCTCCTTTGGTATCTTAGGCACCTCAGTGGCTCTCTTGAGTATGGTCCTCAGGCAGTGACCATCTCAGCTGCTTCACACAGGCAAATCCTTACAACCAATGCGCGAGAAGTTTCACTTGTATATTAAGGCTTGTGAAACAAGCACTTGGATTCTGGTCATTGCAGCAATGTAATCTTCATTCAAGGGCTATCAACATTGAAATGACTTTTTTTTTTTTTTTTCAATGGCTTTTTTACATCAGGGCCCAAGAGGACTGCAAGGGATCAGAGGACCTCCGGGACCACAAGGCATGCCAGGCCCTCTGGTTAGCGTTAAATAATACATTCCTCCTGTGCACATTAGGGCTTTTCATTCTCAGTGTTGATATCGTTCTCACAAAGAGTTTTTTAAAAACTTACAGAAAGAGGAAACTGAGAATTCTGCAGTATAGTACTTAAGGAAACTGATTCACAGCCTCGTAGATAAAATAACAGCCATGAAAGTAAGTTTAGGTGGGTGAATAGGAAGTGAACATCAGTGTTACCAAGCTTTTGCATAATTGCAATGAAAAGCCTTAGCTCTAGATTCAGCTCTTGGTTCTGTAGTAATAATATGGCTTGCAGCATGTATAAATACAGATGTACAGTGGTGTAGTTGAGGGCAAAGTTAGATAATGGTCAGTGGTTTCATTACAGTTTGGTCTGTGAGACTTAATGGTAGGGTATGATGAGGTTGTAACTAATGAAAACTGCCTGCTGAGCTTCTCACTTGTGCCATGCTCTTGATTTTGGGGGTTCTGATTCTGGAATTACACCAGTGTAACTCAGGACTGGAACATCCTACTCTGTCAGCTTCGGGCATCTGCTTCAGTCTTGCAATGATGCTCATGCTTATGCACTGATGTGTATTTGTGCATATATATATACATATTTGTGCACATACGCATGTATTCACTAGGTATCTGTGTAGAGAGAAAATAGCCTTCATGTCATATTTAATAATTTTCTGAGAATTCTAAAGCAGTTGTACAGGAAACAGGAAATAACTGGAATGATAGCTTGACCAGTAACTCTTACTGTGAACCTTAAAAGCCTGTTAATGTGCTAATATTTATACTGATTCTGTAAGAATTTCAAGTGACAATGAATCCTTGAGTGCAATGAGCCCTTGATTTCTTCAGTGTGCACCTTTTAACTGATACTTCTGATTACAGGCTAGTCTGGGGGCCCCAGGTTCACCTGGCTCTGTTGGGAGGTTAGGTGCAAGAGGACCAAAGGTAAAGATTTTTAAAAAGCCTAATTGCAGCATTCTAACAGTATAATTCATTCAAGAGCCTGACTGAAGTATGAACTAACACTTGTGTTGTTCCTATGGAACACATGAAGAATGTTAAGTTTTATAGATGTTTTTAGATGGCATGTGAAGGCAAGTGATGTGTTCAAGGTAATCTTACAAGTGTCAGAGCTATACTAAGAAGTTTTTTGTGTTGTCATGACTGCTGTTCTAAGTGTGGTTCTCATGCCCTATGCCCCATGGTTCTCATTGGGGCCTGGCTTCTCACAAAATGCAGTAGGATTAAGACAGTTCTGACCTTTGAGTTTGTTTTATGATTCCTAGAATCTGTCTAATCCACTGAAAATATGTACCAGTTATTCACAGAATCCTAGAATATCTCAAATTGGAAGAGACCCATAAGAATCATTGAGTCCAACTCCGTGCTCTTCACAAGATGACCTAAAACTAAACCATATGACTAAGAGTGTTGTCCAAACACTCCTTGAACACTGTCAGGCTTGGTGCCATGACCACTGCTCTGGGGAGCCTGTTCCAGGAACCAAACACCCTCCTAGTGAAAAACCTTTTCTTCATGTCCGATCTGAACTTTCCAATTCCATGAAGCATAGCTGCTTATTTTAACCTCTTTGTTCTCAAGATTCCTAACCAGTCCAAGGTACCTTGACTGTTACAATGTCTGTTATACAGGAATGAAAATGTTGAGATTAACTGAATCAACATGAACTGAAAAAGAAAGTCTTATTATACCAATAGGTAGTCCACATTGTGGTTCACTTACTTATAATAAATGTTATCTCTTCCATTTATTAACGTGTGTTGATATGGGAGCCTTTAATAAAAATAACTCATACTAGGGATTGTTGCATCTTTGAATCTAAAAGGCGTAAAAATACCAGTTAATTAAGCCTTTCAGTCTCTTTGAAGGATTATTACATTCAGTATATTATTACATTCAGTGTCAGAAGTATCAGAAGATCAAAGTGCTACTATGAAAAGAGTCACTGTGAAAACACAGTGAAGCAGTGACAAAAATTGGGAAGAGACACAGGAATTTAATTCATCATACATTACATTTTTTCACCCTGGTTGTGCGCTGTTTAATATTGGGGTTTGTGTTAGAAGCAAGTTCACTAATATAGTGAAAACCAAAAGAGAAACTGAAGAAAACTTGCAAGAGATCTAAGAGCATCGTGAAGACAACCAGCCTGATAAATATTGTCTGCTATCAAAGATGCTTCAGGCTGTTAGAATTTCAGGCTATGTCATACTACTATTAATATAGTTTTTTTCCAGAAAACACTCTTTTCACTGATAATTCTGTATAACAATGAGAGCTTTTTTGAGCAAAGGCCTTTTGGGTTTAGCTACATGAATGCTCAGCATAATCTGGTTTGCCAAGTACTTCCCAGTTCCAACACAAAGAACCTTCATGAGTCTGTAATGGAATGCTTTTGACTGGCATAAAGAAGTCTATAAAATATATAAGCACACTTCAGTCTAGCAGCCAGTTTTACATTTCAGAAAGAAAAATTCTCCTGAATGACCCAAACTAATGCCTTTTATGTTTTGGTTATAACAGGGTGAACCTGGTGACCCTGGAGAGAAGGGGCCAATGGGATCAGCTGGACAGAGGGGCATGCCTGTGAGTCTTTCTACCCTAATTCAGGGCCCCTGTAGTTCAATACCCATCTGGCTGAATCAGTACAGTTCATTCCCTTCTGTTTTCTGTGTTTGATACAATTAAAATGATTTTGCATTTGGCTCTTGGTTTCCTTGTGGACACCAGATTCCTTGTGGGCTAGAGAGAATATCTTTCTCCTCAGATTGTCTGGTAGAGACAGAAATTTGCTAGAGGTAGTGCACACAGTGAAGAGGAACTGTGGCCTTAATACTTTTCTCCTCTGTACAGATTTTGCCACCATTTGCTAGTGGGTTTAGACCATGTTGTGATAGCTTGCCATGCTCATCAGTCTTAACAGCCTGGGCACCTGATTGTAGTGGGATATCTTTAATTCCAAAATGGAATTGGATGTAAATCTAATCCTTTATTAAAAGCTAACTCATGATCTATTCAACCTATGCAGGGTATGGATGGCAGAGATGCCTATGGTCTTGAAGGAAGCAAAGGAGTAAAGGTAAGTGCTTAGAGTTAGGACATCTCACAATCTCCATTCTGCAGTGTCAACTCAAACATGACCATCTGCGTTTGATGCGGAAGAAATGTAAGTCATGGCCACAGTGCCTTTTTGAGGTTCAGTAAGAGGCTCAGGCTTTCCACAACCATCCTTTTGAGAAATTCTTCAATATTATGTTCTTTTGAGAACCGCTCTCTCTTATTCTTTCACTTGATGTGTGTATGTCTGTGTATGGATATGGGGGATTGTACTTCCTGGAGCACACAGTCCTTTCTCCCCATTTCAGTCTACTTGACTAGCTACTCCTGTTAGCAAGTGTTGGTGGATCAACCACCTTGGACTCTCTTAATTCTTTCAGAGGAAGGATTCCTTGACTATCAAGTTGAGGATGAAACTCTCCAAACATCCTTGTTGTTTTAATCTGAAATATTCTTCCTTGTGCTCCTGTGGTCAGCAATGAGATCTGAGGATTAACCTCTGAATTTCTGCATGTTTAGAAATTCTTATCATTCCCTTCAGAGCCCTGAGCCCTGAAAAAACAGCAGTGAAATGCCTACTTCTATAAAAGCATATAGGAATCCACCTGAAATAAAAAGTATTTGTAAAGGATAGGTCAGAATCATGGCACCTGTGGATCAGTCCATGAGCAAAGTGGTCAGGATGTTGGAAACAGCTGCAGTCCTTCTTTCAAGGAGTTTGTGTAGTCCTTCCCTGTGGCTTGTGCAACAGAAGTGGTTCAGTGGTTCACACTCGCTTTTTGTAGGAGAAGCAGGGTGTTGTAGAAGCTGCAGAAAAGATATGAAAAGCTTCTCAGGAGCCTTTCCAGTTGATGAGCTCCTTTTTCTAAAATGGCTTTTTATTAAAATGGCTCTTGATGCTTCTTATTATCCATTTTCTTATTAGCCCCAATAATTTCCTTTGAGGGGAGAGTTTCACAGGTTACACGTTACATGCAAGACTATTTCTTTTAATCTCTTGGAATCTCCCACTTAGTCATTTCAGGGGACATTCTCCTTGTTACAAGAAATGAGGAAGAAAGGTTTTGGCCAAATCATCTTGTCATCATTCATTGTTTTAAAGGACTGACTTAAAGCCCTTATTATACACTGATGTGTCTGCCCAAGGTTTGGCAGACCTGAATTACAACAGTTAACACAAACAAATAAAAGCAATTCACCCCAAAACAGTGGTCCAGAAAATGTTGGTTTCCTCTGATAGCTAAGAGAACAGCCCTTTAGTATAGGTTTTACTTAAGGTTACTATCAATTATATGAGTTCACAATTACATTACACTTTCTTAGGTGTCATGTGGGGCCTATGTCCATGTTATTTTCTGGAGGTTGTTGGATGGAGTCATACGATGTTTGACAAGAATGTCCACTTTTAAAACAAGAACATGCATAAGTCGTGTGAATTCTAATAGTTACTCTACTGTCAAGAGAAGGTACACTTCAATTCTGATTGGTCTTTGTGAAAGTTCCCATATTTCTCATATATTCGCAAAGAACACACCGAAAACTGAAGTAACTGAAATATTACAGTATCACTGTTTAGTAAGGAAGGTACAACATTTTGGAACTGCGTTCAAACGCTGAGTTCTCAATTTTAGACTTATGATTGCTGAACATTAATTTCACTGTATGTTACTAGGAGGCATAAATAAGTTTTGATAAAGCACTTATTTGAGAAATTGAATGCTCTTGAAACTCCAGAATTTTTAAAATGTTCTTCCTTTAGATGAACAATGTGTTAATCTAAAATGGTGTCATTTGAGACCAGAATAGTAGACACTGTTACTTGAATGAGTTGGAATGCTAAGAATAATTTTTGGTTTGGTTTCTTTTTGTTGTTGTTGTTGTTTTGGGGTTTTTGTTTGTTTGTTTTTGTTTTGTTTGGGGTTTTTTGTTTGTTTTGTTGTTGGGGGTTGCTTAAAGACATCAAACACTAAGCAGATCACAATGTTCTAGACTCTTGTGAAGTCTTTTTCTGTTCTCTTGGTAGGGAGAATCTGGATTCATAGGATATCCTGGTCTAGAGGTATGAATAAATGGGCATGTCTACCTTCTTTATGTCTCTTTTTGAATTATTTTTGTTTGGAACTGGTTATCTGTCTTTCTCCCAGTCTTCTCCTTTCCTATAAAGTTCTGGTTTTCATTAATTTTCAGGGAGAAGAGGGAGATCCAGGCATTCCAGGAGCTGAAGGACCCAAAGGAGTTAGGGGTAGAAGAGTAAGAATAATAAATCTGCCAACTCTGTGAAGAGTTCTATAAGTAAAGACCTTAAGTCATAAGTGTTTCCTCACCAAAAAGTTTTGAAATTGGTTTCCACTTTTCATCTTTTATTGCCATAACCTTAGGTAAGAGGTCTTGAGAGAATGTAGGTCTAAGTCTTTAGAGATGTTAGTTGCTAACAATTCATAGGGGTAGTAGTCTGTCTTTATGAAATGCAGGTTTTTCTCTACTGAAATTCTGCACCTGTGTGTGCAACTATAAAGAATAAAACTTGTATTTCTATTCTTAGGGTAATGCTGGCACACCAGGTTCCCTGGGAGATCCAGGGGACCAAGGGCTATCAGGACCTATGGTAATATATTTTTGTTTTTTAAAAAACCCTGTTCAATTGCACTTAAACTTTCTATTAGATTAATGGAATATTTAATAATGTTTCACATTATAAACTATGCTTACTCAGCCTGGCAGTTGTATAGAGTTATGTCTTGCCTCTGGTTGTGTGTGAACAAGAGCACCTACTGTTGGAAATGGAACTACAATGATACAATGCAGGGCAGAATTTCTTCCACAGTATTTGGAAATCTCTTAAGGTTCGGTAAATATCTAATTAAAAAAGAAGAGAGTACTAAAAGGTAGAACTGGATTGTTCTCCTGAAAGCCGATGTTTTGGGTTTGGGTTTTTTTTCTATTTTAGAAGAAAAGCCATTTGAAGTCAGATTTGCAATTGTAGGCATGCACTTAAAGCTTAAATTGACTGTAACCTGTTAATCACCATATACAAGTAGATATCTTGATGTACTTTTCTGGTGTCTGTGATCTGCATTTTATACAATGAAAGGTTTTATTCTCTATCTAAGTAGGAGAAAGGATTATGGATTTCAGTAGGATTTAGAACTAACATTGTAGTGAGTTAGGAAAATCCCTGTACGTGTCTATGTTGCAGCAGTTCTGCAAATCGGCTCCATAGTGACCAGAAACAATTCCTACTGATAATTTTATTGTTAAACTTTCAAAGGTTACACTTTTAGTTTTAGTGTGGTTTTATTCATAACAGTGTACTTACCTGTATAACATGGCCCACCAGGATACATACAACCTAGAAGACAGGGGGATTTTGTCATTGCTGTTATCACTGTGCTGGTCAGTGAATGTACCTGTCCCACTTTATTTTGTGATGCTGGGCACAACAATGGCCAAGAGTACCACCTGGAATGCATTGCCCTCCCTGCTTCCCTGCTGCTTGGCTGCTCACATACATTACAGACAGACGGACCTAGTGTGCTGATGAGCCAGATAGCTGTTGGCTTTGCCAATCCATGGCCCAGGAAGTCTTCAGAGAGATTTCAAGCTCAAGATCTTCTCTTCAGATGCAGAATTGAGTGGAGCTTGGGAGGTATGGGTTTGGTGGGATTATTGTATTAGCAGTGCAACAGTGAAATGGGAAAGTGGGAACTCTGTGGGAAGAGATAGGGATGCAGGAAGAGGTACAGGCCGTAGGCATTGCCAGCCAAAACAGGCCTGTTTCACCCATCCTTGATTATCTGTATGGGTCAAGTCTGCGCATCTCAGTCACCACTACTAAGCTGCTGCAAGTAGCATTTATTAGGACTCAGGCAATTCACAGTTAACTCTTGCTGTACGGTACCAAAGAAGAACTAGCACCTGCTGGGAAGTGGAAGAAGGTAAAAACATGGAATGGCTGTGATGGTGCTACCAGCAAGACAGCAGAGATAATGAGGAAGGTAGCTCAGGCAGAAGATGAAGGAATGGAAGGTTAATTGGAGGGTGAAGGAAAAAAATCTGGACATGGGGTTGTAATTTGTGGGCATAAGGAAGTATATGATTTTTGGTAAACTGTAATGTTATGGTAGAAAGATGCTAAGGTAAACGTTGTGGGATGTGGAGTTCAGATTTTTCTGGTATATCTCACTGCAGCCCCCTGCAAGTAAGTGAGAATTTTCAGTAGGCTTGCTACGCATCTGTATTGCACACATGATGAAAACTCTCAAGCTGCCTTAAAAAAAAAAGTTTATTTTCCCTGTATTTTATTCCTGTTATAAGGATTAAACAATGCTTTTATTTTGAAAAAAGATACTTGGAATCCTGGCATTTGCTCACAGCTCCCAAGAAGAAGGCTGCAGACTGGTTGGACAGTCAGGATGTGTGTGTGGTCTGTGGGATCTCTTGAGGTAGAACTGTGGGGATTTTACCCTGCAAGAGAAGAAGACAAGCCTGTTACACATCAGAGGTTGACAAGGGTTTAAGGTGCAGATAACAGAACCACAGCAGAGAAATGACTGTTTAGAAAGAAAATCTAATTCCAAATTATACTGGTCCTCAAGGGCAACAAGTATGAACATTTATAAAACCATTAAGGAAAATGGACCAAGAAGTAGTTCCGGGAAGCAGTCTGCAACTCTGTTTGGAAAAGGTCCACAGAAATCTGTGCTGGGAACTGTCTCCTCATATTTCAATTTCACAAATGGTTGTCAGGGAAACACTACAGTGCCTGCATTTTCTTTGAGCTAGAGAGTCATAGATGACAATGCATTATCAGGGACTGATTTTCTGGACCTGTGTTTAATTTGTTTCAGGGTGCCAAGGGACCAATGGGCACCACTTTAATGGAAGTAAGTAATCACCTTACAGCTAGCTAACTGCACACTGCATGGATTTAACAGGTTTTGTCTTCCATTTATAAGCACTGACTGCAATGATCACAATTAGCTGTTATGAAATAGTTTCCTTTTCAAATACTTGTCAAAGTGCAGTGGGTTCTTCTGTTTGGCAAATAATCAAGGAATGAGAAACAGTTATGTATATGGATTAATGCCATGTCCAAACATTTACAAACTGTTGGACCATTAATACTCCTTTATTTGTTTCTTCATTCAGATCAGTTTGCACACCAGCTCAGGTTTACGGTTATTTTTCACCCTTTTGTAGAGGAAGGCATTTTCTCAGCAAAAGCTGTTTTCACTGGAAATAGCAGAGTAGGATTTCTTCAGAATCCTAATCCCATGTAAAATAAACACTGCCCTTCCATGGACAACTACTTGCACGCAATACTATTGCAAGTGTGTTCTGTGTCCTGAGGGGGTCCTTTCCTCCTTCGTGGACCTCTCTCTTCCTGTGTGAGTTGCTGTTGAAATGCCCCTTCTCCTGTGGAAGTGCCATTGCCTGGTGACCTCCTAGATCAGATTATTACACAAAATAAAGAGTGGGTAAATGGTTGCTTAATACTCCAGAGCATGATTAAATGCCAAGAGAGCATGTCTAAAAGAAACTTAGGTTTCTACAGCAGGGGCAGAACATCTGTACTATTTGAAATACAGAGGAACTGGAATGTGTGATTCTGGAATTACTTTAGTGAGAGTTAGTTCAGGAGCTGAGATATGACCTACAGCTCAAACCAATAGTAGGATTTCCAGTCTGTGGTGGTCTGGCATTTGCCAATTAATTGCTTTTTTGTTTTGGTTCTGCAGCCTTGTGAACTTGTGAATTTTACACGAAAAAACTGCCGTAAGTAGGGAGCATCTTTTAGCTCATATTCCACCCAGTCACTGTTCTTAAATGGAATAGCCTCAATTGGAGGCTCTGGAGACAGGTAGTTTGTATCTGGGTTCAGTTTGATGATGGCTGCTGTCATTTGAGGGGTTTGCAGCTGATTTATGAAACAGGCTTAGACTTTTTGCTTGTTTTTCCTGTCTCTTAATTACAGAAAACTGTTACAGATGCCTCTTTTCCTCATTTAACATTAAATTAATTCTTTGGCACTGTGCAAACTCCCTTTGGGGAATTTTCTGAGAGAATACAGTATTTGTATATCACCTGACCTCCAGATTTGCAGTGTTCATTCTCTCTCGGACTTGTGTGCTCAGTGGAAACCAGAACAATTTATTTGTGATCCAGTAAAACCACACTATTTTGAGTATTTAGCTGTGGAAGAAGAGTGCTCTCATCTCACTGACAGATTCTGTCAGTCATCTGAGCTTTGGCTCAGGCTTTTTAGTGAAAGCAAGTAGATATGTCACTATGTTAATGAATATTTATTTACTCTGCATCTCTTCATTTCAGCTTGCTCATCAGGTAAGCTCATTTGGCCTCTGCATGTCCATTCTTTTATAGACTTGAAGAAAAACCTAACAATGTTTGAGTTATGGAAAGGTTTTCACACAAATTTTTTATTTCAATATACAGATACATGTCCAGTTTATCCAACTGAAGTGGTGTTTGCTTTTGATATGTCTGAAGATGTTACGCCAGCTGCATTTGAAAGAATGAGGAACATTGTTATGTTATTGCTGAAGATCATTAAGATCAGTGAAAGCAATTGCCCAACAGGCGCTCGTGTGTCTGTTGTTTCTTTCAATGTCAATACGCGCTATCTCATCCGATTCTCAGAATTCAAAAAAAGACACTTGCTGCTGCAAGCAGTCCAGAGAATACCGCTGGAAAGATCAACTGGAAAACGTAATATTGGGACAGCCATGAGATTTGTTGCAAGAAATGTCTTCAAACGTGTTCGTCAGGGCATCCTCACAAGAAAAGTTGCCCTATTTTTTGCCAGTGGTCCATCGCAGGATGATGTTGCCATCAACACAGCTGTGCTTGAGTTGAGTGCCTTGGATATCACTCCAGTGGTTATTGCCTTCAGTGAAGTGCCAAATGTCAGACGTGCTTTCTCGGTAAGTAGATAGATTATAGAAAACCAAGTCAGTCATCCATTTGCTTGGTATCTAAAGGTGTTTGAGTTAAGTGTGCTCTCAAGCCGGGAAATTCTACAGGAACTGTCCAATCGCTTATTAGAAAGGGGTATATAAAAGGTTACTATTTTAACGAAGAAACACTGATTCATTTGACCATAATGATCACCATCTGACCTCTTTCTTCACATTAATTATTTATGACTTGTGGTCTTAGGCCAAATCAGAGAATTTCAATAACAAGATAGCTGGGTGGCATTCAGAGATTGCTTCTTCCACGCTCAGGATCAGAGCATCCCCACACGTAGGAAGTCAAGGAAGGGAGCCAGGAGGCCTAGGTGGTTGAATAGGGAGCTGTTGGGTATGCTCAAGCAGAAGAGGAGAGTTTACAGGTCATGGAAGCAGGGGCTAGCCACTTGGGAGGAATATAAGGCTGCTGTTAGAGGATGTAGGAAGGCAGCTAGGATAGCCAAGGCCTCCTTAGAATTACAGCTGGCGAGAGGGGTCAAGGACAGGAAAAAGTACTTTTTCAAATACATAGCAGATAAAACTAATACCAGAGGCAATGTAGGCCCACTGATGAATGGGGTGGGTGCCCTGGTGGCAGAAGATACAGAGAAGGCAGAATTACTGAATGCCTTCTTTGTCTCTGTCTACTCTGCCGGAGGCTGTCCTGGGGAGCCCTGTACCCCTGAGACCCTGGATGAAGCCAGGTCAATGGAGGAGTTTGCTTTAGTCGATGAGGACTGGGTTAGGGAGCAATTAAATAGTCTGGACATTCATAAATCCATGGGTCCAGATGGGATGCATCCGCGGGTGCTGAGGGAGCTGGCTGAAGTCATTGCTGGACTGCTCTCCATCATCTTTGCCAAGTCTTGGGAAACGGGAGAGGTGCCCGAGGATTGGAGGAAAGCAAATGTCACTCCAGTCTTCAAAAAGGGCAAGAAGGAGGACCCGGGTAATTATAGACCGGTCAGCCTCACCTCTGTCCCTGGGAAAGTAATGGAACAGCTTGTCCTTGGTGCCATCTCAAGGCATATCAAGGATAAGAGGGTTATTAGGGGCAGTCAGCATGGCTTTACCAAGGGTAGGTCATGCTTGACCAACCTCATAGCCTTTTATGAGAATGTAACAAGGTGGATGGATGATGGCAGAGCGGTGGATGTGGTCTACCTTGACTTCAGTAAAGCCTTTGACACAGTCTCCCACAGCATCCTCACAGCTAAGTTGAGGAGGTGTGGTCTAGACAATAGAGTAGTGAGGTGGGTTGCAAACTGGCTTAGGGAGAGAAGCCAGAGAGTGGTAGTCCATGGTGCGGAGTCTAGTTGGAGGCCAGTATCTAGTGGAGTGCCCCAGGGGTCAGTGCTGGGGCCAATATTATTCAATATATTCATTAACGACTTGGACGAGGGAATTGAGTGTACTATCAGCAAGTTTGCTGATGACACTAAGCTGGGAGGAGTGGCTGGCACGCCGGAGGGCTGTGCTGCCATCCAGCGGGACCTGGACAGGCTGGAGAGTTGGGCAGGGAATAACCTAATGAAATTTAACAAGGGCAAGTGTAGAGTCCTGCATCTGGGCAGGAACAACCCCAGGTTCCAGTATAGGTTGGGAAATTACATATTAGAGAGCAGTGTAGGGGAAAGGGACCTGGGGGTCCTGGTGGACAACAGGATGACCATGAGCCAGCACTGTGCCCTTGTGGCCAGGAAGGCCAATGGCATCCTGGGGTGTATTAGAAGGGGGGTGGTTAGTAGATCGAGAGAGGTCCTCCTTCCCCTCTACTCCACCCTGGTGAGACCACATCTGGAATATTGTGTCCAGTTCTGGGCCCCTCAGTTCAAGAAAGACAGGGAACTGCTGGAGAGGGTCCAGCGTAGGGCAACGAAGATGATTAAGGGAGTGGAGCACCTCCCTTATGAAGAAAGGCTGAGGGAGCTGGGTCTCTTTAGTTTGGAGAAGAGGAGACTAAGGGGGGACCTTATTAATGTTTATAAATATATAAAGGGTGAGTGCCATGAGGATGGAGCCAGGCTCTTCTCGGTGGCAAACAATGATAGGACAAGGGGTAATGGGATCAAGCTGGAACACAAGAGGTTCCACTTAAATTTGAGAAGAAACTTCTTCTCAGTGAGGGTGACAGAACACTGGAACAGGCTGCCCAGGGAAGTTGTGGAGTCTCCTTCTCTGGAGACATTCAAAACCCGCCTGGACATGTTCCTGTGCGACCTCACCTAGGTGTTCCTGCTCCAGCAGGGGGATTGGACTAGATGATCTTTTGAGGTCCCTTCCAATCCCAAACATACTGTGATACTGTGATTATGTTAATTTCACTTGGTTACATATGCTGTTTCTCATCTGAAATTGTGACATGTACTAACCATTTAATTAGCAAACCATGGCCTTAGTTTCTAGAAAAAGTAGTAGTAGAAGGCTTCAAGTACACCAGTTTGGTTTTTTGTTGTTTGTTTTTGTTTTCAAACGAAAATTAAATTAAGCAAAACCCCTTTTGGTAGCTGTATTGCCATTAGCAAAGGAGAAAATTAACAACTTTTGTTTTAAATTATGACTTCATATAGAGAGAGGTAGTAAACAAAAATAAGCAATCCGTTTTACCAGGTACCAAAGGAAAACTATTCTAAGTGTCTTTAAGGTTTCATAATGTGAATTCCATGTTCTCTCTCTTTTCTGCTCATTTTTGTATAATCTGTGCTCAATTTTAACCTTTTTGCAATAGAATTCCTTCCAGCTGTGGTTTCTTCAAAATTATCCTTGTAGAAGGAAACTATGTCTACTTAATGTGACAAAAAATGCAAAACTTTGAGTCTAAGTTCTGATCTAGTAGTGTCTAAGTCAGCCCTTTAATCTTTGTATTATATTTAGTCTCACGCAGCATCATATCCATTAGTCAACACACATATTTGCACTGCTGAATGTCAATTTACCAGACTGAAAAAATTCTGCTGGTGTATGAGAAGGAAGCTTATATTTTATTCACTGGATTGCTCTACAGGATAAACAAATATTTTGTTTACTTAGGGTAAGCGGATTATGAATACAAATGGTATTTACGAAGGTGCCAGCTTTCCATAAATGAGTTTTCAGAGTAGAAAATTTTAAAAAAGCTGCTTAGCAGGGGGAAAGGCAAAAAATTCACTGCCCAGCTCTCCTTTATGGTTACAGGGATGAGAAGGCAACTGACCGCACCACCACCCCCCAAGAAAATACAGCCTCTCTTTTTCTTTCAAATGGGCTTCTGCCCTTGCAATTGAGAGGTGATTCAATCTTCATGATCCTACCGGCCTGTAGCCACAGATACTTACTGGCTTGGGTTATTTTGCTTCAGGAGCCTCAGCTTGGAGATGACAGTAATTGCTGATTCTTATTCCCTTGAAAAGTGCTATCTATAAGATCCTTTACAGCCGTTAATCAGAAGTTAATTGTGTTGTGTATAACACACAAAAAGTTTAATGCAAAGATGTAATTATTTATTTTCTCACCATTTAGGTTATCCATATATATGGTTAATTTCCTGCAATGTTATGATATTTTGCAGCTATTTTTATTTATCTTAGTCCGGAAGGAAATGGTTTTTTCCTTTGAATTACATTTGGATGGGGTCAGATGGTCAGTGAAATTGTAGGATGTTGTCGGAACTTCTTCAGGGTTCCTCAAGCATTTCTGTGGTCAAATCTTCTACTGCGGAAGGTTGTCTTTCTTCAGCTGATCACAAGCAACACATCGGTGGTTCTAATGCTAAAATTTTCTAATGCTAGAATTTTCTTTCCTAAGAAAAGTTTGCTGTGGAGGATTTCTCTTTGTCCCAGAACGAGCTGAGACAGGAGATTCTGCCCTTTTTTCTGTAGCACCCTACTAAGAAAATAAAAAAAATGATTGCCATTCACTGGCAAAAAAAAAAAAATACAAATCTTTTGCCTGTGTTTTACCTATCTTTTTAATGTTACTTTTGTGTCTGCTTTAAAACACAGATTGATGATACTAGAAGATTTCAATTCTTTGTTTGGGAAAGACAAGAAGATCAAAGTTTGGATAACGTCACATATTGTACACTCTGCTTTGGTAAGATATTTTACAAATTCCAGCTGTTGCATTGGTCTTCTTACCCTTTCAATAACAAATCCTATAGATTTTGCAGTGTGGTGTTGGGGAATTTTTTGGTAACTCTTTTTTTGCTTAAATATAAAAAATAATAATTGCTGAACAATGCATTGAGCAGAGTCCTACTGCCATAAGTGGTTCTGCAGGAGTCTGCAAAGATGTATTAAGAGCTGATTCCTCATGTGCACATGTACCAGCACTAATGCCACGAGTGGCTGCATGGGGTCACTCAGCTCAGCTCTGCTGCTCAGAGGTGGCCCATGAGTACTCACATTCCAGGATAGCTGCAAGACAATGCTGTAGCTGTTTCTCCTCATCACCAAGAAAACTTCACTCCCTGACAGGGAGTTGTTCTGTCCCTGGCATTCTTACTTCCAGACAGTTTAACCCCTTCTGCTGTTGGGCGTTCTTGCCCTCCATGCCAGATCATTCCTTCGTTACAGATTCCCATTGCTGAGAAGTTATGATTTTAATTTCCCCTTCAGTGAATGGTAAGAATTAGAATCTCAAAAACACAAAAGCTGTTTAATTAGTTGCTGCTTCAGCCATGTGAAATAAATTATTGTGTTTGGCATTTCTTTAACAGAAATGCACTTAAAATAGCATTCTGATTCTGGGAAACCAGGCTCATTTACTGTAAATTCTATATTGTGAGGAGGAGCAATGGTCTGAGATGAAAAATAGTTTGTTCCAGTGTCCTTTACATTATTCAGATTTCAACAGAAGAAAATTTCTCAAGGGAACTCTTGTCTGTTAAGTTTTAACTTATGAATATTTTTTGCTCTCATGCCTGAATAATTTCCCATGGTATCTGAAAACCTTGTTCAGCAAGACTCATGTGTTGTTCCTTACTAGAACAAGATGATTTCAAGTTATCAAATTGATTTTTTTAAATCGAAATTAAAGAAAAATAAAATAGACTAATAAAACCGTGTGAATTTTTTTCTGAACTATTGCTTTTGTTGTATTGCTAAATAGTTTGCTACCTATTGGCTCTTCCTGTGTAGATAAATGCAGACCAAGGACCAACTGCGAGGTGCCCTTTTCTCCCCCTGTTCTGATGGATATGGATATCACTTACATCATGGACAGCTCTCACACCATCAGCTGTGAACAGTTTCAGAGAGCTAAAGACTTTGTGAGCAACATGCTAGATCAGTTTGTCATTTCCTCACAGCCAAACGAAACGTATGGAGGCATCAGAGTGGCACTGGTGCAGCAGGCTCCCAGGGGCTTCCTACCTGACAGAAACCAGACCCCTGTGGCTCTGGAGTTTGATCTAGTCACATACAGCAATAAAGATTTGATGAAGAAACATATCCAAGAGTCTGTTCATCAACTGGAAGGACCATCAGCCATTTCTTCTGCCCTACAGTGGACGGTTGAAAATGTATTTTTTAAAGCCCCTAGACCAAGAAAACACAGGGTCATATTTACAATAGTTGGAAGCAAAACAAGCATGTGGGACAGAGAGAAGCTGAGAGAGATTTCACTTGGAGCCAAGTGCCAAGGATTCACCTTGTTCACTCTTGCGCTTGGCGATGATGTGAGTGACGATCAGCTGATGGAGCTGTCAAGCTCCCCCACAGATCAGCACTTACTGACATTGGGCAGGGTTTCAACATCTGAGATGGTATATGCTCAGAGGTTTAGTCGGGCATTTCTGAATCTTCTACAACGTAAGTAGCATGCAATGGCATTCGCTTAAGTTATGGACAGAAAGAGAAATGCTGTGTAGAAAAAGGCATGGTATATGTGCTGTCATTCAGTTCCTAGTCATAATTTAGCTAGCCAGTCTTTCATCTTGAGTTTGCTGCAGATGCTGGACAGTAATGGAAGTGCCAGTAATGACAGAACAGTGTTATATTCTGATGGTGCCTTAGGTCGAAGTCTCAAGTAGTGTTTTTCTCTTAAGTTTGTATTTAATGAGTGGCTTTGTTGATTATCCTTTCACTAAAGGAAGACCATTCTTCATCTTAGAGTCCACAGTTATATTCCTGATTTAGGCTTACATTTATCCAGATTTACCGAGCTGTTTATGCCTGTTTGGACTTTGGAGCAGATACAAGTTTAAACATTTAGCAGATTTGGCATTAACCTCTCTGCAGTTATTCCTCCTCTGTAGAGCAGAGAAAAAACTTCACTTTTCAGGACACATTCATGCATATTAGCAGGTCTTAGATGCTTTGAAGTACAAACAAGAGTATATCAAGAAGGAAATTATGACTGATTTAAAATCCTCCTGAGAAGCACGTACTTAGAGATGTCAAAGTTTCTATAGAAGGGTATGGTATTACAGAGCAAGACAAAAGTATAAAAGGTTGGTTCAGGAGTTGCTCTCGTCTAGCTGATCTCTAACATAATTTTCATTTTCCTGGTCATAGTGCTAGTCATTCTACAGTGTGTTACTTATTGAAGGATGCAAACTCCAATTCACAACAGAAAAATCATGTAGTGCTTTTTATTAAACCTACTGGGGTTTGGAGGACTTTAAAACTCACCTGTGATATCTCTGCTTTCCCCACAGAAGAAACGAACAGTTATCCTTCACCTGAACTTCAGCAAGAGTGTGAAAATTTAGATAGGGGAGATGCACAACAGCAAGTGTCTATGATTGAAAGGTTTGTAATTGCCTATTAAACTTTTTAAGTGTGTATCTTTAAACATAAGATTTCTCTCTTTGTGTTAGTAGTTATATTCGAAGTAGTTTTCATAGAAACATTATCAGAATCAAAAATTTTTTTGTGGTATTCAGGTGTGTTTTTCTAGGCCATACTGGTGCTTAAATACTTCATTTATTTTTCCTCTCTTTGGAAGGATGCCTTTTCCTGAAACTGATGAAACTGGTTATGATCATAGATTAGAAGACCTTGAAAGAACTGAAAGGAGAGTCCTGGAGAATATTAAAGAGACCACCACAGAACCTGTATATAAAATGCCAGAAATGAAATACGTTTATGAGGAGAATGAGTATTTTACAGAGGAAGATGCTGAAGGAAAAAAGCTACAAGAGTACGGAGAAACTCAGAAGGAGAATGAAGAAAACTTAAAGGCGACAGTAGAAACTAGAGCTACCTATAGTGATTATGGTATGATTTTGGAATATGAAAATATTTTTTAATTTAGTAAAAAACCACTAAATTGTGAAGGGCTCAGTTGAACATTCACATAGTATGAAGCACTTCCATTAATTACATTTTCCAGAGTGTTTTGTCACCATATGTTTGTATTCAGTTCAAATCTATACAGTAAGTATTTGTAATAAAAGGCTGAACCGAAGGTGTCATTGTGACTTTAGCTTTGATTTGTAACTTTTTGTAATAACATAATATAAAATTCTAACCCTCTTTACTAGAATAGCTGTTCATTGTAAATCCCCAAGTTGCACTATAATTACTGAGTTACTCCTGCTGCTCACTTACCTCAACATGGAGGAACTAAATATATCTTTGCTACAGTCTGTTACTGTAGAAAGAACAGGATCCCTCAACAGAGTTATCTTATAAAAATCTTCATGTTTTTTACTTTGCTTCCTAATTATGCCTTTTTCTTTGCACATTTGCCATTTGATATGATAGATATGGGAAGCTGATTGTGAGATAGGTTGTCACCAACATCCTTCTAACACTCAGTGTTTTTATTCTTTAGACTATGATTGGAGATAATTGAATTGAAAAAAAAAATGCAATGGTATCTGCATAGCTTTGGATGTGGTAGCACATTGCTACAGGTGCCACCCCTTTGTTTTTCATCCCTCTCTCCTCAAAAATGGTTGTGGGAATCTCTGGTGGCCCCATCCCTGTTGAGAGATGACCAGTGATTTTGCAAAACTGTTAAAACATTGGATCTTTAATTAAGAGCTAATGTACCTCTGGGAATGCCATATGTCCACAGTGCATGACAGACTTGCTCTGCACAGTTGGAATTGGTCCCATCACCTAACTGCCTGTATACAGTCTTGAATCAGTGCTCGCATTAACCAGTTCTGTGGTCACAGAAAATTCAGGAGCATGATGATTTGTAATTGGTTATACTTTGCAAAGAAAATATTCCCTGTGAGGAAGTAGTCAGGGTCATTGCACTGATGTTGTAAGTAGTGACCTAAGCCACTTATAGGAGACAGATGAAATACCATTCCCAAGCCTGAGTTGTAATTAGTGACCCAACAGTTCTCATCTAAAAACATGTAGCACAATTCCAGAACTGTGATGTATTTTGTACTGGTCTGTTTCTTGAGATTGTGTTTCAGTTGATTAGGAGGAGAAGGTTGGGTAGTTCTATCAGTATTTTGCTTTACTTTTCAGTGCTTGTCCTTCAGTGTTGAACACATGCCAAAGTCTAGAGCTGTTCTTCTGACTTAATTTGAGTAACTCTGAATTTACATTGGTGAAAGCTGATTAGATCTGTACTTACTCAATACGAGATTGCTATGAAGTGTTCTACTCTCACCTACTTTGGGGCTAATTTATTAAATTTTAATCTATATTACTCTGGAAATCAGCTAAGAGACTATCATGGATAATTTAACCATTTATGCATGCATGTTCATTTATTAAATTTTACTGATGGATAGCAGTATAACAAGTTGGAATAAAAGTGGATGTTCTGAAAAGCTTTATTTACCTAGTCTCTATTGACCAGGTAAAATCATTTTTTCAATAATTTTAGTTAAAAGTCTGTGTCAGAAGACTAAACATTCTCTCTGTTTATGCCACAGAGAATCTAGTTGTTTCAGACATTCTGGTCAAATCAATCATAAGAAGAGGGGCTTCACACCACACCAGCACTGTGCATTTGTGGATGAATGCTTAATGAATCTTTGTAAGACCTTGAACAATGGCTACCTCTTTCATCTGCCAGTTTGCACTGAACGTTACTTTTTCTTGAAATTACAATGCTGACAAATGTGGATCTTTCATTAAATTTGTCTCTTATTTCCCTTTTCCAGATGCATGTGACCTTGTTCAAGATAGTGGAGAATGTCAAAATTACATTCTGAAGTGGTACTACGACAAAGAGCATAAAGTGTGTGGTCAGTTCTGGTACGGGGGCTGTGGAGGCAATAAAAATAGATTTGAAACGCAAGAAGAATGTGGATTCTTGTGCATAGAGTCTTCCTAGTGCAGAGATGCTTAATTTAATTCTTCAGTTACACCATCAGGGTGATGCGATTGGACTAGGTGATCTCCAGAGGTCCCTTCCAACCCTAACCATTCTGTGAAAGAGAAAGCTTCACACAGCTACTCAGCTCCCACGTTTCAGTTGAAAGAAATACTTGCTTGTGAAATTATCTAGTAACTTAATAGTGAAAATAAAACTATTCCTCAGTTGATCCGATATAGTATGTTGAATGTTGAGAAACTTTTGTTAGCTAACAAGGTATTGTTTAAAAGGGATAAAAGTATTGGAACTTTACTTTCTTCCATAGACATCAAAATGTACAATTTTAAATGTACTGAATAAAATAAAACAATACCTCAGAGATTTTAATGAAATAACATTGGCCATGAAAGACTAATGTCGACATGTTTTTATACATTTGCTTGCATTTATCCTGCTTATAGAAAATGCCAAAAGCATTTAGCTCTCAAATGATATAGACTTACTAGAACTTATTTCACTTTGATTTAGAGGATTTTAAACTATAGGGTCATTCTTGGCTTTTGAATTATTCTGAATAATCCAAGATGTTAATAAAATCAGTCATTCTCAAATAGTTCACTTCGGCTGTTCTTGAAACAGGTGTAAACTTACTCTTACAGTGTGGCTTCTAATGTGTAAATAAGCATTGGTCCCTTTCCCATGTTACCAAAGGTTGGACAAGTGAATTCATTTTAGAACATTAGATTTTTGTGATTGCTCTTGAGGGAAAGAAAAAATCCTGAGGACATCTTCTGATTAGAAATAATAAATGCAATACCCTGCAAAAGGGTGGGACTTAGCTAAGCTTTCACACCCTGCTGACTTGCCCAAACTCTGCTGTTGCCCATTTTATGTCTGTAGAAGTTATGGTGCATTTAACTTTGTCACCTTGGGCCACTCTTTTTAGAGGTGGCTGTGCTCACCTGGAATTTTGTTCTTCTCTGTATTTGTCTACAACAAAATAGATAAAATATCTTTAATATATTTGTATAGACTGCTGGATAAGTGTTCCTCAATGAATTTTTAAGGAACATACGTGACCTTGGATTTCCAGAGCCTAGTGCTTTTGGTTCACCCAGAGGGAGTCTATTGTGCGCAGTGACTTGGAACAGAGTGGACTCTTGTGAGGCTCTGCCAGCCTCAAGGCTGCCATATTGCTGAGCAACTCACTGCTAAAGGTGACAGTGCCACCCAAGGCAGTGCTCAGCTGAGGAAGGGCCAAAATCTCTCATGGGTTACTGCTGCTGATCCAAACTCTGAGACGGGTGAGATGATGAAGCTGTTGGTCTTTCAGCTTTGGGTTTTCTTGCAAGTGATGGAATGGGACTGCCATGGAGCGTGAGATAACCTGCTCTCTCTTATTTTTCTGTATGTGTCTGGAAAGTGATACTTGACGGAGGGTACCTTACCTGTCTGTTTTGGGGCTAGAACTGGTCTAGCAATAAATTGACCCTGGGTTTGCTTTTAACTACAATATATACAATGTTTTTAGTTCTGAAGTGGTTAATATCTGGATTTCCAAAATGCTATTCTCTGTATCTGAGAGTTGTTTCTCCACAGATGCTGCCAGTTGGCAGTAGTTTCTCTCCTTTTTCAAAATCAATGGCTCCCTCCTCTTAAGCCAGGTGTACATGAGAAGTGAGTTAGCCTTTTTGGAGAACTATGTTGATTTTTAAATGAGATTGACATAAATTATTTCTCTAAGACAGCTTGGCACTTTGACCTCCTGTTTCCTTTAGAACTTCAGTATTCTAATTTTCTTCAGATAAATAATTATTTTCCTTGGAAGGGACAAGTAAAAAAATAATCTAACATCTAACATCTCTGTTCTTGTAGCAGAAGCAATTTTTGGTGTCTTGGATTCTCTTTGGCCCAGGAGACACTGAGTCCCCTGATGAATCTCAGCTACCTGCAATCCATCTCTTTCAGCTGGCCCTTGTTATCTGGGGCTAGTCTTGCTGCTGGCTCAAAATTACTGTTTCTCACTGAGAGAAGAGTCCCATTGCATGGGTTCCTCTTCCTCAATAAGGAGAAATGTCTATGTCTGTGTGAACTAACTGGCTCGTGCTTTTTATACAAACATCTTCCATCTCCTTATCTGAGGCTGGTTGAGGATCCTCTTCCTAGAGCAATGCAAGAGAAGACCAACCAGCTGACCCCTCTTGAAGAATGACTCTCAAAACCCTAATCTGTTTTTCCTTCTTCTTTCATTCTTGGCATAAACCCCCTGGGCTCTTTTCCAAAGGGAGGAATCTGCTAGCTACCACAAGCATTTGCAGGCTTTTTTTTTTTCCCTTTTCAGACATATGGAGTACTATAGGAATTCAGATCAGTTACACAAAGTATCATATGAAAAGACTTTACAGGCAACTGACCAGATTTCGTTGATTGCTGCATTTCACTGAGTTGCGAAACATCAGTGTTCAGCAAATGGTAAAATGTTTTGGGGAAATACTAAGTTCTAGTGCCAGTTAAATATTCTGGTGTTACTGCTTCTATGTACTTAACAGGCTTTTGTGAGAAATCTAGGTGCTGAATTTCATACGTTGGCTGATAATGTACTTTTGGTGCTGTGGGTGCTTAAGCTTCAGAACATTGCTCTAGATAATGGAGTACCTAGTACCTACATTTTTTGAACCCTTGGCAATGTTCTGTCCTCTAATTAGAGCAGTCTTCTGAAGATGTACCCACTCACTGCTGAGTTGGATGAATTAAGGACAACCTCTTCCTGCTCAATCCCAAATTCCTCCCAAACTATAGAAGAAACATGAATCTCTCAGAAATAACAAGGAAGTGGCTTCTTTATGCATGTTGTCAGAGGCTGTATTTAGAGTCAAGCCATGCAGAAATCGATTTAGGGAGCAATTTAGTTTTGCCACAGTAAACCTGTGTCTGATGTTTATGCTGGTGAGGGCCTTAGTTAAGATAATCTGTCATTTAAAAAGTGCAAGAAGGTAGATATACTAAACCTAATGCTACTACTGTTATATGTCAGCCCAAATGCACATATTCTATTTTGTAATAGAGTTTTGTAACACAGAGTAGCTGAATTCTGAGGCCCAGTCCTCTGAAAAGGAAGGTGATGAACAGAGAACAGATCTTCTTGGGACCAAAACACTGTCTCTGAGTTCTGCTTAAACAAAGTGAGTAAATTTAATGCCCCTGCTTATTTGGTTATTTTTTATTATAAGGGTTATAATGATGTGAAAATGCTCATAATCTAGTACTAAATTGTAAAAGGTTTCAGATTGCATCTTATATTAATTATACCTAGTGATACATATCTTAATTAATTTAATGCGACTAGCTTGGTTTAGAGCAACGAAAGACATGAAGCATTTTAAGGGAAAACATTCAGCTTTCTGGCTTTGTGTTATTTTCTGCCTCCTATTGCAGAATTTGGCTACTTATCTGACAGGTGAATTGACCAGCTTTTCTAATGAGGAAGGAGCTCAGCTCTTCTGAAACATGTAAGGGTTAAATTTTACCTTTTGTAACAAGGCTGGTAAATGTCCTGGCTATCATTTGGATCCTGTATAAATGGAATGTAAGACATGTTCTTCCTCAAGACATGAGGTCAGTGCCATCTCATCTTGGCAAAGTGTGATGCACGTGCAGGATTTTAATGGGACTGGCAGTTACCAATGCGTAAGAAGTCAATGTCATTCTTTTCACTGACCCATAGACCCTTGGTGCTTGCAGCGTTGCTGTTAGTGGCCTGGTGCAATTTCTCAGCATGTGACAGTCCTTCAAGAATCCCAGGTCCTGGAGAGCAGGGGGATAATATGGAGCAAGGAGAAGCTGTCTTTAGTGGAAGAGAATCAGGTCAGGGAATGCTTAAGCAAACTGAACATACGTAAGTCCATGGCCGTGATGGGATGCACCTGTGAGGCAGCTGAAAGGTTTAGTTGCGAGGACACTCTTAATAATCTTCTATCAGTGATGGCAATTGGGAGAAGTGCCCAAAGACTGGAGGAAAGTAGATGTTCTTTTCTTCAAGAAGGAGGACCCAGGGAACTACAGGCCAGTTAGCCTCACCTGGATCCCTGGGAAGGTGACAGAGAATCTCATCCTGGAAACCATTCCAGGCACAAGAAAGACAAGAAAATCATCAGGAGTAATCATTATGGATTAACCAAGGGGGAAGTCATGTTTGACCAACTCAACAAACTTCTACAATGGAATGACTGGCCTGGTAGATGAGCAGAGAGCAGTGGATATCATCTGCTTGGATTTCAGTAAGGCCTTTTGACACTGTCTCCCATAAGATCCTCATAGACATGCTATTGATGTGTGGGCTTGATGAGCAGTGAGGTGGATTGAAAACTAGCTGAAAGGCTGGGCCCAGAGAATAGTAATCAGTGGTGCAAAGTCTAGTTGGAGGCTGGTCACTAGCAGTGGACCACATGGGTCAATAGTGGGCCCAGTCCAGTTTAACATCTTCATTAATGATCTAGATGATGGGGCAGAGTGTACGCTCAGCAAGTCTGCAGACGGCACAAAACTGGAAGAAGTGGCTGATATACCAAAGGGTCATGCAGCCAGCCAGAGAGATGTGGACATGTTAGAGAAATGAGATGATAGGAACCTCATGAAATTCAACAAGAAGTACAACTTCAAGAGCTCCTTTCTTATTTTTCATTCAACATCAGCTCAACAAAGGGAAGTGCAAAGTCCTGCACCTGGGAAGTAACAGCTCCCTGCACCAATACATGCTGGCACCACCCAGCTGGAAAGCAGCTTTGCAGAAAAAGACCTGGGGGTCCTGGTGGACACAGAGTTGAATATGAGCCAGCTATTTGCCCGTGTTGCAAATGCTGATTGTGTCCTGGGCTGCATTAGTTAAAGTATTGCCAGTAGATGGAGAGGGGTGATCTTTCCCTTCTACTCAGCAATAGTGAGGCAACACCTGGAGTACTGTGTCCAGTTCTGGGCAACAGCAGCAAAGGAACACAAGGATGTTGAAGGAACTGGATCATGTCACATAAGAGGAAAGGTTGAGACAGCTAGAACTGTTCAGCCTAGGGAATAGAAGGCTCAGGGAGGATCTTATCAATATATATAAATGCCTGAAGGGAAGGTGCAGAGAAGACAGAGCCAAGCTCTTTTCAGAGGTGCCCAATGACAAGACAAGAGGCAACAGACACCAACTGAAACAGAGGAGGAGGTTGCCTCTGAACATCAGGAAACACTTTTTTACTGTGAGGGTGACCAAGCACTGGCATAAGTTGCCCAGGGAGGTTGTGGAGTCTCCATCCTTGGAGATGGTCAAAACTCATCTGGACACAGTCCTGGGCAACTGGCTCAAGGTAACCCTGCCTGGGCCCTGCAGGGAGGTTGGACCAGATGACCTCTAGAGGTCCCCTTCAGGCTGAGCCATGCTGTGGTTCTGTGACTCTGTAGGTACTACTTCTGTGGGAACTCTGCTAACTGCCAAAATATACAGCAATTTGTCTCTTGTTAAGACAGTGAAACAATTTGCCATGAGAGCAAACCAGCTATTGTGATTAGAAATTTTTGCATTAAAAAAAAAGACACAAAACCATTAGCATAACTTTGTGCAGTTCATTAGACACAGAGCCCTTACCAGTGTGTGACAGTCAGGAAACCCTTTCCTCTTTACCACAAGGGCTCTCAATATTTTCCCTTTTTATGTCTTGTTTTTCCATTCCTTTACTGCATTAACCATTCCTGCTGCTACCTCTTTCACTGAGGCTTAAGCAAATACATTCTACTTAATGACTGGTCCTTCATGTCCACAATGGAGAAAAAGAGCTTCATTTGTTATTTTGGGACATTCTAGTAAAATTCTTCCGTAACAGGTGCAAGTACATGGCATTAAGGATGAACAAGGTAGCGTCATCCAGAGGACCTGCCCAGACCTATAAAGCAAACGTAGAGCTTGGAGGGAGCTGTGTCTGCTTTCAAAATTGAGTTACTTTGTGTTGTGCTAAGAAGGATGTGTAACACAACCACCCACCCTTGCTTTTTGACAGATCATACATGCATATATAACACATGTACAAATATAGGTAAGCTCCAAATGACTTTCCTAGCTAGCCCTGCTCTTGATTGCTCCAGAACAACTCTGCTGCCTACAGTTAGGTTGCCTAAGTGAATCCAGCTGGAAAACAGGTTTCCAGCAGCAATTGCATGTTCTGGTATCCAGCCACTGTCATAAAAGTTATGTAAAAGTTTCTTTTTAATTAAAACCTTTTGTTTATAACTAGCAAAACATTTACATTATTTGCTTCCTCTTCACTCACCAAGTGCTCTGCATATCTTGCCAAAAGCAACCAGTTTTAGCAGCATTTTCTGTAACTCGGAATGGGGGACAGCTGGACACATCATGCTTTATTGATGCATGACAAGCCAAACTCAGAGTCCAATGGAGGAACATGACTGACTCCTGCAAAGAAGACAGATTTCCCCATTATTTATCTCTGCTTAGTAACTTTGTCTTCCCCTGGAAGGGCTGTGGCTGCTGAACCAGCCCTGCACTGCCTGCTTCCACCTTTGCAAGGGCAAGTGTAAAGCTTTCTTTTCTACAAATAAATTGTTGTGTAGTGCCTGAGGTACTTTAACCTTTGTTTTGCTGAGGGCCTGCCATTTGCACATCTTTTGGTAGCAGTACTAACTGGGAGGTCACTGCCTCTCCTTTGCTATCTGTTCACCTTCTCAGATCTGCTGATGTTAAGGTTATGTAACCCACTTCTGACAAAATAATCCTGGTTTGGGGAAAAACTAAACAAAAGTTTAGCAAGTCTGAGGGCTAAGCCTGAACATTTTACCTGATGGGATTTGGGAGTTCTCATGTAAAAAGTTTAGCTGGTAGATCTTGCAGGGTGAGATACTTCCCTGG
This sequence comes from Streptopelia decaocto, assembly GCF_964273445.1. Lineage (NCBI taxonomy): Eukaryota > Metazoa > Chordata > Aves > Columbiformes > Columbidae > Streptopelia > Streptopelia decaocto. Next base: position 118,566,781 of record NC_138655.1, on the reverse strand, counting down.
AGCGGAAGAGAGGATGTAGAGCCTGATCTCTTCTTATAGTTTGTGGTGGCCAAAACAAAGTCTTTGTGACTTTGGCAGTGCAGCTGTTGCAGTCTGTACTTGTTGAGGCAATGCCACTAGCACCATGGCAAACCTTAGCTTTCCCTAAAGGCAGCAAAAATCCCTTGGGAATGTGATGGGTTACTGGTTGTGTGGTGGAAGTGGCAGAAGTGAAGAGTATTTAACTTGCACTGAGGCTGATTCCATTTTCATAACCATGTGCTTATAAACCTGATAACCCAGCACAGCAGAGCAGTGTTATAGCAAATGATATGCCACTGAGGGAAAGAGCAGAAGAAATAAGAACAAACTAGTAAGAGACATCTCCAAAAGGGCATTTAAGAACACACTTGGTCTGAATTTGTTTAATTTTCAGGAATGAAGAACTGAATCTCACTTCTTCAGAAGACTTGTTTTCAAAGTGTAATGCTAAAAGAATTAGTAGTAGGTGTGGCCTCATGGATTTACTGGAAATTACATGAATCAGAGGAAATGGCTTCAAGTTGCACCAGGAAAGGTTCAGATTGGAGATTAGGAGAAACTTCTTCACTGAAAGGGTTGTCAGGCATGGGAACAGGCTGCCCAGGGAAGAGGTTGAGTCACCGTCCCTGGAGGTGTTCAAAAGATATGTGGACTTGGCAGTATTAGATTAACAGTTGGACTTGATGATCTTAAAGGTCTTTTCCAACCTAAGCAATTCTATGATTCTGTAGTAGATGCAGCAGCAGCTTTCTTAATGCTTCCTTGGATAAAAAAATAAACTGGAAAAAGATCTGTAAAAATCACACACAAAATATTTCATACTGAAGAAACAAAGTGAGATAATGACAAGTATTCTCTACATGATGATGGCTGCCACTGAATACAGAACAAAAGCGGTCATCAGACATTCTTTCCTGTCTCTCTTCTCCCCCTCAACTAGGCCATATCTTGGAGCAGAGCCTATCTTACTGTGGAAATGTGGTAGCAGTGTCTAACAGAGTTTTTAAAGGTTGTTAATTTCATGCTTGGATATTGTAATAGTCCAGATCTTTGTCAGGTGTGTCAGGTGAAGGCACTGTCCCAGCCCCTGGCAGTGGTGTTAATGTTGTATTAGGCTGCCCATCAATGACAAATCCAGGAATTTTCACAAACTGCAAAGCTGATGTGACTAAGTAACACCACGCTGGGCTCTTTAGTCAAAGGAAGTTTCTCTGTGGATGCAAATCCATCCAGGTGCCACCTTCTATTCATTAGTATTACCTCTACTCTGTGCAAGTTCAGTGTCTGCTGCCCGTTTTATCTTTCCAGACCGACCTATGTGCCATTTTCTACATGGTATGTGCTCTGCTCTTGGCACCTGCTCTTTCTCGTGAGATGAAAGAAGAGAGAAGGAAGAGTCCAGACAGTCTCTGAACCTCTATAGCAAGTTTCTTGGCAGCCCCATAGCAGTGCTCCTCTCCAAGAACTCTGCAGGTTGGTCTGTTAGCAGATGTACATCACTGTCTCTCACTTGAAGCCAAAGGAAAGATCCAAGTGACCACCTTCACCACGTACGGCCACTGTTTTCTGGAGTCAAGCAGCATTGTGAAGCATCTTGTATGACCTGTTTTTGTCCAGACTGCCTGCTTGCTTTCTGGGTATATGCGTGTTTCATGCTTCACAGATATCTGCCAACAATTTTCAAGATCTTAGAGAAAATAGAGGATTACTTACATCCAAATCCCATCCCCCCTTTTTAAAAAAAAAAATCTTATTGCTATCTCCAAAGTGTGTCTAGTGGAAGATCAACTCCATTTCATTTGAGAAATATGGTGTTTAATTGTGAAACCCAGGGCCTATTTGGTTTCTTTACCAAATTAAAACATCTGTTAGGTAGAGGCCGTGTATTACATCTTTCCAGATATTTATTGCAAGCCTATACAAATAGCTGAGAACACATGAACAACCAGTTAACTCAGATCTACAGGAAGGTAGGGCAAGGGTTTACCGCAACAGTGATATGAAGAAAAAGATCAAGTGTTCTCTAGGGGAATCTAAGGGGGAAGTAACATATGATTCCTCTTCTTTAATTAGTTTTCTTGGCTAATTTAAACCACAGCTTTAAATTCTGGAAGATTCTCTTTTCTTTGCACTTTCAGTGACAAGAAGTCTCTTAAGTTGCCACAGAATTCCCAAGACAAGCCTGTGCTAGCAGCTGTGACCCCAATGGCAGGTCTGAAGGGCCATCAGGAGCCAACTATAGATAATTTCTGTTGAAGTGCAGGTCTGCCGGTGCTGTCAAAGAAGATGTCTTAGCAGTGAAAGATGATGTTGCAATTATCCTATCCCTGTTCTGGTCCTGTCTGCCTATCTCAGCTGTGAGTAGTTTACCCCTGTGATGGAGTGCAGCAGCTTCTGTTGCACTCCTTAAATTAGCAGAGTCTGAGCTCTTGAGGAAACAAAGTGCTTGGCTGTAACTTTGTTGGAGTTTTAAATGAGCTACTGGCTTTACATCCATACATGTTGCATTGCTGTACATTACACCAGAGTTTGTCCAGAACTGGCTGGCTCAGAGCAGAGTCTCCTAGCCAAGCAGTAGTAAAAGGAACCATTACCAGGAAATGCTGTTATATCAGAGTTTCTTGTTGATAAGGAAGAGTCCCAAAGTATTCCTAAACTGCATTGAAAAAAGAAGGGTGCACACAGTCAATCCAAGAAAGCTAAATCATGGATACAAACTCTTCCAGATACCTTTATCTCCCATCTGCATCATACCTGGCCTGTTCAGGCTCAGCTTCTGCTGGGTGATTTACATCTACCAGCTGATTGTGCTGGAGGCCCATGTTGTTGTGGAAGAAGTGTTGATGTCTTGTATGTTGTGAAAGGGAGGCAGGAATTTCTAACACCTGATCTCTGAGTCCCAGAGATTCGAGTCTGTGTCACACCGATTGATTCAGCAGAGGTGGAACAGAGACAACTGTATTTGCAAGCATCTCATGAGATTGATATACTGATGTCCCTCACAAAAAAAAAAAAAAAAAGGCAAACCCAAAATATTCTTGTGATTTTGAAGGAAACTGGAGTAAGCCCTGTGAAGGTGAAACACAGCAAAACCTACATCTCCTCTGTAAATATCTTGGAGAATATTTCCATGCATTTCACTGTGTGAGGTGTGGTCTGTGGCTGAACATGATGCAGCTTTTTGCTTGTACACTGGCTGCCCGTGCATCAAGAAAGCATTTCAGGATTTTGGTAAATCAACGCTTTCATTTACTATGAAATTCTTCTCATGGTGATATTTCCTTTGAAATCAATGGAGATAAGTAGTTAGTGCTGTCAGGCCCATCAGCCTGTGGGATTATTTAAAAATAGTATTTCCCGTGTCCTGCAATATCATCCACTAGCAACACAAAGTGGAAATAAATGTGAGAACAACAAATTGCATTCAAAAAATTTCCAGTTGCCTGTGAATACTCTACAAGTCTACAAATATTTTGAGATAGCCTCAAAGACTCTAGATAGATTTATAAGGCTTTATTTCGATTTTTCTTCTTACAGCACCTGATTTTAGACTTAAATTTAACAGGTTTCTGTATGTTACATAGACACAGAGCAACTGCAGTTTTTGGCTAACCATCATCTATACACTGAACCTATTTTTTAAATTCCAAGAAGTGTCTGTGATATTACAGACGTATTGAATTTTGAGAAGTGAAACAATGAAAGCGGAGTCCAAGAGTGCAGGATAGCAAGGCTGGAATTATCATGGTGTAAAATGAGGCACTCAGAGCCAACAAATCTCTGTAGTAGCCCATTTATTTTCCCTGATAGATTCTAATGAGACTGTGCAAATGCCCCATCCCCCAACCAGTTTGGTCAAGACTTGAAAAATGGTGACTGGAAGTGTTAGGATATTAGTCCCAGCTAGGAAAGAGAACACCAGCAACCCTGATGACCCTGGATTTGCTGCTGGCCACTGCCTCGCTGCTGTGGATGTACAGAGCTGAGGAAAGCTGTGGGTGACTGCACTGCCAAAATCCCAGAAGACAGATGTCATGGAGGAGCCAGATGTGAATTACAGAGCTGCTGCTCCTGGTGTCTGAAACAGCTCAGCCCTGAAGGTCAGTTTGGCATTTGGGCCAGAGAAAAAGGGGTGGGAGGTGAAGAAGGGAAAAGAGAAAGGATAGGAGGAGGGCAAAACAGCAAATATGTATCTTTTTAAGAGGCTTCCAAACCACCAGAATGTATCTAATAATATTGTGGGAGGATCTTTTCATCACAAATTAATTGAAACCCTATAAAAGGATATCAGTCTCCATAAGCCATTTAGGGACCCTAATGGTCTGAAATGTTTCATTCAGACACCTTTCCCCTTGTCTGGTAAGTGTTATAAACTGTCTCTTCTGCTTATCAGAAAAGGATTTATTTAAAAAAACAGCAACAGAAAATTTCTCCTTCTGAGAAATTTGTCTCTTTGTATTCATTTGCTAATATGTCACTCTGCGAAAGCTTTGGTTTGAATTTCTGAAATTACTACTGATTTTCTCTAAAAGCTATTGGACTTGTGATTTTTGGTTGTTGGTTGGTTGGGGTTTTTTTCCTCTTTCTCCCTCTGTAGTATGCATGTATATTCATATTTAGTTGTGAACACATACAGACACAGGCTAACACCATCCACTGAGGATTTTGAAAGGATAGTGACTTAAGTAAATGAAGTCTTTCAGATTTTATTAATATTATACACATGGATGTAGTTATGCGTGAATGGTGGTAAAACCTTACACAGCTCCAACACTTGATAAAAGCAATGTTATTATAGGAGATGAATGATATCCACTGATAGTAGTGGCCTAGCTATAAGGACAATGCTGGGTGATCCTTATCTTGAAAATTAAAATATTTAAAATGTAACTGAAAGATAATTCATTTGGATTTGATAAATAGAAAAGAATTAGTTCTGTGAGTGGGAGGAACGAGGAATAGTATATGTAATGACAATGCATGGAAATCAGTAGTGGGTATCACTTTCCAGGATATCTGACTAAAAACTGTAAAAGGACAACTATAAATGTAGCAATGAACAATGAACCTTAAACTTACAAGCAGTAGTGAAATAAATATAGTATTATATAGGGAGAATTTGGAAAAAATACCACTTCCAAGGGTACTGTAAGAGCAGAGTAGATTATGTAGGCTGTCCTTCACTGGTGGTGTCCTCCTGAACATGCGTCATAGAGACCTGTACTCTCTTGTGGCTGACAGGGCTTCACAAAGACTTGTAGGATTTTTTAAACAGCTACCTGCCTGCTCGCTAAGGTCTTCCAGAAAGAGGGAGCATCTCCCAACTTCTTTGGCCCTCTGGAGGAGCTGCTCATTCCAGTCCTGGCCAGCAGACCCAGCCCCTGCAGAGGTGTGGAGCAGCATAGGTATGGTGCTTCTTGCTTCTGTTCCTCTCTGTCATGGGAAGAATCATCCTGAATGCAGCACCAGAGCTCCCTGAAATTCCTTGGGCAAAACTGTGGAGAACTTCAGCTCAGTTGTGCAGAAACAGAGTGCCACTTTCTCCTCCCACAGTGGCTTGGGCTGACTAACTTATTTTATTGCACCCTTCCAAGGGGAATCTACTTGCTTTCCAAATTATGTCGATTGTTTCCTAATCATTCTTATACATATATGTGTGTTTATATATCCATATTTAGCAAATAACATACTAATAACCCTGAAAATAAAGTATGATGTAAAAGATGAAGGAATAAGTTAGAGATTAAAAACAGCACCCTTAAATACAGTATGAACCTGTGATTTCTAAACTTTGGGAGCATGTGTGTGCCTTCACCCTTCTCTTTCTTTGGGCTTACTGTTCTTAAGAGTAACCCTTAAGAAACAAATGTCCCTTTCTTCATCCAAGTTTACTTTGTACCTGAAAGCATTGCTCAGTAATATGAAATTTCTCCTTCAAGAAGCTTTTAAAGGAACAATGGAATTAACACTGTTTCTGTGTCCATTCAGATGGGCAGACATTCCTAAACAAATTGCCCTTTTTAGCCATTCGTGTACAAGTATTTTGAAGTTTTACAGTGGCATCATTTATTGAGTACTTTGACTATTATTACCTTAGTTCAGAGACAATAAAAAATTGAAGATATTTCTAGTAGTCCTGCATTTCCTCTGCTATGCTTGAGAGCAAAATTTAAAATCAGCTATTAAATGAATAAGCTTATTATTTTTTATGAAATAGATTGAATGTTTATGACTTGTCAGATAAAATGAAAACAAATGAAAAGAAGCAGAGTTTATAATCATTATTTCAGCTGTTACCTCAGATTTTATTGATACTAAAACATTCTTAGAGCAAGCATGGGCCAAACAATACTCTCAATTATACTGTAAATCAAGATCCTCCATCCTATGGAGGATGATGGAGAATCACTGTAGTTTTGCCACATATATGAAATAGCCATAAAAGACAAGAATAACAAGGCATACAAACACAATATTCCATTTCGGCTATCTGAAGTGACAGCAAAGATTTAATGCAGAGCCAGTTGCCAAAACTTTAATCACCTAGCAGCTGAAGATACCCATTTCCCTTTGGTTCTGGGCAAGGACTGCTCCCACTGATGGTAGAGATCCGTCAACATAAAATTTTTCAGATTTCCTCCTTAGAAGACAGGGATTGAGAGCTAGCTCTCGTACACTGTCCTGCAAGAGACTGTGCTTTATCAATGCTGTCAGAAAAAGGAGGAAATGTGGCTTTCTAGAATTTTGGGGGGCGAAAGTATCAAATTACTTAGAGCTGCACGACAAGTCCCTGGTTAGTCCGAGGCTGAGCCAGGCAGTTTTGTCCTGGGCTAGGGTCCAGGTGAGGAGGGTGCTGGGCTGTTTCATGCCTCCAGTACAGCACAGGGATGGACTGAGGGTGAGAGACCACCCTGCAGTGCAGCCCCTAGAGGCAAAGGGCAGACGATCCAGGTGAGGCTTCTCCAGGACCTTTCTTACTCAGCTTTTCCCCACAGGTGAGCTGTTTTCCCAGGAGCCTGACCCAGTCCACAGAGTTGCTGGCACCAGCTCTGGCTCCAAGCACAAGCAGCTATGAGCATAGTATTTCCATAAAGCAGGATGTTTACAGGCATGGACAGATAATAGCCTGAGATTGGGGTGAATATTTACAGGATAACTTACTTAAAATTTCCTAAGAAAGACTGGAAAATATTTCTGTGAATTATTTTTTGCTTTTAAAATTCTGCCAGCTGGCAGCCGAACTGACATGCAGAAGACTTCACTTTATAGAGAGGATTCAGGGTGACTGATCCCCCAGAGATGTTTGAAGTTCTGGTTTACATGCAAGGCTGAAAGCACAACACAGGGCAGACTGAAATAGCCTTTATCTGGCATAGGGTTACTCCTGCAGCTCTTCAAATTCAGTGTAGTGCAAATAGGAAAGCTCAGTGTTAAATGGGACTTTTCCTCCTCCTTTCATACTGGGTATCAAGAGCAGGAGCAAAATTCAGGAGACCTATCACCCCTTTGGTTATTTGTTTATTTCCATAAGCTTTCAGCATATGAATGCTATTACCCAATGGATGCCGAATATCAGCTAAAAAAGGTTCACACTGCCTTGGAGTGCAGTCTTGCTCCCACTAAAATCAGCAAAAGCTGGATCATCTTTCAGTATTGTGTAAAAAGCTTCTCACTATACATTGCTTTTAAAACAAAACAAAACAAAACCTTTGATGGAAGGTAGTAGTATTAGTAGTATTTCAATATAAGATACCCATCCTTCCTGAAATCATAAACATGCCTGTTCATTAAGGGTTAATAGCTGTTTAAAAGATACTTTTTTGTAATAACACTTTTTGTAGTAATATTTACCATTTGATTAACAGGTGGCTATTTAAGTGCTTTCCACTTTCATCCAAATTTAAAAAAATTACAAAGCAGGACGCATCTGGACCTCAATAGAGTTGGCTTTTCCTGATACACACATGTGGTTAAAGAGCATTTTCTTTAATATTCTGACCGTGGCCAATCTTTTCACCTCCCTCAGAGAGGATGCTCAGAGGACTCTGCCTTGAGATCAAGATGCTGTTGGCTTTGTTCTTCATCTTCTTTGAGATGCACATGTCTGTTTCCCAGAACACAGGTATTTTATTATCTCTTTTTTTAATCCTATTCTTAGTGGGGGAAATAAAACCTTTGCTCACCATTTTTGCACTAAATAATGGCCAGAAGCTGGAGAGGGTAAAGAAACTTCTATGCAGAGTAGCCAAAGCTGAGTTTGGATGGCAATAGGTGAAGTTTGAGGTGTAAGATGTGATGTGGGAGGTGATGTGGGAGGTAACAAATTGTGAGGTGAGGTTTGAGATGAAGTTTCAGGTAAGGTGTGAGATGTAAGGCAAGGTTTGCAGGGTGAGGTGAGGTTTGAAAGGTGAGTTGAAGTGTGAGGTGAGAGCTGAGATTTTGGGGGTGAAGTGAAATTCAAGATATGAGCTGAAGTGTGAGGTGTGAAGTGAGGGCTGAGGTGTGTGAGCTGAAGCATGATGTGAGGTATGAAGTGAGACACTGAGGGGACAGGAAGGCTGAGCTGAGCTGAGGTGGGGTGGGGCTGGCCGTTTCCCAAAGTGCAGCCTTGCCTGGGAATGGCAAGGGAATAGCTTGTTAATCCATGTTTCTCCTGAAACAGTGAACTCTCCCATTCTTGGAAAATTTTACATACATAATGTTCTTGTGCACTAGAGAGAGAACATAAGACTAGCTTAGGTGTAAGCAAGCAAAACAGAAAGGTAGTCCTGCTCTCCTTTATGCTATTGGGTTGTGAAGTGAAACTACGCTCGATGGAGTATCTGGCTAATTTTGTCATGGTGCAGTTGACTAGAGATTTCCTCATCTGCAGGCATCTATTTTTCTGTGTGGTCACTAGCACATTTAACTGAGGTGCAGAATTTCTTTCAAAGTCTCATTTCTTGACAGTTGTAATGTCTGACTATGTTATGGATCTGGAAGTGAAAGGCGATGTAGCAAACTAAATTTTCTGTGTTTCAGTCCCTACAGATATTGTCCTCTTAGTTGACAGCTCTGACACTATGGAACCTTCATCTCTCCCCTATGTGAAAAAATTTCTGACCCGTATCATTGACAGCCTACCAATAGGGCCTAACCAATATCGGCTGGCACTTGCTCAGTTCAGTGATGAATTGTCCACTGAATTTATGCTGGACACTTACAGAAGAAAGCGTCCTATGGTGAATCACATCAGGAATAACTTTACACTTAAGGGTGGGGGTTCAGTGCAAATTGGAGTTGCCCTTGATGAGGCTTATGAAACCTTTTTCCAAAAGTCAGCAGATGAAAAAGAAAAGCAAAACATCATTGTGATTTTAACGTCAGCACCCTCAGAAGATGATGTTCAAGAAAGTGCCAGAAGCTTGCAGAGTCTTGGAGTAAAGATAATAGCGATAGGGACAAAAGAAGCTTCATATAATGACCTTTTTGAGATGGCCACCCCACCATTTCATTACAAAAATCCAGTGATAGAGGAGCTGCCTAAATTCTCAGAATATATGCCACAGATCATTGATGATATCACCCAAGTAAACATCAGCGACTTAATGGAAATAAGTACACTTGATTTCAGTGACATAGCTGTGCAAGAAGGTAAGCAGTGCTACTTCATTTCAGTCCCATGGAGAGTAATGATCATTTTAAACATTCTAATGAAAAAAATCCATCAGAAAAACTGGACTATATTGCATTGTATTTCCAAATGTTAAGATAACCTTTGTGCAGCATTACAGTAGTAATGTCAGCTAGCAAATATTTAATCTGGGCTTGTGGCAGGATGACAATATTGCATTTGTGATCTTTAATGCATATTGCGTGATCTGTAGAGAGAGGCAGCTGGAAGACACAGAAAAGGAAAGAGCACAACATCACCTGTGGGCTTTTCTTTGATGGAGTAGGCTCATTACCATTCAGCTGGACTAAGGCAGCTCTGTGGCAGATAAAATGGGAAGACTGCTTGTAGTCTTAATCTTTTCTGTCCCCTCTTTAGACTCCTACTTTTTAAGTGTGTGTATTGCATTTCTGAAATACAGTTTTGGCATATGCAGTAGACTCTGCACGGGAGTTTTGATGCAACCCTAACTGCATCCTCAGTGAGAGCTGTGAGAGAGTCAACAGGCATGTGGCCTCCTGAGCAGCACACTAAATTTCTGTGCTGAAGATCAGACATTGCTGGTGCAGGGAACTTCTTACAGATATTATTAAAGTGCATAATTTTCATATTTCAGTTTACACTACTAGAGTTCCACAGGGTGAATGCATTTGCAGGGAATTAAAAGATATTACTCTGCGATTAGGGCAGCTTTTTATTGATTTTAAAATATTTGTCAGATAGTGGGTCCTAAACTCTGCATTCCCTGCATGGAATAAACGTCATTTTCTTAGAGTTTTTTTAGCATACAGAGGAACATTAGGAAGGGAAGGAGGGGAACAGTTATGATTTGTTACAGGAGACAGTGATCACAGAAAGTGATCTCATGTCCCATTTCAGGCAACTCCTGTGCAGTTGTGCTGCTCTGGGGAGAATGTGACTTTTACTGCTTTGAGCATTTCTGGCTGGCAGTTGTTTCATCCAGCTGCCTAAACTCTCCTTGGTGAGAGCAGCAAGGTAAAAGAAATACTAATTTTTATGTGTATATGAATTTCCTAGATCTGCATAAAACTTCTGAGGGATAAAGCTGTTTTCCCACTCTGAAAGGGCTGAAGTAGAAAAAGGATGTGTAGGGTTTCCTTTAAAATAAAAATCACTGAACTTTCAGCAGAGTGTTTCAGATAACGCTAAACATATATAGTGAAACTATGAATACTCCTGTATTAGGCAAACATCACGCAGAGAGAAAATTAAGGTCACAAAAAATATCACTGCAAACATGGGAAAGCATAAACTGAAAGTTTCCTGAGCAACTTCCATGTTAACTACAGGCTTGTCTTTAATGACTTTCTGATTTTTCCCATGGGGACTCTGTGTCATGCAGGAATAGTGTGTACAGGTGGCAAAATTGACACTGACAAGCAGCTCTGAACCTGCCAACTTCCAAATGATGTATTTTGCAGCTTTGTTGTGCGTTTTATTCCATTCATTGAAAAATTTGTTTCCATTTCCATAACAACTCATATTAAAGGGTCTGTGAAGAATTAGTTGGAGCAGAACTCCTGTGCTGGGTTTTGACATATGAAATATTTCAAAATGTGAAATATTTCTATATATGAACTAAAACCAGGCCTTTGATATTTGTAGCTGAAAGAAGGCATAGGAAAGAAATTGCTTTCAAGAATTCAAATTAATTCTGAACGAAATTGAATACTTGAAAGGTTTTTCTTTACTAGGAGTAATGTAAAGAATTCATTTCCTTTATGAGAAATATAAGACCTCAGTCTTTCCTCAAATTCATGTTTCAGTTTGATCTTGAAGAACCATGGATGCGGCAGCCTCTATTAAAATCAGCAAAAATTTCAGATGTTGGACAAGTCAGCCTTTGTCTAGAACCCCGTTAGTTAAATGTTCTAATAGTGAAAAGGCTTTTAAAAACTAAAAAATATGTAGACCAGCTTCTAAGTATAAAAACTGTTTAAGCTTTTCTATTTCTGTTCCAAGACTGTTGCTGAATGAGCACTGTGTCACTTTATTGCCTCAACATCGTGTTCATTGTGTCTGGAGACAGTTAAAAATGATTAATACTATGTTTTTTTGTGACCTCTGCAGATACTACAGATATTGTCCTGTTGATTCCTGGCCAACATGACACAGAAAATTATGCATTTCCTTACTTCAAAGACTTTATTAGCAAATTGATATACAATCTGCCACTAGAATCTAACCAATACCGTATTGCACTTGTCCAGTACAATGATGATGTTCATGAAGAGTTTGAACTGGACACATACAAATCAAAGGAGCAAATGTTGATGCATGTGCGAGAAATGCAAACATTGCAAGATGGGCCACTAAACACTGGCAATGCCCTCCATTACGTTTATGAAAGGTATTTCCAAGTTAATGGAGGAGATAGAAATCAGGTTTTAGTGGTCCTGTCTTCTTCACCTTCTGAAGATGATGTGGAAGAGCCAGTGAAGTTGTTACAAGACAATGGAGTGAAAGTGATAGCCCTTGGGATATATGAAGCTGCGATACAACAACTGAACTTGATGGCTACGCAGTCATTCTCTTATTTTTTTCCTAAGGAATGGGACCTCCCTATGTTTTCTACAAATGTCTCCAATATTATTGCAGAGTTCCAAATGGAGAGCATTAAAGAAGCAGAAGGTAAGAAAATCAGTAATGTGGGAGATGACATTTAAGGACTTAGACCTTCAGTCTGATGCTAGTTATGAGAGGCCTCACGTACCTTCTCATCCCCAGAAACTTGTGTGACATTTAAGATACAACGGCTGCTGAAAAACTAAGAATACGGATATGTTAGCTGGGGTTTTAAATACCTTAGCATGTTTTAAAATAGGGAAATAGGAATATGGATGAGATGGATATAGTCTCATGCCCAAGAAGCTTTGTGCTTGTCATTGTTCTTAAAAACTTGGTGCTTTTTCATGTGTAGGAATGTATGAGGCACTTTTATTCTCTGATACTAAAAGTAATGGAGGTGAAGAAGTAATCTTTATCTGCTTTTATACATTGGTGGTAGATACAACTAGTATCTTTTAATGAACTGCAATTCCTTGTGAGGCTATGGACCCTCCACAATTAGTAAATTAATGAATAGTCTTTGAGGACCTTTGGCAAGTATGAATTGATGGATTATATTAGAGACTCCATTATCAAATCTTTAATGGTACAGCTGATAAACTTATACTCTTCCTGTAGTATTGAAAATAAGTTGGTGTACTGAGATTTTTCTTATATATATCAGGTAAATAATTAAAAAATAAATAGAAACCCCTGTACTTGAGGTGTTTTAGCATGCATTGTCCAACCAATAACCTTAGATATGTATCTTCTGGATCAATATAATAGAAAATACAGGCAAGGGTTGTAGTTACAAGAATGTGCTTCATATGGAAACTATAAACACTTCTGTTATTGTATCTCCCAGCTTTTCTGATCTTTTGGTCATTTATTTTAACTTAAAATGAGATTTTATCAGTTTGTCTTTCAGTAGCTTGTCAACTTTGGCTAAAAAGCATTTTTACAAACTTGTCTTACTTTAAATAAAGCAGAAAAGTTTGTCTTAGAAAAAAAAAGAAAACACCAAAAAACCCCACTCGACAGTCCATAGTTAATTATAGAAATAACATGGAAAATGGCCACTAACACTGCTTTATTCTCATCCTTTTTGCACTGCAGTATGTGATGGAGACTTGGTTGCTGACATTGTGTTTACAGTTGATCATGGTACTCCAAAGTCAAACTTCGAAGAACTAAAAAAATTCCTGCAAAACCTAACATCCTCATTTGATGTGAAGGAGAACTGCATAAGAATTGGCCTGGTGATGTACACTGAGGGACAAGAAGTGGTGTCTCGTCTGAACACAGACACAAACAAAGCTGAAATTCTGCAGATAATACAGGACCTTTCTGCTGGGTCAGGAAAAGCCAACACTGGTGCAGCTATTAATGCCACAAGGCTAAAACTCTTTACTGAAAGTGCTGGGAGCAGAAAGAAGCAAGGAGTAGAGCAAATAGCTGTTCTGGTTACCCACAGACACTCTCAAGACAATGTGAGTGATGTTGCTACTCATCTGCGGAGAAGTGGTGTGACAGTGTTTGCCATAGGTGTTGAAGATGCTTCCAATGCACAGCTGGTCCAAATCGCTTCTTATCCTCAAGAGCAGTATGTTACCAGTCTCAAGGAGTTTTCTGACCTGCAAAGGCAAAATACAGTTTTTCGAAAGAAGCTATTGAATCAGATACAAAATAAACTCTATGTCCAATCTGAAAGAAGCATGATTCTCAAAACAGGTAAAGCTTTCCAAATAACTTTAGTTCTTTCCAGGTTAAGGGGTTTTAACTATAGACTCACCATGACTGAGGTTGTGAGAACCTTCTCATGCTCTCAAATTGAACTTCTCAGTTTGAACCTTTGAGAAGAGGAATTTATATTTAAAATTGAACATCGATTCATATTTTACTCATTAGCATACTGCTAAAGTTCAGTAGTATTAAAAGATTGTTTATTTGTACCATTATTTAAGAGGAAGGACTAAAACTGGCAGAGAGCAAGTTAAAAACCTATTTAAGGCACCATTAGAGCTTGATCTGTTGGAAGATGCTGAATCTGAATGAGATTTCCCTAGGAATTGTTAACCTTCCAGTCAGTCTACTCTTTATTTTGATCAAACCTAGAAAATAGATAAGAAAGTGTACATCATGGGGATCTTAGCCACCAGGGTGTGTGTCCTGGCAAAATGAAATGTCTGAAGTTTTCAAACTCATCTGAACGTAGTAATAACAATGGAGTAGCCTTAGATATTTCATTAAAAATTACTTGTGGATTTATGCCCAAGAGCATGAAAAGTCAGTGGTTTCTTGCTGTGGACTATCAGAACATTAAGTGGACTGCTCCTGGTCCATGGAAACCTTTGCAACAGTAAAACCAGTCATACTGGTTAAATGTTTAACATGGCTATGTAATGGTGCATAATGAATTCTGGTGGATAAAGTTCGGGAATCACAGGAGGTTTTTGCTTAAAAGCATTTCAGATGTGTCTGAAAACTCCAAGTTCTTAGTTTTGTTCTTTCCAGCAGTCATATAGCCATGAATAAACAGTGCTTTGTTTCTTGGTGCCATACCTAAGATACCTAGCAATTTAAGTTTGCCAAATTTTTGTTAGCAGATGAAGACTTAATCCATGTATTAGTTTATTTTGTATTACAAAAGGAGTGGAGATAGTTGATCTGTCATTGCACAAAATGGTGATGTAATGGAGACTTTCTCATTCCACATAGGATGCCAGGACACAGAAGCAGCTGACATTTATTTTCTTGTTGATGGTTCATCAAGTCTTGACTACCTGGATTTTATGGATATGAAGAATTTTTTGAAGGAAATGATTAAGCTGTTTGACATAGGAATGAGTAAAGTTCGACTTGGAGTCGTGCAGTTCTCACATTTTAATGAACTGGAGTTTGAACTTGATAAATATACTTCAGCAAGTGATTTGATAAAAGGGATTGAAAATATTCGGCAAATATATGGAAATACCAACACAGGGGGAGCTCTAGCTTACATGAAGCCATTGTTTGAAAAGGCCAGGAGGCAGCGAGGAGTTACAGTGCCTTGCCATCTAATTGTTCTTACAGACGGAGAGTCACATGACAGTGTGAAGGAACCAGCCATGAAACTCAGGGAAGACCAGATTAACATTTATGCCGTTGGTGTGAGGGAAGCTAATGTAACTCAGCTTTATGAGATTGCAGGAGTGAAAAAGAGAGTGTACTTTGTACATGAATTTGACTTGCTGAATGATATAAAAAATGAAGTTACCAGAGAGATCTGTACCACAGAAGGTAAGACCATGCTTTCACTTTGTCCTGACAACAAAGAAAATAATCAGATTCCTTTCGATTTGATAGAGAAGTTATTTCATTAATAATGTAAGGTACATTTTTCTAGCTTGAATAATTTCACAGTCACCTGAAGTTTTCAGAGGGTAATGGTGATTATTGTGTTGCTTAAATTTTGGGCAATACCATGAAAAGGTCTTATTTCCAAGCATCTATTTCCTGTATATTACAGACTTTATTCTCTAGTTGCATGGAGAAATTGTGGATGCCCCATCTTTGGAAGCATTCAAGGTCGGGTTGAATGGGGCTCTGAGCAACCTGGTCTGGTGGAAGGTGTCTCTGCCCATGGCAGGGGATTGGAACTAGACGATCTTTAAAGGTCCCTTCCAACCCTAACCTCTCTATGATTTGATGATTCTATGAAACTAAGCCACCAATGTCAAAGACACCCAAAATCACATACCACTGTAGAACTAGGTCTGTGAATGTATCTAATTTTGAACGTGTCTTTCTTAAAGCTAGCTCTTGAGCCTGTTTTCCTTATCTTAAACAAGCCAGTCTCTTTTATCAAGTGTAGATAGGCACAGCATATACTTCAAATAGGATTCTAGAATCAAAATGTTCTGAAGTCAAAACAGTTTTACAATTTAAAGTAATAATAGAGTAAGAAGCATTCTCTAAATGGTAGCTTTCTGGCCAGCATTCACCAGGAAACAAGCAAAGGCTGTGTTGCACTAATATGTCCACCCCATCCTCAGTTTACTTCTTACAACCCTATAAAACATTAATTAAAAAATGTGCTTAAATGTGACCCACCACTGTGCAGGGTGTCCATTTGTACCTATCTATCATTTGGCTCACCTCTTTCTGTAAAATAAGCTGCTGCTTCCTACCACACTGAAAAGGAGAGAGAATTTTCAGGTTTCTCAGGCTCTAAAACAGCAACAGGCTTTAGATTTTTATTTTAGAAATTCCTTGTTGATCTTAAGATGCTGCTTCAGTTGCTTGCTGTGATTTAATGCTGACTGAATTGCAAACTGATGAAATTAATAATGTCCTTGTTCAGATCTGAGCAGGTAAAGTATTTTAGTCACAATCATAACTTACCAATGAACTAATAAAATCTAGAGTTTGAAAAGGCTTGTTCTGGATTTTTTTTTCTTTTTCTGTTTCTGAGGTTATTCTGTCTGTTTAAGCTGTTGGGTTTTTTTCTCAAAAAAAAGTAAAACACTGTAAGCTTAAAAATCTTTTTTTCCTTGACAGTCTGCAAAGAAATGAAAGGCGATATCATGTTTCTAGTGGACAGTTCTGGAAGTATTGGAGATGAGAATTTTCTGAAAATGAAAAACTTCATGAGAGAGCTGGTGAACAGAACAGATGTTGGTGCAGACAGAGTGCAGATTGGTGTTGTTCAGTTCAGCCACGAACCAAAGGAAGAGTTCAAGCTCAACACTTACATCACCAAAAGCGAAATCTTCAGTGCTATCGACAGGATATCTCCTCTTCAATCCACCACGCTGACAGGAGAAGCACTAAAGTTTGTGCTTAAATACTTTCAAGCCAGTAATGGTTCACGTCATGCAGTTAAAAAAGTTCTCATCCTGATCACAGATGGGGAATCACAAGATGATGTTAAAGGCCCTGCCACAGTGCTCCGAGATAAAGGCATTATTATCTACTCTGTTGGAGTTTTTAACGCAAACAAAACTCAGCTTGAAGAGATTAGTGGGAAGCGTGATATGGTATTCTATGTTGAAAATTTTGATATTCTAAGCCAGATAATAAGCAACCTCATTTTTGACATTTGCAGTAGAACTCCTGATGATAGTAAGTATGGTAACTTTCAGTAATGTATTCCTGCATGAGCAATCTTGCTAAAACTTTGATTCAAAGCTGCAGTTTCAATCATGGAAATGGCACTCATTTAAAATATCTTAGGTTAACTGTTGAGTTCAGTACTGAATTCTACCCAGCATCCAGTTTCTGAGCTTTCAAAACTCCCTTTCTTTACTTAGGGGTGAGGGGAAGAGTGGGGACAAGAGCAAAGCGTGAGGCACTCGGTGATTTACAGTCTTAAGAGGTCCAGACAATCTGTGTTAAGACATGTGGCTTAGGCTTTGTGTTACTGCAGTACAAAACTTGTAAATAAGGAGAGTTTTTAAGTACTACTACAATTAGCAAAGATGCTAAGCATCATTTTTTCTTCTCAATGGGTTTGGAAAAGGCATCAGTAGCTTACATAGTGAGAATGATCAGGGAAGCTTGAAATGTAACAAGTCACCAGCTATCATCTGTGCTGCTCTGTATGTCTGCAACTGGGAGAAGACTGCCCTTCAGAGGGACCAGACTATTCTTTCACCAGGGAGTAAGCTGGAGGAAGGATGTTAGCCCAGCTCTTCAAATAAGTAATTTACAACACTGAGACTGTAAGAAGCAAACCCACTGCTATGTTTAATTCAGATATGAAATAAACATTTGGATTTTTTTCTGTTAGATGTTAAGTGTCAACTGACAAAATGTGATGCATGCAAGGGGAAGGAAATTTCAGCTAATATTCATACCCTGTGGAAGGATAGTTTTAGGTATTTTAACCTAATAAAAATATTTCTATGACAATTTCTGTTTGCTTTGTAAGCCCTGTACTCTGGTATCCAGAGCAAAAGGACCGCATTTTTTATGAATATAAAAACTTTCATTGTCATATGTGCAACTTATTGATGGTAGCAAGACAGTTATCTATGCAGTAAACAAAGTTATACAGACATTGCACAGAACTCTGAGAAATTGACTTGAATTATAATAATCAGTAAGGTTCTGCATAATGTTACACGTGAAAACTTTACTTTTCTCAATTTGCTTTTACAGAATGCAGAAGAGTGGAACGTTTAGATATTGTGTTTGTTATGGACAGCTCTGGAAGCATAAGCCCCTCACAGTACCAGGCCATGAAAGACTTCATGATTTCCCTGGTGAAACAGTCTAATGTCGGCCCAGATGGAGTTCAGTTTGGAGCACTAAAATATTCTGATAAACCAGTTGTGCTCTTCTACCTCAATAAATATACTACAAAACTGGAGATTACTGAGGCGATCCAGAAGGTTGACCCTATAAGACAAACAACTTATACAGCAGAGGCACTGGTCCATTCTGAAATGTTCTTCACTGAAGAACATGGCAGCCGAAAGAACAAAGGTGTTCCCCAAGTGCTGATAGTGATAACTGATGGGGAATCCCATGATAAAGACAAGCTGGATACTGTGTCCCAGAGATTAAGGAACAAAGGAATTACCATCTATGCAGTTGGAGTAGAAGGAGCAAAGAGAAATGAGCTTCTGACAATGGCTGGATCAGAGGACAAGTGTTTCTATGTGGATACCTTTGAAGGACTTGAGAACTTAACTGCAAATATAACAAATGATATATGTGATATTTCAGAACCAGGTAAGTCTATACTCACTATTGGCTGTTGTGTCCAACTTCCTCTTCTCTTACAACTGTGTTTGAAGGAAAGCCTTGCAAAAGCATCTGTCAGATCGATATAGATAACATATTCTGTTCTGATTAATGTGATTTAAATTACAGTCATCTCTGTTCCCTGCTTGCTTATTCAGCTCTTGTAGTGGCTACCCTTTCCTACCTTCTCCTTCTGCCATCGTTCTGGAAGTAGCTATGGTTACTGTGCTTTATTTGCAAGTTGGTCCTTTGGGTCTATGGCAACCATACTGAGAACAATTTGGTTCTCGGAGAGGGGAGACACCTCATCAGTGAGTCCTGAAGAGTGTCAATTTTATATATACACATATGATAGGATTTATCATGCTTAACTTTAGCTGCCTGTAGCTGTCATGTCTAGTCACTGTAGTTTGCCTTTTCAAAGCAGTATGGAGAGCAACAGGCATTTTGGGTGGGTGAGTCACCTGACCTCTTTAGGCATTTGCGTGAGTCTAAAGTGAAATGTGCCCTTGCCCAGTGCATGTTTGGTTAAATTTATTTGCTCAGCAGGTAAGAGGAAAATGCACCTATGGTTACACTGCAACATACATGCTTACAGGAGTATGGTTTGTGTTCTGGGACTAGATGTCTGAATTTCTGTGTCTGTTATATTTTATGTGCTTAACTTTTTTTTTAGATCTGTTTATTGGGTTTTGGTTTTGTTTGTTTCGTTGTTGTCGGGGTTTTTTTCAATATGACTAGTAGGATGTGGGAGGTAGAGACGGGATTGCTAATAGAATTGTGTACTTTATAAATAATATTTTTTCCTTTATCTTCTGCAGCCTGTCCAGCAAAAGCAGATGTTTTTTTCCTAATGGACGGTTCCAAAAACATAGATGAAGAAAACTTCAGCATAATGGTGGACTTTGTGAGAAGTGTAATCAATCCAGCTGTTAATGTTCAACATACCAAAATTGGCTTAGCACTGTATGGTCGTGTCTATAAAGAAGAGTTCCAACTAGGCATTTTTCCGAACAGATCAGAACTAGAATTGAAAATGAAAAGCATCAAACAAATTAAAGGACACCAAAGTGATATTGCAAATGCACTTGAGAAAGTGAAAGTCAACTTCCAACCAGAAAAGGGTAGCAGAATACATGAAAATATCCAACAGATTTTGCTGGTAATCAGTGCTGGACGAACAACCAGTAGAGCTGCAAGAGCAGCAGAAGACCTGAGGAAGAAAGGTGTGGATATATATGCCATAGGTGTGGGAAATGTCGATCAGTCCCAACTAACACAGATAACTGGATCATCAAGTAGGAAATATGCTGTTGATGATTTTTCGAACTTGAAGACCATAAAAAAAAGACTGGTGGATGTTATTTGTGAGGATAATAATAGAAAAGGTAAATATCACTGAACCAAACTGTTCTAAGTTCATCTTTAAGGTCCCTTCCGACCCAAAACCATTCTAAGATCTCTGTTTGCTGCTTTAAGTATGCTTACCAGTTAAGAGTGGTTCTTTAGAATACATTTGGCTGATCTGCAACACTCTAGAAATAGAAAAGAAAAATTTTTCTGACTCACATCAAGATAATGGTCTCTGTAGAACAAATAAGCTATATCCAGTCTCTCTAAAATTGCTGAAAGAAATGACCCAGGTGTTTTCTCTTTGCTCCCTCCATACAATAAAGGATATGAGCTGATAAATAACCACCCATGTCAGTATACATTGTGTTAGCTGCCCTTGCTGCCCAGGCAAATACTCTTCTTCTCTGGTACATAAGGTAGTTTCCATTTTCTTCCTGTCAGAAGGGGTAAAAGACACATGTGAACATTTATTTTGAATTTAGAAAGTTTACTGCAGGCTCATGCCCTAATGTACACCTCATTAACTTATGAGTGTGCTTGAGTTCTCATTTCTGCAGATTTGAACTGATTGATTGAGATAACACAACCAAGGCTTGAGGCTTTTAGTTTTAATTGTTTAAATTTCTATCCAAGCTTTAGAGTGTATAATGTTCATCTACATCCTTACTCAAAGTACAGCTTTATCACTTTCAAATATGTTTTTCGTTTGAGTTAACAGCCGTATCAACTGAACACTAATTTGAGAAAGTTAGAAGAAGTTACAATGATTGCAGAGCAGAAATAAAGTACTACTAGCAATAGGCATAATTCTAAAAATGTGTATTTTCTCTTCTCCAGAGTTACAGACAGAAATAATAATGAGAAAGACATTAGTCTCATAGAATACCCATGCAGTGACTAAGTCATGCCAGAGATTAGAGTAGCCTTATCTTATTAAACAAGGGACATGGTGGCAGTACTTCTCATTTTGTGGCATGTACTTTCATTTCAGTTCATCACTTCACATGCAGTGAGAAATTATGCTTAAATGCATATTCAGAGTTGGGTGCCCCTGCTCTGTCTGCTAACTGTGCAGAGCTGTGCATGCCACAGTGAATGTACAGGCACAGGTAAAAAGCATGATGAGGAGAGAACATATTGTTATCATCTGAAATCTTAAATATTAGGCATAGCATTACTTTTAAAGTAATAAGAATAATACAGCAGTTGTGTGTTAACTCTCCAGCATAACATGCTGAAAACAAACAGTCCTCTGATCTTCTAAATTCTACCTGCTCTTCTAAATTCTACCTGCTCAATTGCCTGTAGCTGGGGAATTAAGGGGAAGAAAGGGACAAAAACTGCTAAACTGAGAAAATACTGAGAAATACCTCCAGTGAAATAATTTCTGAAACTGATGCTGACATTACTGTTAAGAAGGGTTCTCAGATTTCTTACATAAGGATAATCACAGAACATATTTTCAGTTAAAGGCATTTAGGGATTTTTTTATAGCTTTATCTATCAAATATGGTTTTCATTTCCGCATTTTTTCCTCTAGAAATTAAGAACTGATCTGAGTGGGTTTAAGATGAAAATGTCTCTAAATGAATTAGAGACCTAAAGATTCATTTTAGATAATCTTAGCTGAGGCTTGGAGATGACAGATTCCAGAGGGTCCTGCCAACTTAGCTGATGTGCATTGGTCTCCCCTTGTGTTTTTTGTCTTCTGTTTTTCTTTACCTGAAATGAACATTGTTTGAGGCATTTATTTATTATTTTCCCAACAGTTGCTTGTTTCATGGACATCACTGTGGGATTTGACATCTCGTCACAAAGGGAAGGCCACCACTTATTTTATGGACAGACCAAACTGGAAAAGCATTTCCCTGACATTTTGCAAGCCCTCCTGTCTCTAAGAGATGTGAGCTGCAATGTTGGGTCCAAGGCACAGAGCAGTGTGGCTGTTCACGTGAACAATACTGTTACTCCAATATCTGCAAAATTCTACATTGACAAGGAATCTGTCCTGCGTAACCTCTCTGATGCTGTGATCAAGAGACCATCCCGACTTAATGTTGATTTCTTGCAGTCACTCTGGGAAACATTTCAGAATGAGGATAAGACCCGACAAAAGGTAATGTGATGACTTAAGCAAAATCATTTGATCAAATTATATAAGAAAGATTGAAATACAATTGTTATTTGCTTCTGTGTGATTTGAATTCTCCTTTATGTCTTTATAGGTATTACTTGTGTTCACAGATGGTGTGGACGATGACTTAGAAGCACTCGAACAAAAATCTGAAGAACTTAAAAAGAAAGGTATTTCAGAAAAGACATAATGTTTAATTTTTCAGGTGTCTTAGCAATGGAGTGACAAGAGCTTTTTATTTTCTTGCTGCAGAAAGAGCAGAGGGAGATTAGCAGCAAATAAAAGGAGTTATAGTGTCAGGTGCCAGGTGAAATAAATCAGATTAACTCCATTGAAGTAAGATTGACAATGCCAGATAAGACTGTCCTCCTAGCTTGCCCCTTATTTTTGTCTGTGGCCAGTAGTGGATGTTCCAGAAAACAACTAGTAGCAAGGACTAAGTGAACAGTAATGCTTCTTTGGGATGACTTCCCCGTTTAGAGATTTTATGAGCCCAAGGTCAGAGGGGCAGGGCAGAAGGAATGGAGAAGCTGCCACAGGCTAAGCTATTCTGATGTGTGCAGGAGACTGTCATGCAAAGAGCAGTGAAAAACAGAATTGGAGATGAAAAGCCTATTTTTGCTGAAGGGAGGTGCACGTGGCTTGTCAACTGGTATCAGTCCCTTTGGTGTGTGCTTGTGCCTCCTCCCATACAGACATCTATTGTCTCATGTCCATTGTCTCTTTCTTTCTTTTCCCTGTTCTGAACAGCAGGCAAGTGACAAGAAGAACTCTGGTGGAGTACAAGGGTAACAAGTGCAAGCAGTAAAATGGGGCATAACAGTCCTTGTAGCAAAGATGCTGTTAACTGCAGAGCAGTAGCAATGGGGAGAACATGAGGCTTCTTTTGACATTATGGCAGCCACATGGGAAAGATGACAAGATAGACAGATATGCACAACAGCTCACTCAACTGTACTGAAGGCTGTATTCCTTGGGATGTTGTGTATTGTTGGCCAGTGGTCCTGTGTCAATAAGCAAATTAGGTGTTGAAGTGTGATTTTGGATTGGTTTTAAAATAATTTTAAAGTATCTTCGGTCTAAGGTTTGCATGGTTTCTCTTTGTTTCTGTTGTTTTTTAAATTTCATCTGCTGGGGCTGTGCAGCAGCATTCAGCTAGATACTGCTCTCATCTCTGTTCGAATCACAAATCTGTCTGCTAGATTCACAGAACTTAAATCAGAGTATATTCAGCTTGTTTGAGTCTGCTGATATTGCCAGCTGTGTTGTACAACTGTATAACAGATACCCAGTACCAAGCCAGAAGCCTGGAGAAGTACTGCTTTTTGCTGTTGCCATGACGAGCATACTTGTCTGTGTGTTTGGCTCCTTCCCCAAGTCTCAACCTGGAATCCCGATGTAACTGCATTTTGAACTGAATTGTTGCCTCACTGTGCTTTTTCGCCTTACAAAAAGAAACAGACTTTTCCCCATTCTTTCTTTGAATAATCTGAGTTCAAGCGGAGCACTTCAGGGTATTACTGCATAGGCTATATCTTTTCTTCTTGCTTTGCAACCTGAGGAATTGTCTTGTGACCACAGGCTTACTCTAATTTCACACTGGTGTCATTATAGATCAATGTAAGGACATGCATTCTTACAGCAAAACCGGGCCGGAGAAACAGAGAATTCAGATCCGTAATTTCACTGATGTCTACCTCAGCTTTAGGTCTGCTGTTGTAGCAGATGGAATGATGACTTGGAGCCAGCAGTATTTGTTATTATTTTAACGTAAAAAGAAATGGAACCTGAAGATTCTTGTTTTCCCTAAGAGCTAAATGATGAAGTGAATATTTATGTTGACACCAAATCAACCATATGGTCTTGTATCATTATTTGTTATTCAAACAGGAAGATTTTTATGTTGATCCTTTTATTGGCTCTTCATTGTCACTAGCACCTCATTTGAATCACTTACGGAATTGTACACCATCAAAAGCGTGGCTTTTACAGCTGACATTTCTAATAGATACCATTCACTTTCTTCATGACGCAGGTATATATAAGATAGAGAAACTGTTTTTCAGTGGAACTGATATATATGTTCCTTTTTATAATTAGGTTTGGATGGTCTTATAACTGTTGTTCTGGAAGGAGCCTCCGATTTTCAGAACCTCCAATCCATTGAGTTTGGAAAAGGATTTGATTATGGAACTCACTTAGATATTGGCATGACAGATGTCGCTAGCAGGCTATCCAAGTTCTTGGTAAGTTAGTTGATAAATGTACACAGTAAGATCTTGGGCGAAAGAACTGCACAATCAGACCATAAATATCAAGTTTCGTAAATATGGCTAACAAAGGAGTCATGCTATTAATAGAGCATAAAATCCAGTTGTGTTCTTATCATGAGTGCTTCCAGTAAGAGCAGGAGCAGAGCCATGAAGAATTTTTTTTGGGGAAATACATTTTCACCTGCAGTAACTTCTTCTTTTTAAGAACAATATTGCTGAGAGAACCTGCTGCTGTTTGTCTTGCAAATGTACTGGGGACGAAGGTGAAATCGGAGACAGGGGAAAGCGAGGCATAAAGGTAAGAGTATATCATAGCTTTGTATTGCTAAGTTTGAGTTGTAAATAATGATGTAAAGATGTTTATCTACCTATGTTTTGTAGCATGATTTTAGTAAATCTTCCAAAATTATAATATGCCCTCTGTCTAATGATGCAGGAGGAGGAATCAGTCATCAGTTATAAGTTGTATGCAGGTGGGGGAACATTTTGTAATTGATGAGCTTATCTAAAGATTCTCATACTAGTTTTGCTTAGCAACTTGCCAGCCTTTCCCTAGAAAGTGTCTTTCAGAGATTGCGATTCAGAGACATCGGGAAGTTCCTAATAGCTGCTTGAGTTCCTAATGACCGCATTCTTTCACAGTCTTGGAACAACTTAAGGTAGCAATCGGTTGTTTCTGCAGGGGTTCTAGAAAGAACCAAAATCTCGCAAAAACATTGCATTCCATTTTGATAGTCAAGTTTTTTATTAAAGTCAATGGAAAGATGCCAGTCAAATGCTACGGGCTGGGGAATTAGAAGTTAATCCATACATACAAGCAAAACGTACTTTAAACAAAATTATTTGTCTTTTGATATTTTTTTTTTTTTACTAACTAGATGTCCAGTTAAGGAGTGCAACAGAGCCCTTCTAAATCTCAGACAATCTTGACTTCTCTTATTTTCTTTTCATTTGATGTAGTTAAGAAATAGTGGGAAGTTCTGTACTGTAGCTGGTAGTGTAATATATAATTCCACTCAATTTTAAACTTTGACAACTTCCGTAATAATTGAGAGTTGTGTCAAATGTCTGCACTAAATCTAAATAAAAACATGCTCTATCATGTAGATATTTGAAGAATATACTTTTTCAAACCATCAGGAGTGCAAATATGGTAGAAGAATGTCTCCTGTATAAATGAAACATCACTTTGTATACAGTCTCAATGTCTCTGTGGACAAATGTGTTGACAGGTCAATCAGTAATGGGTGGTGTTTCTCACCTGTGTGTTTCCACAGCCATCAACACTGTTGCTGGAGGATTCAGGTTTTCTGCCTCCAACAGCTAACAAAATGGGAAGCTCAGGCTTATGTAGTGTTAATTCACATACATTTTTTGAGCACCCATAGCTTTATTTAGTCCTGTAGCTCTTTGCTTTTCCAGAGGTAAAGAATTCCCTTGATTCTCTTCATGCTTGTCATAAAATAGTTTGGGTTGTAAGGGACCTTCAAAGCTCATCTAGTCCAACCCCCCTGCAATGAGCAGGGACATCTTCAACTAGATCAGGTTGCTCAGAGCCCCATCCAGCCCGGCCTTGAATGTCTCCAGGGATGGGACATCTACCACTTCTCTGGGTAACCTGGGCCAGTGTTTCACCACCCTCATGTAAAATGTTTATTCCTCACATCTAGCCTGAATTTCCCCTCCTTTAGTTTAAAACCATTACTTGGCCTTTGAACCTCATGAGATTCACATGGGCCCACTTCTTGAGCTTGTCCAGGTCCCTCTGGATGCCATCCCATCCCTCAGGTGTGTCAACTGCATCACTCAGCTTGGTGTTGTCCACAAAGATGCTGAGGATGCACTCAATCCCACTGTCTATGTCATTGATCAAGATGCTAGACAGTATTGGTCCCAATATGGACCCCTGAGGGGCACCACTTGTCACTGGTGTCCATCCAGACATTGTGCCATTGACCACTATTCTCTGGGTACAACCATCCAGCCGGTTCCTCATCCACCAAACAGTCCACCCATCAAATCCATACCTCTCCAAATTAGAGAGAGGGATGTTATGGGGGACCATGCCAAAGCCTTATGGAAGTCCAGATAAACAAACTCTGTAGCCCTTCCTTTGTCCAGTGATGTAGTTACTCCATTGTAGAAGGCCGCTAAGTTGGTCAGTCAGGACTTGCCCTTGGTGAATCCATGCTGGTGTCTTCAATCAACTCCCTGTCCTCCATGTGCATAGCTTCCAGGAGGATCTGTTCCATGATCTTCCCAGGCACAGAGGTGAGGCTGACAGGTCTGTAGTTCCCAGGGTCATCTTGTCCTCTGCACAACATCTCTTCTGCCCTTGTTTCTTCTTTCTTTACAAACATTAAGCAAAATCAAAGATAGGTTTGCAGGTGCACTTGCAGGACAGCTATGCCCTGCTGCTACTTCTAATGCTCTACCAGGCCAGATGGTGGGTTTCTGCCTTGCCAGGGCAAACTATAGCCTCTGTCACCTGAGAGTATGTCATCTGTGATCTGATATTACGCTTAATTCTGTGAGTTTTTGCAGGGAACTGAATGAGTGTAAAGAAAAGTGCTCCTCTGCAGCCTCAGTTTACAGTCAGAACACACTTTGGTGCTCCAAAAGACAAAGTACAAAGCAACCCCTTTCAGGGTAGTACTTTGCAATGCTGATGACTAAGTGGAGTAAAATTTGGGGGATCAGACTCTCTTTTTAGCCATCTCTCTCTCAGGAGAGAGACACTTTCCAAAAAGCTCTCATGAAATGTTGTGCCAGGGTCAAGTGTGTCCCCTGCCTGGCAGCATACTCTAGGCAGACAGAAGAAAACAGCCACTTACGTTAAGCGCTACCTCAGAATTCAGTATAATGGCTGTTGTGCAAGGCTCACTCTCCAAACATTATCCTGTTGCAGAAGAGGCCTCTGAGTTCAAGTAGGAGCTTCTTTTTGGCCTATGAATAAGGGGAAGGGGAATGAGAGATTGAAAGAATGTTCTGTCTTATCCTCTATGATATACAACAAGGGTCATTTAATACTGGACATTAGGAACACTCATTAAGCCTGTGTTGAGACTCAAAGCCCAGGACAGCTGTTTCTGGTGCAGCTTACATCTGTGTGGAATCACAGGCCAATTGAAATTCCCACCTTGGATTCAGAATGATTTGTTTTGGTGATATGATCTCTCCTAAAACAGTTCTCATCAGTCATACACGTTTTAAGATTCTATCTCCACAACTTGTTTACCGGTATCCTTCCTGGCCTCTAAGCCAGGGTGAACAGTGTACTCTCAACTCTTATATAAATAAATGTTACATGAACTCCTTCAAAAATAATGACTTGGAGAAGGCATGTTCTATCCTATGGGTGGCAATTGCTCTTTGATCATCCTCAATGTACATTCTTGCTCATCCAGACTGACAAATGTGGAGCCAATTATCTCATGCCAGTGTGGAGAAGATACAACCATACAATCATAGAATGGTTTGGGTTGGAAGGGACCTTTGAAGAACATCTAGTCAAACAAAAAGCAAAGACAAAAGAGAAATTGATTACGATTTTTGATACAAAAGGCATTTAAGAAGAAACTATTCAAAGCAGAATAAGAAAATGACCCTTGTTTTCTGCCCAAACCAGTAAAACATTCACCATAAAAATGCAGAGTAAGCACTTATGTATGACAGATTGTGAATCTTGTACAAGATTTTTTTTTTTCTATCAGCTTTTAAAGATTCAGTAAGTAAGATATATCGCAATGTTGTCTTGAAATGTGTAATTACTTGTTGGAGACACTTTAGAACTTTGAAAGAGCTTTTTCTGGAGCCTACAGTGAAAGAAGACTGTTCACCCTGGAGCATCTTTGGGCCACCTTCAAATTTACATGTGGGATAAATAATGCATTAGCGATGAATTAAACTGTTAGTCACATTAGGGGAAACATTAGGAGAAAAATTATCAGTAAAGAAGTTGTTACTCAAGTTTTCAACAGTGTTTGAAGCCCAGATTATGCAGAGGGACAGAATATATTGGCCCATTTAGTTTTTTCCAGAATTTCCCAATAGTTTCTGAAGGTTGACCACATATTATAGAATTATCTCTCTTCTTTTAACTTCAGGGACCTAACGGTGTTAAAGGCAACCCAGGATATCCTGGAGATGAGGGAGAACCGGTAAGTTATAACACCTTAAAAACCTGTGTTTGTGAAAACGAAAACCTTTGAGCGGGGGGCGGCGGGGGGGAAAGACCATCTAAACTAGCTGGATAGTGAACTTACAAAGCTGTATTACCTTTAAAGTGAGAACTCCCTCACATCACTTGAATCAAACAGAGACAAGATCGTAAAATTTCCAGTAGCATTTCTTGGAATATAATGGACATATGTTGCAACAACCTGCTTAGCACATATGTGCAGCTGGGTGGGTGCCTACATAGCAAAGCTATTTGGTAACTTATTTTTAATCCTGTAGAAGACCTCTACAAAAAGCATTTTTTGTTGTTTTCTTTGTTTATTTTCATGTTTTCCTAAGTTATTATTGAAAAATCAAAACCAGTCTTGTATGGGGAAACTAGAAGTAAACAAATGGAGAGAAACCCAGGCATTTTCTGCAGAATAAACTGTTAATAAGCCACCAGCTCTTTGATCCTAGGCATCCATTTTTAGATATTTTTGATTGTATCCAAATTAGATGTGTTTTTTGAAGGCCACCCAAACAGCATCCTCTTGATTTGACCCAGATGTTTGGTTTGGTTTTGTTTGTTGTTTTTTTTTTTTTTTTGCTGGTAGGTTGCTGAAATCAAAAACATGAAAGGGAAAGAGACTGGGAAATGTATTGCAAGGTTATGACCACCTCTCAGATTGATGGATACGTTTGTTTGCTCCCAAAAGAGCAAACAGTTTTCATCTAAATAGGTTTTGTTTCAAATTAAAAAATAAAATAAAAGGTAAATGAGCAAAGACCCATTAGTGGAAACTCAAAGCACTATGGTGACAATAGGGAAGTATCATAGCAGTGTAATGGATACTAGGGAGGAGCCCGGCCTAAAGTTGTCCTGAGGAGGATGCAGTAACTGTTCTGTTGGTGTTGGCAGCAGGTTATAATGGTTTGTAGGCATTGCTTTGGACCACTGCTCACTCAAGAGCAAGTCTTCATGTGACGGGATGTAGTAAGTCCAAAACCAGGCCGGCAGGTGTGTAGTGGCATCATCACATTGTATTTGCTTTACTACGCAGGAATAAGTTTTTCATGGAAATCCTGTTAGCCAGAGCCACAAATATTGGTTCTGCTCTGTGAGATTTCTATAGTTGTATGCAGTTTCAAATCTAAGATGCACTGCTATAGTGATGCTTTTTTACAGGAGTCAGATTTGTCAGAAGGGTAACTGGAGACTTGGGATTCTAAGTGTAATGTGAATATTAGCAGAACAATGCAGACAGCTAACAGACGTCAAAAGTGTAGCAAGGGAGATTAAAAATATTTTAACATTTGCTAGGATACTGCTGATATATTTGATTTTTCATAGAAGGTCAATGAATTATGAGGATCTTGCAGTTGCACATTTTTCTGTTGTTGCAATGTCTTTAATCTGCAGTCAACCAGGGACTTTACTGGGTCTGCTGTTCTTGAGAAGAAGGCTTTCCAGGACTATTGGAGCAGATCTCTCTAACAGATAAATTAGTTGCCAGCTTGTGTAAAGCTCACATAAATTTAAACAATTGGATTCTTCTTTTCTCTCTTTCAGGGCCCAAGAGGACCACCTGGACTACAAGGAAGACAAGGCAACGTTGGGTGTCCAGGCAAAAGAGGTTTAAAGGTTGAAAAAAATTCTGGACATACTGTTTCATTGTGATTTAGAATAATCCTTCAATGTTTTTATTACATGTTATTTTAAATTTTGCCATCTTTTTTCTTTTCAGGGATTTCGAGGATTTGTTGGAAAAAAGGTACAATGTGACTCTAGACAGTCTGAGTTTGTGAATGCAGTATTATTTAGGGCTTTGTCCTGCACTAAATGGAGATTTAAAGAGTTTTGTAGAGATGTCAGTGAGTGTTAAATCAATGTTACTTTTTTAAGTTGCTTTGCAGACGTCTGGTGCAATGCCCAGCTTATTGTTGTGCCTAGGGAACATACAAGAAATGAAATTTCAGGCATTAATTTATGTGTTTAGTTTTTCTTCTTTTTTTTTTTTTGTTGTTTTGTTTTGTTTTGGATTTTTATGTGTTTTTTGTTGTTGAGGAGGAGGGTTGTTGTTGGTTTGGGGGTTTTTTTTGGTCCTTTTGTTTGTTTGTTTTTTAATCTTGGTCTGTGTCACCCTGTTCTTGCTAGAGTTTGTAAATGTGCGCTTGTTTATGTGAAAAATTAATGAATATTTGTATTATTTCAGGGTGACAATGGAGAAGATGGGATTGATGGAATTAGAGGAGAAGTAGTACGTTATTTTCTTCCTTTTGCCTTCTTGACCTCAAAGTTACTGAGTGGCAGAAATGAATCAATATACCATATTTTGTCTTTCAGGGACTTCCTGGGGTTCCTGGAAAGAAAGGAGAAAAGGGTGACACTGGATATCCGGTAATACTTTGTTATCTTTTCTCGGTCAGGATTTGGATTTAAGAACAATAGTATGGCTATTTCGTGAAACTATCCCTGTGAGAAATGTCTTTAATGAACTCTCAAACACAAAAAGTAGACCTTGTACTACAGAGTTATTTGTGCATTTTTAATTTGAACTCCTATCAGGATAGGTATTATAGAACTTCCAACATCTGAAGAAGAGCAAGCTACTGATGAAGAGCCAGCAGGTATTTTTGTAAATAGAGTGCATACCCAGAAAATAGTTGGTCTGTAGGATGTTTCTATTTGAAAGAGAATTTGAAGAATAATTAGATCTGTACCTTACAGTCTTCTAGATGGGCTTTTTCTCATATTTATGAAGAGATCAAGTAATTTATGCATATGACTAATTTTTGTTGGGCTAAAGATAGATATGAAGCCACCTACCTGTGTAGTACCCTGGCAGGTTCAGATACACAAGACAAGAGATTGTTTTATTACCTGTGTTTGCCAAGGTCAGGTAGCATGTTTTTGATAAAGCATGGAGCAGGCCTGTTTGCCTTTCCAGTTACCTTGTGGTCTGAAACAAGGTGTGACTGAGGACACTAAATTGTAAAAAGAGATACTGCCTTGTGGCAGCTTCAGTAGACAGCTGGAGAATTGACCATTTGTCTTTTCACTGATGAGACAATATTTGTAGAATGGCTAACTGAAGCAAAAAGCCTGGTAGGCACTGAACATTTTGGCTTGGTCCATGTAATAAAAACAATACTTAGTGGGATCCAAGGTCATAATTAGGGTGATTGGTTAGAGTTTAGCCTCCACAATTCAATGCCTGTTCTTAGAGATGGCAGGCTGGGGGGTGGCCACTGTGCAAGTCTATTTGGAATAATTTCTGTTTTGCTGCAATAAGTATTTTGAAATCATTCTTTAGTTAAAAACAAAACCAAACCAAAATAAAAATAAACAAAATGTAGAGCACAGTGCCCGTTTCTATATTGCTTCCTGTCCAAGAACCCCCAGGTTTCTGGTTTTTGGGGAGTGGAATTGGGGAAGAAGCTATGGGTGAGAGTGTTTAAAAATGAAAGTTGAAAGGTTGGAACTTGGGCCAGCCTGCATGAAATTCCTCATGACAGTAGTGCTTCAGGTTCTTACTGAGATATCTTCTTCTTTCAGGGAAGTCCAGGGCCAAGAGGACCCCCAGGTGATCGTGGCCAGAAGGGCTTTCGAGGAGATCCTGTATGTTTTTTTCAAGTGCATGATTATTTTCTAGATGCAGACTGTCTTCTTGTATGTACTCATGAGACTTTACATGTAGTCTCCTGTGCACCAAGGCAAAACCAAGATGTTTGTCTGGTGTGTTCACATGAAATGACAATGACTGTAACATGTACATAGGCTTTTTATTGACCCTTCATATATGTAAATCTCTCTATTGTTGTGCTAAAGAAGAATGTTTACAGTTTTTAAATAGTTAGTACCACCAAATCTGTGATCTGTTCTCTCTGAACAGAACTTCTTTTAATGTTGACAGTCATCATACACGTTGACTAAGGACTGACTTGTTTATTTAACATCTCAGATTTTGTAAGACTAAGAATTCTTACTAGCTGTTTCTTTTTTCCAGGGCAGCCCTGGATTGAACAGTGCAATAGCAGGAGCAAAAGGATTTGCAGGAGAAAGGGGGCAAGAGGTAATCCTTTAGAAATATGTGGAATTTCTGTAAATTTCTGCTTACCAGTAATACAATTTACTCCTCCTACCTGCACTATATTAACTATGTCTTTGCCAAGGATATGGGAACTTAATACTTATCAAATGTGATGCTAACACAGGTGTTAAAGGTCTCTAATCACAAATACTGCTGAAAAGGAATTACTACCACTGTCAGCATCAAACCCACAACGCAATGATAAGCAGCTGTTCCAGTGTGCCAGTCATTTAAGCCTTCCAGTTTTAAAAGATGATGTTATGATAGCCACTACATTCCATGGGTTCTGGGACATGTGGACTCCTCCCCAACCACTGAAGCCCCATCAAATGCACTCTAAAACCTAGGAGGTGTCTCTGTCCCAGTCCAATGGATGCTGCTGCTCCTGTTTGCAGGTTTGCCCAGTATCAAGGTTCAGCCTGTATTCCAGAGAGATATATTCATAGAGGACACCAGTGCAGTCAGACACACAGACTACCACAGACAGAGCACTGCCTTTAGCAGCATCCACAAACGACACTACCAGAACTCATGTGAAACATACGTACAGATAGCAAAATTTTGAAGTGCAACCATATTCACAGATCTCTTGGATATCAGCATAGCTTCTAAATCCATCTAAGATCTATTGGCTGGACTGTTGGCAAGGGAATGGAATACTCTCCTTAGTGAAATCAGCTAGGGGGGAAGCTCAGCTACCTCCAGGGAGAAGGAAGAGCCCAACTTGCACTTAGAGTGAAGCAAAACCAGATCTGGTCGTCTGGATGAGAGACTGGAGAAAATGGTCTGATGTAGATCCATCAGTGCTTTCAGGGAGAGATAAAAGATTGGGTGAGCCTTTTATCCTGTCACGCAATGGTACCAATGCTTACCTCTTGTGCAATACTTCCCAGCAAGAGTATGCCCTCACAAGCAGTCTGTGTCATTATTCTCACTGCAACAAATTAAAGACGTGAGGCACAGAACAAGCAAGTAAGTTGCCCATTTATCAGAGAGCCAGCTAGAAGCAAAACCAGCTCTCTAACTCCCAGGTCTGTCCTCTTAACAAGGGCCTTCAGGAATCTTTCTGAGAAGAGCTATGACAGTATTTGCCAGTTCTTAGATTGTGCTATCAGCCAGGCCCATTCAGAGACGTGTAACTGGTTGCCTTTGGTGGTCGATGCTGTTTACTGAAAGACTGGCAGAGAATGTTGTGGGGAAGTCCCACAAGACAGTTTTTTGCTGACTTAAAAATTTGGCATACAGAAATGGATGAAAGAAGAACCAAGAAACTGCAGCGATGCTAAGAAAATTAAATTTTCTGTGTACAGGGTGAGAGAGGAGAAAAAGGCTCACGTGGCTCATCAGGAGGTATTGGCAACCCGGTAAGTTCCTTTAACAGAGGACACTTGTACACAATGAAAAAAAAAATCATTCTTAACTTGCTTGGGTGTCGCAGTTGGGATGGACAAACGACATAGACCAAGTTCTTAAGTACAAACAGCAGTCTCCATTTATTGCCACAGATGCTTTTTTATATAGTCTTTACCTGCTCAAGTGTCTTTTTGCTATTGGTTACAGGCTGCAATAGTAACATATCATTGGCTAATTTTGCTATCGTCAATGTTACTCTTTTACTCTGTTCTTTCTCACGGTACACCTTAATATCTTCAAGGTCAATCTCTGTTCCCACACCCTCCGTCAGGGAATCCACGGACCCACCGTAGTCCCACATACTTGGGCTTGATTTATTGGGAGAATGCTAAAAATCCTATGCCTTGTATGCACTGTTGATAGCAATATTAAATTGGGTGAAGAGCAATACTCGTATTGTTAAATAAAAATACATTTTCCTAAGCAATGGCACTGGAGGCCAAAACTGCTACTGTTTTTGTAAGGATTTTTTTGTGTAAAATTTTAAATTTTGCATTTTTTTAATCTTTCAACTGGAAATTTTTAATGGAGCAATCACTACAAGTTATCCACTTTTAACAGCGTTCAGATGATACCTAACGTGGCCTCACGGCCATTTTTTTTACCTTGTCTTAGGGAATACCAGGACAAAGGGGACAACGGGGACCAGAGGTAAGAACTATTCTTTTCTCACATCTGCCTTTTCCATGTAGGATCTTGACCAAGAATTTTGAAAAAGAGAATTCAAAGTAGTTGTGCTAGATTTGTTTGAGAAACGTGTATGCTTCATTCTGTTACACTGAAACATCTGCAAGAGTATGTTCCATACATTGCACAGATAAAACTGCAAATTTTAGGTGTTTATTGTTTGCGTGTAGGTACTGTTAGATACGTCAAAATTCTTATTTGTTTGTATCAATTTTTGGCATTAGGCCTTTGAATGCAGAAGATGCTGCTTTTAGTGGTCTTTCCCAGTGACTACAAGATGAAATTATTTTTAGTGCCTTTTGTGTTTTCCACACACAATATTTTATTTCAAGAATATTATCACTGTGTGGTTTTGGAGTACTGTCTTTGGATTGGTTTTGCTGTGTTGATTACTAGTTCATTCTGGGTCTGCAGTGTTCAACATGTTGAAATCAGGCTGGTTAGATATTCTTCTGGAATTTTTCCTGACATCTGTAAATGTAAGAGGATATGTTATCCATAGCAGGAAGTTGTAAAGAAAAAAAAATATTTTAAATAAAATAAATTCCACTATATTACTGTCTGTTAGGTCACGTGAGAAAACCTTAACAAGACAAAGATTTGTTGTCATTTGAAAACAGGGCAATCGTGGACAGCCTGGTCAGAATGGCTTGGAAGGAAAACAAGGATACAAAGGACCTCAGGTAAACATTATTATGGAAAAAAAATACACAACACTAATGGCTTGTGTGTGTTAACTGAACTATTTTGTACACTTTGTTTTTTTAGGGGCAAAAAGGCATTAATGGTCAAAAAGGAGAGAAAGGAAGATCAGGACCTAAGGGTCCTTCAGTAAGTAATATACTGAAAGCGTGCCGTGTTGTTTAATTGTAAGGTACTGGGTGTGTAAACAAGTGAGGATTGCAATGCGAATGTTTTTAATTGCGTTCATTTTTCAAATTTCTTCTCAGTACGTAGTATTGACCAGAAATCAGATACATATTGCTAAGAGACAAAAGCAATAGCAAATATGCATACAACTTAATCATTGCTGATAAAATATTAGCTTTCTAATAATGCCACCTTCCTAGCAATAATGGAGAAAAAAGTGATAGTGTAAGGCACTTTTCCTGCATCAGTATTTTTTTCAAGCTGTGATAAATTCCTCAATTATACCCAATACATTGTTGTAGTTATCTATAACAAGCTATTAACAAAGGACTTGGCAGTTTTATTATAGTAAGCTAAGACAGAAGAAGATAAGAAAGGTCACAGATTTGGTCATGCAGAAACTATAAAGTATAAATTAATGTTATTAATCTAACAATTTTATTTATTTTTATTTAACTTTGGTTCATAAGACTTCTAGTTCTTTCACTGGCAAAAATCTGTCTTAGAGAGGTTTTCTGCCTTTGCTCCTTAGTCTCCTTTCTGGGTGTAAATCTTGCTCCAAGTGCTGTAGCAGTTTGGTTTCTGTTGTTTTGGGTTGGTGTGGTTTTTTCAGTTTGTTTTTGGTTTGGTTGGTTGTTTTTTGTTGTTGTTGTGGTTGGTTTGGGAGGGTTGGTTGTTTGTTTGCGGTTCTTCGTGATTGGTTTGGTTGTTTTGGTAGTTGTTGTTGGTTTTGGTTTGGTTTGGTTTGGTTTTTTGTAAGGGCTTGCTTTTAAGAGCAGTGATGATATGGATGTTTTGTTATGAGTGCGTTAACATTTTTGTTGTCCATGCTCTGACTTCCTGCAACCTCCTGTATAACTGGAGTTGAGTACTTTAATTCAACAGCAAAGTAAACAGACTATTTTTCACAATCCAGTGAAATAATTTGGCCGGACAGGCTAAAAGTTGATGGTTAAACACATTAAGTAGTATGTATGAACTGATATGTACGTGTTCCCATAAGCCTTCTTATTGGCTTCCTGGTGATAGGCTTCCCAGTAACACCCAGGTCCCAGGAGAGTCCCTTGCTCACTCCTTTCTCTGAAACTACCATTCACTCCTCTGTCAACCACCAAATATCTCCCATCTCCCACACAGCCATATGTTTTTATGAGCTGCCTTCCCTTGGCCTTCAGATATATTTAATGGGAAGTGTAGCTCTTGCCGTTTGTACTGAGCAGATTAATGATCATGAAACCAGCTCAACCTCCTGCTTTTGGCTCTGATTGCCATTGCTACTCACTAGTGAGGTTACTGGGTGGAGAGCAGGAGAGGAGTGAAGGATGTTACGCTATGCAGGCATTTTTTCACCTAGCTCTTTTGTGTAGCCTCTGCCCACAGAAATTTTCCCCTTTTCAGATCAGTAGCTGTCTGGTAAATTAAGGAAATGATACTGAGTTCCTACCTGTGACAGCCCTCCCAGATCTCCCTCTGTCCCTCACTTTGCTATTACTGTTGTCCTTTTGAAAACAAATACTGGCAGGATTCAAACAAATTGTTGATTCACAGTAAAAAAAGAGAGAAATTACTAATTGCTCTATATGAGGCAGTACGAGATAAATTCCTTATGTGGCTCCAGGTTGTTGGAATGCCAGCCAGTTAGTGGCTCATAGGAGATCAGTCTTGTTTTCACTGTAACATTGTTCCCTGAGACTTTGGTGCTGAAAAGATAATTACATATATGTCAGGGAGGGGTCATACTGATGAGAGTGGAAGGCTGCTCTCTATCTAATGTCTCTGTGTTTTCCACAAAATGAATGACTGATTTTTTTAGAGCGTCATCCTGTAGAATTCAAAAGTTGTGGCCTCCGTAAAGATTTTTTTAGAATCAAATATAATACACTGGGACTATCATGTCCTGCTCTGTTTCTGATGTGAGCACCAACTTTGGAACAAACTGCTTTTGAACTGTGAATGTCCTGTACATCACTCACATATGTCCTCTTTGCTATTCTTGTGCCAAATTCCAAGATTTTCATGGAAAATATAAACTATTTTAGCTTGTTTTTTTTCAGAGCCCATTCAACATTCAAGTATAGATATTTTTTCTATTGTGTGCTTATCCATAAAAAAGATGCCTTTTTCTCTTGAGAACAAGATTCTTAAAGCAAAATTTTCTTCAGGCATGGAATGCTTGCTGTTATTTTAGGAAGATATCTTAAATGCTTCCTTGATGTGAGAAGTAATTAATTTTTTATATGCAGTCTTATTTAAATATATGTTTCCCAGCAAACAGTTTACCATGGGAACAAACTGCTTATTTTTGTCTTTCTCTGCCAATAGTGAGCTGAGCAGGCTTCAGTTTGACTTATGAAGCACATCTCTTGATTGAATTTCACATATTTTTGTCAGTTCTGTCCAAAAGGTGTCCAGTTCTCTCACTGTCTTCAGTGGTTTGTGACCAGTTCCAGGTATTTTGATTGAACACTCTGTGTAGATGTTAATGTTGTGTTTACTTGCAAGTGTGGTCCTCAGTGACCAAAAGGGAATTGATTTCCTGTTTTGCAATTAGCACTTAACTTGTCATGCTGTGTGAGGTGGGTCACAACCACTAACTAGTGACTGGGAATAATTTCTCACCACTTTTTTTCCCTTGCCCAGTATTTGAAAACCTTTTCTTAAAGAAATCTTGTATCAGAATATTTTTATATGAGACATTGTGTCTTAGCATATGACACCCAGGATTGCCATTCTGTTCCTGGTGATGTCCCTAGTGATTCCTCCCCTTATCAGAAGTGCTATCAGTCTTGGAAGTGCAGTCAAACCCTGTTAAAAAAACTACCTGAGATCCAAATAGTTAGTCCAGGGCTGAGCAGCAGCAGGGGAGGGAGAGGCAGAAGCAGAGCAATGGGTAGACCTTCCCAGAAACACAGAGCAGGTCACAGAACCACACTGAAAACAAAAGCCTGATCAAATTGATTCATCCATTAGACTTTGTGTTTTCCCACTTTCTTTCCTGCTATAATTCACCACAAAGAAACTGCGTCTGGTTCTGGTAGTTACCATTTTTCCCCAGAAATCAATGCAACATGGTTATGAAATGGGGTTGTGCAGTTCCGTATCACATCTATAAAGCTGTTTGTTGTCAATAATACTTTTGTTATCTGACCATATCAACTTACTTTTGTTTGGGAATAAAATATTTAATTTCCTCATACTCTAAAATAGTCCATGCTAGTTACACTGTCATTTGAAGCATATCAGTTGAAATTACCATCCTCTATTACAGAAAGATATTTTATTCTCCTGTTTTCATGACATTATTATCTGGAATGATTCTAGTCTGTGGTCATTTAATCTTTTCACTCAAGTTAACTGTTCCAGTCTTTATTTCTGTATCACATATTATCTGATATGCTGGTCTGGGTACTGGAGAAAGCATTGCCCTTTCTGATGTCCCTTCCCATAACAACTCGATGATCTGCAAGATACAGAGTTTTACACAGATACTGTGTTTTACAATATTTAAGTTACACCATTCAAATCCTCATCCAAGTCCACTGAACACCACTCTGTGTTGCTGGGGTTTTGTTGTTGTTGTAAAAGAAATACAGTTACTGCAGTTGTTTTGACAGCTTTATGGATAGTGTCCTTAGCTACTGTACCCTCACTGCTGTAAGCCTTACTTAGCACATAGTCAAATCAATTTCAAGCCCCACTCCACACATTTGTAAATACCCTAAGAGTCAATAAAGATAGAAATCTCCATATGTCTGGTCCTGTATAGAGAATGCAGATGAGTACCTTTCCTCTTCATTATCTTATAATGAGACTTGTTCATTTTAAAAGATGCTGAATAACTGGAGAGCACTCTGTCTTCCTGTCTTACAGTTTTCTACACCTTGTTAAAAAAAAAACACATGTGCTTCATGAAGAACACATTAGTTCTGGTCTCTGAGATCCGTTACATACAAAAGTCTGTGGTCACATGCAGTAACAGAACATGTCAGTCACAGCTTCTGGAAACCAGCTGTGCAGGGCTGGGAGGGCAGATCTGCCTTTGCTCTGATGTATCATCCAAACACCACATCCGCTGATTTTCTCCAGAAAATATTTAGAATAGCGTGGCTTTCTTTGGAATAGTGCGGCAGCTGCTCTTTGGCTACAAATGAGGCCAAGATGCTAACCTGGCTTGCTCAAGTGAAGTTCCCATTGCTGCTGATGCAATACTGAGGCTTTCTTGTAACAAAGGTCAGTATTTTCCCCCCACAAGTTTTTAAATGGCCATGGTGATGCACAGCTGCTAGCAACTTTGTTAGAATATTTTGGCTACGTATAGAGTATACGGTCAAATAACAGTATGTGTTTGGGACTGACAGAATAAAAGATTGGCATGATGAAGACTAGAAAAAATGTGCTATCCCAATAAAAGTAAAAATGGCCTCTGTGTTTTTAAAGCTTCTGCAGTTTAAGGGAGAATAAAGGAAGAAGTGGAGTGTGCTATTTTACAACTAGGAAGCTAAATTTTATTTACTTTGGCTGACTAAGCCCTGCCAAATGTCTGGAGGAAAGCATTCCATTGGTACTATATCAGTTGGTTATTGTCATTCTGCAGCCAGATATTTCAGAGAGAGGATACTAAAGGCTGTAGGAATGTTTGGTTGAGCCAAACTCCTGTTATACCAGAAATAACTACATTGGATTAAAATCCTGAAGAAAATAGGATCATGTTCTCTAACCAGCTTTCAAGACAAATTCTATCAATATCCTTAATTTTAACTTACAAGTAATAGAATTGCACCTACAGTTTTCTTCCATTTAGTTTCCTCCTTCTTAGTCATTCTGTTCAACTGTGGATTGGAGATGAATCACAGACTCAAACAAGAAGCTTGGAGGTAGAAGCTGATCTTAACAGTATGTCATCTTGTGTTATCTGGAAGACCAACCTTTTTCCTGGAACCTTGAGCACTCCTGTCTAGGGGAGGGCTGTAAGGAGGGGTAGATAGCGGTTATGTAGTCTACAAATTTTATAGCATTAGTAAATTTTTATAAAATATAGGTCCAAGCTTAGAAAGAATCTGCATGTTTTCTGTTTTCGTATTTTACACCTTAGTATTTGTCTCCTTTGTTTCAGAATGAACCAGGAGCTGTGGGTCTGGCAGGGGCTCCTGGAGCTCCTGGGAAAACAGGAATTAAAGTAAGGTTCCCTTAGTTAAATTACTCTATTAGTTTTGTTTGTTTCATTCCCTCCCTTGATGTTGTTGATGGCTTGCCTGTTCTGTTATTGGAATCTGTATCTGGAACTATTTCCCTGGCAAAGATTCAGGGGATTTCTGCAGGATCGGTCTCTTGATCTGAATAGCAATTTTGTGTTGAAGTTTAAATCAGCTTTATCATGTTTCCTTTTGGATTGCAGTTTGTATGGTACTTAAATTCCTTTGAAAAAACCCCAAGCAAGCACTGCCAGCACGGTGTGCATGTTGGCTCTGGCCACAGTTGCACAGAGCTTTTCAAATGTAAGCTTTTTCGATCTGGACTTTCTCTTATTTGAAAAGCCTCTTTCTGCCAAAACGTGGAGTAGGAAGTTCAGGAAAGCAGAATTTTTAATGAATTCCATTTCATCTGTTAAACATTTAGATGTAACTTTTACCGTCTGGGTAGTTTGTTAATTCTGTAAATGGATAACTGTTTGTAAGCTCTTTACAAGGCTGGTGTCATCTGCATGATAAACCATGTTGTGTATTTCTTCAGTTAGGACCTAGCAGTTCATGTTTATTTGATTTACTCTTCCTGAAAGAAATTGTAAGCTCTGTGCCAGGCTAAAATAGCTATTAGAGAGTCTGGGGGGAAAGCTCCATATAACCAGACATCAATATAGGTGTTATTATATAATAGAGTTTCAGCATTCCCTTTTAACTCAAACATTCAGAATAATGAGAAGCCGAGAATCCAGAAGACAAATGCCTGACAAAATTAAGAGTAACAATCTTTATGGTGAAAAA
Source organism: Streptopelia decaocto (assembly GCF_964273445.1). NCBI lineage: Eukaryota > Metazoa > Chordata > Aves > Columbiformes > Columbidae > Streptopelia > Streptopelia decaocto. The sequence continues at coordinate 118,524,845 of NC_138655.1, read as the reverse complement.
GTGTAAAATATTTGAAATGCTTTATTTATACATTTTAGGATGTGTAGGGTATCTCAAAAGTAAACAATCATGATTTTCATAGGCATAAATTCTGGTGTCTCAGGATATACACAAAACTTCTTCTGGGTGAGATCACTCAGTCTAGCTTTTGCACATCTAAATAAAGGATAAATGCAAAGTGGCTTTCAAGATAAAAGTCAGGTTTAAGGGACTTCTTTGCCTGCAGTCCTGAGGATGCCTGTGTAATTTTATAAATTGTGAGAAAGTAGTTTGAAGGTAATAGTGTTGTCATATCTTCTTTCAGATTAGTCAAATTCCTTCATATTTGTGGATGCATGTGTGGGATTTGTCAACTGGTATAGTCAGATAGTTATTCCACAGGATGAAGGAAATTCTTCCATGCCTTTTGAAACTGAATTGTTAGACTGTAAACTGACTATTTGGAGCCAGTGATTTTACCCCTTTAATACTTATAATTTCTCATCCTTTAATAGAGGCTGTTTGACCTGACACTAGGAATGTTTTGTTCTTTGGTTTGGAAATAATATAATCTTTGAAAAATCTGGTTGTCTTCCCATATTATTAAAATCTTCCTTTCAACCTGTATTTAGAGAGTTGAAGAAGGAGCTCCAATACAATATTTCAGATTTCCTTTGCAGAAACTCATTTTGAAATTCAGTGTCCCCAAGCGTGATTCAGATGAGTATGCGAATGGTTTACTTAATTATTTTTTTTTAATAGGGACAACCTGGTGAGCCAGGACCGAAAGGAGAAAGAGGTCCATATGGTTTGCGGGGAAGGCAGGTTTGTACTTTTATCCTTATGCTGCTTATTTTGACTACACCAGACCTAATGCAGGAGGCCTGTCCTGTCCTAAAAGATATATAACTCAAGAGGAATTTCAGTCTGGTCAATTAAGACCTAATATTAAGTGCAATAACAGAGAGAATGTAGGTTTTTTTCCTTCAGAATAACTGAGAGAATATAAATTTTAAACTACTTTTTGCTGTGAGTTGCCTAACAATTATATTAGGGTTATTCTGGATGAATACAGGTGTGAATTACAAGTGCACATATGACCCCAAACCTTTGGTACGTTCCACTGTAATAATACAAAATTTCTATTAATAGTATTTGGAAGAAATATTATTTGAATTAGTAAATAGAGAACGAGCAGGTACTTCAGGTTTTGAGATTGAAACTTTCTGTCTGATATTTTGGAATATGGTTCTAATTGTGCTGGTTGTGAAGAAAGAATAAACAAGAGTTTGATTGATTTCTAGTAGCAGTAAAAAAATGCAATTTCTTTTGGGTCTGGATTTTCTAAATATTTGCTGTGAGGTGCAGTTAGAGACAGTGCAGTAGTATTTTCAGAGCAATCAATGATTACAGGAGGAGTTTTTTTTTGGACTTGGTTTTCTCCTGTGTGTATAATACCTTCCCTTCTGTTAGACTGGGTCAGTTTCGGAGACAATGTTGTACATATTCCCGCCAATTCCCACCATCCCTCCTGTCTTTGCAGGTCAAGCCAGGACCGATTTCTACCTTTGTATTTGCTTTTAAGATCTTAATTTCCCATGGACTGCAGAGATTTTGCTTCTCTTCGGACCAGTTGTGGGGCACAATGTGCATATCATAGAATCCTAGAATAGTTTGAGTTGGAAGGGACCTTCAAAGTCATATAGTCCATCTGACTGCAATAGGCAGGGACATCTTCAACAAGATCAGGTTGCTCAGAGCCCCGTCGAGCCTGGACTTGAATGTCTCCAGGGATGGGGCATCTACCACCTCTCTTGGCAACGTGGGCCAGTGTTTCACCACCCTCATTGTAAAAAATTTCTTCCTCATGTCTAGCCTTATATGTATGAAGCAAAACAGACTGAAAGTCATCTTGCTGCTTCCCAATGTATTGCAATTCCTTATATCAGACTTCCTATGATTCCATACTCCAAGGCACTTGAATTAACACCTGGTCAGTAAAATAAGGTGCAGGTAGGTGCAAGAGTACAGATGCAAATAATTAAATAAAAATGGCCTGTTTACAGGGAGAAGATGGTGCTTTTGGGTACGGCCCACCTGGAGAAAAAGGAGTAAAGGTAAAACTGAAAGAGGAATCATAAGGAAATTGCTATTTTCCCCATTATTTTAAAAGTGATTTACAACAAAAGGGAAAGCTGGGGGAAATGCAAACAACAGGCACCATTTATAGCTATTTGAATTTCATTCCAAGTTTATGGGATAGAATTCTAACCTACTCAACTACTGATTTTATTTCTAATAATCATTCAGTATGACTAATTCACTAGCTTTAAATCTTGATGCTCTCAGAAGCAGGATTATGTGATATCTTGGCAGGAACACCAGGCAAATCACATAGCAAGTTTCCTTCTAGCTTTACATTCCTACAATATGTAAGAGCTAGTGGCTGCAAAAATGTCTTTTATTCAGAATATGTCTAAAGGAGACATTAAGCTCCTTATGCAGACAACTGAAACACAAGTAATACCATTCAAAAAGTCTTCAGCAAGATTGTGGTGAAAAGTGCGCAGTGTGGCCTTGACAGTTTCCTTGAGAAGAGCCAGATACTGTAGCAATTGTTGGTGAAATTGTGAGCAAGGAATGTGAGGGAAGGAGAAGGCAAACTGGAGATGCTCATCCTACACACTGACGGAAGCATTATTGGCCTGGTCCTGAGAAACACTGGAAAGCTATTTTGGATCCAGCAATGCCTGAATGAGCCGTGAGCCTCTCCCTTGAATTCAAAAAGTAGGAGTTGTTATCATCCTTAAATGTTGCTATATGGCACATTGTGTCCCTACAAGACAGTGTCTCTTGGCCAACACTGAGCTCTTGCTGGTATCTTTTTTGGAAATGAAAAATACAGCTTGGCATATCACCACCAGCAAATACCAGCATCTGCCCTACATCTGATTTACTAGAAAAACACCTCAAGAATTTTCATGTGCTAAGATTGGTCCCCTACAGCTGTCACTGTAATGACACTCTTTATTCATGACTTAGACAAACAAAAGCTATAAGTAGATCCCCATTGGCCGTATTTTTTCTGCATGTGTGTATGTATCTTTCCATATATTTTACATATGCAGTGTATATATTATACATATGATGTAAGTATTCATACATATACATACAAACCGGTCTATTACTTTCAAATGCCAATTTAAAAAAAACACTGAGGTGACACTGTAAATTTAATTATCTCCACTCTCTATGTTATAGGGAAATAAAGGATTTCCTGGAGATCTTGGACAGAAGGTATATGTTATTTTTTTTTACCTCAGCAGTTCTCTGGCTTTCATATATGTTAGCTTAAATAAATTGTTCTTTACTTCATTGTGATTATACAGGTGTAACTACATGTTCCGATAGTTTGCTGACTGGTATACATTCCCCCATACATGTAGAAAATCGGACAGGGCTTGTTCTTGGTGATATCACTGGACATTTTCGATGTTCAATGCACAAAAATTGCCTGTTAATATTTTCTCCAATATTTTTACTTACACAGTAATTAGGGTGTGATTAGAAGTTTTGATATATAAATTGAACTGTCAGCTCTTTGCTGCTCCCATGGGAAATCAGTGTATGCTTTAGTAAACAAGTAGGTAAATCACGTTTTGGAAGCAGCACACTTCTGCCTTAGAAGGTATTATTTGGAGAGAATACACCATAGTCAACAGTATGGCTTTGACAGATTAGAGGGAGAAGTTCTTTCACTTGTGTGAAACAAGATGTTGTATGTCTTTTGTTATTTGGCAATGCTGCATTAAAGTAACAGCTGCATCTCATTTTCTATTTCCCTGGTAAAAAAAACAAAACACAACAAAACATTGGCTGCTCAAAGTACAGGTTTGGTTTGGTTTTTTGTTCATGAACACATGACTAATTCTTTGTGTGCAACCTTTCATATGCCTGTGTTTCATTGAGAAAGTGTTGTCATAATTTCTTGAGGTTTGCATTTTTATCAGAAGAGCCTGTTTTCACATTTTAATTACTTTTTTTTTTTTTTTTCCAATTAACTAGGGTGAAGCTGGGGACAAGGGAATTACAGGAGAAAGTGGACTAAAAGGATATAGAGGCAGAATGGCAAGTGCCTTATCATTGCTGTCCTTTAATGGATTTTTTTTTTAATAGGCTCCTCCTTGATTTGCTGATTGCACACCTGTATTGATTTTTAGATGTTATGTCTGTAATTTTCAAAGGCTTCTAATGCTGGTCGTGCTCTGTCCCTGTTTATATCACACTAAACAGAACAACGACCATTTCTGAATGTCCTGCCTGCAGTTCCACTTCACTTGCCTTTTATGCCTTTTAGATAAAAATCTGCTGTAGAAGAAATTTGCTGGTTCAAGAGCAGTGTGATGCTCCCATTTATTCTCCATTAACTTCTTTGCCCTGATTTTTCTGGCTTCTTGTGTGTTTCTTTCTCCTTTTGTTCCCCAAGCTTTTCCATGGCTGAATATTAATTTCAGATCTCCTCTGCTGTGACAGGGCTAACGAGGGACTTGTTGCTCCCTGCAGAAAAGAGAGCTGGTAGCTGTGGGTGGTAACAAACTGGGAAGAGTTCAGTCCCACTGGACTGTTTTAACTCAGTGTTGCTTTTCAAAAAGTTCACATATTAAACAAGGCTCTTGTCACCAAAAGCAAAGATGTGCATGTGCTAATTGTATTTTGAAAATTGTATTTCTAAATGGTTCTAGAACATGTTGGATGAACAATACACTGAACAAAAATGAACTACTAGAGGAGAATTGGTGCCATGTTGTTTCATCTCTTAAAAGTGAAAATTATGTCAGACCTGATGTTCTTCTTTCTTACTTCTTGTTTACACTTAAGTCAGTGGAACTTAAGCATGTAGCAAATAAAGGAAGAAGGAAGGAAATCTGTTGATTTCCAATAGAAAATGTAAATTTCATGTCGCCTTTGTATGTTCTTTGAATACCACATATGTAACATGCTTCTATTCCATAGGGTGTTCCAGGACCTGCTGGTCTGAAAGGCAGCCCAGGAGACCGGGGATTTCCAGGACGCAGGGTAAGACCTAGACTCCATATATTTTGCTGGTATTGGAAAATACATTTGTTCCTTTTAGTTTTGAAAGGAAACTAAGGAATGAAACAAAACATTTTCTTCCTGTTATGGTGGTCTGAAGTGGTAATATGTGCAATGTTCTGAAGGTTCTGATGACTGCCATTGATGTGTTGTGCATATATTGTAAATTGCATGATTGTACTACACTGTAAACTTAAATATTTTATTAAATAAAAATTATTGTGAGTTCATCTGTATATAAGCACAAATCAGGTACTTCTGAATGCAAATGGCTAATTGTATACCTACAAGTGTAGTTTTCAAGAGTCACCATCTAAATGCATACCTTCTGCATGTTTGAAAAGTGTGCCTGACTCACACTTTGAGCTTCTCTTCACTAATGCAAAGGACAATGCTTACTGTATTTTTTGGCTGTCAGTAGCACAGTAAGTTTTGCAATTATGTGTTTCTAACAAACCCTTTAGAATTGCCATTGTGGGACTTCAGCAGTGTGTATCAGAAGTTTCAAAAGAAAGATGCTCCCTTTAGAAATATTGATTTCCTCTTTGACTTTGAGCCTTGCAAATTCAACATGGTATAAAAGAGAGATTGGCTTCGTTTTTCTCTCATTAATTGTTACCACTGCTAAGAAGTCTGCAGCTCATGCTAAGCTGAGAGTTTCCCTGTACATCTTTGTCAGATATAAAATTACATACTGTGAATTTCTTGTAGCTTTAAAATAGGCTTGTAGCTGAAATTAGTTGCAACAGGCATGTACAAAAAATTCTCAGAGTACTAGAGGTCTGTCTTTGCAAACCCTTTGCAAACCCTTACTGTAATAAAAAGGTACACAGATAACAGGTAGTGAAAACCTTAAGTTCTGCTATAGACTTTCCATATCCCCAAATCATGGTGGACATTTAAAATCGTATATTAAAATGTGTAATGCAGTCAGCCCTTAGCCTTGATTTTTTTTTTTTTTTTGTTTTCTTCCCCTGTGATTAGTAAAATATCTGAGCAGTTGGGTGAGATGAAGATAACATTGCTGTAATTTTTTTTTTTTCTTTTAGGGGAGTAAAGGACCAAATGGACAAGCTTTATTTTCTGTACGTATCTCTAATACACTCCATGTTATAAATACAAACAATGCACCATCTCATTGGGTAGTCATGTGCTCATGTATGTCTTTTTGTTCTTGTCCACAGCCATGTGAACTCATTGACTATATCCGCAAACACAGCTGTAAGCATCAGTCTTGTTTTGATATAGTAAGCCTGAGTATCACCACTTTATTTCTTCCCTGTCTTATTAATATCATATTCTGTGTCCAGCATGCCTGTGGATTTATGGTCTTAGCAGGCAGGTGCTTGAAAAATGAAGTTAGGGCTCAGAATGCAATTTGTTGTTTAGAATAATTTATTTTGCCAAAGTTACTGGAGTATAATTTCTTAGAAATGTTAAGCGTCTTGTTATCCAGTGGTTCCAGTTACCATGAATTAAGTTTGCATTATTTTTTCCTAGTCGATCTATCCTGATTCCTTAGAAAGTGACTATGCCAAATAGTGGGAGTTTCTACAGCTGATGGTATATTTGTATGTATAAACTCTGGTGGAAACCCCTCAATGAGAATGTTTGGTCTAGAGCAGAGCCAGGTCCTGCTCGTCCTTTTACTCCATTCTCCAATAAAACCAAAGGGAGTTTGGCAAGCATACATAGCAGCGGAAGACAATAATGCATGCATAAAATCTGTAGAACTGGGGGAACTAAATTCAGTGTGTGTTCCACCAATTATTTCAGCTTAAAAAAACAAAACAAAAAAAACCAAACCAAACCAAAACAAACAAACAAACAAAACCCACATACCAACACCAAAACAAACAAATAAACAAACAAAAAACCAACCCCCACACACACACATAAAACTTCTTCAGATGCAAAATTTTTCAATTAATCTTTCTTTTTCTCTTTCTTTAGCTTCATGGGATGGTGAGTATTACTTATTCCTATGTTACTGTTAATAGACAGGCAGAATGGTTGAGTTCATTTGTCAAACTAATCTAGCAGAGATCTCATAAGCTCCGAACTGTTTTGCCTTTGTAGTATTAGGCTGCACTCAACCAAACATTCTGAATTGTGTGTTCCTTCATGGGGATTAAATCCTATATCAAGAGTTAGGTGTTTACTGAACTGGAGCTTTAGTTTGTTAATCCATGTGTAGGATGGGATAGATCCCCTTTTAATTTAGCTATCTAAAATGCAAGTGTTTAGTCACCATATGCTTCCTCTGCAGTTTGTCTCTCTCCACTAATAACTCAGTGACACTGAACACGTCAATATTCATAGCTGTGGTAGGTGTTCTTAATTAAAACCATCAGACATTATTTGGCCATCACTAGCTCAGTTTCAAATAGCACATCTCTGTGATTGGCTATACTGAGCCTAAGCAAACTAGGGCTTCATAGTTTCTATATGCTCTAAGGTGTGCACACTGTAACAGAGACGTTTCTCCTGCTACACATACATGCTCTTGCCGTCTAGGTAAGTTCTACTCCCATTCTGCAAGTGGAGCAGCACAAAATAGAAATGCTACGCCTAGGAAATCTGTGGAGAGCAAAGAGTTAAACTCTGCAGTCCAAGATCAGATGTGCTGAGCCATCTAATTCATCTGCTTCCTTCTTCTTCCAAAAAGAAATGTTATTTACTTGTCTTATTTATTCACTTACATTCTATTTTTAAACCTTTTATCCTATCCCCTTACCTTGCTGTTTTGTAAAACTTCTCAAAAGCTCAGATTTCCTTACTTGTGATAAATTTTTCATGGATATGCTTGACTGCTATGAGTTTCAAAATCAAGGCATAACCTTTCTGTTTAATGCCAATAGTGGTGATTATCTTAATCACTACTGCATGTAGGACTCTCATTTCCATCCTCTGAAAAGTGGGTGTAATACTGATCAGCTGAAGACTCCCTCACATTAACATGGTGTTGACAAATTTGTCCCTGTTTTATACTCTGTGCATGTGCTGGCATGTATTTGGATAGTACAATATGTTGTGAACGGTTCATGTGAAAGTAGGTAGGAGAAACAGAACTGAAAAAGAGCATTTAAAACTTGATGCAATTCCTTCACATCTTTTATATATATCACAGATTTCTATTTGCAATAACAGTTCACAGGGTACCAAAATGATACCTTGTATCATTTTGTTTCAGCAGTATTTGATTTAACACCATTGGTAAGAGTCTTGTTGGCAATACCAAAACAGCATGAGTTCCTCATTTGTAATTTTCCCCTATTATCTATGTGTTCCTTTCCTGTGCATTATCCTTCTCTGACCCTTCATAATTCTAATTATCTTGCAGTTTCAACGCTGCAGATAATTTTCTTCCTTGTCCTTTTTCTGACCTTCATTTCTGTTCCTAACTTCACTCCCACCAGTTCCTGCACTGCTTTATACTGAGCTGTCAAATAATTTTATCACACCTATTAATTTAAAATTTCTCCTCTTTATTTGTTCTGGTTTCAATACTGCTCTCCTTTGTTTTGCCTTTTGTTTTTTCTTTCTCTCTAACCATCCTCTTTCCATTATGGCACAACATCCCTCAGTATTTGTGTGTTCCATGCTGATATGTTTCTGATACCAGTTATGTATAGGAAATGATAATGGAATTTTTGTCCTACTCTGAATTTGGCTGGAATGGTAAGAAAGTAATCACCTCTCTTCATGAATGACAGATAAATGATCTTATTACGGTAGTTATGTTACCTGCTATAGCCTGTCATTTTTAAATTACATTTTTCTTCATGCTGCAACAGATTTTCTTCAACACAATTTCTGCTTTTGGATGTAATATCGCGGCTGTAGTAATTACAAGATGAAATGTGTTTTACTCCAGTGTCACATGCATTATCAAATCTTAACAGTACTCCTAAGAATAATGTAGTAATAATAGCATTAAATCAGTATCCGAGCCACACAGCAGTACCTGAGCCCAAGAAGAGCTATAAAAGGGAATATTTTGTGCTGGAAATACAGAATACTTCTATGCGACTCAATGTAGACTGTTGCGAGCTCACTCCAAGATGGATCGTGAAGGTTCTGCCTCTGCAGGCACACCCAGCAAAGGGGGCACAGAGTGCAGCAGACTCACATCCCACTGGTTCAGAGTGCAGGTGAATGTGGAGCCTGTCAGAATTTGGACAAAACCCAAGATCATTTCTGCTCTGACCCTGTGGTTGTCCTGCTTGGGTGATGCTGGAAAAGCCGCTTTTAATCTCTGTGCTGCAGCTTCTCCATCTGTAAAATAGCGCTAATATAACTTAGCACTATTTTTCAAATATCTTTGTAAAAGCTCTTCATAAGAATGAGCAGTTTGTACTCTTCTATGCCTCCCTTCAGTATAAGCTGGGCAGATTTTTGTCTGTCTCTTTCTCTGTGCACATGTCAAGTGCAGGATGTAGTTTAGCATTTATATCATTTTATGTATGGCTTTTATGTGCATTACTCTCCATGTCTGAGATGCAACAGAACAAAATAATTTGAGGATGTCTTTTGCTCTTTTTTTCCTAGGAAAACTGAAATGCCCAGTATACCCAACAGAACTGGTGTTTGCCTTGGACTCCTCTAGGACAGTCACTCCTGAGACATTTGAACTGATGAGAGAGATTATGATAGCGATAGTGAGCGATGCCAGAATCAGAGACAGCAACTGCCCAGTGGGAGCCAGAGTCGCTGTTGTTTCCTACAACTCCATTACCCACCACCTGATCCGCTTCTCAGAGTTTCACAACAAGAATAAGCTACTCAATGCACTAAAAAATATTTCTTACCAGACATCCTCCAGTGAACGAGACACTGGAGGTGCAATGAGCTTCATTGCCAAGAATGTTTTCAAGAGAACTCTACAAGGTCCTAACGTGAGAAAAATAGCTGTGGTTTTCAGCCATGGACCAGCCGCAGATGCATCTTCTGTTAAACAAGCTGTCCTGGAGATGAGAGCAGTAGAAGTCATTCCAGTAGTTATTGCTTTTGAAAACACGCCCCACATCTCCCAAGCTTTCCTGGTAAGAAATATACTAAACTTTTCTTCTTTATGCTCAGTAATATTAGTTTAAAACAAGAAACATTAAATGTATTAGGTAATGCTAATCCCACATGTAATACTCTTGAGTACAGTGACTCACCTGAAACAAACTTTGATCCAAGTTCTGTTCACCAGTAGCTGTCAGTTAATTTTCAGTGATGCTAATGGAAGGTGTGAAAACACTGGAGATTTTATAAGAATACCTTAGCAGATGACAACAAAGATAATGTGTGCACACCATAAAATACATGAGTAACTTTATAGAGGAGAGATTTCGGGTCAATAACTTTCTGATTAAAGCATCTGTTACAACTCTAATATTTTGGAACTATTCCCATCTACTTATAGTCCTATGAAGCAGATCATCGAACAGCAGATTCTCAGCTCTCCAGATGGTTCACTCTAAAATAGTAAAAACTCACAGAATGTGTTTAGTAGGAAAACCTTCAATGTATCAGCAAGCCTTGCACAGTAAATGGCTACATGCAAATCCCTTGTTTTAGCACTTGGCAAAGAAGCTATCAAAAAAGAGTGTAATTATAGAAAATGCTTCTAATGCATAATAAGGGATTAAAAGTTTAAAAACCCCCTTATTCTTTGTACTAGCATTTCCATAGCTTTAATGTATATGAAATGTGTGTAGCAATGAATAGAAAGGAAAAACAATCAAAGAACTAAAATACTGAACGCTAGGTAAAACACTAGTCTGATATTGGCATGTTTACATGCTAAGCTTTTTCAAAAATTAACCACAGGAATACTTAAAATAGCAAGAATTATCTGTGGTTTTCCTGTTGCCTGGACTTCAGGAGTCAGCTCTGGTGAGGATAAAAATGTGCTGGTTTAACACTGGAGATTTCTGAAGAAGACAGTTCTTCCCGTGAACCTGGAGTGTGTTCCTTACGTCCTTCTTGTGGACCTGTTACTAAATGTAAATGATGTAAATGATCTTCATCAAGGCAAAAAATGCAACATTGGTAAAGGGCATCCACTTTCACTGCCAAGGATACTAGAGATTCTCAAAGCAGTTTCTCAGATTAAAAGGCAAGCTTTGTTTTCTAGGCCAGTGTGACTTGAGAGGTTTTACTGAGGCTCCTTTTAATCATCCTTTTGGAATGCTCTTTCCTAGAAACAAATGCAGCGTGAGTAATAAAGGAATGTGGTCATCTCTCCCAAGGTCTGGATGTTGTGCTTTCCTGTAAATTTATTTCAGAAGCTCTCTTTTCATTGGCAAATGGTTCATGTGCTGGAACTGGTTTTCTATGAAATAGTATTGAAATGAGGTTGCTGGCTTTATCTCAGAGAGTGCTGAACTTTGAGTTTAAATCTCACTTTTTTACCTAGAATCAATGCAAATAAAGATTCTTCTCTGCCTGTTCCATTATCTCTTTGATTCCAAGTTCCTTCCCTAATTGCAAAACAATTGTCCTCACAGTCACTTCTACAATGAAAAGAGAACACATACTTGGAGACACAAAGTTAGGAATAGACTTGTGTTTGTAGATTGGATTTTCAGTATTCTGGAATATGGCAGACAATGATGGAGGTTTTTCACAGAAATATTTATGGCAGTTCAAGGTGTCTACTCTTCTTCATGTTTATCATGGAGGTGCCCTATAAACACTGAAACATCTGCAGGAACATTATGGGTCAATGTGTGTGGATCTCTGTGAGGGGTAATTTCCTAAAACCTTGGCTTACCAGCACAGTACTGTCTTGCTAAAGACCTTTAGGTGGATGTTTAATAAAAAATGTATAAAACAGGCCAGCATTAGTGACATATAAGAGATGTGCATCTCAAAGGTACCTCTCTGTCCAGCATCATCTATCACTCATTAAGATGTTCATGATCAAGAATGGTGCTAAATTCTTCTCTCCCTTCTCTCATGGACTTCTAGGAAGTTAAACATATGAGATATCACTCTGAAAAACTTCTAAGAGGGTACTCTGTCTCAAGGTTGTGCGCCAGGCATGTGTCCTATTTTGCTTTGTGCTGCATCATATTGGGTAGGGTTCCTTGTTATGAGAAACAGTGTGGAGCTTTTGCTTCAAGAGAAAGACTGTAAAATGCCTCTGCTTGTCTGTTCTGGTACAGTGCGATCTTCTCAGAATCAGATGTATCTGTCCTACTTTTACCTATGAGTGAATGTGCACTCACTTTACAAAATAAGTTATCGGAACCTGAGTAGCACTTTGCCACTCGATGTGCTTTCCTCTTGTGATCTTATTGCCCTTTCTCTGTCACTTCTCTAAAGAAAATGTATGGAAGGCTGATAACAGGGCTTCTGCCCTCTTCCCTTGGGAGCACAGTACAGGGAAGGGACACTGGGAAATGGCATTCTGTGAGGCAACGCATCTGACACAATTCATCCACCATTTTCACAATGGAGAAACTGTGAAACAGCATGAGAATAGGAAGTCTTTGGAGCTGGAAGACATCATCCGGCTAAGTAGCCTGGCTTCTTTGTTGGATCTTGTGGCCCACATTGCAAATCCCTCCTATCCATTGTTGCAAAATCAACTATTAGTTACATTATTAAGGTAGATGGCCCTTATCACTGAATACTTCAAAATCCTCAAGCCAACAAACTGTTTCTCTTGTAAAGTATGAGGTGTATCATTGGTGCCCATAGACCAGCTAATGAAAATTCAAAACCTGTTCTGAGGTGGTTTCTGCCTTTCTCTTATATTTAAAGTAATAAAGCTCAAAATTATTAGTAGTCACATCGCTCTTAATAGAGCATATTGTAAAAGTGCTGCAGGTAGACTTTATCTTCTAAAATAAATTGCTGTATACTGCAAATTCACTAAAGCATGGATTAATTTTTATTATTCTGCTGTTTAGCTTCTGAAAGGGTGTTATACTCAGGTCACTTGCTGTAAAGAAAAAATGTTAGAACGGATTTAGTAACTGTGGCTTCATTTAATACTTGCCAAGTGGTCCTACAGGGAAATGTGATTTGTGTATTATAAATGTCCTAGGAAATCATGCAATTGCATTTTAGACAGAAAAGTCCAAATTCAATGAGATAAACTCGGCATTAAATAATATGTTATGGAGTGAGGTTGTATTTCTATGAAATAATGTAGAAAAGATTGTGTGATAACTAGAAATTTTGTGTTGAGAGTAAATTATTTTTCTGTCTGATGAGGAATGACAGAAAGGATATATGAAAAAAATAATTGTGAGCAAGACATGGAAGATTTTTATGTCAATAAAAGGGAGTTATTGATTTATGTTGTGTTAATGCTCAACAAAAATAATATGTGACCTTGCAGAAATTATAATACTGCTACACATGAGGATTTTATTAATTTAAAAGATATATTTCTTCCTTTCTTCCCTAACTTATACAGTAAAACTGCTGTTTTAAAATTGATTAAGTTGTGTTTATCTAACATGCAGTTGAAACTCATGGAGCAATGCCCAGGATTATTTTAGCCTATTTCGTTTTTATTCTGACTTTCATAATTAGATAATATTATCTGGGAAAAAGACTTCCACGCCATGTGTAGTCTATTAAGAGACCATATTCAGCACAGTGGGACTTGTATGGAAAAAAACCCAAAGGAAGACTGTGTTTCTCATTAAGACTGAACTACTTAGTCCCATTCCTGTGGTTTCTGTTGCAGATTAGTTATTTGAAATGAAACCTCTTCCTTTTCCTCAAGTGTCATGCTCAGCTTAGGGGTTTACAGGTGAGAAACTGAAACTTACTGAAAATCTCTATTCTTGTGCATATGTCTCAGGTCTCCTCATGAGAGCAAACCCAGCAGGATCTGACCTGTGACTTCTTTCAGATTCACTAGATTTTGCTTATTTCCTAAAGCATTCATTGTCTTCACCCAAAGAGGTGTCACTTCTTTCTAAAACCAATGAATTAAAAAATTTGCTTTAGAATATCCTTATAAAATATTATGTAGTCTAGTTAAGGTGTACATACTCTGGGACCCATCACAGATTTAAACTTTGTTCACCTTGCAAAATCACCACAAGGTGCGAGTGATCACTGCTGCAGCTTCCTCTCCATGAGAAGAGTCATGTCCTAGACAGATAGAAAGTTCACTGTTTTCCTTCTGTAAATGTGAGGAAGTTCATTTCAAGTTGCATCGATTAGAGTAGAGCAAGTAGTGTGAGAGGGCAGACACCAACAGGGCACAGGCAAAAGCAAAGAGCGGTTTGCTATTTCAGATGTTTCTGTAAGGAAAAACACTTGTCCGGACACAGAGTTCATAAGCGAGGATGAAAGTGATCCAAAGAGCTGGTACCTGGAAGCCTCCCACGGTGTTTTGCCCAGACAGATGATATTCTGGTCATCACATTCCCTATATTTATGATAGCGAATACAAAAATGCTTACTTTGTTTACTCTGAAGAGAGGACTTGTTGAAGTAACTCTTGAAATGTGAACTATAATGATGGATACTGGGCCCCTCAGTTCAAGAAGGACAGGGAACTGCTGGAGAGTGTCCAGCACAGGGCAACAAAGATGATGAAGGGAGTGGAGCATCTCCCTTATGAGGAAAGGCTGATGGAGCTCGGTCTCTTTAGCTTAGAGAAGAGGAGACTGAGGGGTGACCTCATTAATGTTTACAAATATATAAAGGGTGAGTGTCACGAGGATGGAGCCAGGTGACAGCCAATTATAGGACAAGGGATAATGGGTTCAAACTGGAAGACAGGAGGTTCCACTTAAATTTGAGAAGAAACTTCTTCTCAGTGAGGGTGCCAGAGCACTGGAACAGGCTGCCCAGGGAGGTTTTGGAGTCTCCTACTCTGGAGACATTCAAGACCCGCCTGGACACGTTCCTGTGTAACCTCATCCGGGTGTTCCTGCTCTGGCAGGGGGATTGGACTAGATGATCTTTTGAGGTCCCTTCCAATCCCAAACATTCTGTGATTCTGTGAAAGGGAGGGATGGGGGAGGAAGGAAGGGAGGGAGGGATGGAGGGAGGGAGTTGCTTCACTAAAGTCACAACTTGTGAAGGAGTCATTGCTGTGGACAAAGCTAACTGTTCGTTATCACTGTCCTTTGCTTCAAACTGCGGGAGAACCCAGGCAGACATACTAATTGAGGGATTTGTGTCTTGGCACAAGGACACAAGAAAGCGCAGAGCTTTTGTGGATTTGGACAATAGCACTAGAAAAAATGGTTATATCTCATTTTAAGGCTTGATAGGAACAAATCTATATGAGAATGGCACAATTGGGCTATGTGCACTGATTGTCTGCAGTGCATCTTTTTACTCCCCACAACCCCTGGCAATCGTCTTCTGGGCTGAGTTCATGCACTAAATTTACACTTGATCAACAGCAAGAAATCATAGAGCACTTACCCATCAGTACTCACCTGGTGTCTGTATTTTTTGATTCTAGATGGACGATTCTGGATTGTTTCAAGTGCTAAATGTTCGTGGCAGACAATACAATGAAGTGTTACGAAGATTTCAGCTCTGCACTTTGTGTTATGGTAAGACCAATACGGTATTTTGAATTGTCATTACAGGAGAAATACAATATTATGCAGCATTGCCTAGTGAAGAGCAATGAGATAAGCAAAAGGGCTGAGGCTCTGTTGTATTCCTAAAGCTGAATCTTTTTTCAGTGAACATTATTTACTGGCAAACTATCACCTGTATTGTCATGACTGCCAGATCCACTTTAAAGGAAAATACTTAAGTTGGAAGAACATGTTTGTCCATCTTAAGTTTTATCAAATGTGGTGTCAAACATCTAGAGCCATTTCCTTATTCTTGCCTTTCTGGGACCTTCTACCTAGCATGAGCAAATGCTTTTATTTCAGTGTATTTGGATCCTTGACTGACCAGAATGCCTGGCTGAAAAGAATGCACTTACTTGAATTGCATCCTAAAAGCACATGTTAATTAAATGTAACAGTGCAAGGCTACAAGTGTCTTTCAGCTTTAAAACCTCTGCATGACAAAGTTTACTAACTTTTAAGAAGCTGTAGCAACAATAATCAACGCTTTCTTCTGTGAAGGCAGTATCTTCCCAGACTGGTGAAGATAGGTAATAGAGATAGAGCCTACATCCTTCTCTCCTTCCTTTTCCTTATTTGTCAGAAAATAATTTTTGATCTTTCCATCACTATGTAAAGCTGGAGAGTACCCCTGTGTATTCCTAGTGGGACACACAGTGGTCTGAAAGACAGATGAACTCTTAACAAGGAGTATCTCATTTTGTGACTCAGCTAAGGGTCTGACGTTTGTGGCATGTGAGGTCCTCTGACTTCTTTATCTGTGCAATAGCGCGCATAACAGCTTGGTAGAAAGACTTGTTAGTCTGCTGGAATATGGACAGCCTACTTGTATGTTCTGGGTCTGAGTTGGATTTACCTTTCGCAGAAAGTATAATAGTTTCAAAGGTCAGCAAATATTTTAAAAGTCTTGACTGCAGTTGTTTTGCAATTTTTGCAATGTTGACCAACTTTGACTCCTGACCAGAGTCCTCAACAATTTGGTGAAGGTCACAAATATCACAAAGACCCTCTTCTGCGAAGCACATCATTGTGAAGATTGACCCTTGTGCTTTCTGCAATACTGGGAAAAACTGCAATTCTGAAAATGCCATTTTCTCTTCTTGACTTGAAGTACTTTTTCAAGAAGTATTGATTTCTCCTCTTAGTGCCATAATATTTTAGGTTTCCTCCAAAAGCTTCCAGCAGTTGTATTAGGTAGGAATAAAACTTCTATTTAAATAGCCACGTAAATACATTCTGATATGTTGCCCAAATGATAAAAAGTTGCTACAGTTGGTGTATGTAGTGGTCTCTGTCATAACCAAAAAAATTAAATACCTTATGAAATCCATACTGAAGTAAAGAGGAGAGTTTTTGGGTTTTATTGATTTTAATGTGAAGTAAGGTCCTGATCTCCCTTTTTTTCTAAATCTTGCATTTTTAAAAAAAAACTTATACAAGAATAAGCAGTCATAATGTAATTAAATCTATTCCTGTGATCTTTTTTATTTTAATGGGAAATAGAGCAACAATTGCCTTGCAGAACCTGGTGCATAATTATGTGTTTTCAGTCAGCCTTTATTTTCCTAACATGCATTGAGGTCTTTCTAGTGGTTTTGATCTTTTTTTTCCTTAAAAAAAAAAGGCTATTCTGACACTTTAGATCTGTGATCACATTCATTGTTATATATTTGCTTTTTGATTTGTCTAAAAAAAGGCTAATTGATTTTACATTCTTTTTCAGACAAATGTAATCCAGATGCTTTTTGTGAACATCCCAGACCTCGTTCAGTGAGGGCATATGTGGATGCTGCGTTCATTCTGGATAGTTCACAGAAATTGAGTGGTGCTGAATTTGAGCAAGTCAAAGATTTCATGGGCAGAGCAGTCACTGCATTCAACATTTCCTCAGATCCAGAAACATCCATTGTAGGGGATAGAATAGCTGTGGTGAGCCACGCACTACCAGGTTTCAAAGCAGGCACAGGGAAGAGCCCAGTAAAGAAAGAGTTCGACTTTGTTACCTACCGCAGTAAAGACCGAATGAGAAGATATATTAAAGAATCTCTTCAACAGCTGAATGGAGAGGCTGCTGTCAGTTATGCCATACAATGGACAATTGGTAATGTTTTCTCAGGGGCTCCCAATCCAAGACCACTCAAATTTATCATTATTATATCTGCTGGAAAAACAAGTCAATGGGATAAAAAAATGTTAAAAAATATTTCCCTGCAAGCTAAGTGCCAAGGATATGCACTGCTTGTAATTTCACTAGGGAAATCCTATGACAGAAATGAACTGGAAGAGCTTGCAAGCACTCCTCTGGAACAACACTTGATTCAGCTTGGCAGAATCCACAAGCCTGAACTTGACTACGTAATGAGGTTTCTGAAGCCATTCATACGCTTCCTCAGGAGTAAGTTATCACATCATAGGTGTCAGGGGTTTTTATCCTTTTTTTGTTTGCCTGTGAATTTTCAGTATTCTGCAAAAGTGCTGCATGGATAATATTTGGGTGTACTTGTGGATGTGCATTGCTGGGCAGGTTATATTCATTCTCCCTTCACAGAGGTCTTCAGCCTTTTTCTTTGAGTAATATCAGGAATTATATCCATCCTCCTTCATTCCAGGAGTCTTTATTTTGGTGACTGACATCCAAGGGCCTGTTGTTTGCTATCACTTTCACAAAGAGCTTAACCAGGAACAACTGATGGAATGGATGTGGCTTTGACGCTGCAGGAAGTTCTGTGAGATTGCCATTGCCATGTAGCACGGCTGCTTTTTCTTTGCCCAGAAATATCCCTGATTTTGAGAAATAAATATTTGGTTATAAAAATGTTCTTTTCAAAAGCACAAACACCACCAACTTTTTCGTGAAGAGTACACTCACCAACAGATAGTTAAGGTTTTCCATTGCCTTTAGATTTTAATATCACTGAGGCCTGTCGCTTCTAATAGGATAGAAAATCCCCAGTGCAGTTCTTTGAGCAGCTTTGTTGTAATCATGTGTTGTATATTCAGCAAGGAAAATGTATAGCTAGGGAGGAAATCAGCCATCATCAAGGTTTTTTTAATACAGGTCAATGGAGAATGCAAATGGGAACTCACAATTCATTTTAGAATGCATATATGGAAATCCTGCTACACTGCTGGGAGTTAGAGGGAAAAATTGACTGTGAAGCTAAATGTTCTGCGTTGGAGTAAAATACTGACAAGTGCCCTGCTCCTATTAGTGAGCAACTCCAGATCACCTTCAGTGGGATCTAGGTTTTTCTGCCTCATCACTCAGCTTTGGAAGCCAAAGACCTAACTATTTTGCTACTGTAAAAATATAAAATCTATCTGTCAAAATGAGAACAGTCTAATGATAAAAGGCAAAGCTTTGCCAAAATCTTCTAAATCCCACAAACCTGATGAATTTTGTTACTGTCTTCTGAACAGGTGAGAACAACTACCCACCAGAAGAGCTCAAGGGAAAGTGTAGTGGACTCCGCTTTCAGAGCCAAAGACATGTGTAAGTCCATTATATAATTATGTGAATGTTGGGGGGTGTCCTGGTTTTGGCTGGGATAGAGATAATTTTCTTCCTAATAGCTAGTATAGTGCTGTGTTTTGGTTTCTTTCAGCTCCATGCTATTCCCAAGATTTCAGTGAACTCAAACTGAACTGCAGAGCAGATATCAGAATAGTCAGTAGGTGCTTAGCTAGAGGAAGCAGACCTTGTTCTGGAATAAGCCCTGCAAATCATTCTTAACTTTTTTTGAACTGATTTTCCTGAGAATGGGGTTTGGGTTTTTGCAATCAAATGTTAAGCCATGCTTCATAACGTTTTCCTGAATTCTTTCTAGCTTTCCAGCCCTTCCTGAGGTGTGAATATTAACCACAGATAACCATATTGTAGGAAGGAAATCGTCAGTACCATGAAGAGACAAAATGGCTTTCACATGTGATTTTCTGCTATTCAGCATCCCGTAAGAATGTATTAGCAACATTTGCTGAAATCATGATCTGATGATGTCTCTTTTAAAAACTACTAGATGAGAAGTCA
Organism: Streptopelia decaocto; assembly: GCF_964273445.1. Taxonomy (NCBI): domain Eukaryota; kingdom Metazoa; phylum Chordata; class Aves; order Columbiformes; family Columbidae; genus Streptopelia; species Streptopelia decaocto. The sequence continues at coordinate 118,505,180 of NC_138655.1, read as the reverse complement.
TTTAGAAATATCTGCTACGAAAAATTATGATGAATGCATAGAGACACTTGGTCATTGGGAGGCCCGCTCTTCCAGTATTGGTGGCACCTGCCTGCCTTATGGCAGCTGGTCTAATTTAGACAAGAAGTAGATTACCTGAGCAAAGGTGCCTCTTTGCTTTCTCTATGGTCAGGATATGCTCTCCTATGAGAATTTAAAGTTGGAAGGCAAGTGGATTTGTGATCCTGGCTGGATTTTTAAAATCTCAGAATAGTCAGGTAATTCATAACAGTCTTGTTAACTTTGAAACACTTCTGTTTTGATGAAAGACTGAATTCCACTCCAGAAGCTGTTTAAATAAAAATATAGTTTTATCTTCCATTGTACAGAAACCTGTGTACACAAGTAAAATGATTCTTTTTTTTCAAGGCCATCCCTGTCAGAAAATTCATGTTAGAGTTATTGCAAAACCACATCTTTAATTTTCAGCATGCCACTTTTTTATATAGCAATTTTGTGATTAATAGCCCTTAGTGGATTTTTTTTTTCTGAATTTAAGTATTCTTTGAATACAGCAAACATTTGGTGCTCACAACAGCCCAAAACAATGAGCTGCATCGCTTCTAGCTTGTATATCAATATCGAGCACTGAGTTCATGTTTTCACAGGACTGTCTGTTATAACTCCAGCCTTTTTTTCCCTGAATAGGACTAAGCTATTCAGAACTCATTCAGGAGATGCATTGTAAACACAAAATTAAGACTGGACTGTGTTTACCATGTGCAGCACTTTTACCTGCAAAGAATTTCATTTGACATGGGATCATTCAGTCATCCACTATCATGAAATCCTTCTGTAACACACTTGCAGTCAGTTTTCGTTCCTACTGTCCTATGTAACTTGCTGTCTTCAGCCACTTTGGGCATGTCACTGTTCCCTTCTTTTTTCTGAGTCACTGATAAACGTGAACAATGGAGGTCTAAGCATAAATCCACATGTCTCTACTGATGGCTTTCCTCCACTGCAAAAAATGATCTATTCCTAATCTCATTTACTGTATTTTAAGTGATACTTGTGACAGATGCACTTCACTCCCCCCCAACCAAAGCATCAGCAGTTTGGTACGGGCTCCAGAGGAGTTAAGGGCCTGAGCTGCAGCCGAGCCAAGAACTCCTTTTAGGGAACCCACAAGGAAGCAGCACAGCACACTGAACAGCGATATGTTGTGCATGCAAGGAGTCTCGTGCAGACCTTTCCCACTGTGTGCAAGTCAACCACTTTATCCCATAAATGTGACAGCCTGGGTGAGCCTACTTTGAGCTCTCTCTTTTAAACAAATGTGGCTGTATGGTGATGATCCTTTACTGCTCACAGACCTCTGGATGAGCCAAATTTAAGTTTCATATCAATCATTTAGCTTAAGTAAATGCATATTAATAGAATGAATCACTTAGAATTATAAGGCTGTGTGTTTTTTAATATATTGTCTGCCTCATGTTATTTAGCTGAATTTGCCTGAATCTTAAGCTGCATGTTGTAGAGTTCTGCTCATATTCACCAAACTTGTATCTACTTAATGAAAACAAAAGCAGTTACAGACCATCATGAACACCTGCAAGATAAGGCCTGCTCTGCACTTTACTGGGAAGAACAGAATTTGCTCAGGAAGAGTAATGCCTTCAAGGCTAGCAGGAAGCAGCAGACCGTTATGGACACCTGCAAGACCTGTTTTGCACGTTGCTGGACAAATAGGATTCATTCAGACAAAACAACACCTTCAAGGCTGGCACAAAGCAGCTACTGACTGTGAAGAATATCTGCAGTTAAACACAATGAAGGCCCATCTGAGGTCAGGAAAAAGGATCCAGTGAGAAGCAAGAAGGGGCTCCAGATTCAAATGTTGCTGTTGGACTGAATCATGGTGTAAGGGGCAGGTAAATAGTCTGTAAGGGTATAAAGACCCAGGGATTTCTATGCTTGGCTGGGACCTCTGCAAAGGCACCCAGTTCAAGACAACCCTGTTGCTGTTCTGCTCCATTAAATTATTTATTTCTGCAGACACTGATGCCTGAGAGTTTGCTTCAAGAGACCTAGGATCCAGACTTTGGAGTGACCTGACACTAGGCCCCTGGAGGGGAGGCAAGCAGATTGACATACAGAATAATGAAACTTTGAAATCCTAGCCAAGCAATATAAATAATCGGGTGTACACACATCTTCCTTAGGCCATAAATAAATATAATCCCTTACCTGTTTTCCCTTACCCTCAGTGTCTCTTAGACATGAACCATTGATCAAGTCTGGGGCTAAGTCTGGATCCAGCTGCACCTAGACTCCTCTCTGAGAAGGAACTTAGAAAGGAAGGGGGTCCATTCTGAACCTTGTGGCTCAACAGGAGGACCTCCCTCTACGCTTTCACATCTCCTGTCCCCCCAGAAAAACAACTAAAACAACTCTCACCCAATTCTGCTTGGCATATTTCCTCCATGCAGTAAGTACTAGAGTGAACCTTGCCATCAAATTCTATTAAGTAGCAATTTTCTTTAAGTGATCTAAACACTGCTCTGTGCTAAGAAGGACCATAAATCACTCATCCATGACAGTATTAAATAGCTTTTAATTTAATAACTGTATTTAACAGCATTAATCTGGAAGAAGTTTTTATATCAAGTGACAATGTTAATTATTTTCTGAAGGCTTTCATCAGGGAACTTGTAAAAATCCTTCCAGAAATCCAGGACAATCAGGCAGACTTGTATTGCCCACATGGCTAGTGATTCTTTCAAAGATAGGTCTATGATAAAACACTTGGCCCTACATGTTTACTCTTTCTCAGTAGAGCACATTTATTGATGCCTCTACCAACTCTGCTTCTTTTTATAATATAATTCATACTAGTTTGCCTGCTGTACACATTATGCTGGTCTATAAACTTCCCAGAATTTTTCTGTAAGACCTGATGTCAATTCTGCCAATTTTCATCCTTCTGGTACTACAGTAGTTTCAAGCAAGAGGCTGCAAACCATAGTTAGCACTTCAACTTTTTCATTCCTGATGCCCTTTAAAACATGTCACCCTTTAGATGAGTATTTTCTGCTCTTGGCAAGTTACTAGTGCTTGAAACTTCTCCTACCAACACGGCAGATGTTTCAGGCAGGCAGATCCTCTGTACGTCACCTACATGTGCAGAAAAGGGACAGGATTCTAGCATAGGAACCTCCCTGAACTCTCCATGGTATATCCAGATGCAAAGTACCCATTTAATTGTCTGCCATAGCCTTGTTTTCTTTGAAATCTTGTACACATTCATCAATTATTTGCCATAGACTTTGTCAGATCCTCATTCCTGATATTTTTGAAAAGTGTTCATTATTTAGTTTTATGACTTGCAGACGTTTTTTACCCAAGACTTTATTTTGCCTCACTTTCTTGTATTTTTATATATGGTTTCCAAAGTTTCTTTTTCTCTGTTTTCCATTTTACTGTAACTTACACCTTTTGGAAGGTTTCTTTTACCTCACAGTAGAGTTTCATATGCTGGTGTGAATGTGTTATCTAAAAGTGTTATCTTTAAATGTCACACAACAGTAGGATGTCATCATCATGGTAGTTAAATGGAGCCTTTCACTGTTGGCCTTTCCACCTTTGCAGCCTCTGTAACTGCCTTTAACACACCACAGATGGCATCACCTTTCTGGAAAGAAAATCTGTTTCCTCTTTTGATGGGATTCTGTCCCTTCAGTTTCCTTTTGAGCTTGGCCAACTTCTGCCCCAGGCTTAATCTGAGTATACAAAGCATTTATTGACATCAAACCAGAGGAAATGTCACTGCAAATATCACACTCTTTCACATCCATTCTATGCTCCTCTAGCCTTGTCTTTAAATGTTCTGCCAAAACCTGCCTAATATTAACTGCCAGCAATGTGGTATCATTTTATTTTAAAGGAAGACAGTCCTTCCTGAAGGAGCTACAAAATTTCTCCTGTACTTACTGAATCTCAGCTCTTCCTCCTTCCAAGATTTTCCCATCAAGACATCATCTCTTTCTGGCAGCGTGCATGATTGTGGAAAACTATTTTGGAAAATATTATTGTGCCAGCCCTGGCCCTTTAACTCCTTTTTAAAAGCCAAAATTTTGACTCCATAATATCTTTCCGATACACCTCAAATATTTGAAAGAATGAGAGAAATTGTAACTGTAATGGTCAATGTCACCAAAATCAGAAACAATGGCTTCTCTGCGGGAATCAGAGTCACTGTTGTCTCCTACATGTTGGTTGTCCACAACCTGCTGTGCTTCTCAGAGTCCTGCAACAAGAATAAACACCTCAAGGGTCATAAAAATCTGAAACTGGAGATCTTCAGGTGGATTTAATATTGGCAATGCACTGAGTTTTCTGCCATCAAGCTCTTCAAGTGAATTATCTGAGGTCCTAACAGAAGAAAGAGCTGCGTTTTTCAGTCAGATCTCACCACAAATGTGTCTTCTATTAAAAGCTGGAGACCTGAAGTAGACTGAATTGGATATTTTTCCTTTTGCTTTTAATGATATCCCCAGCAATGAAAAAATGTTTGAGGTAATAAGTTTGCTTACCTTTTTTTATTTAGCAGTCAATAAAAAGACCTACACAGGCTAAGAAAGATGTAGAAGAGGACAGTGTGACAGTTTAACAAAGTAATGTGCAAGTGGGAAGGGAGAGATTACGAGCAGAACTACAAGTTTCTGTTCAGAATTAGTTCTATTGCATTACTAGGATCCAAAATCTTGAATCTGGGAATGGGTAGTTAAGTAGTCTTAAGCCACGTAAGGAATCTGATAAATAATATCTTGAATCTGGCTGCCTCCTTATGGAAAGTTGAGAGCACAAGTCGATAATAACAAAGCTTTTAATTGTACAAAAAAAAATCATGGTTTTCCCACTGTTTCCTTTAATGGTTGCCTGCATTCCTCTCTCTCTACTCACACCTAATCAATTCTGGTGTGTGTTAGTGGGTTAACAACAGTGTTTATGAGGTTTTTTGCATTCCTTGTCTTTAACAACTTTCTGCCAATTCTTACGGGGTTATGTAAACCCCTTTGTCCTCTGAATACCTCTCATAACTCCAATTAGTCCCTTGAATTATTGGCTGTCCTGAGTGCTGCAGGGATTCACGGCTGCTCGCTGGGTGAGTGTATTTTTGACTTTTCCTACATTTATTTGTCCTACAACCTTGAGCTCTGCCCCTATAGGGTAATTCCACATTACTGCTTTCTTTTCCATTTTAGTTCCTGTGAAAGGCTAACATCTGGTGAGAATGGTTTATTTTAAAATATTATTTATAAACTTTGGAAACTATATTCATCCTGGGTGTGAGTGGTGTAACAAGAGATTTACATGAAGACAAAAATGGGTGCATGATGTGTGGGTTTTGGATCAGATTTTGTTAGGTAAAAAATTGTATACAATAGAGAAACAAATGTATGGCTCACAGAGATTACCAAATAATGGTGAAACTGTGCAGAATACTGCATTAGAATTTGTATTGCACTTAGTATTTTCCTGCAAAGACAGGCAGAAGTAGTAGATTTTCTCCTGAAAAAGTGAACTATTTCAAGCTGTTGTCTTCCGTGGTAGCTCTAGTAGCTCACTTACAATAATTCAGTTACTTCTTCAGTATTTCTCAGTCATCTGAGTATAGATTATTGAAAACATCATCCATCACAACTCACTTCAGTGCTAGTTTACTACTAGCTGTGAAAGGCAAAACAAGTTTATTCACATGGGATTTTAGTATCAGCATCTGTACCTAAAGGAAAAGTGGTAATGAGTTGGTTTCATTGTCAGCTGTGTGATGTGATGTGATGACACGGCACTGATGGAACAAGTATTATTTTAGAGATGTAAGCTACCTACCGTACCAGACTGCTCGTTTCAGCACATCTGGCTCATTCCACTACCACTACACATGCTAAGCTTTTAGTGAAGCTCATGTGGTTTCCATGCAAAGACATCAAGTTAATGGGCCTCATCACTTTGTAAAGAGCCTTCACTTTTGTGGAGATTTTGGCTGAGCACTTCCTTTGCAAATAGAAATCTCAAACAATACCTCTGTGGGTAGCAAAAAGAAAGAGCTCAGTGTGGATCAGGAGTATGTCTTGTCTTCTACCTGGCTAAACATCAAGTATACACTTGTATACTCTCCATCTGTAATTGGCACAGATTTATCACCAACTCAAGAACCCTTCTTAACTACAGACTCTCAGCCTAGACCCATAACTTTTGTGTTGCTCAATCTAAGATGAGACCTATTCAGTCCTCACTGCTACTTGGTGTTACTAAATATGCCATTTCCCAGTCAACAAGCCATGAACACAACTAATTAAAAAACTGCAGCAGGTGTGTTTAGTTGCAGTGAACTCTGAGCCATTCCCAGAATGATCCTCTGTGTTGCAGTATAGGGTTGCTGTTAGAGCATCATTTGGTACGTCTATTAATTGCAATGCCTTATTGTGTAATTGCCCATCAAGTGTTGACTGCCTCAGAGAGTGTTTTCCAAGTTAATTTCAGTGGATGTCGTTTCTGGCCCTCAGTCAACATTAAGAGGGGGCGCATCCCAGAATGTATCCAATCCCTAGTGATTAGTTTGCAGGGATGGATCTAAATGTAATGAAACCTTGTCAGAAACTAAGCATGTGCAAAATAATTTTCTTAATTGTTTTATTTCAATGTACTTTAACTTTTTTTATACAGAGAAGTGCTAATTAATTTATGTTCTTTTAGAGACAGGTGCAACCCGGATCTCTATACTTGTGAACATCACAGGTGCTTTCCACTCCAGAAATACGCAAATGCTTCTGTCATCTTAGGTAGGTCATCAAAAATTATCAGCAACAAACTCCAAAAAGTCAGAGACCTCTTGAACAAAACATTTGATGCTCTGGCGATCTCCTGCCAGCGTAGTGGAGGTAGAGAAGCTGTGGTGAGCCATCATGGTCTCCCAGGAGCAAAGAGAAACCAAGTGGAATTAGAAATTTGATCTTGTAAGCTACAATGCTAAACAATTCATGAGATTGCATGTTACAGAATCCCTTCAACAGCTGAATGGAGGCACTGCTGTTGGCTTGGCCATAAAATGGACAGTTACAAATATTTTCCCAAAAGCTACCACTCAGAGAAACTGCAAAGTCATCATTGTTGTTTCTGCTGGAGAATCCAGTGAAGTCCAGTTAAAAGTGTAATTTGTTTTTCCATTGCCATTTTCTAGGGGTATTTGTTTGTATTTTGGTTTTGTTTTGTTTTTTTTTAATTCATGAACAGAAACTGCTGACCCTGTAACATGTTAATAAAAAGATCTCAGAGAAGGCTTTTCATGGCACAAGCCAGAAAGAGGTGTGAAGAATGCATAAATGGGAGAAAAACTCTTTAATGTCTACTGCCCAGCAGATTATTGATAGAATAAGTTAAGTAGAAATAACATACTGTAGCTGACACAGCACCTTAGCTCTCTACTGGACAGCAAATTGATATTGAATAGAAATATTTTTTTAATTAAAAAAAAGTTTAATCTCTAGGCAAACATTAATAATTTAACTGTAGCTCTGCTAAACATTGCTTCCCATGGGTATAAATAATTTGTGGTAGAAATGTTGTGTGTGCAGATAAAAAAATTTGCTTTTTAATCTATCATCAGGAAGATGATAACTTTGAGAAAGAGAGCAATTTGAGCCATGTAATAACAAGTAATGGAGAAATGCGCACTTGTTTTTGCTCAAGCTTAATTGTATCAATGTTATGAACAGTATAAAATTAAAACCTTTGAAAGTCAGTTCAAATTCTAATGATACATTTGGTGGTAAAGTTCATTTCTTTGTTCTGTTTTCTTGACAGGCTCTTTCAACAGTCACCAAACAGAAAAATGTTAGTGAGAGGCACAGCACAGCCTCCAGCAACCCGACCTCTAGCCAACAGACTCAAGGCTTTCATGAGTCCAGATATTGATCTTTCTGATTTGACGCATACTTTGAGTTTTATATTGGCGCTGTTCTTTTCATACTAGGGCCCTTCATGGTAAACTACGTTTATTTCTGATGGGAGAAAATGGAACAGGAAACATAAAGGCCCATTAAGACTGTGGGCAAAATGGGCAGTTGCCTGTGGTGGGAAATGGCTGTCATGTGCCAAGCAGCCCCATTGCCTGTGGCACAGGAGACAGGCTCCGTTCTGTCAGCACCAGCTGCTGACTTGTCTCAACTTCGGCCACTGCCGAGAATGGGGAGCAGGGTGTTTGGAGCAGCTTTTAACTCTGTTGAGGCCACCTCTCCCAGCAGCAGCTGATGGTATCTTCAACCCCTCTCTTTGGCAGCAGGCAGAGAGAGCCATGCTCCTCTCCTTTCTCTCTCTGCCCCCACAACATCAGTGAACTTTCATCCTTCTCTCCCTCTCCTCCTGCATCCCAGGAGCTGCAAGACCTTTGCTAGTGCTGGGGAGCAGGGAGGAGCAGCAGACTCTGGGTCACAGGAATGGAGCTGGGCTGGAGAGAAGGCCCCACCAGGGTGCAACCTGAAGGAGAGGAAGAGGAGGGGAAGAGGCCTGACTTGGTGAGGGAGACAGAGAGAGCTGCCTTTAACTTGCATAACACTACTCACAGTTTCCAAACTACCTCTGTGTAACTAATGCTTTCCCACAGTGTTAAAAAACCTTGAGTTGCCTCTGGCCAGAGACCTGACTTTCTGCTCTCTGAAAGATGTTTGGCAGGCATTTGAATCTTGAGTATGAATTGTTCTATAACTGTGTGTTTTCTTCTGTGAAGAATGACTGGTAATTCAGCAAAGTGACTCAGGGTAAATTAAGCAATGGCTTAAGAGGGCACATGCACATTCAACAAAATTACTGTGGGCATGAGCTTTCCTTTCCTTCTCTATTTCATATAATACAATGAATACAATAAGTTTTGGTTTAAAATAATATATACAGCTAGATGTAGCCATAGTAAGCTCTTTTGACTTCAGTGGATGAGGAAAGCTCTTAGTAATTTACAGTATCAAACATGTATGGGTTTATGATGTTCTTGAAATATAGTTTGATAGTCTTAAGACATGGATCTACATAACCCCTTGGGAGCTGCTATGTGACTTCCATTTACTTGGATTTTTCTTTGTAGTCTTTTCTTGAAAAGCTTAGTGAATTTTTGTACACATGTACATATGCTTCTCTAGTAAGACAAAGACTCTGAGTTTAAGTGGTTAAAAAACTACGCAATATATTTTAATAAATATACAAAAAAAGGGAAGAGGAAAATATTTCTATATAGCAGTTGACTGAACTGAACAAGACGAAATACTGCAAACGATAGGAAATAATAAAAATCCTTCTTCATTTCATTACAGAGTTGATGAAGTAACCAAAAGTTTCTTGATTGTGCTGAGAGCCAGAATTTCTTCCCTTATGTATATTTGTGTTCTACGAAGGAAATATTGAAAGGTTACTATAAAATCACTAGGAATAAAAATTATCACCTTCAGAGCACACAGCTTTTAAGTGCATTGACCCAGTTTTCCAGATTCTTGCAACTGGCTCTATTAGTATGAATTGTTTTACTGGAGCCAACAGGCTAGTTTAATGATAGCAGAGCATACCCAACAGCAGGTATTCAAATCAACAATGCCTTCATATTTGATCTAGATATTAGTAACAGTCTGACATCTCCTAAACAAAATGTCTCTTAAATAAAAGGCCGAATCAAAAGTCTATAAAAGATGTTAAAAGCATCTCAGAAAGAGGATCTACTGGAACTGTAACCATTGAGCTGCCTGACAATACTGACATTTCTAATGGCTGGGGCAAAGCTCATTTCCTTACAAGTGGTCCCACTGAAGTCTCACAAGATTTCTTCTAAGAATGGGCATAATGATTTTTTTACTCCACAACATTACTATATATGGGCAAAAGCCACACTCAGACATAGAGTTTACTGGTTATGACTCTACATTGCTTGCCCCAGTTTATAACTTTTTAATGATCACTAGAAAATATATTAACATCATAGAGATAAGATTATAATGCAAATTCTTTTTATACTATAGCCACCATAAAAAACAGTCCTGTGTTTGATACTACTTCAAATATCTTGCAAGCTTCGTATGGTGTCAGCGCATTATAATACCTAAAAACAAAACCTGTTCTACTTCTTTCATCAAACTATTTTGTCAAAGTGCAAAACCATTAACCAACCAGTGCAGCTGAAGTGGTGATTCCTCTCAGGTGCATAAAGACCCGTTTAGAGCTGCACACCAAACGGATACAACAGTAGTACAAGCATGCCTAAATTGATACAACATAAAGAAGCAAAATATTTAATCTCATATACAAGTATCAGCTCCTCTGTACAAGCAAAGAAAAGACTTTGTTTAGTACAACAGAGAACAGAGATCCTGAGGTCCTGCACAGAAATGTCACACTGTTCTCAAGCTCTGTCTGCTCCACTAAATTACATAAGTAAGGCAGTCTCTAGTGAAAAGCAGGTGGAGCCTCTAAAAGCAGTCATCCTCAGTCAAGTTGCTTTTTCCAGTGAATTCTGAGACTCATTTTAAACAAGTCATGTATTTCTCATGTTATCTTCTCAGAGGACACCAAATCACAAGTTAAGAGCATTCCCTACTCCCAGCAGACCTTCTGTAGAGCAGTAGGCTTCCATTTCTCCCTAGCCATGCTCAAAAAATGTATGTCAGATTAGTGTTGTTGGTTGTCAGTGACCTTCTGAGTCCATCCATGGAGAGGGGGTGAATCACCTGTGTTAGGACTAAATAACATTCTGTTCCTGTAAAGAAGAACGTGGATAAGGAATGATACTTCATAGCATAAAGCTTAACACAGGGAGACTGAAAAAGAATTTGGAAAACTGAAAATATGGATTAGACAGTGGAAGAGTGTTCAGAAGGTTGACTACCCCTGTTCTGACCTCCAGAACTGCTTCTCACATTGGTTGCATGATGAAAAAATGCTACCAGCTGAAAGCTTGTGTTTTGGCTGTTTCTGATATCCACACCAAATGAAAGAGAACACCATCCTGGTGGTGATGCTTTAGGTTCCCAGGAGAGCAGAGCTTAACATTAGACTCAAAATTAAAGCAGCTGAGGATCTGACACAAGGTTAAGCTGATCTCAAACTATAATTAACAGCCCAATGGCTCTGGCAGCTGAGACTATTGAATCACTGCAGTGGAAAAACATAAAAAGAGACACAAATACCAAACAGCGAAGTTCAAGTGGACTTTATTGTAGTTATTAGAATGTACAGGGACATTAGTGCACATCTCATTTCTCAGATTCAGTGTAGGAGCAGTCAGACACTGAAGTACCTGTACCAGCTCTTTGCTTTTTGCACATTGAAAATGTGTAATGTGGGACATCTTTAAACAATTTTTTGAAAGAGCCTTGAAGAACAACGCAGTCACAACCAGGCTAAACGATTTCTTCATAGACTGCTTGGTATTTCAAGGAAATGCTATAGATACCAAACATCTTTAATAAAGAAAGTGATTAAGAAGTGCTAACAGGGTGGTAGGATACAGATAACAGATTTTATCATTGCCTTTATAGTCTTTAAAGTCCATTCTATTCCATGATCTGGAAACAGTCCTTGAAAACTTCATTATAACACTATTTCTTTATTACAAATATTTACATACTATATATTAGCACAATTTTTATTTCCACACTTTAACGATTCCATCCCTCGATGCAGTTACTATAAACCCTTGTGTGGTCTGGAAAGTTGCAATATCTGTGATAATATCATGATGTCCGACGGGGAGAGATTCTGGACCCTTCCGAGGTGTCTCATCAGTAGGACCCAGTTTCTGCTTGTTTTGAATTTCCTGTACAAAAAGAAAGTGAGAAATACTGTTTACAGAAAGGTAAGCATTTGCAAAGGGGAATCTTCATGTCATACATATGAGGCTGTAAAAGGATTTAAAAAAAACTCTTAAAACAACCAACCAACCCTAAAATCTCCCACCCTTCGATGCTTTTCTTAGGATTACTCCTTGGTTCATTTATTTTATCACGCACAACCTAAATCTTAATCTGAACTGATAGCTCTCTGATTAGGGAAGAAAGGTTTGTTTTCTCACATATATTTCAATGGCACTAACCACTAAGATCTTATAGTCCTATGAGGGGAAAAAAAAAAGCTACAGCAACACATACATCTCAGTTTCCCAAGGGTTTTACAAAAAATGGTTCAACACCATGAATATAATTTAAAACTTCACATGAAAAACTCAAATATCATAAGGCACAGGTAGACCCTCACTGAATTGAACTCTTTTTTTTTTTAAGAGTCACCTTTGAAGTAGCATTTATTCAACTGTAGTGAAATAAAACATTGTGCTATTCAACAACTAGCAACACTGCCAGTTCCAAAAGTCACTCTGAAGGATGTAATAAAAACTGCAGAGTTCTGCCACGATATTATTTTGGTCCCAATGCATCTCACATTGCCTTGCTAAGATCCTACACAAAAGAAATTCCAAAGACTGATCAAAATCAAAAGCGTTAAGATGCTAGATGCCAAATCCTGAAAGAAACATGAGCCTGACTTCTGCATGTAAGTATTATTTGGTAAGTCTAATTCTGTTAAAAGCAACGAATTTTTTTCTTTTAAAATAACTTGTTCCTAACTGCCTGAAAATGCAATGCTGACACCATTCATAAAAGCTAAGAGTGAGATAGTTATAATTAAAGTCATAATGCAATTATGCAACCCGTGGCAACATCCAAAAAGCAAGCAGAATAGGTGTCTAGCAATCAATGCAAAATACCTGAACCACCTCCGTGCCCTCAATTATCTTCCTGTAGTACGAAACAGATGGGCAATTAGAACTGCCAGCAACAACATATGATCTCTCAGGGTAGGCTAGATCCCAAAACCTAAACAAAAAGAAACAAAATCAAGTTGAGATGTTAGCTTGATAAAAGTTAAAAAGCTGTCTTGCTCTTAGGATGAAAATGAGTGGACACAAATGCTGTGCGCTTTCTCCACCTAATCGAAGAGTGTGATGCAGAGAAATCAACATTCATATGAAGCTTACATGAGTTACCGTTTTGTTTCTTGTCACACAGCCTATCAAGAACTGTACAGAAGGGTGAACTTTGTGTTTCAGAGAAGCACTGCATTTGCACTACTTTTGCTGAGAAGCATTCTCTCAACTCATTGATGCTTACTGATGAACATATCTTCAGCATTATTCTTTTGAATTCCTGGAGCTTACTTAGGCAGTGCTTGGCAAAATTTAGTACACTGGCAGGGCTGGAGGGGAAGGTGTCAAACAAAAATGTTGTTGGTTTTATTACCTTATTTTCATGTCAGAGCCTGCTGTCAGTAGTATGGGATTACCAGATGCTGGACTACAGTATATTCCGTGGATGCTGTGAGGAGAAGGCTAGTGGGGAAAAGCGTTATATAAAAATAAATTATCACCAATAGCTGTTGCCATGCGTCACAAAGGGAATGCATTCTTTACCACATTTATCCACCATCCAATTTCCAAATGTTTCTGACAAATGCTAAATTACTTTGGCAACATCTTAATATATAAATGGATTCCTTTTATTCCTTATGTTTCACATAGTACTGCAACAGATTTAAGTCTGCAAAATGCTTTTTTGGAATCTTGGAAATCACATTCTCAATGATGGCAAATGAGATCGTTTCTAACAGAATCAGGCAGGCAAATCATGCTTAAAAGCACATGGATGCTCAATTTTTTATGCTACGAAGGTATTAAGGGACAGACATGTAACAGAAAACCAGCTTGAATCACAAGTTCCCTGCATACAAAGCATGTGACCAAAATGAATTGAACATGCAATCTTTGTGGCATATACAAATTAAAGTTTAGGTAGATTCCAGATCTGCATTTACAACATTTATAGGAAGCAGCTGTGGCTATTTTTGCATATGTATGTGTGTTTTAGGAGAGATACTCCACATTGCTCTTTCCCCAATTAACTCCCTGAAGAAACAGCTGAGGGTAGTGGTAGTAGCAGCAGCGTTATATTACATTATAGTAGCATTATATTACAGAAAGAATGCACAAAAGAGCATATGCTTATAGAGTATACACAATCCCAAGAACAACAAGTAAATGCAAGTGCACGGTGCCATACCATGAATTTTGCATTTACAATGATCTTTACATGTTTGATCAGCTCACTCATTTTCTAAGAACATGCCTGGCAAGTGAGTGTTACAAATACATTCTATAGATAGTGGAAGATACCAATGAAGATTCCGGTTACACTGCTGTTTTACAAAGCGGGTTTAATTTTGACAGCAGAACAGTTACAGTGCCAAAATAAATCTCTGGGCAAGCTCCTGGTGCCAAACTGGCAAGGCCACGGAGACAGGTAACCATACTGATGCGCAGCACAGAGTCTGAGGTTGTTCCAGCCCCAGCTACAAAAAAGAAATAGGACAAGAAAAAGACCAGACCTGCAGTTCCGAAAGAGGAGGTGCGCTGCTGGCCCACAAAGTGAAGCGTCGATCACCAGTTTCCATATCCCACATGGAAACTTCATTATTGCCTTGAACAGCTACAGGAAAGATATTGCAATGCGAAAAATGTAAAACAGGTTGGTTGGCTCTTGCTACCTGTCCTACTGACATGATTCAGAGGGTATAACATAGAGACACTCTCCACTTGCTCTCTGCAGCATTTGTGTTAGTCTTACTTTAGCAGTTAAAGCCATGCATGTGTTTTGTTGGTCTTACCGCTCAGCGGAAGCTTCACTGAAGTGCCTTGTTTAAGAGAGTTTAAATGAAACCTGCTTTAATCTCCAAACCTTTTTTAAAGGTATTAAAACCTCACTTTCCTCCCTAGATAGCACCTCATTCTACTTTGAGAAGGGTGGATGGTCTGCTCAGCATGGTCATCAGAGACATTGGGGATTACTCCTGGGCAGGTAAGACAGCAATCCAAAATTACACAGTTCAGAAGCTACAGTGAAGTTCCACACCCATGTTTAGCATAGACAGGCAAAGAATTCTGTTCGAGGGATTGTAAACATGACTGGCATCAACCTAGCATGCAGGGACTTTTTAATAATATTCCAAAATGATTAATTTTGTCACTGATTTATTCTTTAGCAGGCAGGAGACAAACTAGAAAGCACAGAGAAGCTTGCTGTATTTGTATGTTTTTTCAATAAATTTATCTCCCAGGGTGCTTGATAACTAAAATACGAAGTGAAGCCTAAGAAGCAGGTAAAACATGAAACTCAAATTACTCTGATTTTACAGGAACTTTTATCAATTTTGTAATTGTAGGATTAGTTTAAGCTCCGTGTCCATTTCAGAATGTGTTCCTGACACAAACACTTAAAAGTTTATGACAGTACTATGTGCAGTGAGGATGAAGCAGCTCTGACCATCCCAGATGAGGAATCTTGAAAGATTTTCGAAAGCTCTAATCTGCGACATATCTGGGTTAGATTCAAGTGGGAGCTGGAATGGGGCAACCTTTCCGTTTCTGTTCTACAGAGGCACTGAAGGCAGTGGCAGAAGTCCCATCAACTTCAATGTATGTCACGAGTTTGGGTTTTGTCTTTCATAAGATTTTGCCCTTAAGTGGTGTGGTAGACAGCACACAGGGGGAGACCCTCATGAGAGCTGTAATGCTCAGATGATGAGAATTGTAAAAGCGTCATTTTCATAATGGCCTAACATCACTTCATCCCCCTACCCTTCTTTTTCAACTCCAAAAAGCCAGGAAGAGCAGTGGCAGAACACAAGTATGAACCTTCCCTTTTTCCTTTCTTCTCCCCAAGCAAAGCACAAAAAAAAGTACAAGGGAGAAGAGAGAAAAAAATAAATAAAAGCCGCCAGGGCTCGAAGCAAAAGCTGAAACAGAAGCTGCTTTGATCACAACCTCTGGCAACTGGGAACTAAGTTTAAATAATCTTTTACCTGCAATTACCCAGGACTGATAGACAGGATGCATGAGGAGTCGTCTGATTCGGGCCTTCGAAGGATGAGAATGGCTGGAGATGGGTAACTGAAACCTCATGTCCCAGCATGCCATGGTGCCATTGCTTGTTCCTGGTGAGAGAAAGCTCCCCACAGTCAGAGGGATAAACACATGGGGTTTTGCCCATATGGCTGTGCTCTGTTCCAAGGGAGGGTGGGACTTCAGCCTCAAGTACTTAAAGAACAGAATACTTCCCACAAAGAGATCAGGAGGTATTTCTCTCCTTCTGTTTGAGAAAAGCATATACTAGTCAATCTGATCAAGCAAAAGCTTGAGATACAGTTATTGTAGAAGAAAACCAGAACGGTGGGGAGCAGGGAGAGAAGCTAACAAGAAATACAGACTTACCAATACACAGCCAGCATTGGTGTATGTCCACAGCAAATGAAGTTATGAGGCCTAATTTCAAATCATGTTTCAGTGTCCAAGCATTGCTGCTAGACCGCAAATCCCATCCAACTAGAGATCCATTAACTGTACTGTAAGCCAGTACTGACTGGGCTCCTGAATTGAAGTGGTGCATATCTACCACACAGCCATCATCCTTCAGATCTAAGGACCTGAGTTAAAGGAATAAACGAATTTAGAAACACATACAACTCCCTCCATGTTTAAGACTCCTTCCAGTAGCTAATGCTGAGCAGCATTTTCCTCTTCATGTAACTTCTCAAGGCATCTGCCAAAAACAACTTTCTCATTTGAGTATAGACAGTTATGCTCTCTCAAGTCTCCCTGCCAATAGGACCTGCAAGCCTTCTACAGGCTAGTAAAATGCTGTCAGCAGCTCTTTGTAAGTATAAACATAGCTCTGTGCTCTGGGCCTCTCAGCGTGTTTCATATTTCTCTCTCATTCATTCTCTGTGTTTATCAGATATTCATCTACCCAGAGTTTACAGGCAAGAGCACCCCTTTCCACATTATACGGCGAGCAGTATGCGAATGGACACCTTCTTCAGTCACAAACGCAGTGTATACCAAAAGGGAAAATCTAATCAGAGCTACGAGGAGACACTTGAAACAGATACCTTACTTTTACTTTGGACAGAAAACAGGTCTTTGAGATGGTTACCAGATTTGCTGAGGCCTAAGACATGTCCCTCACTCAAGCAGGAAGACTGAGCTGTTGAATCACTTCCAAATATTCAAAAACTGCTCATACAGAGAGAGGTAAGAAAGGGCTAAACCATCTTTAAAGACTCCCCTAAATAGTATCCCATCCCCCATATCTTTGCTACCTTAGTCATCACGTTAAAAGCCTGAGAGAAAAAATGGCAGGCCTGAGGCCAAATCACATGTTGTACATTTGTAATCATTTCTCTAATGACCTGTAAAAGAATCTCCAAAATTACTTCATAAGTATTAATGTCATAACGGAGGATGTAAGAAGGTACCAATCCCAGTGCATAAATAGAAGAACTGAGAACTGTTCAGACTGATTGTTTCAAGCTCATAATGAGTCCAGTGACACAGGAGGCACCAATAACCTAAAGCCATCAATCTTCAGCCCTACACGGTTGCCTTTCAACCCTTCTTTATGAAGCAGGATAAGATGATGGATTACAGCCGTCCAGTACAGCCTGGGCTCAGCCAGCAGGAAGCCTAGGGCAAATCAAGGCATCTAATCGGGGAATATAGTAACAGCTTGAGCTCTGTGCTGAGATTTAACTGCTCTAAGTACATACCTGCTTTGTATTGGGTGGATTTTAGGAGATTTAGGGAGCTTTGAAGCTTCAATACTAAGGAGCTGGATGGCACCATTATCTGAAGCTATAGCCAAATAATGCGAGCCTTGGCAGAATGTAAGTGTCTTTACATGTCCTCCAATCCGAGAGTATGTCAAAATTGATCTAAACAGTATAGAGAGAGGAGAGAAAAAGAATAATTTTTTTGTGGCAAAAAAATGTACTTCGCTTTTGAGAGAGCTCCGAAAATAACATTTTCTAAGCATTTGAAAACCAGAAAGCAACAAAGCCTGAGTTGCCTCTGCAAGCTTAACTCCCTATCTCTGCGCCTCTAGGTTATGACAGTCTCCAACTCCAGAAGCACATTGCATTTTTCTAACAGTAAGATAAAAGCCTAACCTAGATCTGTATCAAAGTTGCATGCTGTAATTACTGTTATTTAACTGACACTGCAATCCACTACATCTTTTTCAAAGTATTTTGAGACAGCCATCCTCTTCTCCCAGTTATCTCTCTCAGAAATGGTCAGCCCCATACCACCCATGTTTCAAACAGCAATACAGCTTTCCTGCATCAGTCATCAGTGGACAAGACAGCTAAGCATAAAGCTAATTTGTTCCAAAAAACTTGTATGGTTTTAAACAGCAGCACCAGAATATTTTTATGTATGCATAGAAATGAAATCAAAAAGCCTGTAATGACCACAATTGTAAATCAGTCTTCTTGATGTTTCAGTTAGTTGATAAAATTTTTAAACTGCTAGCAAACAATCTAATACTTTATAGTTGCAAGCCAAGAGGAACAACATTTCATTATTGAAATTCCTAGCATACCCTCAAGTGACTCATGTTTTGCTCTCAGCTCAAGTTTATTTTGTACTCTAAAACAGCAGCCTCAAAATCCTGTGCGTTTTAAAGCTACCTGGTTGTAGTGGTTTTTCCTTCCATTTTTTGGCTATTCCAGATTTTCACTGTGCCATCATTTGAGCAAGTGGCAAAAATGCTGTGTTCATCAGAGACCCGAATGCGGTTCACTGCAGACTTGTGTTCATGGAGATGAGCTACCAACAATCCTTTGGGACGCCATCCTGCCAGGAAAAACAAAACCATGAAGTGTGGTATTATTTCACAACCTAATAGGAACATGAAAATCCCCATGACCCATCCACCAACAGCTATATTGGGATAGAGTCACTACAACTCCAAAGCATAGAATGCACTGAAAAATTAAAGACAAAAGCCTATTTGTTCAATTCTAAACTAAACCCTCTTGGCAGATCTGGGTGAGAGTTTTTTAGACAGGTTCCAGGTACATTCAGTGAAATCACAAAGAGCCCTTCTTTGTAGACTGTAAAGATATTGGTGCACAGTTCTCCTGCTGTCAGCCTATGCAGATTGCTGTGCTGTAAATGGCAAACCCATAAATGCCCAAAATGCACATAAGCAACATATTTGAAGAGTCTTAAAGTTCCTCGATTGTCTGTAGAGTGCCTGAAGTGACAGGCTCAGTGTTGCACTATGTGCTACATTGCCAGCCTTATGCACCTAATAAAATGAAATAGCAGCTTTTCTAAATCTCATAGAAAATTTATTTCAGAACTTCAAAAATAAATTGAGGAGTCGACCTGCCATGCAATAACTCTTGCCAAGAAATTGCCAACATATGTGTGATGCATTTCCTCCTCTGAAATAAGAAATGCAGAAGTATGTGGCTGTACTTCTAACAGGCATCTACTTTAGTGAAGGATTAACAGGAGATGAAGATAATGAAAGAAGAGACCACAGTAAATTTCAGAATAAGACACAAACTTTATTTTTCTGGCACTTAATCACTTTTGTGTCAGAGCAGGTCAGCTGCTTGTTTGAAACACTCATAGGCTGTAAAACTTTCTTCACAAGACGAACACACGTCTTAGCCAAGCTCAGTCAAGCTTAGCTATGTTCAAATGCTACCCGGCTGGACCATTTTCCTGATGATCTTCTACTCCTTCCCTTAAAATGACATGGTAGTTGTATATGCCCAGATGTGTGCATTTAGGCTAGATTTACCAAAAGACTTTAACATCACCATGTTGATTACTGCAAGCCTCACTGACTCTGCTCTCAACATCTGGAGTTCAAGCACATGAGCTGCCATTAGTAGAGGACGGTCAGAACTCTCCATATGGGACACCCAGCAACGAGCCCATGGAGTGGAGAACACCAGCAGAAAATACTGAAAACTAATCTGGGTAAATCCCAATCTCAATTTAGATCTTCAAAATTTGAGGCTATAGGAAGATGATGGTGACTTAAAACTGTTTTCTCCCAGAGTGGCTGCCAGAGCCATCATTAGCAGAACTTGGGTGTTGCTCCTTTCTGGTAAAGAAAAGAGGTAAAAATGTCTCTCCTTCTGCTTTGAAAGCAACAGCGTAGTATGGGAATGCACATCTTTGTGGCTGGGCACTGTGTTACTGTCACCACTGCTGGTAGGGATAGGCTCCCTTGTAAACAAGGGCAGCTCAAACAGCCCACCCAAGTATGCATGCCACTGGGTAAGAAAACCCACCCAAGAGGTTACTACACTCACAGGATGGCTGAAAATCTGGAGCCACCCCAGGCAAAATACATGCATTTCTCACCTCCCAACACAGTGTTTCTCCCCTTGCCCAAACCAAGCCACAGGCTGTTACAGGATGGGAAATTCCACATAGTAGGCATATTTCCTATTTTTTTCCTTGAGATGATGATCTTTTGACCCAAATTATGTTTGGCTTTTTTTGTATAACCACCTCACTTGGCCTGTGATTTACCTGGAGGCGGGGGCTTGCTCTCCCACTCAGCATTCTCCATCATCTGCTTGGCGAGTCTCTCTGCATTACACTGTTCTCGCTTCTGCTGGATCAGCTGCTGAAGTTCTGTTTTGCAAGTGGTGATGCGTAACTGGTGTGCCGATGGGGACGCTGTACTGCTCGGTACCTGCATGGTCGGTTTCCTGGGCTGAACAACTGTTCCATCAGATGCCTGTAAGAGATAAGCACTTAAAAATATATGCCTTACGTTCTCACACAAATAAATCCTGCTTTTAAGATTACTGGGTTACACTGAAGAAAAATGTAAAAATCTTTTTTATTGAATCAATTAGCAAAGAATTAACATTAAAAAAAAAAATCATGTTTGCATGAAAAAAAACTTTAAGATAGTGAAAATTATTATTTGTAGGAAAGCTTAATCATTCACTTACTCTACCCTGTTTGCCTAATGTGTTATGTATTCTATTTGTAGAAACTATAATGTGCCATGCACACCTCTTAACATGATCATTACAGAAGCAGTTCTTGCTCTCAAGGCTGACAGAATTATAGGTTAGCTCTTGAACGACTGTTTGTTTATATTGGTCTTTAAAAAAAAATAGTGTGAAGTATTTCCCTCTTAGTTCAGAGTGGACACTCATTTAAAGCTAGCAGAAGTTAACCTCCAACTAGAAACGAAACAGAAGGCAGTGTTCAGTGTCAAGAGATGCCTCCACAGCCTGCAGGGCTTCCAGCCCATCCTTCTGTAGCCAGTACTTAATTACTACAGGTACAGGATGTCTACATGCAGCTATGATGTGATACAGCAGTTCCAAGTTAAAATAATGACTTCCCTTCCTCACAACAGGTATCAGGGCATACAGTTTAAGGAAAAGTCTTTCTTGCCAGAACAGCTTAACTAACAACTGGCTAATCCACAAAGCCCCATCCCTTCATGCAATGCATCTGTTTGTCAGTGAAGCTCTTCTGTTCAAGTAACTAAACTTACTTCCATCCTCTCTCAGTTCCTGTTTTAAAAATAGGAACTTGAAAGTCAGCTACTCTGCTGGAAAAGAAACCAGGGACTAGCGTGACCAATGTCAAATAACCTCCAAATAAAACAACAATGCCACATCCCTATAGCTCCACTCGTCTTAAAACAATTGAAACTTTTAAGATATTAAGAAGATGATAATATTTTTCAGGAATACCTGTGGAGAGGATGACAAAGTGGCACAAATGCCAGCTGAGGACTCTGAACGAAGTGGTTTCCCAGCCTGGATGGCTTCAGGATCAGTGGTTTGCCCATGTCCTTTGGATATTGGCTGGGAGATGTTCGTTGGTTCCAGGGACCCAAACATGCTTTTCCATTCTTCGTTTACATTTGAATCTTGCTTTACATGTTTTCTAGCTATAAGCAGTTAGGAGGGAGGGAGGAGGTGGAAGGAGAGGCAAAAAAACAACCAACCAAACATTATCATGACAACATTCACTCAGACTGGTCATTACTTTCAGACTATACATAGGTCCAATGTTTACATACCAGTTTATTATTTATATATATAGAAAACCCTACTGCTAGGTTGTTTAAGTCAGCTGACAGGGATTTATGAGGCAAACAAAACAAAGCACTTGCCATGTGTGTTCACACCTTCCTAATCCTACAGTTAACTCATACAATAAATCATTCCAGTATAAGGAAAGTTTACATCTAGAAGGCTGCAGGATTAGACTCCATGTGACAATTTTTTTTCTTATTGAATCATAGAATAGTTTGGGTTGGAAGGGACCATAAAAACATGGGACAATTTAAATTTGGACCAAGTCAGTAAAGAAAAAGTTAAAGATGTGAAGACTGATGGTGACAGTTTTGGGTGAAATAAATGAATACAGATAGAGACTTTACATAAACTAATTTTCAAATCCTGTCCACTCTTGACTCCAAAGGATGCAAAAAAAAGAGGAAGGTACTGATGTACCTTCCTTTAAAATGATATGCAAAATATTTGCAGACAAGCCTTTTAATTCTGGAAATAAGATGGCAATAGCTGCATGGTTTTCAGCTATTTCTGTGTTTTTACATGTAAAACCACACAACCTATCAGTGGTGTAACAGAGGAGGGACTTACACGCTTGAGAGAGCAGAGAAGCAGCGCAAACACTGTCTGGAAGAAAATAAGTTTGAGGATACAGAGATCTGGAACAGAGTTAGCAGCAAGGGGATTTCAAAGCTGAACAAGGAAATGTAAGATGTTTTTTGAGCTGAAAGAGGAGAAGGCAAAAAAGTAAAATAGGGGTGGATGAGCAGCTGAAGAACCCTAAGGCAAAAAAGCATGTGGTTGATGGGTGAACAACAGCTGGGCCTCCTCAGTGCCAGCCTGTTTCAGCAACAAGCCTAGGCCTCAGGTTCCTCCAAGCTACCTCAAGAAAACATTCTGGATTTTCAGAGCTAAAGAGGTCATCACTTCTTGAGAGGAAACAGAGAACAGAAATGTAGCCTTCATAACTTACACTGCTACCATGGCTCATTAGAGTCCTGTTTGTCACAACCAGCTGAACAATTGGTGCGTATTACTACTGCAAATGCAGTCAAACTAATTTAAATATTCTCAGGGGCAAAACATCCCCACCTTTGACTGATCCAGAGAGCATTCTGCCACCTCACATTTCAAATAACAGCAGTGATTTTGTTATTGCAAACTCAGTGAGGATGATGATAGCCATGTGGGCTGAATTATTGAGAACACTTGCTGAATAAATTAAAGCCTTAATTCTCTGACCCTGAAAGAAAGGCCATACTTTATCTAGATAGACCACAAAATATACCAACCACGTTTGTCATCAGGCTCCTGCTTTGTTTTAACAAGATCCACTTGTCTTCCAGTTATCCCCAGAGCTGACAAGTCAATCACCCCTTTCTGACTGCTGTCATGCAGGTGGCTCTGATCCACTATATTTGCTTTAGCTTTGTTTGATTTTAACATAAAGTCTTTCAGTGCTAACAGTTTGTCTTCTTCCTCCTCAGTCATCCCCTACAGAACGAAAGATAATATTATTTACTTTTGAAGAAGAACATGCATCAAGGATGAAGACATAAGAAGCAGTAAAATTAATAACTGGCTTAGATGTGAAAGGAGGGAGAACATCCCCAGAATTCAAGACATCAAACTATCACTCACACAAGACATTAGGTAAGCTGCTGTAGTATATCTGTTCTCCTCAGGAATAGCAAAAGGGCAAAACAGCATTTAATACTGGATCAATGTCTGGTGCAATCTGCGTAACTGCCACCTAGGTCATGCATACAGCCCACAAGTCACAGGGAAAAACCAAACACACTCAGTTGCAGTCCTTCGTCTTCCCAGTTCTTGCTACTTAGTGTGGGTGATTCTTAGTCTTCCCCTCTTCACATATAAGCCTCAAGACTTTCCAGCTCAGTTTGGTTTTGGTGCTGCATGTCTGTCTTTTCAACAAATCCATACTCCTCAATCCAACACAATACATGGTGCGTGTACTGCAATGCTGCTACATCACAGATGTGTCAGAAATCTGAGACATATATCCTTTTTTTAAAGACTTAGGTTGTACTCAGGAAATCCAGACACACGGTTCCCCTATTTCTGCCAGATCTATTAAAAAAAAAATCTTCCTTAACTTCTATCCTACAAGCATATACTGAAATCAATGAAGTGAAGGGTTTGCAGGATCAGAAGCTCAGACTGGGAGTCCCTCAGAGCAGCAACTGCAAGGTTGAGGTCTGTGGCGACATACAGGGCCCAAAAATCTCAAACCTGACTTTCAAACTACAAATAACAAGCAATTACTTGTGAAAGTAGCTTCTTCAACAGCTGTGCAATG
This sequence comes from Streptopelia decaocto, assembly GCF_964273445.1. Classification (NCBI taxonomy): domain Eukaryota; kingdom Metazoa; phylum Chordata; class Aves; order Columbiformes; family Columbidae; genus Streptopelia; species Streptopelia decaocto. The sequence continues at coordinate 118,480,882 of NC_138655.1, read as the reverse complement.
GCAGGGTCCTCTGGGGGTGGGCAGTCAGGCAGAGCACCATTCCTCTTCTTCTGACGCATCTGAAGGTGTCGGAAGAGGCTTGTGATATCCTTCGATCTTAAGACATAATCAAATATGGAACGGCTGACAGGCTCTCTAAGTACACTTAGCAGGACTATTTCTTTATCTATCTGCAATTCAAAAAGAGAGACCAATCAACATGGAGGAGGATGATATCTGTATAGACATGGGGAAATCTAGCAGTAAATGCTGTCACCTCAGCTCTACAATATTTGCACTTTTTTTTTTCCGAGCTTGAAAGTCAGTAACCAGACAACTGCAAATATTAATATAAAAATCAATCTCTTCCTCTGAAGGCAAGTTCTAAAAACAAGTTTCCAGCTCAGTCCTGAAAAGATGCTTTCAAACTTACAGTAACAAAAAATCATGTTGGACTTCAAAATTATTGCACATGATTGTGCCAATAATCTAGATTCAACTTCTTTAATGAAAATAATATCTTTCCTTGTGTTGGTCGTATCAGATTTTCTCTTTTCTCTTTCCCTGTTCTCCCAACAGACTCAGAACATTAACTTGGCATTGCTAGATGGGATTAAAAAAATCTACTACTAGTACAATGATATTTCAGACCTGGTCTGTCTTTGTCCTACATTTACCCTGTAAAAATACCATCTACAAGAGCTCTTCCCCTGTGTCAGTCAGATTATTGAGTTTCCTCCTATGTATACAAAGGAATAAGCATGCACAAGCGTGTAATTAAGTAATATTCAAAAGCATATTGGGACATTAGTAAACAGTCATAAGAAACTGATGAGTTAAGGCATAATTTAGAATCATTAACTAGGGCAGTCCTTATAAAGATTATTCATTACTATTAAAATAGAAAAAAAAAAACAAACAAGTTTCTATTCTCCCAGGTGGTGATTCAGTGTCTGTGTCCAAAGAACGTGTCTGGACAAACAGGTCTTGTACACAGTCCAGATTACTTGCAGCCCCAACACTCCTTTTAGTCTATACTTTTATTTTAGTACTTGATCTTTGCTGTTTCAAGATTAGGTCTTAAGATGGCAGGGTGGGGGGATGGCAAGCCATATTCATTACATAGGACCCCAGTTACAGTCCCACAGTTAAGTGGTAAACCTAATTTGGCCCAAAATTATGACATAAGTGCTTGTATAAGAGCTAGAATACTCAAAATAACTAATGGGAGATGGTGGGTGTGGACCACAAATCTTCTTTCACAACAGTGTCAGAAGACCTCATTCCTATAATATGCTTCTCACATGTGACTGTCTACATGAAAACCAACTTCAAAATGAGGCCAAAGTGAGGCTTTCTTTATTGCAGTCCAACTCAACGTTACCCCCTACTTGCTTGCTATACTTAGTGTTGCATAGCAAAGAAAGATTTATATGCTAAAACAAAGTAGGATATGAACAAGGCAGAAATGTATCAATCGATGCCTAAAATACAGCACAAGGTGTCTAGGGAGATATGAACAAGGAAAAATACTATTTTAGTGAAGTTACCACCTGCATGGTATACAAGAAAATGTTAAACCATGATGCATTTTCAAGGTAAGTACTGCAACTGTTTCTTATCTATTTGAACACCTGAGAGATGCATTCTGCAGGTCCCAAAGTTATATGCAAAGATCCCTCTATGGTCATGTTACCAGCATCATGCAGGTCATTCCTACACACATGCTGTTATAAAATGACTGAACTCATTCATGCTGAGCACTCTGCCCTTACCCTCAGCAAGGCACCAAAACCCAAGAGTAGCACTGCTGAAATCGGTATTATGACTAGTGAAGATATACTCACATTATTTGAAGTATTACCTGTATTATTGGTTGTGTGATAAAAGGATGGAGGTATGGCATGAGCTTGCAGTAGACATCAGCAATGTTCAAATACTGTGCTACCACAGTGATAAATCCGACTGCACCGTAACGTATCCAAAGATTAGGATGACACAAGAAAGGTGCTGAAAGAAAATGAGGCTGTTAAAATACATCATTCATATTGAAGAGAGGGGATCATCCTGTATATTCCTTCTACTAGAATTACCCCCAAACTGAGCCTTCCCTCCTGCAGAGCACCAAGGTCAAAACAGACTGAGAAAATTACTTCACAGACTTCACTGTGCCTGTGCTGCTCAGCTTCTTTGCTGTTGCCAAAAGGCATATTTTTCCTATTTATTCATTTCAGTCTCTAACAGTCAACTCCAGATTTGAAAAGGAGACTAATCCAAAAATAAATCCTAACATTATTCTGGACAGTTATGGAAAATCCTAATAGCAGTGATTTTTTTTCTTTTTAAGTAAAAACGTTATTCCTTCCTTCCTTCCTTCTTTCTCCTCTCTCCCTGGAGTAGTTGCTACTTATATTGTAAGATTATCAGACTCAGAAGTCCACCTCAATTATGTGGGTTTTAAGAAGTTGTAATCAAGGGAGTGTACCCGGTCATGAGATATAATCACAGATCATCTGCCCCAAATTCTGAGTGCATTTGAAAAGTCGTAACATTAGGAAGAGGCAGACTACATTTCAAAATATCAGTTGGTCTTTTCCATGAATAGCTGGTGAGTGTATGGCAGGTCTAAATTAAGCTGATAAGCCTGATGAGGAAAGAGAGACCAACTCTGTATTCCAAGGTTCTATTACAGATTGTAAATGAGTTAAATGGTATTGTATGGTGTTTAAAACAGGATAAGAAAGGATCACGTACTATCTGAAGGACTGGATTTCCCTCTTCCTCATAGGCTGATGGGTAAGAGTTTGCAAGTTATGGGCCTGATCAACTTCCAGAAACAACCAGGAGTTTTTCTTCATTGGAGATTGACATGAAGAACAAGGAAAGATCTTAAAGCAAAAGGGTTTTGGACTCAAGGCTAAGTGTTGTTTACTGCTCTCCTATGTAAAATCAGAGAAGATGCTTCCAATTTGTTGGAGTGAAGTGATTATTTTAGAGTTCTGAGCACTAACACAGTCCATTTAGCAACAGTTCATTGACATAATTTCATGTAGATTCTAAACCAGCACTGTAAGTTTGCATTTTGGACAGCTAAGCTGACTGTGAAGTTTTATGTAGTACTAAGATTTCTTAAATAGCAAAACAAGGTATTCTCCAGTATTCCAACTTACCGATATCACAAGCAAACTCATAAATATGGGGCTTTTGCAAGAGCCCCAGTTGGCACATACAGGTAAGAGCATTGAGGGCTTTATAAATGACAAATTCTTCAGCATCACTGAGACCTTGCTGAAGTAGAGGTTTCAGTATCGATGAGCTTTGCCAGCCAACATAAGCAGCAACACCTGAAACATAAAAGGAACATATAAAAACCCAAAGTAGCACTTCCTTGCCTTTCCTCACTAAAGCTTAAAATTATCATCCCACAGAAACAACTCAAAATAGATAATTAATCATTTTTTAAAAAAGAAGCTGCTTTCCATTCAAAGACCAATATTCTGAAAACTGTTTGACAAAAGCAGACCCCTGTGCCTGCAGAGGTCCTTCCAGCTGCCAGGCACAGATGTCGGAACACAGCTGGCCAGCACGAGTCCGAAACAGCCAGGCAAAGCCACCAGTGCTCCCAACAGCAGGGGATGCAGTGCCTGCATTCCTACACGGAAAGGACAAAGGAGAAACGAGGAAAGGTTCTGTTGGCAGGATTTTGTCTATTAGCTTAGCAGTGATGGTAATCTGAGTATCATTCAGATTCCTGAAAAGACTCACTGGATACTGGACTAATTATCAGCAAGCAAAGTCTACAACAAGCGTTCACCTATCCACAAAAGAAAGAGGCAGAAGTAGTCAAAAAGGAACTTTTAGAACAATCTTCTAAAGCTCTTCCAGTCTGAAATGGCTGCAAGATTTGCTGTTTAGTTAACTAGTCTCAAATTATTTGCAGTCCTGAAGCCATCTTGTCCCTAGTTTCAAAAGTAAATCCAGTTTTTAAATATATTTCAAAATCTTAGAATGAAGCCAAGATCGAAAGCAAAATGAAAATAATTCCTTTGAAGCTGCTGCACAAAAATATCAACTGCATTCTAGTAAAGAAACTTTCCTCTTCCTTTCCCACATGAAAACCAATCGTGTCCACATGAAACTGTCATCTGAAATTGCTTGTTTGGATTAGATGACTCATCTACAACAATTAATCTCTGGCAATGGTCAGGAAAATGAATCTTGTTGAATTTCTGATCTTTCCTCTATTTTTACATTCATCAGGCTACCTGGGTAACTCCTCTGATCGTTCTCAAGAGAAAGAAAAAATAGTTTTTCATTGAATAGCTCAGGTTTATCATTGCTATTGTCATACGTGGCACACAGCATAGACCATAGCTGGCTCCTCGGCTTCTAACTCAGTTATTTGGGATTGATGAATTTTCTGGGATTTAATCTCTTCCCATCAGAATCAAGATTAAACACAAAATAACTTTATCACTTTTACTCTAATAAGGTAACAAGCACTATACTTGCTCATGTATTAGTGCTGGGCTTTGCAACCAGTTACTAAAAGGAAGAGAGGAAGAAGAGAGAAATGGCACAGGTAAGAGAAATCCCCTCAGTGCCACTGTTACAGAAGGGCACAGACACAGGCAGCAGTGCCTGCACATACTTAAATATGAGTTAGAGAGGTCAGTTCTAAAGATGTGTAAAAGCTTTAAGTAAAACAGTGTAAAACAAAAATATACATTTTGAACTTTATCTGAATTCTTCCATGGAGGTTTTAAACAGGCACTGGGAGAGGAGGAGTTAAAAATACATCTCTCTACGTGCCTTTTGCAAGAAGCCAGGACACTGTGACCTGTGCTTTAGCTACCCCATTGCTCCTTCTAAGGGAATTTTGACAAGTTATCAGCATCACATCTTGGCAGGGTTTGCCAGCGCTGCATTTTGCAACTTCCAGTCATAATGGAATGCACGCCTACCGCAATGGCCCTCATGGACCTGGATGATGCTTCTTTTTTGTGCCGTGCACCTGATATACCATTTTTGCCCCCCCCAGGTACTGCAGTCTGCTGTGAGAAAGTCTTACTGAACTGCAAAACCTGAACAGTGCCTCTCAGCAACAGTCATGTGGAATCATTTCCAACGTACATGGAACATCAGATATACTAAACAGCTGATACAAAAAGCCATGATACTACTGGCAAGATTTTTTAAAATCATTAAAGATTCCTGTCAGGTCAGAAAATTTAAGTGATGTTTTAAGGCACTAAATAAGTTTTCAAATTATATTTTTAACCTACACAGAGGCATAGTTTCCATTATATAAACAGGTCCACTGAAATTAATGGAACACACACCCATGAGGTGATGCATCTACTGAAGAGCTCATAGAATTCTTAGCATTTGTCATAATTTAGGCTTCTTCAGTTAGTGGCTTTAGCAAAGACTCAAAAAAAAAGTTAAAAATAAATAGCATTTAAAGTTTATTTTTTATGTTAATCGAACAGAGTCTTAAATGCCTCAGTCTCAATTGTATTAAATATTTGGACTAAAAGAAAATGATATTTCTATTTATATTGTTTTGTCTTCATTCCCTAAAGAAACATATATAGTCAATATATCAGCTAAGTCTTTTCCTGTAAAATATAGAAATCTTTATAAGAAAGGACTTTTATATGACTTTTAACAAGATATGTGAAAATTAATTTCTTTACATTACTATCTCTCTACTCTGTCTGGCTGAAATCAAACACTTACCAACAATGCTGTCAAAGAAAGCTCCTCGAAGATGCCAGTCATTCTTATCATTTAAGAAAGTGATCATGTGAGACAGAAGAACATCATTGGCTTTTTGACGTCCGAAAAAGACACAGAGACGCGTTATTCCATTTTCCATCAGCGTTTGTTTCACAATATTCTCCGGGTCACTGAGCAAAGTCACAACTTTCTGCTGTACCATTTCATGCAAGGCCTGCAGCTCTGCAAGAGACAACAAAGTGAACATTTGGGTAGGTGAGAAGCAATATGTCACGTGTACTACCTACTGCTCAAGGAGTTTCACTGATGGGTCATCCTGAAGAACACCTGACTTGGTAAGATGGACAACGCAACAGAACCTCAACAATTCCAACAACTGACTTACCAAAGACTTTAGGCTAAGCACAAGGTGGCGGCAAAACCGAAGAATATAGAAATGTGAGACAATCATACCAGATCACGATATATTCTAAACTCGTCATAACTTCAGCTAAGCTCATTATATATATATGGGAGAAATGCAGATGTAAAGAAGCATCAGAATGAGTCAGCAACAATGTTACAAGAGCAAACAAATGCTTCAAGGCAATTCTAGTTTGATATGTTTATTAAACTATCAGTTTCAAAATTAGTGGACAAGAGATCGAAAGTGTATTTTTAGTTAGGTAGACAGACTGGCTTCTTTAAAGATGCAGGGAGGAATAAACAATACTTGAAAAAGTGAGTGCTTCCAATTTCACTAAATATCAGCAGTTACCCTAACAATACCAATGAAAAATGTGAAGATGATCTTGTCCATGGCTTCTACTCCATGGTGCAACTAAAAATATATTTCTGTTGAATGGAAATAACAGAATTACTAATGCACTGGATATTACTGAAAGCTGTATAAGAGAGGTTCTCAAACAAGTAGCACAAAAATTTCGGCTATTGCTGTTCCAGCTTTGCAGGGGCAATTACCATTTGCCTGCAGTCAGAAGATCAGCTAATTTTCTTTCTATCATGACTCTGTCAGTCACATGAAAAAGTTGCCTTCTGGGTTCAAATTCCTCATGCTTGGTGTCTAAAAGGGTAAAAAGAATAGAACTATTCAAACTTCTTTCTTCCTGGTGCTGCTTCTTTCATCTCCAAGCTATTTTGAGGGATAGGGGATAGTATTTTTTAGGAATACAGCCAGTGTGATGGGGCTTCCTTTCTCTCACTTACGTGAAGGAACTTGAAGGGGATTTATCATGTTTGGTTTTCATAGTTGGTTTTGATTTTGTTTTGTTTTTTTAAAGTATCATTCTGCAACTAGTTAAGAGTTAATTGAAACATGCCTTTTTCCCTACCAAATGAAGTATGTGTGGGATGCTACCAATTATGATTAGTCACAGATTGTTTTTAACCACAAATTCTTCCCAGCTTAGAGGACTTGCTCGGCATTATTACGGAAATCTGTGCATCACTAAAAAGTGCTGGAGCGGACACACAGGTCACTTGTTAGCATCCCTTCTTCCCAACAGAAAGAAAAAGAAAAGCCATCCTTAGGATTTTAACTCATTCTCTGTGCTGCAGTTACAATAGTACAGATAGCGGTATCACTGCCATGTGGCATCCATACATTGAACATCTTCAGGCAAAAAAGATAGACAAGAATTGCCAGACACAGGAACAGAAAAGGAAGAATGACTGAAAAATACAGTACTATGACTAAGCGAGAATTCAACAGGTTTTCCAAAGCTAACGCTGCCTGCCACTTCAACGGAAGCAATGTTTGGAATACAGCCATGTTTTCGCAGCTGACTTGTTTACAGGACTGTGAGTGAAGCTGGATATGCAACTAGGCAGCCAGCATCACAGTCAAATACCTTGAGAGCTTTTGGAGAAGAAAAGTGCACTCACATATACTTTTTTGTCTTTCACAATGTTCAGAATGGGTGTCTGTTTCTGCATGAAGCTGTAATGTAACACACTTTGATACTGGTCAAGGCAAAGCATTCATCCTGTTTAACAGGAAGACTAAGCTTCAAGAGATGAGGAAGACAAATGCTCACTAGGAGCTTTGGCCCATGATTTGTTATTATAAGCAGGCAAGACAAGTAGAAGTGACATTACCTGTGTCATAGTTATCACTAGGGTGAGATGTTTCATCCATTTCTTCACCATTTGGTTCATTTTCCATATTCAGATTTTTTAGCTGTACTAACTCCAGAAATCTCAGAGCTGTTTCTGCCAACAATGCAATGTTTTCTGCAAAGGAAAACATTTTGGTTAAGAATTTTTCTACTTTGCCCATTTACAGCAGTCTGATCATCCCCCTGATGAGAGATTATAATGACTGACAATAACAGTTACAACAGGCAAATGGGGTTGAAATTACACAACATGCTCTGCTCAACCAGCTTCTGTTGACCTTGACCCCGGTGAAGCTACCAAATACACCAAATCACACAGTATTTTTGTCATGTAAACAAATGGAAAAATTGTAAGGATAGCGAGTATAACAAAGACTAATTTCAGTCTTCTAGAACTAGCCCTAAATGCTACCTAATCCCAGCCTAATGACTAAATAACTTGATAGAATTTAAAGGCCAATTAACCCGAATTAACTAATGTCCCCACGTGGCAGACTGCAATAAAACAAGAAGAAGCCACCCCGCCAGGGTATGTACCCTAGAAAATAACAGCAGGGTTACCCTTGAGGGCTGGATTCCCCTTTTAGAACATTTGTCCCCGTATCCATCCACACCATTTGGCACCGTTCCGCACTGTCTGGAAGCTGCTGAAGCAACTCAGTCTATATTATATGGGACAGGGCACTGCTGGCACAGGAATAATCTCATCAAGGCAGAAGTCCCACTTAAGCAGCCGTTCAGAGTGTCATCCAAGACAATTTCAGTGTGCCAAGGTAACCAGTCCACAGCCCAGGTCAAATCCTGTAAGTCCCCAGCCTGACCTCTTCCAAAAAGTGTGCTATAGTAACACAAGTTAACTCAGGTATTAGACCACCTTCAAATATATATCTCTCTATATATATATTTGAAATTTAAATTGCTTTCTTACCACAAAAGCTATCTGAAATTAAAGCAACTTAACCAGACTTAACCATCTACAGTTCAAATAGCCTCGTCAAATTTCAGAAATTATTCTAGCTGTACTCAGTTTGAAAATAGAGTCAAACAGAGAGAGAATCTCTGTGTAAGCAGATGCAACTGGAGTCTATGGCTACTAAGACCTGTAGCCTTTTTGCACTTGCAGAAAAATAGATTCCATCTTGTTTCTTCCATTTCAGCTTCTTGAACAAGTTCAGCTTTATATTAGTTCATTTAAAAATAATAATGAATAGTTTCTAATTTTACAAGAGTTGTTGGGGAGTTTTTTGGTTGTTTTTATTTCCTAATCTGCAAATAAAACTGAGGCATGAAAAAATGGTTCTTTCATAAAGCCCTAAAATGTCAAAGATCATGGTGAGCAAAACCAGTTGGTCCTATTTATTAATTATACATTATCTTCAATAATTAGTTCTATCAGCTTACTTAGCAAACAAAAACATCACCTGGGACACTTTCAATTGAATTCTGCATTTACAACTTAAACGAACAAACAAAGCAAACAAACAAACAAAAAAACCAAAACACCACCACCACACTTAAAAATATGCTAGTCATAGCAAATAAGGATATATAGTAAATAGCAAATATGGGCATGCCTACAAAGCTTCTTCCTGAACCAGGCAGACCTCATATCTGCTACAGTATAAGCCAGTCATTACGTGGCAAATAATATAATTTCAGCCCCTGAATATCAAATTTTATTTTGTGGGAAAAGAACTCTGAAGCACAGTGATGCTTTAAGTTAGTTTCCTATTTATTCAGTTCAATCAGGCCAGTCTAAGCAAACAATCTGAGCTAATGAAATGGCAATTAAGATAAATTAATAAAAGCAGCAAAGGGTGGGCAAGCTCAGGAAGGCCTGTTCACATACTTAGCTACAAAAAGACCACCTGGACAAGTACTTTTCTTCGTTATGCTCTTGCTTATCCAGGGAATAAAGCCAGGGCTGTATCCCTGAGCTTGAGACTTTAAACTCTGCCCTTAGCTGTGGGCAGACTTGCTGTGTGCTACACCCAGGCCTGAGCCCAAAGCACATGTACACATTCTGCAAGCTGCTTCTACATGCAGAACTACAGAGTTTTCAAAAATAAGCAAATGCTTATTTTTGAAAAAGTTAATTCATCTAGCAGAGAGCAAACGCCTTTTGTCAACTATTTAAAACGTAATTATTTACTTTGGGTACAGATCTACACTGGAAACTCATCTCTTAGTGTAAGTCAACTCGTTAATTTTATTAGGTTGCTGCCACCACCTGCACCAGTTAGCTTAACTGAATACAGGTGTCATTACCTGCAGTCATGTTGAGACTTCTGGGATTTACTGAAATATAATCAGCAAGCATTGTGATGATTTTGTGCAGAGGAGAAAACAGTTAAGGAAACACAGAAAAGCCCAGGATTTGGAGTTTTGACTGGATTTCCTCTTACCAGCATATGCAAGTCTGACGATGGTGGCTTCATCCTGGGCCAAGTGTGCAATGCCTGGCAGAATGTATTCTGGGTAAATGTTAATATCATTGCGTGGCACCTCTTTGACGAGAGCAAGAACTTTAGTTAGTGTCCTCACAGATTCTGCCCTCACCCTGGGCACAGAGTCGTTGCTGAAATGTAACAGATAAGGAGTAATACGATCCAGAAGAATCTCTACACTTAATCTTGGTGCTAAATGAAGAATCAGTTCCAAAGCAGCCAGTTTTGAATCACAATATTTGAGAGTCTGTAAACAGGAAGTTATCACAGACACTAGAATAACCAGCCCATTCTCTTTTGTCTCTCCCTCGGCTTTCTCTGTGCGATCATGCCCACAGAGATTGTGAATGATGTTGTCCAGATCTTTACGTATGACCAATATACGCTCATCTGCCGATACAAACGTTTCCTTGGCAAACTGGGCCATGTAAGGCTGAAGGAAAGTGTAAAATATTTCAGGAAATGCATTGTTACGTTGCTGTTTCAAATAATCTTCAGCTGCTAAACGTTTATCTGGCTCACGATGGACCATCTGAGTGACCTTGAGAAAGGCAGAAGTAGAAGGGAGCGGGAGAGAAAGATTAAAGGTTTAGACATTTGCAATACAAAAAATAAAACAAACCCAAATAATAAGCAATTTGTCACCAAGGCAGGTGAAATAAGCTACAAACAGAACACACAAATGCTTCTAATGCTGTGGCCCATCCTTACCAGTTCTCTGATACTGCGGTCTTCAATTTTGTTTAGGACTTGATCAGGGAAAAAGAGGCCATTTCTGTAAGCCAAAAGCTGAGATAAATCAAACAAGGGGACACCTTCTGTGAAGAGCTCTGCTATTACACAGCCTGGGGAGCAACAACAAAAAAAGTCAAACACGTCAGATTATGAACAGACACTTTAACTTTGCTTTCTATATGCAGACAAGAACAAACCCTAAGCAACTCTTATCTCAATTAAAAATAAGGCAAATGAGTTTCCAAATTAACTTGTGGAAAGCAGAGAGTATCTCAAGCTCCAAAACGGGGCTTTTACACTTGATCCCTGAAATATCTTCCAAGTATTTTATTTCAAACTTGCCAACAGCAGACAAGTTTTCAGTTAGAAAACACAAGACAGTGACTTCAGCCACCTGCCAGCTGGAAAATACACCACCAGAAAAGGAACCCACATCACTGTCACACGGCTGAAGAGTGCCACTAAGTCAGCGTGGATCGGGCAGTATATCAAAACTACGCAGCCCTTTTACAGAAGGTAAAGAAATAACCTCTATTTCCAGAGTGATGCTGGGAGACAGCACATATTCACTCACACAAGCTCATAAGCCTAGTGAGAAATAACATGATTGCCAAACACAGTCCCTCCTGTTGTGTACATGACACATTCTCTTCAAAGGTCCCACTCCTGCAGTTTGCTCCCAACAGTCAGCATCTTGCTTTAGCAGTGGGGTGCTCTGGAAGCTTGACCATAAAAGCAGCTTGTAAAATGAAGTAACTGTTACCTTGAAATTCAGATTGTCAATCAATTTAAGGAAAAAAAAAAAAGCCAAAATTATGGCTTTCCAGCTGCTCAAGACAAGCCTAGGACTCAAGACAGGCTCTCACAGTTGGACTCTATTGTGTATTTGCGAGTGGGACTATGAGAGGAGCTTACTTATTTATCCAACTTCCTCCCTGTGGGAAAAATGAAATGAGAAGGGACTTCTAAAGCCAGTATTGCCAAACTGCCCTGAAAGCTGGCTCAGTCCCAGGCAGCTGAACCTTAGAACCACTGGCTGGTTCCTCTTCTTGGGTCCCATGAGGTACATGCTATGTGTCGCCAGAACCTCAGCCATGAGAAGATGATGGCCTATGGCTTGCAGAACCATCTCTTTCCCAGGGCAGAGCTGACCATAACAGAACAGTTTGTGATTTCCCTCCTCAGATAACATGGCAATGCGCATAAGTTATGTAGCTTATGGCACTGTATCTGTACATTTTCTGTGACTGAAAGGTTTGGGGTTGGGCCTTATGCTTTTCTGCACCCTGACACACAACCATAAACAAGAAATGGTTTCTCCTGATGGTTCCAACTACCTGCAGAAAATATATCCATTGCACGTTTTAACTCCCCTCTTGTTCGCTGGTTGCTATTTGCCAAGTCTACCAAAGGAGTTGAAGGGTCCCGCATGTTCTCCAGCTCCGTAGCAAACATGCTGCCATCGACAAAGCGCTCGGGAGCGATGTAACATGTTCTCCTCCGTGATGTGTCAAAGAAATAATTGAAGTCAGCGGGATTGTCTTCAGGAAGATAAGTTGGTTTGAAACTGGCAAAGTCAGTTAGAAGAACCCAGTTCCAGCTGGTCACCATGATGTTCTCTGTTTTAATGTCCCCGTGGCGGACTCCAGATTTGTGCGCTTGGTCCACCGCGGTGAGGATCTGGAAAGCGATCCACCTCTTTTCAATATTGTTCAGGAACGGCCTCGTACTAATGCGATCATAAAGGTTGTCCCGTACGTACTGTCTGAAAAGCATCGCGGCCTTCTCAGACAGGGTCGCTTTTTGGAAGGGAAGGCAGTTCTGCGCCGAGTGCAACCTTATCTTCAGCTCCTCCAGCTCCTGCTTGTAGCTCGTCAGGGGCAAGGTCGGGTCCTGAATGGCAAACACCTTCACGACCACCAGCCCCTCCCGGTGCTTGGCTCGGGCGACCTTGAAGAAGCGGGTGCTCCCCAGGCTCTTGTCGTATTCAAAGTCGTGGATGTCCGAGAAGTAGCTGTCCACCGAGAGGATCTGCGAGGGGGCAATGCCAGCCAGCTGGTTCCCCATGATGCCGCCTCCCCCCGGGCGCAGCCACCGCACCGGGGCTCTCCCGCGTCAGCCTGCGGGGAAACACAGCGCCTGTTCCACACTGGCCGCCTAAATGGCTTCGCTCCGCTCCCCCCCAGCCCCTCGCAGCGCAGTCCCCGCTCCCCAGGGCCCTCAACTCCCCCGGTTCCCCGCCCCGAGCGGGCCCCGCCGCCGCGGCTCCCGCCCCTGCCCTCCCCAGGCCCCGCCGCTGGGGCAGTGCTGCGCGGGGCCGGGCCCGGGGGAGCGCGGAGCCGCGATGGCGGATCCCCCTCCGCGGCACTCACCGGCGCGGCCCGCCCGGCCCAGGCACAGCCGGGACCCTCCAGCCCGGCGGCGAAGGGATGGAGCGAGGCGGGACTGGGGCGGCGGAACCGGCACCGCGCGGCGGGCGGGGGAAGGGGCGGCGCCGTGAGCTCACATCCTGCGCCGGGACCCGCCGCCTGCCTGCGGGGTGACCGCATGTCGGCTCTTACTGCCGCCCGGGCTGCTCTTCTGCCCATTAACTTTTCTTTTCTTTTTTTTTTTTTCCGTGGTTACGTTACGTGGAAGGGTTTATTCTTGTTTTGTGCTTTGCAACGGGAAGAGGGTACATCTGTAGCAGCAGCAGTGATGCGTTCTTTGTGTTATTTTTGTCTCTTCCTTTAGCAATGTCATGGAAAAGATGACGGGGGTGCAGCGTCTCTAGTTCTGTGCGCTTGGCACTGGCGCAGCATAAGCTGCGTGGGTCAGAAGGTGCCGCGAGGAGATCGGATGTGTTGGGAGAACCGTAGGAGCATCAGTCAGGAGCTTCTCTCGGCCAAGCAAACAGGAGAATAGCTGCCATGCTTTCCTCTCCTCATGCTCAGCATTAGCTGCCTGTGGAGAGAAGGTTTTTTAGATTACCACTACATCTGGCCTGACAGAATTTCATGTATCTGAAATATGAATGTATTCCCTAACAAAGGCCTTTCATAGCAGGCTGGGAGTGAAACAAAAAGGCCCATTCTTATTGTTTGATGTGAAAGTGCTTGAGAGCAAGGAGATGCCCAATTGCTTTTTGCTGTTACCATGTTGTTTCTTTGCTACCTCTAACACATTACTAAAAATTATATTTGGGTCCCCTACACCACTGCCTGTACAACCAAAATTTACCCAAACACATTATTTCTACCACCACACGAGGTCACTTAATCACGTAATTGTCTCCAAAGTGGTTTGGATTGTGCTCGTGAGGGCTTCCTGCCAGCTGGACTCTCCCACTGACACCTGGAGGTTCAGTATGTTTGTTGGACTTGATGGATGATCTTTAGGGTCTCTTTTCAACCAAAATGATTCTATGATTCTGTGGCCCAGGGCAGAACTCTTAGCCCAGGCCTGGGGTTACGGTTAGGACTAGGACTAAGGTAAACAGAGTGCAAAGTAGGAAACCTATGTGTGTTAGATCAGTGCCTAGGCATGGTTTATTCTAGAGTCATAGCTTGCTGTTATGCCCCTTTTTTTCCCCCTTGGGATGCCATGAACTGGACATAACTGTTCCACTTGCAACACCTTTGCTTGGATCACAGGTGGAGTGGCAGGCAGGGTGTGCATCAAGTGCTGCCAAAGGGGATCTGGAAGAGAAGGAAAACAGTCAATTTTCTGTTCAGCTTGTGGCTTGGCTTCATGCTGTAACACTGATATTCTTGACCACCACTGTTTACCTCCTGTCACAGTGGGTAGAGAAGGGAATGGTGAGTTGTGACCCCTTTGCTCCTGTTTTGATTTTGAAACAGACAGTAAGGCAATGGTGCCCTATTCTGATCACACCTAATCACCTAAAATGTCATCCCCTCTTTTTAGGGCATAACATGGGTGGAGACAACTGTGTGGGGAGAGAACTGAGTGACTGCTGAAAGCCTGTCGCTAAGCTGGACATTGATTGTCTTGTAAGTCAGCAAGTGGGTAACCAGAAAATCTCCATTGGCTTGTCTGCAAAACAAAGCACTGTGTATATAGGTGTTCCTCTCTCTAACAGAAAAAGTGAATGGATTTAAAGCAGAAGGATTTTCTCAGTTCAATCAGGTGCATGGAGTACAAGTTCAGAAGAAAGTATATGAAGCTGTTCAGTAAGCATAAATCCCATGAAGGTGACTTTAATTATGCTCTGGCTGCGTTCAGTGAAGAACAGAACCTGTATCCATGCTGTGACTTTCTTCCTGCTGAAATCATTGAACTATGTCTGCAGCTACAGCAGTCCCTAGTTCAAGTTTTGACACTGTCAGGGTTTGGTCAGAAGAAAGTTAGTCCATGCTGGTGATGTGCCTCTCATCCTCTGAGCAAGAGCCTGCACCTCCCAAGACAGGGTGCATGGGTGCTTATGCTTCCCCCATGACTGAGGACCCCTCTCAGTCATGAAGAGACACCAGAGACCATGTAGCCAAGCTCCAGACTTGGCTGGAGAGGAGCATCTGTCAGCCCCTGCAGCTTAGCCATGCTCTCCTCCCTCTGCTCAAGGAGGTAAGTTCAGTTCAAAAGAGGGTAGGGCTTTTTAATACTGAGGGCTTTTTTGTAACTCCTGTAGACAGATTTTGCTCCCAGCAAAGCCGGTAGTTACTGTCTCCTGGCTAAGACGTATTGTCTGTGCACATGGTTGCACTGGGCTAAGGTCACAGTTCAAGACAGTTTTTCAGCCACTTGTCTTGGGGTGACAGCCTCTGCAGTACTGCCAGGCATACAGCATGAGCGGGCAGAGGTGCCGAGACAAAAACAGTGGCACATTTTCATGCTCTGTCATTGGAGTTAATTCTAGTTAGGCTAAAGTGGCCATGACAAATGCAAAGGGTGCATTTGTGGCTTCAGAGCAATAAAATAGAAAAAAAGAGCAACTTGTGTGTATGTTCTCCTCCTACCATTCCTCCCCTTCTTAAGTTATATACTGTGTAGGTGCTCTTCCAAATAAAAAACTAATAGAAAGGAAAACCTAGCATTTCACTGGGCAATCTTTGGTCAGCATTAATTCAGATATATAAAAGAAGTAAAAAGAGGCACTTAGCAGTGGCTGTTGACCATGCTGAGGTTAATGGAAATGAAATAAACTGCCAAATGCATTGTCATCTTCTTCCTTGTTGCCCAAATCCCCTTCTGAAGCAAACTTCCATGGGTACCTACACAAATGGGTTTGCCTTTCATCATGTTTTGGAAATGTGAGAACTCTGCTGCTTCTGCAGAGCTGAGCTTAGATACAGAAAAGCAAAAACATTGTCATACCAGAAATCTCATTTAAATCATGGATGAGGATTAGAAATAGCCTGGAAATACATTGTGCTCAGTGTTGTGTCCTATAGGCCCTCTAACACTCCTGCCCCGGTACCAAGAATTTACCCCATATGTAGAAATGAGAGGGAAGGGGTTAGCATTCCAGTTATTGAAAAATAGCAGTTTGTCTGCAACAGTGGGAAGAGTTCTGTCTGTGAACCACAAGTAGAGCTAGGGCAAGATTAAGCAATGAAGAGAAAGATACAGGAGACACAACTCTGTAGGAAACCCCATGTCACTAATTCCTGGGCTTACGGAGGTATTCGTGTTGTATGAAACCAAAACTAATTTGGAAGAAAAAAATAAAAATATTTAATGAATCTTCACTCTAAAGCATCTTTGAATAAGAAACAGAGCTGCTGAGGCTCTCAAATTCATATATTGTACTAAAAAGGGCTCAGGAAGCTTTCATTTAAATGATTTTTATGTCAGTGTTTTGGATATTTTTTTCTTTTAAAAAGGTTTATAGATGTATCAGTTGGCTTTATATGAATGACACTTTTTTATTACTAATTTGCAGAGGGATTCAAGATTTATCCATCTCACCCCTGATTAGTATCTGTAAACATTTTAAAGCCTTCTGCAGCACCGTTCTGCTCTGTCAAATCTTCTGACAGTCTGTCCTGCTGATTTAGCACGATTTCACCACATGAGATATGGCAGTGATCCCAGGGACTTAAATGAGTGAGAGAAATGGTTTATAGACTACTTTCTTGAAAAGCACCTAAAGCATGAGAATTGCCTGAAGTTTGGTGTGTTTAGTTTCAGACTGACGTACTGACAGATTTGTTCCCTAGTCATGTGCTAATGGTTTTGGAATGAGAATCACTTGCTCCTGGATGCTTCCACCAAAGCAGCATGTGCAAAATTAACTTCACAAAACTCAGTGAGAGACCATATGGAAGAAGAAAGTGATATTTATTTTAAACAAAGTTGATTTCAGTCACTGACACATTGTGTTATAGATGTCACTCCCTTGCACTCCCACACCATGTACTTAGAAGCATCAAGACACGTGTGATACTTCCATACCTACTTTTCTGTTAATGTTTCATTCAGGCCAAGTTTAGTATTTCTGCCACACAGTGAGTTAAATTGTACTAGCATACATTCCTGACATTAGGTTACACTAGTGCACAGTGCACTTATCTTCTGTGTCTGCGGCTACTTTTAACTTTGGGGATTAAAAAGAGAAAGCGGGAAATTGTAAAGCCAAGCTCTGTTACATGCTAAACATTTCTGTAAGCTGTCAGCAGTGCTTACCAACCACTCCCTGGCACTGAGAGTAGAGCAGGAAGAATGTTTTGCTTTTTGTTTTACAGAACTATGGAAATTCATGGGGAGAAATGTCAGCCCATTTTGAGCTTCAAGTGAAAGTCTGGTAACTCTTTCACCCCAAGGACTAACCTATGTAATTTTCCTCCTTGCTACATTTGATTCCTCTGCCTGAGACCCAGAAATGGCTCCTCTGTATTAGCCACAAGTCAGCTAATGGCCATCTTTGTTCAGTTTTGGGCCCCTCATCATAAAAAGGACATTGAAATACTAGAGAGAGTTCAGAGGAAGGTGACGAGGCTGGTGAGGGGCCTGGAGCACAAGTCTGATGAGGAGCAGCTGAGGGAACTGGGGCTGTTCAGCCTGGAGAAAAGGAGGCTGAGGGGAGACCTTATCGCTGTCTACAACTACCTGCAAGGAGGTTGTAGCATGGAGGGTGTTGCTCTCTTCTCCCAAGTAGCAAGTGATAGGACAAGAGGAAATGGCCTCAAGTTGTGCCAGTGGAGGTTTAGATTGGATATGAGGATAAAGTTCTTCATGGAAAGAGTTGTCAGGCACTGGAACAGGCTGCCCAGGGAAGTGGTGGAGTCACCATCCCTGGAGGTGTTTAAAAGACACGTAGCTGAGGTTCTTAGGGACATGGTTTAGTGCTAGAGTTAGGTTATGGTTGGACTCGATGATCCTGAAGGTCTCTTCCAACCAAAATGATTCTATGATTCTATGATCTTTTCTTGGGCTAAGTCAGCTCCAAACACCTTATGTGTTATGTTATGTTGTGTGATGTGATGTCATGCTATGTTGTTATGTTATTTTACTATGACTATTTAGTCTTCCTGGGTACAAAACCAAAAGGGTGCTCTCAGGTAGTGCCTCCCTGAATACATACTTAAAGTGTCCTTCAATAAAAATCCCAGCTCTCTGCTAAATGAGCTGTTCTTAACAAGATCTGAACCTGCAAGTTCAGCCTCGGAGGGAGCCGAGCCTAGGCGTTAAGCCCAGCCCGGGCATTAAGCCTGGTCCAGGCCTTAAGCCCGGCGCAGCGTTAGGCGCGGCCGAGGCGTTAGGTCCGGGGTGGCCGCTGGGCGGCAGCGCTCCCCCTCCGCACGGCTCCGGCTGGGCGGGCGGATGCTTTGCCGCAACCCAGGGCTCAGGGGCTCCCGTCTGGCTGCGACCTGGCTAAAATACTAAGTATTTTCAATCAAGCGGACCTCTGCTGGAAGCTGAGAGGCTTTGTGTGTTTCGTCTGTTTATTCTGTGTGCAGATTAGAATTTGGGAAGGACTAACAGAGTGGCTAGCACACTTTGGAAGTCCCCAGATTTTATGGAAAGTGGAGACCTTCCAAAAACAATGATAACTCACCATTTCCAGAGCTTTGGCTTCCAATGCCCCACTGGTTCCTGTCTCAGCAGGAAATAATTTTACCAAGGGACAGAGGGGACTGAACAAGCATCTATTGGGAAAAAAAAAAATGCTGAGTATTATGTTGTAAATACATGTGCTTATTAAACTATCCTTTGATGGAGTTTAGAGGCAAAAGATAGCACATAACTGGGGTTGAACATAAAATTGCCAAGCAAAGAATAGCAAGCAGTTCCTGGTTGCTCTGAAATCTGCATCAAATTAAAAGTGGTTCCTCCCTTACAAAGGAAATGATGCTAAGCGTGAACTCTTTGAGAACACAATACGGTTTGGAGAAAGCCTACTGAGATACCTTGGTTGTAAAGCAGAGTCAGCCTGCCTGGCACATGACTGGCAGAAGAATTGGGAAGGCAACATCTGGGGAGGTGATGCGGGGCTGGGAACATCTGTTTGGCCAGTGGTGTTACTTATAGGAATGTCAGGGAAGCAGGCAGTGAAATAATTATGGCTGGTCCCAATAAATGAGTATGACACTTGCCCTCCAGACCCATGTGTGAGAGCAACCACCGTGACACTGGGTTTGTCCCCATGAGAAAAGAGCAAGAACAGAATCGCTGCTCTTCATTATTTCCTCACGTGGACATACAGGACTAAAAATGGTTGCATCTTGCTCTTTCAATAACAGCTTTCCGGCAGAGACAGAAGCAATGATGTTTTATACTGTGTTATCAAACAGTGATATCAAACAGTGCCCTTGCTCTTCCACTCCTACTCTTCCTCACCCAAACACTAAAATATCAGGGAAATCCACTCCTGGCATCTTCTGTCTCACTGAAGCCAGTCATTATGTTTAGCTCTAAATCCCAGTCTGAATACAATATCTGATATTGTCAAAGATTTTGGTTACTCACATTTGAGAGGAAAATGATCGATTCAGGCCCATCTTTAGTGAATAATCTATGACCAGATGCCTGGGATAGTTAGACATACCAGATGCATAATTATGTACATCAGTGCAGTACTAGGTTGTTAGTCATTTTGCTTTATGGTGAAATACAAGGAAGTTTCTGGTTTTGATTAGCTTCTCCATTACCTGTTCTCAGTAAGCAAATTGTTTGCTTTTTATTTTTAGTAGAAATTTGCACGTGTCTTCACCTTCCACACAATCTAGTTACCCAGCCTGCCTTAATGTATCCTGCAACTAATAAATGAGCAGCTGCCATGGCTACTGTAGTCATACAAATACAAAGCAAAGCTCTTCAGATTTAAGGAGTAGCTGGAGGCAGGTAATTAACCACGGTTTCACTCCTTGCACAAAAAGCACGCAGAAAGAAATGCACTGGGCATCCCTATGGGTTTTGCTTTTACAAGCACGTATTTCAAGGATTTCAACATCACTGCCATTTCTGGGTACAGAGACAAAGTAAGAAAGAGCAAGGCTAAGTGCTACTATGCACAACAGAATCCTCTCTAGCAAATCCAGTTATAATTAAGCTGGTGATAATAAAGGGGTCTTAAAAATAATAGCAGATTCATCTTTGGCAAACTTCTTCTCCTGCTTCCCTTCCCCCATTTTCAGGCTTTTCTCCTTCACTCTATTCTCTCCGCTGCTTCAAGAAAAGCACCTCTAATGCATTCAGGAGTGGGAGGGTGTACAGCAAAAGATTTTGCAATTTTTCTGAGCTCTTGGCTTTTTTCATATCGATGCATTGTCGTTTATGCATCTTAATATGCTAATCCTATATTTTTAAAGAATCCCTGATGTTATAGAGCTATTAAAATCACTTTTTTTAACATGCAGGGTAAATCACATTCTCCTATGTAACAGATTACTATTCATCTGTCAGCTCACAGTAAGAAGTCTGATTTCTGCCCACCAACTTCACTGGGAAGTTCTCAGTTGCCTATAATGAGGGTAAAATTGGGTCCAAGAGCGTTAAATTATATCTTCTCCAGCACAGAAGAGCATACCCAGGCTTTCAGCCATATCACTCTATTTGCAAACACCAGTTAAATTCTTTTTTGGTCTCACTGAGCCATGACAACATAATAGTCTCTTAGAGCTATAGACTGGATTTCAGGACAGAAATTGCTGCTACCAGCTACTTTGAATTCTTGTAGAGAGAGGCAAAAATCGAGCCAAGAACTTGCTGCAAACTTCGTCGAGCTGCAGGCCAAGAATTGCAGCCTCTTTGTCTCAATAACCAAAATAAAAAATCAAACCCCAAGCCAGGAAAGCTACTGGTATTGGTTTATTGGAGGAGATTTTCTCTTCCTATCTCTTATGTCTCATTCAGAGCTTACTTTTCCTTATTTCACTTGTCTCTGAAATTCAAGCCATTAATGGTTGCTGTTTAAAGGAAAACAATTTTAAGTTGCTAAAAAATGAAGCTGAAGCTGAAGTTGCATTTTCATTCATACTTTTACTATTCATCTAGTGTATTTGAAAGTGTTTGGGGCTTTGGGCCAAGCATTGGTATAAATCAGGATAAATACTTGGCTGACTTACTTGGGTGTCTTCCTTCAGCAATCTGTTTCTAGCTCACAGTTTGGCTTTCTTTGCAGCTGGGATACCTGCTGCTTTTCCTGCCAGCTTATTTGTGTGTGGTGGGTTTTTTTTTTGTTTTGGTTTGTTTGGTTTTTGTTGTGTTTTTGCTTGGGTTTAGGGTTTTTTTGATTGTTTGTTTGTCTTGTGGTTTTTGTTGGTTTGGTTTTGTTTGTGTTTGGTTGGTTGGTTGTTTTTTCTTTTACATCTTCTTTCTAAAGCTCAAAGTGTTTTGGTGCAGCAGTCTAACATCTTACTTTGTGATTCCTCAACACTATTTCCAGTCAAGAGTTTTCAAGCTTCTTTGGCTTCTGCTTGTGCGATCCACCCGTTTTTTAAAAATGTTGCTTATTGCCCAAGTTATGTAGTTCTCTATAATTCATTTTCTGAGACAACAAATAAGAGTGTGATGATAACTGCTAGTGTTGACTGACAGTGCTATTTATGCCCAGGCTGCATATCTGTTGACTTCAGTGAGGCTGCTAATGAAGGTTTGCAGTCCTCCGCAAGACAGTAAGTGCGTTTCCTTCTTATAGAGGTCCATCTTTTAAAAATCCCTCATCTCTGTTCTCTCCCCATACCCCTCCTGATGCTCCAGCTGTGCTTTCTGTGGCCTTGTGCTTAAGGCATGTTTAAGCCTTGCACAGTGCCCACTGGAGAGGAGAGAGATAGCGGTGACAGCCAGTTCCCACAGCCAGCTGGGGAACTGAGTGCTCAGCTAAAGAGGGGGAATCAACCTCTGTCCTTGGTCTCCACCATCCCCTTCTACACCAGCATCAATAGTGGGAACCAGCTCTGTAGCTGGTAAGAAACTGTAGCTGACAGACTGACTTGATGCCTTCAGAGAGGTTCAGTTCCAGGTGTCCTCTGGGCTTCTGCAGTCTTTAAAAAAGGTTGAGTAGGATATTTTTTTTGTCCTTCTGTTGCTTTTAACTGATTGATGTCTCTTTTAAACTTGGGGACAGTATTCAGGTAACAAGTAAAGTGAAATAGTTCCTTTAGCATCTTTGGAAAATAACACTTTGCAGAGCAGCAGGGAGCAACCTAGATGGAAAATATTCCCATGGGATTTGAATCTTTTGGGCTGATTGTGTTTGCAGCCCTAGATCATTTAGAGAATCTCAGCTCACACGCTGCAGACCACCCGAAAAAAAAAAAAAAAGGCAAAATGAGGAACTAAAAAACTGACATTTACTGTAGTAGCATCCACTGGACGACTAATATAGTCACTTTGAAAAACAGCACATCACAACTCATCCTGGTCAAAACCTGAGTAGTGAAAGAACAGTGAGAGTGAGCTTGGGAAAGGAATCGCATCCTAGCATGAAGCACAGGGCTCCGTGCTGGCAACCTCACTCCAGCTATGAGAGTGGAAAGAGACTTCAGGCTCCTCTTGGGACATAATTTTGCTGTGAAGCAAACTGATGGCAAACATGGACCTGTTGGAGAAGGTCCAGAAGAGGGCCACAAAAATTATCAGAGGGCTGGTATACTTCTCCTGTGAGGACAGGCTGAGAGAGTTGGGGTTGTTCAGCCTAGAGAAGGGAAGGCGCTGGGGAGACCTTACTGCAGCCTTTCAGTACTTAAAAGGGGCCTGTAAGAAAGGTGGGGACAGACTTTTTAACAGGACCTGTTACAATAGTACAAGCGGTCATGGTTTTAAACTAAAAGAGGGGAGATTCAGGATAGACATGAGGAAGAAATGTTTTACACTGAAGGTGGTGAAACACTGGCCCAGGTTGCCCAGAGAGGTGGTAGATGCCCCATCCCTGGAGACATTCAAGGCCAGGCTGGACGGGGCTCTAAGCAACCTGATCTAGTTGAAGATGTCCCTGCTCACTGCAAGGGGGATGGACTAGATGAGCTTTGAAGGTCCTTTCCAGCTCAAATTATTCTGTGATTAACAAATGTGCCTTTGTAAGGAAATGACTCTTCTTTGCATCACAGAGCCAGGCACAATCCTTGTCCTTGTGCTCTTGGAATACAAGGACAGCTTTTGCCTTGTACAAGCGCAATGTTGACCATCTCAGTACATTTGCAGAGGAGCAAGGCACAGGCAAGACCCACTCTCCGCCATGTGCTGCAGCTCAGCTGGCACAGCAGCACTGTATGAAGAAAACATATTTTCTTCCGTCAGTAAAAAGCCCATTGCGTTAGAAGCAGCAGGATGAATTCTGCTGTGCTGCCACTTTAAACTAATTCTATATTGGGGTACACACAAGATAATTTTACCGCAAGGTTTTTGATTCCCACCCTGCAGATGATTCTATTTTCCAGCTGCTGGAAAATATCATGAGCTGATACTGTAATGAACTCTCTCATGTAAGAATTGCCTCATTACCATTAAATGTTGCCAGTTCTTAGATTTGTGTTCTGCTTCATAAATTCCAAAAAGCAGCTCAATGTATTTAGGAGCTATCTCGCTGTTTTAAAAGGAACCAGAGTCTATTCCAGGACCCAAGCCAGATCCCTCACAGTTTAAATGAAGACAGATTGCCAAGATCTTATTTCAAAAGATGAAGAAAAAGTTTTTGCAGAGCAATTTCCTTCTTTTTTTCTTTTTTTTTCCCTTTTTTTTTTCTTTTAAGGAACAAGAACTTGTGCTTTTTGTGTTTTTGAAGAACAGCGAATAAGCCCAGCAAAATTACACTATTGTATGTGCCCATTAGTCAAGTATTAACATTATAATCATTTTTTTCGCTTTGCAGAAGGCAATAAAGGGCCAGAATCCATTCCCCCTGGTTCTACACACCAACTCCATAGGGCTCAATTCACTCCAAACCAAGGTGGAGTTGCTTTGTAGAGACTAATGATGAGGTGTGAAGGATTTTTCCCTTTGGCTGTTTATTTGAATATAATCCAGGTCAATGTTGACCACTTTAGGTCAGCTCTGTGTTGTCTGACTTTTGTAAAACAATGAGAATCTCTTCTAAATCATGATAGGTAGTTACTGCAACTTCTCACTTTTATTGGCAGCCTGAAGTACTGAATAGGAAAAAGAGGCAATTTTCTTTTCTTACCTAGAAAGGTATAGGCAGAGCAGCACAGCAAATATATACTGTTATTCATGTTGCATATGCCCATAAGAAATAGAATGGAATTTGCTACAGG
Organism: Streptopelia decaocto; assembly: GCF_964273445.1. Taxonomy (NCBI): domain Eukaryota; kingdom Metazoa; phylum Chordata; class Aves; order Columbiformes; family Columbidae; genus Streptopelia; species Streptopelia decaocto. Next base: position 118,456,210 of record NC_138655.1, on the reverse strand, counting down.
CTGTAAAAGCACTTCAGAAAAATAAATTTGCCAAGGAGAACGTCAGGTTTGAACTGTGTATCTTCCAAATATCTGGGAAATCTGCCTGGGCAACACAAGATGTTGGATCTTTGTGAACGGTGTTACACGCATGGTGGATTTTACTTATAAATCTTTCCCAAAGGAGCCGGAGAATGGAAAAAACCTATAATGCAGTTGGGCATTTGTCAATTTCCGTTAAAAACTGGCTGCTTCCGGCATGTCCAGCAAGATTTAAGCAGATGAAAAGGTCAACTAAACAATGATAGTATATGCACATAAATTAAGACATGAGAGCTTCCAGTAATTTGTTTTATCTATTAAAATGCTGCAGTGATTTTGACTTTGAGAAAGGAAGTGCCTGAGAAGGATCAGAACACAGTATCCCATGGCAAACAACCAAAATTGGATGAGTTCAAAGATGCAAGAGGATATGTATTAGTCTGTTCAAGGGGGAACGTGCAGCTGTGTTCTAATAAAAAGAAATAATTGAATTTATCTCCTAGGGCTATTTCCTTCATAATCTATGCAAGAGAGCACTTTTTAACGCTGTGACTTCTTTTTTTTTTTCCTAATGTTAAAACAAGACCTCGTGTCAAGAACCCCTTATTTTCCAGCTTTAGCCCTGACATTTGGCTATTAGTGTGATCATGACATAGGATCCCTCTTGTACTGCTCCTGGAGAACCGCAAAAGCGTTCAGGACCGCAGACAAGCCTGGAAGGCCACGGCTGGACCTGGACCATGGGTTTCCCATGTGTATTGGGCAGAGGTCTACAGAGAGGGGAAGTGCCAGGTCTGACATGACAGTGCTGGGAGAAACTTCTAATCAAGTTAATGCTTGTACCAGCAAAGCATTGGACTCTATGCAGGGACTTCTTTTATTATCTGAGCCCAAAATGCAATTTTACTTGTCACGTCCTGACAAGAAGTAGTGCACATACAGCACACTGAAATTCCAAGTGAAGGTTTATAAAAAATTCAGCCATTGTACCCTATACAGCCATCTCTTGATGTTCTTCTCAGTTGAAAAAAAAGTGAGTTTTCTTCCACTTTTTCCTTAGAAAACCTGTTAACAATTAGCATTTCTTATTGCAAGAAGGGCTTAAAAATTTGGCATCTGAACATCCTTGCTTTATGGCATGGTGTACTTGAGCAAAAATTTACCCACACACTTCACGAGAGCAGAGTCTATGGAAGGATCAGCTGTAGTACTTTGAAGTGCTATTTGTGCTGTCAGTTCTCCTTCCATACAAGTTTTTAAACCGGTGATTTAAATTAGCCACTGACATTAATCACTCTCAAACCAGTCAGTGAATCAATTCCAAATCTGGCAGCCAGTCAGTGTTGATAAAAGATTTGCTGCACGTATACTCCCAAATTTTATTTGCACAGTATTTTACTGCAAATATTAAAAAAAAAAAAAAATGCAGTTGTCAATTATGAATGAAATTAAAGCAGGATAAACCGAAGAACAAAACTGGTGTATATACCCTCAGCAACCTGCCAGTATGGACAAAGCTACCCATGAGTTGATGTCTAGTACTTATTTGCTAGATCTTCTAGTAAATAATAAATCACGCTTACTTTCTGCAAACAACAGGACCTGTGTTCACCATTTGAGATTCTTTACGTTATTAAGAGCTTGGCAGGGAATTCAGAAACTCAGCTGAAGAAAATATTCAGGAGATCCTATATACTTTATATTAAGATTCCATGCTGTTCTTTCGTACATGTCCCTTCCTATTTTAATAGAAAGATTTTGTAATTTTGTATTAGGCAGGAAAGTCATACTTATCTAATTCTTTGGGGCATTTACACACCGTAAGTATTCTGAAATGAGTAACAGGTATCATAGATTAGTTTGGGTTGGAAGGGACCTCTAAAGATCATCTAGTTCCAACCCCCTGCCATGGGCAGGGACATCTTGAACTAAGATCAGGTTGCTCAGAGCCCCGTCCAGCCTGGCCTTGAATGTCTCCAGGGATGGGACATCCAGAACTTCTCTGGTCAACCTGTGGCAGCGCCTCACTGCCCTCACCACAATAAATTTCTTCTTTATATCCAGTCTAAATCTCTTTTTCACTTTAAAACCTTGCCCCTTGTCCTATCACTACAGGAAGGCTGGAATCTTTTTTACTCAAGTAATGCACACAGTTTGTTGTGTATTTGAGAAAGCAAGACATTTCCATTAGTGCTGTTACACTTTCACAGCTTCTGGAGCTGATGTGCCAAGGTGTAAATTTCTTCTCAGGAGCGGTCTGGCTCAACGTGGGTCCTAAAAGAACCTGTGGCAAAACAAGGGAAGAAATATGAAAGTCTTAAGTGTGAAGAGCAGACAACTAAATCCTAAGCAGCTGGAGACCCCGAGGACAAAATAATCCTATACCTCTTCTGAAGACAGTAACACACAGAAATATGTAACTAAAGCTAGTTACTTTCTAGCCTCAACATGCTTTAAAAAAATTTATATGACGTAGCCAGCAATAACAGGCCATTATCTGATGAAGATGGTGGTACCTTCATTATCTGATGAAGGTGGTGGTATCTTAAGAGCCTCACTGAGTGATGCAGAGCTGGGCCTGCAGTTTACTTGAAAAATGCCAAAAGTCAAGATATCCCTGTGTAGGAAGTCAGTTCCATATCCTCACTGGAAGAGTAGAGGGACGAAAAAGAGGGAAACAAAGTATCTACCATAAAAGAAGAAAATAAGAGAACTCTGCGGTTCAGAAACACAAAACAAAGTATTGATGGCATACCCCTTTCTCCCAGTCCTTTTCTTTATCTGAAATAAACCTTCAAAAAAATACAGCGGATTGCTGAGGCAGGGGGAAAACTCAGGAGAAAAGGGTTTGTGTCCAGGCACAGACCTCGTGCCTTTTCCTTGGAGCTGTAGGGGAAGGGTGGGCATGGAAGTGGGGGACAATGACACAGGCAGGGTTTTATTGCACTATGTCCACTTCAGCTTTGGCCACGGCAGTAGAGACCCTCTCACCTCACACTGTCAGTACAAGAGCCAGAGTCCTGCACACCCTGGGGCAGGTGTGGGTGTTTCAAGAAAGACAAGGACCATCCTGTTCTTGCACGCCATAAAAGTCTCCACAGGAACAGCCAGGTTTGGCTTTAGGTCTTAAAATTATAGGTGGGCTGCTTAAAGTAAAGCTATTCATTAACTGTATAATTCCTTTCTAGAACTAATTTATTCTTTTTCCTTTTTTATTTTTTTAAATTTTTCTTTTTTTTCTTTCTCCAGTAGACACCTCTTCCTCTATTTTTGTGGCATGAAGATAACCTGCAGGGATAAATGGAAACTGAGTTTGTGCCCTTATTTCCACAGTGATTTGGATTGGTGGTGTATCTCTGGAAAATACAGCCATCCTAGCTGCTAGGCAATTTAAATAATAATGTAGACAGTTTCCCCTTATTTATTATGGACTTATTTTCTTTTTCTTAATCTAAACATCAGTTTACACATATATAATCATGTAATGTGATGAAAACATAAATTTCTTCCAATAGTGACTTGTAAAAGTGATATAAAATTTAAAAAGATGAAAAGCAGTCTGGTACACTAAGGAATGTATATGTGCAACATATCTTCTTCATTGCTCTACCCTATACTCTTCAACATGTAAGCTTTATTTTTCTGATTGAAAGACCTGCAGGAACACCACACCTGCACATGTGATTAGCTAAATCTAAGCAAATCTGAACATTAATTGAATAGAATCCTCTGAACTGGTAGACAGCCAAGTCAATTAAACAGTTATCCTGATAAGGAAAGACAAAAATGCTTCTGAAAAGACTTGCCATGGCATAAAGTACCCACCAAGTTAAAACTACAGCAATAAGGAGATTATTCACAGCATTTCATTTTTCATTGCCATTTATTTCCTTATTATTACTGGAATCTCTGTTTGTGATGGAAGTGAAGTTTGGCATTTCATGCTGATTTAAGAGCTCCCTGTGTCACTAAATGACTATATCCCTGTTAAGCAGTCTCACTGTCATTAAGTATAATTGTCCTAAATTAGCACCCATGGAGATGTCCTGGTTAAGACTATCCTAGATAAAGGGTTTGTACTATACCAGCGATTGTATACAAATAATATAATGGTGACAGGGAAAAAAAAAAGGCAAGCAAGTGCAATAGCTAAGAGAAGGAATTTGTAGTTGTTCTTTAGGACAGCAGGCAGGGAAGCATCTCCTCACCAGCATCTCCTGGGACAGGGCAGATTGCTTTTCTCAGCTAAGTCAGCAAAATGATCATGGTCTCTGGGCACTGCTGTTTGATACAGGTGTTTCTCTGAAAGATGCTGTGACTGTTGCAGACCGAGGTTTGGCAGAATCCTCGCTCTTTTGCGGAGTGCTTGGCAATTATCTGCAATGCTGGTGTTTCTCTGGCTTCCTCTGAGCACTGTGCACATGAACACTTTGTCACACAAATTCTTCAAACGATCCTCTCAAGAATTAATTTTGGAAGAACACTTTTTCATTTTTGAGCTGTTATGCTTAATGTCTAATAAGCCTACGGCGTCAAGGCTACCATGATAATTCTGTAGGTCAGACATTTCTTATGAGGAGCAAGGAATAATTTAAAATGGTCATTAGGAGCAGCATGGTCTTGAAGATAGAAATTCTTTTCATTTTATCTACAACTGTAGTTAATTGTGTTACAGTATTCCTTCCAATTTAGTGCTCGTTTCTGGAGTTACTGGGTAAAATAACAAGCTGACATCTGTACCGTATCATATGCTTGACTACCTGTATGCAGAAAGTGGCCAAAGAACAATTTCAGATAACCAAGTGACGTGATGCTTGAGGGAGTTTTCAATGTAATTAATTGGCATCTGGGAACATTAACCTGTTTGCTTAAGAAATATTTTTGCTTAATTGAGGTTCACAAACTAAGGTTACACAGAATGCAAAGCAACCTTTAGTTCAGTCTTGAAGCTTTGCACTGAAGGGTGTTTCAGATAATTATTCGAAAAAATGTTTTTCATATCTAATAATTTGCATCTTAACCATCCTTGATTACTAGCTATTTGCTTATCTTTCATCTTATATCCAGTAAGAAAATTATCTTCCTTTTTTTATGTAAAAGGAAGTGTTGGTCCTTACCTACACACAGAGAATCTCTGAATAACAAATCCTTGCTTCCACTAGTGCTGAAGCATGTTAAATTATTATTACTTCATATTCATGTGCACACAACAAAGGAACATATATTTTAAAACTGTACTGATATAATCTATCTTTCACAGCCTGCTCCAGTCAAAGCACCAGGACTGTGTTAGACGGGAAGGAAGAATGAATTCCAGAAGGAGGAATCTCCAGTGATTGTGCCCCTTCCCAGCCTCTAGACATTCAAACCCAGGTGCCTGCAACCAAGAACTTCACAGCTGATTTTGACAATTAAGAAAAAAGACTAATGGACTTCCTCAGGTAACCAGGCAAGATGAGCTATATTGTCTGGAGAGTAAATGTTTTGCTTTTATAGCACAATATTGCCTCCCAGAGATGACTGTTTATGCTACTTTTACTGCATTGTTACAGGAATAATATTACCATATAGCAAATTGCTTTTTCACCAGCAGCACGTACCTCCCACGTACCACACCTTCATTTACACTTCTTGGCAGCTCTACCGTGGCAGCGCACAGATCCTTGTGCTGGCTTGGCAAACCAGACGGGACGCCTGGGCTTGTGCTGAAGAGTAGAAGGCAGGTGTTGTAACATTTTGCCGCACGATTTCATGTGCTAGTAGCAGGAGCATGTGATCCCTAATTCCTGAGGTACAGCATCACTCTGACTCCCATGCCAAGCCTTTACTGAACAGGCTCAGGCAGCTTCGCAACTGCAAGTCATTTTTCTCTGATACCTATAGATAGGGACTAGAATAATACTGTGAAAATGTCTTTCAGAGCTTGTGAGTAAAGAAGGATCTGGAAATGGGAAAGGCTAGTATCATAATGTCTTATAATGTCATAGTATCATATAATGCTAGTTCCTGGGTATTTGATTTAACATCCTAGTACCACAACATTTCTATAGACTTTTCAGGGGAGTTCTGAGTCATTACAATTGTTTCAGGAGCTAATGACTTCCAATATTTCATTATTTTGTGTTTTGTTTTTAATTATTCCTTGTTTAATTCTCTTTGAAAATGAGTGTTCTTTCCTAGCAAAGAATGAAAGAACATGGGTCATACATGGTTTTTCTATTCTTATTTTGATTTTCTTAAGAAATTTCTGAATGAACGAATCACAGGGGCCACAGTTTGACCAACAGATTACACAGTCAACTCAACCGACCACTAGATTGCTCCATATGTTGCTCAGGGAAGCTGTGTAATTTACATCTCTGAAAGTCTTTGGTTACAAAGCAGACACTTTGAGGAACAGCATACACAAAAGCTAGGACGGAGCAATAATCTACGTCAATGTTTCTCAGCCTTTTTCAGTTGAAGAATAAGCCAAACTTTAAGCAAAGAAAGGTATATTTTATTTAATTTTGTCATAATTGTTTTATTGTGTAATTAACATCATGTGGGCTGAAATGGGATTATACGTGCTTTAGGTTTTTTACTGTGATTTTTATTAATTTCTTCGGTTATACTAACTTTTGGCTGTATATTTTGCTAACATTATGAGGTTTTAAATCATTCGGTAAATGTGCCATCTAAGATCTTATGAGCCAGTGGTGAAAACCTGTTGAGAAGCACTGAACTAGGTAACTTCTGCAGGTACTTTCTGTCCATTTGCTTTACAACTCTTTTGATATCCTGACATTTGCAAGTAGGTGTTCTCCGGCACCCAGCTTGCACCATTCACTCCAGAGTAGTGAGAGTGAGGATGTGAGATCTTCCTCTGCATTCCTCTGGTCATTTTACACTCAACGTTAAGCTACCAGGGCAAACAGAAATGTTTACTGCTGCTGTCTGCAGTTTATTCATCCAAATCTCCTTCTTCCCATGGCCTTTCTTGTAGTAGCTGTTCGTAATTTTTCTAAAAGCAGCAAATTTTGAGGCAAGTCATTTGTCTATAAATTCTCATTTACTTCTACCTGTTTTATTTCTGATGAAAGGTTTTGACTGGCAAAATGAAGTATAATCTGTTTAAAGGCCAGCCTAGATAGATACTGCTCTACAGCTAATATTTTATGAGGTTTTTGTGAACTCTGTGTCAGTATGAATGTCAGCATGGGAAACATATTCAATCTTCCTGCACAGCTGTTTTTGTCAACCTTCTCCTCAATCATTAATAAACAGCTGATAAAGCTCTTAGGGGAACTTGCCGTGATGCATACTGACATTGGTTTGTGCAATGTGTCCCTTCTGTTGCCTAGCAGAGGGTTAATGCTTTAAACTGGCCAGAGAGTTTGAGAAGACTTGGGAAAATTCAGGAGTGGTTACGCAGGTGATAAGAGGTCTGACCTTAGCCCACCATCACGTGTGAAATGAGAAGAACAACTCATTGCACTGGAAGAAAGACCACTATTCTGATTTTGTGATTTGAGCTGAATTTTGTGATTTGTTAATTTTTATTAATAGCTCTGCTGCTCCAGATAGAAACTCTGACTCACAGCCTGGGGGGATGTAAGTGAAGTGAGGGCAAAGAACTCCACACCCACCTGCAAGCTCTGAAGGGAGACTGGAAGTGGGGTAACTTAGTAAATGCTATTCTGGACTAATGCTTTAAAAAGACTGGGCTGAAAACTTTGTCTCAGGAAATTTGAGAAGGGAATTTCCCTTATACTCAGTCCAATCAGAATTTTATGCAGAAGAGGGAGGAATGTAATTTCAGAGTGACTTCCCTGACAGTAGAGACCATATGCCCATGATTTACCTAGAAAGTTATTTTTCTAGTGCCGGGGAATTTCTGGTTTTCATTTCAGTCAAATTACTCTGTGGGTGTTGACAATATTTATTCATAACACATTGCTCTATAGCATAATCTTTGTTTGCTGTGTTTACCTGATGGAAGTGACTCAGTGGGACCGTTGTGCCATTGGATTAATGATATTTAAGGTAAAATGTTTGAATTGTCCTGTAGCTGGAAGAGCATGTGAGCATTGCTGATCGTTGTTCATTGTCGCCATTTTAGAACTTAAAAGATACTGAGGGAGTGCTTCAGTTCTGAAAATACGTATGGTTTTGAGTGAAATAGGATAGCACTCTAAGTGAACTTCTGTATAGGCGTTTTGGGACCTTGAAAATGATATCACAAGAGTCACAAGTGTTTTCCTGTGAATTTATGGCCATGTTCATAAATGGCATCCTATAGTATCCTCATGTAAACCCTTAGAAGCCTGACATGACTTTATTAGAGGTACTTTGGATTTACATCAGAGCAAATTCACTGGAAGTTGTCTTCTGATACCTCCATTTTGAACATTCATGTTATTTTATAATTCAATAAGATAGTTATACAAAGAGGTATTAATGTTGGCTGTAGAAACTAAAGCCTTTTCTTTTCAGCCAAGATGTGGCATGTGCAGTGCTCTTGTAAAATGCCTGTTTTACCTTCTAGTGTATCTTCAGCTTTTGGTAGAGAGGATCACAGCTGAATCTAAGAATGGAGGTAAGGCTCGGTTTTCATGCTTTTCATGGAAAATGCACGTGGTAAACACTCCCGTTACAACTGTGCCTCATCTATGTTACGTGTACATACATACTCATCGCTGGACAAAATACGTGAGGTAATTCTGCAGCAAATAATTCTGCAACAAATAATTCTGCAGCCACAGCAAGTGGCTGAAAGATGGAAGCAAGCACAGCCTGTAAGTTAATAGCAGACATTCAGAATGATTTGGTTTAGATGTTGAATAGCAGATGTAATTTGCAACTATTTATTAGATGCTTAGAGCACTGCAGGTTTGTTTAATATCCCAGCTAGTCAGTGTAACCATTTTGTGGTTACTGAGTGGTAATTTACCAGGAAGATGGGGAAGCAACCAGAAGAATGAGTCCAGGTAGCAGGTCTGGGAGACAAACACGTCTCTTCTGTCTATGTCCTACACCATACGTAGGAAAAGCTCAAATAGCTCAGTTACCAAGCCTTTAATAGTTAAAAAAGGACAGTGGATAGAATTTTTTTTTTTAATATGGCTATTTTATTATCAATATGCAATGAATCAGTGATGGCAAAATCCACTTTATAGAATACCAATGTTCACTTCATCATAGTGGCCATGAGGAGACTGACTGGGTACTGGGACTTAGAGAACTTCTTATTCTTAGGTGAGATTTGGCCTGTATTTCCAGCTGCTACAGCTTCATGTCTTGTAAGAGAACTCCTTGCAAATGCATTGGGTAAATTACGCACAAATACTCTACCTGAGACACAAAAATTATATAAAGACTGCTTTCCTTTTCACTAAAAGTGCTTGTCTCTGTCTTCACAACCTTCTCCTATCTCACACAGTGCAGGTATTTTATTTCCATTAACAGGCACTCTGTGCACCCACTTAATCAAGGGAGTGAAATAATCCAGTACTGTTGAATCAATTCCTGATATAGTAAAAATCAATGCAGAGGTTTCTATATGCACGCTGCCCAGGTGGTTAATTGAAAGTTTAGGCAAATGTTATTTTCTTGCACTGTTAATAATTTTTTGTTAAGTGTGTCATAATACGTTTATTTACAGATTCTAACGTTGTATTGACAGCAGGGAGTACAGTGTGCTTTTTGTGAAGTCAGTCCGAAGACTGTTAGTTAAAGCAGAATCAAGGACTTAGGAAGCAGATATGGACTTAGCTCCCATGAGGTGATAAGTGAAATTGCATTGAGACAACAGAGCAGGAGTTTAGCTTCCTCTGCTCTGGAATGGAGAGATATGAGAAGCAAAAGGGAATAGTAGTAAATCATGGGGTAATGGTATCAGATTATTTCATGGGATGCTCTGGAAAAACAAATGTAAGGAGAATAATATTATGTCTTAAACATGTACTGTAAGCATCCATAGGGTGACTGAGTGACCCGTGTGCTGAATGTGGGCTTTAAATAGAAAAACGGGAAGAGAGGGGTGAGATGCCGTGTCAACTCCAGTAGTGTCACCACTAACTCCACTAGAAACCCTGTCTTGAAATGATCTCCTGAGAGCATGAAACATAACTCTTTATTCTCCCACCCCAAAATCATAGCAGCTCAAGAGCACTCAATGAATTGATTATTCTGCGTACAGGAAGCCCTTGAGGTGACTCTTGCAAGGAAAACCCTGTAATGGAGGCATGAGGAAAATGGGGGCTTCCTTTTTCATCACTGTTTTAAAGCCACTGTTTAGAGCACCACTGGCATCAGCTTTCTGCATCAGATGGGGAAGTGGGTATCTTCTCTTACAAGACAAATTGTTGTTGGAGAGCAGGAACAGCCTGATGTTGCTTGGAGCAGCTCAAGATAGGCTGGACCTGTGTTGTATGCGATGCCTTAAACTGGGCCCTATGGCATATATGCTCATCTAGCGTTGGAAACAAGCTCTCAAGAGTGCTGCTTGAAAACCACTCCTTCAATTGAGTGCATGTAATACCAAGAAAAAATATTTAGGGATGGAGCAAAATTCTCCTGCATTTCAAAAGGCAATGGAACAAAGGTTCCAGCATGCACGTTCCCCTTGCAGAGACACAGGGAAAGATCCCTGTGTTTGATACCAGCACTGGATGATGACAATCTGCTGATGTCCTGATCTGTCCCAGTTCTGCAATGTTACTTCTCAAGTTTTCTCCATAATACATAGAGTTAGAAGGCATTTCTCAGTTATACGCTGCACTGAATAACCCAAATACAGTATTTGTACAGTAATTTTCTTTTCTGACTGGCAAATTGTGTATTGTTTTTCTATCATGAAAACTCGACTGAGTTGGAAACAGCATTTGTGTGTATTCAGTGTATCATATTGACCAGAATGGGGAGAAAGCCAAGAGAAGGCCTTCTCCATAGAAACACAAGGTTACAGTGGGAATGCAGAGTCTTCTCTTGGTGATAAATGGCACAGACACTGTGACTGCTCTGCTTATTTAGTCTCTGGGGGTACCTCTATGCAATCAAATTTTTACTAACATGCCCTTTCCTTTTTAATCAGCTCAACATTTGGCCACCAGATTTTACAAAACCCAAACACGTATCATTTCTTCCCAAGAGTCCTTTTACTAGTATCTCTAAGCCTGCAATGTTATATTTGCATGTGAACACAGTAGTATCGAATCATTCAAAGTGACTGATAGTTCTATAGCTATACCAGATCAAGGTCTGTTTTCAGTTACCCATAAGAATTTAGCAGTTATTTAGCTACATATATATGTAGTGTTTTGCTTTTTAGAGTGATTCATAAAGGTATTCAATAGATGGAGGAAAGCTAGGAAGGAGAACTCATTGCTTCAGAATGCTGTGGGCACCAGCAGTTTATATGGGCTCTTAGAGGAATTAGACAAATTCATGAAAAAAATATTTGTCTGGGCTGTTACACCTAAAGACACCACGTCTGGTGCAGGAAATCCTTGACCTGTAGAAGCTGATGAGAGGACCCTGGGGAAGCAACACTGTTTGCCTGCTCTGCTCTTGGTTCTTCATGCATTTCTACAGGCCATTGCAGGAAGGTCTCAATGGACACGTACTCTGACTGGGCATGGCTACTCTTACAAAATGCTTAAGGCAAACAGTGGGACCTACAAAGGGAACCTCCAGATCTTCTTGTGCTGTAACTTGTTATACAAGAACATGACAATAATCCTTCTGGTTGGCAGAAATGGCTGAGGACAGTCTCTCGCCTTGTGTCAGGGCCCTGAAGGCATCCCCCACCCCTTCTGGGGGTTTGGCTGCCTGGGTTCAGGGCCAGTCTGGTGCCCTTTGGGAGAGAGGTGGGAAGATTCTGTGTGGTCTTTCCCCATGCCCTGTTCATCCAGGGTCTGGTTTTAAGCTCAGGCTCTGGATCCGGGAGTCCTAACCCATCTACACTGTAGCCTCACCAAAGCCATGCCTGTGCTTGGCTCTGCATCCTGCTGATGCACACACTGACCCTGACCCATGAACTTGCTTCCCAGCCTGATCACGGACCTGCCTTATCACCTGTGGGCTTGCCTGGTGACCTGGGCTGCAGGCTGTGCTTGGCTGCCCCTTCCGCCCTGCTCTCTCCATGCAGGCCGTGTCACTCTCGCCCACAGTTTCCTCATGGCTCACAGATACCCACCTCTTAGCTTTGTATCTCACTCCTTTGCTGTGCCACACCAATTTCTGCAGCCCATTCTGAGTTCTGATACGCCATGCCCAGGTCGTTGACCCAGTCTGTGATCCACTGACCATTAAGCACAGAGTAGCTGATGAAAGGTTAGGGTTTTGTGCACCTATCACTGTGGAGCACAGGCAAACACCTCAGTGGTCACTCCCATGACATTGCCTTCTTGCTGTGTGAAACTAGCACGTGTGTTCCCACACACCAGGAGAAAAAGTGATAGGTCTGGCATACTGTGCTTGCTCACACACACCATGGATCTTATAGTTCAGTTACATCTTCACAGAGATTCTCTTCCAAGAATTTACAAAGTTGAAGGTTATCATGCTGAACACAAAGGTTAGGGGTATGTATGCACATGGCTGCTCAATAAACTACAGCAATGGTGGTAAAGAGAAGGTAAAGTGAATAAGGCATATCTTGCTGGGGTTCTGCAGAAGAAGTTTGCCAAGAGGTTCTTTTGACTTCAAACAGGAGAAGATAATAAAATGACCTGGGCTGAAAGATGGTTTATGGCACACTTGAGGCCATGCTAGGGTAATGAAGAACACTCCAGCTACCAACAGATTGTTTATCAACATATACAGTGTTCAGAGTTGAGAGAAATTAATAACACAGCATACTTTGAAATTGGAATCTGTTCATCAAATTTGTCTCATGAAACAGAAATTAAGTAGCAGGTTTTCTCCTCCTGCCTTCCTTCCTTGAGAATTCAGTGTCAAAGGAATATAGTGTGAAACAACCCCGACAAATGATCATTTCTGTGCACAAAACGCGTAATTCAAGTTTCATCACCCTTTCCTGTCAACAAGTTTCAGTGCTGTTGAGGAAGAATAATTTCTCTGTTACCTTCCGCTTGTGCTAGAATTGAACCATGTCCAGGCTCAGGATGAGAAAGTAAATATAGAAAATAATTTAGACGAATTTCTTCCCTCAGAGAACCATCAACTTATATAAACAAAACTTTTAAACATTTAGTATTGCATCTGCTCCATAATGTGGTTCACTGTAATTTTTGTTTTAATAAAAAATGCATTTGTTAATCTCTTCAATATGCTGCAGTTCTGTTTCACCCTCTTTATAACTGTGATGCATTTTTCTCTTCCACTCAAAAATCTGGAGGACTTTTCCTGTCTGCTCATATTTCCACCTTACTGGGCCTAACCTCAGAACCTTGCTCTGTTTATGGCTGATTAATTGATGTTCCATCCTTTTCTTTTTTCTAAAGAGTAAGTTGGGGGTTTTCCCCTTAAGTCATCACATGTTGATTCATTTGTATTTTTGCTAATTCTATTTGTATTTCCTGTTATGCCTATATCCTCCCTTTGTGTTTCAGGTCAAAAGCATTATAAATAAATCAACAATTCTCTCCCTGTCTGCCAGGATAACTGCTTTAAAAAGTCTGGTTTCTAATTCCTTTGAGTTGATGAAGGACTTAAGTCCTGAAGCACACAGTTTGCTATCCCAGCCTGTACCCTTTCTAATGAATGCTCCCATTATATGCCTATTTGTCCAATCTTCTTTTGAATCTGAGTAACATTTGATCTCAGAGGTGACCCAAAGCAAAAAATTTCCAGCTTTTAATCACTTCCTATTTTATTCAAAAGAAAATCTAAAACCAAACCAAAACCAAAACCCCCACACTTTCATGCATTTCAGATGTGCTGTGGCTTGGTTCTTCCCCTGTGTAGGGTAAAAGCAAATAAGAGCTCAGCCCTTCTTTGCTGTACCTTGTTCTTCTGGACTGTCTTTTATTTCCCTCTGTGTCTGTCTCCTGCCTGCTCTAAACAGTTTGCATCTTTTCAATCCTTGTTAATATAAAAGCTTTTGTATGACTATTCATGACTATCGTCTGTCTCCTGTCTTTGCAGCTATGTTTTGTGAGATGATGATAAGCCTAGCTATGGGTGCTCCCAGTTAGACACATCCTTCGTGTCTAAAATAGAAAATAATACTGCCTTATCTCATTCTCTAGGCATACTTTTTTGATCATCTGTTCATAATGTTAGCAAAACCTTCTGCCTGATATCTTTAAAGTGGCTGTATATTCTCTGCACCAGAGATCCAGGCTATCCAAAAGTGACAGCTAATCCTATCTTAAAATAAATTTTAGAGGGTGTACAAAGCAGAAAAAACAGATTGACATGCAGCTACTAGGAAGAGGGTCCTTTGATATATAAACAGATAAAGTCTAAACCAGACATAATTTTCCAGAATCCATTTTCTCAGTGTCTTTCTCCTTTCTAATACTATTCTTCAAGTCAGGCATTTGCCAATTTACTACATGAAATTCATAGCCTGTTGGCCGAGCTTTTGTTCCAAACTATCATGCTGATTCTTCCTTTTAGTTGTATGTAGCTTTCCAACACATTCTTCTTTTTATCTGATCAATAGAGAAATGAACTGGTCTGGGAGGTAGACCATTTAAAAATGGAGTCTCTTACAAAGTACGATAAATTTTTTTCAGTAGATGTTAAGCAGCTGAACTATTAATTGCACCTGGAGTTTCAGGTGCCAGGCACTTGGTTCTTACTTTCCACGAGCTTTCAAATTACATACATGCTTTCAATTACATCCTTTATACCCTGTCATGGGCAGGATTTTCATTCTCCACTCTAGGATAAGTCCCATTTCATGCACTCACAATAGCTCTTATCCTTGCTTGCTTACTTCACCAGCCTCAATTCTGAGATCTTCACAAAGACAAGAGGAAAAAATCTAGAATTAGGTAGCAGTTCTCTCCTTAAACCCTGGGCTAGGTTAGTTCTCTTTAAGGGAGCGGAAGAAGCCCCAAGGTGAGCCCTCATAAAGGCAGCATTGCAATCACCTTCCTTTGTTCTGTGGTGTGTGGTGTTCCCATGGGAACATTTGGAAGGGCTCCAGAAAAAAAGAATTACAGACCATGAGAAGATGGGAAGAAAGGTTAGTTATTTTTGTTTCTCAGCTGTTGAATTATCTTAAGATGGGTAGCTATGTTTAGAAAGAAAAAAGTTTTACATAGGTATAAAGCCACAAGGAAATATAGCAGAGTATATTGTGCAACAAGTTTGAGTAGCAAAGTTGAGTTGCTAGAAGGTGCTACTTGCACTTTAGTGAAGTGTCTTCTTGATTTCAAGCAGGAAGTTGAATGTCAGGTCTGGCAGAATATATGTTGAATTTCCTTGTTATATTTCTCTAGTGTTATGTAAGAAATATTTCAAAAAGCTAGTGCCAAGTTTTTAAGGGTGAATTGCTGGAATCAGACTCAGTTCGAGGAAGACCTTCCTCTTTAGGTGTGAAGAAGAGGCAAGTGTCTCAAAAGCAAGCAGCACTTTTGGCTTTTACTATAACTCTTCTGATAAGATTTAAAAAAAAACAAACCCTAAAGCCTCTTATGTAGCTCCTAGAAAGAATGAGTCTCTTATCCCTAAGTACCTCTGCAGATCTTGTCCTTGATGTCCAGTATGCAATTTCTATAAACCTTGTACTTGAATAAAAAAGTGTTTTCTCGGTAATCTGACCTTGTATGTCTGCAATTATGTCTTCAATAAGTGGGCCCAATAAAGATGAGGACTGTACTGTAAGTGTTCTCCACCTGAGGCAAATCTCCTGTGAAAGTGCCTTTGCATAGGACTCTTCAGAGTAAGAGATGGAAAATATTCAGATGAGTCCTCTTCAGAGCTGGAAGATCTGTGTGTCTGAGAAAAGGAAGGCTAATGAGAAAAGGCCCTCTTCATTGCAATAGTTCTTCCCCACTGCTTCAAGCATTTTCTGCTGGCTAGGAGCTTAGTGGGTTTTTGGATAGCCTACCCGATTTCCTGTGTTTGAAGCCAAATCTGAGGATAGTTACCGTGCAACAACTCTACAGGAAAATTACTTGTGTCAGGCAGACAAGACTGTGGGGATCTAACATGTTGGACCTTGGATGGAAATGAGTTAGAGGTGAGAAGAAGATGCTCAGCTGGCTGCCAGGTTCACCAGCAGCAGACTTCAGCCTGGCCTTTCTAGCCCTACTGCTCTGTCAAGCACCGTAAAACTAACCCACAGTCCATCAGAAAAGTGAGGAAGACATTTTCATGTTCCTTTGAGACATATTTGAATAATTAGTTGATCTTTTCTATTCAAAGTTAATAGGCTGCGGTATATTATGTGTTTAGTAGACAAAATACAGTGGATTTGTGTTATCTAACTCTACCATGGCTTCTTGTTGCTATGTGTGGGAAGCCCCTTCAGGAGGAATTCAGTAGGAAAAAAGCCTTTCTGTGCCTCATAATCCTATAATATGAATACAGAATTGCCTGGGCTACAGTGTCAGAATAATGAACAATGAAACACCAGTGGCAAGGGAGCTATCAAAGGGGATATCTCTGGATCAGTATTGGGTCTGGTATTAATTAATGAAAACACTAATTAAGGTTTCTATTAAACAATCTGGAAGATAAAATGAAGCGTGCATTGATCAAATTTGTAGAGGCCAGGCTGTAGCTACAGAATGATTGATCAAGAGATTTTTAGAGTAAGAGGCAAATTTTAAATAGGGTGAGATTTTAATTTAGATAAATGCTAATGCACTAGAGGGTGACACTTTATAAAATGCAAGGCTACTGATTAGAGGTTGGTTATGCAGAGAAGAGCTTAGGAGAGTGGGTAACAAATGGGGCACAAATCCCAGTACCACGGAGCTTTAAAAGACAAATAGCTTTCCTGGCTGTACAGGGAGTAGACAGGAGGTTATTTGTAGGATGGTGCCCATAAGGATATTTATTCTGTGTTTCTGGTGTGGCAACACAACTGTAAGGCTTCAACCTGTTATCCATGTGAAATAAACTCTTTAATTGTGACTTCAGGGTTGGATGGTAAAGGAATAAAGTTCCTGAAAGTGATGCAGAGTGGACAGAGATTTGTACACAGCCTCTGAGAAGACTCTGTGTGCTGCACTGACCATCCACCTCCCAGCCGTGTGGCACCTAATCAGGCACCCTGCATATGGTCCATTGATGCGAACTTCTGTTGTGTTCCTGAACTTAGCAAAATGCAATGGGAGGGAGCTGCTTTGGTAATGGAAGATGTAGCAAGACCTAAGTGTAGAAGTCTCAGAAATGTAGCAGGACATAAGTGTAGAAGTCTCAGCCTCTGCCTACCATTTAATGAACCTATTGCTACCATCTCCAAAACGGTATCTTCTGATTGCTGGGGAAGGCTGGTGAACATGGATAATGCAACCAAGGAAAGAAGTTTTGAGAAATCAGTGCTGCTTTTGAAATTGATTGATTGATTTATTAAGAGCTGTGGTCTTTCTTTTCTAAGAGTGAGTTAATCTAGATTGAGGCCCTGGCAAAGCAGAGGTACCATTACAGGCAGTTGCTTCTCATGATTTGGTATTCCTGGGAAATGAGATGTCTCTAGGAAGATAAGAGGGAAGCAAACTGCTTCATGCATCTGTGAGAGAGGTAGGAAAAAAAAAAAATCAAAATACTTTGGTGTCTAGGAGGAGTTATAGTTCAGTTATCTGGTCAAAGAGTTCCAAGTAAGCTATTTGCAACCTACCTTGTCGTATATATAGTTATTTATGTGTCTGTGTGAATGCCTCTACACAAGAGTACTGTATTATGTTTGTGAAGCATTATGAAAACTCAGGTAAATTCTTTCTTGTAGTAAAACTGAATATTATAATTTGGCACTGCACCAACAATGAATCTATACATTTGGGAATCAGTTTACCGGTGACATCCTTTTAACTGTTTTTAAAAAGCACTTATTTTTATGCAGAATCAATGATACAATTTGCATATGCTTAAGACCTTTTTATAGTAATAGCTTGTAATTTCACAGAATTATAAAGTAGCTGGGGTTGGAAGGGACTCCTGGAAGTCATCTAGTACAATACTGAGAAGTCTGGCTCCTTCTCCTTCATTTCCACCCCTCAGGTATTTATGCGGATTAAGAAGATCCCCCTGAGCCTTCTCTTCTCCATGCTGAACTGTCCCAGCTCTCTGTCTCTCCTCCCATGACAGATGCTCCACTCCCTTAGTCATCTCTGTGGGTCTTTGTTGGACTTGCTCCCATATACCCATGTCTTTCTTGTACTGGGGAGCGTGTAACTGGACATGGAGTTAAAAATATACTGTCTGATTAAAATATTAGAAAATCTAAACCAGTGATACATGTTGAAGATAGAGTTTGCATCATTCAAAATAAAAAAGGAACTGGATTGAGTTTTAACCAGAATTGAACTAATATATCCTGCTCTCAAGAACATGAAAATTAAATTAGCTGAAAATTTTATACTAACAGCTATGCTGGGATTATTGTTATTTATCAAAGCAATAAGGTGGAGGGAGACAGGGGAGAAGAAAATTTTTATTGTGACAGTACACAAATCCAAAACGCAATACTTGCTTTATGCACATAGGCTATGCTTAAGGAATCCAAAAGCCCTGGCTTCATTGGAATAGAGAAGTCTTGAGCCAAGGAACTTTGAAATGAAAGGTTTTGGAAGATGAAAGTCTCTGGCTGAGACACTGGGATGATAGGACAAGGTGACAAAACAGCTCACGATGAGCAAGAGTTACATCTTGCTGCCTCTCCAGCTATTAGCAGCTTGCAGGGAGTAGCGGGACAAAGTCTGTATTTGTTTATCAACTTGTTATTAAATGTGTTTATAGGGTGGGAGTTTTGTGTATGTATGTGTATATGCATCTATATGGCTAAACACATACACATATGAAGATGCATATATCTCTATTTTTTTCACTCAATGAAAAGAGAATTATTTACCTCTTTTACAATAAGATCTTGATGCTGTTTGTGGATTTAGGATGTTAGTGATATATTTTATTACTATCATTAAAGATTTTTTTTTTAATACAGGGAAGGGGTTGTCTAAGTGCTGTGTGGGAGCTGTTAAACTCACCTGGACTGATACCATATGCTTTAGATCAACAAATAAGTTAATGTCGTCCTTGTTGATACTGGATAGTTGCCGTGTCAGAGCTGAGGGTTATAGTCTTTGTTGTTTGCTGTTTTCTGAACACATAATGATCATTATTTTGGTAGAAATTGGGTTCATTCCTAGGTAAAGCAAAAGTGTTTAAATTTATTTTCCTTTTAAATATATCGTGTCATAAGAAACCCAGGGATTTCTTTAATAAAAACACAGGGCACAAGAAGAAGAAACTGTTCTTTCAGGTGTGAGAATGCCTGCTTGGAAATTTTTGTCACATTATTTTAAACCACAGAAAGAGAATTTTTCACCAAAACTCTTGAACTAAAACATTATGACAGCTGACATGGTATGTTGAAAGTTTGTCTTTGCTTTCCTTGGCTTGTTACTGCCTTCTTAAAGAGGGGCAGAAGGGGAAAGAACATTAGTGATATGTACCACTGACTTGTTATTGCAAATTTCTGTAGTTAAGAAAGCTAGTTTAACACTTCACTATTTCATCTCTCAGGAATTGAATTGGGTATTAAGGAAAATGTAGAATTCTGATATGGGCCAAAGCCAAGCTATGTAGCAAGCAGATGATGTCCTCCTCCACTTTCGAGGCTCCAGCTGTCTGGATTACTGCAGATGTCTCCCCTTATCGTCAGTAAGTACCCACAGGCAGCACAAGAGGTGGCTGTACACGTGGCTGATGGAGCACTGATGTTAGACCAGCCTGAAACAAGCTTACTGACAAGTGGTCCCTTGGTCTGCAATAGCTTCGTCACACGCTTCAGAACTTTGCAAAGCAGCATCTTCAGCCTGGTATGATTTTTCAGTGAATGGCATAAACCTTAGCACTGTGATCTGAGATAAAAGTTAGAGGTTACACAAAACAAATATGTTCTAGTATTTGTCCATTTTAAAAGGAGCCATTACAGCAAAGTGGAGCTCAATGCTTTCTTTACATGCTTGTATCTTCCATGTCTGTGGCTTGTGTCTTCCGTTTTACTATCCTTGTCTTTCTGTTTACGGTGAACCTGGCTTTGCAGAGTGTTTGCAATTAAAATTCTCGTGCTCTGAAATGTCACTGATCTTCACAACGTTCCCCTGGCTTCACAGAAACAAGTGTACTTGGCAATTTCCAATGCTGACAACTCCGGCTTTCTTCCTCTGCTGTTCCGGTGGTCAGAGCCACACAAGTGCCAACAAATAAAGCACAGAAGCAGTGTTTCTGAGTCAGCAGGGCTTTGTAGCAAAGTGAGGGCAGGAGAAGTATTGTGCCGAGTGCCCAAAATTGGCTGGCGTCTCTGTATGGGAAGTGAAACTGGAAGATCACCTTGTAAGCAGGCCTGGTGCCATCCAAACAGATGGGCTGAAGCACAAGCAGCCAAGCAGTCATTCAGGAACACAAAACGGATTTGTTGAAGGCACATTTCCAAGCATGAAATGTCAGAACGTGTCAAGCCTCCAAACCTGAAGGGAAGGATATGTGCGAGTAGCGTAGCGTGGGATGAGCTGACGCTGAAAACAAACATTTCTGTCTTGGATCTTTTCCTGGAGCCACTGAAAGATTTTTTCATTGCTGTGAGACACAGAGGGATGAGTGGGAGAAGAGTCCTGCAAAACAGTATTATTTCCCTACCACATGGACCACTTTCCACAAACTGTGCTGACAAGGTAAAGAAATGATTGCTTTTGCCTCCCACGGATGTTGATGTGCGAGAAGCCCATAACATTGCTCTGGCTGGTTAGTCTTTGGCAGCTGTATTTAATAGCTTCAGAACAAATTCTGTAGTATTAGCCAAGCTCTGAATAATTTATTATGGACACAAATATACCTTAATAAAGACTTAAAAGACTTTGAGGTAATCTCCAATGGCTGTGCAGTTGTAGTGAGGACTGAATTGCCTAGCTGTAATAAGAACCCAGCTCCTCTCTGGGACTTTTCTGCTTAAAAGATCAGCAACAACAAAGGGGGAGAAAAAAACTAACCCAAACTGCTGTAACTCTAAAACTCAAGAATTTAGGATGATAATAGATGGAAATGTGCTTTGCCTTCCATCCACTACAAAAGCCAGGCGAACCCTTATTCTGCTGATCAAAGGTGCAAAGTAGAGAAGGGCTCACAGAAAGAGAAATGTAATGACTTGAAAAGAAATGAGTTTGCAGGTAAGATGCAAGGCAAAGGCTCAAATTTCCAGCTAAGCTTTATCTGGCTTAAATTGTTATGCTCTGTAACTGGTGCCTTGCAGTTCCAGTTTAGCAAATGGAGAATGAAAGAGAGCATTAATCTGGCTGAAATCCACGTAACAGGATTATGTGTGAAACAAAAGTGAAATCAGACAGTGCAGTCAGTGAAATACAGGTTGAGGAGGAGCTGGGGAATATGCCAGAAACAGCAGTTTACCAACCTCTTTACTGCAGCTAAACAAGCTTTAAGAGGCATTAGGATTTATTCTTTGTAGCAAGAGGGGTAGGAAAATTCAGGACCTAGTTCGTGGTGTTTGATTTTTTTTGCAGCAGAATATTCTTACCAGAAGTCGGGCTGTTAGAGCATGCTGCCAGGGAAGCGATTTGCATTTGGTAGAACTGCCCCTCAGTTCCTCCAGCTCACACCGCCCTTGTGGCACTTTAACACTGGTCACTTGTTGTAGGCTCGGCATTTGATGTTTTGATTTCCTCTGCAGAAAAGGATTGTGCAACAGTCGAGGACTACTGATCTTTGGGAAGAGGCAGAAAACATGCATTCAGATCTCAGACTCCAGACGGGGAAGCCTCTTTAACTGTGCAGTAACAGAAATTGCTTAGATGATGGATAATCTGCTGCAGAAGTCTGTCTTCTCCTATTTCATAAAGCTTCCTATCCATGCAACTTGGAAACTTGTATCGACAGTGAAAGACAAGAGAATTCAAGAAAAGGTAAAAACAAATTAAAAAACCCCCCACCTTCAACTGTAAACCTCTGGGTGACCTAGCTTTATCTTAAAGGGAGAGGATCAGAAATTTAGCTGAAATGTTTTTAAAATGTCAGTATCTGGGAGTAATGACTATGTTTAAGTTCTTCTAAGAGCTTTGTGACTTTAAGAAAATTGGCCCTGAGACCAAATAATTTTTGACTCCGAGAAAATCACTGGACACTTAAAGCAATTGGGGTCTGAGACCCTGAAGCTTTAAGTAGTCATTACCTGTCTGTTGAGGATCACAAAAATACATATTTCACTCCTGTCATGAGCCATTTTCAGTATAATTCCAGGTCATCTTCCATCCCTCATGTCCATCCTAGCTGACTGAAGAAATTGTTAAACTTCCTTTTATTTTTTATAGTCTTGAATCTCCTTGTTATCCTAAGGGGGGTAGATTTGAGAAAATGAATTCCTAAATATGCATATAAAATAAACTAGACTTGCCCTCTCAAGTCTTCTGTTAGACACAAACTTTAAGCTCTGCTGTTCTCTGTGTTGCAAGGGCTTTGTCTCTACTAAGAGATTTTAATTAGTCTGAGATCAGGTGTAGAGACTGGTCAGTATTTGTGCTCTTTGTCATGTAATTCTATGTTAAATAAAGGTTGAATTCTTGGCAGCAGGGCTTGTAACTTAGTTTCTTAAATGTTTTGGTAGATCATGATTTCTTGATTTAAATGCAACCTGAATATCCTTAGGAATTGTTATCTGAAGTTGTTCCTGCTTCACAAAGAAATCGAAGCAATTTAGCATGGGGGGAGAAGGGGTGAGCCTGAAACAGGGCCATCTCTGATGAATTACTGTTCTTTCTCATCTAGTATGTGCTCAAATTAAGCTATGTGATGAGCATTCAGAAGCAGCCTATAACAAAAGCTGAAATTCTGCATTCCTTCGAAACAGTTAAACTTCTTTGCTCTTTGTGCATTAAATGATGTTGAATAGCATACTTCTCTAAATGGGAGGTCAGCAGGCAACGAAAGGCACATTCCTTTGACGTGATATATTTTGGAAAAAATACCAGGGCTATAACTGGTGGAGGGTGAGGGGGAAATCTGCTTTTCCTGTTCTGGTACAGTAATGTTCATTATTTTCTTTCTCACTCGGAATGTTTTTACACTGGCTAACAGCTCAAGCACCACATGCTTAAACAAATATCATAATCACTCTCCTTGGGATTGTCCCATGTTGGCAGGGCTGATACTCACCTAAATACAAACATTTGGTTCTTCGACTCTACAAACACTCAGATGGGTGGAAAGTGCAGTTGAGCTCAGCAGGTGGCTCTGCGTGGTGTTGAGAATAAGCTTTTTATTTCTGAGGATCACATTCTTTTATCTAGCAGGGTAGGTCCTTGGGATTGTTTGCTTAGTGCTGGCTCAATGCCTTTTAATAAATATTATCCGTCGATGACTAACTGCTTTGTCTTTGAGGGTTTTTTTGTCATTGTTTTCTCAATATTCACCCATTACTGGTCTGGACAGGTATTAAATTAAAGCTCAGGAGGGCTGGTGGATCCATGCTAACAGTGCTATTGTCATGTTCTGGTTCAGACAGTTTTTGTCTGATGCTCATAGTGCTACCTGCATAGTCACAAGGGCAAAAATCAGAAGCAGAGGATGTATGCAGGGCTAGGAACGTCGAGCTGGCCAAGTTTTGTCTTGACAGCTGAACTTCAGAGGATGCATTGATCAGTTATAACTTCAACATTAATTGGTGAGACTGAATGGTTTGGAGAGCAACCTGTAACTCACTGCTAGATTAAACCATTCTGTATGTATAAGGATGTGAGTATCTTCAGTGCAATATACCTCTGGCACTGTTGCTTTAATACTGCTGGAAGAAATCCATTTAATCAAAACAAGCATTCATGTGGTTATTAGCATGTTACTCCCAAGACACAAAGCTTTATCAATATAAAATGAACTGAATGTGATGCTATTATTCATTCTTTTTACATTGCCTGATATTATGCAGTGAATGTAATGAGGCTTGTTGAAGAACTGCTGTTCACTCTGATGTTCCAGAAAAGATACGCATCCTAGGAGACTTGTTCACTGATCAAACATTTTAAATGAAATACAACATTAAAATAAGTGTAATGGTTTCAATCTGGCCTCAGCTTTGCATGCTCACTTTAATGAGTTGCATTTTGGTCTGGAAACTAGATGACTAAAAACCCTGTTTACTGGTTGCTTAGAAACTTTACAGAAACTGATCATCAGTAAGAGCATTAGACATCAGATAGTTGAGTAAAAACTAAAGCTGTGAAGTGCATATTGTTCACAAACAATAGATTCTGGACATTACCGCAGAATCTTAAGGCCAAGAGATAAACGGCTTATAAGAAAGGACATGTGTATAGATAAGAACATCCAGACTTACACTAAGAAGGATAAAGTTCCTTGCTTCAGGTATACAGTATGGTTTAGGAAGACTGTTTCCATACTGGCACTGTATTAAATGTTTCCTTTCTTGGACCACCTTCTGGAATTACTCTTATTGAACATACCAGGCCCGGGAGCATGGACTTCATGGACTACCGGTATGATCCAATAATGGAATTACTTATGATCTTTAAGATTTTTCTCTCCTGTTTTTAACTCAATCTCAAATGTTTCAAAGCACAAAAATCTGAAAGCTTCTTGACAACCTTTATAGAAATGACATGAAAATGTGTTTTATGGCTATATGGCAGAGTTTCTTTGAGAGTAAGTGACATTTTAACAGCATAGTTGAGTTTAGGAGGTAATTCTGGTTAAGGGAGGCTTTTATCTAGATCTGTATAGCTACTGATTGTGGGAACGAACATGTATTTAAGAGTAATTCTTATCTAATTCTATACATTGAATTTTTCCATAAAAATTGTTATGATTAAGTTCTTAGAGAGCATGAGACATTTAATGTTAATTCAGCCTGAGTAGGGAAATGAATGAAACAATATCCTAGGACGTGGAACTGTCACTGACAGATGAAGTAGAACTTGAAAAGTAAGCTCCAAATATACATTATAATGAAGGAACATAGAAGATATAGAAAGGAAGACACCAAAAAGAAGGTGAAAATATAATGCATGTTTTGATACCGTTACAGCTTCTTTTGGAGGGCTGGAATATCCAAGCCCTGTGAATTTTTAGCCTTGGCAGTGACTGTAAGAAATCCCCAAATAGCACCTGAGTAGCCCTGGAAATGAGTTTTTCACAGTGACTATGCAACGGGTTGTGGTTTTAATGACACGTCAGACTAATCCCAGCCAACCCCATTTCGGAGTATTAAATCAGAAAACTTTGTTTACTCCTGATGATAAAGCTGTAGTATAGCTATAAACATGCTAGTTATTTTCCTGTCAAACATAAAAGTCCTATTATTTCAGGATGTTTAAGGGGCCCCTCTGTTTAGATAAAATACAATAGATGTATGTATGTGGCTTGTTTAATGGTGTGTATGCTGGGAGGGTTATCTCCTTTCCTTGAAGTAACTTTTTGATTCATGTGGCAAAGCAAGAAATAAATGTTGCTGTTGTTACTAGTTTAAGTACCTGAATTAGCATTTGAGGAAGTGATTTTTCAAGAGTATTGTAAGGTTACCTCTTTCCAAAACATGGCCATGAAACTTAATCTTCCAGTTAAAAATGCAGTTGGATCCAGATAAAACTTTTTCCTGAAAGAAACCACTGGAAGCTTTTTTTCATTACAATCAGCTTCCAAAGAGCATCTGACCAATGTTAAAGAAATGGAGGAACCATCACTTTTCTCAGAGAAACCACCAGCTTTCCTTCCGAATTCTAGCCTTAAATAGACATTTCTTGCAGCTTCTCCAGCCTAGACTACTTTATAATTGTTTTTGAGCTACACAGCAGCCACAAGATGAATGCTAAAATAATTTCTCTAGCTTACAGTTCACGCATAAGAGTGATTGATAACATCAGTGAGCTTCTATATATGAGCATTAACAGATGGGGTTTGATCCTTCAGGGAAACCACCAAATGAGTTCTGGGATCCCAGAATTTGTATGTTGTGCTTGATACTGAGAGTATGGATGTCTTTAGCAACACAGCTGCTTGGGCAGAATCCTTTTTAGCCTCTTTTCTGAAGGAAGTGAGCTGTATGTGTCACTCTCCTCCAGTAACTATGGAACTCATGGAAGGAGGAGTCTCAAAGATGGCAAACACCCACACACTTAATGAAAATAAGACTGGTAAAACCACTTTTAAGAGCAGCATTTCATCAAATAGATCATGCAGGGGAGAACAATCAAACCCTACCCTGGAGAACATATCTGAGAAAATCCTCGACTTGGATACCTGGTAGTGGTTGATTCCCTGCTGCAGATTAGTCAGTTAACAAGTCAATCAACCACAAGACACCAGACTGCTGGAGACCAGGAAGGATATTCCTCTGACTGTCATAGGAGAGCTGTTCCCTGCTGTGAAAACATATTTTGAGTCTTTCTCGAGTTCACAGTTCAATCACTGCTTTCTAATTTAATTTGAGTTGGATAATAGCACCTATGCCGGTTTGCATCAAGCTGTCTTTCCTTCAAATCACTGTCCTAACTGTGCCCAGGCAGGATTTGTAAGTCCTCTAAGGTCTGAGTAGGAACAGAGTACAGTTCCTCTTGTGAGGATGTTCTCCTAACAGAGCTTATCAGATGTTTGCTTGCATAGTGCATTGTTGTTTTGCCTTACCTTTTGTTTTCCTCAAAAAGGGTGAGTCTGCCCAGTTTAGCAGTCAGTCTTATCTCAAAGTAACTGTTTGAGGAAGAGAATGCTCACAAAGGATGGGCCTTTAATCAAGGAGAAAAAAGCTTGCAGGCTGCATGCAAATAGGAAATAAGGTACACCCTTCAATCAGTATTTAACCTTTGGAATCATTTATCTGTTGCCAGCCCATGCTCTGAAAATTTGCTTGGAAGTGCTTATAAAAGATTTATATAAATGAGAGGTTCTAGTCTTTGTGTACGGTTTACAGACAGAAGTTCTCTGTTACATATACAGTCAGCCTGGATTACAGAAATAATTCCTTACAGCTTTGAAACCTACATTCATTGAATCAAAATGGCACCGTTGAACTTCATCTGTCCGTGTAGTTGTTATATGCCAAGCAACATTAGTATGACTGAATGTGACATGTTTGACATGCAGTTCCTGAAATTATAGGACTACAGGCATTTTAAAGGACACAATTCACATTCTCAAGTGACAATCTAAGACCTTTGCAGGAATCAGCTCTTCAAAGTCGGAAAGATTTCGGACATCTAGTCAGCCTGGAGATGAGACACGGAGGATGCAGCTAAAGGGTCTGAATGCGACACGTTTCCCAGTAAAAATCTATCAGCTTTTGCTGAAACAGCTGGCACTTGATCTCTGCTCTGAGATTAGTGGTACCTCCCATCACACACAAGTTAAGCTCTAGCTGGAAATGATGCTGTCTCTTGGTGTTTACATGAGTGATGAGATCTGTTATTACCAGTGTTGTAATAGATATAACGCTCGTGTTACGGCTGTGGTAGTCCAAGTTCAAAAAACTTGGGTTTAAAAAAAAGAAGAGGTGGCACCTGTAGTCTGGCTTTGTTTTGCTCTTCTAAAGATTTCTCGATTTCTGTGTCTAATGATGCATTTGGTGTAGCTGGCTCAAGTTTCCAGTATAAGTGCTCTGTGATACACGGGGGTATTACAAATGACTTAGTACTTCTCTACTGGGACAACTAAGAAATCTATATAGTTATTAATGAAGACTTCATTGTAATGGCTTTCAATAAGTTTGTTTAATAGTGGTATACTTTTGGTATGTAAAAACTATGCATATGTTAAATTTGAGATGACACATTAAAAGCACTGCTTGCTTTGTATGAATAAGGTGCTGTGATTTTTATGGTTAAACAGAGGCTTGACTCATTTCTGTAATGAAACATTTTCCCTAATTTCTGTTCTTTGTTGTTCTGAAGCATAAAAACCGCTAAGTGATTGCTGTGTATCCCCAGGGTGGCATGCCTAGAATCTGAAATACTTTGTAATTCTCTGGGGCTGATGGGTATTATGTTATTTAGCATTTCATGCTTAACATCATCATGTCAAAGCAATTCTTGTGTCCTAACAGTTCCTTGCAGTTCGCAAATTCATTTGGAAAACTCTTATCTTCTAATACTGATGGTTGGCTCAGGTATCCTCTTTGTCACATTAACTTCTAGGCTCATTTGGATCAATATTTGAGGGCCTGCATCAGAAGAAATCCATATTTACTCTGGTTTGGCTTTAAGCTAGACTTTCTACTGCAGTCACACAGAAGTTCCTGTAGGGATTGTTTGTATGAGGCTTTCCAGGGATATGCAGACTCTTCTTTCTTCCCACTAAGTAGATTTTCTTCTTGAATATGATCATTGGTATTGAAGCTGGGATTTTTGTCCCTTCAGATAAACATCTTTGTTGAAATACCATCTTATGGTTGAAATACAAGCTGGGTCTTCACTACTTTGTGTCAGACATGACTAGTCAATTTTTCAAGCATACACTGTGTCTATCTACACACACACATTTTAAGATGAGCAGGTTTTGGTATTGTCATGAGAAAACAGCAACTAATACAAACCATTTGAAGGAAGCACTATGCTAAACAAGGATCCTAATCTTAAGGTATTGAGCTTCTCCCTTTTGGACAAAAGTGAAGAGGAGCTGTGGTCCCTTAGCATCTTACCTAGCCACTTAGGGACTGTGGCAGCTCTTGGCTAATGGTTTGTTTAGATTCTTGTTTTAAGAAGTTGAAAACTTGTTCATCTAAATGGTCAGTGCTTAATTATTTTTTGGAGTCTAAGTTTACGAGATGGTCTGCTGAAGAATTCTTACACTGTTGACATTTAAAATAGGATTGTGTTACATTTCCTGAAATATTATTTTCCATTTAGGTACTTGTAATGACACTGATATAATCTTAATCAGATATGGTCAGGTCCTTCACTTAGGCCGGTATCATGACTGAATGGCTACTGATGACAACCATTGTATGTAAACACAAGTGCATCAGGGATTGAAGGGCAAGAGAAAATATTCCAAAACTAAGATATACTCAATTACTGTAGCTTTATTTGTGTACAAATGAAAGACTTTGATTAAAAAATTATTTTAAAGCTGTGAATAAATCTGCCAGATACACATGGATTAGATTTAATTTATGGGACCTTTGTGCTAGCATTTTGAATGCCATGGAAAGACAAGAAAACCCACCAAAATTTTGGAAGCATTTACAGTTCTGAGTCAAACAAAACAGGTGCTTGTGACTCCTGTTTTCTTAATTGAATTTCTTCAGCTGTGCCCTGTCAAACTAGCTTATTGCACTATGAGATGTACTCAATGTGTTACCATTAAGAGGTACTGGGCTTGTGAACTCAGTAGCACATGTATATATTCACACTTCTCCCCATGAAATCAGACAGAAATGTAGCAGCCCTATTTTTTACCATATTTTAAAATGAATTATAGCAGAAAATGCTGAAGAGGCATTAAAAAAGGCTAGTTGAAAATACTTTTGAATGCTAGAAATAAAAGGACCATCAATCCCAACAATTACAAAAATGACTTAGCCTTTCAAATTCTGATTTCTTTTCAGAGAGATTTAATTTGGCCTTTCTATCCAGGTTTTGAGGTTCATGCTTTCAAGCTTTTCTGTGCAACTAAAAGGATTAGAAAGTTTTTTCAGCATGGGCAAACTTCTTTGATAGAATTGCACAGTTCTAGGATTCAGCATGTAATATAGAAGTTATATTAAAGGCCAGGAGCTGCAAATGTTATTAACACAGCAGTATAATAGGAATCAGGCTTTTGGTGATAGCTTTTCTCTGGTGTTTGAGCCATGCCATGCCTCTTTCTTTATGGTATTTGCTTTGCATCCACAGGAAGTTTGTTATAGGCCACAACAGCCTGAACTCAGTCCTTAGGACAAATGGAGGAACCTGAATTAGTGATAGCAATCTTAATAGTGGTCATTTTTCATAGCAATGTGTGGGATTTTCAATGAAGGCTAACATAAAAAAAATGAAAACAATTTCCAGTGAAAATTATGGGAGGTATAAAATTCCTAAAAGCACCTGGCTTACTGGGATTTTTATCTACAGAAGAAAGTTCTTTAGGAGTCCTGGTCTGCAACTTCAAGAGTAGGAAAATCAAGGTTTTGGTTTCCAGTGCATGCACACACACAGAAGTAATTTGTCGTTAATCCATGTTGCTCCTACAGTGTCAGAGCCTTTCAATTATAGTTTTATTTTTTTCCCCTGGATGGATGATTTTCCACTAGTCAATGAGTGATGAATCAGAAATGTTTACAGCTTGATATCTTTTTAGTTCAGCGTATTAAATAAGCCATAGAGATATAGCTGCATAGATATATGATGAGATATAACCTAAGGATAGATAAACTAATTATAGATATAAACATATAGATTTATCATTAAGTAAATCATATATATGATAGGAATAATAGAAATACAAAATACAAGAAATATTTGATGTGATATGATAAATATTGTCTCATAAAAGTAATATATTAACACCTCATAGTATGATAATGCTATAATATTCTCAGCTTAAATATAGGAAATATGTAAGAGATATGATAGAAATCATGCCTCTGATTAGATATAAACAGATTCTGGGCAGTTTTCAAATAGTATATAGAATCTTTAGGGTTATAATTTACTGTAGGAAACAAGATTTTCACTGATCTATCACTACCAGTTTCTGTAGTCTATAAATACAGTTGTATCCTCAGAACTCTTTAACAGATCTGGACTACATTGGAGGTCCTTGAAGATGGAATGGGAAATGCCCACAAATTTTACTGAATGAAAAACTGTTGTGTTTTTTTTCCCCTTCTGAATAGGCAGGTGGCATGCTGAATGTGTACAAAATGTCCCCACTAGCCAGATGGTGGGGAGGAGGGCATATGGTACAAGTTTCAACTCTTTTAAAATTAAGTTCCCCTCTGGTGCTTCTTGGTTTGTTGCAGTGCACAGGATGCAGCTGACGTTAGTCACTTATTTATTGGAAGGGGGAGAGAGAGGGAGCACCTCAGGGGCCTTTTAAACCTCCCATTGCAACAGGCTGGTGGAATATAGCCTCCCAATTCATAGATACAGCTATAGGGTTTGTTCCTCCCATATCCACTCCTGCCAGTTTTAGCTGGGGCTGTATCTAACCCTTGATGCTGCATGGACTTGAGTATGCAATCTATTATTTAGTGTAAGAGGCTAAAGATGGTGATGTTGCCAGAAAATATTTGAGCACCTATTTCCAGGGCAGACAGGAGGCTTTTTGTGCTACTGTGAAATGGACTTTTTCTTTTTTTTAATTCCCTTGTGCTGAAGTTTGATATTCATCAGCAGTGGTACGGAAACGGAAACACTTCTGAGCATCCCTGCTTTATCCTAGCACAAGCTTGTGTAGCTGGGTAGGGAACCAAGTCAGAACAACTCTTGTTAAATTTGGGTGTTTTCACTAAGTGTACTTGACTAAGTTTCTAAGTGTTATGTAAGCTCTGTGTACTGTTTTTACTCCTCCCCCTGCAGCCTTATTGTTGGGGTTCATTAAGAGTGCACCTGAATACAGATTTAGTCTTTCCATTCACCACTTGGGTTTATCTTAAGGTTAGAGGTCTTTTACACTAGAGCATGTTGTTTCGATATAAGCACACTACATTAATTGCTTTTATTAGTAACATCTACCAGCTTTAAAAATGTGACCTTAGACCACTTTTTTTTTGTTTTTTTTTTTTAAGATATACGGGAGTAAGAAGTCCTCTGAACACTTGGCCTCCATTGACATTCACATAGCAGTAATTCTGAAAAAGGAAAGTGAAATGTGAGTTCTCCCCTGAAACAAAAGTTTGTAGTGTATTTCTCCCAACCTGAAAAGCTACTGCATGCTTTCACTTGATAACATTTTTGGCTCTGAGTCTGAATAAAATTACACAGTCCAACACGTTACATTTAAGTGTTTTATCAAACAAATTATCTTACTCTTGCCAGGAGCTGAAATCTTATAACTATGTAAACATCTGTTTGCTAACTGCCAGCTCCTTCCTATTACCTTCCCCCCATTTTACCCCCACCAATAGTCTTGAAAAAGAACTTCCAAGTGCTGAGAAACTTGGCAAGATTACTTGTCTGTAATGTATGCAGCATTCCTGAAATTCTTGGCACATTAGCCTTGAATCAATTCAAACTAAAGTACTTCACTACTGCTGATTTTTTTTTTAACTGTTTGTAGTTTCACTGTTAAAACATCTTTATTCTCCACCACAGACCTCTTACTATCATGTAGTTGAAATGTTTTGAAAGTAAATGGTGTGCTCTGCTTTCCTGTTTAAAGAATTGCATTAATTCTTTGGCAAGACATAAACCTTTATTGGGGAGCAGGTTTCCACCTTGTGCTGTACTCAGGCCACAACGTGGCTGTAGTTGCGGGTGCTGGTGCAGAGGACTGAGTGTTGCCTTTGTCCTGTAGCAGACATCCGAACGGGGCACATTGCCCACCTCTGCTAAGGCTTCCAACTGCAACTTGCTTCACAGCATATTCTAATTATAGAGTACGATCTCCTTGGATGTGTCTTCTCTTGGCTGTCTTTTACAGGCAACAGGAAACCAGCTCGTTACTTCACAAACTGAGTAGGATCTTTTTTTCTGGAACTGTAAGGCCTCAGAAGATAGGATAGAGGCATTTCTGAGACCTTCCACTTCAGTAGCAAAGCTTTTACAGGAGTAGTCAGCTTTGAGAACAGTCACTGAGGGTAAAACAGAAACAGCTGAAGAGCTCTGTATGCCCTAAATGAAGGGTGAGGAAACCTCTATGGAAAATATGCAATTAATATTTTAAACTATTTCAAAATCGTGCAACTGAAGGAAGAGAATGGCAGGTAAGTATGGAATATGTGGGAGAGATGGAAGGTATTGAGAAGAAAAGTGTAGATGAAACACAGGTTTGAGACAACAGCTGAGTGCTATGGTCAGAAAATGAATTCATTTAGTCTTTCCCTGGAGGACAGATTAAACGAGATTGTCTTGAATGCTCCGAGAGTGTATGTTCATAACAGTTCAAACTGATTTAAGGTTGGAGCTCCCATAGTCCTGCCTTCCCGCGCCAGTTCCGGGAGTTCAGCAGTAACGCCTTTTTTGAGGAAGGCTTTCTCCTTGGCTGGATCAGTCCCCCGATACTGGGTTACCAAGAGATGACAGTGCCAGTGCCAGCACACAGGAAGGTCAGAACTGAGCAAAAGGAGAACCACAAAAGCCTGATTATTATTATTCTTTTACATCAATTTAAGATGCTGTGGTGCTGCACCCCCTCTCTGAATGTAGAACATTAGTAGGGTTGCTATTTAGAGACGGGACGAGAGGGTTAAATTTAATGGTGTTTCAAAAATCAGTGAAATCTAATTTAAGACTGTCATAAACCAAAGTTCCTTAATTAGCATAATTGCACAGTGTCAAGACAGGGCTGAGCTAAGGTAATTTGAAAATGTAGCTGTGTTTCTTACATCCTAACATGCTCAGATTTGTAAAATAAAATGAGTATTTGTTTCCTCTGGGAAAAAATGTATCATTTCTCCTCTCTTAAACTTTGTGAACTGTTTATATATATATATATATATACACACACACGTATAAAAACATTTGAACTTTATGTAGAATTACCATGGATTTTCCTCTGGAGAAATCTGTTCTGAGATGGGGTGTTTGCTTCTATCAGCTATCAGTTGAACAGCATAGATGGAAAGGATTGG
This sequence comes from Streptopelia decaocto, assembly GCF_964273445.1. Classification (NCBI taxonomy): domain Eukaryota; kingdom Metazoa; phylum Chordata; class Aves; order Columbiformes; family Columbidae; genus Streptopelia; species Streptopelia decaocto. The sequence goes on along the minus strand of NC_138655.1, from coordinate 118,422,339 downwards.
GGGGAGGAAATATGCAATGCAGGCTTTACCACTGACACACGCCAGCTCCAGTATCATCCCTCCCCTGTCCTGACTCCAGTCATACAAGTACCTTGTAGAGCACTGTAAAAGCGCTGGTGAGTTTTTGACATCAAGATGAAAGACAACAAATAATGAGACTAAATCAAATGAAAGTCCATCTTACCAGAAACTAATTTTTTTTCTTCCAGGAAAGCTAATTTGTGCTTGGTATATGTGGGCAGTTTGAATTACACCTAAAGCAAAGTAAGCAAATAGTTGAGATGTGTATTTTGTCAGAAGGACCACATTATTAACCTTTTCTGCCCCAAACTGAAGTGCTATAGAAAGTTTAGCCCATATTAAAATACTATGGATTTTATGATTCAGAAAAAGGTTTCTCTTATTTATAAATAACCTTCTAATGAGATTAACAAAATTCGTAGTAAACTTCAACACTGATAGAATTTAAACAAATTGATCTTTAAAAGGATTCTTTAAAAGGATCTGGAAGCTGACATTGGAGCAACAGGTATTTTGAGTCATGTTATGATCTGAAAAGTGACTTCAACAGAATCTTCTTTAATAGCTGTCCAGTCTGTGAACCATGCAGTTATAGGTATCCTTGTGATGTTTAACATACAGCACTACCGGTAGTAGTAAAATTTAGCACAAGGGAATAATGAAGATGAAGTTAAATTGATTGTGATCCAAACAAACTTGAAGTTAAGCCTGCATATGAACTTGCTGCAGGTGAAGGCCTATCTGTTTAATGCCATTAGACTGAATTCTCCCTTAGTACCATGGATCAGTTGGAAGGAAAGTTCTGGAACATCACATGTTTATTACCTTTTAATTTTTCCAGTACTTCCAGTGGCTCTTAATTCTTCTGAAGAAGTACAAAGGCAACTAAAAGCAACTTTTTGGGCTGCCTTTAGATTTGTATAGAAGCTGAGTATGTTTTTTTTTTACAGTTGACTGTTCAAAAACAAACAACACAAACAAAGAAACCACACAAACAAACCACCACACCACCAAACCATTTTAGCCACTCAGTAGTTTTCAGCCCTGAAGGCCTAGGGCAGCACAGAAAGTAATGAAAGCTGCAGTACCTATTTATGTTCCCTATACCTGTGCCACCTTCTTGGCTGTGCCAGCATAACCCCTTCTGATTCAGTTTGAAAAGTCTGTATTTACTCATCTGCTGGATAATTCTGGGCACGAATCAGTTCCCACATAAACTCGGGTGTTGGGCAGTTTGAGGTTGTGGTTCTGAGATAATCCGGTGGTTCCCTTGCTGCTGAAGGCCACTTGCAGAAAGTAAAGTCTGACTTGAGCATCAACAGGAGGTGAATTGTGACACTTCTGTGGGGAAAAGGATGATGAGGGGACAGGGTGGTGGCGGAGTGACAGGATGACATGAACTATTTTTTTGATGATGCAGAACACTAAGGTGTGTGCTGTGGGGCATTTAAACTTGAGAACACACCCAGGGAAGGGGAATGCCTGGGGCCAAGGGCTGCTCAAGCTGGCGCTAAAATGCTCTTGAAACCCTGCTCTCCTAAACGCAAGCCTAATATCAGCAGGTTTGCTGTTTCTGAGAAAGTATTTTCAGGTCTGTGAACTAGAAAGAGAAAACTGGTGATATAACAACCAGGGTGTTCAGTCGTTTTTCCTGAAAACCTATCAGTATTGCATATCCTTTCAAGTACTATTAAAAAAAAAAAAAAAGAGATTCTAACTGTGAAGCTTAGAGATTGTTTGGCCTTCCATATTTGAATTTGTAATTGTTCTTCTAATTTGTATATGTTTTTTCACTGGAATTATTCAGTTGTGGCTAGACACATTTGCTTATTGGCTATTCAGATAAGCATCTTATTGCCAGATTTTTTTACAAGATTAAAAAATGTAAAACGAATATTATTGTAATTTGTGAGTACCAATGGCTACAACTGGTTACTGTAAGTTAAGCCTTTTTTTAATTTCAGACTTTACCTCCACAATCATAATAATGTTGCTGTGGTTTGCCAAATAATGCTTTTGCCACACACTTCTGAGGATTCCTGAAGATATTAGAGCTGTCCTAATACTCTTCTTGCATCAAGGTCAGTTTGTTGTGGTGTTATTTTTTTTTTAAGAAACCATATTCAACAGCAGATGGAGATAAAACACTTTGAGCACTGTTTATTAAACAGCCACTGTTTGTAGGTGTGGAGTATGGCAGAAACACTAACCTAACTGTCAATGATGGATGTGGTCCTGATATAAAGCAGAAAGGGCGCTTCCCAGCTGCCTGGCAGCATCACAGACTTGTGTGATTGGCAAAGCTACGCTCCTGTAAAGAGATTAAACCCCAGAGATTAAGCTTTTTTTAGTTCTCACTGTACAGTAGGGCTTGTTTTTGACTTCTCCTCTTTTAAGACACCTGAACAAAGAATGTTTCGTAGTAGGCAGTATTGTCACTGATCTTTAGGATCTCAATAACTCTGAACAAGCTCAGTAACGTTCAAGAATTCACTTCCAATCTTCTCCCCAAAATGTCTCATAGCATAGTGTAAATAAATCCAAATGTTGTGGATGTAAACAGTATTAGGACCTACAGGCTTCGGGTTTTTCCCTTCAAGAAAATATTTACATAAGTTTTTAGTATTTAATGGTAACATCTGATATTGAAAGCAGAAGCTAACTGCTTTAACAAAGTAACTAAGCATTCTTCCTAATGAGTTATTGTGCATCAGTTTTGTGTTGAAATTGGGCCATCATAACTAGTGTCACAACCACAACATGGTTCTTTGCTTGCCTTACAAACAAGTATCTTGGAGAAGAGGCATTGCTACAACGACAGTGCAATGTACTTGTAGTGGGATACTTCATGGAGTAACAATGGAGATAGATATTCAAGTAATATGGCAACTATATGGGACAAGCCTGAAATTATGCATTAGCTACTCTCCAACAATTAACGAGCTTGTTGCCATCTTATTTTCCTGAATGCGAATATCTAGGGCCCATACATTAAATCAGCACTTGTAACTCTTCTTTACCTCTTGCAATATATTGACAACTTAATCTTAATTTAGCAGTGGAACAAATTTATCTTCAAGAGCTTCAAAAGAGGAAAATAGGTTCTTTAACTTCACCTTGTTTAGCTGAGTAATTCAAGAAGCATGCTATTATGGGTTGGGAGATTTAATTAAAATGTTTAAAATGTAGTTCTGTTAAATACATTTTATGAGCTGACAAAGACTGATTTTTTGGTTTCTTCTGCTGCTTAGGAAAAACAAAGCCAGTGTGACAGGTCGTTAATCATGTGATGTCAATGCAATTGTATTTCTCAGTCCACGTTGTCATGCACCTTTAGAAATGGGGTGTAAAGCCTACAATTAGCATATCTCCACTAGATTTTGACCTTGAAAGTCAAAAGCCATTTTGTTCTTACTGATGCTGTGCATCATACCTTAAATGGAAAATTTACCTCAGTGGAAATTACTTTTATTTTAAAACTTCCCCAGCCCTAGAGCTCAGCATTGGAACTGTAGTTTCAAATTATACATTTGACTGTATATTTCAAATAATACGTATACACCTTTGTTTAGGTAGACATAATTGAATTGGTAAAGCATTTCTCCCCCCCAGCACTTAACTAGTGGTGAGGATTGGTGGTTACATGATGGGTAAAACCAGGTTTTAAAAGCAGTCACCTGAAGTGTTGAAGATTTTCTATTGAGTCTTGATTCCTGCCCCCCCAACATTTTGAAATAACATTATGTAATAATAATTTGTTAATTTGAAACTAACTGGAGTACAAATCTAGCCTGGGTGTACTGTAACTCTAAAAAGTGGCTATTCAACACGTTTTTGTGTAAGTTCTGCTTTGCTGACACTCTGAGACAGTGTTTGGAGGACTGTGTCCCCACCACCATTCCAGGGCTGGGTTTGGCTCCCGGTCCTGGCCCAGAGGCCGGCGGGGCCGCGGGCAGGGGCCCGGTGCCTCCGCTTGGCGGCGGGGGCCCTGTGGCAGCGCCCGGGCCCTGGCCCCATCTTCCTCACGGTAACGCGCGTTCTGTGCCCGGGCAGGGAGATGAGGGCTCGCCGCGGAGGTGGGCACCGAGGGCACAGCCCCCCATGCCGGCGACACCTCCAGAGCTCCCAACAGGGGCGCTTGAACGTGTTTATTTCCGTGGCTCGCTGCTCTCTACCGGGGCCCGCGGAACCTGCGACGCCCCCGAGCTGTGCCTGACGCCCGGGTGGGAGGACACAGCGGCCGCTCCCCCCGCGCTGCCCAGTGGGGAACGGCGCCCCCCTCTCGGGGCGCAGGCGCCGGTGCGGGCGCAGAGCGGGGGGATCCGCCCGCCCTTCCGTTGCCGCGCCCCGCCCCGTCCGCTGCCTCTCCCGCCGCCCGCGGAAGTGAGCGGAGCCGAGCCGGGGATGCGGCCGTGCCGCTGCCCCGAGACACGGAGGTGAGAGGCGCGGCGAGGCGGCGGTGAGGGAGCTGCCGCTTGCGCCTCTCCCCCACCCCTCCGCCCCGCTGCCCGCGGCGGCCTGCGCCACCGGGTGAGCGGGCGGGGCCGGGGCGGGGGTCGCCGCGGACAGCGGCCGGGGCCGGCGAGCTCCGAGGAGCCGCAGCTTTCCTTCCCGGCACCCCTTCCGCCCGGCGCTGAGGAGACGGGCAGGGCGGCGGAGGGAGGAGGGTTATTTGGGGTGAGGGTTTATTTTTAGGTGCGGGGCGCTCGTTCCGTGGGGAGCCCCTCCCCGGGCGGGACGCGGCTGGTGGCGGCGCGGGGGGGGAGCGGCCGCGCTGCTGCTGCTCCCGCTCGGGTTTGCTGTCGCTGCTGGGCAACTAATCCTCATCCTTGGTGGCCTCTGACAGCTCTGCGGGCCCCTCCGTGCCTGTGCCTGCTCCGTGCTGGCCAATGGAAAGCGGTGGAGATCTATAGGGTTCACTTAAAAAAATATATATATACTTATATATATTTTTTATTATTATATTTTTCCTCTTTTAGCGCTGGTTTCTCTTGCAGATGTTGCTGCAGGTGGGGGCAGAGGGAGCGGTGTGATTGCCTGGCATCTTGGGGCATCTCTCTCCTCACCTCTCAGCTCCAGCGCTGCTGTCGCTAAAGACTTTTGTAACTGTCGACTCAAGTACAATTTCGATGGAAAATGAAGGTAAAGGTCTCATCAGAGTCACTGACTTCATTGGAGCTAAGAGGATTTTTGCATGCAATTTGGTGACAACTCCTACTGGTGCGTGTGTATGTTTTCCCGTTCCAGGGGTTTGCAGGGTTGCTTTCGTGTCTTAATCTCTTGGTAGGAATTTTGATCTCCATGTTGTAGTTAAGAATTGTAGGACCACTGTTTTTCTTTATTTGTACTGCTGTTTGTTGAACTAATTATCAGACAGATTTTATTTTTGCTTGACAGGTATTCAAACATCTATTCAGTGCTTTAGCGCTCTGTGTGTTTGGAATAGAAATCTCTTGTTTTGCTTAGAATGGGTTGTCTGAGCATTAGTTGCTTGGTATTTTCTTAGGTTATGTGATTTTATCAAATTTTGTCTTTCATGGCTAAATTAAAAAGCATTAATTGCATTTTGTGTTGAAGTATTTTTGTGCATGTTCTGTGTTCTTAAAAATGACTTAACTTTGCTCTCTTGAACAGTATTTAATTTAAACGTGGTACTCAAGTTTTGAGTTCTGCCAATTGAAAGAGGTAGTATGAAGCTGGAAACCGTGTACTGAAAGGAGTTGCTCTGTTGTGCTTTCTCCTTCTTGTCTAATTTGGAAATTACTTAATTGAGGAGTTATTTCAGTTTTTCCATGCAGGGCTTTAGTTTATGCTCAGGGAGCCTTAAAAGCCCCTTTGCGGGGATGCTAGTGTTTGTGCGCTTCGCCGATTTTTCTGTTCTGTTTGACTCTGGGTGTTGAAAATCTCTGAAATGTATTATTTTTATTACTATATCTGCAAGAAAAGAACTGTTGATTTCCCCCCCACCCCTCACTTTTGTCATCAGTATTCTTTGAAGATGTTAAGTGTGTTTTTTCAGTGGCCACTGGATTTCCTTTGCTATAGGTTGTACTGTGAAACATAGGAGCTCCTTTTCCTCTCACCCCATTCTGAAAATAGAGGCACTTTTTTTAATAGTTTGACTTGAATGAAGAACTGGATTGAGTTTGTGTGGTAGACTAACTAAACTATTTTGTACCATTAGATATTGTTCTGGTTTGAAGTACGGTTGTCTTCCATGACTGGAAAGTTGTAGTAATTGGGAAGTCCAACCTGTGTTGAAAACTATTCAGTTTATCATAATCTGGCATTTCAGAACCCTTTTCTAACTTTAAAATGTTAGAATTTTCTTAATCGTATTGGTCATGACTTCCAACTGAATATTTGTAATAAAGAGCACGGACCTTGTCAGACAGAAGGAATTTTTAAGTGTGGGTAATGTTTCTGGCAGATTGATCTTGGTTTTGGGAAGCTAGATAGCTGATAAGAAGTAGTGTCTGTGCCTTTACATTTCGGTCACTGCGTTGCAAATAAAAGATTTTTGAATGAACAGCACTGGGGGCAGGGGAAGCAAAGTGGATAATAGTGCCATTGAACAGAAATACGCTTAGGGGAAAAAGAAGTAGCTGTCTGACATTTGCATGCCAAACTAAAATGGCAGGAAGACTTTTAATGCCTTTTAGTTCTATTACCAAATAAACAGTATATCATAGATGTAGTTTATAATCAAGTTGTGTATGATAGTGTGGCCTGTTCTAATTCTTCTGAATGCTGGTAGCACAAAGATGGCATTGCTTAAGTTTCTTATGGAATAAAGAAATTATGTTTAAAAATTAGTAATATTTGTATGATAGAAGTAATTTATTTTTTTAAAAAAGCTTTATCTGGGGGAAAAATAAAAGATGATCAGATGTGTATTTCAAAGGCAGGAATAAATGCTATGGCTTGGTGAGGGCTTTCAGAATGGGGTAGGAGGAAAGCTAAACTTCAGTATGAATATAAGGGCTGAGTTGGCTCTCTTAACATGTGAATTACTTTCCCTCTGCATCCTGCTCCCCCATCCCCCCATCTCATAATAGAGTCTCCAGACTGGCATATATATTTACAACTCTCTACTGTCTCTTTGGCTGTTCTTGGTATTTCTGAGCTCTTCTTTTTCTATCCAGTTGACATTTTGAGACAGCTAGAGACTAGCAGCTTTCATATTGGAACTTTGCAGCACTCCTGAGAGGATCCTTAATGTATTTTCTCGAGGAGACAACTGAAGAATCTTTCTAATCTTGTAGAACAAATATTGCAGTTATGTATGTGTATATATATATATATATAAAATGTTTTGCAAGTTTGTGTTTGGAAATTCTCTTTAGTTTTGATATTGAGCAAGAGATGGCAGATTTTTTTTCCTTCCTGTATTTGGATGATTATTCAAGTTTGGGAAGTGATAAGATGTTTTGGAAAACTGATGTTTTCCTGTGTTAATTCAGTTTTCATAAGCAGTATTGTATGTTTACTCTAAGCTGGTTAATGTTTTGTCCCAGGGCTTCATTGTTCCTCTCATGTGTGCTGGGATGATTAAACTTCCGCAAAAATTCATGTGTCTCATGGTAATGGGGAGAGAGAATTTCCCACCGTAGGAAGACTTCTGCTTAGCTCAGTAAAACTGTGACTTACAGGAGTCATGTTTGTATTTCTGTTTGGAAAGGTGAAATTTGTGACTTCTTTCCATAAATGGAGATTTTTCTTAAACTGTAGGTAGTCAAGAGAACTTGCATAGATACAGCATAACTCTGAGTGCAAACTAGGCTTTGTAATTTTTGAATCTCTTCATTGATGCCTTTAGGCTGTTTTAAGTAATTTTCTGTTATTGTAGTTTGATTTTTTTTTTTCTTTCTTTATTTTATCACCATCTTTAGAGTGTGACAGGTTCTTTGTTTTCCTGAGGATTGTCTTATAGAATACTGCCTTTTAGTAGAAAACTAGAGAACACAGTTTATGTCACATCAACTTTGAGCTTCTCTGCTCTGAGATCAGGCTATGATTACAAGTACAAATTATTAAATAGGAGTACTGTTTTCTTACCAAAACCTTCTGTAGCATTTGTTTTCAGATCATTAAGTGCTTAACAGAAGAGATCAGTAATGTTTTCCCACCTGTAAGCCAAAAATACTTTCCCAAAACCATGTAGAAAGTTGGTAAAAAAAACTCAGACCAGACTTGCTGTAAGTAATAAAAACATCATGTGGTGATTGTGAAATCCTCCTTCATCTTCCTTGTTTTGAGCCCTAGTTGATTTCAGCTAATCTTCAAAGACCACTGTTCATTTCAGCCTGCAGGCTGTCCGTAGGCATTTCAGGATAATTTTGATAATTGGATGAATACTGAGATAAAAGTGAATAATTTTTTTCTTTTCTTTGTAAAAGATACTTTAATTCTTCACATAATCCTGAGATGCCAAATGAGTGGCTTTTGTTTCTCATATACTTGAAGTGCAGTAGAATTTCCTTAAGAGCTTCATGAGTGTTTTTCTGAAATGGTGAAAATGGGCATTGTTGCTAAACGAGTGGATTGAAGATCAGTGAATAAATGATGGTGTTTGAGGGCAGGGAGTTCACACCCTGGACCAGCTCATCATGCATTAGGCAGCTGTAGGTACCAAGGAATGGGTGGAGCGTGTGTACATGCAACTGAACACAGGAGGAGGAAGGGATGCTTGTGACAGCAGCCACTTGAAAACTATTTAAATTGTTCCAGAGTGGCGTCATCAGTTGTTTGGTGATGGTAGTATCCAAAATAACCAGAATGAAGTTTGTGATGGGAAATGCTAGAAATCGGTGTTATCACAGCAGTTTACATTCCTTTTGACGTGTAGATGATTTCTTAATAAATCAATAGGTGAAACCAGAATTTTAATATTCATTGATTACTATTTCTTACCATGTGCAGCTTGCAGAAAATTAGAAACTGATACTTTACACTTCTATTGGCAAAAAAAGTCACCTCTCTTCTGTTTAACTTGGAGGATAAGGTGAGAGATTTTTCTAGTAGAGACCTTTGTATCTTTTGGCAGTGCTTTGATAATTTAAAACAACTGCTAAGTTAACGTAGCCTTTGTCTTGTGCTAGAAACATAGATTTTCTTTTTAATTGATCAGTGTCATCTTTTAATCTATCATTTGACTGGTTGATGGAGCATTAGATAGTTTTAGTCTTTCCTTTCCCCCTTTTTTCCCATGCAGATAAATCAGAAATGTTTATCTGTAATAATGTAGAAGTGATTTAACATGGAATCTGCTTGAGTTCAGACATCATAGAATGTATGTTTAGTTATTTTATAATACTAGATTTGTAACTCCTTTCTGTGGAGAGCCTCTGGGATAATCTCAGTGAGGTAGGAAAGACAGTGTTGTAAGGCCAATGCAGGCAATTCTCAGGGTAGCTAATTTAAGAAAAGAGAAACAAACATTTTCTCTTGCTTTCTTGGTGAAGAGTTTGACAAGTGCTTGGTGATCTTGGACTTCTCTTCTGTGGGACTGAACGAAATGGTCTCATTATTGCTGAAAGAAGATGCTGCTCGCAGCTGCATTGCTGTCATACGTGTTGTGTCGGCTGTTTTGGCTGTTGAGTTTGTCTGCTTACCAGCTTGGCAGAAGGTGATCCCAGCCCTTCCTTTCCCCGGCCCCCTGCGGTTCAGCTTTCTCTTGAATTAGTGACTTGAATGGGCTCATGAAGCGTCCAGTTAATGCCGAAAACAGTGAGGGACAAAGCAGTGCGACCTCCTCCTTCTAGCGTGAGCAGACCCTTAGCTTGACTCACTTCTGTATCTAGTTGTAGCTTCAGTTCCATACAATTCACCCGTAGATCGCGGTGGAATTTTGAAAGAATGACATAACTTAATAAGTAGATTTTAGTTGTGAGACCTGCATTTGAGTTGGTGAAAGAGTTCAGGTGATACCTAATTGACACTGGGTGACAAAATTGGCATTTACAGTGTGGTTTGTAGAAACTAGAAGGAATAATAAAGTTACAATGCAGAGAAGGAAAATAAAATACAATAATCAAGGTATAAACTTGGAACAAGCATCTATTTCTAGTTAGTTGTTTTGTGAATATTCTACTGTGAACAATTAGAAAGGATAAAATGGATAACAGGTTACCATTGCAGCCTACAGAATCTTTTACAAAGGCTTTGAAAATATTTTAAAGTCAAATTATCTGCAGCACCTTTTTCTGCATACCTAATTCACAAAAAAGAAGCTCGGTGAATACAATGTCACTGCTTTCTTGATACTCCTTATAAGAAAGCTTATTACAATAAGTATAGTAATTATGCAGCAAGTTATGTTTTTGTTTAGATTGGCGCTGACAAGAGCTTGATCCTGGGAACTGGTTTAAACAGTAAGCTCGGGATTTTTTTAATTAGAATTTTATTTTGTCACATTATGAAGTAAATGCCTAGATGTCAAGGATATAATCAATGATTGAATCTTGGAGCTTCATTCATTATTTTAAACAAATAAATACTGAGCAAATGTTTATATTGGCATTTTTGCTTAGTAAAATTATATGGCGACTCAAGTCTGCAGGTCATGGATATGTTAGTGTATCACAGGGTGCTAAATTCTTTATTAGTGTTTGCTGTTCAAGTGCTGTACTTTGGGAAGCTCAGCACTTTAAAGTGATATGAGGTAGAAGCAGCCCAATGGAGAAGAGCCATATGATCTTATTTCTAAGGTTAAATGTTCTGTTCTAGAAAGTTAGCAACTGTCTGGCGAGATAAACGACTGATATTTAGACCCAGACACTTTTGGCCTTCAATTTCTAAAAGGCTTCACATGGATTGGGATTTAAGCAGAGGTGTGTGCTGTTTGGAGTCAAGCGAGGTATGGCTGTCAGTGTTCTCTTCTTTGGGTGATGAGTTTCTGAACTGACCCAGTGCTATTATACAGAAATTTTGCTTTCATAAAGACACTAACATTGATTTGATCGTTTTAGTGTGTGCTTAGGATTCTGTATCTTTTTGTTCTTCTGATTAATAAGTAATGACAAATGTGTGAAATGTTCTAGCAGACTTTTCCAGTGTTCAAGGATTTTTTTTTTTTGAACAGGAAGAATCAAAGCTGAATATTGTGGTGAAACAAATACAGATTGGTCTGATGTGTCTGTCAATGCATTCTTGGTAACTGATACTATCTCAAGGCTTTCAGTAACCGGGCTTGAAATTCATCATAGTACATCCTCCAGAGTATACAGAAATGCTCTAAATGCTCTAAAAGCTTTTGTAGAGATCGAATACAAAGTTGAAATGTTGGGCATTCTTAAGTCTCAACTGTATACTACAGAAATGAGCTAAAGGAAGATGAGGTGGTTTGGACAGACGTGGTGTTCGGTACTTAGTCTGAATTTTTGTTGTCTTTACTGCTGCAATCTACAGCACTGCAGTCAGGTTAAGGTATCCTTATTTTTGTGAAATATGTTCTCCAGCTAGAGAGTGGGCAGTTGTCATTCACAAGGCTTGCAGGATAACCACATGGAATATACTATGATTACAGAAAATTGCTCAGCTTTACTGTTGTGCTGGTAGCCTCAGTTGAACTAGATGTCTTACTTTCCTTTCTATTTTTTAAATTAAAGAAGACATGGAGAAACATCCTGAAAGAGTAAGATGCATTTCAGGTTGTGGAGTTGTATTTCTCAGAGAAGTGATTATTTAGATATTTCTAGTACTTGAATATTTTTAGTACTTGAAAATAGTTCTTGAGCTTTATAGACTATAGTAGAGTTGATGTGAATGTTAAATGGATTGTCTTAGTCTTTCTTATACTCGCTGAAGTAGATGTGCTTGAGGATAGATCTCTTTCTTAAATATTTTACAACTTTTAAGATTGCTCAAACCTTGAGATTTAAGATCGTCAGTGCCATTATTCAGATTTCTGGTTCTTAGTTAGTAAGAAATACAGAAGTGTTGTGTACCAAGGAGGACAGTTCTGTGTTATGGCTGGTTGTTGGCCATAGTGAAAGTCCTAAGCACTGCTGAAATAGTACTGGAAGACAAGGCATTTTTTTTCAGGCTTTTGAGGCAGCTTGGTTGTTGTCGTAATTTGGGTATTTATATCTCTTTGGTTAGTGGGTGGTGTCTGTGCCAGGTTGAATATCGCCCTTTTTCTGTAAAGTCTTATGAAATAATGTACAATGGCAAGGGGCTGAAACTATGTGACCTCCCAGGATAGAAATGACTCTGCAAAGAGAGCTCATTAATGCAGATTAGTGTTTCTCTTTCCTTCTGGCTCTTTTAGAGACAGAACTTTTCTGTGTGCATTTCCTTTGATGTGGGGGCTCCTGGTAAAATGTTTAAACTAAAATACTGTTGAATAGGAACAAATTTCTTTGAATATTAGAATACAGGGCTGCTGAAGCTGTCTCCCCAGAAGTGAGAAATAGTCACACTTCTCTAAAGGAGTCAATTCAAATGGAGATAGTAGACAGTAACTTCAAAGCCTTCAAAAAGTATTTCTTCTTCTGAGCAAACAGTGCCTGCTAGAAAACAAGTGCCTCATTAGTTTCCAGACTTCAGCCTTTTGGGGTGTGAGGGGGCAGCCCTTCACAGTGGCAGGTAAGATACTCTTTTTGCAAATCGGTCATGGATGTTGATGTCGAATGAGTGTTGGCACTTGTTGCTTTAAGAAAGCAACATTATTTCCCACAAAGGTATTTGTCAGAGTATAATACTCTCTGGCCAGGTTATTTTAGACAGTGCAGGTATAAAGGGTGTAAAGTTTAACATAATGTATGTGTGTTTGAAGGTATTTAATGTTACTTGGGATTTCTCATTTAGCAGAATGATACATTTGTACTATGTTGTCAATATATTTTGTAAGTTAAAGTTAGCAAAATATAGAAATTGCAATACTCAGTTCAGTTGCAATCACAGAATGTCGGGGATTGGAAGGGACCTCAAAAGATCATCCAGTCCAATCGCCCTGCTGGAGCAGGAACACCCAGATGAGGTTACACAGGAATGTGTCCACGTGGGTTTTGAATGTCTCCAGAGAAGGAGACTCCACAACTCCCCTGGGCAGCCTGTTCCAGTGCTCTGTCACCCTCACTGAGAAGTTTCTTCTTATATTTAAGTGGAATGTCCTGTGTTCCACTTCGTATCCATTGCCACTAGTCCTAATACCAGTGTGATTCCCGTTACTGGTCTCTGTAATATGCTCACCATCATGATACTGGTCATCCCTAGTTGCTGGAAGAAGGATGTGTGACTTGAAACCAGCTCAACCCTGTTGCACTCCTTGAAATTTTGTTGATTGTTCTGTGCATGTGTTGGGCTGAGCCACATATATGTCCTCCCATGCAGGTCTGACTAACTCAGGCATTCACATTCTTTTGATGAAATCAGGGAGAAACATCTACACCACCATCTGATCCACTCAGCTGACATAGTTGTTTATCCAAAGCAAAGGCCACCTTCCAGTCCCCACTGTGGTGAGATTAGGTTTGCCTCTTTGCAATAGCTCTGGTTAGTCCCACGCTATGTGATTTCCTGAGCTTCATGGGTGCATCGCCCTTGCCCGTCTCCTCTGAGCCTTCTGTTAATAATGGTTTATTGGCCAGTCACAATATTAACGTGTTTTTCATATGTAAATTTACAGGATTTTGAGGATTATGAGAGAAATTGTGTGTTGAGAGTATAGGAAGTAATCAGTCTTTGTGATTTAGTCATATATGAGGTATGAACAGCTATCTGAGTGCAGTTGGTATAGGTGAAGCCTTCCTGAATATAAATTCAGATTTTCTGGACATCATTAAAATATAGATAAATTAGTTCAAAATACAAGAATAAGACATTAAAGAAATGAAAATTACTTAATCAGGCTATGTTTGTGACTTGTCTGCATTTAGAGTTTGTGAACTTGGTTGCCCTGATTTTTATTTATTTTATTAAATCTGTATCTGCCACACTCAGTTACTTCCACATGCGTCTTCTATTGGCATAACTTGGTGAATTTAGCTGGAGATGTCATTTCTGTTAAGATCTGGTGGAATTTCACAGAGGAAGTTGCATCATAGTCACAACCACATTGGGCGTTCCTCGTTCCAGAATGGTCTGAGGGCTCTGCTCTTCCTCCACTTTTGGAATCCTGCTGTGCATCAGGAGTTTGCTTCTGGATGTGCAGCTGGTCTGGGACTTACTCTATCTATTGACCATGCCTAGTGCTTTTACGCTTTTTGGGCTTGGCTTTTTCCCGTGCCTTGTCATCACACAGTCACTGTTCTGCGACTGGGACCTGTGTTGAGGTTCCAGGAGCAACTTGTCTCCTAGACAAGTGGGAGGGGCAAAGACGGCAGGAACATCTAGTGAAATAGATATTTTTAAGGTCATTGCTATAAAGTGACTCTGTGCAATCACAGTCATGATGCTGAGCAATGACCTACTTAAATGGAGAGCTTGAAGGTGGGCGATAAGATGGCTAAAGATATGTATCTCCAAAACTTCTAGCCACCATGTCCCAATGAGTAGGCAAGACTTTGCACTGATGCTTCATATCTGACAGAACTGACAGAAAAGAGGATTACTTCCCTTCTGGGTAGAGTCTTTTTTTTCCTTAAAGATAGTTTTCACAGCTGAGAGTGTTTGTTCAGCAGGAGCCGTTTCCATAGTCCCTGTGCACACACACAGAGACCTCGGCCTCTGTGCCCATTGGCATCTAGTTGATCTCTAGCCCTGTGTACTTTGAGGATGCCAGGCAGCGCAGAAGAGGTAAGCACTTGGTATTTTATTATGCTGCGGTGTGCACAAATTTCTCCAGGAGCTGATCTGTTGTTACCCCTCTGCACCCACCATCCTGGCTCCAAATTGTGCAGAACTGAAGAAGAACACGCTTAGTAGGATCTGAGCTTTCTAAACCTTTTAGTATACATGACATCTAGTTTGATCATACAGAAAATTCAGGAAATGGGAAGCTTGTAACTCTCTTTTATTTTCAGTGAAACACCTTTTTGTTATGTTGGTGAACACTGTCATTATTTCCAGTGTGGGGAAGGTAGGTGAAAAATGGAAGCTTATTCCTTTAGTGGATGAGGAAGTGTTGGTTCTTTCAGGATCCTGATAAGAAAGGCACAAACACTTGCAAGGCAGATTACTAATACTAACTCAGAAAAGGTGGTAGCAAAGTAGGTAATAAAATAAGGGATCCTTTCTGATGCTGGGTGCCCTGAGATGATACAGCTTTGGACGGGTCTCTGGCCTGAGCATGACGCATTGTAGATCTTGTCTGCTCTGAGTGCACTAATACTCTCATGGGGTTTCACTCACAGTACAGATTCATTAATCACTGAAAGCAGTTCTTTCTGGAATGTAGGCTTTGAAGTGTCCCTTGGATAATATGCTTTAATGTCCTCATCTTATTAATAAAGCTGCAGTTCCTTAGCAGGTGCATGTAATATTTCAAGTGGAAAACACAATGTACTGTACATATACTTAAGATTAAATGCACATTGATTATGTATACATTCATTTTACTGTTGATTAAACACAGTATGATTCAGTAGTAATCACAGAGGATCCATGATACAAAGGCGTGTATCTGGGTGTGAGTCACTAGCTGGTTGTACAATAATAGTTTTACAGGTCGATCACTAACAAACAAGTCACAAGGTCTTTGTATTACTTGAGTTGACTTGAAAGGGGTTGGGTTTTCCAGGGATTGATGGGGTAGATTTAAATGGACCAAATCACCTGTTCAGATGGAGGGGAAGATTAAGAACAAAGTGATAGGTGTGGTTAGGAGGCAAATACTGGAAAGCATGCAGAGTCAATGCTTCCAGTCTTCTTTTTACATTTCCAGTTGTGCCGCGGTGTTTCCCAAGAACTGGCTCTACTAACTTGCAGTTTGCCAGTGAGGCTTCTTGTGGGGAGGGTAAACAGCTCTTTCTGAGTAGAGTGCCCAAACCCGGATGCATTCTTGTCTTTCAGGTTTCTAAAGGAATTTCGCAAAGAATCAGTATTTCTCTTTAATTACCTCAACTTAAATGTCATTGCTTTTGAAACATCTCTTTTTAAAATTTTACTGTCCTTGGTAGTTTTGTTTTTACACCACCTTTGTGTTTTGCACTTGTAGGTCAACTGAGTAACTACATATAACATTTACAGGACTTCATAGTAGCTAATTAGCTGAAGTGTTTTTCTCACAAGTTTGACTAAAAAAAATTTTGCTGTGAGAATGTTCCAAATTTTTTAGACAGCTCTCAGTGAATGTAGATGCTGCCATTTGCATTATGTGCATAGCAAAGCCAAAATTTCCCCTTAAAAATAGTTGTAAAATGTCAGTGAGCCCTGCTGGTTGATAATGGACTGTTCCAGCTGAGCTGAGAAACAGAGTGATAGAGGTAAGTTGTTGGTACTTGGTATTGGTCATGGTAGTAAGAGGGTGGGCAGAATTTTGTAGTGTATGAAGAAGAAGAAACAGACATTACTATTAACTAGAATTTTCCTTTAGAGGGAACACAGGGGAACTCTGAATTTCTGGTAGTGTAAGGCTTCCAGACTAATTTGTATTAATTTTGATAAATGTACTTTGGTCACTGTTCCGTGGTTGTATGATTGATGCATGTTTCTTGGCCTAGAAATGGTGGTGTGTATGTTGGAAATGGTCCAAGAAAAGTCCTTCCTGAGGCAGCTATTTGTTTTTGTTAGTTAGCATCCTGCTGCTTTGTTCCTTGGGAGATTTAGCTGCAAGCAGGGAATGGGACGCTGTATTTGTGGCTCCAAAAATTTCAGCAGTCATGTACGTGCTGCCTGTCTGATATAGAAGCATCGGCCAGTATAATTTCTTAGCCCAATTAACCATATAAAAACTTGGCCTGCAATGAGGTACTAAAGTGTTTTAAGGTACAAAATGAGAGTTGCTTGAAAATTAATTGTGACATAGGATGGGAATATAGCTTATTATATGTGGGTTGACTCCTTTGATATAGAACACTGTGATTTTGGGGATAACTTCTGTTGGATACACTAAAAGGTGATGCAGAAGCCCAGGTTTCCAGTTTGTAGGTCTGAGCAGCAGCGCAAAGGACTGGAGAGCACTTTCTGACGGTATTGAATAAGAAGTCCTTCTCTTGCTTTGTAGAAGTAACGCATAGGAAAGACAAAATTATTTGCTTGTGTATGGTTATCTGTTTCAGCAGATAGCAAGCACTTTTTCCAACTAGCTTTTTTGATCTAAATCTGTTGGGGTAACTCGCTTTATATTTTGGATGGTAATGATGAAGGGAACAGTGATCAGTTTCTCATGGACTAAGCAATTGCATTTAATCCAAGGCAAAGTGTTAGGTATTTGAAACTGTTATTTCCTGAACTACAAGTGCAGTTTACAAAGATTGTAGAGGTTTTTGAGCAGTTAGATGAGAATCTATCCAGAATTGCCTTATGATATGTAATTTTGCCTTAGAGAAAGGAGCTGGCTATAAACAGACTTTCTGAGCCTTTATTTTTCTAATCCTACACCAGATTTTCTCTGTAGATTCTTTTTTTATTGCATACAGTACAATGTTCTTTGTAGAAGCAGAAGATAATATGAATGAAACACATTCAAAATCAAAGATTCTTTGAGTCTGTCACAAAAAGGCGGTCAAAATAGGCTTTGTTGTAGCAGAGTTCCACCATGCTAATGAAGATTTATTTAGAAAAGCCTGATCTCTAAGAGTATTGGAATATTTCTGTTGAAGGATATTTAACTTATTAAAATATCGTTTAAAAGCTTGTTATTACGCTTTCTGAAGCCCTGATTGATAATATTAGGGAAATTATTAGTTACATATCCCTTTTTGAAATTATTTGTGTTTAGCAGCCATGTCAGTTGGTATAGGGAAAAAGATTTTTCTCAGCACTAAAAATTGTGATGGTTGTCAGTTTTTTTTTTCTGCCTACTCTTACTGGGAAAGCTTGGTTGCTCAGCATTTTTGTTCAGAATGTGGAGTCATCTTGGTCAAAATAATGTGTTTCGTGGTTTATTTTGAAGCAGCACTTAGGCTTAATGGTTTTCAGCCCTGAACTGGCATCTGGTAGCTAATACCATGAATGTCCTCTTTATTTTCAGTGAGAAGCAAGAGATAGTACTTAGGACAGGAAACCTTAAAGAAAATAACATGAGCTAGTAATTCCGTACAGTGTTTTATCAGGAGAGGAGATTGTAGCAAAATTTGGCTTAGGAAGGTTTGGGATTGAAGAAAAATGACAAGTAAGGTTAAAATCTGAAGAAAATGGACTACAAACTTTTAAAGTACGAAAAGTCATCTCCAATAGCAATCTCCTGAGAACTGAAGTGATTATACTTAATATTGATTTGTATGTGTAGCCTCAACAGCATCCGTAACTGTGTATGTTCTTAATGGCAGAATTCATTTGTTACCTGCAGATAGGCATGACACGTATTGAAGATTCTGCAAAGCAGATTTAAATAAAATTCTTTCTTCCTAGGGACTGGATCTCGTGAGCATCAAGTGCTCCATGGATGCTGGTAGAAGTAGTGGTACATTTAGCCAAAGTTTTCCTGTCTGCATGGAAGACTAAGAATGGTTGTGATGATACATCACTCCCATGATGAAGTTTGAGAACTGAACGTGTATGTGTCATAGAGTATTTTGGAAGGTTTAGAGTCACAATGTCTGTCGTCTTCCTAACCAAAATACCTGCTATTCTGTTGCTATTCTGGTCAGCTTAAGTTGCTTTAATGTAGTTCTGTTTTGGAGCAGGAATCTTATGATGCTGTGCGCTCTGAGGAACCTTAGACTGTGGAGCAAATATATGTCCCTCTGGTCCAGAATAGTGAAACCATGGTGGTGTAAGGCCTTGTTGTCATCAGATTTTGTAA
The DNA here is from genome assembly GCF_964273445.1 of Streptopelia decaocto. Classification (NCBI taxonomy): domain Eukaryota; kingdom Metazoa; phylum Chordata; class Aves; order Columbiformes; family Columbidae; genus Streptopelia; species Streptopelia decaocto. The sequence goes on along the minus strand of NC_138655.1, from coordinate 118,403,468 downwards.
GGAAACCCTTTGTTAACAATAGAATTATAGTCGCGATTTTGTTTTTCTTCTGATGTTGAAAGCAGTAATTCTTCTAATATACGTAAGATGTTGAGAAAGAAAAGTCTGTAATTTTGTTGAACCATGGCTGCAATATTTTTTCATCCAATTTCCTGTCTAATTTGAAACATGTAAAACTAGTTGAAAATGCTAATTTGCTAGGTATTAGTGTAGAATAATGTGTATTCACCATCATTTTGCAGAAGACTTAGATCAGTGTGTATGCTTAAGGTTTCAGTAAGTACCTAACCAACACTAAAGCATCTTTAAGTCGCACATTTTGTCCACAGACTTTCCAGCTCTGGTATTTACATAAATGCGTCATTAAAAGGATAGTAAGGAACAAAACAAAGCTTTCTCAGTGGAATGAAATATGGGAACTGGAGTGGAGATGTGGCTGAGCTTTTGTCCTTGGGCCTTCGCTGAGCTGCACTCCAGCTGCTCAGTCCTGTTGGCTTCAGGCTGCAGAAAGCTGAGTGGGGTCCAAGGGGCTCCATCTCTTTGGAGGCCAGTAGACACGGTGTTAAGGTGCAGTTCTGCCATTCCACCCACCCAAGAGATCAAACCCATGCCACATATCACCCCGCTCTTCCTCTCAGTCTCTAGAGCCGCTTTCTTAGAGCTGCAATGAGGAGCAAATCTTGTTGGTTGGTTTGATTTCCAAGGGTTTCTTTTGAAAAGTGAAAGCGTGTGAGTTCCAACTTGTAGCACTTTCACCTTTGTTCATTGTTCCCTTGGTTCCCCGGGACGAAGTCTTTGTGGAGTCTATTTAGGTAAGCAGGTAGAAGAACAAATATTGAGTTGAATTAATCTCGGTTATCATATTTGAATACATGACAAACAGTGTGCAATATAGGAAATGAAGATTGTTATACCTTTTTTAGGGCATAAAAATGCTGGAATCTTTTAATGTGTTGTCATCTTTAAGTACTTTATCTTATATTTTAAGTCTCAGCATCCATAGAGGAGATTAAAAAATAATTATTTTCTTGTATAAAAGCATAAACCTGCCTATTAAATTCTGTGCAAGTATAATAGGAAAACCATTTCTGTGGTGTGCATGTTTGCATGTTTGGTGTATTCCAGTTAGTGGAGGGGGGGGGATGCGTATATGGAAAGATGAATGAGATATTAATTGTGGTTGCAGTAAGGTAGTGAGGGGGAAGAAGGACTATCCAGCTTCTCATTTAATAAGCAAGAATGCAGAAACTTGGAAGCTTCATTAAATGTCAAAGCAGTGCTGAGCTGTGCGATCAATGTTGCTATTGCACTCTTCTGCAGGTCATAAAATTTTAACTTCCTAAAATTACAGGAAAACATTCCTTTTTATAGCACTGACTTGAAGGTTTTGTACTGTAGTCAAGTTTTATGACTTCACTTGCATCTGTGCTCTTGTTTGATGTTTTCTTAATATTATTTTTCTGTTCTTTGTGTACAAGAAAAAGTAACTAGGCCTGCTTAGATCACCTTTATTAATGAGTAGAAAGTAAGGGCAGGGAGTGACATTTATCTGGAGTGATTACTTTCTGACCAGCTATTGATGATAATGAGCTAAAGGATTATTAATATATTTAACTGTTAGGATCTTTGTCATCACTTAACACATGGTTACAGAAATTAGTCTTTGCAGTTGCATGTCCAGTATTTTGTTTTATTATTGCAGTTGGTACTGTGTGAAAATAAGCTGAATTCTCAGGCTGTTTTTGAAGAGCAAATGGTTATCAAAAACTGTCTTTTAATGGCATTAAAACTACATTGCTCTGGTATATGTTGTTTGAAATGAAATGTTAGTGTTCACCTTCCCTTCAGACTTTGGTTTTGTTTCTTAGGTTGCACGTCTTCAAAAAATCCCTGATGGTGACAATGAGACAATGATTCCTGTACTGTCTTCAAAAAAAGCCAGTGAATTGCCAGTTGATGAAGTTGCAAGCATTCTGCAAGTAAGTGATTTTGTATCTCGTAAGAATGCTCTGATGTTACCAAACAATAAGTTTGATATTCTTAAGCAGAGATCTTGTCATTGAAAGTCTATGCTTTGTCACGCAGTTTGATATTAACTGTTGTCTGCTTCTAAAAGCATGTTGATTTTTAAATTGTTACTCAAAATGCTGTAATCTCTAATGTTTTCAAAATAATCAAGTTTTCTGGAGGGGAGTTGAGATTCGACTTGAAAATGGTCAGATTTCTGTATGCTTTGAAGATTGCTTTTTGTTAATAACACTCCTAGAGTCAGTCTTCCCATAAAATTCTGCTCTGTTTTTCATAGCAATTGCTTCCATTTCTCTAAGGAATCCTTAACGTCCTTAATTTATTTCGGTAGCCCCCCTTTTAAGTGGAGGAACAGGATTGAGAAAGCTACCCATTGACAGATTTACGAACCACTGAATCTGGGTTAATTTTCGTGATAGATGATATTTTTTGATTTTCTGTATGCTTGACTGCTTGAGGAGTACACCATGATAAATGTTGGTCACTGACAACTCCAGACTTCGAAGCTACTTCTGTGGCATTTGGCCGCATAACTGAACTCCTGACATAATCCTCAAGAGTCTGAACTATGCCTGTAGTTTGGCTTGCTGAAGAGTTTCCTGCAGAGAAGATCAACAATAATTTCGAGATACGAAACAGCATCTGCTTCTGTAGTTCTGTGAATTTTTTGTTGAAGTACTCTTAAGTACTGCCAAATAGAGTTTTAAAATAATAGTGGTTTTATTATTTATTTATCTATTATTTATTAGCTTTTATTGTCTTACAAACATGAGTACTAAGTTTGTTTTTCTGATATTGGCCACCTTTCTATAATCTAAGGCTATATATTTTGGTGTTGAAATTTTATTTTGAAGTCTAGCTTACCAGTATAATTGCTGACTGTGTTATTCTTTGCGTCTTTTAATAGGCGAATCTTCAGAATGGCTTAAAAAACTGTGAAGTTTGTCATAGACGGGCATTCCATGGATGGAATGAATTTGATATTAGTGAAGATGAACCACTGTGGAAAAAATATATTTCCCAGGTTACAATTTTTGCCCTTTCTACTTTTTGGTTTTAATACTTGTCACTAGTTTTGCTCTTTATTACTGAGCTTTTATGTGCATGAACATATTCTGATTAAAGTGGGGAAACTCTAACAGAATAGGAGATTGTGACTTTTATAATTTGTATCTAATTTACCTATCGTAAAAGCTTTTAATTGGGTACATGTCAGTGTTTTAATCACAATTTGTTCTTCAATATATGTTCATAACTAGTCAAAGGGTACCAATCGTAACTAGCATGAGGGCTGGAGAAGCAGAATAAAGTTCCCTGTAGGCAAAGGCTTGAGCATGGATCAAGGTCAGACACACGTGCTTAGAACTGTTGGTAAATATTTAAATGGAACATGAAGTAGGGATAACTTGACAGACAAAGGAAATTTTATGAAGCAAAACCGCTGCCTTTGAACTGAGGGTGGGATATGGGCCAGCCTTGATTCTGGTGTTAAGAAGGACTGGCGAAAGTAAAGTGTCAATTTTTTTCCTATCAGTGTGATTTTTTTAATATATTCTTTTATATATATATATATATATATATATATATAAAATATACATACACACACACACACATATATATATACACACATATGTATGAGCATGTGTGGCTTTTCAGAATGGTGTGAAAGTATCAATACTTTCTCCTGTCTCACCCCCCACCCCATCCTCCAGCTACACAAGATATTTACAGCAACTTTTCACACAGCTGATTTTTCTAATTTATTTTTAATGTTAACCACTCTGGTCCGTATTTCCTGCACGTTATCTGAGCAGCAGTCCAGTTATGTTCTAAAGTAAACCTTGAAGTAGTAGGTGGTTAATTTTAGAGAAACTGTTTTACTTGGGAGTGACTAAAAAGATTGTCAGCACTGGGCTGGTGGGAACATACTAGCTGTCTTCTGGCATTAATGCTTTATTTTACCACGTGTAGTGTCAAATTAGTCAGATGCATCAGAACACTTCTAACATGTATTATCTAAGTCTATTTTAGTTAGGATTTATTAAGATGCATATTTGGTTTGAATGTGCTTATCGTGTGCTGTTAGAACGTTCTTTGCTTAGTTGTAGGAATGTTCTTTTTGGTAAGATTTCTCAAAAAAATGGCCATGTTAGCAACCAGTTGTCATGTAGAAGCAAGATCCTTTATATTGGTCTTAGAAATCTGAGTAAACTGTATGATCTGAAAGGAAAATTTTTGTCTTGTGAAACAAAACCCAACAAATTGAACGTTATGAAATACAGTGCTGACTTGATAATGATCACTTTCTGGGAACAGGGTCAGCTTGTTACCTCAAGGGCATTTTGGATATATTTCAGGTTTCTTTTTGTGTGTTTAAATACAGTACAAACAAATACAGGACATTATTATTGTTACTTTAGATGCAAATCAAGAAATGTAAGGAACACTGTTCTCCTGTTATGTATTCAGTATGGGCTACTCAAGGACTTTGATATTTAGAAAAAACCTCAAGTAAAATCTGAACTGTACAGAATCAGCTTTTGTTTGCACTGGTAGGTTAGAAATATTTTAATGATAGAATAATATGTTCAAAAAATAGCTCAGATGTGCTTTGAGATGTAGACAAAACAAGTCAAGAGTATTGCTGAATTACTGTTCTGTTTCATTTCAGTTTAAAAATCCCCTTATTATGCTTCTCCTGGCATCTGCAGTCATCAGTGTTTTAATGCATCAGTTTGATGATGCTGTCAGTATCACTGTGGTAAGGAACTAAAATTTTATCATCTCTGAGAGTATTTCTGAATGTGCGACCACATATGCTTTCAACATCGCATGAATACCAGTGTGGGATGGTGTCATTTGATTCTAATTAATGAATTTGATTTGTATGCTGTCATTAAATCTGTTAAGCTTGTGACTGGATTTGGTTTTTTTCTTAACTGCTAGCAGTAATATGTACCAAAATACATCATCTGTTAGTTATTTGGCTGCATCTTTACGCTTCCGTTGATGGTTGAAATACCTGTCTTTAGGTGTTTGTTCTGAGGAACAAATTTTGGTGTCTTCTATGTAATTTTTGTCTTAAATTATGCTTTAATTTCAAATTGAAATGAACATAAGCCTTCTATGAATTTACTTGAAAGAAGTAATCTTTTAAAACATGAAAAAGAAATGTAACCTGAACCCTCTAGAAGTAGCAAAAGGAAGGTAGAAGTTGAAATTATGGGTTTTTTTTTGTAGAAGTTTGCAGTTAAATAGGGTGCTGAACTTGTGAGCAAATATAGTACCGATAAATATTTGTCATTGAAAGTGACACAGAGAACAAAATATTAATGCTTTTGACCTCTTCGGGGTGATAGGTGATAAAACTGAAAATAGGGATTTCTGCATGATTAGGGGCAAGTTATGGCTGCTTTTTGCCTCGACTAATCTCTGAACTCTTTGTGTTTGAGTTTTATTTTTGTAATTAATTCAAGATAACTGGAGGTTTGCTCCTAACCCTTCTGATTCTGTAGAAAATTTATCTTCCAAAGAAAACTACACGGTGTGGCTTCTTCAAGAAAAAAAACCATGCAATTTTGAATTTGAATATAGTGTTAGTTTGGAATGGTCTGTTGCGTTTGTAAGTCTGATTTAAGTTAAGTATTGTATTATGAAATTTATTGTTGTGGCTGAAAGTTGAATTATTTCATGTTTTTCATGGTTAGTGCTCTTAAGTCTTATTTCCTAACCCTCTTATGCAAGGCAATGAGAAAAGAACAAGGCAATTAGTGTGAGTAGTAATTTCTGCATTCTGTGCTACAACCTGAGAAGAATATTGAACATGAGCATTGGTAGAGGTGTCTTAAAACATGGAGAAAAATGCGGTTGAGTTAAAGTTCGTCAGCTGTGCTTTTGGTATAACGTCTGACTAACCTACAATTTAGTCTTGTTTTTATTAATACATACTTTTTCCCCTAGTGAATATTTGCTTTACTTCATTTTCAGATTATAGCGTAATTTTTCTGTGACTGTACATTTGTGCTCAGAGCCTTAGCAACAAAACTAATTTTCTGCCAAAGATCAATGACATTTATTTTGGTGGCAGTGCTGGCTTGAGCAGCTTTTGCCGTCTTTTTTAGCTCTGCTGATATAAATGTATCGTAAAACTTTTGATCTGGACTGGGAACTGATGAAAACTTGAAAAAAAATGATTTACAGACCTTTTCCCATTTGGGGGTTATTTGGCTTCTTAATGGAAGCCATTGCACGTAGACACAAGCAGAGAGGCTGATGTGAGGCTGGGAATGCAAATCTCTGTCAGGTAGCAGGAACTGTAGAAGATAATATTGCCTCCAATAGAAACCTATGTAGCTGCAGTGAAAATATTCCATGGTAAGGTGGAATATATATAGTTATTTCCTAATATTCAGTTGATGATGCTAATCACAAATAAGGCAGATGTACTGGATTCATTAGTGATTTTTCTCCTGGAAAATAGTAATATCTTGATTATTTTTTAGTAGTTGCAGTGTGTACTTTAAAGTCTTAATTAATGGATGTTGTGTTGTGGTTCTTTTAAGAAATCAGTGTAACAACTCAATTTGAATAACAAATTCAATTAACGTAATAAAAATCCATTTGAGAATGTGTTGAAGGGGAAGATGACACTCACTTTACACAAAGTAGATCTTTGTTACTTCCTGTGGTAGGTTTTTTCCATTCACTCACTTTCACATCACGTGCTTAGAACCTCCGTGGTGTTTATGTTGATGCGTTGTGACCAGAGTTGTGAGTGAAATGGGGACTATGAAGGTCTGCTATTGAGGCCTTAGTTCTTATCTTGGATTATTCCTGATGAGCAGGTTTGTTTGTTTTCTTTTTTTGTTTGGGATTTCTGGGACCTTGGCTTTTTGGAGCATAACCAGTGTGCTGTCTCACTCGTCGGGAGTCTTGGACAGAGTGCTTGAGTCTCGTTCTCCTCTTGTTTTCCCCTTTCTGCAATATTTTATGGCTCCAGACCTGTTCTTCAGCTTGCTACCTTACCTCTAGTCTTCATCCTTAGTCCTTCTGTTATCTGGTTATTTGAATAAAACCACAGCTGGTTAGCATGTAATTCCTTTAAACTTTATTCTCTTCACAGAGAACACCATTCACACTTCGTGCAGACAAATTTTTCTGTTTATATCATAGATCTCTCTCCAGTGCTGCCTCTTGCTCTTTAGAAACATAGAGCAGAGGAAGTTTTTCTTCAATACTGCTCTCTAGTTATTCAACTTATTTATAGTAAAATAAGGTTATTGAGTTCTTGGACATCACTACAGCAGACGTAAGTAGGTAATGGCATCACTTTCATAACAGACCGGAGGGAAAAAGAGTGATTTTTAACATGAAGCAGTTTGTTTCCAAATCATATTGCTTACTTTTATGGCCATTTGGAATTCTTTTATCTCACATACTTTTGTTTCCTTGCAGGCAATACTCATTGTTGTTACAGTTGCCTTCGTTCAGGTAAGACAGCGCTTGTCCAAGTAAGATTATTGCTCTTATGTAAACTATTTATAAGACTGAAGTAGTTGTCTTGATGCATTGTGCTGTGAATGGTTAAGTAAAGAGCTCTGTGCTTTCATCTAACTCTTTTGCCTTTTCTAAAGTGTGTGATTTGTCCTGCTTTAACTACATTGACATTTATGCGTCTATATGGGTATTATACTCAGCCATAAAAGAGTACTTGTAAAGAAGCACTCAGAATAAACAACATTGAACTGCTTTTAAATATTTAACTTCATATAAAGTGTACTTCTGGCTTGAATTTTGTACAGAAATTTTACAAAAAGTAATAGTTATCTTTAAGTAATTTTCTAAATAATGATTTTTTTTTTTCATTCTATAGATACACAGCTATACTCAGTGTGTGCCTAAACCAAAATTGCTTTGTGTTTGTGCATTCTGTCTTTGTTTACCCTGATTCTGTAATCTGTTGAGCTATAGATGACTTGTGATATTTTAGTTCTCCTGAGGCTCAGAGCATGAACACAATATTTTTGATACTAACCCATTAAACTGCAGAACTTAATAAAGTGTCTGATCCCTGAGTTTAGAAGCATTACTGCAAGTATTACAAAGCCCTGAAGATATTGAAGGAAAATGTAAAGGACCTCTACTATTCTTTCAGAAGAAATGCATGTAGGCAAATTCTTAAATCTGTACATTTTTCAGTGTTTGGACGGTATTTGCTTTTTAAAGTACCTAATATAGAACTGTTGAAGGGAATCTCTTATCTGATTGGAATATTACTTTAATACAACTTTGCTAATAAGATAAATATCAGTACATTTAGCTATATCTTATTGTTGTTTAACTTTTGCTTGTTTTTAAAATATTATCTGCTTTATTTTTTAATGTCTCCGCAGGAGTACAGATCAGAAAAGTCTCTTGAGGAGCTTAGTAAACTTGTGCCTCCAGAATGCCATTGGTATGGAATTGTTTGTCCTTTCAGTTCTAAATTAAGTCATATTAAATTCAATCTGAAATTAGTAAACCAAAAAGGTTTTAATGAACTTTGTGCCTTTATGCGAAGCTGTTATGCTGACACAGAAGGCGCTTTGCTTTTGCGCATTTTAAAGACTGTTGTATGGGCCTGAAACATTACCCCACCTTGTTGCCCCTCATCACTTCAAATGATACTACTAATGTGTAACTTCTGAGAAACAAGCAGCAAAACAGAAATGGTATTTTGCTGCAACCGGTAACTCTGAACACTGCAGTGCATAATAAACAGTGTGAATGCTTTTATTTGACAAAATGCCAGGAAAGATGTTCTTGTGCACTTCATGTTGTTACCTACAGTGTACGGGAAGGCAGAGTGGAACACACACTTGCAAGAGATTTAGTCCCAGGTGATACAGTCTGCCTGTCAGTTGGAGACAGAGTTCCGGCTGATCTACGATTATTTGAGGTATATACCTAATATTGCTTTTATATTTAATAACATTTTTGGGACAGAGGGGAGAAGATGACCACTGCATAATGAAGTACAATAAGTTTTATTGTTGGAATTCACAACTGTCTAGATTAAAATTTTGAAATAATTCAGTTCCCAAATGTAACTGTGGATTCTTAACAATATATGTAGTTTCTGGTTACAGGACATGAAAGAAAAAAAATTTCCAATCTATGTAGTAATGCATTTTTAAAAATTGTGGTTGAGTACTTTTTCTCTATGTTAAGCATGTTGTAGCATAATTGTTTTTACTCTGAATTATAAGATATTTTGGCAGCTTGTGCAGATGCTTTTGAGTCTTCATTTGCATTAATCTCTAGGGTATAGTTTCAGTGTTCTCTGATAATGGAGTATTAGAAAAATGGTGAAATCATGCCAGTGTAATCTTTTCTCCCAGGCACTTTTTCATCAGTGTGTGTTATGTCTTCTAGTTTATTAAATATTTGATTTATAATATTAGCACTGCTCTAAGTGCTCAAGTTGAAGCAAGAGCACTATAATAGTACTTGCAGATTCTCTAAAAATGGAGTGTATGTATATTCATCTGGCTTTTGATAGTTTTGGTTGAATGGTGTCACGTTACTTTTCTGTCAGATTGGGCATCCTCAGGTTGCCCAATATCTGGGCTATCTAGCATGTTAAACTAATTTCTGGATATGATGAGCTGTATAGCCACAAATGATACTGGATTAATCAGTGCTCATTTTGTAGACAAAACCCAAATGAGCCAGTTTCTGGGACACATTTGTGGCACTCCTGAGAAATTTGCCTGTATCATCTGTTGTTAACCCCTGCAGTGTAGTTAGCATTTGAGTGGGTTTGGCTTTTGTGGCTGCAAACACTTTTCTCCTTTCCCCACAATTGTGTACTCTCTGCATTGATATGAAACTGCTGTTGCAGCAGCAGCTACGTTCTTGCTTGTAAGCTTATAACATGCTATGATAACAGCAGGGTTGGACCTCTTACAAAGTAAAGCAGAAGGGGAATTTGAAGTTTCTCAGCTGTCTGTAGCCCTACACCAGATGAAAATTTGTGCCATGCTTTACTCTCGCAGATAATTGGAAAATAAGAACATATAATCTTATTTTCGTCTTCTCTCTACTGGGTATTGTTATGGAGTAGCAGGTTTAAAAAAATAAATGGAAATAATCTATTCAGATAAAGACTAGATCTCTTCAGTATATTTGGAGTGATGCTGTCCTAGAAAATTGTAGAAATGGTAATTAGGCACTGTTTACTTTCTGAACCCTTTCATACATGTGAGAAGAAGTTTCTTCACCAGTCTAATCTTGGGAGAGCAATCTTATTTTCCAAAATGTATTTGAGGACTTTTTCTGGCTTGAAGTTTTCTGTATGTTAATGAGTGGTCCCATCAAGTTTTATGGTAATCTTCTCTACAGCCAAAATATTACATTGAGAACTACTGTACATAATAACAGTGTAGGCTTTGAACACAGTTCCTTTTGGTAGTGATGATAAATGTCTCAGAGCTCATGGCTAAATCTGAATAGTAGCAAAGTGGTATCTTCATGCTGTTTCAACTTGGAGTCTGAGGAATACATCAGAAATTAAAAATATAGAACTTTCTGGAGTTAATGATTCTTTATGACTTTGAAAGATTCATTGCAGTTTTTGACAAGTGTGCCTTTTCCTTTATTAGTACAGCATCTGTCTTTTAAAAATGGGTACTGCACTGATATCTATTTGAGACAATAGCAGGAATTAGAGGGATTTGACTAATTAGAAAGCACTTCACTGAAGATACTATCCTCTTTTAACATTGACTACATTATTTTTGATCTAGCATTCTGTGTTGCTTTTGTTGTCCAGGTAGAACTGGAGTACATCAGAGTTATCATACTACTTGAAAAACAAACAAATGAAAAACGGCCTCACAAAAACAAGCAAAAACCACCAAGAAATCCCCACAACTCAAACCTCAGGACAATATGCTATAGTGTAGTGGTACCGAGTACAGTGTAACTGGTTCTTGTTTACTCTTTGCAAGTGATATCCTTTAAAGAGATTTGGCAGTTGAGTTTTTTATTATGCATCCATCAACACTGGTTTTTGTTAGAAGGTTATCTAGAAGTTTAGTGATATGGTCGCCAATAGTAGCTTTATACTTTTTAATAATGCAAAATTATTTTACTCAGATTTTGTCAACAGAATTTTATGATTCAGACTTTGTGTTCAAGACTCACTTAAATCAGCAGATTAATACATAAGAATTGATGTCAGCTGAGGAAAGACTTTTTTTCAATGTGTATTTTGATAAGTTTTGTTGATGTTGTTTTGGATTATATTTAGACAACACAAATTTTACTTTCTTCATATATCAGCTGATTAATATGGACTAACTAATTTTTAACTTTTCCTTCTCTACCTGTCCCCACATGCTAAAAAAAACCCACAAAAGGAGAACCTAAAACAAAAAAAGGCAGCTTCTGGTCCTCTGGTCTACCTGACAGTTGCCTGAATAACGTTTTCCCTATAGAGACTTTGTGAACAAAACCCACTATGAAGTAAATGTTTTGTTAGCAAGTTCTTATTGGACCACTATAGGAGCAAGTGGACAGAGGAAGAGTTGGGAGGATAATGTGTATGTGCACTTACATTCCCAGTTAATTATTTTGTTTGGTGACAGAACACATCACAGTTTGCAACCTCCTGACTGTTTTATAGAAAAACAGTCATGAATGCAAAATTATGAGTAAACTTTGACTCTTCAAAGTGAGAGCTCGTTGCAGTGCTGCAACATTCTCCAGGAGTGCTTGTTGCCTTGCTGATTCTTAAAATATGGTCGATATTTGACATGGCTTCTTATCACACAAATAAATTGGATGTATTTTTAATGGTCAAAATTGGAAAACTTCTAGCTACTTACAAAGGATTGTAATGCTTTCTACTTAATCCTTGTATTTTGTTTCCAAAGGCTGTGGACCTTTCTATTGATGAATCCAGTCTCACAGGTGAGACGGCTCCTTGCTCTAAATCCACAGCTCCTCAGCCAGCAGCAACCAATGGAGACCTCACTTCCAGGAGCAATATTGCTTTCATGGGAACATTGGTCAGATGTGGAAAAGCAAAGGTAAAATCATTACTGATAGGGAAGAATATTTCCCATGTTTCAACTATTTGAAGGCAGTTCTTATTTTCAAAGTCCACCTATCAATTGAGAAATGTAGAATCGTAGAATCATTTCAGTTGGAAGAGACCCTCAGGATCATCGAGTCCAACCATAACCTAACCTAACTAGCACTAAACCATGTCGCTTACTGTAATGACTACATATATTTTGCATTTTCTGAAGCAACAGATATGGAATAGAGATAGAAATTTTTACTGGAAATATGGAAGACTTTCCTGTGATACCCTGCAGAACTTTTCTCATTGGTGCTTTTGCAGACACTGGTTTAAAAATGAAACGAATCTACGGTCAGGAGAGCTCTAATTTATAGGGAGCAGATGATGTGAAACTTCTGTCCAGGATGTGATATTTTGCTTCTAGAACCACATTAACGTGTTTGAAAATCTGTAACTGAAAATACAGTTGAGGCCAGTGCTACACAAGTGTTACCATGTTTGAGTTTTGTTACTGATACTTACTAAATACTTTAGCAACGCACAGAAGAGCAGTTTGTTTCACAGAGGCAAAATCTTTCTTAGCAAAAATATTTCCCACTTGTGGCAAGAATTTTATAAACAAAGCTAACAAAATCGTAGCAGGCTAAATGGCATTTTCCAACTGTTTGACTAAAAGTTGTCAAGAGAAACCACTAACATTAAAATTAAACTTCAGGAATGGATTTGCTTTATTTTTGTGTGTTTGTTTGGTTTTTTTAGGGGATAGTTATTGGAACAGGAGAAAACTCTGAATTTGGGGAGGTTTTTAAAATGATGCAAGCAGAAGAGGTAAGAGTGAATATTTAGCAGCAGAGATATATTTTATAAGTGTATATTTCATTCATTAAAACTTTGAATTTATTACATAGAAACTTAGTTAAACTTAATTACCTGGCTTTTAATAATTTTCTTTAGTGAAACAAATTTTGGCTTTTGAATGTGAAAGTAGTGATTAAGTGCAACAAAATATCTATAGCTGACCTAAAAATATTAACTGTGGAAATAATACTCTGCACCTTTTCAGTGGAACAGATCTCATTACAACTTGTGGAAGGATGTTTTTTTCCAGGTGTAACTACTTTCGTGCAAAAGATAGATTTGTGTATGATAGATTTGTGTGCTGCATGCACAGGACTGTGTTTTCCCTTGATGAGCAGTGTACTTCAGGGTTACACGTGTGTCTCCTGCTGCTTCATGATCTCTACCTTATCATTTTATAAGCTCCTTTTGGCTCAGACTCCCCCAGTGATTTTTCTTTATTGCAGTGCATTGATCCATATGGGAATATTCAGGCTCTTGAGTGCTTTGTGTATCTGGGGCCTTCCAGCTGCTTCTCTGGCTGCCTCCCCAGTGTAGGGTCATAAGGACACAGTCTATCTCCAGCTGTCAGGACATGGTCAGGCATAGTATGGGCAGTACTTTGTTTTCTGGAGATATACATTTCTGAAATCTATCGAAACAAAGCAACTAAGGGCATTAAATGCATCAGCCAGGAGTGCATCACCAACCCAATGCTGTTGGCTGCAGTGCCTTGCTGCACCTTTGAAGGGAATACTGCTCTCCAGTCACCAAAGTGGAATCTACTTTAGTAGACATGTGAGGAAAATATGGTCATCTGCTCAGTAGTATTTAGTTTGTATTATAACAAGAGTAATTATTAATGAGAAAAAAACCAAAACAAAACAAACCAACACCCTATGTGAGCATTCTACATCAACAACATTCTGAAATATCAGAGTATTATAGGGTTATTTTTGATGTTTATATTACAATAAACTGATTTTTAATGTGAATCAAACTTTATATCAGCTTTCTCATATAGAGTGTATGCACTTTTTTCATAACTTGTTGAACAGATTTCATAATGACCCTGTTTTCCTTTTTTTAAACTTTTTTGCCGTGCTTTCTATACTGTAGTCTGCTCCACATAGTTATTAAAGATCCCAAGCTTACTGACACCCAGTGTGAAAATCCACTTTCCTCTTTTCATTTGTTTTTAAAATAATTTGCTTTGTGTCCTCTCCTCCTTTCTATGCCTTTTTTTTTTTTTTTGGCACTAGAATGTCTAAATATTTCCATAGCTTTCTATTTGGCTAAAATTAATTTTCTGCAAATGATTAACAAATTCCTTCTGAGATATACTTGGCCTTCCAGGGCACGAATGCCTCAGTCTTGAAAAGTCAGTTTTATTCTTGCTATCAAGAACATTTTGATCTTGGAAGAAGTGCTTTTAGTCAGCGTGACTTTTTTTTTTCCCATAACATCTTTCATATGACCTTTTGTATTAGAATTGCTGTAGACATCATGAAGCTCCACAATAATATTTCTAAGAAATTTTTCATTTAATTGACGTATTCTGGAATCTTCCTGAATTCTACACAAGAATGGAACAGAGTTGTTTGTTTTCATACAGTAAATATATGGAGACACAGGGTATAACGGCATCTCATTAACTGACAATGTCTTGAAATTTGTACATTTGAAGTAATATGTGATCTAGTTAATGTTTTTTAACCTATGCTTGTTAACTGCTATGTGTTTACTGTTCATCAAGGCTCCAAAGACACCTCTACAGAAGAGCATGGATCTCTTGGGAAAACAGCTTTCCTTGTATTCCTTTGGTATAATAGGTAAGAGAATATATGTAAAGGAATTACAGATTATTATATAACTGAAACTAACTTGGAAGGTTTGATCACTTTCTAAAAAATATTTTGGCACTTCAATTTATTTGTCACTTTGAGTTCATGCTGCCAATTATCTGGAGATTACTAATGCGACGTAACTTTCATCATAAGGGTGTTTACTTGCTTCTTTCTGCAAACATGCTTTTCTGACTTAGTTTTTGTCTTCTAAATGCTTCCTTTTGAATTGCAGTGTGTCTTGTGTTATGATTCAAGGTGTGCATGACTGTAGTATCTCACTGCTGGTGTGATTGGGCAACTTGACTGACAGAAACTTTCTTCACCTTTGCCATATTAATGGAATTTGAATAATGGATTTTTTTAGGTAATGCAATGATAAGATTGGTTTTGGCTATTTGAGTTCTTTTTCTTGTCCCCATGAGGCTACAGTACGTGTTGATTTTATATTTATCCTGACAACTGTTTTCTTTATAGGAGTTATTATGCTGGTTGGTTGGTTGCAAGGAAAGCATATCCTTGATATGTTCACAATTGGTGTGAGGTAAGATTTTTGCTTTTAAGTAGTGTAGCTCATGCATTACAGCAAGTGTCTGAAAGCTAGTGATGTATATTATAATATACTTGAACACAGACTCTGCTTTTAAGTTCACATAAGTAATTCAAAATGAAAACAGGCTTTGCTCTGTAAAAAAGCCAATTCATACTCATTTTTATTGATACAATATGTTATTGTCAAGTCTCTTAAACAGTGCATTTGTATGGTGATTTCGGAGTGTCTTGTGGAACATCTGCAAACAGACAATATAGTTGTACAGTTTGAATTTCTGTCACTGAGTCACTAAAGTAAATGTAATTTTCTAAGTGGCATCAGACAAAACTAAGTTACTACAAGCCTTATCATGTAGTTCATTAGCTCATTTTCTAGCATATTGTAGAAACTGAATCCCAGGGTGTTGCCATCTGAGAGTAACACTGAATTTAGATGATCTAATCTGTACTCTTAGAAAAGTTGCTGAGTTGCTAATTACACGGGCAGTGCATAAGGCACAAGTGTTTCTTTAAATGACAGGATCAGACTCCGGAGATTTACCCTTTTGGGAAAGGGGAGGAAAAAATCACGAGGAACTGCATCTTTGAAAATGTATAATTAGTTATTGTGATCTTGTTTACACTGTTGTTTGTTTGTTTGTTTTTTAAATGACCTTCTGTGGCATTCCTGCCCTTAGCTTGCTGCCACATGGTGATGTGGCAGTGACAGCTGTGGATCAGGCGTCACTTGAAGCGGTGGCATTTCCCAGTTGTGTTTAGTGCTGACCACACTTACTCTTCACAATCTGGGCTGCTTTGCACAGTCCTGATTAGTGTTTTGTGTAGGCAAAACAGATGTACAATTGATTTCTCCCTCTCCTCCAATTTTTCCTCATACTTTTTCATGAGTAGAAATGTCTGATTTGTCGCATTTTTTTCCGGTCTTCAGTGTGTATCCTGTAATGAGTGGTACACAACTAGAATCATATGGCAGCTGCCTCCGTTCTGTTGTGACCTCAATGAGCAGGCAGCTACAGGAATAGTGTTCTGAAGTGTGAATGTTATCATTACTGTGTATTCATGTATGATGTTCTAAGGCAAGGTTTGTGTATTTACTTCTGTTACAGCTTGGCTGTAGCTGCGATCCCTGAAGGACTCCCAATTGTGGTAACAGTGACACTGGCCCTCGGTGTGATGAGAATGGTGAAGAAACGGGCTATTGTAAAAAAACTGCCCATTGTTGAAACTTTAGGTATGACTAGACTAACTTAGACTATTTTGATATAAATGTTAGGAAGTGAGCACAAATATTGATGACTAATGGTTACAATAATGCAGGTATTCCTATTTTGCTATCAATGTGGTGGTATCTTTAAAACATTCATAAATTGCATGCATTTTACGCAGAATTTGGGTATATGTTTTTGTGGGCCCTGTAACTATGCTCTTTTTACTGAGATAAACTGCCAAATAATAGTGTGTCACACTAGCAATACTCTAAACTGCAGAGTGATTGGATGTATGGAGTACTCTGTACTTGTTTGCACTAAGATGTTCTTGTTTAAAAGGCTTGTAAAATGTATTTTAAACGAAATTTTTGGTGTAAATTCAGGAATGATACTGACAGTTGCAAGGAAATCTAAGCTTGAATATTAGAAAAAGCTCTGTAATCATAATGCACCTTCAGGATGTTATGCTGCTCATATTAAAACTTATAATAATTTTAAATCATAAAAGCTTAAAAACATTCTGTACACGGTTTCAGCTTTGAAACATGTAAAGCACATGGAAAAGAAATGGAAATAAGTTAATAATTCTGCTGCATTTTAATTTCTTTTTGCATTTGAAGACTGGAAATATTTTTTTCTAGTGCCTCTAGCAGAGTTTCATTAGTGTTGTGAGGTGGGCTTTTTTTCTTTGGTTTTTGCAATTCCTGCTACCGTGTCCAGAAAGTCAAGATACTGCAACACTCAAAATATTATTTTCCCGAGTTAAAAAGGCACATACATTTTCCACATTTCTGTAATCTTTTCACACTTACTAAAATTTGCAAGTTTAGTAGTAAGTTGTGCTTTTTTGTGACAAAAGTGTTGTGGTTAGTGTCAGATGTGCTTTTTGATAAAGAATGACTGCTGTAAAGCAGGCTGGTAGCTTCCCTGCTCACCAGGAGCTGCAATTGAGATTTCAGTAATGTAGTTTGAGATACAATGAAATAAAGTGAAGGGGAGAGGTAGTGAATGGAAGCATTTCAGACCAGTTGTGCATTTGGGATTTTAATTAGTGGGGGTTTTATTTATTTATTTATTGGACAAACTTGCAAAGAATCTTGTAGAGCTCTTCATTAGTTGAAAATTGGCTGTCTTTGTTAAGTTCCGTTTTGTGTTTTTCACAAAGACAGCTGCAGTGTATTTCTAGAAATTTGCTTGTCTTCAATACTTTTGTTCTTGTTACATTGTTCTAAACAAGCATTGTCTTATAAATGTTAATTGGTTATTTCAGGTTGTTGCAATGTAATTTGTTCAGATAAAACTGGAACTCTGACAAAGAATGAAATGACTGTTACTCATATTTTTACTTCAGATGGGCAGCATGCTGAGGTATGTAGTGAGAACTTTATGTTGGTAACATAAATTTTATAGGCTTGCAACAGGAAAATTGCCTCAACTTTCTGTACTGAATAAAAGCCACAATCTCTCAACTTGTCTTTGTACTGCGTCTCAGCATCTGCCTTTTATTGTGATATACAGACACTGAGAGATTTAAGAACTTAATAATATGAAAAATTCTCCTGTAGTCAGAAAAGGCCTAGATATCATAGCTCAAAAACTGCAACACTAAATAAACTGGAGGACAGAATTAGCTGGTTGTGGAGGAACAGGAATTTGATGCAACAAAATCAGCTTTAACTGATGCGTTACCTGCAGTATACTCAAGCATGTTTCAGCTGATACACACAACAAAGTAAAAAGGAAAATTCACAGTATCACAGTATCACAGTATGTTTGGGATTGGAAGGGACCTCAAAAGATCAATCCCCCTGCTGGAGCAGGAACACCTAGGTGAGGTCGCACAGGAACATGTCCAGGCGGGTTTTGAATGTCTCCAGAGAAGGAGACTCCACAACCTCCCTGGGCAGCCTGTTCCAGTGCTCTGGCACCCTCACTGAGAAGAAGTTTCTTCTCATATTTAAGTAGAACCTTTTGTGTTCCAGTTTGTCCCCATTGCCCCTTGTCTTATCATTGGTTGTCACCGAGAAGAGCCTGGCTCCATCCTCATGACACTCACCTTTTACATATTTATAAACATCAATGAGGTCACCCCTCAGTCTCCTCTTCTCCAAGCTAAAGAGACCCAGCTCCCTCAGCCTTTCCTCATAAGGGAGATGCTCCACTCCCTTCATCATCTTTGTTGCCCTGCGCTGGGCTCTTTCCAGCAGTTCCCTGTCCTTCTGGAACTGAGGGGCCCAGAAGGAGGATCCATTCACTCTGGGTAAAATCAGTCATTATGAATGGCCTTTTTAAAGTTTTCAGTAGTTCATAGTGAAAAGCTGAGATGAAAACAGTTTATGAACTTGGCAAACATTACATTGCATACTGCCTTTGGCTGTTTGTCTTGCAGGTTACTGGAGTAGGTTATAACAGGTTTGGAGAAGTAATGCTCGATGGTGAAGTTATTCATGGTTATAACAACCCATCCATTAGCAAAATTGTTGAGGTAAGATCTTGGCACAGGGAAGTGAGTTTTAATTCATGATGTAGCATAAGAGCTTTGTATAGCATTTAATTTGTGTTCTGTTTTCTCCCCTTTCCTTCCTCATCTTTTAGGCCGGTTGCGTGTGCAATGATGCTTTGATTAGGAACAACACGTTAATGGGGAAGCCGACAGAAGGGGCTTTAATCGCGCTTGCTATGAAGGTGCGTACTTGATGGTGCTTTTTGAATTCATGGCAGGTGGGAATTGTGTAGAAATAGGTTTTGGGTGTTTTTTCTCATTTTCTTCTCCTTTGGGACTCGTATGTTTGTATTGCAACTGCTGATGTCTTATGTTTGTTATCTGTGGGAAATCTTTGGATGTTTGGAAAGAGAAGAGAAAATTGTTTAGAACTAAAATAAAATATTTTAATATTTTTACACTTAGTACTATCATTTTGCCTGCCACAAGCTATGCTATCTGTTGAATATTGATTGTGCCGTCTCTTTCCCAGATCTCATCAGAAGCAGTAAGAAGTTGATAACTGATGTATTAGTGGTGACTACGGCATTTATAGTGCCCCTTAAGTGTGGGGCACAGGTAGTTTGAATTGTGGACACTGGTTAAATGTTTTGTTGGTTTGCTTTTTTTATAATGCTGTGACACACCATTACAGTTACTGAGAAATGTGGCAAGGCATCTTAGCACTTCATTTCTTTTATGTGATGGTGAATGAACTCATAAAAGCATTGCAAGGTGAATGCATTACAGTATTTCTCTCCCTGCGTAACTAAGACCTGAGATGTATCCGTCTTCTTGCTGAGACCCATTCCAAGTCCTCAGTCTTTGACTGGAAAGGGCTAGAATTACATTATTTTGGCAAGAGCCCGTAGAAACTGAGAAGAACAGGAGTCACATCACATCAGTTCACATCTGGAAAGGGAGGTAGTGAAGGAGTTGTGAAGCTCTCTTTTGTACTGAGAATGACTTAGGGCAGGCTGCTGCTTCTGCAGCTGCTTTGATTGGCACTTTCTCTGCACTTGGTTAAGGGTAGAGCACAGAATGCTGAGAGTTGCATCAGGGTGGGGAGAAAACAGCATTCAGAATGAAATGCCCTTTGTCTGGAGTCTTCATGGGTAGTTTCAGATTAAATGTTCGGGTGATTGCGATGACTAAAAAAAAGTCATCTCAGGTTGAATCATTTAAATTTAAAATCAGTGACCTGCCTTTTCCAGACTTTGCCACAGTTTTGTGTTATAATTTTGTTGGCCATCCTAGCAGAGAAATTACATAGAAGATATTAAAAAAGAAAAGAAAAAGGAAAAGGCATTGCAGCTTTAGATGTCTTTTGTCAAATCAAGAGCTACATTGCTAGCTATTGCAAGACTTGTATTTGTGGATGGTCATAATCTACAAAGTGTTTCAAGATCCTTGGATCAAAGGTACTATCTAGCATTACATGGTCTGACTTACGCTGAAACCTGAAAGTATCTTCTAGGTTATTTCATTACTAGTCTGTCAGAAGTTTGTCTAAACTGGAACTTTGAAGATGAAACAGGTTTTTACTGAAGTAATGATTGCTAACTAAGATGCCTCAACAAGTCAACAAATTGCATAGCTGTTTGAAAAGGAAAGCTCTTGACGTTATGGTGGTACTTCTGTTTTATACAGATGGGTTTAGATGGACTCCAGGAAGACTACATAAGGAAGGCTGAATATCCCTTCAGCTCAGAACAAAAATGGATGGCTGTTAAATGCGTTCACAGAACGCAGCAGGTAAACTCACTGTTTCCTTGTGCGTTAACGCCGTAGAATGGTTATGCACCTTGTTTAATATCCTAATTTTTCACTTCAGAGGTTGTGGCAGGCTGGTAGTGGTGCACAGTCCTGGGAATATGTTTTGATAATAGTCACAGCTTTAGTTTCAGATTCTGAAGTGGAGATGAGATTAAGAATCACAAGATTTTTTTTTTCCATAAAAAGCATACTGGGAAATTATTTTAAGTGTTTTGATAGCTGAGACTTTGAATGTAGACCTGACTATTTTTTCATCCTTCTCTTCCCTCCCTCCTCAAACATCTAAATTATGCCAATATTCTGCTGTTTCAGGGCTACATAGTTACATAATGAATTTAGAGTAAGAAGATGCATCTATGTTCAATAGTTAAAATTTCTTTAGTTTGAAAGCACAGTTTTTTCTTGTTTTATGCAGACAGCACATGCCCCAATGTTGACAGAAGTTATTGATGTCAACAGTGTCCTGGATTAGCAATACAAACCATTCTTTAACCTCTTTTACGTCTTCTGGTACTTTCACATATATGTTTGCATTTATATTTCATTTAGACCAAGCCGAATATTTTTGTTACAAATTTTGACATAGTTACTACCAGTCTGATAACTGGAGCCTTCTAGATAATATACGCAACAACAGACTTTATCTTGGATTTATGAAAAATTTACTAGTACTTCTGACCAAAAAAAGGTTTGCTGACAATGTTCAAGTACCAAAGCAGAATCTTTGCTTTGGAAACAAAGCTTTTATCTGTATTGATAATATGGTTGTATTATCTTTGTATGTATAAAGAGTAGTGAGCAGGAACTGCTATATGATTTTCATCCATGTAAGTATTTACTGTGTTTGTGTTTTGGTATGAGCATTTTAAAAGATTGTTGATAATTTGTAACAATTCTAAAGGGAGCATAAATTATTTGAAGGCTAAGAAAATGCAGTGGGATTAGAAATTTAGAGCTCTATCAGTTAAGCTCATCAGAAAGATTGAGGTAGCTTGACTACTGTGCATAAATCCCTTCACAGGGAGAAAATAGCTATATTAAAAGAGAGCTTTTTAGCCCAACAGGGAAGAGAAGATGAGAATCAGTGACTGGAAACTGAGCTGAGGCAGCAATTCCTAATAGAAAAGGGGGGAAGGGAAAAGATCGGTTGATTTAGCGTTGGAGTTGTATTCATGGCAGGTGGTATCATCAAGGCTAGAGAGCTGTCTAGAAAATGTTGAGAATCGTTAGGCACAGCACAAGGGTGCAGGTGGTGTTGAATGACCTGTGCAGCTGGTTAGATGATAAGCTGAAGGTCTTTCAGGTCCAATGTTCTGTGTAGGTTTCATTTCTGTCCTTTGCATGGCTTCTTCAGTCTATACACTGTGGCCCCTCAGTGTCTAACGTGTATGGTGGCTACTGAAATGAGTTATTGACTATTAGCTTGGTTCTTTTTACAGTGCTGCTCTTGAATGTACATGGTATAGAAATACTCGAACAGATTTTTAGGCTTAGAAATTTAACTTTGATTTGCATTAAATTCTGAAGACTCTTTAGAGAAGTACAGACATGCCATTCTTATGTATGCGTGTGTATGTACTCATATATATTTATGCATATATATACATGTACACACAACCGTTATTTTTCTTTTTAGGATAAACCTGAAATTTGCTTTATGAAAGGTGCCTATGAACAAGTCATTAGGTACTGTACATCATATAACTGTAAGGGGCAGACCCTACCTCTTGTTCAGCAACAGCGAGAGCAGTACCAGCAAGAGAAGACATCTATGGGCTCTGCAGGACTCAGAGGTAAGACTGCTTGTGTCTCAAAACAACTTTCTGTTACAATGACACTTCTTATCTGGAAAAAAAAAAGGCACTGGGAATTTTGTTGTTCAGTAAGAGCCACTGGGTTGTTTAGTTTTCTTTTAAAATGAGGGAGTGGAAAACAAGTACTGTTGCGTAAGGCCTGTATAATAGCACGATTAAATTGCAAAGGGGCGAGACAAGGCATTGCTGGTTCCTGCCATCTCTTGCATGTGACCATGATAGAACAGTACGTTGCTACCTGATAGCTTCCCTATCTCATTATCTCATAGATTTTTGTGGATTTTTAAAAATGTGAATGTGTGTGTTTTTCTACTACTTTGGGTCCTGGCACCTTTTTGAGTTAGGCCAGCACAACTGACTGCAAGTCAGAAGATGCCATTAGGATTATGTTTTATATTAATAAGGTGTATAGACTTTTAAATACAACTGAAAGCGTTTTTCACAAGATGATTGATAGGAGTTGATTGTGGACAACCATTATACATGACTGGTTTTCTTTGGCCTCTGTAAAGAGATCCTGAGGGCTGTTAAGTCCATCCACAGCTTTTTAGTGTGAAGATATGGGTACTGTGTGGCTCAGGAAATGCCCAAGATACAAATTAGTAGGAACTGAGCAGATTGCCAGAAGTGGTATCTCTTTGTGCCTGTTTTGTCTGGACAGTCATTCTTTGTGTCTGCTTCAGACTCTACTGTCAAACAAAAAAATCCAGGGTAGTTTTTTGAAAACAGTGAATTTGCTTTTCTCCTACAACTTTAGTGTCATATAAATATATTTGAATGAAGATTTCTACTGTAAAAGGCATTCCAGAAAATAGTCAGCATGCACCAAATAAAATTTACCTCTCTAAAAGGAAAAAAAGAGGGCATAAAATAAAAATACATTAACTGATCTTTCCTGTCATCATCTTGCATAAAAGACCGTGCATGCACAGAGAAACCATAAAGCTAGACGCCCTTCACTTGCCACGCAGTGAAAATATAAACACTTTAATCTGAGAACAAATAGTAAAGTTATCTTTCAAAGCTGGAATGTATATGTCTGGTAAAAAGACTACTCTTTAGAAGAAGGGAACATACATAAGTAGGCTACCCTGAATACTTAAGGAAAGATATTGCTTACCAAGGTTTAAAAAAAAAGAATTGCACTTCCCACCCTTTGCTTTATGCTGACCTGCCAGTTCAGTTATGTCTCATTTCTGAACATCTGCTTGGGATAAGCTGATTTCAGTTAAAATACTCAGATGAATGAAGCTTCTCAAAGTGTTTTCAGCACTTTGGTCAATATGCAGACGTATAGTTGTGTGTCATTAGTTTTCATTTTTGCAAAGAAATATTAGCAGTTGTTTAAAATGCTGATGTAAATGTTAAGTTCAAATCTTCTTTTTTTTTTTGTCTCCTGAAAGTTCTGGCCTTAGCTTCTGGTCCTGAGTTAGGACAGCTGACTTTCTTGGGTCTTGTGGGAATAATTGATCCTCCACGGACTGGTGTAAAAGAAGCTGTTACTACGCTTATCACATCAGGAGTTGCAATAAAAATGATTACTGGAGATTCACAGGAGACTGCAGTTGCCATTGGTATGAATAGTTCACTTCCTTTCATTTTTCACTTGTTTTCCATTTTAGCAGTGCCTAGCTAATTGTTATGAATTGTGGGTATTAAGTCTATAACGTTTATGAGTTCTGTATGTTGGATATAGCACAATGGAATTAGAAACAAAAAAATCACAACCCCCCTAGCCTGAAGTGATACTTTGGTTTCAGCTTAAAATGTAGTTTTTCGAATTCGTGTAATGCGTTACTTCTGTTGTTTGAGAATATGAATTTGCTTACTGTATTTTGTTATCAGATATACTTGGTTTCTGATTCTTATACCTCCAATACCACCTTAGGAAGGATATGGCACTTCAGTACTATCTTGTCCATATAACTAAGTTTAAGTACTATTAATAAATATTTAAACACGAACTTTATGTTTTACAATGTAATATGAAACAAAGAAATTGACTGAACAGTAGTTAATCATACTGTTAAACAGGCATTCTTAATTAGCAGCACTGGTGTCACCCCAATTACTGGACACTCTTGCATTACTTATTATTCATTAGCCCTGGGGTCACACTGGGGATTCTCTACCATAAGTGCTTGCCATGACTGGACGCTCTTGCATTGCATATATTTACACAACTATTGCATATTCATCACAATTTTTGGAAAGTTTTAACATACAGTAAATCGATACTAAGAAACGATTATGTCAACATGAGGTCAGTTATTTCACGGTCGTTACTGCCATCTAATGGCCTTTTACAGTATTGCAGCCTCTTGGGGAGGTGTTTATTTCCTCTGAGGGTCTTTTTCATAGTCTTCTTCACGTGTCCACTGATCCACCTTTCCACATTAGCAGCCCTTCATGCAAGCGCAATTAGTGCATGCTTACATAAGCAATTAATCGGTACAAGCCTTGAATTATACTTCTCTATTCCATGGCTTACTTATAATACCTCTATTAGTTTCCAGTTAAATATAAGCTAAGTATCCTGCTCCTGAACAATGTATTACTTAATCTTCTGTCTCCATCTTGTCATGCAAGAGGGTCTGAAACCTTGAAAAATATCCTCTTATTTTGCAGGTGGTTGAGAAACATGTATCATGTCATTGTTTAATGAAGGTTACATTCTTTGTAACTTAATCACAATACATGTTGGTTCAGCAGCTTCCCTTCAATACATTCAAGTACAGGTCCTTTAGCCAAAATACTAATTCTTTACGTACAGAATGGTGAAGAAAAAGTTAAATGTGCACAGAAAAAGTGCAGCTCCAAATTAGCAGTGCTTTTTCAGAGAGCTTTTTTCTTTCTTGCCCCACATAATTTTTAATTTTCTGTCTTATTTTTGAACCGTGAATTCTTTAGAGATGACTGAGCTCTTGCATTTATATGGTATCTGACACAATGAGGTACAGACCTTTAGATCAAGAACGTCTAAGGAAATATATCTCTAATTAGAACAGACCTTGTAGCATGTGTTAGTTACTCAAGGGTTCAGATAACTGACTGCAGGATACTGAATCAATTAGGTGTCAAGATGTTCAGCTCTAGGTATTTCAGATCTGAAATGCTGCAGAAAATAGTAGGTTTAAAAAATTTGGGGTACTTAATGCTTTAAAAGGGTAAATTATTATAATACTATTTTTGTTACTTATTTACAGCTAGTCGACTCGGATTGTATTCCAAAAATTCACAGGCAATCTCCGGAGAAGAAATAGATGATTTGGATATTCAGCAGCTTTCTCAAATAACACCAAAGGTTTGTTTTGATATGCTATTTACTGAAATGCAGGAGAGTATATACTTTATAGAGAGAAATGCTTTTTTTTTCTGTAG
The DNA here is from genome assembly GCF_964273445.1 of Streptopelia decaocto. Lineage (NCBI taxonomy): Eukaryota > Metazoa > Chordata > Aves > Columbiformes > Columbidae > Streptopelia > Streptopelia decaocto. The sequence continues at coordinate 118,377,477 of NC_138655.1, read as the reverse complement.
AAAGCTAAAATGCGGCTTCTGAGATAAAAATGACATTTCTAATAGAAGTAAGTGGTACAATAAGTTACTAGGGTCTTTTAATACAGAAATAAGGAAGCTGTCCCAGATCAAACAAGTATCTTTTGGTTTGACATGACCATATGAAAATTTATTTATTTCAGCTCACACACTTATCTTTTTAGTGAGTTTATTATTTTTGCCTCTTTTAATGGTTCAGTTTGTTTTTACTTTTAAATGCCCATATTGGAACTCTCATTTTGCCACCTCTCAGTGAACATCATCATCTTTTTATATTGTTAGACAATTTTATTTCTTTGAGTAGCTCAGCTCATATATATAGCCTTATATTTTACATGTTCAGACAGTGTATCTTTTTGTAATCTGTAAGAGGAGCGGTCTGTATCTTTAATGATATTAAATTCATCTGAGGTCACTGGTTGAGAATTTTGAAAGGGTCTATTTATTTAATATTTCTCAGTTATTAAGTAACCAAATGTATTAGCCAATGTCGAAGTTGTAAATGTGAAGGCATAATGAAACGCAGTTGAGGTTCAGGCTTGGCTGTCTTGCAAAATTTATGCATCAAAGCGCTGTGTTGTTTGCAAAAGACTGCAAATTTATGATGCAGCATTCTTGAGTCTGCAAGCCAAAAGCCAATATTTACATTCAAGAAGTGTGCATGTCAGCTTTATGTCTTTCGTTGGTGACTCAGAAAAACAGACTTGGAAGAAAAGAACTGTGTTGCAAATAGGAATTTTGGTTTATTTGGTAATGCTTGTTCTTAAGGGTTGTCTGCTTTAAGTAACTGAAATAGCTACAAGTTTACTTTGTGCATGTTTGACCTGAGACCAAATTAATTTTCTAAGCATTTATGTAAAATCTTATTAGGAACTAATTAAAAGGAACAAATAAGATTGATACCTGTGTACAGTCTAAAGTGGCTGTTGAGAAGTCTAACTTCTTATCCAACTTCTTAAAAAGGAAAAATAGATGTGAATGCTAACATTATGGGGTTTATGAAAGCTAAATTCCGCGTGCTTAAATTTGAATTGACAGAGAAGACTAGAGACAAAAAAATACTGAAAAATAATAATTCCTTCAAAGCTGAAGTCCTTATTAATTAGCTTTGCAGTTTCAATCTGTTACTAATATGTTGTACAAACTAGTAAAATTGAAATGTCATGAGTAGCTTGCCACTAGTGCTGACAAGGGAAAAGGACATTACTTATAGAGTCAGCACAGCAATTGCATGCATAAAAGTAGTCAGGAGGGCCAGCAGCAAGCTATTATACCTCAGTTGCTTCACAATTTCAGAGGGTTTTAAAAATGCATATTCTATCTTTAAAAAAGTAGCACCAACTTTGTTTACCAGAACATGCTTCAAGTCTTCTATGTAATTAATGGTTTCCCTCTATTAAAAACACAGCTCACTGGTGCTTCAGCTTTGAGAGTACAGTAGGCCTTTAATATCTTTTTTTATCCTCTAGTTTTATAGAATCCAGTGCAATTCTTTACCTTTCTCAAATTTTCACTACTTCTCCGTTGTGCTTTTAACAGGTTGCAGTATTTTACAGAGCCAGTCCCCGACACAAATTGAAAATCATAAAGGTACGTCTTACTAGAGGCTCAAATGCTGGACTGTTGCAATGGGTACCATTTGTGGTGCCTTCACTTAAATCATAATGTGCTTCAGTGTGTCAAGATGAAATTAGAAGTTTAGTTTGAAAGTGAAGCGTGTTTTAAAATATTACCTATAAAAATGCATAGTGCCGCATAACTTAGAGGATTTTTTATAGAAAATACATTGTCCCTGAATGTCTGTGTGCCAGTGCCCTACTCTTGCTCATTGTTTAGTCCAAAGAGTTGGTTTGGGGAGCCTTTTAAAAGGAGTCTTGGCTGAAAGAAGAATGTGAGTGAAGAGCTATCAGCTTGGTCATTAGGAGCAGGAAGCACTGGAGGCACAGTGATAATCAAACAGGCCAGCTACCCGGAAAAAAAACAGTAGAACAGTAATTTCTGGCAGCTGCTGGTAGGCAATGTCGTGCTTGCTTTCTTCTGCTTCGGGAGCTGAGGGTTGGTAGAGATTTTGTGTCACATTAGACTTAAATTTACTACGAACTTGAAACAGCCACATTCCTGATACTTCTCAGGACAAGGTAAAAGGGCATGAATTTCATGTCTGAAATAATGCTTCCATTCAGAATTTAACAAAAGAAGGTAGCAAAGAGGAACATACTTAGTATAGCAGTTGTAATAATCAGAATAGCAACAGTAAGGAGAAGGAAGTCAAACATTCAGACAGTTGGAATATATTTGGAATTATAAGAGGGTAATAATGTTAAAATGTAAATACTGTATCTTCTTTCTTTCTCTAGAGTTTTTTTTACTTTCTCTTAAAGGCAGATTTTATACACGCTACCTTTAAAATTTAGGCTGTCTGAATATATTCACTGAAGTTTAACCTAAACACTTGTATAAAAATTAATTAAAATACACATGCTTGCTTCATTTATTTTTATTTTTACAGTGGAATTAGAAAAAATTGAGGGTGAGGTGTGATGACACCAACCTCGTATCTAGAATAATTTTATATGATGGGTTATTTCAATCTCTGATTTAAGCTCTTTCCCCTTTTTTTCTTTAGTCACTGCAAAATAATGGTGCAGTAGTAGCTATGACGGGAGATGGAGTGAATGATGCTGTTGCTCTGAAGGCTGCAGATATTGGTGTAGCAATGGGACAAACTGGAACAGATGTTTGTAAAGAGGCAGCAGATATGATCCTGGTGGATGATGATTTTCAGACAATAATGTAGGTGGCATTTATCTGCATACCTTGTGCTATATATAGTTTTAATGAAATGTTGCTGGTTAAAACCAAAAGAAATTCCTTGAACTTGTAAGCATAGCAGCTGTTACTGACGTCTCAGCTAAGTCAGGAGAGTTAGCTTTATGGTGATTGCCTGTATTATACTCTTAAAAAAAGAGCTGTACAAGAGGCAACTAAGCATTTATCTCTTTTTCTCTGTGTTAATAATAATATAAAAATGTACTTACATATTTAGACCTTTGCTACCTTGGTGTTGTATATAGATCAGGTGTAGTAACAAAGGAGGGTGTACATGTGTGTGCTATAAAAACTGACCTGTATTTCTGCTTCTCCAAGTAGAATTACAATATTAGTATATTTGGAGACATAACAGTTGAAACTGAGAGTCCTTTAGTTGTCGGTAGGATTCATCTTCATTTCATTTTTTACTTCAGAAGCACAAATCTTATGTAAAAATGAGAGCGAGCATCCCTCTCAAGATTTAAAAAATTTACACAGTGCTGTGTTTGTTTTCAACTCTTTAAATGTGATGGTGTTTCAGAAAAGGAAAGAAATATAAGCTATTTAAATATCACAGATGAAAATAAGTTACCAGCTTGTGGTAACCAGCTGTTTGTTAATTGTTCATTTTTGTTGTTCGATGTACATCAAAGACAGCACAGCTAAACTTATTTTGAATTTAATCCATCTGACTTTTGAAGGTAGTGTTTGTCGGCAGAGCTGGACGGCTGTCTAGCAAGATAGACTTCATTTCAAAATTATGCATAAATCGCAGAACACTTCAGTTTGTCTGAAAACGTGACGCTTAATGCTTTGGGAGGGACTGAAATGTATAAGTACAACAGAAGAAAATTTACCTAGGTAGCAGTGTGTCAGAGGATGATCTGAGAGTTAAAAGGTTTCCATACTAGTTCAGCCAACAGCAATGTGCTGTTGTGCAAAAAACAGTGGAGGGTATCATTTTAAGATACTTTCAGAAGAGTACATAGGAGGGACATCTGTGGTAAATACTTTACTTTACTTGAGTTTGATGAGGCTTTTGCTGCAATGCTTTATCCAGTTTTGCTTGCTTCATCAGGAAAGTTCTTAATAGCAGAGTGAAAAGAGTGGTGAACACTAGCGGAAAAAGAATGTGTGCGCTTCCATAGTTTTACATTGGTTCCCCAAGCCCTTTAATCTTTTTGTCTTAAAAGTTACAAAAAGAATGCTGATTAATTGTTCTTGGCTATTGGGGGAATGGAAGAAATAAATGGGTTTTATTTTCAGCAGAGTAGACTTGATTTAGGTATTAGAAAACACTTTCTCACTGCTGTAATTGCCATAATGTGATAGGCAAGTTGCTGAGACACATGCTAGAGGTTGAAAAGATGGTCTATACATATTTAATTCAAGAGCAGTAAGAATACATGGTCTTCTAAAGTCGTGCTACATTTCTATGTTTATTTGAAAGTGTGTGTGTTTTTCGTTTCAAATTATCTAACTTGGATAGGAAGGATGACAGTGAACCTCGAACAAGGAAGAGATTTTACTACTGATGTTTCACTTTGAAAGTTAAGCATCTGGAAATATAACTGTGGTGATTATTCTTGTAATCAAGTTGAAAAACGACTGCCAAAGCTCTAAGAACCTTGACTCCATTTGTTTCTTGACATTTGTATTGCTGCTTAAAGTAGTAGCTTTTTTTGTTTGTTTTAGGCTTTTTTGGCAGTAGTCTTGTCTAGTGATTTAATATTTGTTTTTAATTGTAGGTCTGCAATTGAAGAGGGTAAAGGAATTTATAATAACATTAAAAATTTTGTTAGATTTCAACTGAGCACGTAAGTTTGAAAACTTGACTATATCAGAAGGTTCTAACGACATTGTGAATATATCAAAGCATCACGAAGCAGATGCTGCATGAATTCACATGAACATTCCAAATTTCATGTAGGATGCTGATATGCTATGCTTTTGAATTTTCAGTGTTTTGTATTTTGGTGGCTTGTTTCATTTTTAAAGAACTAGAAAATAGTGCAATAAACAGACATCTAACTTTGCCACAGTTCTTGTTAAGATGGGAAAAGTCAAAAATTGAGAGGATGGAGAGAAACAGCATAGCTATGTTTGGGTCCTTGATTAAAGGAGAAGTTGGTGGTCACTCTTTCCTTAGCCAGAACGTGTATATCAAATGGAGGAAACCTGGGAAACAGGACGTTGGTTTCTCTGTGATCCATACACTGGTTTGTGGAATGAGTTAGCTCTGTGAAGCTGAGCTCCTTTCCTTGCATGCAAGGATCCCTGTGCTGAATATATCGTGTGTATTTAAACAGGAGTTGATTAAACCTTAAACTCACAAAATTTTTGAAACTATCTTATGGAATCTGGATTCAGAAGCGTGGCTTTCCTCTCACCATTTTGTACATGATACTTTTTTGAAGCCTTCATGGCATTTCTGAGTGTTTGAATAAAGTTGCGGAAATTTAAAACAAAACACAACACAGAAAGCACCAAAACCCAAAAATTCTGCAAACGCCAAATACTCTCCCAACAAATGCCAAATAGCTCCCAAAAAAACATAATGGAAAAAAAAAAAAAAAAAGATCCCCACCAAAATACTCCCAACATGACAAAACCCAGAGAACACCAACCTCTTAAAACTTGCATAAAAATTGTAAGAACTGTCATATACTTTCAGTCTTGACTAGTGTCCTGTATTGGTAGCAGACTAGAAATCTGCATCTGAGAAATAGTTAAGCATAGATATTCTAGGAAAGTGTGCTTGCCTGTTATCCTTGGGAATGGTAGTCTCCAGTTTTTGATGAATGAGTTACTCTGTTTTTATTTCTGTCCCTCTTTGTGGGGAGAGCGTAATAGGGTTCAGTAGAACATGAAATTCAGAATTATCATAAGCTTTGCTCTCTTCTTGTTGGTTATGAAACCACTTAATCTTCGACTGAAATCAATTAGTACATACTTGTTTGGAGAGGTTTCTAATACCAAGCTAATCTATTTTCAGTCTTTTGCCTAGCCTTCTCATCTTGCTAATAATGAGGGATGGTATAGTTATTTTGGGGGAGCTTGGGTAGTACCTTGCCTTGAGTGATTAGTCAAACTAGTGACAGGTGGTTGTGTTTACATCAAAAGTGTAAAAGCAGTGTTTCAAAGCTGTGTTTAGAAGTTCTACTTCTGGCACAATAAAAGCATAGGGCCCAGTTCCCCAGTAAAAAAATCAGTTAGGTGAAGGTGAGAGATGACTCTGAAATGTTATCTTAAAGTTTGGGAGGTTTTTAAGACACAAATGTGCTGTCTTTTAATTGCCAGAATAACGCTGTTTTAAATGTGCTCTGTGTCAAGAGGAGTACTCTAAATGAATTCATGCTCTGCCTTTAAAGTCAGGCTTACATCAGTCACGATTCACACTGTCAAAATCTGTGTCTACTCTTGAACAGTTGAAGTGTTGATTACAAAGCAGTTATCCGTGGATCTTGAGAAATGTTCCATGCTGACAGTTATAAAAATGGATTCTTTCAACAGGAGTATAGCAGCACTGACTTTAATCTCACTGGCTACATTAATGAACTTTCCTAATCCTCTCAATGCCATGCAGATCTTATGGATCAATATTATTATGGATGGACCTCCAGCTCAAAGGTAATTACTTTAAATTCCATTAGAGGTCTGTAGTCCTTTTATTTCAGCAAGGAAAATGGTTTTTGATAAAGGAAACTGTGAAGTGTTAAACTTAAGTGCACTGTTTCAGAAACAGTGCACTTTTTCTTTGAATTACAATGTTTGCAGTATATTTCTATATTCATTCCTTTTGGTTTGCTTTAGTATCCAATGATAAGTATGAGGGTAGCATGGATACCTAAAGATCCACAGATATGCCCGTGAAACCTGTATGCGGGATCTGGCTTCCCTCTGGGTTCTTTCTCTGACCCTCTTGGCTGCAGATAGGTGGTGGAGGGGAGGGGTGGAAAGGAGCTAGCACTAAATTCACAGTAACAGAAATGGGGAGCAGAACTAATATTGCAATGTCCTTTAAAGTTAACATCTGGTAGTTTAAATACTGTCTGATATGTATCTATGGACTCTCAAACTGCAGTGTTCGAATATTGCCTGTTACAAATACGTGTAACTCAGTTTTCTGAAGTGAAAATATCATGTGCTGTAAAGACAAATCTTTCTTTCAACTTAGAAAATATAGTCCTTAAGTTAGAAACAGTGAATTATTTTTATTATGCTAAAATGTTATTTTAATTTTAAGCCTTGGGGTGGAGCCTGTGGATAAAGATGTGATTCAGAAGCCTCCAAGAAATTTGAAGGACAGCATTCTGACCAGAAACCTGATTGTTAAAATACTGGTTTCATCCATAATTATCGTTTGTGGGACACTGTTTGTCTTCTGGAGAGAGGTATGGCAAAAGTGCAAAATTTAAAGCAGTAACAAACTAATTTAAAATAAGTCCTTTTTACACCAGTAGTTGGAATTCAGAATTTGTATGAACATAGTTGCAAGTTTTGCCCATGCTTATTTAAGCTATATCAGCTTATTTAAGCTTATATGAGCTAACTGATTAGAGAAGGAAGATTTTTGAAGAAGTTGTTGAAATGAGGGATACAGTTTTATTCCCCAGTCTCTATTTTAACACAGACTTTTCCGGGTCTCAAATCTACATGGGAAACCTTAGCTCATAGAAAGTAATTGTACAGATTTTGTAGCCAGACTATTAGGAAACAGCCACTTGACTTCCTTTTTCCAGTAGAGAAAAATATTGTTTGAACTTTTGGTAGCGCATCGTAGAATTCTTGCTATTCCATGTGCTTGCTTCCATAAATGTTTGTCAAGAGGCTTCATTTAATCACAGCTTGGAATGACAAAATGTTACAAGTTACAGGTGCATAATATTTGCTGTATGATTTATTAAATCAACTCAGGGCAAACAAATTGTTTTTGCCTTCATTTACTAGCTAGCAGAACTGGAGTTATTGTAAGAAGCTTGTTTAGTTGTGGAGGGTTTAAAGCATGCTAAAGCCATTTCATTTCTTTTGTTGGCAGTTAAGAGACAACGTAATAACACCTCGAGATACAACCATGACTTTCACCTGTTTTGTATTTTTTGATATGTTCAATGCTTTGAGTTCTAGATCTCAGGTAAGTGATTCATATTGTCTGTTTACCACAGTATTTACACAATAAGCAGGATTTTCTTTGAGTGAGGATTTTGCTGTGTTTGTTTCGAATGTTTTCCTGCAGATTTACTTCACATCTGCTATTAAGCTTCAGAGTGTCACACATTTGCTATGTGGGTTTTCTTAAATTACACATAGGTATTGGTTTTCTTACTTTGTTTATGCGATGCAGAGCTAGTAGTCATGCTTCTGTCCTGAGAGGAGCACGGAAATTTTTATTAAAAGCTGGAGTGTGGTGCTCCTTTGTATTGCTGTGTACGCTTGGTTGGGTTTTTTGGTTTATTTGTTTTCCTAAAAATTCTGTCAGTTCAGCATCCTTTTCAGGATCTGAAACTTCTTGAAGGCCTTAATTTGTTTTTATTTTGTAACCCTAAACCCATAATCTAAGGAAAACTTCTTAAACTGTATTTCCTGTTTGCATTTTTGTTTTAAGGAAACAAGTCTGAAATTTTGTGCTAGTTGAAGGAAAGAACATTGCTAGTATATGTTACTGCATTTACTCTGATTTGCGGTCTATTTTCCGATGTGAATTGTCATGGTCAACAAAACCGCTTCGTTCTAGTGTAGAGGGCACCTTCTAATGCACTGTACTTGCAGAAAAGTGAGCTCAATATACAAGTCATTGACTATGAAGACAAGATTTGTACTCTATTTACCAGAGAGAAAATACAATTAGCCTGTTCAAGAACTTGTTCTGGATTATCTAAAAGGTCAACAATTTTTTACATTTTTCTAGAAGTCTGGATGAAAAGAAATTGTAGTTATGAATTATTTTCTTGTCTAGATAATTAAGATTACATGTACAGTGTAATGTGTTGTTTATTTTACAGACAAAATCTGTGTTTGAGATTGGACTTTGCAGTAACAAAATGTTCTGTTATGCCGTCCTTGGATCTATAATGGGGCAGTTATTGGTTATTTACTTCCCTCCACTTCAGAAGGTTTTCCAAACAGAGAGCCTGAGCGTCTTGGGTAAGAACAGTTCCCTTTTCAAAATTGTACATTAAGGACTATTTTGTAAACACATTAGCTGATGGTTCTTTAACAGCACTTCGTGGTTGTTCGCATACAACAGGAATACAAAGCCTGCTGACCTTCATGTTTTTAGGGAAATAAAGAATCCCTTTAGATGTTTTCTTTAAGAACTATCCATTTTTATGCATATGGTACACAACTGATTAGTACATTCTTAAATTTCTTAGGTGTTTGTGTATATTAGGTTTTTTAATATACATTCTGATGCAGGCAAAAATGAAGCATAGAATTTATTGACGTTTTTAGAGCATTGCTCTTGCTGGTTAGCAATGTTTTTCTCTAAATATAAACACCTTGTTTAGAAATCTTTGATCCTTTATTAAATAATCAACTGTGTTGTCGTAGGATAAATAGACATAAGGATTTTAAGAAGCTATAGATACATAATGCTGTTTGCCTTACGTTTAATGCTGTTGACTTACATTTATTACTTCTACAGTTTTCTGGAGTTAAATGATTGTCATGAAATACATGTTTTTACACAATTTTTTATTGTTGTGTCATTCCTATTTTTTCAGTATGAAGTTAATTATATTGTTTAGTGTTCTTTTCTTTCATAGATGTTAATAAAAATAGGGTTATGAAATACTTTAAGAGTGTGACATTTTGTGCCTGTACTTACGATTTGTGCATAAACTATTCATGTTAATCTTCTGGTCGGCAAAAATTTATTGTCTTGCTTCATTTCTCCTGAACTTACACCATGATTGGAAGACAATTTTTATGTCTTGTAAATCTTGTTCTTTTGTAAGTCTGCCCTCAGCCTTACATGGTTAATTATATCTTTCCAGATTTACTCTTTCTTCTGGGACTCACTTCCTCTGTGTGCATAGTGACTGAGATCATAAAGAAGTTTGAAAGAAGCAAGGAAAAGATCCAGAAACGTGGAAGTTCTTCTTCGTCAACTTCGTCTTTTCTTGATGTATGATGCATATTGCATTCTTTTGTTTGCAAACTTAGGGATTGCTGTCTAAAGTTGTAGGAGAAAGCAAAACAATATTTGGAAGATAAATCCTGAGGGCTTTTGTCAAGTCCTTTGTTTCACTGGCTAATGATGAACACTCATGTTTCAAGACTGTTTAGAATTTAACTCCCAGCTGAGGGAGTAACAAATGAAATTATGCAACTTTGGTAACATTTTTCCTCAAACATAAATTTACTTTTGAGATTGAATGGGATTTTATGTGTGTGGGGGGTTAATTTAAAGAAAGATCCAAGCCCAAGTCCCATTTTCTGCACTTAAAAGATATAACTGTGTAAAATCCTTCTCTTAGATATAAATATTTTAGTTTGTTTTTATTTAAAACATTGTACTATTTTACTTTTATGGTGGTGGGACTTTGCTACTAATACAAGGATAAGAAATATTTCAGAGGCATTCCACTGGGTTTAGAGTCTGTCACAAGAGTGCCATATTCTAGCTACTGTATTTATTTACTTTATTCTGCAATGTGTAAGCGGCTCAAGTACCTCGTGCTACAGTTTTTTTGTATCCCAAGGTTTTTTTTTGCACAGGATGTGACCGCTGTCAGATCACTGTTTTTCTTTTCTCTTTCTGTGATTGAAAAGCCTATACTGCAATTTGAAGTAAATGTTTGCTTTTCTTAAAAGTGTGTTGTCTCTTCGTTTTAAAAGGAACTGGCATTTACACCAGATTTGCATGCTTGTTTTGATATAATTTTAGATAAAAGCTTTGGTTTGTCTTGTTCCATTTTTACTTTAGCTTATAACTGTTATTCAAATGATTTGTAGTGTATTTAGTTAGAAAATGAATGCGCTAATCCTCACTCTAATGGCAAAAAACCCCACTCCTCTCTCAGAGCAGCTTGATTTCCCTTCCTCTTCCTCCTTCTATCCTGATCATAGAAATAAGCTTTCTACTGATAGTGTAACTTAAAATGTTAGCCTACAGAATGACTTTTTGTGGCTAGAAAAGCATTATAATAGCTTTGTGTCTTGATTCATTAACAGTATTTTAAAATATGATAATGTCTGAATATTGTAATATTCACTAATTGGAAACTGTGTTCTTCCTCAAAATAGACTTGCAGCTGTTGTCACCAGCGTCTTCTCATCAGAGTAGAACTCATCATTCCTTGAGGAAATGCAAGAACAGTCACCTAGGGAATAATGAAAAGAGGATGTCCAAGATCTCTAGGGAGAGTTGGAGATGTAATGGTATCTCTTTTGCTTGAAAGAATGTGGATACACATCTGTGTAGCATTGGTATTGGCTCTGGGCCGTGCTGTCACAATGGTCATCTTGACAGTCAAGGAGGAATTGTTGTAAACAGGCACTGGCCTATTTCCGTACTTAACCTTTGCAGTTTGCCCCACGTGCCATGCTCAGAATCTGAATTCATGGGAAGCAAGGCAGCTTGGAAAGTACTGTATGACTTTCCCTGCTAGGAAGTTTGGTTTTTTTTCCTCCTCCTGGAAATTCCCAGGATTGGTGAGGAAGTGGGTGCACCATTGAGTCTGCTTTCCGTGTGCAATTCACCCATTGCTCAGGCTGACCCTAGGCCTGCTCAGTATGCACATGACCTGCAGTACCAAGGTGCAGGAGTTCTAATCCCGTAAAAACTGCAGCGTATGGCTCTCGCCTCTTCCTTCAGGGTGTTACGTGAAACACTGAGCTGATACGGCCTGAACAAATTGACTTGTAACACAAATGCTTTCATGTCTTGAAGCAAAAGTTTCTTATTTCCAGCAGTTCTGCCTTTCAGAAGTTGAAAAGATTTGTCAGGGTCTTCCTGTTGAATTACTACCTTCTGTGGCAAGTGAGGCTGTAGTGCTATTGCATTGTATGTCAATATAATTTCAGAACACTTTAGAAGCTTATCATTTAGTAGTATTAAGATTCCAGTGAAGTCACATGGTAGAAAATGTGATGGTGCATACTGATGAAGAATCTCGTGAACAAACTTGGGTTTTGGGAGAAAGTATGGTAACTATATCATCCACATGCTAAGTTTTAACTTGTTGATACTCTCCGTAGGATTTGACTGCTTGGTGTTGTGGAGTCCCAGAAATCCAGATAAGTACAGAAGTGCAGATGAACACCAATTTGTTGTCTTAGCTTGACAGTGTCATTGCCTAGTCTTTAAACAAAGTTTATGAAGTACTTCTTTCCCAGCACAAGTCTCACTTTCTGGATTAAACTATCTCGGTCTAGACAAGAAATGAAATTTCAGTCTCTTGTGAACAATTAATTCTGTCTTCTCACAGGGTGAGGTTGCAATTCACTTTAAATATGTCAAACTAAGTTTTGCTGTGTTTTCCAATGGAAGATGAAACAATACCAAGTAATTAATCTAGCCCAATCTCATTATGAAAAATGCACCGACTGAATTCCATTGCCATTTTTTGGGCTCTACTCTTCATCATTGCCACCTAATACCAAGTTTGAGATTTTTCTCCAGAACTATTGAATCAATAGTGTGATTTTTTTCCACAAAAGTTGAGGCATTTATGTGGGGTGAAAATAGATAGCAACCAAGGAATTTATTGCTCTTACTAAAGCATAGAGAACATTTTAGTTTTAGTAAGAGCCCCTCCCCCCCCCCCCTTTTTTTGTTTACTTTTCCCCAAAGAAGATTGAAAACCTATAATGACTCAAAAATAAAAATGGGAACATTTGATTTAAATTCTGAATAGTAACGCTAGGATCAGTAATTATTTTCTTCCATAAATAGGATTGGTATTTGCAATGAGGTGTATTTCATTTTATCAGCAACAAAGAACAGCTGAATTCTGCATTGAGAACACAGTTCCAGTAGAGTAATCCTTGATCATCAAGCTTGCACTCTCAAATGTATTCTCAAAATACCATGTGATCATAGCTGCCTTTTTAATCCAAAAGTGGATAAACTTTCTGACTAATTCAATATACTGCTGCTCAGCAAGTCTCAAGAATTTAAGTCCTCCAGCATTTTCCCCGTGGGAGATTAAATTCAAAGTAACTTAAGATCTCTCTTCTCACAGCACTAACAAAGTGGAATCATGCCTGTGTTTATATACCTAAGACTTTTTAAATGTGACTATTTATGATTAAAAACCATAAGGAACTATAAGCTTGGTGAAATATATCACGTGGGATCATCATGGATCAGAGAATGATTTGGATGATTAAGGATGTAAGTTTTGGTTACTAAAATCAAGAACTTTAACCCCTTTCAACTTAAATTTATCTGATGGAAACGTGATTTTGAATACTGCTGCAAATAGAAGTCTATTCAGAAATGGGGTTGTTAAGTTCTAGTAACTTGCTCCATGTTTGGGCATAGGTGCCATCTGCTGGTAGTTTAATAAGTTGCAGTTTTCATACTGGAAGATGAAAACTACTTCAAAAGTAGCTTTCTCATGAATGTAATAGATGTTATAAATCTATTCTCATCGAATATATTATGGCAGTATCAGGACTCAGCTGTATGATATCAGAGACCCTTCCTGTAGATTACAAGATCTACTGAGTTAGTTCCATGTCAATAATTGTCAGACCTGAGATACAACCAGGACTGAGCACACAATGCAGGAATCAAGCTTGAATTCTGGTAAGTAATGGGTAAAACTTTAACGATTAAAGGTGGAAATAATTATTTTCCTGAATGTAAGAAGAAGTCTATGGATTCGTGAGGAGAAAAAACCCAAATGTAATAATTAGATTTTGCATGGGGAAGGCAACTGGAGACCAAACAGTTTCATAAGAAAAGCATTTATGTAAATTGACTAAAAAGTTAGCTAATACAAAGCACTGAGAAATACTGATCATGTAGGACTTTTTTTTTAAGTATAAATTGGTTTTTAGTATTACCATGTTTGTCAAGTAACTTGGTGTACATCAGGTCATGTTTAAAGGCCATACCAAAATTAACAGACCTGTTGAGAAAGGTGGTTGACTCAAAGGACGCAATTTTGGTAATGGCAGATAATCCTACACAATTACTCTGAATTAGCAAGCCTACTGTCACTTGCTACCATGTGATAGCTTTGTGTATGCACAGAAGCATTGAACTCTTGCTGACATACCAAAGGCAGGGGAAACAGAAGCTGAAGTTTCTGAGTATCATTCAGTGCCTACAATAGCTTTGCTCAATGACAGCTAAGTATCTCTCTCCAAAAGTACAAATGCTCTACCTGTGAAGACCAATTCTACAATATTTTTAAACTTGGCAATTTTCATTTTAATCTGACCTGTAAGACTGTAACCACTGTGTTCCTCAAACACAAACTTACTCAGATTTTTTTGAAGTTGGAAGTGTTCAGGAAAATGGAGGGACAGCCAACCATAAATGCTTAGGAAAGGAATTTCTCTAAAGTAGTCCTGAATGATTTTCCTCTCATTTTTAATTAGACTGATAACTTAAAAGGAAAACAAAACACCACAACTTTTATATAGCACTTCTTTTATAAGAGTGTTAGTTACAAAAAAATAAAAAAATCTCTGAAGCAAGAATTGTTGGTAAAGATTGAATCAGGAACTAGTGTGAAAACTGCTGAGCAAATTTCAATACGGTCACATATTTGAATTTAATTTCTTCCATCTGTGTGGCATTTATTTTGGGAATAACCTTTTCAGTCATCCACTCCAAGTGATGCAAACCTATTAACATTGCATAAATGCTGAGTTTCTGGTACAGCACACCTGCTGGCCTTTTTTTTCTTATTAGATGCTTTCTTCTTTTTGCAGGACTCAGACTTGGTCTTGGTCATCTTCTGAAAGAAGTCTGGAGATACAGTTGACTCCACCATATTTAACAAAACCTGATAAAGCTGAGACATTTTTGGAGATAAACAAAACAGGTTTTCCACTGAAGGTGTTGATTTAAGCTCTTGATACAGTCTGTGCACAAGGGTCCCACTGTAAAGCCTGCTCAAGGAAGGAGAGAATCCTCATTTAGAATTGTACCTCAGCAGGACAGGTATAGAAACATGCTGCTTCGTGGAAAAAAACACGATCTTAATTACATACACAATCCAAAGACACCTAGTCTACTCTGTTTTTCCCATATTATTATCTTTTAAGAAGGGAGCTGGAATGTAGTAAAAATGGCAAAGGGTGTCTGATACAGAGAATAAAACAACATATGAACACATTACATGAGGGGCTTGTGTGGAAAGCAGATCTCTGAAACATCCTTACCGACTTATGTCTGGCTCAGAGAGGGGAGTGCCAAGTAGCTGGTTGAGGTACAATCCCATCTGAAGGCAGCACTGCCACTGGCAAAAACTGTGTGCAGCATCTAAATCAAAGCCTTGATTTTGCAAGTTCTTTTCCTTCCATTTTAAAAATTCATTATATGCAACTTTGTCATCTTCAGCACATAAAACTGTTGGATCTAGGTTATAAATAAAAAGCAACATGCAAATAAGTGTTCTGCTGTGAACAGCAGGAAAGCTGTCTGCAATGCATAGGTTTTCAAACCTCTATTTCTATTTTGGGAAGAATTAGTAACGTTTTCAAATGTCTCAAACTGAACTTTAAGCCATAAAAGTGAGTAAAAAGTAAAGTATGAATATCCATGAGCATCTGAAACTGTGAAATCAAGAATTCTATTTCTTAGGTAATTTGCCACACTGTCTGCAAGTGGATCAATTCCAGACAAGATTTCCGTCGCACTCCCATCCATTTGGGAAGCGGGTGGCAACCATGTCAGTTCAGTGTCTATAAACCAGAACTAAAGAAGCTATATAGCCCTGGCATGCGTAATCATTGACATCAAATGAAGGACTCCTACAAGAAATGCCATCATAACTCTAATAGGTATAAATATTACTAAAACAATTTCTGTGATAATTTAGTACTTTCAGATTCTCGCAAGGCACAGGCAGATAAAAAATGCTGGGTTGCACAGGCACCCTTTAAGTACACAGGATTTTAGAAAAACTCATGAGAAAAAAAAAAAAAATTAGAATACATCCATAGTTGTTATTCTCTTGATGCATAAGTATGCTAAGCTTATTTTATGGTAACTATTGTATCTAAACTAATGTTTTAGTCCAAAAGAAAGCATTTAGAAATTCAAATTAATGTTTTAGAAGATGGCAAAGTACTGCTTTGCCTATATAAAATGTTAAATTGATGGCTGGCACTGTGTCTCTGCTCTCTATCAATGCAAAGAATGTGACACCTCGGGATACAGAGTAAATCACTACTAATTCATTTGAATTTGGACAACTTGGCATAAATGAGGAAAAGTGAATTATGGTATAGATTTTCCTAGTAGCTGAACATCTAAAATTGTATTATTTGGAGACATACCTGGTTCATTTGTTATCCTGTGCAGTTCTCCAGATACTACCATTAGAAGTAAAGCCTTTAATTGATGCAACTTAACTTTCGGTTCTGAACAACGTATCCAGTAACATGTTACAGCAACAGGGAGTTGTAAGTGACTGGGGATGGATTCTAGGAAACTCATTTTCACTCCAAGAGTCTCCAGCAAAAGCATCTGACGATGTGACGTGGGAACCTGAAAATAAATTTAAAAATCAGAGTAGAAAAATAACAGTAAGATACTTTACTTGCTGTGAGCAATTTCCAAAAGGCAAATAAGCTTGTGTTTAAACTAGCTAGTACCTTCATGTTTTTGATTAAAAATTATTTAAGTTTCACAGATATTTTGAACAGGAAATATTTTAAATATACTACTTACGCTTTAAAAACCACTATTAAATGCTAGGTAGAAGGATAAAAGTCATTTTTTACAATTGCCAGAGGTTGGATTATAAGAGGTTTCAGAATCTTCTTCAAATCAGGTGACTTAATTTAAACTTCTATTTAAAGCTGACTCACTTGATAGATCTTGTAACCATAATGCATTAAAATTAACTTTGCTATGGTAAATATATAAATACATATATAAAAAGTCACTTTGTGCCTCTTAGAAGTTACCCTTGCTTTGTGAGATGTAATGGTGATGTCTGTTCTTGATATGTTGAAAACACCTGTAATCACAATGAAAACTTAAGCATGAAGCTTGCATTTTTCACCTGCGATGTATTAATTCCTAGCACATGTTCCATCTTTGTGCTATTTAACTTATAAAAAGTGGTGTTATAAACTCTGTCTGTAACTTCATGCATGCAGCAGAATCATAGCAGGCTGTTCAGTTGTAATCAGAGTGCTTTGTGAACCTCTATTACAATGGTTTTGCCTATTCTTAGGCAGACATGTCCACAGTAGAAGACAAACTGAAATCAGTTTTGCCTAGAGCACTTTAAATGCAGAATAACCTTTCTTCTTCTAACCTTCTGTGTTGAATTGGTAACTCCCATAGGTTTAGTAAAGAGAGTTGTTACAATAACAGAAATGCAAATTGATTAAACAAACCATATATATACCAAGGGCAAATTAAGGTGTCATTAATGCTTCTTAAAATCTCAAAGCATCATTTTTCAGACTCTTAAGTGTTTACATATTGCTCATTTCAAAGGCCTGTAACATTAAACCTGTGTAAAATAACCTGTATGTAGGCCTTTGGATCCATAGCTATCTGTAGCATTTAATGGTTATAGTAGTGACAGGCTTGGTTCTTACATGAAATAGCCACCAGCAAGTGATAAAAACACAGAGCACAGCCCCCATGTACCGATGTGTTAACAGTTGATCCGAAAGCAAGAATGGAGAGAGCATGTGGCTTAAATATGCGGTATTAAAAGACAAGAATTGTATTTTCAGATGTTTCAGAAATTACTACATACAAAACCTCAGTTATGCAACTTTGAGAATGGGAGATTACTTTCCATTCACAGCAACGGTTACAGTTTTAATCATTAGAATTTAAAGGATTGCTAATGGTGACTGGAACTAACCTAGTACAACTTTCCTTTGATTACAAGCTGCATTTTAGATGCTGTTCTGTCTGGCAAGCAGCAGGGGTCCACGCTAGCAGGACACATACTTGCGGCAGGTAGAATTGCTGGGCAGCTGCAAGATTCACACATAAAATAATGGTGATTTTTAGTAAAAAAAAACATGGGGCAGATTTTGTTTCAGAACAGTGCTCTGAAACATCCATAGCTTGACCAATACTAAATTAAGTATAGCAGTTTCAAATTACACTTTTCTAAATTTCATGAAACAGAGTTCTTTCCTAGAATTATAAAAGCATTAGTGTAATAGGATGAAAGAAGGCTTAGAATGGAAAAATTAGGCAATACTATATAAACACACAACCAACTCTTCATATCATTGGTCTTGGTACACTTGGGGGGGCGGGGCCAAAGATAAAGCAATGTCTGTAGCTTCTCCTGTATCACAGGCCAAGCTCTGAGCCCTGTAGGTAGCTCTGCATTAAACAGTTATTTACAGAAGTGGCTTAGTTCAGGTATCACATTTAGCGACTAGTTGGCAAACGTGAGGCCCAGCTATTTTGTGTCACTCGTTAAACACTGATCTGTTGTGACAACCATTTACCTCCATTAACTTGTCCAAAAGAAAATGATCATCACAAAAGTCTGTGGGTAGGCTTGCTGCTTGAACAAATGCTTTTTTAAGTGTCTTTTGGAGTCTGTCAAATTCACATACAACTGGCAGCTCGTTGGTCTGCTTACTTGGAGAAGCAGCTTCATTACTGGGCGACCCTTTCAGTAGCAGTCCATAGATAACTTGTCGAATGGGCAAAGCTGTGCTATGTGCACTAGGTCTCTGCATATTCTCCACCTGAACATGGAGGAAGGTACTTCTTAGTATCAGGGCATCGCTGATGAAGGGGGCCAGCTTACCTTTCGCCAAAGCATCGCGTACCCACTGTGGTAGGTCTGCTTTCCTGGCAGCCTCGCATTCATACTCCCCACTCTGAAAAAAGTCTTCCAGATTCACGTCAGAGGGAGCATAGTCCTCCATGGCGGTGCACAGAAGCGCCCTTATTTCTTCCCTCTGGTGTTTCCTAAGGTACTTCAGCACGCTGTCCACAGCCTCTGCCGGCTCGGCGAACTGCGCCAGCCAGCCCAGCAGCCCCCGGAGGCGGCCGTGCCTGCCGCCCTTGCCCGCCGCGCAGCCCCGCGGCAGGGGCGCCTTGCTGAAGAACGCCTCGAGGGCGGCCAGGTCCAGGTAGTCGTTGCCGTTCATGACGGCGAAGAGCGGGAGCAGCCTCCCGTCCAGGTGACCGAAGTGCCGGCAGAACTTGGCCGCGGAGAAGCAGCGGGCGGGCACGTAGCAGCCCTGCGGCCCGTCCCCCGCGCACACGCTCTGCCACTGGAAGTGGCTCAGCGGGCAGTAGCCGCCCGCCAGGTCGAAGACGCAGAAGTCGCTGTCGAGGGAGAGGACGGGGCAGCCCCAGCGGTTGGCCAGGCCGGCGATCTCCCGGTCGGCCTCGGCGAAGCACTGCACGAAGGGCACGCCCAGCCGGCGCAGCGCCTGCACGAAGGCCTCTCGGGCCAGCAGCGGCACCAGGCAGCCGCCCTCGCCGCGGGAGAGCCCGTGGGCCGCCCGCAGCCGCTCGGCGGCGCGGCTCCGCAGCGTGGGCAGCTTCCTGTCCTCGGCGCCGCGCCCGCCGTCCAGCACCACGAAGGGGGCGACGCGGCAGGCCCGCAGGCTACCGAAGAAGTCGCGCACGGCCGCCGCGAAGAGGTCGTAGTCGCCGCCGCGGCGGAAGTCGGCGGCGGAGGCGAAGCAGAGGCGGTGGTAGAGGCTGCTCCCGTCGATGACCAGCTTGGTGTCCCGCACCCGCAGCTCGGTGAAGAACGTCCCGCGCTCCTCCACGAAGCCCGTCAGCCCCTGGACGCCCATGGCGGCACCAGGCCGCCGGAAGTGACACTAGAGCGACAGGTGGAGCTCTCCAATCAAGGACTCTTCTCTTCCTCTTCCCGCCCACTGGCTCTCTGTCTCCTAGCGACGGGGCCGCAAACACGGGCCTGGCGGAGCGCTCGGGGCCGGCGGCTTCTCCGCGCGGCTCGGCTCGGGTCCCGAGGCCGGGCGAGGTAGGAGGTTGTGGCCGCTTCCTCTTTCGCCCCGGGCTGGCAGCGCCCTGCGTTAGGCTGTCCCAAGGGGAGCCGGGGGATCCTGTGCGACGGTGGTCCCCGGCGCTCCTCTCACCCTGGCGGCGCTGTGGGGCCGGGCGCTGGAGGGGTGAAGTCTGTGGGAGATCGCGTACCGCTAAGTGTGCCGGGCAGAGGGGCCCCGGGAGCACCGCCGTGCCCGGAGGGGTGAGGAAAGGGGCCCGGATGGTGCCAGGCTGCCCTCGCCTGTCTGTGTGAGGGTAGCTGGAGGATGAGGCAGGGACACTGCACACCTATGGGTGCCTCCAGGCACTTGGAGGGGGAATTTTGCATCTTACGTGGTCTATTAACGACGTAATAGCATCTCTGGGGTTATCCTAGAGGATCTCTGCTTCCTGAATGTGTGTCAGGTTGATATTAATTAGCCTCTTTGATAGCTGAGTACATTTGACCTTGTTTTACTGCCACCTGCAGGATCCTTTGCTACCGACACTACTCATAAAATCTTACGCGTTCTCTGGGAGCAGCAAAAAACTGATCCAACTGAGATGATGTTAATTTAGACTTGGCTAAGTTTATAAAGATGCTGCAGAAAATAACAGTGAAACTACTGTTCCCAGGAATACATTTCCCCCCGCCCAAAAATAAAGTTTAAAGGAGCATGCCAGTAAAGTAATTGGCAGGAAAAATGTCAAAGTAGTAAATACTGAGAATATTTGCAGTTTAAATATAAAAATTCTGGAAGGAGTAGGGGGCAGCAAACATTGATGTAGCACAGGGGTTCTTAAGGAATACAAAGAAAACCTGATAGAATAGGAAAATGGGAAAATGGCCTTGATTGGCAAAGATGGGTTTATCCTGGAGGCAGAAAATGTCAGAATATGTTAGCCATTGCTGAAGAAACCTGAAGGCTACATAAAGGAAATTAAAATCAGTATCTTTCTTACCTAAGCAAAAGAAGGCCAGGGGAAGAAGTGGAAGTGCTGTGTATTTAGCACACTTAGGTGCAACTATGAAACCCTAAACAATAACTTTGCTTTCGCTTACAACAAAAAAGAGGGAGGAGATTTAGATTCTAGCCAAGGAAGAAGGAAAAATAGAAGTGATCCAGACAATGTAATTGCATTAGTTTGGCATTAATAGCCTGTCAGGCTCTGGAATGGGGCGTGGAACGGGCGGAGAAAATTAAGAACATAGACTGTTTACCAGAATATTACCGGATAGAGTATACCGTGATTTTTGAGGAAAATTAGGCTGGAGAGTTGATTTCTTTGAGATACCTCTAGTTGTTCTGAGCTTTAATGAAGCAATTGATGTTCTGTTGTTCAGGAAATACCTGCTCAGTGTGAAAAGATGGACAATGGTAAAAAATACAAGGAATGTTGGGCTAAAGGTTTGAGTGAGGTAAGAGAGGTTGCCAGTTCATATACTTCTTGAAGAATCAGTCAGTCTTGTGGTTCAGTCAGTCTATTAACTCTTCCAGGGTATTTCTTTCAAATACAGTGGCTCAGCAATCCATCGTTTCTGTGCCATTAAATTGTGCCTGGGGCACAAGAATGGCAATCACTGGCCCCTACCTTATAACACTATTCAGCAGTAGATATCAGAGCATTTCACAAAGTTATATCATAGTTCTTATCATTGTTATATATAGAAGGAAATAAAAGTGTAGAGAGTAGCAGGTAGGAGGCAGGACTGGAAATAAAGCACAACAATTAGGCTACTTGATCTGAAGTGTGATATTGTGGTGTGTTTTCCTAGGGCCCAAATAAATATGAAAATGTGAAGGTGAGCAGTGTTGAGTGATTCTTCTCCAGAAAAAAGGAACAGATAGCTCAGCAGTTCTTGTAGTGTAGCTATTTCTAAAGGTCATGTATTTCAAAGCTATTCTATTTGGAATTTATGAAGGCATCCATAAAACAGCAACTTCCTAGGAGAATAGAACAGTAAATTAAAAATATGTAATGGCAATGTCATATTTTATGAAGTTCCTTTTCTTCACCTCCTCTCCCCCATACCTCAACATGATCCATTTATGCTTCTTCAGACAGAATCAGGAGTGCTTTTATTTAAAAAACATACAGGATTTGTATCATTAAGATAGCTTGTAGTAATTAAAATTTGGCTGTGTTTCATAATATAGTGACACTTCAATGTCAGGCTCTTTGGTACAATATGAGAGCAGCTCAGCAGATGAGTGTTAAAACACGGTGCACGCATGTGCACACACACACACACACACACAGTTGTCGTAAGATACAAATTTGTAATCTTTATTTAAACTCTGCATTTATTAGGAAGTGAAGACAGTGACTTGGAACCAGCAGTTATACAGCTTCGAAAATTAAGCAATTTGTCTTTTCCAAAACAAACGACAAAAAAAAAAAGCATTTTGATGTGCTCACATTGACATTAAAATGCGTGGTGAACCAATGCAGTGTAGGCATGCTGCACTGCAGCAGGCAGTGCTGATAGACGATAGTATCAGTTGCACTGATTGTAGGATCTTGCAATGTTTTTATTTGTTCCAAAGGATCCTCAAGCACAAATGGTGCAGGTAGCATTATATAAAGGCAAGGTAATGAAGGCTATATTGTTTTGTTATGTGCAGTGAAGCACCTACCCTTTATCATTTAGTATGAGGAAGCCTGAGTAAACAAAGCTATTCTAAATTCATGTTCAGTTATAGAAAACCATAGTTTGCCTTTACATTCTCTATGTTTGCAGAATTAGCACCTCAATTAGACAAGAATTTCAAGTCAGAGTTAAATTGTTAGAAAGGTGGGTCAAGAAAGAATTATTACAGTGAAGGAGAAATGAAGAAATTTTGGGAGAATTGGTTTTTATTGAAAGTCTTTTAGACTTGTGGGTAGCCACAAAGCTCTTAATTTGCAGAAGAGATCAGTAGTGAATCATACAGAAGCTGTGAGGTCAGCACTGAAACAGATGGTGAAATCTGGGGGGCAAATGAAAGAGCAGAGAAAACAGCTTTGTAGTTACTGGTGGGAGTGAACTCAAATTATGTGTGGAGATTATGCTTCAGTATATACAAAACTCATGACACCTGTATCCTGACATGCAGGTATTTTTAGTGTCAGGTACCGTGGTGGTAAAAAGACAGGTGATAAGGAAGAGTGCCTTATCTAGGGGAACTGTCAGGTGAAACACAGGTATAGCACTTGAACATTTAAAGAAATTAATGCGTGGAATTTCATTTCCCTCATGTTATCAGTTCAGTGAATTCATCTAAGGTTGTTTTAGAGGAAGGCTGACTATATCACATCTACATTTTCTGGAGTTTCTTTATCAAGTCTGCTGCCCACATGTAGCAACTAATGAATCCACTTAATTTGTGTTTTGCTGCAAGCTGAGCAATATAAGCACTGCCAGAGAATTAAATGAAGATTTTAATAAGAATAATACATTGACAAATAATATTTTTTCTATTTCAAGTTTTTCCTGTGAATATCCGCAGAAGAGAAAAAGGATTAGAAAGCTACATTCTAGAGAAATTTGTGTAGTTCCTGTTACACAGAGAAATGCTGAGATTTCAAGAAACTGCTAAGCATGCCACTGTTGCCAGATATAATTCTACTTGCTCAGATGCTATGATTGCAAGAAGATACGCTATTCAGAGGAAACTTGGCAATGGAAGCTTTGGAAGTGTTTATCTGGTTTCTGACAGAAAAGCAAAACATGGAGAAGAATTGTAAGTAAACACTTCACATACTTGAAATAAAAATGTTTGGAACATATTTCTTGCATTGTAGATGTTTTCTTTGTACTGTGTGTCTTATCTCGCAGTTTGGTGTTATGTTGCAACCTTAACTGTTTAACTGATTGAGGACATGAGAGAGGAGCAGACTTTACACTGACTCAGCATTTCACCTGAATCTGGGTTTGTTCAAAATAATTTATCCAACATGCCTATCTTACTATACTTTTATCTAAGTCCTTTTAATTTACTTGTGCAAGACAGAGTGGAGGTAGATAGAAAATCTCAGACCCTCATCTCCATAGTGATGTATACCTCTCAAGCTTTCTAACAAATAATAAAAACAGTAAAGATATATATAACTTACCTATTCCCCAGTGCCATACTTTGGACAAGTTGCTAATATATGTGCTGTGGAAAAGACCCTTGTATTTACTCAGAACCGAGGTCAATTTTATCATTGTCCTGACAAGAGGCAGGGCTAAGGTGTATGCCAGGTTTCACAAATTTGCTCCTCTTGTTTGTAACAAAATTGTTTGTTAAAGGCTTAAAGCTTTATAATTTCTAAGCTTTCATTGCATAATTATGTCAATATATATGTGTGTATATTTGTATAGTTTATTTTTGAGGTCTTTGTATTTTATAGATAAACTCAATTCTTGAAGTTCTTTCTACTTACTAAGTAGCACGCCATGCTTACTTTCCATGCCATGCTTATCCATCTTCATGAACACTATGTTTTTATTTTTAAAAAATGTGGAAACAGAGAATCCTTAGTTGAATCAGGTCCAGCTACTGCAGTGTCTAGCTCTATAATGCTTCATTCAGTTACACATGCCCATTAAAGCATGGAACATTTAAAGGGAGCATGAAAATGTTAGAACTTCTGAATGTATTGAATATATCTTAATGGACTTTCCTCCTAATTTCTGATGATTTCTTATTTATTTACTGTAAGTAGGTTTTTTGATAACACTTAGTTGAGTGCTTTCAGGAATCAATTCTGTGTCATTGTAAGGACTCAGATTGTTGGAGGAGTCTCAAAAGAAACTGTACTTTATTGATGTCCTATTTTTTCTAATTGAATTTTTTAAATGAAACCTGAGAAGGAATAGATACAGAAATTGCAGTAAACACCTTTCCGTTTGCTGCATATCTGACACCGCCTTGTAAGTTGCCAGCAAATCTTGACTTTTTTTATCTTATTTTTTTTTAACTGTTGAATTTGGACAGGTCTCATCAACTTGGTTGATAAACCCTTCAGGATTCTGAAGCTGCAAAGGCAGAAGAACATTTTCAGAGTGTTGACATTGCTGTGTGTTAGTTTGAAGTTGGGAACCTGGGTAATGCATCACTGGCTGGACTTCCTGTTGTGTAGAATTATGTTTGTCTGTTGGTTTGATTTTTACATCAAGTGAAATTTAAATGTGTATATTTTTGGTTTTATCTGATTGTGAGGCTTTTTGTTTAAAGTCTGAACCATCTGGTCAATGTGTTCTTCAGCCAGAAATACATTTTGCCTTTAAATATGGGGGTCTATTGGTCCTTATTGATGGACACATTAATGAGCACTTATATGATAAAAGAGCTTTTTCTGGTTCACTTGTGCCTCACTTTTGCTCTTTATGACAATGCATTCTTGGCAATATTGCTTTAATAAATGTGCAGCCAAGACATAATTCTTTTGCTTGTTTTCCTTCTACATAAATTTACAGCTTCTCAGATCCTTGGATTAGGGTTAGAGGCTACTAAGCCCTTAGTTTTTTCTAGCTGGCTTATAAGACTCTCGGATTTCTCTCAGACTTGTCTATGGTTTTCTGCAAATGTGTTCTTTAATGAAAACTTTCATCAAAAACAAGAGAAACTATTTTTCATTTTCTGTTGGAAAAAATTATCATGCAAATAGGGCGACAGGAGCTCCCTGTGCTTATACAACTCTTCAGAATTCAGCTATTACTGAACTCAGAATATTAACACTATGGTGAAATATGACTCTTCACACATTTGCTGCTATAGCACAAGCTGCCAAAACTCAAAACCAAATAATATGTGCTTTGCATTTAAGTGGTTGGTATATCTATTTTTTTCCTTAAGAATTTTTCTTTGAGAACTTTAATTCAGAGTGCTGAGTGTGGCTTCTGCCATCCTCAGGATAGAGGCTGAATATCAAATGGCTTTTTTGTTGTTGTGGTTGTTGTTTGTTTTATCAGTCTCTTTTTGTGACTACAACAATATTTAACAAGCCAAAATGCTGGTGTAATACAGTAGTTCATCCTTTCAGCACTAGGTGGTACTTGCGTATCATAGTTATTCTTCATTCCTTCTGAGCCTCAAATGCAGATTGAAGAGGAGATTCCCCAGCTTTCTATCATTTATATGTTAATATCTTACAAAAATACTGGTCTGGATGAACATGAAAGCTCAGGTAGCATAATGAGAAAGAGTGTAGATACATTATTTTATTTAAAAATACTTTTTTCTTTAGGTGGTAAAATATACCAGAAGTCACATTCTCAACACTACTTTCAAATCAGAAAATAATCTCTTATGGAACTGTACTGGTTACTGTTTTTGTCATACGTCCCATTGGGAAGTAAATATTTGCTTTTGAATGAACAATTAGGTGGTTATTTTTCTTAATCTTCAAAAAGAATACTTTTAATACAGCTCTGAAAGCACTTTGGCAGAAAAAAAAAAAGGAATTGAGATATTTAGGTTGCAAATGACCTCAGCAGAATTAGAAGTCTGTTTTTATTGTTTCATATGTGATCTAGAACATGCTGAGACAAACGTTATATACAGCATGAACTCAGCCACTGATGGTTTCCTGAGTGTTGGTATAGTCTAAAGCACTGTGAAAGAGCATAGGAATAAATCGTAAGAATACGAATTCCCAAGAAGGGTGACATCTTGGATATTGGTACAGAAGCCATCCGGGGATTTCTTTTTCCGTTTTCCATTAGTGTAATGTCCACAGAATGAGTTAATGCAGAGACTAGCAATAGTTATGTAATTTCATGTATGCTCAGCAAAGCTTTTGCATTCTTTTAGAAATAGTTTTTGGGCATACTTCATTACCCTTCAAGGATCTTCGCTGTTGACAGCCAAGTGTTATGCACAGAGTTGCTTCAGCTGGGAGGCGGAGTTGAGTATTTGGGGTATGCCTCAACTTAAGAGATTTATTTCCTCTTAAAACTCTCCACACAGAGCTGCTCAGGCCAGCAGTGCCTCCCTCTCTTAGAAGTACATGCCAGCTTCATGCTGACCTCCAGTTCTGTGTATGGATGGAATCAGGATGACTGACTTTCTGAAAGCACACTAGATCAGAGACATCCACTGTCATATGGCTGAGTTTCATACTCTGTAAATAATAAGGTTATGAAGTAGTACTAGTGTAGTAGCATATGTAGGTTTCTGACTGTAAGTCCCTCTTAAGTGTTATATGACACATTCCTTATCTGTTGCTTTAACTTCCTAATTTTTATTTTTTGTAAATTATATTTTCTGGCAATCATATATGTTCACAGTCCTTTGTGACTTCTGTAATTTTGCCTTCTTTTTTATTAGATGACTCTGAAAGCTTTTTTCATTTTAATTTTGCACTCCACCCTGTCTCAACTGGAAAATTACGTGCTGCTATAAACAGCTGTCAGTTAGAGGCATAGCTAAACACCTGAATGTCTGAGCCAGGAAAATCCCTAGTCATACAACATCTTCTTGTGGCAATGAACTCTGTTTTCCTTTAGAAAATAATAGTTGCAAGTCATTGTATGTTCTTAAATATGCTTTCATAGGTTCTGCTCACATTTGAGTTTACTAAGCAATAGCTTCTCTGCTTGTATTGCTTGTGTTTTATGCTTTTCCAAGGTGTATTATCCACAGTGGAAAGGGAGAAAGCCAAACCAGTGATTAGTATTCTGGAGTGAGATGGTACCGCCATGAGGGTATTTCAGACTGGCTAATAGACTTAAGGATCGTGCTTACATTATTCTCAGATACCTGCTTTGTGCAGATGTGATGAGTAACTTTTCCAAGTTTGATAATAATTTCCTAAAAGGAAAGGTGCAAGTTCTTGATTTGAGATAGGAAGCTATGCCATCTGCTATACCTCTTCTAGAAGGTATAGAAGGTATCATCCTGTTGGATGATTCTTACCGAGTATGACGGAGGGTTAAACATCTCACAGACAGAAGTTCCTGCAACTTACATGAAAAGAGGCAGCAGAGTAGAGAACAAAATTAATGCTCTCATAAAGAGAAAGACCAGAATCTGGGAGACTTGGCGCTATGAAAGAAGTTTCTCATGTACTAGGCAATCCACATAGGAGAGATATCATCAGTTTCTTCCAGTTTTGGAAGAAACTATGGTCAGAATTTATATCATCTTAGACTCTAAAGTTAGTTAAACACAAGAGACATGTTTGTACAAAAGCAAGCTTTTTAGTTCCAGTTTACACAGAATGGTTTGGTTTGTGTATTATTTGATGTTTTCTCTGTCAGGTATTTGCAAATCTTGTTTTGAGCTGGGTACTATACATTCACTAAAACTGAGATTGGATTGCTTAGTGTTGACACTGTCTTTCCATTCTAGTGGTCTCTAAAATGAGCTTTGGCAAATCTTTAATTTAAATTGCAAACTGATTTAGCTAATATGGAACTGGAGTCCAAATAAGGATAGGATTGCTCCTGCAAATATTTGCTGTGTTTTTTAATCTTTTCCTGGCTTTGATTTGAATTTAGACATGATAGATGGGGATGCACATCCCTAGTTGCCCATTAGTGGTTTCACAAATTTTAGAGGCTTTAAGAAGAAAAAACAGTAGCTTTAATTTGGGTAAAAACTACTTCTTATGAGTTTTTGTTCATTTCCCCTTTATCTTTTGTGAAGTTGTACCAATAATGAAGTTGGACCTAAATGTCATTTTTTTTTCTTTACATTTGTATAATTCAATGTCACTAGCAAAGAATAAACAGTGCGACTCAGTCGCTTTTCTAGACCCATGACTGTCCACTATGCAATACTGTCTATTAAGAATGGCTCTTAGCATGCATTTAGCACCTTTACCATTCTGGGATCTGAAAGCACTTTTCAGAGCTATGAAGTATTTTTATCCAGTTTGTGAATGGGCAATAAACAGAGAGGTTAAACAGTTCGCCTGTGTTCATGTAGCAAGTCTGTGGAAAATAACTGGGCCAGTAATTGAGAAATCATTCCTTGATATCTGAATCTTGCTAAATAGTAACAGACCTTTTAGTTATGCTGTAGATGCGCAGTCCTCATCTACAGCCTAATACCGTGAGGGGCAGTTCTATAGTTTGAAAACAAGCTGTTCTGCGTGTGTGAGGAAAGAAGCCTGGTTTGTAGACTTGCATCTTCTGTTCCCTGAACTTACCACAAGGTGCCCTACTTCTTCAGTACACGTTGTGACAGCATTCCTTTTTCTGGAATGTCCCCTGTTTTTTTCTACTTCCCCTATTCATAGCTCCAACTTCTCTCTCCCTTCTTGTATCCCTCCAATATTTGTATTTTCCTTCTGTATTCCCTAATTAGTGGTTGAAAGAGAGACAAGTCAAGCCATGGTGGTCCCTGAGCATGTGCACAGGTGAGATGATCAGTACATATACACTGGCCATGTGGCAGCTCAAACAATGTGTAATTTTTGAGATCCAGAGGCCACTACGATTCTTGCACTTTCTACTTAGATAATTCAATAGGGTCATCTTAAGATCTGTGAAATTGCTGCTCTTCTGACAGATTTGGTTGAAACTGGGTGGTAGCTCCTGAAGCTGAGTAGTGATTGCTAGACAGGCAATTTTTTCCTGGGTAGACAAGGCTACTAAACCTTGGACAACTGGAAAAAATTGGAAATGCTGGTGGGACAATGAATTCTGCAACCTTCCAGTGTAGTTAATATTTAATATCTACCTTCAGTTCTTTGCTAACATGTAATATGTAGATGCTTTGAAGCTTATTAGATCTTATTTGATAGGAAATTCAAGTCACACCTATACGTGAATACAATGCCAATTTTGTTGGCAAAGTTACAAATGAAACTTACTTAGCAGCTCTGTAGTTATCAAGCCAGTACTGTCTTATAAAACTCTACCATCTCAATGGTCTGTTAAAATACTATCTCTTCTGACAAAGAGAAGGAAGGCATTTCAATATTGTGCCTAGGAAACATTGTATGAATTTTGTAAATTAAGTGTCAGTGGAGCTTGCAATTTACTGGTAAATTCAGAGAAGACTTAATTTAATTTAAAAGTTGCCTTCAAAATGCATGGCATCTGCAGGGTTTTGGTTTGGTTTGGTTTATTTTTTTGTTTGTTTTTCCCCAGATTCTTGACTTGCATATGATTTTGCAAAAATCTGTCTCAATTTTTGAAGACTTTGCTTTTGTTTCTTGACATCATGGACCTAGACCTACCCAAAATAATTAGGTACCTTGGTTTGTATAAAGAAAGTAGCAGGATTATACCAGCAATTTTACAGCAAACAGTAATATTCCTGCAGTCACTTCTATCCCAGTCCCCCCGAGTAGTTTATCAGTTAATTATAAAAGGTAATTACGGTTAAAGACAAAGTCTTTTGTATCAGAGATTTCATTCAGCAGTAGTCTTGAAGGGCAGTGCTATCACTTATAGATAATGAATGTCCTAATCAATTGTGCCAAGTGAAGTTCTGAGTTAAGTTTCACTAATTCATAACCATGAATGGGCAAGCAGCTGCAGTACGCAGTAGGCAATAGGGGCTTCTAGTTCATAAATATTCACAAGGTATTTATATATCCCTGCGGTGGAAAGCACACGCTGCGAAGTGCCGAACTCCCTGGACTGCTCCTGTATGGGGTAATTGTGGGGTGTCAGCTCAACTTCTGCGTCTGACTTGCATTATACCATTAATCCAGACTCATGCTATGATTCCTTGGAAACTGTGGACTTAGCTGAATAATTTAGCACATGGCTTTCAATTATTTATGGCTTCTTATAACAAATGAAATAAAATCTAAAGGTGGAAGAGTTTTGTAATTTAGGGATATCCAAGTGACAATCAGCAGATTGCTGTGTCGTCAAATCCCTGTTTGCTGCCTGTTTGCTTCCCTGAAGGTATTCCAAGGGAATGGTTGTTTGATGCTGAATTGATTAAAACAGTAACAAATTACTCCCTGCCAGTTGTTGTGTGCATATTCATCTAGTAGTGCTCTTTGCCCTTTTTGTTCTCCCTTATTTAATAATAAAAATTAGAAATTAAAACTAGAATCTGTTGGGTCATTTTAGTTTTGTGAACGGATATTTGTGATCTCCTTGGAAACTGAACAAAGGTGTGGTTCCTGTAGGACCTTCCTGATCACTGCTTATTTTTAAATAAACTTTTCTTAGTGAACTATCTTTTGCTTGGTTCAGTCAAGTGTGCCTCTTCTTCTTTGTGTAAGGCTCAGTCTACCACATATCAGCTGAGCTGGCATCAGTACTAAGGTGCAGAGTTGTTCTTGGCCTCCTATAAGAGACAAGAACGTTGACAGAGAGATCTTGCTGATTTAGCTAGAGCAGTTTGAGAAGTTTGCCTTCAGGAGCTTTCCACTTGTGTGGCTGAGCAGGACTTTCATCCTGAGGGTGGTGAAACACTGGAATGGGTTGCCCAGAGAGGTGGTAGATGCCCCATTCCAGGAGACATTCAAGGCCAGGCTGGACGGGGCTCTGAGCAACCTGATGTAGTTGAAAATGTCCTTGTTCATTGCAGGGGGGTTGGACTAGATGACCTTTGAAGGTCCCTTCCAACCCAAACTATTCTATGACATTCTGTGAACAATGCTACAGGAGACAAGACCGAGCTAAGTGTCAAAGTCTTTGCTGAAACCTCTGTAACAGGGACTGATGCCCTTGTGCCTTCATTTAAGAGTACACCGGCCAATGGAGGTTTGACAGAGTGAAACTGGGTATGTTTGGTTTCAATTTTGGTAAGCAGTTGCAGCTATGGCCACAACTGTTTCAGATAATTTCTAGCACAGACCAGTATTGGTCCAGAGGCCAGGTTGGCAGCACTGGAGTCATTCAAAGCAGTTCTCACTGGAGACTGTGTGGGAAGGTGCATCAATCCCTACCTCCAGCCTCTGGTCGGTGCCCAGTTTTTCCTGTGGCTCAGCATGGCACTGGAGGGCTACTCCTGGCCTTTGGGACATGGAGTTAAGGACCTGCAGACCTCCCTTGGCAGTGGCAATGTGACAGTGCCAAAGTACAGTGCAGGTACTACCTGCAGGAGCTATCGTCAAAACCCACTACAGCTCTGCGTTCCTCTCTCCAGTAAAGCTTTGCTTTTACACAGCTACCCCAAAGCTATGAAAATGCACACACATGCATCTTTGCAGAGGGATACTCCGCTAAAGTCAGTAGAACAGCAGAACTGATTGTTACAACACACAGGAATCCAATAAATGGACAATCTCACAGTGGAACTATTTAGAGCTCAGTGGAAGGAGTTTGGAAAGTCCCTGTACTGGGTAAGTCTCCAGTGGGGGCTGCAGGACAGCTTGACACCGGAGCACAGATGTGAGATTTTATCCTGCTCATACTGGTGACAGGTTCGGCAGTTTAAAGCTACAGCTATGCTGTAGACCTTCGCACAAACAATTCCTGAGTTAAAGTTCCTAGTTCCCTCATTTTCAAAAAATATAAAACCGATATTCTGTGGGTTCTTGGAGATCAAAGGGTGAGTATTCAGAACATCTCAGGACCTTTCATTCTGCTGGTGTAACATAGATGCCTGTGAAAATCCTCGGTAGCCATGTCTGATACAACTTTTACATCTGCTTTTACACCTCTCCTTTTAGTATACCTTTCTGTGACTAAGTAACCTACTTCTTCATTTTCAGTGGGATTTGTTGATTTGACTGGAGTGTATTCTAACTTCTAATTATTTAATGTACGTGAGTGGGGAGGCAGAATTCCTTAAAGAAAATATTGCTTGGGTTTACTCTAAATCTCATCCCCCCACAGAGCTGAGCTCTTGGGAGCTCAGTGCTGCAGCATCTGCTACATTGGGATCTTACATGCACAGAGTGAGTGATGCTCATGGATAAGTTAATTGTTTTTTCACAACGTTTACAAGCAGTGCTTTCAACATGGAGCAGAGAATTGTGCTTAAGGCATTGTTGGTAAATGACTGCCATGCACCTCAAAGAATCAGAGGCAGAATTTAATGATTTTGTGATTAAGCAAATGCCTTGAGATCACTTCTGTCTCATTCATTTTGTTGAAACTGATGTTTAGCATTTATGCATTTGCAAGCTAGCAGTACTAAGAAAATGGAGAGGTACAGCATTATTACTTTAGATCAAACTGTGACTACCTGCCTCAAAGATATAGTGTGTTTTTGCAATATTTGAATATGCCTGTCTATTGTATTTTGTTGCAGTTTACCCTTGTTGGCAAGGTGTTTTAAGTCTGCATCAAGGATACCATAGTTTTTTTCCATGCAGTGCAAGACTTCTGGTTGCATTCAGTACATTTTAATTAGAATACTGCTGCAGTGAGTGGAATGAATTCTGGACTTTCTGATTTGCTGGACAGTCAGTGTATTTTTCCTTCTCTCTCTCTTTTTACTTTTTTTTTTTTTTTTCAATTGTGCTTACACAATGCATTAGTAAATGTAATTCCTAGTTCACTGTTTCTCTTACATGCATGGTGTGCCCTTCATGTGTTCTAAAATAACTTCTCAGTGTTGCTGGGTAGTTGCTGTATTTTTGAATTGCACATGTTTCACTGATTTCTAAGAGCACAGTATCATACTCAGGAGGGCTAGAAAGTATTATAATATTTAATAGATGTTATACTCAATTAATTTCCTCAGTATTGCTTGATACCCTTTGCCTTTGATTGCAGACTATTTAGTAATATGCTTTTGTAAAGCCATAAACTATCCTTTAATCTATTTCTCCCCCTGCCTCTACCCCTTTTTTTTGGTACCATAGATAATTCAATACATATCAGAAGCAAACACTGAAGGAGATGCCTGCTGGAAAGAGACATGTGGGAAGAGTGAGTTTTCTCATTAAAGTTGCAGCAATTAGTATTTAAATTACTTTTGGGAATTAGTTCCCCTGGAGGGACAATACTATTGACATAAATATCCTTGCGATGTTGATAGGAACATAATTTTGCTTACAAATATATTTGCGTTCGGGAAAGAACAAATTAAATTCTACATGAGGAAATATTTTAGTTGAATTTCTATGGAATACATTCTTATAGCGATTATTAGTGTGTCTGGTTTCCCCTCACAACTTCATGTTCTACAAAATTGTATTGTTTTCTGTAAATGGATTCATATAGATCAGGTGATACGAAGAAGGTCTTTCTTCAAAATTTCTAATTGAAATTGATCTCAAAATTTAAACTCATTCCTATACAAGTGCAATTCTTTTTGGCAGATGCTGTAACCTGAGGCTGCAAGTTGAAAAAGTTTAACATGGCAATTGTAAGATGATTAATCATATTATAATGCTTGAAAACAAAATGCCGCATCCAAGCTTCAATTCTCTAATGGTATCTCCTTTTTCTGAAAGGGAACATTAATTAGCAGAGAGCAGTTAACAGTGAAATGTATCAAGTATGCGTAATGAAATCGCAATGGAGAAATGCCTGGTTTAGATGATTTGCTGTTTGATGGAATTAAGTCTTCAAAGATCACAGAATAAACAAATTATTTAGTCCTTGTCAGATTTCTCTCTCAAATTCCATTTAGGTTAGTGGCAGCATGACATTTAATTACATTCTTAAACAAGACTAAGCTGTAGAAAAAAGTATAAATGAACAGTAGATGGTGATAATGCAACACATAAAGTATAGCTAAGAAAAAGGTACATTCACAGGTATTTAGTCTGTACTCTATACTAATTTCTGATAGTTTTCCTGTGTAAACACAAATTTCTTCAGTCCAATCAGAGTCTATTAGTATTTGATTTAGAGCTGAAATATATTAATAGACTATACATGTAATTACATTTTATTTTTTTATTTCAGTCAAGGAAAAACATTAGGTTTCAAAAATGTGGCTTTAGAGGAAAAATTCTTCCTTTATTAATCAATGTCCTTTTTTTTTTTTTTTTGTACTTTTAATCAGCGTAGATGGCACCCAAAAATGTCACAAAGAATTATTCAAAATAAATACATTTGAATATCTAAATAAATGTTAATGTCTGCTTTTGTGAAGTAGTAATATGGCTTGCTCCGTTCTGTGGAGGATTACACAAGTACTCTGCTTTGCTTTATAATTATTGATTTTTTTCCAACGTTGGCACATATGGTTCACCCAAATTAATTTGAAGTATGCCCCTTTGTATATATGAGATTTTGCTCAGTGCAGAAGAAAATGATAAAAGCTTGAAGCTAATTTATTTCAACAGTGTTCACTTTCATGATCTTGTCCAGAAAACATATTCTCATTTCTTTGGGATACTAATTAGGAACTATTAATTTTCAAATAACCATAAACTCTTTACGTCATGAGCTGAACTGTTCAGTGTTAGTGAACATGTTAGAGAATTTGAAAATTAGACATCTCTGAAAATGCTTATAAGTGCTATAATTGTGACTTGCTGATGGAAATGAAATGTGAATCATCCGTTTCACTTGTAAATTTACGAAATCTCATCACCACTCAAAGATATTTAAGCACTGTTAAATTCTTTAAAGTGCTTATTCAGAAAGTGAAATTATATTTAATCCACCTATAGATATTCTAGTGCTCAAATAGTGATTGAATTCTTGGTGTTTAACTCAGGGATTAGTTCTTGATGTTTATGAATGTTCGTGAACAGCATGAATAGGCTATTTTGAAGGACAGTAAAAACCAATCATTGATTGTTATGGCTTTACCAATAAGTCAATAGTATTCATGGGATTGACAAAAGAAGCCCAGCATTTGAGTTAAGGAATTGTGCAGCAATTCTTAGGTTTGAAATGGATTTATGGCTTGAGTAGTAAATTAGTAACAGCCATGGGAATGATAAAAGGAGCCCACAATTTGATTTAAGAAGTCGTGTAGTAATCCTTAGGTTTGAAATGCTTTGGCTAATAAGTTTGGCTAATGAGTAAATAAATGTATATATATATAAGTAGGAATAGCAAACAGCACTCATCATTTGTTTTTCATTGGAAGTGTGTAACTTTGATTTTCCCACAGAAATCAAGTGCTCTTAATTTACTGTGAGTGGTTTTTTCATTGACTAAAACTAAGTACTTGTTCTAGGTAGGACTGATTTGTATATGCTGACTTGTTTTCATTTCATGGTCTCACCAGCTCCTTCTTTCTGTAACAGCTATATGAATGTCTTTAAATTATCTGAGCATGCAGATCATGGTGCTCCAAATATAATGGATAAAATGTAAAGAATAATTATTTGAATTTTTGATACTAAGCTGTAAACTGCAGGAAAGCTGGGCACTGACACTAGGCAGAGAAATCTGGTTAAGATTATTAGTAACAGGATAGCTGTATGTAGACAGATAAGGACAAGGTGAAAATTACAATAGAACTAGAGGAAGAACCTAGGTGAGGGAAGTAGATTCCAGGCAACAGGGTGTCATATAAAATCAATAAAGTATCTTAATTGCAAATAAAACCAGATGTGCAAATGTGCAAACATGAGAGGTCTGAAAGGAAACATAAGGGAACTGTAATGCTTGACAGAGCAAGTAACTTTACATGAGGATGCTTTGTGTACACAGTAGAAAGTCAATTCAAAGGGAATCTGTAATATCCAGATGTAAACTGTACAGAAGGACAGTTAAGGTTGGGGGCAGGCAAGACTATATATTAAAAATTAGATTCCAGTAATATTTTTGTTGTGGAAGCTATCAATAGAAATTTAAAATTATTATTTTTGAACTACGCTGCCAGCTGTAATGTGCAAATCTCATCAACTCTGTGATAGTCTACAAAGCCACTGACTGTGAGAAGCAGTAGTGATGGGTAACTTTGTCTTGTCTGCATGCAGATGGTGTCCTTTTTACAGAATTTCCCAAACAAGCAGTTTTAATACGGTGGCAGCTGTTGTGCAGACCGGACTTGTGCATCAGGGTTGTTGCCTGTTCTTCCTTTTGGTCTCTGTTTGTCGTGTCATACTTTCTCTGTTTGCTGTTCGATAAATAGAACTTAAGAGATTATTAATTGGACAGGCACTCCTTTTATTTTATTTTTATGACCAATTTCAGATCCAATCACAGACAAGGTGATACATTTTTACAGTTGCAAGTGGTCCTTATAATGAGGAGTTACCAGGGTGAAGAGGTAGTGCTACAAAGGTCAGAGGGGATAGAAATACAATACGCAGTTAGGGGTTATGCCACAACTCTTCATATTGAAGTCAGGATGGCTTGGAAATATAAACTGTGTGGAATGATAAATTCCCAGATTTGCACACTGATTACCTACTAGCAGGCCTTGCTTATGTCAGGCTGCAATTAGCTGAACTACTGCCTGTGTAAAATGAAGTTTCTTTTTAATTAAAGCTTCCAAATTTTGATCATATGTTCTTAGAGCACACCCTATCTGTGGTAATCAAACCTATTTATTCCTGACATTTAAAGAGTTACATTTCTTTTACTTCATTATCAGCAAGCAAATGTACCTAGTCAATAATTCCTTGTGTGGTTTACTCAATAAGCGGCGTGTGATTTGAGAAGGGCTGTCTTCTTTTAAGAATTGCATCCAATCCAATAAAACAAATTATATAATAATAAAGTATGTCATGAATGTAAACAAATACCAGATGGGTTTTAGAACATTTAGTTTTAGATCAGTGCAAATAGACTGAAATGAACACCCCTGTGGCATATTGTCAGTCCCTAGTAAAGCTCAACAAAAGGATTCCCACCGGGTGTTCATATCCTGGAGGATTCCACCTTGGTGCTTGTTTTCTCTTGTTTTGAGTCTTGCTCTGTTTATCCCCATTTGCTCCACATTATTGCACTTTTGGACATGGTGTGCTGGCCTGGCTGCGTGTCAAAGCGTGACCAAGCAAGCCAGCGAGGTTTTGCTGATGGAAACCAGAAGATGTTCCCGGGCAAGGTCTGTGAGCCCACTGAGGGCAGCTGCTTTCCACAGCGTGGGTAGTGGGCTTGTCTCTTGGGGTTTTTTTTCCCCACCCTTGTGGGGTGGATGGTGTTACCTGTACCAGATCCAGCTTCCTGCAGGATGGATGTAAATAGGGACAGCAGGCGCTTTTTACACTTAAGATGCAAATGCATTCACTACAAGACTCTCTCAGTTGTAGTCAGTTCAAGATCAAGTTCAGGGTGTCTTTGCACTATTAAATTGCAAGGCTAGGGTTTTTTTTCCACGCAGTTAAAATCTTCTGTCCTGTATTTAGGATACCTGCTAACACTTCTGTAACAGTTTTCTAGTTGTGTTGCTCACTGACATTTTATCTTATTTTTAGGGGCGTGGTTTAGTGGTGGACTTGGCAGTGGTACTTGATGGTACTTAGTGGTTGGACTCAATGATCTTAAGTGTTTTTTCCAGCCTAAATGGTTCTATGATCTGCTTATGTGTTGGTGTTCTAAATTAAGTGGAATTTATAGTAAGAAATGAGTACATATGTTTTAGCATTATATCAAAAGGAATAGCTTTAAGTATTGCACTTGGAGGGCATCCAGATTTTAGTGGTGTTGCCTGATTTTCTGTATGCGCTACCTAAATCTATGATTTCTTAGTTCATGCAAACAGTTTTTGACCTTTTAAATCCTGCCTAATACTTGAGTCCAAGTGGCAGAAAATATAGGGGCAGGTTTTGTGAAAAAACTTGACTTTCAGATGGACCTGTATACACCAGATGGAGTCTTGACAAAATCTTAACAGAAGAATCTATTATTCCCAATATCTGTACTAAATGTTCATGTCACATGCTTCAAAAGGTTTGTTTAAAATACTTCTTGTTACCTAACTCTATGTTTCTAAACTGTTCAATGCCTGCAGATTTTCGACTGATGATGCACAAGTACAATTCCTGAATTATGACTACTCATAACTTACTCTTTATTATGTACCAACCTTAAAATGCAGGTCGGATCATATAAACAGAAACACTTTGTCTCTTTCCAAGTGTAGAGCTGGATTCTCTTGGTCGAGGGGAAGTGCAGTCAGGATTGTTTAGCTAGGAAAAGTTAGTTGTTTTCTTATGATTACTAACCTTTTTTTTTGGTTAACTTATGGGTCTATTGGCCTATTTGACATCACCAGGGATGCCAAATTTGAGTTATATTAGGAGTCCTCTAAATCACAGAAAGTGCCCATTTTAGCTGCCCGTTAGGGTATAAGTTACTTCTGTAAATACTGAAATGGTGTAGAGTGAATTTAAGCATTCTGTAAGTTCTTTATGTATTGAGAAGTATAGTTGATTTACATAGATGAAATTCTGAATGAAGACCTTTAGCTTCATTGTTTTTCTTCTAAAGTTATAAGAAAAAGACACTTTAGAAGTCAAGCTATTCTTCATTTTCTCTGTGAGACATCTGAGACCCTGCCATAACTTCTTTGTCAATATTTAATCAATGAAGGGTTTTTTAAATTGGTATTTTTAAGTACATTTACTAAAGTAGATACCAAAAGCTTTGCAGAAAATATGAAGTCAGGTTGTCATCTTGGAACTCAGTGAAATCAGACCTTATCTACATACAGAAACAGTACAAACATATACCAGTGGCATGCAGATATGCCTCCTGTCAATTACACCACAAAAGTTTTCTTTCTAGATGCAAATGGCTTCCAGTTCTGGATATGAATTAGCATTGTGTTGCAGAAAACTGATACCTTATTTACGAAATACATTTTCCTGATTTGCTCTTCTGGGAATGAATTCAAATAAGAAAAACACCTGTCTTGTTGTCTGACAGCTGATGACAGCATCAAAATCACTGAGTGTCTAAGATGACAACCTATCCCTACGCATCAACACATCAGGCTTCTATTGCTGTCTTGGGTATACAAGAAACTTGTAATAAGTGGTGTTTATTCTGTTTGTCAGTTCTGTGGTATGATCTGTACGAAGGAAGGAATAATGTCCCTATGTCAACTGAAGATGAGAAGATTGCAGCAAGCATTACCTGTCTTCAGAGTACAAAACTTGTCTGTAGAGATGCAGACAAATCAAATGGCATGTTTTTTCATCACACTGCCAGATGGGGATTAGGCAAGTTTATGTAAAAAGTCATGCATTGTTAGTCAGAAACTGTTGGCTGAGATTTAGGAAGAAATTTTCTTATGCAGAAATACAGCTTTTATTCCTTAGATCAGGTGAATTACTATGCTTTTATTGCTGTCATGTTTAACAACCGTGACTTTAGAACCATGCAGTATTGAATGGGAAATTACTAGAAGCCCTGTGAAGATATCGCTTCAGTGTGGAACTTACGCTCCGTGTATTCAAAAATTATTGGGAATTCATCACTGTTTCAGTAAAATACCATGATATTCTCTAACAGCCTCAAACGACTCTTTCAGATATAGACCAATGATCCATTCTTCAGCAGCTGGTAAAGTAGCTGGAAATGGCATGCCTCTGTGTGATGTGTTCCTTTTTTAAACATTTCATCAGGAAGATCCCAGCGAAGTATCTTTCCTCATAGTGCTTTGCGTTAAGGGTTTTTTCCAGGACAAGTTGACAGTAAGTTCCCCAGCTCCAGGCACCATGTAGAGCTAAGTCTGAACCCCGAATTCTGCTGTAATGTATTTGCATGTTAATGTTCAGGAATGTGAAAAATCTCTTTAATTATTTAGCCTTAGGAGATATAGGGCCTCCTGAAACAATTTAGAGTTCTTTGAAACAGTGGAATTAGGCTTCAGCCACAAATCCAGAGTTGCACTTTCCACTTAGGGGTTCAGGTGAAGGGCAGACTGATCTTTAGGAAAAAAATCAGTGTCCTGATTTTATCCCCAGAAAAACAGGCAGAGAGGTATTACACTGTGTGTGATTTTTCTCATGCTTCCATGGACAGACTTCAGCAGAAGAAGCAAAACCAAACAGTTCCTTGCTACTCCATATTTAATGTCTGAATCTTGAGCATATGCTCTGAGTGGGTTTGAAATCACTTAGATTTGGGGTTTTTTATTTATGTTTACTGTTATACAGTAATCCATAGCACTGGAAACATGTCATGGAGAAAACAGTGCACTAAGGAATTAGTAGGGAAAAATACTTCAAAATAGTATTTTTAAATGTTGCTTAATTGCTATGGTAACTAACATATTTATTTGGATTTTAATGTGTTCTCTTTGTTTACCCATATTTGCCTCATCATTTCATGTTGCCAAATACTTGGTTAATGTTATTAATTTACATTTAAAGAAATTATTATGCTTTTTAAGCATTATGTAACTTTTCTATTTTTCCATTTTTACTAATATAAAGATTTTTTGTTTTCCTCTAGAAAGGTTCTAAAGGAAATCTCTGTT
The DNA here is from genome assembly GCF_964273445.1 of Streptopelia decaocto. Taxonomy (NCBI): domain Eukaryota; kingdom Metazoa; phylum Chordata; class Aves; order Columbiformes; family Columbidae; genus Streptopelia; species Streptopelia decaocto. The sequence continues at coordinate 118,336,338 of NC_138655.1, read as the reverse complement.
GGTGACCTAAAGCCTAATGAAACAGTTGAAGCAAATATGGAAGCACAGTTACTGTCCAAATTAGATCATCCAGCCATTGTCAAATTTTATGCAAGCTTTGTGGAGCGAGACAGTTTCTGCATTATCACTGAATACTGTGAGGTGAGACTTGCAGATTACTTTGAAGAAACTTGACAGAATGCATGCGTTGAAATATGGTCTTAAAAAAACCTTAGCCCAGTTTTCTTTAATGTTTTAGTTTGAATTTTTCTCTTATTTCTTACTTGCATCGCCTGCTACTTGTTAAGCATATTTAAAACAAGCAATATTACCTGCTCACATGATACTCCTAGCTCACAGACAAACCAGAGAAAATTAATTTTTAAATACAAGTTCATTTAATTCACTATAGTCACTGTTACAAGAATAGTATTACTCAGAAAGGTTTTACCGCCTATGTAAGAGAGGATGAAACTGGGAGTACAGGGGCATAGCATGAAATCTAATGTAAATGAGGAAGGGAAAAGTCTCTTTTGATTTGGAGCTGATTGCAAGAAGCTTAAGCCTGATCATATGGATGATGAGTTGGGTAGGAGCATTGGCTTTATGAAGTGGAGAACAGTGTGAGTCAAAGATTAGAGTGTAGAGGATAGGACAGATATTAAAGCAGGATATACTACAGTAGTTACCAGGGTTTTTTACTTCAGCATTTGGTTTAAAAACATATTGCTGGAATCTGTCTTGAGGCTTTAAAATAAGAATTTATACATATTTCAGCCAGCTTTTGAAGAGTTTATATAAAACAAGTGCCTACTTTGTATTAAAAATAGATGTGCTGCTTTTAAAAATATAATCAGTTATACATACAGTGATCTTCTCATGAAACTGTGAAACAGACTTTTCAGCTGTGCTCTGCTAGACATTTGAAATGCTTTGGAAGCTAATGACCCTGGACTACTGGGTTACCTGTCCACCAATCAGACTTGTCTTAACTAATAGCATTTCTTCAAGCATTCAGCTTTGCTGTGAATAATTAAAGAAGTAGTATTCCTGCCATTCATTGCTTCCTTGGAACCTTTCTTTGATGACAGTTAAATGCCTATTTATTGCTGGGATTTTAAAAAATTAAATCTGAAATGCTCAATTCTGTTATGCAATCTGAATATTTGTTCACATATTATTCTAGCACCCATGTAGAAGTTCTTTGCATTATTCCTTGAATGTCCAACAGCTGGGGCTTGTTGGAAATGAGGTATTGCTGACTCTCTGTGGAAACCCAGAGCTCAGGACTGAAGAATTACTCTAACTGCCCAGATATTCCTGTGCACAAGATTCATTTTTCTCTCTACCAGTGGTAGAAAGTGGCCCAACACTAGATCAGCTAAACCTGTAGGAACAAAGTTGTTTTGGACCCTGTTGCCCCTTAAACTAACCTCGGGGTGCCTCCGTGACATTTGGCTATGCAGCTGAATCTTTTCAGTTTTGAGTCTTCTAGGTCAGGTCAGAATGACAGTGGGTCCACTAGGATGTGATTCTGACTTTTTGCAAATGGACACACTACATAGAATCATTGCATTTAAGCAATTATGAATGTTCAGACAAGAAAAGTACAAAGCAAGGTTTTGCATAGTGCTATAAGGTTTCTTCTCTATTTTAGTAGAAGTATGTATAGAAGGCATACTTTTGTATTTTCTTATCTATAACTTGCCCTTTTATGTGGTGGGATCTTTTTACCTAGAAGATGCCTGTTTAAATTGCACATAAATTGAGACGGAGAAAAATGTATTGCTACCTGATCCTTGTTTGGAACATTCAGTTTCTCATGCATAGAATAATTACCAGATTGGCAGTAATTGGCACTCATGGGCAGAATCAAAACAAAGAATAAACATTAAGTTGGCATGGAAACAGAACTACCCTCTGAGCCTTATTCTGTTTTCTCCAAAGTACTGTGACTTATTCATTAGCCACAGTACTTTGTTCATTCTTGCATGAGTAGCACAGAGCGAGCCTCCAATGCAGCTGCTCCGTGCTATACCTGTCCTGTGAACAGAAGAGAACATTGGTGTCCGTTGCTTAGCTCAACATCTTTAATTATAACTTCATTAACTCAAAATTATAGAAAAGAAGTATATGTGTTCTGTTTTGATCTTCTTGTTGAGCTTCTTTGGCAGCTTTGCTGAATCAAAATCTTGTGGGAAATATAAACATTGTCAGATAAATCAGATTTCAAACAAAATTGCCTTTGTGAACCTTGGATTTTATTTTGTAACATAAATTAGACTTCAATAAAATACAGTTTTCACAAAGTAGTTACTTTAAAAAATGCATTGTTTTAATAGATCATAAACCAGAAGTAGTTGTACTTTCCCTCAGACAATTCTTTCTGTCTCTTCACTGTGGTCTCAGCTGTGATGTGAGTATACATACGCTAAGGATATCTGAGCAAAAGGAACAACTAACGCAATCAGTGCCCGTTCACAAGATCAGCTCTAGATGCTAAGCTGTTTTAAGTAAGTTACTGGTATATTTGATACTCTTGACATTTAAATAAAAACTGCAGCTTCGGAACTCTGTATGTACTTAATTTGTTAAATTCCTTAGGAACTTCATTACACTGACCTTCCAAAATGCAAAATTGGGTTAACAAATTTCTTCAGAATTTCGTGGCAGCAGTATTTCAGCAAATCTTTTATGATGTGTTTTTGTTTTCCTTTTTTAGACACAAAATCAAGGTTAAATTAATTGTAGGACATTAAGAACAGTCTTCTCTGCTTGAAGGTAAAAAGCTGTACAGTTACTTGAGGGCACATGTAGTACTTTATCCAACTGCTTTTGTTCTCTTTAGACCTTCTGAAGGAAATGTCCCCCAACTTAAGAGAGTATTCACTACCCTAACTCTGTAGGTCCTACACTTCTTTGCACATTTTATGGCAATGTGTGATTGTGAGAGGGGACATATTGGGACAGGGAAAAATGGTGATTAGAGCCTGCTGCACTTCATGTGCCCTCACCTGGATAGTATGTAGTCCCTTGAGGCCTGTAGCCAGCTGATACCTGTTTGAGCAGCCCGTGAGACTTGGGCTGTTGCTACAGTTGGCTCTGGATGGTCTGGGGCAGCTGTCTGGAATAGGTGAGTCATTATTTTCAAGGTGCATGAGTAGGCTCAGACACAGCCCATCTGGTTGCTGTGCAGCAGAGTATCCAGCAACGCTTTTTCTTTCCTTCCTCTGCTCTGCTGCAGACAACCACAGGGAAGCTGTTGAACATTTGGAGTTGCAAAGGGGAAGCAGCTGCTGAGAGCTCTGAGTTCCCAGAAGAGCTTCTCTCTGGGCTACAGTGGGGAGGCAGATGGAAAGCTGAAGCCATATTCCCTTCCCTAGTGAATGGGATGATTCAGACATTTCAATTAAGATATTGCAGGGCATTGTCAGGGAACACTGTTTTGATATATGACAAAACATATTTTCTTCTTTTTTTTTTAACACTCTCACTCTTGAATGTTTTAACTTGGAACCTCAAGGACCGTAGAAATTACTGTAAATTCATGTTGGAGTACAGGACAGAAATATATGGATCTGCCAGGACAGAACTTCCGTATTTTGTAGCATTGTCGTGTTTGGAACTGAAAAACAAGAATTGCTGAGGAGGTCATAAAATGTTGAGGGCCAGCTGTGCAAAGAAGGGAAGGATTGATGATCAGAAATGGTGGTACAGGTACACTTGTACAGGTTGAACTATTTTCTTGTATATGGCATATAAAACTTCTGATTTTATGCAGAATGGATAATGTAAAAGTAGTGATTTATGGAGGATAAGCTGTTCTAATGTAAGGTAATTAGTCACTAGAGTACAATGAGACTCACAGTCCCTTTTCTCTCAACACAGTACTGGCCACTAATATGCATTCTTGTAGACAAAATCCATTATTTTATTATTCTTTTATAAACCGGATAAACAACCAGCTGACAACCATCTGTCTATTTTCTAGCAAAATGAACGGTTTTCACGTGTCTCCTCAAAAACCTCTTTCATCGTGCTATGGTTCAACTGATTTTTCCAAATGTCTGAGTTACAGTTCTCAATTTGTCTTTTTCAGTATATACTTTCTGTTGTTTGTTTTTTCTTTTTTTCTTTTTCACTGCCTACTGTGTGTCATATTGCTCCATTTCTAGTGTTCAAGATCAACTGTAGTTTTAATGAAGTATTTACAATAACACATGCTACAGATTTCTTGAAGCTTTAATTCTGCTTTGTTTCTGGCAAAGGTGAGTTTGGAAGAGCGGCAAAGTATAATTAAAGAGGCTGTATTTCAATTCTTAAGAGAACAGTATGGTTTCTTGGATGCTGACATGATTATTTCAGCATAATAAATGAGTGTGTCCCTTGACAGTGCAATGCTTCACTTAAGTGGAAGTGCTGTTCCCAAATTTTTGAACTTACTTGAACCAGTCGAGGCAGATTCATTTTACTTGATTTAGATGGCAGTCACTGCAGGCCATCATCATAAACCTTTGCAAAGAAACAGCATTTCTACAACATAATCCATCCCTTCCTAAGGTAGACAGCTAGACGTGAGGATAATCACACTGTACAGGTGCCTGTTCTTCTGTGTTCACTATAAAGTAAGGTTGAGGTGATCAGCTTGGATGCACAGATCTGACACTGGGTGACGTGAAATGAGAACAGTTGAAAACTTTGATGATAGTATGTAACACTAAGAGAAAACTGACCTACTTGCCCTGTGCAGCCATACTGCTTGATCTAATTTTGATCCTCGATCCCATTGTGATCCTCTGTTGCCTATGCTTTTGATGGTGGCAGAGTTCAGAATTCACGTGTAAGTGTTAAATTTATAGGGTATGTGGTAGGGAGCCCGAAAGTCTAAGAAAGTGGAGTCCTGTATTTTGATGAAGGAGAACATATTTAAAAACTTACTTTAAATGTACAAATATGTTGTGATATTTTTCAGGGTGGCGATCTAGACTTAAAAATTCAAGAATACAAAGAATCTGGGAGGATATTCACCCAAAGACAAATACTAGACTGGTTTATACAGTTGTTACTCGGAGTCGATTATATGCATGAAAGGTACAGTAATTTAATATGAGAGCATTTAGCTTGGGAGGCGAGTGAATAGTTGCAGATATTCAAGCAGAAATGAAACTGTATGGATTGTCTTGTACTGGTATAAAGTCCTGTTCACCAATCTGCTGTAGTATACATCATATACCTAAAGTGTAATTAATTATCTATCCTGCAAAAACATCATGTATTATATCTTTTAGCAATACAGTGGCATATGTTTTTCTGCATTAGATACACTTTTTTGAAGAGCCAAGTGAAAAATTTCGCACAGCAAAAACAGTTCAATTGTTAGAATAAAATGGATTAAAGGGTTAAAACAAAGTGAGCTTTTTCAAGGGGAGTCAACAGGCTCTCTTGAAGGTATTTAATGTGAAGAATCCGATATATATGCTTGATGTACTCCCACTAAAATCAGTGAAGTTACATCCATACATTATTTGAAAACAGACATTACTTTCAAGAGGACATCAAAGATTAACCTGTAAAATTGCTGCAGGTCATCCTGACAGTGATGTGTGGAGATCACACTTGATTTGAGCAGGGGCAGATACAGGTGAATACCTACCTGGTCATCTCTATGGGTGTATTTCTTGCCTGTAATGTCACTTAGGCAGGCTGACTCAAGTTTTAAACAGTTCCCTCGTTGCCAGTCTACCAGACTTGTGCACAAGCCTTGTCTGGTCCCTTTTCCACATCATCCAGCGTTGTCACCTTTAAAGTAGGTGGGACTATTTAACATGGTTTGAGGACTTAGTGCTGTGCTGATTTGGGAGCCAATGGCCAAACACGCTGCATTCTGCACTGATTGCTGAAGAACAGCTGAGCAAATGGGAAGACCAGGTTCTTTTCCCAGCAGCTTTTCAGGAACAGTGAGCCAGTCAAAATGAACCTGCCTTTCAGCAGCTTCTCCTCTCCTATCTCCTCCCTGTTGCTTTTGCCTATTGACAGCTCTGAAATGTCACATTAATGAATAAGACAGAGAATCCTTTCTAAAGAGTGTTGTAGTGCAAAAGTTCAAGATTTTTCATCCTGCCAAACTGACCTATTTGAACTATTACTCCTATTGAACTTTTAGCAATAAGAATGTCATTGCTGCAAGGACTGGCTGAGCAGAGGCTAGGAATGCTTGTCTGTAACCACCTGCATGTTTTGGGCAAATGAGCTAATATGCCTAAAATAATGGCCTAAATTATTAATACAGCTGGAAGGGAGAAGATGTTTACATTTGAAAAGTAGGTTGCACCCGGAAACTGAAGATGAGAATTCAGTTCTTTTCAAATTGAATGTAAACTAGAATCCATAGTCTGCTATCCTGCGTGAGTACTTGGAAAACAAGATTATTATGCACTGGTTGAAGGTGAAAACACCAAATTGCTGTAGCTGTTTCAGATATTTTTCACAGCAGGGCTTGAGCCAAATTTGGTCATCTGAACTTGAGTTGCAACAGAGCAGTAGGTATAGTCACTAAGACCAACCATTTCTGAGTCGAGCTGAAGTACATGGGATACCTTTGACCTAAGCTGGTAGATGCCTAATGAGTTTTTGCACCTATGGTGTCAGACTGTAGCAGAAGAAGAGCAGAGTGAATTGCTGGCCAGGATTCAAAAGCAAAATGCAAATTTATCCAGGGCTGGTACCTGATGAGCCACCCCCACAAACTGCAGTGATGGGTGTCCAATGAAGGCAGCTCTCTTGGGATGCTGTGCCCTTCAGCATTTACCTCAGGTGGAAGGGACAGGGGCAAATTAAATTTAAAATCCTGACCAACATGTGGGTTGGGTTTTTTTTCCCTTCTCAAACTCCAATTTAACAATTTATCACTAAAAGTTTTGGTAATCTGGAAAGTCCACTTTTGGTGGAATCTTTTCTTTAATGTACATGTTTAGAGGATGCAGACTAATGCAGAATAATAACACTGCAGATGGACTAGATGATCATTGTAGGTCCCTTCCAACTGAACTGTTCTGTTTTATTGTATAAATTATTCTTTTTGTCTTTCATTTTCTGTAGTTCCTCATGCCTCTTTTATCTCTTGTTTTCCCATATGTCCTTTTTGTCTATTCTTCTCTATATTTTTTTCTCATCTCCTACTTGTTCTCAAATAAATCTTTAAAAAAACCTTATCAATAAACTTTATTTGGTAAATATGTTTATTAAATTACTGGGTTTCCTGAAAAGTAGTTTAATTCTCCAGAAAGCAGCAATTTGATTTTACAAACAGCATTTCATTTTCTCTCTTCGAATCGTAGCTATTTAATAGCACTTCTCCTGACACATACAAATGACTTGACAATTTTATTTTTGTTTGCATTTCCTCTATTGTATTATGTGTTATTTAACTATATGCACATTAGAAAATATAATCTTTATCTTACTAGTTTGTAGCCAAACAATAGATTAAATGGAAAAGGTTAGGCTTAAAAGAATTTAATACTACTTAGAGAAATTAATTTGAATTATTGAAACATAATAACAGCCCTCTGTTTATGTATAGAGAAGTCACACACAATCTCTTCTCTACTGATATGGAAAAAAGCTGTAATATATGTTTGAACTATGTTCTAATGCAAATAAAACTTTGCCCTAGAATTAGAAGCTTGAAGTGTTTATTACCTGTGAGCTGGACTTCCTCATGCCATTCCTTACAACATCCACTTGCTGTGGATGGGAGTTTTTATTCCAAAGCAGCAAAAATTCTTATTTATGGTTTTAGACATAGACTATTCACTTTCTTGTCCTTCTTGCACAGCTTTCCTTGAACTTCTGCAATTTTTGAAAAGTCTTATGCTGGAAACTTATTTTAAACTCGGACTTCTTCACCGCTCGAGATTGTTTTTATTTTCCTGTGATAATAAAGGTTATACAGATAAGACATTCCTGTCTTTTACTTATGCTTCATAAATCCCAAAGGGGGCATGAATATATTATGGTCATTATGCAATCTACTGGCTATTTTGCATAATTGAAAGTATTTTTTTAATTTTAAACTTGAAAGCTAAATTATCTAGGATTAAATGGGTTCATTCCTCATCTGTCATTGATATAACCAGAGAGGGAAGTAAAGGAGCAGCAACGTATAATAGTTCAGTGGTTTTGTCTAGATGGGGCAGCATGAAACCATCATCTAGTATCTCTGGCACATTTGTAGCCCATTACATATCAGTGCACAAAATTGATTCCCAAGCAATCAGGCAATGAGGCCATTGATTCATTTAACCTCAATTTGAAGAAAGCTGACCATTATGTTATCCATCACTTTGCTAATCTTTATGAACAATATGCCAACACAGAGATTTTTATAAGGTTACAGCCTATGCAAAAAAATCTGTTGCTTTCACTCTACAAGACAGCAGGCTTTGCTCAAGTACTTTATCTGTCTTTGCTAGTACAGGGTTCAAATTTAACCAGAACTTTGTATTTCTCTTCAGATAGAGGAAAGAGAAATTAATTACTGAACATTTCATAGCAATAAACGGCTTTGTCTTAAATCAGCTTCACTTGCTGGTGTCTCGCAGAGGAAGCTTTATTTAAGGAGGCTGCCCTCTGCTCAGTGCTTTGTGCTGCTTTTTCCTGGCTATGAGACAGCAAGCAGGTAGTCTATAGAACATAGGCATGGGTGTATTTATTGACCAAATTTGAAACAGTCCCTAAGTATTAATTTCTACGCAAAATATCAATAACCACTTCACTAACTCTCAAGTTATACTAAGTTTTACTGGAGTCCAGTTAATTCATGTTACTTTTATAGGTCAGTCTCTTGTTACAACAAAAAGTCACAGTCTTTCTTAAACTGTATTTACAGTGCATTCTCAATATTTATGTCTTACTACAATTAAAGTAGTCAAGGTTTCAGCTTTTAACTTGTTTATCTTCTGACACATCCTGGCAAAAATAAGGTGGCTTGCATTGAGAGACATCATCATGGGAAGTTCTGAAGAATCATCCCAATTATTTCTTAGGCATATTAGTATATAAAAGCATCTTATAATTATTGGTAATGCAAATAATTTGCATAACATTTTCATCAATATATGTTGCAAGCATTATATTCTAATTCAAACTAATGTAATCCGAATGTCTTCTTTTAATGTCCTTTTCAAATAATATGTTACTGAAAGATTTATGGATAGTTTTTATGTATCAAGATACTTGTTATTCAAATCACAGACATACAGGAAACTTTTAGGTTCAAAGATTCTGTGGTTGTATTTCTACAAAGTAGTAATAATAATAATAATAACAATAATAGTAATAATAACAAAAAGGTTAAAACCCCCCAACACTCAACAACAATATGCAAGAAAAATCTAACTCGGTGAAGTGAAGTTCTTTCAAAGGCTCCGTGTGATGAATGGTAAGGAAAGACTTTATGAATCTAAATTAACAGGAGTTTATATAAAACTATGTCAATATATATGCTTATGAAATAATAATAAATATCACCTTAGCTTAAATTCCTTACCAATGTAATGTATGATGAGTGTACATGTATTGCTCAAAAAAATTGACAGAGAACAAATTATTTATAAACATCAGTGGAGGCAGGCTTTCATTTTTCCCGATGTGCAAACCTTTCTCTACAAGTATTACTTTCAGGGCAAAACTGCAAAGATTCCCATAAGAAGCATAAAGAACTTTTTAATGTCCAATAAAAATAGTAAAGTTTCCTTTTCATGCTCAGTGTATGTGCATACTACAATGTCTTCTAGTAGTTATTTTTCGCATTTTTCTCATTTGTGAACTCAGTATATTGAATTTAATGATATTTTGTCTTCTTGCAAAAATTATTTTCAAATGAGTTACAAACTAAATTGCTTATTTGTGCTGTGGAATGCATATTTTCTAGTCTTAATATGGAAACTATTTTGGAAATCATTTCAGTATCTCAATGCATAAGACTTTAATAATTCAATAAAATTGGACATAATACTTGAGGATTGCTCAAGAAAAATTAAAATCTGTTACTATATTTGTTTTTCCTGCCCACATCTCAAGAATCTTAAAGCACCAGATGCTTTCTTTACCTGTTCTAAATGGCTGAATGTCTACGGTCTTTTTATTAGCAAATACAGTTTCTACAGCCAGTATGTACCAAATGCTATTCTAACCTCCTCCTGAGCGGAGCTGATAACTGTGTGTTATCAAGCTATTTAAAAGTGGATGAGTTCTTGTTTATATGAGGTTGTAGGGAACACTTTTGGAAGGATTATTAACAAGAAATAATTGAGAACGTGTTTTGTATACCATAGAGATATTTTATTTTCCTAAGGGTCTGGAGAATTACTACCACATTAAGATTTCAAGGAACTGAGTAGATGCTGTTTGTCCCCACATGGTGTGTTGCTGATGATGTTTTTTCAGTCTTTGATGGAAAAATAAATCTGTAAAAGCTAGTTGTTCTTTTCCTTTTGATCTCTGTAAAGTTCTTTTATCTCCCACACCATTACTTTAAGAATTTGAACTCCTAGCCTAGTCTATGTACATATTTGTCTTTCAAGTAATACATTTTCTCTGAAGGCAAGTTCCATGAGCTTTGAGAATCTCTTATTGCTGTTTTTCTCATCCCTTGTTCTATCCTGAGACAACTCATTCTCCTGGCAGAAAATAAGATTTAATGCTTTTAAGAAGAGTTGGCTAGGAAGACTTGCCTTTCTCTCTTCCTCTGCAGCTCATGTTAAGCCCGTATCTGTGTTCTCAAGCTGGGATCCCTGTGTGCATTTTTATTACCCTGGCTGCATGTGGGTGTCTGTGAATGTGTCTCTGTCTTTACATGAAGCTCCTTAATGCCACCATCTGTGCATTGTCACTTGCAGGGTTAGACTGTAGTGGTGCTGGGCTGGTGTTCCTAACAAGGAATGAAGAAAAATACTTGAGGTACTTGATGCGTGACTGTGAATGCTTCAAGGTGGATGAGGTTGAATTTCCTTTTATATTCTAGGCGAATACTTCACAGAGATTTGAAAGCCAAGAATATATTTTTGAAAAATAATCTTCTGAAAATTGGTGAGATTTCCATAGTTTTAAAAGATATATTTTAGTATGATAGGACTGTCTAACTGATATTTTTTTCAATAAGGAGATTTAAATAAAGTCATGTCTGATATAGCATTTTGTTTTGTGGTCAAACATTTATTTGACAGTCAAACACAGGAATAGGGGCCTTGAGAAGCAATGACATCTTCAGCTTTGAGGGTGTTTCAGGCTTGACTGGGCCTGGATCTGAGCAGCCTTCTGTAACTTTAAAGTTGGCCTTGCTTTGAGCCAGGGGTTTGAATTAGGTGACCTTGTGAGTCCTCTTTAAACCTGTATCATTCTATTGTTCTATAATATTCTTGAGGTTCTATTATGAAGAATTGTAGATTTTTTTCCCCCATATTTTAAAATTTTGGCAATTTTTTGACGTACAGTCATTTTATTGTGCCTAACAATAAACACAAAGAGTTTATATTAATAAACATAGATTTATATATTTTATAAAGAGATTCTACTTCCTACTTTTAGGGGACTTTGGAGTTTCTTGTCTTTTGATGGGTTCGTGTGATCTAGCAACTACATTTACTGGGACACCATACTACATGAGTCCAGAGGCACTGAAGCACCAGGGATATAACACAAAATCTGACATTTGGTGAGTAGTAAGCATGCTATTTCGGTTGTATTAGGCATTTATTTTCTAGGCCTCTGTTTAGAATGTTTAGATATTTGACTCTATTTAGAAATTACTTTATTTTATTTTTTTTAAACGGCTCTGTCAGTAGGATGCTCACACTACTCCAGTAAAGCTATTCAGGGACATTTGTGTCATATGTTGCAAATTGAATGTTTTCTCTTTGTGTTAAGAAGCATGTAGTTTACTGTTATTCTGGGTTATCTCGGACTTCAAAGGAGAGTAAGGTTCAGGTCCAGCCTCTGCCATGACACAGGGTGATTGTAGATCAAGTTTTGCTAGGAAGGGAGAAATCTTCTTCTTTTTCATATTGAAAACAATGAATGCAAAGATGAAACTTTCTGTGAAACTTCCAAGTGGTCAAGGAAATAGTGATTCCTGGCTGAGAGGGAAGCAGAAGAAGGACCTTCTTAGGAGCTGAATAGAAAAATATTGGAGAGTGTGAAAAGGAAGAAGGTACTTGGGAGGGGAGCTGAAAATGAAAATAACTGGAGTGTTAGGACAGAAGCAAAAAGACACCCTGTTTTAGAAAAGGCTCAAAAGTAGAAAGAAAAGTGTCAGTTTGGCACGTGGATGGCACCAGTTCTTGAGATGAAGACTTCTAGATGCTGATTAGAGAATCAAGTTGAGAAGCTGAAATCTGGTGAAAGACATTGGGAAAGGATTAGGTGTGCAGGTACTCTTGCAAGCTAAGATGAAGAAAGATTTTTTGAATGGGGAAAATATCTGCCTTGTTTATATGTGTGTCCTAAAACATCTCGTTGTGTTTTAAGATGATAGTAAAAACTATTGTGTTTTTTAATTCTGTCATAGTACTTTTGTGTAAAATGGGCTTTGCTGCTTCTCTTGAGAGATTTTTTTTTCTGTAGGTGTGTGTATCTGAAGCTTCCTTTTTTATTAATATTTCAAATTGTAAAATTTCCTTCTTAAAACATTTGACTACTGGAATGTAGCTTCTTTATCTGATAATTTACTCTAGCTCCTGATCAGTTCTGCCTTTACAAAATGTATTTGTGACTGCAGGATATAATTATAAAAGTTAAGAACAGTCATCTATACTCTCAACTGGTAGCAACCATTTTTCAGAGTTAGCATGTTCAATCCAGTCAACAGATGTGTCAGGAATCTCATCTCATGGTCTGTGTAGCTGAACTGAGATGGATTTGATGTCAGATTCTCTCTTGTTCATCTGTATCAAAACAAATATCAGTTAATACATATAGTCAATAAAAGTATACGGAGAGAAGATTTCAAAATATGTCAAAACAAGTGAACAGACAGGAATAACAGCCTTTAGTGCTCTTTTACTCTAAAGAATAATTTCTTTTATTGCAATTGAAATGCAATGTAAAATACGCGTTTAAGTTCTATTCGTGGTTACAAGTGTTAATCCATGTAAGTCATTAACGTTGTACAGAGTAAATGAAAGCAGAGTTTGGTCCACTTTGGTCCACCATCTTTATAGATGATATTTTGACCACCCTTTCAAAATTTACAAAATAGCAGAAAAAAAAGCTTCCCCCCATGCCCCTCCAACAAATCACTAGCTATTAGATTTCTGCTATACTTTATGCATTTTGTAACGTTTCCAAAGCAGTACCCAGAGCACTCATCTGAAGGTGGAGCTTGTTGGCCCTCGTTGTAGGGGCACTAAAGAGCAGGTGTGCCCTGACTCACTAGACCTCCAGCCCACAAAACCCTTGTCTTTCTGAGCCATGAAACTCTCTTTTGATCAGGACTTGTCGACTACCATGACTCATTCATTTGATTGATACTTGGGTCATTTAATCTCTTCATTTAATCTTTTAATAATGATTCTGTTTGATTTTTTTTTTTTTTCATTTGCCCCATTTAATGGGGGCTAAAAGATGAGACCCAGGGGAGCCCACTCTGGAGGCTCCAGGTGAGATGAAATACTTGTGCTGCTTTGCAGGAAATTCAGTTGCTCATGAAGAAGTTGCCCAAGTCTTTCATGCTCACCTGAAGTGATGTTCTCTTTTCAGGCCTGTCCTTCTGATCCCTAGTAGGACTCAAAATATTATACACAAAAATTCAGAATTACAAGTGTTAAATGTAAGAAAATGTAAAGTATCTTCTAGAAAAGGCAATTATTGCTGTTATCATGGTCCTCTCACTGTTCAGTCCATTTAATCATTGTTCATTTGAAAGACCTTAATTTTCACTGCAGTAATGATGTACTCTAAAGAGACATTGTGCTTTTCAGGTTCACTGAAACGTTGTGCAACTGGCTTTTCAAAACTGGCTTGAATATCCACAGTGCAGCAGCTGGTACAAGAAGCATTGTCCTTTATAGCCCGAGGTCAATGGATGTAAAAAGCTTCATGTTTTACAGTTTTTACATAGGGAAGAAGTTCTGCAATTAGGTTCAGAGAAGCTGCAGCATTTAAATTTGTCCTCAGTTAAAGTGTCAGGGCTGGAGTTCTTTGCTATTCCATGTTTTATACCAAATAATAATTCATAGGGGGCAAAATTGCCACTCATGTTTTCCCTCCCAATGCTGAGCCTGGACTGACCCGGCAGTAAGGCAAAGCCTTTGCAGATGATGCAGTCTGGGGTTTCCTCCTTTCCAGGCGAGGAGCTTCCCTGGGGAGCTGGTCTCAGCTCAGGAGTTCCCCAGCCCCTCTGCCCGTCGGTGCTTCCCCTGTCGGGCGGCAGACGGAGCAGTCAGGGCAGCGCCGGCAGCCGAGCCGAGACAGTGAGTGGTTGGAGAGGCCAGGGCGGGTGGAGGATCAGCAGGTGACGTGTGCGCACACACACGTTTGGCGCTTGGGCCTCACTTTTACACGAGCACAGTGTGACCCAGAGGCACGTGGGTGCGGGGGTCCTGGTGACCCTTCCTGGCCTTACGCACAGCGTGGTGGGACTGGCATTCCTGTGCCGCCGGTGCTGTGGCACCACATTCATGTGTCGAGCAAAATGAAGAGTCTACGTGTCATTTTAGGGCATTTCTTATGGTCAGGAAAGGTGAAGTCACATGGTGGGACATGGTTTCAGTCTGTTTCTCTGGGGCAGTGCCTATTTTGTAATTTATAGAAACCAGGACACAGAGGGAGCTGTATGAAATAGCCAGTAGCCTGTGGCTAAGATGGTCCCTGGTGGTGTGAGGGACCAGAGTTTGTGCTTCTGGTCTGAATCAGAGCAGAGACCTCGGTCTGAACCTCTGATGTCCAGGAGGAGCAGCTGGGTTGTTCTCAAACCCTTCCAGGCAACAGTTTCCTCAAACCCCTGTGGCTGACAAAGCCACCAGACTTCTTGTTTAACCAGTTCATGTTCCAGAGACATGCCTCTTTCCCTGGAAAATGTCTGACCCTCTCTGTGCTTATAGGGACAGAGCAGGTGTGACTCATTCCCTGTGTTAAACCACATGTGCTGGGTATATATATTAGATCCTTTGGCTTATGTGGTTTTTATTTTGTTATTTGGAAGGGTGTTTTTTAAAATATCTTTTTGGTAGCAAATAGTGGGTCAGAATCTGCCCAGTTTTGTGTCAATGTCATCCAACTAAGACTATTGAAGAATCATGGCAGAACACATCTCCCAGCACCAACAAATCACAGATGGAGACCCATCAGCAATGTTATTAAGAAAGCAATTATAGATCCATGAGGATTACATGAAACTCTACCAACCAAGTAACAATTTTAATCAGCTTTTATTTCATTCCATTCCATGCAGTGCCTAAAAATCATCACTCCAGCCCAAACAGACTTGGTGTTCATGACATTAGGCTGAGAACAATTGGCATCCCCCACCTCCCAGAACTGTCCAAACAAAATGAAAACATTTCTTTCCAGGGAGGAGTAAACTAAAAACAGGTACTTAGTGCATTTAGGGCAGTCATGACTACTCACTAATGCACTAGGTGAACATTGGATTTTTATCTGAGGTTTTCCAAACAGGGGCACCTTTGTACTTCCATTATCTTCATGCAACCTAGAAAGCCCAGACTTACCAAATAGGTTAATGATAACTCCTGCAGTGGTCCTAAAGTGGTCCTAAAGCTGAAGTGTACTGTTGTATCTTCCTCAGAGTTCTGTTTTGTCCCAGAAAACTCGTTTTCCCTTCACACAAGGGTTCTCAACCAGTTTAGATCCTGTTTTCTTCATACTGGGAAGTAGGTATTCAGCCCCTGAATAACATTAACAAGATTTGCTTGCCACTAGTAGTTACCCTATATTTCACCTGCAGTTTTTTGCAGGTTTCCTAACTGTGAGATCTTGGGGTTTCTCAGGTGAGACTCTGAAATCTGTACTGGCTGGGAATCTGCCAAGGATCAAGAAAGGTCCTTGGGTACAAATATTGAGCACATGTCTGTGCAGTGGCTACTGGAACTGTATTGTATTTTGTTTCTGAGTGGATGACGTAAAGTGTATAAAAACAGTTATCAGCAATAACCTTTCTCTCTTTTCAAAGCTATAAGCATAGAAGGCAAATTAAATCCGGAACTTTTCAAAGGATTTGTGCATAAATTTGTGTTATAAATTATCTCAGAGGCTGACATAACAGAAATATTTTAGTTGAAAAACAAATGTTTTTTCACGTAGAGACTTAGCAAATTATTTACAAGGGAGGTATAATTTTCTTTTTGTCTTCCAGAGACACAGCAATGTCACAGTAACTTTTAAATCCATTGTACTCTGTCTTCTGTCAAGTATTGTCAGATTTTGACAGATGGTTTGTCTGTAGGATTTGGGTAAATTTGGCTCCCTACACCATAGATCTTGGGATTGTCATTTTAATTGTGATTGCTTGTCTGTACTTTTCCCCCAATTTGTATTTCTCTTTTAACAATCCAAAAATGTTTTATTTTTTTTACTGCCAAATTTTATGTAGAATAGTTGCCAAAAATAGCAGTAAAAGCAGTGAAGACCTGAAAAACAGTGGCTGAGAGAGTTATGATGTTATGTGTACCCATGTATGTATTCCTCATAGACTTTGGAGTCAGCAAATCCTTAAGACCTTCTGGTATGATCAGACTGAGAGATGCAAGTCATGAAGCTATCTGCATTTAGATTATCTGGCTTTTGGAGTTTAATTTAAAAGCAGACTTGAATCTTAAAACCTTCGAAGAGCTATAACATAGTTTGGAAAGTTCTACAAAAGATCAGAAGATGTCAAAAGGATGGCAACGCAGTCAGCAACGCAAACCTCACGGTGTTTCTTCCTGAGGAGAAGTTAGAGGTTTGTCAGTCAATATCCCAGAGAACAGACTGAAGCCTGTCCAGATGCTCCCTTTTATATTATAATTGAGCCTAAGTGGCTTCAATGTGAAATGGTCATACATCAGTTTTGCTGAAATGAAGTGCTGTTTAGAACCTTTGTCAAACCTATTCACAAACACAGGGAGCCATCAAACCTAATGCTCTGGCTGGGTAGCTTAACAACCATTTTATAATTTTCTAACACTGGCAGTTCAACAAGCTGTGATTATAAAAGTAGTTAAATTATATGGATGGGTCATGTGCAGATTGCTTTATGGGAATCAGGGAGCAATTTTCGCTTGCTGAATATGCTCCTTACAAGATGCTTAGACCAGGACTGTAGAAACACAACTGAGAAACGCAGTCTTGAGGCAAAAGCTTGGCGCTAACTCCCTTGGGCAATCGCAGCTCAGGAGCTGTCCTTGGGAAGAAATAGCCTTGCTTTGGGACCCAGGGCAGCATTTCTTAGCTCAGAAGGTATTTATTTCATTTCAAATAATATCCTGCAGTAAAAAAACACATTATTTTCCCTCGTTTTTCTTTTCTTTTTTTCCTTCATTTTTTTTCTTTCATAGGACAGATGGGGTTTTCCCTGGGTAGCCTGTTCATGTCTCCGGTTGCAGCAGAATGCCCTGGGTGTTCTTTTTGTCTTCCTCCAAAGCCTCAGGTGTAGTCAGAGTACTAAACTAGATGAATAAATGGGCTTCCCTGATGTGGCAAATCCTGTGCTCCTAATGGCTCATTAAGCAATTTCTAGCTGCCAGAATCAAGCAGCCTCCAAAACAGATTGATTCTGCAAAAAGCAGTCATAGTACAGTCTGTCAGGCTGGGATTTTCCTTCCTTTTTTCTTCCCCCCGGCAGATTTCCATTTTTGTTTGATGCTTTCAGAGGCCATGTGTGCAGGGGACTTTTTTGTTCTTGTAAAGTATTTTCTCATGTAGGAATTAT
The DNA here is from genome assembly GCF_964273445.1 of Streptopelia decaocto. NCBI lineage: Eukaryota > Metazoa > Chordata > Aves > Columbiformes > Columbidae > Streptopelia > Streptopelia decaocto. Next base: position 118,318,433 of record NC_138655.1, on the reverse strand, counting down.
CTTGTTTCAGAGTTTGAACATACATCATGTAGATAGTAATCTGTGTATTACTGTTTACTGATTTTGGAAGTTTGAAAGTTGATTGACAGTTAAATCTTTAAAAAAACTAGGCAATTATTTATGTACCTCAGTAACTGGTCTTTATGCAGTTGTTGGCAAAAATGCTCTGCTAACTGTTTTTATGTACTGTTTTGAAAAGTTCCAATGAGAGCCCCCCTATTCTCTTTCCTTTTCCTAATTGCCATTTTATGTTAGAGCCTGTGTTTGAGCTTTAAATTATTTCCTTTGTTCTTTCATTGCCAGACAGACCGAATCATTTCATGTTCTTTAACCAAAATGAATAACTGAAACTTTATTTATTATTTGCTTTCAAAGATAATGTTTATACCTTTTTCATCAAAGCCATTCACCTATACTTACTTCTACTTATTATCACTACTCTTTATTTTCGTGCTGCTTCTGTAAATTATAAATACCACAAACAAATACTACATTAAGAGTAAAGTTGCTCTGATATTTAAGTGGGTTACTTACGTGGGTCTGGTCCTAGTAAATAACAGCCTGATAAATAAAGTGATGGTAAACCAAATGCCCTTTTAAAATTGTTTGTAATCATTCTTCTCAGTTTTTTTAATAATTTAAAATTGACTTTGGTTCTCCACTACATCTCCAGACCTGCATATTCAGTTTTCTTCTCCAAATAAAATGTTGAGGAATGTTTTAGATGTTGCAGTATGATGCTGTCATGTGAAATTTGATAATTCTTTGAGTCTAAACCAATTTTGGAATCTATTTGAAACACATGACCAAATGAGTGAAATTGCACCAGAAGACACTTCTGTTATTTGAGACTGGCATTATTTAATTCACACTTGAATTTTAGCCTCAGTTTATTGTCAGAAATTGATTTGCAAAAATAGTTTAAACAAACCTATGTCCAAACACTACTAAACTACTTTGTCAGTCAGTCACTAATTAAAATACTTCTTTCCTAACTTAATGAGTAACCCCTTAAAAGCTAGTTCATACAATAGGGTTTTACTTTATTTATATATATTTTTTATATAGAGAATTTAAGTTTGTGCCTGCACTTATGGAAATAGAATGACGATGTCTCCTATTTATAAAGTTACTAATTTGTGATTTGAATAAAATATTTTGGATGAAAAAGATAGCGTGATAATGAAACATCCTATTCCCAGGAGAAAATGACGCACAATTGTAGTTGTACTTACTGTAATGTCACTATGCATGCTAATTTCAAAAATATTGTTTTTACTATTCCTATTATTTTATTCTTAAAGGTCTCTGGGATGCATATTATATGAGATGTGCTGTATGAACCATGCATTTACCGGACACAATTTTTTGTCTGTTGTTTTAAAAATCGTAGAGGGTGATACCCCTTCTCTTCCTGATAGATATCCAAGCAGACTGAATGCTGTGCTGTGCAGGTATGTTATTTTCTTGTTCAGCAGGTTTTTAATTAAATTTGGAAAATCACTTATTTAAGACTTTTGGTTTTTAATGTTTCAGCATGTTAAATAAGGATCCTTCATTGAGACCTGCAGCAGCAGAGATTCTAAGAATCCCTTATATTGATGAACAACTAAAGGTATATAAGAAAGAGCGATAGCTGTACACTTACCATTTGAGTATGTGTTTTGCAAAAGCAGAATGGAGGCAGAGAAAATGTGATAATAAAAAATAATCAGATAGCAGTTCATGGGAACACTAATCCAGGGGACTTTCAGAGCTAAATTACAAATATGAGTGAGGTAGTGAGGCAGTGAGTAACGAAGCCCTTGTCACTTTACATGCTGACTGTATTCCCTTTAAAATGTTATTAGAAATACAGAGAATGGGCATTTATGCGTAACAAGTGCTGATCATTTTTGCCTATCATCTCTAAACTGTTCTGGTTACTCATAGTTTTAATGAAAACCAGTGCATCTTGCTCTTGTGATTCCTCCTTCAGTGTATATATTGTTTGGGTTTCTAAGAATGTGGGAAAGAAAACTGCTCAGTCAGATTTTACATTAGGACTGCATTGGGTCATAGCTGAAGAGTCTGGATCACTTTAGCCTCAAGTGTTGACACCACTTCTATTTTATTTCCTTGCAGAATGTACAGTATAAGTTCGCAAACATGACTGTGAAAGACAAGGCACTTAATTGGAGGAAAGAAGCTGCCCCCATTTTTGATGCAGTGTAAGTATTTTTAAGTGTTTTATGGGCAGCAGTATATGAAATTACAGTGTTACCAGATAATATCATGTAGCAACCACTTGGGTTAATCTCGTAGTGCTTTATTTTCAGAGGGACCCATTCCCCAGAAATACAGAAGAGTAATCACATTAGTGAGAGGCATCATTAAGATTTAGGGGAAAAAAATAATTTGTATATCAAATAATTTTATTATATAACTGTGTGAATTGTGCACACATGTGTGGTATATGCATATGTTAATTTAGGACCTTTATATGTTGAACGTTGAGATCATCATTCTAGTTATGTCATGGTTATTTTTAGTGCTGCTGCTTGCTACTAACTTTTGAATGTCAAAGCTATGTTTCCTAAATGACACCAAACTAAGAGTCTATACGCTTAAACTAATATTCAGCTAATATGTCCATAGGGCACCATTATATTTGTCTTGTAACTATAGTGAGAAGTTAAGGCTTATGATGTTTATTGGCTCTCATATCAGTAGTGCCTTTGTAGATGATCTCTCTCCTAGACACTGAATATATATTAAATTAATTAATTGCATTAAATTACAATGCTGCAATGTCAACATGGGCAATCTCATCTTGCCTTTGTAAATTAGCTCTGCAGTTTTGATGGCAGCTGACCCCCCTTTTTGGTTCCTCTCCGTGAGTTTTCTGTATGTGGTTTTGCTCTGTTAGGAGCTAAGATGCTCAAAATCAGGAGTTTGTGATCCTGTGCAGATGCAATGGATGTCCCTGCTTCATGTTTCCTCTAAATAACTGTCAAGACTTTAACAGCTATCTGAAATTTTGTTTCGCATTATTAGGTAACAGTGATAAAGAACCCCATGCTCCAGTCCAGAATTAGCGCTGCCTTCGGGCAACAGGCCTTTCCCCTGCATCTTTTGCGACCTCTGCTCTCGGAGAGGACCCTCAGTTTTGCAGCTGTGGTCACTTTGCCAATGCTGCCAATTTTGCTGTTTGCACAAATCCCTTTAGGGGTTGTGACCAGCTTCAGCTTTTCTAATGACAGTGGTATTTAGTATCAGTGGTAGGAAGAAAGTGGAGCGAAGACAGTGGAATTCAAGACAGCAAAATCTGTATATCTTTTTTTTTTTTTTCCAAGTTTAACACTGGAAGCCTATCTGTAAAGCTGTCATCTCTAGGAATTGTGGTTTGGGTTTCTACCCTGTCACTTCTGTTCTTGTATCTCATTGCCAGATAAGTCTCTGTCTTTTAATCAGACTAAAGTTCTCTGTTTTGGTGTAAATACGTACCTTTAGTATAAACAAATTGTTGAACTTTGCAAGTATAGATGTAAAATGCAACAATAAATGATACCTGTACTGGCTAGTAATAACCATCTAATAAATAAGAGCAAATGGAGATGGCTGTGGCTCCTCTCAGGTTTTTGGCTTTCTTATTATTCTACATGATGGCTCCTGCTAGAAATAACCCTTTGCTAATTTACTGGAAATACGAGAGTCAGGCAGATATTCAATAGGGAAATATTAGATGTATATTTTGTCGGCAGCTGCTGTTTTTGAGTTGATTCAATTAACTGTTAGTGGATTCCTGCCTCTTCGAATGAAATATAGTTAACTGCAGAGGTGTTCCTCAGAGATATACCTTAAACAGTTTAGGGGACTGAAACCTTGCCCAAATATTATGCCGACTCCATCTGAATTATATTGAGAGTTTAATGCTTATTAGAACGTAAAGTATGCGAATCTTTCAGAAACTTTTAATCCATGGCTTTATTTTGTGGGTACAGGATTTCAGATTATCTATGTGCACCAAAAGACTGTAGATGCTTTGAGGAAACAGTATTTTTACCTGCAAAATATATAATTAGACTTCAAAAATCCACAGGCTTGTAGAACAGACTGATAAAACCACTTTTGATTATTAGTAACAAATACGATGTTCCATACCTGATTCGTTTTCATTAGCTCACATGTATTGAGTCTTATCACCTTCCAAATGGACCTCTCATATATTGACAGAGCTTGCATAGGAGGAGGACATTCGTGTACATCTGAGAATCTGTAACCATTCTTGTTCAAAAGCAAGCCTGAAGTCTCTAAGATGAAGATCAAGTTCTAACTACTAACATTATGACCCTATACTTTTGTTAAAAGGAAATAGAAAGTCGGCTTCTGTTCCAGAGGTCCTAAAAATTGAGGAGCAATGGATGGCAACAGTTTCTCTTTGAGCATGGAATTTTACCTTGAGGTTTTCAAATTCAGGGCATTAATTTGAGAAAAAAGTCCCAGGAGAAGCTTCACTATAAATTATCTTCAAGTGTGCCACAGTCTGATTATTTTTAGCTAAATGTTAGGAATATGCATAGAGTCATAATCTTATTATGACTTTTATTAGGAGAACATTCACTGTCTGTGTTGTTACTGGTAAGCAAAATGCCAGATCTAAAGCGACAGGTAAAACAAAACAAAAATACCTGGAAAACGGTAGAGAGCAGAAAAATAATTTAAACATAGTGAATTTTCTACATCTGCTGCAGTGAAGCAATCCTCTCATCTGATTGAGTGTACGAGGAGCTGCTTGTTATGGTGTCCTCCCCAGTCATTGCTACTTGATCTATGATTTTTCTTTCTCACCAGGAATTATTTTTGCCATGAACAGTTGAATCTAGTTTCTTCTCGTAATGTCCTCTAATGGCTTACTTTATTCCAGTCCCATGCAAGTCATAAATTTTAAATGTTTAAGTAAGCATAAAGCTGTACAAGTTCAGTTTCAACTTGGATGAAAAATGTCTTCTTTTTCCCAAGAGATCCTTGTAATTTAAATTAGAGTTTTTTACAGGGGACAAGAAATATGTCTAACATTATTCATACTTGAAGAGTTAGTTCCATTCTTATGAATAATTGAGTTCTTGTCTTTGTCCTTAGTCTTTTATATTTCACACTAATATTCGTATCTTTACACCGTTTCCCTCTATAGTCAACATCTGAAAAGCATAATGAAAACTTCTCATTTATTAAAATCCTGATTTTAAAATGATAGTCCAGAAGGAGTGTTGTAATTTATATGGTTACAAAACTGGGTTCTCAGATGATCAGAAGTGGATTTTATCTTATAAGAGCAAAAATAGTAATTTGAAATGAACACTGGGTATCATAAATATAAACAATAGAAAAAGTTATGTAAGTGAAACATGAGTGCCAAGGCATTGTAAACTATAGTTCAATCTTTGTAATTGCTGTAGGATGTGAGATTAAAATCTGAGATTAATATCCTTTTTCTGATACAGGACTAATATTTCTCCGCTATGTTGATAAATACAGCTGAGATACATATGTCAATAATTCATGCTTAGCTTTCAGAGGTGGTCTGTGGAGACCATTTTACCAGTGAATTGTTATTATTGATTAGGACTAGAAATTCAAGAGGAAACATTAAAGACAGTATTTTTCTCTCTTATTCTAGACAGCTTGTAACAATCAATGTAAAGTGCATGGGTGATACTCCTTTTTTTCTGTGGTTCTCATTTAAAGACTGCCTTTTTACTTGGAATATGCTCAATAATAAAGCCTGGCAGGGTAAATATTTCACTGTGCTTTAACATTTATTCTTTTAAGAAGTTGAGTTTACCTTTTTCCATTCTTGCCTGAAATAATTCACATTCTTCATGAATCTAAGTTTAAATATTTCAGTTTAAAAGACGCATTTGCTTTCCAAACCAAGGTCTATTTAGTCTGTTACAGTACCTGTGACTTTCTAATTATTCCATTTGAAATGTCAGTACGTTTCAATATCAAATCAAAATACTGATATTTACATTTTTATATGAAGATGGGTTTGCATGCATTCAATTTCAGGCATAGGAAAGTTCATTTGCAAACTCTGCAGGAACTGTCTGAAGTACAGAAAATGACACCGCGGGAACGGATGAGGCTGAGGAAGTTAAATGCTGCAGATGAGAAAGCAAAGAAGTTGAAGTAAGTTGAGCATAACATTTGTATCATGCCCTAACCATGCAATTTTCCCCATCCAAAAGTCTGACACGAGAGTTAGAACTGTCAAGGTAAAAATAAAAATAGAAGGCATCTTCAGCTACTCAAAGTGAATAGGGATTTTGGATTAGTTAAATCACAGTAATTATTTATGTAGAAAAAAAATCAGAACATTAGCCCAAAACTGGTATTTTGAGCATTGTGTTTCTGATTAAATAAGTGTAGGAGAAATTTGTTACAATAGGATGGCTTGTCATTGTAAGGATTGCACAGTCTGAGGAGTTGAACGTTTAGTTACAATCCCGCTTTTATCAGTTGTTTTAACCTCAGAGATTAACTGGTAGAAATTAATAGCTCAGAGGACAGTCTTATGAAATGATCAAGTGGGGGTAATGGACATGTTATGAAGGCTTTATGGTTTATGTTTTTTATTGAGACATAATAAAAGAGGGAATTTGAAGAAGAATAAGTACTATTTCTGAGTGGAATATGAGAAAGAGCTGGAAGGCTGTGTGTCTATGTATGAATTCCTTTTTTAAATAAAAAGAAGAATGTATTGTTTTGATCACTCACTTAAGCTTTTCACACGTAAAAATATTCAGTGTTTTATTTGGTATGAATGAAAATCAGAAAAGCACTACATTCATTTTTAATTTATTTAAAATGTTTTAATCAAAAGCATTTTTCGAAGTACAATGTAAATTAACAAATGTTTACTCAGTTATTTATAGAGGGAAATAGAGGGAATAATTATTTTTGATCATGAGAATCTACATCTAAAGCTTATTGTGCCAAAGCAAGTTAGCAGTTCAGTAAGGCAATGATGTCCTAGTACAGAAAAATATTGCAAGGTGACATGAAGGCTGAATTTATGGCCTCAGAAACTCCACAGCTACATATATCTGCAAATCAATAGCAATTGCAGTTGAGTGAAAATGCTCAGTAAAATCGCATCCTAGCATTATTTGTGTGAACTTGTGGTGCCCACACCTAAAAGCTACGAACAAAAACCTGAAGGTTTTCATCTCCTTTTGGAAAATATGTCTGATCAACATGCGTCTGTCTGATGCTTACCATTGCATTCGGTAATAGAGATGGACTGTAAATTTATTCTCATTTTAAAAAAATTTCCTTGACTTGAAACCACTCTATAACACTTCTTATGCATGGTGTATTCAATAATATGGTAGGTCAATTTTTGTGCTTATATGAAATGTATAAACAAGAAGTCTGTCTCTCTCACTTTTGAAAAATGAATGGAGATTAGGAATTCAAACTAATTGCAGGATAATTCTAGTTTGTTTTTCATCCTTTTACTTTCTTGCACTTTAGTATTTTCTATTTAGATTTTCAAGCTTTTTTTCCCCAGGAAAAAAAAAAGTAATATAAAGGCAACATATTAATCTTCAAATCTTGTTCTTAGTAATGAATCTTTAAAATGGATCTATAGTCACCTCTGGGTTGTTGCCGTCTGCCTCTCACTGAAAGTGTTTGAAACAGTACAAAACCAGTACCTTCTCAGACTGGAGATCTACTGGCAGCAGTGCAACCTAGAGATTAATGGGAAGGGAATGTAGTAATGGAAACTGGAAGAGCTGCTTAATGGAGCACCTGGCTTACATAGTCATGTACAGAAAAATGCAGTTACCAACTCTTCCCCAGGTGGTGTTGATAGCACATGAGTATTGCAGGCCTGTCTTCAGCTGAAAGGTTCTTGGACTACATAGCAGAATGAAGTCCAAAGTATTCAAGATCTTCAGAAGAAGAAAAAATAATGGGAATCATAACTTACTGCTTCTCAATTATATTACGCAAGTTGTGAAAGAAAAATATAATCGTGTTTGGAAATTAAACCTGAAATCTCTTTGTTCACTAAAACTAACCTCACTTGAATAGATGCCATGAACGTTTGGCATCATGGCAGTCTGATTATAGAATTTGCTTTTCCACATGTATTTCTAGAAGATCCCTTTGTGCAACCACTGATATCACATCCTAAACACAAGTATTCCGTATTTACAGACAGCTGGCAGAAGAAAAATATCAAGAAAATATTAAAAGAATGCAAGAATTCAGGTCCCGTAATTTTCAGCATCTGAATGTCAACATCCTACGTGTAAGTATGGGCTCTTGTTTCAAAGGCCTCATTTGTGCACATTCAGTGTACAACACTTTTTTCTTTCATGCTTTCTTTAGCGCTAGAGGCACAGTCCTGTTCTAAAACTAATAATTTGGAAGTGCATCAAAGTCTGGACTGTGTAGCTGAACCTGTGGATCTGTCATGAGAGAAAGTGCATTTGGTTATTCAGCTGTGATTCAAAAAACTCTCTAATAATTGCACAATTTTATTTAAGTCACACTTAAATCTAAATCTGCTCTCTGAAGTGTACTTACTGACAGTCTGCATGGCATCAGAGTTCAAAATGCATTAATTTTCAAGATAAGTTTAGAATGGTAATTCTTTAAACACTCATTTGGCATGGCTATGGGTTCTTTTCATTTGATTAGTTAAGACTATTAACATTTCAACTGACATTTTAGTAAGAATGAAGTCTTGGAGTGACTCCCGGTATAAGCTGTCCTTTGATTTTAGGCAATCTACAACAGAAGATAGGCCTGTTCAATTTTAGTCTTATTGTAGAGAGAACAGTGTCAGTTTGTAAACAGTGAAAGCATCACAGAAATAACGAGGTTTTGGTTACTGCTTTGTATTCTATCTTTTCTTTCACATACAGTCTAGTTTCTATTTACCATTGTGTCTGGAGAAAATAATATGTTAAATCTGTCTCTGGTTATGGCTGATTCACTACTGATCATTTACAAAAAAATTAGGAGGTCTTTTTTAGTGTTTGCCTAATACAAGTCCCAGCAGTTGTGTAGATCAGGGCAACCATTGTGTTGTGATCCTGCTGTGAAAGCTCTAACTCTACCTGTTTCTCCATGCTGCTTCATTTGACTAAGGAATCTGATGACCAGACTTCAAAACCCCTAACTTGTTCTCAGCCAGTCATTGCACACGACTGTGTGTCCTTAGGACATGATGAACCAAGTGGAAATGAGACAACAAGTCAGCTCTGCATGTCTGAACTTACAGACCATGGTAAGAATTTGAAATTGTATGTTGAAATGAAACTTCTATAAACAAAGCAAGATCTGATTTTGTCCCTTGTAGTTAATTTATGGTGGGGAAACAGCTGTATAAAAAGCAGTCAGACTTGTAAGGCAGTCAAAAGATTTACAAAGAGAGAAGAAGAAGAATCTAGGTGTATGTGTGTGCAGCAGACGTATGGCAAGGTTATGTGGCAGGAGGCCTGTGTTCCCAGAGCTGGAGTGACCTGTGAGCAGTGATGGAGATGAATGCACCTTCTCTACATGAGATGCTGAGTTAGAAGGAAATAGCTTGAACTTTGCAAATATGAAGTGACTGGTGTTAGAAAAACATTTCCTAAGTTATCTCTCTGGTGAAAAAATGAGTACAAGAATTCAGAGCATTTGCACCTTTGGTACACTTTGATGCCATTTTCTTTATCTATAACAATGAGAGAGGCAGATGGAAACTCATTAAACTGTGCTTATCTATACTGTCCTCAAATACTTAGGTACTGTCTAGAGGGTATGAAGTACTATATAAACATGTACTTTTCTGTAGATAGATGAACAATTAGTCAAGCTTTTCAAAAAGAGTCAGACTGTGGAAATGTGCTCAATGAGAAAAATATTTTTAAGAATGTGTCTGTATTTTTTTTTCTAAATTGTTCTGGAATAGTGTTGTGCTTTTAAATATTTAAGAATTATTGTGTAAGCACTATTGTGGTGAAAGATTTGTAATCACAGTAGAATCTTGCAAGTGTGCACTAATATACTTTTAAGTATGAAAACTACTTTTCTCTAATAGCTCTGCCTTTTAGTATTGGTTTATGTGCATCTGTGAAAGTATACATCATTAAATCAAAGACATCAAAGTGAGTTTGTTTGCAGTGGAGATGGGGTTTTTTTAATAGCAAATGGATTTTTTTCTTTCAGTGTAACCTCATTTATGTGTATGTGGTTGGCTTACTATTTCACAGTATAAGGAGGGATGATCTGTGTAGGAGAGAACCCAGCTGCTAGAAATACATCCTGGGAGGACGGTGGGGAGGCTTGCAAATAAAGGACCAAGAGAAAGCAGTAAATGTGGGTGGGAGATGTACCGAGGGAAGCATGCAAAGATACCTAAATAGAAACAGATCAACATGCATGAAAGGAAATAAACTGATGTTTCTGCCTTTAGAGGTCATTACGCTGTTAAACTGTAATGACAGAAATTAGATGCATATATATCTGTGATGCAAAAGTTGGGTCAATCCATTGTACAAAACTGAATGCATGTTTAATTGCTTTTGCTGGAGTCTCTGACACTGAAGTGGTGGGTTCAGGAGGAAAAGGAGTTATGGATAGGCAAGAGAAATTACATGGTGTCTCTTTGCTTTGTGAATACTTTGTTATGCCTGAAGCTGATGTCAAGGCTGTTATTAATGCTTACTCTATTCAGTATTCACGCTTTTCTTTAAACATTTCAGTGCAACCATGCATGTCCTACATGTCTAATTATGAAGTTATTAATGGCACCTTTATATTTGAAAATGTAAAACCGGTTCCAGCTATTGATTTTCCAGTAGAATTTCATTCTTGATCAGTGGGCTATACAATAGAAAATGAAGAAAACTAGAAGCAAGGCTTTAAAGGGGTTTTATAAAGTTGTCTTACAGGTCAATAAATCTTGCTAACCCATACTAGGTTATCAGAGGAAGTTAGACTAGGAAAACCAGACTAACAATCTCCCAAGTTATAACTAATAACTAAAAACCATTGAGGAAGAGGAGAAAAAGCAGGACAGTGTTCATGAACACTGAGTAGCCTCAGCAGCAGCCTTTAGATTTCTTCATGGCAGACCTAAAAAATCCTCTCAGGAATGGGAAAAGCTGGTGGGGAACAGGTTAGGGATAGTACCCCAATCCCAGCAGGTAAGGAGGAAAGTTCAAACTATCTTTGCCTCATATCCTGCAGTTCTTAAAAAAAAAAAAAATTGCAACGTGAGCAGAAGAGAAGAACAGGGCTTGGAGGACTGAAAAAACAGGATTAAGGAGAGGCATAGGGAATAAAACACCTTACACTCTGCTCTCACTGCAAATTATCTAAAGCGTCATGGAACATAGTTGTATGTTATTAGGGAAGGTGTCAAATACAAAGCTCAAATTTTAGCTTTTGTAAGTAGATTTAAAAACCATGGCATCTTGATCCAATTTTGGCAGTAGTAGTTATATTTACTGAAAGCTGCAAGTTACAAGGCAGTATAGTTAGATAAATGAAAATCATTATGACAGTTTGGGGCATTGGACTTTATGGTGAACGAGTTTCAGCAATGTCAGAAACATTCAACTGCTGTAGACTTTCCTGGGAAGTTTTAGGTTCGCTCCATGTTTGTTTTATGTAATGATCTTCTGAACATTTTTCATTCTAATTAGCACCCCTGTGCACTTGAAGAACATTTAAAAGAGTTGTCTGAAATCACAAATTGCTGACCAATTTGTTAGTCTTCAAGCCTGTTTTATTTTTTGGAATATGAAAGAGATCTGAGTGCACCCTGTGCTTTTGATGTTGAGATGAACTCAGTCTATTATGGAAAAGGTTCCTTCAGATTGTACATAGCTGGTACAAGTTCTTCAGGAACTTAAAAAATAATACGGTTCTTATTCTTACAGGGGAATGCTGGAGGCAATGTAAATACTATTTTTAACAAGAAAATTCAGTTGGTTCTTCAACATTAAGTTCCTTACTGCACCATCCAGCTATACTATGCAGATTTACTCTTCTTTCATAGTGACTGGGAATTCTGCTGGGTTGTGTTGGACTGATGTAGAGTGTAGTTTTTAAATCTGACTGTTCAGATGTCACTTGCTAAGCCAGAGCAGCTTGCGATGGCTGGCGCACCCTGGCATGCTGTTGTCTTTCTCCCTGTTGGCTTTGGGGATTCTGGGCATCAGATGTTTGCAGCATCCTCTGTGCCTCAGCAGAAAATGAAGAACTTGTGGAGTGTGGGAGAGCAAAGAAACATGAACTTTTGCAGACAGAAATCACTTTGAAATTCTTTTGTGCTTGCGTTACTAAAGCTCGAGAAAAAAAGGATCCCATTTTAACCTGGGAGTGGGCAGCAGTGAAAAATTGTGAATAGCAAGTTATGGGGTTTTTTGCTTGTTTGTTTTAATGAGCTAAGAGGAGAAGCTGTGCATTAAACACATATACTCCAGAGCCACTATCTTGTCTTCCGTTGGTGCTTTGCTGAAGAGGAAACCCTGTCCCCCAATCCCTCTACTTCCTCACCATTTGCTTCTGTTCCTTGAAAAAACTACAGGCATCAATTTGACCACTGAGTCCAGATTGTATCTGCCATAGGCATCTATTAGCACTGCCCCTTTCCTAAAGAATCTGACCTGGTTTATACACTCTGGAAACCTCCCTCTGCTTTTCTGCATAGAAAGCTCTTCCTGGGCCACACTATTATAGTGCTTGTGAACCGTCTTATTATATTTCTGGCTTAGATGTTCTTCTGGATGTTTCATTTTTGAGATCCACTGCCTTATTGCCTTGCAGCTTAAGAGCTTCTCTTCCTTCCTTTGCTTATTCTTTTCATATTTTTATAGGCAGCAATAATATCCTCCTGTGTAATACCTCTGTATAATACTTCTGTATTATTTGTATGTTTTAACACTGGTCACTTCTAGTGTACCTGAAGCTTCCTCCCTTATTCCTTCCTTAAGGCACTTCCAAGCTGTTACCTTCCAATTTAAAATAGATTATTTTGGTTTTAATGCCTAAACTCCTGACTCTGTTCTTCGAGTTTTCTCCATCATTCCAGTTCTCAGGGTCACCAAGTGCATGTTGTTATACTGTCCTGGTCCCGCATTGTATTGGAGACGTACTCCAGTTTAGCTCCCGGAACACATGCTCACTCCAGCGGATTAAACCTCTCCCTGGCTGATTGTACAGCCAGTGACGTGTTGCTTCTGCGTCCTTCCCACCTTCCTCATGGTCAGCATGGTTGCAGTGATGGGAAGCGTTTGAAGAGCTGCTGTGCCGTAGTGGATGAGCCTGCAGGGAAATCAAGTGTCTTTTGCAAAAACATCAGTCTAGGTGGTCAGGAGAACTTATAATCACATAAGCATGGGATGTTCTCTTGGCATGCAGTGAGTAAGTAGGCAGGCACATTAGGTTATTAAGAAACATGTCTGTAAATGTTCAGCTTCTGGGACTTTGTCTTGCCACTTCCTTGATTCAGCTGCATTTTGCAAGCATGATAGAGCAAAGGATTTTTCAGGTTTAGCTATTACTGCTCTCATGGTAGATCTTCTGAGAGTCGTGGCAGGTGGGTAGGGAACATTCCTTGCAAGAGTGAAGGTTTAAAACCATACTTCACATTTCTGTTTCTCTCAAGTTACTATTATAAATTTCTTAACGGTTTTGCATCTCTACTCATACAATCCAGAGTAAAAAATGTTCCCTTTATTTGTAAAAAGACAGGAAACAGAGTTGCTAAGAAAGAGTCAGCTAGAAAAATTACTTTCATAATTATTATTAACATATTAAATTAATGGCTGAATTGGTAGGTCGAGTGTATCATTAGAATGATATATACTCTTACTGTATGGTTTCAGCTAATTAAACCACTAACATATTCCTTGGAAATGTAAACCTTTGTAAATATAAACCAATGAAAAATGGCGTTACTCTTTTCCATCTATTTTATGTAATAGTTTTAGCTGCATTAATTTTTTTAGATTGGTTAATTGGAAACAAAACTTAAAAGAAATTGTGTCTTGATAATGAGATATTTATGGAAAAATATTTTATAGTTTTGTTAAACATTAATTGAAAAATGTTGATGTCTCCATCTTATGTGTCTGGGAATTTATGGAACTGTCATTATACAAATGATTTAAAACTAGGGTGGACAGAGCAGTTAAGAATATATTGTACTACTGGGAACAGTTTTGCTTTACTATAGATATCTCCCTGTCTTTTCCATCTCCAGCTTCTCCAAGTACAGGCAAGAGACAAAAGAGCTGAAGGAAGTTTTGTACTGAGGTTGTACTCAGTGAAATTGAGCCACTGTTAGTGTTAAATACAAATGTTTTAGTGTTGAAAATATATGTATATGTATCTATACGCTTCATTTATTTTCAAGGAAGAACGTAAATTTGCTAATGATCAAAAACTAAATACGCTTTGTATTTTGATTTGGATTTTTTATTTTCTGCTACATTTCTCCAGCTCATTTTATTGATTAATTATTTCTGAATGTTGAAAACCATATTTTGCAAATCATGGCAATGAAGCAGGAATGGACAAAGCAAAATGTATCAGGATAGCCCTGTATCTATATTTCCTATTTTTGCTGATACTTACCTAGGAAATAAGTCATTCATCCTCTTTGATTATCATGAAAAAGAAAAGCTACCTGGCAATAATGCATGGGTTAACGTCACTTTCCCCCCTTGTCCCCTGTCTCGTCACCTATTACTTTATAGAAATTATCTCCATTTGGACTAGGATAGATATGCCAATGTACATTTTTCTGGAGATTACTGCATGTTCAGTGCCTGTACTTAGTTTTAAATAGTAGTTTTGTGAAAATAATGGTGAGGCAAATTATATTGTAGTGCTGGCAACTAGCTGTCAGATTATCTATAAGATAAAAAAACACTATAAAAAAGAACTGTATGTATTTAACTGCTCATTTCCATGACTGATAATGAGTGCAGCTGGAATGATTTATTTTCTGAAACATGAGCAAAAATGATCAAACAAAGAAGAGAAGTATCTGTGAGCTATACCCAGACTTGATGTTATGGATGAATACGGTCAGTCCCTTCCTATGCCACCTAGAATAAGGCTGTTCCTGCTAGGCAGGTTCATTAGATATTTAATGATGTAGCCTCCTAAAACGCTACTGGAACCATCATGTAAGTAATGCATTACTTTCCAATATAGCAATATTAGTTCATCTTCATCTACTAATTAACTTTATTGATCTCGTAGTCTAGTTTTCTGATTTTAAATAAGTAACCAGGAGAGCAGATGCCTGTTTTTTCCAGCGAACTGGATATTGAGAGAAGTTTCACATGCTGAGGGTTATCTTTTCCATGGGTTTTGTAGTACTGATAGACCACCATGGCTTTGCTGTGTGGACTACCACACATTGGGCTAGGTAGGATGGAAAATTGCTGCTCAGTCACTACATCACATTAAATATTTGAGTGCAGGTCCTTTTGCTTTGATTACAGTCTCTTCTAATGAAGCCAGATTTTACAGCATAATTCCTCTCAACTATGCATAGAACTTCATTCCTATTGACTGGCTCTAAGTATGTGGAGGTATTTAACAAATAGAAAACACTAGTTATGGGGATGTGCTTGTAAAGAATCCAGAGAAATCTTTATCAGGACATGAATTGTACTCATCCATGTGGGAAATTAGTGTGCAATATCTGAAGTTTCTTAGTTTACTCTAGGTAGAGAAACTCAGTTCCTGCAGTTGAAAAAAGCGTGAAGAGCAAGGCATAATCCCCTTATACAACTGTAGTAGCTAAATGTTCAAGGTTTCTGATTCAATTTCTACAGTAGAACTTGCCTTGAAATTGGCTACAAAATCGTAAACTGTATCTAAAAGTGCTTCCAGATAGCTCAGTGCAATTACAGATGCAACAAAACCAACCATTTCCTCACCATCATCTTTGATCCTTCTGATTTGCATCAGGTTTTACAGTTGAAAGATACTGGGTTGAAAGCTATCTCCATTACCAAACCCCCATGCTTTTTACAGGAGCCATAAGGAGTGTTAAATTCAACAAACCACAGTCTAACAGGCGTGAAAACTTAAAGCCACACACTGGCATTCGTGGCTTAAAGTGCCACTTTATATTCATATCAATTTCACAGCTGATGAGACATGGTAAACAAGAGTGGGGAAGATTTTTTTATTTT
Organism: Streptopelia decaocto; assembly: GCF_964273445.1. Lineage (NCBI taxonomy): Eukaryota > Metazoa > Chordata > Aves > Columbiformes > Columbidae > Streptopelia > Streptopelia decaocto. The sequence continues at coordinate 118,302,228 of NC_138655.1, read as the reverse complement.
TTTTTAAGTATTGAAGAAATTATAGATGGAAATACATCCATATTTCTAAGGGCTTGTCCTCGTTGCAGCATGTAAGTGCCTGGAAGGGAAAAGGCGATGTGGGAAAACAACACTGGACGTAAGGGCCACCAATAAAATATTGTCTCTTGTATTTTTGGATTGCCAGTACATTATTAGTTGGGGCTTCACCTGCATTCACATTCATTTCTTTAAGAGGCCCGGGTCTGCATAAACTACTACTCTGCTTGTAATAGACATGGTTGTGTGTGGGAAGGGGTCAAGTTAAAAGGAGCAAAATAACTTAAGCTAACTAATCATGTTATTTAAATTCTTTGTACAGAAAAAAAAAAAAAGTAAAAAAATAAAGACAACTAAATTAAAGGAGCATATATGATCTCTCTGATCTGCATTAAATTCCTTTTTATTTCTGTATACTGCAAAGATTATAACATGTTAAATTCCTTAGCTTAATATTTTGCAGTACATTACATCTGGCAAACCCCTGATTTCATTACAATTCCAAAATAGCTGAGTACGTTATAGTAATTGCATACATTATTTCTACATTTCCATTGCTAATTGTAAGTTATGGATATAATACTTTGAATTTCAAGTGGGCAAAGTTCAGTTGACCCTCAAATAGGAAATGTTCACTTATTATAAAATATTGTGGGTTTGGGTTTGTTTTTTTTCTACTCCACTATTTTTACAAGCTTTGTTGAAGGATTTTTCAAGGTATTTTTTTAAATTTTGGAAGGCTAAAAAGCCTGTAATGTTTCTGAGCACATCTTTAAGCATCTCTGCACATGCACATTTTATTTAGTGCCTGTAAAATGGTACTTATGCATACTGATTAACTGAGTAACACTCCAAAATACGATCATACAAGCAGTCACACTGCTCAAAGGCTTTTAGGAAAATCGCGTCTTGTTTTGGTTTGGTTTTCAGTCTGTCAAGTCAAAACAGAACAGAATAAGATTTATATTAAGTAGCCTTAATCACCTTTCTGCATTATTCTTGTTATAGTATTTTTTGTAACCAGAACTAGTTTCAATTAAGAAAACAGTGCTGCAGGGACTTCTGCTGTGGGTTACCCTTTGGTCTCCTCTTTCGTGTGGTTACCCCATTTCCAGGATCACAAGGTGTATCCTCTGACTTGCTGCTTGCTGAAATGATACTGTGGGATGTTTGCAGAGAGAAACTTGCCTTTTTAGTTCTGGGATTTGCAGTTCCCAGTCCTTCGCTTGTCCTTGGCACAGGGGGTGACAAAACTGCAGAGACTCTCACAGGGTTTGAGGGTGTAGGCACACTGGGAGCTTGTCCCTCTGACCTGCTCATCTGCCTCGTGTTTTCACTGCTCCGTTTCCTACTGAGATCCCACTTTGTCCCAGATTCAATTAAACCAAGAGTAAATTTGATATATTCTAGCAAAAGCAAGGTTTAACAACATTTTCAAGTTTTAGCCACAAAAAGGAAAATGAATCAATGCTCTTTTAATTTTTAATTGACTGAAGCATTAGTCCTCTTGTTTAAGGAGTTCTTCCCTAGAGGTATTGCCTTTGGAGATCTGATTTTTTGCTTTGGTTATAGCTCCTTATAGCTCCTTATTTAAACCTTTCTTCCATGAGGGCAACCATACAATTAAAGAGATATTAAAGGAATTTTATGACATTTTGGAGTCTAGTGTTTACAGGAATTTAGAAACCTCTATGTAGATGTTACTATACATTTTCCGTTATCTTCAAGTTTTAACTTGAATGCTTTAGTTTGCTTGAGGACCATCAGGAATTGAACTCTACTCATAACCTCCTCAGGAAAACTTTTCCAAAACTGTGTTCTGTTTGGTATGCCTAGCTACTTAAATCTTTTCATAGCTTCACAAAAACTCACAGCTGACTTCTTACAAGAAGTCTCGCTCTTACAGCTTCGCAGAGGGAAGCTTGCAGAATGAAGTCTTTACAAAGCAGTGATGTAGAAAACCCCAAACACTTTGAAAGTGTGAGGAGAGCAAATTATGTTACTCTATAGCTTCTTTTTTTTTTTTTTTTTCTGATGTATTTTTCATACTGATTTAGTTTGGCATTGATGGATGGGGCCTCTCTCAAAATTCACCTTGGTGAATGACTACAGTTAAAATTATTCTGGCCAAGTCTTTTTAAAACGTACATGGGAAGTCCATTCTTTCCAAAGCATTATGTTAAAAAAGCATTTAACATACACTGTGTGAATTTAGGAAGCAGTTAGAAGCAAATGCACCATGATCGTATATGTACAAAAAATACCATATACTAGATTCTGTAGCAGATGTTTTAAGTCTTCCTTAGAAAGATACTGATTTTTATTCTAAGTTGTCTTACTTATAGGGCAATATATCTTTACACTGAACTTTAGACTCAAGCTTAAACCAATGTAAATAGAGATGCACCAGGCATTTACTTGCAAACAAAGCAGCTGTGAACAGGATTGTGTTGAAAAATATTCAATAAGGAATTCCAGTCCACCTCCCAGTCAGAGTTTTCTGGATCACTTATAAAACTAAATAACATTTCTTTGGAGCTGGGCCAAATGATATGGTGATGCAAGAAGCTGGAGCCGATTCCAAATGAGGGGGAATTTGCTCAGCAAGTAGTTGTAAATATGGAATTAGTTTGCAGTTTCTACCAGTTTAGCTTTCAGTGCATGCGACTGTTGGATAATTAGCTGGAGGAAATGAGAAGGTGATTCCAATGTAGATTTTGGTTTACGTTCTCCTGCTATTTTATCTTCTCCATGGAACAAAATGTGCTCCTGTGGTTTAGTAAATACGTTGACTTTCATCAGTTAGTTTCTTCAAGGTCTCAATACTTTTTTTTCCTAGATTTGCTCCATTGCAATCATTTATTTGTTTTTATACTTGTTCATCATATTACTTATGTTACTGCTTATATCCAAATGAAGTGTGTTTTACATCTCTGCTACATCCAGACTCTCATGCGCACAACCGCTTACACCACGTTTGGATCTCAACTGTTCCCATTTGTTTTCTACTCTTTCAGAAAACTATAGTTGTGAAAATATCCCCAATCTATGTCTTAAAAATGGCATTCTTGCCCTGAATCTCAAGGAGAAGGAAGTGACTGTCTTAAGGGGTGGGTTTTGTATTAATACGTGGACTCTTTCCTTCTCAACACTATTGTCAGACTGAAAGGTAAAGTATTAGGCAGTGTCTGTCAGGTTCAACAGGAAAACTGAGTTTTTGTTTGAAAGTATATTGGGCTAATCAAAAAAGTTTAAAATAACTCAAGGGCTAAGGTAGTTTTAAATTTATGTCATAAGCTGGCTTCGTGGTCATTTTTCCTTTAATTTATAGCTCTTGCTCTGTTCCTGCTGGAAACTGTGCAAATAGTAAGGCAGCCTTTACAGTAATAAGGCCTCTTTGTGCATGAAGGAAATGGCTTCCAAGACTCACTAAGTGCCCCCTCTTTTTGACTACATCGCTATATTGTTCTTTGTCTTCATTCACCCATCGGTACTAAAAGGATTTCTGAATATTTGGGGAATTTTTAGATTTGCTGAACTTTAAGACGTGCTTGAAAGGCAGCATGGCTTCCTCTTCATTGTCACTGCCTACCAGAGCTCCCAGTTCTGTGTACGTGACAATTAGAAAATCAGAAGAAAAGAAAACAGCAACAATGACAACAAAATACACACACAAAAAACACAAACAAAAAAGCCCCACAACCTACCAACCAAAAAACCCCACAAACAAGCAAACAAAATGCCCAAAAATGTGATGAAAGTGTTACTTATTGCTGTTTATTTTTGCTAACAACTCCTTTTAGCAGCTCCTTTCTTCCTCTTGTGTTTTGTCTCTCTGCATACTGATAAAATACAAGGAGGTGAAAGGTTTGGGAAAAAGAACTGTGTCCTTCAAATAAAATACGTATTTTTAAATTTCATTTTGGTTAAAAAAATAAAAAATTCTTCGAAAAACATTTTGAAACTAGCTACTTCCTTTCTAAGATCAAATAGTAGATGATCCCCATAAGGCTACTCTGATTTACATCCTCTTTATCTCTGTTTTTCCTAGACTTTTCATGATAGTAGACTATCACTCAGTGAAGCCCACAAGTGAATGAAATGTTTTTCCCTTTAAAAATGCAAAAAGGAGAATTATAAAGTATTAGTGATTAACTTTTGTTATATTTCTAGTTCTCATTTAGAACAAGCTATTTTACTTTATGTCTATGCTGTACATGGCCATGTCAGAAGGTGATTCTTTTAGTGACTTCATAGTCCTTTTGTGCTTAGCCAAAAGGATCGCACAAGGTTTTCATGGGCACAAAAGTCCTGTTACATCCCTTAGTTAACTTCTTAAACACATTTTCTGAGACTTTTTTTCAGCCTAATTTAGAAGAGCTGGACAAAAGCTTCCACTGACTTTCTAAACAATGAAGCTTCAGAGCTTAATAATGTGTATCTCATCTATAGCTGAACAAAGAATGGTGAATCTCTTTGGGGGAAACTTTTAAAGTTTTTTTATTTATTTGTGTTGGTTTTGCACTGAAGGAAAAACAAACAAACAAACCAAACCAATCTGAGTGAGCTTAAATTATAATAATAGAATTATCTTATTTTTTCCTAATTTTATGAGCATTGACCTGAACTGCAGATGTGCACGGGACCCTTCCTCTCCTTTGCAGTAGAATTTCTCATTTAGGATTATGTAGCTCAGGGAAACATATCTTTGTGTTTCAAACCTCTCTTCTTGTGACAGTACTTGAGCTCTTTCTTGTTTCTCCCTTGAAGGGAGAAATCCCTTTCTGTTTTCTCCCTCCATGATCACTGATGCATTTTTCTGAAGAGTGCTGGCCAGCCTTGTTCACCATCTCCTCTGGCTGGTGACTTGTGAGAAAGTGTGCATGTTGCAGGGGAATACAGAAACAGGCAAGTTTCTGCTTAGCTTATGAGTGCGTACATTAAATAGATGCACACGCACAAGTACATCTGGAATAATTCGAAACAGTTTATTTATGGAGCATCATGTATCCTCAGAATTATAAAATAATTTAGGTTGGAAGGGACTTGTGGCAGTCTAGTCTCATCCCCTGCTCAGAGCAGGTCTGATCGGATCAGGTCCCTCTTGTCTGTATCTGATCAAGCCTGGAACACCTCTGAGGACTGAGATCCTACAGCTTCTTTAAGCCCCATTCCAGTACTTGATCACTCTGGTAATTTTTTTTTCTTAATGTCAAACCAGAATTTATGATATTCCAGCTGATGTTCATTGACTCTTGCCCTATCCTTGTTACACAGAATCACACAGAATCACAGAATGTTAGGGATTGGAAGGGACCTCAAGAAATCATCTAGTCCAATCCCCCTGCCAGACCAGAAACACTTAGATGAGGCTACACAGTCACTTCTGAGAAGATTCTGGCTCCACCTTCCTTTTGTTCTCTGAGCACAATAGCCATAGACAACACAAAGGTTTCCCCTTTACCCTGCCTTCTGAGGGCCTAACAGACTCTGCTCTCCCAGCCCCTCCTTGCACACCAGGCTCTCCAGCCCCCTGCCAAGCGTGGGGGCTGCTGCGATGCTCCTTCCCACCTGCTCAGGTGGGATCAAACTGGAATTTGCTGCTGCATTTCCACAGAAAAGAAAGGACCAGGGGCACTTTCGCGTTACGGATGAGGTCCTGCCGCTGGGCTGTCCTGCAGCCCAGCAAGAAGGCAGAGGAATGCTTTTCTCAGCTCTTGGCCCAGCAAGGCTCGTGTCCAAAGCCTTGTGAGGGGAGCAGTGCAAGTGTCTGTGTCCTGGCTCATCCCCCCTCTTAATTTTTCAAGCTTTCTGGCAGCGTGTGGTAGCAGAGATGTGGTAGCCCATAACAGTCGCTGCGCAGCACCGCTTTTCAGTGAGTTGGTTCATGTCACATTGAGAGTGCATCATACCTGATGACAGTACGTTTGTCAAAGCAGTCAAATGCTTTGCTCTTCACTTTGCTGTGTGCAGGATTGCGCAGATTGAGGAGTGTAGCCACATGAAACTGCAACAACTTTTTTCCTTAAAATAGGAAAGTGACAGCTGAGAAAATCTGCCTTTTTTGCAGAGATGCAATGAAGCTTTGGGATTAAAAAAGTACACTAGTCCTTAAGAGTCAAGTGTGACTTTGTTACTGTGAATGCAAGTGGTGAAAATGATCATAGGTTATACTGTTCTGTTTTCTTTTTTCTTCTTCTCCTTTTTAAAAATAAAAGTGGCCTTACTTATTGTCTTCTGCATGCACTGAAATGCGAGAATGCTGAGTCGATGCACCAATTATGACTTCAAGGCAAGAGAAAATTAAAGATATTTATCAGAGTATTTTCATCTCTTTGGAGAAAACTGTTGTTGCTAAGTTATCACGCTACCTGAAACAAGCTCTTGGTGGATTTAAGCAAAATATTACAAGTATCACATTCCTTTGTTTTCTGCATAGCTTGTCTTCTTGGGAAATAATCTTGCTTTTATGATTTTTTTAGATAATGGGTTTTTACCCTTCCACTATTAACATCATAGTAATACATAGAAAGAAATCTAAAGAGGATTGCTGTTGTTCAGAGCTCATTTTCTTTTGAGTTTCTAAGACCAAATATCAAGTGTCTCAATGCTATACCTAGCTGCCTAGCAATACCTGAGCAATAGCTGAGTTTGTTCTGAATTACATGCTTAGTGAGCAAATAAAAGGTACCATTGCTAGCCTTAGTGCAATATGCACGGCTAGATAAAATTTAATGTGTTTTCAGAGATCAGCTGACAGATCGGAGGGTGTTAGGTGGCAGAAGCAGCAGTAGAAACCTTGCTTTCCACTCCATTATGAGTGTATCAGTATGATGTATCAGAGGGATAACAGGCATCTGAGGGGCAACGATATTACAGCAATATTGCAGCCATCAGGTTGCGTGTTCTAGAAGCTGGCACAGTATTAGAAACCTTTGTATTGGATGTTACCATCGCCTTTCTTCTCCAAGGGTGTGTGAGGAAAGCAGGGTCACATGCAAGGAGAGGAGGGTGATTTGGGCTCACTGTGCTCGGGTAGGTCAGGAGGTCTGTGTGAGTGAGGGGGTCCAATGGGCTGCAGATGGTGTCAGGACCTTCTTAAATCTGATGCTGCTCTCCCTGTCAAGCTGTGGAAGTAAAGAGGCAGGGTACCCTGGGTTCTGCAGCAGCAGTTTCATTTCCTCTTTCGATATGATAGAGTTGATGTTCACCTCGCTAGCACCACTTTTTTACCCAAATACCTTCCAGGCGCAAATAAGCTTAATTTCTATTTTATTTCAGAATAAAGTCAGTGTCAAGGTCCTGGCCTTGGAATCCATCCTGGGCTTTGCAAAGGTGTGCAAAAAAAAGACCTACCCCAAAGAGCAGCGTTTGTATTAGAACTGCTCCTATGAAGGTGCAAACCAAGGAGTTTTCTTCCATGCCACATTGCTAAGGTGTGCAACTGCACCGATAACGTTCAGGGATGGTGGCAGTAACTGGCCTTTTGCTACCTGGTTAGTGGAAATTAGATGTGTATATGAAATATCGAGGATCATGCGAAAATTCAGGTAGAAAATATTCTAGAGAATGGACTGCAGACGTGGAAATAGAAACATATGGGGCCCAACTTCCCCTGACAGTGCCTGCCCTGAGCTGAAATACCAGCTCTCTCAAGTTATCTGCACTTAGATTTTACTAGACCTGCATGGGTACAGCTTACCATGTTGATTTATGATATGTGCTGTGCTAAATCCAGCTTATGTGTTCTTGAAATTGGGCTGATCCTGGGTCTCAACTATATAAGCTGTTCTCTACTCAGATTAATTCTGCAGAGAACCAGAGACGTGTCTCTGCATCTGTAACACATGGAGGACTGGGACCTGGATCTACTTAGTAGTACTGAAGGAATTGTTATATAGAACCAAGTAGTCTGAAAGAATGTGTTGATGTTTTGAAGGCACTTTCTTTAAAGGTTCTTGTCATAAAACCAAGGAGTTTTAAGGACCTCAAGTTCTCATCCGCTGTCTTCTTTCAGACGTGTCACTTGGAATAGTTTCTGAATCAGGGCCAGTAAACTTGTGTACCCTGGAACGTCTCTAGTGTCTGAACTAGCATTTAAAATCATATTGCTGAGCTCAGATTAACTGTCACTATATGAACAGCTGTCGAAACAATTTCACAAATGGTGAAGCGAGCAATTCTGACAAGGATGCAAAGGCTGGCATGGAAGTGGGATGTGTCCAGTGCCAGCCTCTCCGCATAGTTCAGAGGCATTAGCAGTTTTGGATGGTCATGAGCTACTCACAAAGTACAGAGCTTTCCTGTAGCCAGAGCAGACATTTTGAAGTTACAGTTATGAGTAAAAATACGATTTTGATACCTTGTTTGTTTGGGAAGGGGAGAAATGATTTTTTTAGTACAACAGTAAACAAACCCACAATGTGGGAGGAGAAGATGACTCAGAAAACACTGGTGCAGTCCAATGTTTGGTTTATAGCATAATAAATAGTCTGTTTCATATGTATGTGAACGCATATATACACATAGATAGAATGCAAATGAACCTAATAAAATTGTACTAATCACAGGAATGGCAGCCTCTCTGCAAGAAAGAAAAATTAATGTTTGCTCCAACTGGAAAATGAGATGTATTTTCATTTTGTATTGTTTTTCCCATGTAAAAAGGAATGATATTTAAGATGTATATTTTTTAAATGAAGTGTTAGACTTTTCTGTCAAATGGCACTTTGTAGAACTCAAGCAATTAAACACAATAATAAATGTTTTCTTTTGTGGGAAAAAGTTTTTGGGCTGGGGGGACGTCTTTGCCTGCAAGGCCACATATTGATTTTTTTTTTCTTTTCCTTCAACTAAGAAAAGTGAAAACTAGAAACAGAAAAAATTAGAAATTGTGGCAGTGGAGCACGGTGCTCTTATGCAGCTTCCCTAAATATTTTAAAACAGAGAAACCTGAGTGAAAATGTGCCATGTGTCAGTATTTTTGAGGTCAATCAAGTTTATAAAAAAATGAAGTATTTTTAAAAAAATACTTTGGAGACAGTAGATAGTAGAGATCGTATCTCAACAGGAGAGCTTCAACTACCTACTGGTGCAGATAAATACTTTTTCACTTTTTTCCTAAGTTCTCTTTCTTATGCCTTAAAGATCAGAAATATTCCTCCTGCCCAAACTCCAATGGATTTTAATTGTATTTCCCTGTTTAAATTATTTTGTTTTCTTTTTATCCATGTGAACTAAGTAAAAAAAAAAAACCCAAACCATTTAACATTTTTATGTCCTATTGTTTGAAATTAATTTCTCTCAATGTAGTAATATTTAAGATAAGTCACTTTACATTTCTTTTAAGTGGTAGATTTAATTGGGGAGTACGGTGGAAATCAGCAGTAGATAAAGTTAGGAATATGGTGATTTATGACAGCTGAATATTAAGCAATTTTTACATTCAACCAACACTTCTTGTAATAATAACAGGCAAAGATGGATCTCAAACATTTTCTCTTTGAAAACTGTTACCATAAAAATATTCTTCCTGTGCTTGGATCTAACTTATCTTGATAAATCAGGAAGGGACTGCCTAAAATCAAAGTATGGGTGTTAGCTCTCCTGTAGCCTCTCTCTGTGTGAAAGAGATGTGCAACTCTTTGCCTTGCAGGTTTCTGTCTGGAAAAGAGGGGATTCTGCTTTTTATTCAAATAGTCACCACAGTCCAGCTTCTACTTAAAGTTCAACATATGCCTAAGTGTTTCTGCTGAGAAAGGGCAGCTCAACAAAGAAGGTGCAGTCATGCCTTGAGCTGTTTCACTAACTCCTCGCTTATGGATTCTGGGATACTGAAGGATTTCACCTGAAGCAGAGTGACTGCAATGCCTTTCCATGCTGTGATGGACACGTTTAGTAACGATTGTTGTACTTCATAGGCTTGTTTGCTATATTAATATTGCACTCACTGCTATTACTAAAATTGGTATCGTAACAGACTGAGGAAGCACAACACACAAGTATGTGTAGCTTGACTTTACACCAGTTTCTTTTATTCTGTTATGCTTTTGCTTCAGGAGAGTTTGGAAAAATATACTGATCTTTATTTCTTTTGTCTTTTAAATGTGTACCTGGTATATATTATTTTCCATTTTAGCGTAGCACTTGTATTTGCCACAGGTTATTTGTGTCAGAGAAAACCAAACTGGGGCATGATTTCAGGTCACAAACGCTGGATTCAGTTCAATGCTGACCCTTCTTGGACAAGATGATCCCATGAAGTCCCTTCTAGTCTGGGTTATTCTATGGTTCAGTGATTTTGGACCAAAATCAATACAGACCCTTTGAGGTCATTAATTTGCATATGATGAGGATCTGACCTTTTGCCAGAGACAGCTTTAACACTGCTCATGTCATCAAAGATGAACATTTTAATCTGAAAACCTATCCCTTTATTTCAATTACAGAATGCATTGCTAGTGACATAACATGGATGGTATAAAATCCATTTTATCTCTTTAACATCATGCATATTGTCTGTCTCTGTACTTTGAACTCATAATTTCCTTTAGAGATCCCTGAAGACCCAGAAATTGCAGAAGAATATTATAATGATGAGTTTGAATCCTGTTCAGAAGGCAGTGAAGAGGAGGAGGAGGATGTGGAAGTGTCACAGACGGTCTTTAAGACAAATCACCAGGTATATGTGACCTTTGAGAAAGCAGTATACACTTGATGCTTGTTTTCCATATGAAATTAAGCTTCTTCCGAGATTTTATCCTACTGACATTAATGAAATTAGTTTTGTTTTGTTTTTTTAATAGGGATGCGTGTGTATATAAATACCATGAATTAATTATATGTTTATGCATATGTAATTCTTCTGAGACATTGTTGAGAAAGATTCTTGCATCCCTTCAAGATTAAGGACAACACTCCCATAAATGCCATAAGCTGGTTGTTGTCAGTAAACTTCCTTGTGACTGTAAAAGACTCAGAGTGGGGTTCTCTCACATCTTAGCATGGGAAAATTAAATTCAAGCTGAAAGTATACTTCAAGCATAAGATCTAAATTCCAGTTCTAATTCCTCGACAAAGATTGGCACCTCTACTTGCCACTTCTTGCTTGTATCAGACATATTTTCTAGGACAGTGTAATGAACTATGAGGCTAAACAACTGCAAGACTTGACCAGCAAATGTGTAAACTTTCCCAAGAATCTCAGAAAGTGCCAGTGAAGAGAAAACTTATTATTGAAAGGCTTAAAGTAGCTTTATCAGGTGAGACTGCCAGAACAAAATCTTAGGGATTGTAGTGTGAAGAAGTTTGAAGATTATTGGAAAAGGCACCTAATTTAGATCTGATCAGAATGAGCTGAGGTGCATCTTATCTCCAGTGATCAAGTCTCAGTGAAATCAATGAACCTAAATGCCCAAGTCAGTTCTGAAAATGGATCTTCCTAAAGTATTCAAGAACAATTCATTTCTCCCCTGGGCCACTAGCTTAAAGTATTGCGTGCATTGCCTCTCAATAGTGCTGCCTGGTTCTGCTTAGGATCATATATGTTATTCTGAGTTCATGTGCAAATTTTGCAGAACAGTGTGATGTCTCTTGCATTCTAGGGAACCAACCAAGTATGCTAACACTCTTCCCTAAATTATAAATAACTGATACTGATTTTTGAAACTTTTGAGCTAATGGCTTCTCTAAGATGTAGTTTTTAAGGTGAAAATAATATGTTTGTGTGAGAAATCAGAATTCTACTTCTACCATGGTAGCAAAGAGTCCTGAAACTCTCTCATCAGTTAAAGTTGAAGTTTACTCAGAAGCAGCTTCATTCAATCTAGAAATGTCCTTCCAGGTTTCAAACTAAACAAGCAGGATGCTTTAAAATTCAGGATCAGTGTTATTCAGTAGTGGTCTAAAGAAATCGCTAGTCAGTTGTAAATCAGTGGAATATCTAAGACAATGTTTTTTTTTTTTTCAGTTTGCTAGGTCTTGTGTTTACCCACAACACATAAACTTGCAAACACTGTGTTTCCCAGAAAGTCTACCACAAGATATTCTCGAAAATAAATTATTGCTCATTTTCATCAGACTCTGAGATAATTATTTTTTTTTAGAATGTGTTTTGAAATTTTCATTCAACTTTCATTGACGGTATCATTAAGTGTCAATCAATAGTGTGTTTGAACAGGCAGACTGCTGCTTAGAATTAGCAAAGGGCAGAAGACAAAAATAGATTTCTCAATAACACAGAATAAATTAGGTGTTGGCAGTCAGATCTGAGCAATGACATTCCCTCATTTTGCAGTGATGCAGAATTTGGTGATGACAAGAACTGACTCCATGGGCTGGCAGAGCTCTCCCACTGGCACCCTCTTGTCTGTGTCCAGCCCAGGTGGCCCTTGGGCTTTACCAGCAGTTTGTGTGCACACAGAGCATTAACCCTCTGTGAACTGGCCTGCACAGGCTGACTTGGAAGCACCCCTTGTGACCAGTTGTCTTTTAGGGCTTCCTCTATCAAATGAACTAATTGTCCATCTTTGTTTTTTCTTGTGTTGATCCCACCTTAGATAAAGCAGACATGTGTTTCTGCATATTGACACAGTCACCTTTTCTTTCTCTTGGGAAGTGAGCATAATTTTCAACTTTCCCTTTCTCAAGTGAAAAATTGTGCAATAAGTCGGAGGTCAAAGCAGACTAAATTTAGCTGCACAAATCTGGACACCTATGTCTGAATTAACTGAATGGAAAGTCTGTACAGTAAGGAGAAGTAAGCAAGAATTTGTAGGGAATAATGTTATCTTGGTGTAAACATCTAGTATAGATTAGATGGAATATGCTGGGTGGTCCCTCTGGGGATTATAAAGGGATCTACAGTTATTAGCATGCGTGGGACATCTTCATTCTGGGTGTCAACAGTTGAGATGAATCCCTCTCAAAGGTAGGTGGGATCATGCTCAGTATTAATAAGCTTCAAATCCTACCAGAATAGATTTGATCTTGACAATATATATAACAGCAGGGCTTTGCTTCTGCAGTCATTTACTTAATACCAGAACACCTACTCCTCTTTCTATGGTAAGGTTCATATTCTTAGACCCTTTCTTCAAAATTACATTCATAAGTTAAGCTTTTGGAGGTGTGTGCTAATAAAGAAGTCATTCCACTGCAACACAGCATAAGGACTTGTAAGATATTTACCTTCCTAATCTGTGCAAATCTCTCAATTTCCAACACCAAGATTGCCTTACTAGTTACTTCTGTGCAGAGAGTGTGGAAATGCTGCATCTGGCGGTGCTCCCTGGTGACCCCATTACTTCAAACAATGATTAAAAAAAAGTTCCGACGTTCGTGCAGTAGCATGGGGTCAGAAAAGTAATCTCATTGAACAACACATTGGGCTACCTGATGTTGAAAGAGATCTGAGCTATTTGTTCAAGCTGTGTTAGGCTCCCACAGATGTCAGGACAGACTGAGAAGTAGTGGCCTTATGTGGGATGCAACACCTCTTCAGTTAAGAAAGTAGAGTTAGGCACTGGATCAGTATAATTTTAAAGGTTCAGGATGGGAGCTGAGACAGCTATTTTTCCCATGTTGGTTTCTTTCAATAGAGCCTGTGTGTTTCCAGCTATTTTGTCCAGTTGCAGATGTGGAGTTACCACCAGTTTCAGACCCTAAGAACATCTGGGCCTCTCATCTTGGTTGTAGCCTTGGAGTTTAGTGTCCTTTGTCCCTTTCTTTTGGAGCAGAAATGAAAACAGCCAGATTTCAAGCAGCAATTTGCCGGTTACTTTTCCAGACCTCTACCTCTTCCACATAATGTCTCTTTTGCCTTTTTTTTTTTTAGAAACACTGGTTTGTAATTAGGGGGAAAACATGAAAGAGAATGAGGAACTGTTTCTCTAAATATCAAGAAACATGAAGCTCAAGAGAGGTTTCATCCTGAAAAGTTAGCGTGCAGTGAAGCTTTCATTGGCTTTCATTTAGCAGAGATGCTAATGGATAGTTTTTACTGCAATTCATCACCTTGTTCCTTGTGTTTTCTTTTAGTGACAGTAATAGCAAATTCACCCTCCTCATTATGACAAAGTCTACTAATGTGGTACATTAGCTTTGTATTTTAGTTTTCGAGGTCGCTTCTGAGATTGTCAAGCCAGATAATCAGCAGGCATAAATTATCATAGCTCCAGTGCCTGTGGGTGGTCTGTGTGCTGTCACCCAAAAAATGCTCCACTGGATTCCTAACACATGCCTTGTCATGTCCTGTTGCTGTTAGAAAAGTTTTGTTCTTACCGCATTTGAAAAGTGGGAGCATTCATCCATGCTGGCTCTTACACATAGGAGTGCCTCTCTTCTGCGTGTCCGTCAGAGTCCCTTGTCTATTCTGTAGGGCTTTGCTTTCTCTGAATAAAGAAGAAAAAGAAAAGAAAAATTAAATACATTAACTAGATAAGCATAATAAATAAACCAGCTAAAATTGTCTTGGATTGCTAAACCCAAGTGGAGAAAAGGCATAGGTAGTTTCTACCTCAGTGTAAATCGATTAATCATTTATTCAGCTATTTACCACTGTGTTAAAACCACATCTTTTCCTCATTGAAATTTTATTTTAAGATAGCCAAGCTAAGCCAGCTAGTTTCTTTGAAAACCAGTGGTGATGAAAGTGGTGAAAGTGTATCTTTTGCCTTAGAGCATAGTGGGAAAAAAATCACCTCTGTTGTGATATTTGGAGTAAATACTATGTCCTCTTGTGAGAAGTCAAGGGTTTGGCAATTACAGTATTTATTCCATTAAAAAAAGAAGAAAAAGGTTTTATTAAATCAATTCTGTTATTATTGTATGTGGCCATTTACCATGTTTTTTTTTTTTTCCAGAAGGGCAAAGAGGCTCCTTCAAACCTATAATCCTTTGGGTTGTTTGTTGAAACAGCCAACAAAGAAGCTGATTCCCATCTTGCAAACCTCAGCTAAAATAGCGGAGCCTGTTTCAAACATAAGCCTATGTAACAACATAGGATAATGAAAGGTTAGGTCATGCTCATCCATGGTAGCACTCACTTGCACTGAAAGGTCACTAACTAGCTAACAGTCATTGCCAGCAATTATTGTTGTCCTGTTAAGGTATACTGGCAGTTCCTCCGTTCGAGAAATTTAAAATGAGCATTTTGAGTAAGGTCACAGAGAAATATAAAGCAGATTGTCCATTGTAGAAGCTGAGGTCAATACTGATCTCGGTTTTGCTTTTTTATTCTTTTATTTTTTTATTCCAGTGTTTTAAATTTTAAAGCCATAGGCTGCGCAGTATTTTTTAAAATAATCATTTTTGGCAGATTCTTCAGCAAGGGCTGATTTTCAGTTTTAAATAGTCAGGAAATGTCATGTTGTCAAATGTGATATGGCAGCAGCTTCTAGAAGCTCAGAGTCCACGTTTCTCTTGGATTTTAATAAAATTGTGATCTACTTCCTGGAGCACGATCATTGCTTAATGGACAGATATTTAAATTTCATCTGTGTATATGAACAGCATTTCACATGAAAGATATTATGGCAAAACTGTTAATCATCTACCTAGTAACAGAATACTTGAAATAGAAAAGTACTAAAATATCTTCTTAATTCAATTTTTTTCAATTAGTCATTGTTACTAGATATGTAAGTAGATGTAATTACATGAAACATAAGTATTAATTTGCAGTGGGCAGCTATCATACACATAAGAAATTTGGGTATAGTCAGGAAGTACACGCTTGCCTTTTTCAACGTAATATTGGTTTAGCTATTCCAGACCTAACAGATGAAAAAATGCTGGTGTGTTTTTCAGAGATTGCACAGTACCCTCCATGATAAGCATATCTTCTTTAAACTCCAAGCACAGTTGTTCTACACAATAGTGTTTTGCAAGGAATCTGATGTAAATAATTGTATATAACATCATACCCAAGCCTGGTGTTTTAGGGTAAACAAATACAGAAAAGGTCTTGAGCAATGTAGACTCTCTGTAGTCCTTTATGTTTGTGGGATCGTAACTCTGGTACATAGTGTTTATATTTAAGTTTGTGCTCACACTAATGCTATTCCTTATTTCATTTGTCCTCAGGACAGTGATATCGAGGCAATGGTCAAGTATTTGGAGAGTGTCCTGAATAATAGCTCATGGGGTAAGATGATAGCTCTTCTTTAAATGTAACAGCAGCAGTTATTAGAGGTCTGTATTAATCACAGTCCAATTATTTCCATTTTGCAATAAAATAAAATTGCTTCTTTAGTTTACTGCAGAGAAATATAAATATGCCAAAACAAAAGGCATAGGCAGTGAAGTGCTTTTGTTGAAAATAACAGAGCCATGAAGTATGATGGTCAGAAATGTGGAATGTTATAAAAAAAGCTTTTAAAAACTTGGATTCTGCCATCTTTTTCCAGAGGAAAATATTTAAGGATATGTAGGTTGTTTTATAGTTTCTAGTACCGGTAACAACAAGACAAAAAATATTTAAGGATATGTAGGTTGTTTTATAGTTTCTAGTACCGGTAACAATAAGACAAAATAAATGAAAAAATATATATAAAAAAATAAACTATGATCCAGGTTTGGATAATATTTTATTTTACAGTGTCTCATTACAGGCACAGAAAAATCACAGAGAATTTCAGTTTGGAATTTAATCCTAAAATCTCCTGCACATTCTGTCTATAAAGTTAGAGTTTGAAAGCCTGATTTCTCGTGTTGTACTTAAGAAAAAGGAAGACTTAAATGAAAGAAGGCTGTCTACTTAGGCTGGCATAGTCACTGTCCTTGAAAGCCCAGTTGAGTTCCCAAAGGCTCCCATGGGAACCACAGTCTCGTGTAGCTGCCTCATTTACACTCATTCAGTCAGGATAAACCTGCCTTAGTATTATCTTGTGGCTCTGACACAAGAGATTCCTTCAGTGCCAAGCCCTGTTTCACCCCTGCTCATGAACATGGACTGATGGAAAGAGAAAAGCAAAGAAGAAAAAGGATCTAAAGGAGTAATCAAAGCCGTCATAGTCATGTAGCCACTGAATCGTGTCTGATCACCTTCTGGGTCCCACATCGGGGAGATCTTTAGGGCTGAAGGAAAGAACAGTCATGTCCAGTTTGTCTTCAAGTTCTGCACTCATTTATATATTTGCAGCATCATTGTCTGCTGTGGGTTTACAGAACTGGAAATAAGGACAAAATTTAGCTCTATGCTTTAATATTTTGCTGTTTTAATCAAATAGAGGAATTGCCTTGAGGGCTTCTAGGAATAACCCAGAGTATTAACCAAAGACAAACAGTGGTATTTTTTAAAAATCCTCGAATTAAAGAGACTCCTGTCCTCCTCTTTTTCTTTCATTATTAAGAACAAGAAGATGCCTTCTAAAATTGTAATATTAAAGAATTAAATTGTGCTCTAAACATTAAAAAAATCTCTACCAGTCTGTGTTGAAACTTAAAGCCTTTCTCCAAGCTGAGATAGTAATTAGGTTTGTATGATCTGTTCCAAACATGATGATAATAAGAAAGAAATCTGCTAGGTTTCCTTTTATCTTTGTATGCTCGGTGTCACTGAAGAAGTTAAAACATTTGCTTTTTAAAGTTCTTCCAATGTCAAGCTACAAAGCTGCAGTTGGGGTTATTTTTATGTTTG
Source organism: Streptopelia decaocto (assembly GCF_964273445.1). Classification (NCBI taxonomy): domain Eukaryota; kingdom Metazoa; phylum Chordata; class Aves; order Columbiformes; family Columbidae; genus Streptopelia; species Streptopelia decaocto. Next base: position 118,284,572 of record NC_138655.1, on the reverse strand, counting down.
CTAACATTCATTTATACCTTGCTTTTTCTTCACTGGGCTGCAAATTCATTTTACATTGAAATTTTCTGTATATGATGCATTTTACACAGGTTAGATATGTGTTCTCTTTGTTCATCCTACAGCTAGTTATGTCCACTTTCAGGTCTGCATTTCTTTAATTGATCACTAGCACGTTGATTATAGCCATGGGATTGCCAGTACCAGCCTGTGCCCCACCTTGTGTCATCCCATACTCGTAGTCCTTTATACCTCATCCTTTGTCCCCACTTTTCAAAGCATTTGCTGTTGTACAAGGCCTGTATTTCTCTACATTAATTGAATTAAATTAGTTATAAATGTGTCATTCTACACAGAATACTACTATCCATCTAAAAATGCAGGTTGTATGATACAAAACCAAGTGGAAATAAAACAAAGTAGCCACAACTATCTGGTCATTAGAAGAACTACTTTTTCAACTTAAGCAATTAAATTAAAAAATTAAAGTAAAAAAAAATAAATTAAATTTTAAAAGTTTGTGGCAGGTCAAGACAAGTTCAGACAGATCCTGAAGCCTTGCAAACTCAAGTCCAATTTTGTGACCTGGTACCAGCAGTGGCAATACCATATTACTGGGCTACAGAACTACAACAACATTATAATGGCTACTCCTGAAAACAGTATGGATTTCATGGCAATAACAGGGCAGATGCAGAAATCTGGCCTGGCCAGAATTTCTTGTGGTATCTTTCATTGTTGAAGATACTGAGAAAAAAAAATATATACCATTTCAAGCAGATGTTAAAGAACACCTGAGTACAATAAAGCTAGAACTATTTTTGTGTCAGCAAGGGCTGCGATAAAGATGATGCAATAAATATGCATTGTTTTTCCACAGGTGAAGTTTCTTTAGTATAAACCTCAGTGTTGGAGGGTAAAAGGACTTTTGAATTAACTACCTGAAGAATTCCCACTGAGTCACTGTGAATACCAATGCTTTATTGTGGTACAAGGTTCATTTTGGGTTTGCTATTCAGTTCCATGTGGACTGTATTTGAAATAAGAGAGTCAGTCCATGCTGATAAAGTGTTAAAAATTGGGAAAATCAAAAAAAAAGAACTGCAAGATGAAAGGAAGTTTGAAAAACTGGTTTTGCAGTTTACTAGATCTGCTTATCTCAAAGGAGGAGATGGTCAGAGGCAGTTGGGTCACTTTGTATTGTTTATAACCTCAGGAAAATACATCTGGTTCTAAGGAGTTTTTTAATCTTTCAGAAAAAGACATTGTAGGATCTCATATGTAGCAGTGAAAGCTGAAGAAAGAAATCCAAATTCCAAACAGAAGTCTATGATTCAGTGGAGATATCTTCGCAACACATAATGGCTTACCAAGAGATGCAGTAGGTCTATCACCAGTTAATTGTTCAGCTGTTAGCAGAAATCTTACTAGGAATGTCTTTGGGCCATAATGTACGAAAAGTCTCACCAGATAACCATAATCACCCATTTTACATGCAAGTATCTGTGAGTAAATGTCAGCCAGAGGATTTGTTTCCCTACAGATCCTTTCATCTTCAACAGAGCAGGAAGGATGCAGTGAGAATCTCAAACTGGTACTCCATGACCTGAGAGGATAAAGATCTTTTGCCCTTTAGCCCTATGTTGTTCTCTGCAGTACTGGGCGAGACACTGGGAGAGCATTTGTCTTTGAAATACATTTAGAAATCCACGATACCGGTTTATGAGAAGTCAGTGCTCTTGTTGTTTCATTTGATTTTGTTTAATGAATCAAGAATTATATGTTGCAAAAAAAAAATGCAGATAGTTATTTGGCCACTTTTTGAAGAAGCATAGTTCCTTTTTCTATGTTGATGTATGGGTAAGCAAACTGATCGAACAGGGTGCAAAATACATTATTAATCAAGTAACTGCTTCTAAGAAAATACCTCTGATGTGGGTTATGAATCACCTCAGGAGTAATTTTTGAGGCTTGTTGTAGCAACAACATGAAAAGCTTGTAGCAGTTTTCACTGAGGACTCATTTTTTATGACTAAACACAGCTTTGCAGCATCCTACAATCTGTAGTCCTTGCAGCTGCATCATAGTACCCAGAAAATCATATTAAATGGAGAGACAGATACTAGTTTGCATGTAGAGAACAAGTTTTGCTTGGCCAACTGCGAATGTGGAGGGTAGAAAAAGTACAAATTATTTAGCCTGGAATCCCCCCAAAAAACCCCAAGAAGAATGTCTTTAATAATGAAATGTCAGAGGAGAAGAAGATATTGTAGCAATAAGTAGATTGAAGCCACTAAGCAGGAAGAGTATACTGAGCTCTTAGTACAGTGATATATCCTGTAATAACAGGAATACCAGAATTTAACTGGGACCTGTGGCTAAGCATACTCTTTCTTAAGATAGTGCAAAGATTATGTTTTCCTGGGACCACTGGTGCTCAGGGCATCAATTTTTTATTGCTTTTGAAGCTTTAAACCCCCCCATCTGGACCTTGATTCTCTGCCAACTCAAAGAGGAATGTGCCACCCAGTAAGTCATGAGTATTGCTTGGCACAGTGCTTGGGGTTTCCACAGGGCCACCCTCAGGATATTTGAAATTTCCAGTGCTGCTAAAGGAATTGAGTGCTTACAGATCACATGCATAAACGTAAGGATATGCATATGTAGTGTTCCAGTGAATGATCAGGAAATGTTTTTTGCATTGATGGGTGAAGCTATTGGTTTCAAATAAGAACTGAACTTGTCATTTTTCATCATTTAAACTTTGTTTACTATATCTCAGTTGTAATACTTAGGCACCAGACAACTGTTAACCATTAGGTGTAATGAGAAGTTAGGAAAATATGAAAGTAAATCATCTGTTCATAGCCAGACAGCAGAGTCAGAAATCTGTTTCTTCTGTGATCTGAATCCAGCACAGCTCTGAATCCAGCAGACACTTACTGTGAGCAATTCAGTAGGATCCCTCACAATGGAAAGTTTTTATCTCAATACTCGACCTTGTGTGATCAATATCTAGCATCATGTAAGACATAGGAGCTTCACTCCTGGGAAAGCAATGATTACACATTCCAGGGGAGCATTTAGTACTCTGGGGGTGTCTATGCTGCTCATAGTTCCCTCTGGCTGCATGTGATCAATGCTAATGCAATCTGAACTAAACCTCAGCTGAATCCAAGCTAAAAAACATCTGCTAGGAGAGGAGTGTGTATGCATTTAGACAAGGCATTGTGTTAAGTGTTTGTGTGACTTTTGGCTTGTTCAAATCCTATGCAGAGCCCTCCTGCATCTGTTCAGAACTTTGGTTCTGTGTGGCATAACACACACAAGTATGCAGGAGGTAGCTCCACCATGGTACATATCTTTCTCTTTTGGGAAGTGAAGTTCTAATGCCAAATATTTTGCAAGAAGAAACTGTTCTGGGAATTAGAAGAGAGATTTTAGCCACCAGGTCTCATTGAGGCTCTGGGATTGTCTTCCAATGGGAACAGTAGCGGCAATAAATAAATAAATTCCTTAGGTTAAGCAGGGACTTGTGTGATGGAGTGGCAACATGAAATTACAGGATATTTGAGCTGACAGCTCTGACGGTCCTCTGTGATTCAGCACTTCTCTGTTCCTGTGGATGAAGACCACAGCAGTCTGTGAGCCTTAAATATTGCAACAGCCCACGAGGCCTGTAAACAGAAAGAGTGTGTGTGTGTATTTCTCACATATATATGTATGTGTATTTGCATATACAGGTATGTCTTAATATATATACATGCAGAAACAAAAAGAGTACCTTCCTCTGAGGGGGGAAGTGATGTCATAAGTTAAATACTTTTATTTTACAATAATGATCAAGCTGAAGCAGAGGCATACCTGTTAGGGAGAAGATTCTTGCTCTTATAAATAAGTGCAAGAGCAATGGAGAAAAATACATATTGTCTAAGTAAATTTCCTTTTGTTGAGTATTTATCTGTCCCAGAACTTCCTCAAGTGACTGTCCTTTCTCTTATAATGTAATTCCCCATATGCTACACAGAAGCAAAACTGTTGTTACAATTCTGGTGCATTTAAGCTATAAATGTACTTGTCCCTTAGAAAGGAGTTGCCCTTAATGTGCATTTAATAATCTAATTCATCTCTAATTAATGTGGCACAAATATAGTCTTCCTCCTTCTTACTGCCCTTGACTCTGCAGTAGATCTCAGGGGATGAAGGTGAATAAGGTTATGTGTCTGTGCATTGATTTGTAGGTTCGGGTACTGTCACCAGAGTGTCTCCAGGGGTGCCCCAGGGATTCAGAGCTCTCAACAGCACTATGGCTGAGACCAAACTGAAACGCATGAGAGAGTAAGTAGCATATTTATGTGTTACCAGTATTCAGACAGAGGGGATGCATTTGAAAAATGAGAGGACACAGCAAAAAAAAACATGTGTTGTTTCCCCACCCCCAAAAAATCCTTTCGACAAAAAAAAAAGTGGATCTTAAGTTGTTCTATACAGACTGGATTCCTAATTGCCTCCACAGAGGATGGAGGTTGACTGTCAATTCTGATTGTTTTCTTGCAATCTGCACTATCACTGTCATCCTTCCAGGACCTAGTTTGCCTTTGCTGTCGGTGCCATTCAGAACTTTGCTTTCTTTGTTAGCTCAGCACATGTCCATAAATCACCTGCAGATATCCATGTGCCTACCATGCTTGCTCCCTCAGCCACACTTCATTCTTGCCTGGAATGGAAGACTAATGGATTTGTTTCCCATGATGATACGATGATTTAAACCAAACATGATTGCTGTTGGCTGAAATTTTCAAATGAGACAGTGGAATTTACTTGTGCAGCTCCCTTTGAAACGCATTGTCTAATTGCTTTCAGCATCATTGAAACCCCAGCTTTATTAGTAAACATTTCAGTGTCTTAATAAAACAAAGAGTTGTGCTTCTATTTTAGAATGTACTGGTTAATGTATCTTGAGCTTTTCTCTTGATTCAGTAATTTCTGGCCTTCCAAGATTTATTGCACCCTAATTTAGGTACTGATCTGATAATCATAATGCTATGTATTATTTCTGAACTTATATTTTCTTAGCAGTGTTGCAACATTCAACTGATCTCAGATTGTAAACTCTTTCAAAAAAGGACAGTTTTCTCTTGTGTGGGTGGACAGTTCCAACAATATGGTGGATGTTATCAGAATACAAATAAGTTCAGTTAATACCAGTAGTTATTTAAGTGAATCCCCTAAAGAAAATGAATTCAACCCCAACAGCATTGATGCCAATCACTGTTTAGAGCAAATTACAGTGACAAATGCACTGTGTATTCAAGGGAAATACCAATCAGATTGACTACTGATAGAAGATGTTCAGTTTTATGATATTTCTAGATGCAGCAGGTCCTAGGGTTTAACTTCATGGTTTAGCCTTTACTGTGCAAACAGTCAGCAGGTCTCACAGCCTGCCATGCTGATTGCTTTCCATTCCTAATTTCCTAATGGAATTCTTCCGTTAGTTCTTAAAAAAAGGTATATTCATGTAAAATAACACGAATAACAGCAAAAGAGCCTTCTAGCCATTTTTAATTGACACGTGGATCATACAGGCTTGCAAACAACTGCAGCAGGACAGTCACTTGACAAGATGTGATGTGCTCGTTGCTTGAGTCATCACAGTGTGCTGCACTGAATGTGTTCTCTGACAGAAGAGAGACTTGCTCTTTATCAGAGAGCTAATTTAGCTGGCTTCTACTGTATTCTTGTGCAGGGCTTTTTAGCTATATTCATATGAGAGGGAAGTTGTGCTAGAAGTCCTTACAGGATTGTAGAAGGAAGACATGGATGTTCTTGAATATGGTAGGTAGGAGTCCCTTGTCTTCTCCTCCTTTAAGTATAAAAACCTGCAGACAACCTGATAGTGTTTTTGATTCCGTCACTAGCTTCCTTCACTACAGTCCCAAAAAACTTTTCCTGACATCTTCTTTCCAGTTCCCATTGCATTGTGTTCCAGCATTTTTAATTGCTGTCCTCTCAGTAAAAGTCATGATAAAATCACCTATACCAGTGACAACAATTTCTAGTTTGTTATGCTTTGTATTAGTATTCATTATAAAGTTTGTAGCAGCAAAGATTTAACTTTACCTTTCACGTGGAGTTCATTCTCTCTGCAAAAAGTCTACTTCAGTGCTAAATATTTTGGTATTGGGATCTTCTGCAGGTTTGATAAGAAATCTCTGTTTCTTGAACTAGCTCTGTCGAAGGTTATCTGAGATTTTTCTCATTATGCTCCTTCCCAGCCTTGCACATTAGCAGTAAGAAGTCAGGCAAATGTATAAATTGGAGTTGTGTGACTTATATTCCTCATATTGGGATTTTAGGCTGAGGGATCATGTTAGATGCAGGAAACAGGAGGAGCTGTTTCTCAGAATTTTCTGTCATAGCCACCATCTAATTATCTTGATGGTTCCCATCCATGGTGCACATCTCAGTTTGAGAAGCTCCCACATGCGCTCCAGAGCCAAATTATCTTCACCATGAGATCCATGCCACTGATGCTCACCTATACAGACTTTCCAACTGCATATTTCAGAAGAGAATCACACTGTTCTTCAGAAACAACTACTCAAGCCAAAGATTTCTTTTTTCACCATCAGATAAAATTGCTATACCACCTATTATTTTTTTCCCCCTGAGGCTCACACTGCTTGTCAAACTCATCTTTACAAGATGTCAACAGCTTTGGCAGTACACATGGCCTGAAAGATTGGCTTTGTCCCTAAGAAAAGGCTTTAGAAGAGTCACTGCAGCAAATGCTAGCTTGTTCTCTGCCAGCTTCTGAAAAATTTGCTAGACAAACCCAAACTTCAGACTTGGACTAAGCACTGAGATCCAACTTGTTTAGATCTCCAGCTGAAAGAAATTTTCTGCTTCTTTTCAGCTTACTCTGTTGTATACTGAGACCCTTCTTTCCAAGTTTTTGACCACCTCAGCCACAACTTGACCACAATGAAGGGTCTGGCAGGAGCACAGAAGCCTGTGGAAAGTTTTATGATGCATGTTTGACATCTCAAGTCTGTGCAGGTTTCACGATCTAAAATGAAATAGCAATGGTGAGAAACAAGACGAGTATGTGCAGAAATTTGTGGAAGAGAACAAGCCTTATTAGCGGTGTTGGTGCAGTTGGCTGTATTCACGATTGCACCTCCCTGTTTTATGAAGTATTCATATCCCTGGTGTCCAGTGAGTGGAGGCTTCCCTTTGAAGCCTCTTCAGCAACATGGTCAAAATTCATTCCTTGGCTTTGTAAAATCAGAATTTGTGTTTTACAGAGTAAGGCTAGTTTCTGAAAAATGGAATAGCTATGGAATAAAATGTATGTCTTGTTCTCTCTTTCCTGAAAATATAAAAAGAAATGAAAATGTAGGAAATGAGGAAAAAAACTTAGTACAGAGTGTTTTGTACTCCTTTGTGAAGGTATCCATGAATATATAGAATGAGTCATTTTAAGAGCCATGAACTTTAATATGCAGTTTAGAATTCAGTAAATTGTATGTCAGTAAAAGAAAAGGCTTTTATGTCCTGGATTTTAAGTAAATTAAAATCCTTTAGCACAGCAGTAAGCACCTCTTACTCAGTCCCTGAAGTCTTACACACAGCAGCATACCATGATCAGGCAAAAGACTTCATCATCACCTGCTGAGTGTAAGTAAAGCCGTCTTTCAGAAGTCACAGAGAAAAGGCATTTGGTGATATTTTTATTCTGCTCCTGTGAATGCTCATAACGCTATTGGTTTAGACTCAGGAGCAGTATGCATATATACTTCTTGTGCTTGTGACATTGGCATCAAATGTATTGTTTATCTTAAAAATTCAGAAAGAAAGGTCATACTGAAGTCATTGAATAGGCACTAGATATTCTTTAGGAAAATTACTCCTAAAAATGACTTTTTGTACACTTATTTATGCACATTTTTGAACTATTGCTGTAAAGAAATGGATTATTTGATTTAGTTTTACTAGATATTGGGTAGACCTTCCTGAGGGCCAGCTCTGAGCCTTCTGAAACTGGTTGGTTATTGACATCGTTGAGGGTGGCTTTAGGTGAAGGCAAAAGCAACAAATATAGAAAAGCTAATTGGGTTTTTAGACTTCCATTACAAAAATTTTCAGTGACTTTTTAATTGCCATTGACTGTCATCTTGAAGGTGTCATGATGTAAACATGCATGAGGAACAAGATGGCCTTTCACAGACAAAATGCATATTTGGTAAGGAAGTTTATTGACACTGTCTGAGCTATGACTGTTTTTTTGCAGACTAATAGAGGACAATATTCTTTAAGGTATTGATCCTGAAATGTTTTTAAGCATGAAATTTCTTCTTACACATGCCACAGTTGTCCTGTTCAGCACTCCATTTTCTGGTAAAAATTTCTGTCTTGTGATGCTAAGACATCTTACAACATAACTGTAGCTTTTTGCTTCACGTGAGCTAAGCCAAAATATTACTTACATGTCCATCCTCCTTGTCACAGTCTTTCTCACACTTCATATTTAAAGACCAGTCTCCATCTCTTAGTTGTTTAGGGCAAGATGATCTCACTACAGAAATACATTAAACATCTGAGCTCATGAGTTTCTCTTTCTTTTACTGTTAATCTACTTCCAGATAATTACAGAGTTACCTTTCAGGCCCAGACTTGAAGGTCTGAGGTATTTGCGTTTTGATGTTTGCTTTACAAGCCAGTGAAGTGCGAATACAGTAAAACCAAATGGGAACGCTAGCAAATTTGAAATTGCGTATAGGTGATCAAGCTAGGAACTCAATCAGAGACAAGTGAGTGATGTACAAAAACTTTACACCAACAGTAAGTGAGATCATCTTGCCCTAAACAATTAAGAGATGGAGACTGGTCTTTAAATATGAAGTGTGAGAAAGACTGTGACAAGGAGGATGAACATGTAAGTAATATTTTGGCTTAGCTCACGAGAAGCAAAAAGCTACAGTTATGTTGTAAGATGTCTTAGCATCACAAGACAGAAATTTTTACCAGAAAATGGAGTGCTGAACAGGACAACTGTGGCATGTGTAAGAAGAAATTTCATGCTTAAAAACATTTCAGGATCAATACCTTAAAGAATATTGTGTCTATGTCAATATATATTTTATATGTATATACATGCATACCTGGTGAGGGGCCTGGAGCACAAGTCTGATGAGGAGCAGCTGAGGGAACTGGGGCTGTTTAGCCTGGAGAAAAGGAGGCTGAGGGGAGACCTTATCGCTCTCTACAACTACCTGAAAGGAGGTTGTAGCATGGAGGGGGTTGGTCTCTTGTCCCAAGTAGCAAGTGAGAGGATGAGAGGAAATGGCCTCAAGTTCTGCCAGTGGAGGTTTAGATTGGATATTAGGAAAAAATTAGTCATGGAAAGGGTTGTCAGGCATTGGAACAGGCTGCTCAGGTTGACCAAAAATACATGTAGAAATATGTAATATTACAATTGTTTCACTGAAACACGTAGTGTGTATCTTTTCCTTTCTCTGATGGGCGAATTGTTAGTTTTATAAATGTCATTTTGGTGTGAGACCCTAAATCAGAAGAGGCCCCCCCAGATTCAAGCCATGTAAAGGAAATCAGCATTAACTCTGAATTACCACAGAGCTGAACAAAAGATGTTGCCGTTATATTCCTACTCTTAAACTCTTAAGAGAACTGTATGTAATTATTGACTTTTCAGAGATAATGACTGTATTCTTGCACACCCACATTCAAGAAGCAGCAGTATTTGTGCTGCTCTTCAGACACATCTGTCTGAAAATAAGTGCATTGATAAACAAAGTAGATGACATCAGGTATGTGTTAAATGTGCCTTGAATTTTTGCTTGATCCTGATCAGTGATGCTGTATGAGTTAAACTGCTGGCTTTTCAAAGACTCTTTGTATGCCATGACAAAGAAAAAGATGATGTTTAAAATAGTTTTACCAAGGCTAAGAAATCTCAGAATGTGTATAAAGAGATTGCAGCCCTGGGAAATGTGTTTCAGATAGTTCTTCATGGGCATTAAACAGTGTCATTTTCACCTGTCTTACCTGCTGAAGAATAACTCTATATGAGAAAACTTGTTTCCTTTCTCATTTTTAGTATCAGCAGTAAATTTGCTGATATAGGAAGACTTTAAAATTGCAATACTTGGGTTTTATGTAAATGACCATGTTTTGTTGTGACTTGGGGTTTTATCTGTGGGAAAAAAAGCAAACAAACAAACAAATCTCCTCTTATGACAAACTATATTCTAAATCAGTAGTAGCTAGAATTCAACTAGCAGCTCTAAATTCCAATTCACGCCTCTTCCAAGAGCAGACGACAGCTTCAATTACTATTTTACAAATTCATTTATCTCAGCAAATTAAATGCATGGAGAATATTATTGTTGATATTTCTTCAGCTGTATGTCTACAGCTTTTAATAATAAGATTCTGCTTAGCTCATGGGAAAACATGTCCTAAATATACTTTAGATTTTGCTGGTCTTTGAAGTAGGATATCAGAGAGTTCTGTTTGCAATCAAATTAAGGTGCTTTAATTCAGAAATTATGAAGTAATTAAGGATGAATTATGAGAATTATCATTGTGTCTTCAAGTGAAGAAATTTTCATTCAGTAGTAATATGATTAAGGTCAAAGTCCACTGAGGCTTCAAGGTGAAGGTAGGGGCTAATATTAACAATTCAGATTTTCTTTTACTCAATTTTATAACAACTCTTTCAACTTATTTTCTTTTTTTTTTGACTTTGCTGTACTTTTAGAATTCCCAAGACTGAAGATTGATCAGCTGTCAGAACTAGAAAGGTATTGCCCTACGTTTAGAAATAAGTTCCCCAAAAAATAAATCATGGAACTTGTAACGCGCTTCTGCTAGCATATCTCAAAGGGTCTTTGTAGAGCAACAGACGAGCTTTGTTGAAAATGCAGTTTTGAACCCAGAGCAGTTTCTTTAACATTTCAGAGAAGTTTTAATCATTCATAGTCAGTAACACCAACATGTTGAATGACAGGAAGATAACTTGAGACAAAAGGGACCTTTTGTGTTGTAAATGAGATAAATTTGTTTGTTTACTGAACCATGAAATGTAGCAAATATTCTAAGATTTTCTGGTACAATTAGAAAACAATATTTTATATGAGATCAAAGATATGTAATTTCGTTATTCTTTTGCAGAGTCATTTCAGGAGATAAATGTAACAGTCTTTTTCACCAAGATTCATCTTACTACTAGTAAGCTGCAAAGTGGCACAATTGTACTCTGTTTTAAACAGAAATAGAAGGCTAAAAAAATAAGAGCTTAGAAATAGCATGTTCAGGGACAAATCAAAGTTGTATAGATGTATAGATGAGAATCCTAAGTAGTACTGCTGGACTCCATAGGGATACCCTTGAGTCACAGAGAACAGAACTTAGTGAAATATACTAAAATTATTATTATTTCAAAGATCCCTGCACTTGTTTTTGTATCCTGTGAGCTCTAATCATTACAGTTTTGCCTCCTACTACAGTATGTTTGTTGGTATAGGATGCAGGCGACTTGGCTGCATCCAAAAGGATAAATAAATGCCCACTGGAATGGATATTCCATGTACAGAAAGCTTTTTTAATTTTTTTTTTTTTAAGGTTTACATTGAGTTAGCCGTGAATAACATTAGTGTTCTGCAATAACTGGATTTTCTGTGCTTGGCTTAGGAGACATGTGCTTCTCATCTGCTATGGCAGTGGTGAGATGACTGATCCAGAGGGACCTTCATGGTGATATTCGGGGGTGCTTAGCAGTGACTTGGTGTCTGCAGAACTTCTCCTTGCTCCCCAGCACAGACCACACCGCAGCTCCTAGGAGACACCACTGAAAACTCCTTGTTTGCGAGCAAAAAGTGCTGCTTCCCTTTGGAAGAATGGTTTTAAATAGTTGCCATCATGCTGAATGACATTTGAAAGTGAGAAGCTGAAAACCTCCTTAGCTGTTGATTTGTGTTGTAGTTATCTTTCAATCCAGGCAATGACAAGCTGTTGAGAGATATTAACCCAGCTGCTAACAACCACAGAGGAGCGCAAACTTGAGCATTAATCTTGTTTTGTGGCTTTTGTCGGTGTTGCATAAAGGTAGGTGTATGCTGATTGATCTCCAGACCAGAAAGGAAATGTTAATATGTAGCTAGTAGCAGAGTAGTCAAAATAAAGACCTGTGGGACAACAGGCAATTCTTTGTTCATCCAGGGAAAGATTTACAACTTCCTCAGCCAGTTGAGAACACAACATTATTATATTGTCAAATTTTAGTAATTTTGCACTGATGCGTAGGAAATCAACTGCAAATCACCAGATAGCCTGATAAATTCACTTGGGCCCACATCAGCTAAATGACTTGGAACATTTTCAGACACCCTGAGTATAAAATTGCAGTTCTGAAGGCTCCTATTTAGCTCCCCTCTAACGCTGTCAGTGAGTCAAAGCAGTAAGTGACTTTGATTTAGCTGATATTCATACTGCTTCTCACATGCTCAGAAGCGCCTTCCCCCTGGCGCAACCAAGCCCCTATCGCATGCCCAAACCCCATCATTATCCACAAACCAGATATCTTTCTGCTTCTATGGCCTTTGGGGTTTGTTCCAGTTAATTTTCTTGAGGCATGGATTATGAGCTGCACAAAAGCTGGCAGCAAGAGGCATTTTGTTGCAGACCATGTCTTCCATGGATGACTGGCAATATCTGCCGTCCAGCCAGTAGGTTGGTGGCTCCAGCGTGCCTCCAGGCTCTGGAAGTCCCCAGCCCTGTGCCTCCTCTGCCTGGAGCACTGTGACTGCTCTCTGCAACTATTAGTGAGGGAAGTTTGGCTCATTGTTGAATCTCTTGCAGTCTGTAGTGAGAAAGCACACTCTCTGGACACTCACCCATGTGTGGTAACCTGGATTTCAGTCCTGAGGACTGAAGGGCTCTGAGGACTGCTCAGACTATTTTATCCAGGGACTGTTCCATGCAAACAACTTTTGCACATACCTCCAGCATTGTCCTTGGTCCCCAGTCTATCCAGAGTTATCCTTCGTTGTTGCTCATTCTCTTCTGGCCCAATACATCTGCTTTCATACAAATCAGAATGAAGGTAAAGGAGAGTCCTTTGTCCCCGAGTCTGACTGAGGATTATGGTACTTCTCTGGGAGATGTGGGCTTGAATCTCCCTCTACTCCCAAGTTTCCAGCTTTCTAAATGAATGCTCTAACCATGGATCCTAGGATAAAAAGGGACAGCTGTGTACCTGTGTGGTCATCACAGAATCACAGAATGTTAGGGATTGGAAGGGACCTCAAAAGATCATCTAGTCCAACTCCCCTGCCAGAGCAGGAACACTTAGATGAAGCTACACAGGAATGTGTCCAGGAGTGTTTTGAATGTCTCCAGAGTAGGAGACTCCACAACCCTCTGTCTGTTACCCTTACTGAGAAGAAGTTTCTTCTCAAATTTAAGTAGAACCTCTTGTGTTCCAGTTTGAACCCATTATCCCTTGTCCTACCATTGGTTGTCACTGAGAAGAGCCTGGCTCCATCCTTGTGACACTCACCTTTTACATATTTATAAACATGAATGAAGTCACCCCTCAGTCTCCTCTTCTCCAAGCTAAAGAGCCCCAGCTCCCTCAGCCTTTCCTCATAAGGGAGATGCTCCACTCCCTTCATCATCTTTGTTGCCCTGTGCTGGACTCTCTCCAGCAGTTCCCTGTTCTTCTGGAGCTGAGGGGCCCAGAACTGGACACAATATTCCAGGTGTGGTCTCACCAGGGCAGAGTAGAGGGGAAGGAGAACCTCTCTGGACCTACTAACCACCCCCCTTCTAATACACCCCAGGATGCTGAATTGCTGTGAGTCGTGGGTGGACAGAGGTGATTTTACTAAAGCCAGACAGGTGTCAGATTTAGGATATGCCTTTCTTCAGTTGTGGTGGGCTGTTGTTTTGAGTGGATGCCTTTCTGAGGTGCCTGAATCATAGAGGGAGGTTAAGGTTCAACCACAGGTCTGTGAATTTCATTGCATGAACAAGATGCTTAAAAGTTAGGAAAAACAGTGCTCAAATGCCAGAAATGAATCCCTCTGTATGTCTAAGCCTTAGTAACACAGTGAAACAAAAGAAAGAATGAACTGAGATATGACATTTAGGCACATTAGTGTGTATCATCCTTGGTCAGACCCTTGGATGGTAGAGGCTGTTGTAACTCCTTTGATTTCAGCATAGGAAAACAAATATACGGCAATGTCGGACAGGGTTCTGTCCCACAAAACTTGTCAGAGTAATGAAATTGTAAATGTCAGGTAGCCCCTTTGCTTGTGTAGTCTTGGCTGAGAAAGTGGTGATAGCGCATTTCTGGGGGAAAATAGCAACTTTGTAGGTGACTGAGCTGTAAGATACCACAAAGAAAGTAAATGCCAGTCAATCAGAAAACAAGGTGAAATGGGAGTGTAAATGGGCACTGTGTACTTGTTTGTTTGTAAGGCTTTTAACCATTAAAACCTGTAAATTCCTATGTCCCATATTTCATGTGAAATAGAAATAGCTATAAACAGAAGGGCAGTGCAAGATCCATAATTGTGCTTCTGTAGGATTTCACAGGAATGGAAAAATATCACTTAGCACAGGATCGGGGTCATAATGTGCCAAACTCACTTTCCAGGAAGCCATTTTCCCCCTCCCTCCATCAGGATGATAGATTCACTCAGTAACATCTATTTGACATTTACTGTCTTAGGTCCTACATTTCTGCCTCTGGGACAGAAAATGCATGATGTGGAAGCAGATTCACCATTAATGCAGATCTCAAGTCCAAACACAGCCTGATATCTTCTTTTGTGTAATAAAAGCAGGTTATAATTTTTGTTACCTACCCCTTAATTTTCAACCTATGAACATTTTTTTCTCCTCATTCTGTTGTATCAGCTGTTATACAGCTTAGCTGATTTGCATGGTCTGCCAAGCTTAACTGAAAAGATTCAAGTCTGCAGGTCACATTTATTAGCAGAAGTTATACTCCTGAGGTATGTATTTGCTTAATTTTTCATCTTTAAATAGACACAACTGCCAAAAAATTAAACATACTTGTCTAAGAGGGTGAGAAGAGCCAGTAACAGCGTTGATGAAGTAGCAGTAATTTCAAAGTAGCTTCTCATGTATGGATTTTTAACCATTGGAGAGAAAAATTGTGATATTTCTGATGAAGTTTTGTGAAGAAATGTCCAGTATTTGCCAAATAAATCCATACATAGCTTTTGGTGCTAAGCTAATCCCTAAGTTTCCAGTGTCTGGGAATTAATCACTTCCAACAGTTTTAGTTTTCCCCTACACAGCACTGTTGCTAGGAAAAAAAAAAAAAAAAAAGACAGTTTCTAGTTACAGGAAGCAGGACTGAGTCAGGTCCGGACCTGCAGAGATTCCAGCTTGGCCCTGTGGCTTCTGATCCTGGGTCTTGGCTTTCTCTGCCCCAGGTTCCCGATCCACCTCAGTGTTAGGAGCCAACAGGAGAAGTAACATGTGGCCAAAGGGGAGAATCACAGCTGGGCATGACCAAGCTGCAGGAAAGCAAAGAGCCGGTGGGAAGTGAGGAAAAGTGTTCCCTCCTTGTGAGATAAGAGCAGTCATCTAGGATCTCCTTCAGGCAAAAATACCATCTTAAGATGTATTGTCCATTTTTACCAGCAGTAGTTCCTACTATAAATGACAACAGGATTTTTCAGAAGCCTCTTGTGTGCTAGTAAAGTGGTTCTCTACTGCTGAGGAAACTGTATGCTTTCATATCAAATGAAGTTTGAGAAAAAATAAAGTAAAATTCTTCACATCAGTTTTCCAAGAATGGAGGAATTCACATAATGTGGAAATCTTACTGGCTGTAGTCTCACTATAGCAATGTTATTCTTCAGCAGTAACAGGATCAGCATAGACGAAAAGCAACTGCCCCTTTAGATGAATTGTGCTGTTGGGATAGAACAGTTGGCCTTGCCCTGGTGTTAAACACATAGCAAAATCAGTATGAAATCAGAAAAAAGGTGTCGAACTGGAGTATGTGATGTTGTTGTGGGCCAGTGTGCAGGTTTAACCATTTAAAGTGCTTTTGGGGAGTCTTGTGTGTGCTCCCTCTGAAGCCACCTGCACCGTATTAGAGTGCTAAGCCTTAATGCTGGCACCAGGAGACAAGTCTGACCCCTTTCTCTTCTCCTGTACCGCTCACAAAGGGCGATCCCTAGCATGGACAGAAGCTGAGCATGTCCCAGCTCCCTGCTGCCCTGTGCCCGTGGGCAGCATGAGCCCAGGGCCCTGGGCAGCTCCCCACAGAGAGTGGGTGCTGCCCTGCAGGCAGGAACATGCGCCGCTCATGCCTGGGGACCTGCTCTGCTCATAGAATCATTTTGGTTGGAAGAGACCCTCAAGATCATCAAGTCCAACCATAACCTTACTCTGGTACTAAACCATGCCCCTAAGAACCTCGTCTATATGTCTTTTAAACACCTCCAGGGATGGTGACTCCACCACTTCCCTGGGCAGCCTGTTCCAGTGCTTCACAACTCCTTCTGTGAAGATTTTTTCCTAATATCCAATCTAAACCTCCCTTGGTGCAACATGAGGCCATTTCTTCTTGTCCTATCGCTTGTTACTTGGAAGAAGAGACCAATATCCTCCATGCTACAACCTCCTTTCAGGTAGTTGCAGAGAGAGAGAAGTTGTCCCCTCAGCCTCCTCCAGGCCAAACAGCCCCAGTTCCCTCCATTATTGGTGAAATAAAGCAACAAGGATGAGGCTGCACAGCCTGGGTATGGTCAGTGTTGCACTGGGGTGTGGTACCATCACATTTGCCAGCTCCAATAGTCCACTGGTATCCTCAAACTTCCTTGATCAATGGCACTCAAGGAGATGCTTTGAGACCCATTCAGTCCCAAATCATCTCCCTCACTGTTTCAAATTCTTGTAGATGAGCGCCATGCCAGGACTGACCAACAGTACAGAGCACACATGCCAGCAAACCCTCTTGCTTGGTGCCGTTCAGGTCCAAGTCCTGCCACGGACTTTGTATGGATGGACCCCATTGAGTTCCAACAGAAAGCTGGAGGAGTTGGCTGGTATGTGCGACAAAGCAGTTTTGTTTAAAAAACTGTGGTAAACACAGTTCTCATGGCAGATAGTTTCTGATATGCTGAAGGAAGACTGCTTTGATATTTTCATCAAAATATTATGAACCCATCACTGAGTGGGAAATTTTATGTTACCTGTGGCTTGTGATACATGGATTTAAAGATGTTTGCCTTAAGAAAAAGAAGTTCTGTTCACTGTCTTGTAGTCTGCAAATGGATCGTCTTTATAAATCAACGTTAAGATCCTGTGAGTGTGTTCTCTGACACTGAATTACAGATCTGTCTTCTGATAAAAAGAGAGTGCTGTAGGAAGAGAAAAAAATGTCAGTTAGCTCATGCTGAGCTTGCACAACAGTTTCCTTGTTATTTGATAGAAGCTAAAATAAAGCAAACGAATCCTGAAATGTGTTTGTTCGCATAAATGCTACCAGTGTACAGTTGACTGTGGTTCTTCCTTTTCATTTTAATGAGATCCAGAGGCACTAATACATGTGTGTATTGCTGTAGATAAACTGGTATGTCAGATTCAGTGTGAAAAGGAATCTTGGTTTTCAAAAACAACAGTGGCCCTACTACCCATGACTTTATTATGGCCGGATTTTTACTCCTGGCCTCTTTGTATAGTAAACAACCATAGAGAAATTTCCCAGGAAATTTTAGTTCCTTGTGCTGTCAGACAAATTAAGTGCATCATTATATCATTTTAATCAAAGGTAGCTACAAAATTTAAAAATATCAGTACTAGCTATTGCTTGTATTAATATAGAATGTGAATTAACTTTTATTTGACCTTTATGTCATATATATCCCCAGATCTGCCACTGGAAAGCTGGGAGCAGAGGTATTTGAGGCTGTGTACAGCTATCTCAAGCAAGCAAGACAGCAGAATGCCAGCGAGGAGGAGATCAGGAGACATCTGGAGAAACAGGTTTCTAGAGCAAGTGATTGCTTTGAAGTGGATCAGCTTCTCTACTTTGAGGAGCAGCTACAGACTTCAGAGTCACATCTTCAGCTGTAAAAGGTGTGTCAGTAGCAGTGCTGGAAATGGCAAGGAGAAGTGAAGGTGCTGAGCTGCTGCTTCTGGCCAGCAAGCAAGTATGGGAGGTATTTGGAGGAAACTGCTGAAGGTAACATAGTGCATAAGCATGTGGGTAAGCTCTGTTTGAGCATCCTGACTGCAGGGAGAAGGGGGTAAATGCGGTACACATAACAGGGGCAGGAAGAACAAATGTTTGTGACAGTGGAGGGGAAGCCTCACCGTTACCAGAGTCCCCTTTTTTTCACCACTTTGAACATAAAGAAAAGTGTTCTCCTGGGCCTTGGCCAGGCATCACTCCTGCACTCAGAGCATCACTGGCAAAGCTGCCTCTGGTGGAAATGGTGCAGGATTAGACTCCAGCTGCTGTTGATTGCTGCACAAACTGGTCCTCATGACATTTAAGCCCATATTTTTTGTACTTTGGCAGATTTACCCTGGAATATACATGCAATGTACAGCTCCTCAGCCACTAGTTGTCTTGTTATTATTCATTGTTCAAAATGACTGCATTTAAACTGTGTGATCTTCAAAGGAACTGTGAAAATACATGCCTATGTGCATATTTATATGCATATATGCATGCTCACATACACAGAGATAGGTATGCATATCCATATAGGCAGAAAGATGTCTGGACATACACTGTATGTGTGGGCACGTATAGAGACAGTCATGAGGCCTGACCTATAGCTATGTTAGGTAGGAATCCTTAATGCGACTTGTGGGAGTTTTGGATCAAATTCATTGTACACAGATGAAACAATAAACTGTTTTTCTGGCTTGCACATGGTTACCATTAATGGATTTTCTTGGTATTAATGCTCCCTTCTTCATATGCATCACACTTTTGCTGTTTTCAACTGTATATTATGCTCTGATTATATACCTGATGTTTTCTTTCTACCTCTTTATTCTGTATTCTGAGCTCCTTCATCCATCTGTGTAAAACACTAGAGGATAACAAAGTGGTACAATCTATAAAGGAATCGCAAATGAATTGTGGACCAAATTAATTTCAGGCATCCAGCCATTATCATAATCCTTATTGTTTCCTGCTTTCGTACCACAACTCCTGAAGTACTCAGGGACTGAATTAAATAAATGAAAATAAATTCATAATATGAATATAAAAAAACATTGCTATTTGACCTAAGTTATTTATGGCTAAGGAAGCTGGTATTGATAGCAAATTGAGCAGGGCTACTGATCCACCTCTGGGACATGTATTAAGAGAGTCAAAGGGAAAGCAGAGCCATCTTCATCTATCTGAGCAGCAACACAAACTGAGGAAGCAACGGACATGCCCAGCTACACAAAATGTGGCATTATACTTCCAACTCAAAGTAATAGGAGATTCTGGCATGTCTGATTTCAGCTTTTATTCAGAATACACAGTGTTACAAACTGGAGGCCAAAATCCACTGTGGTGTTCACTGGGGAAGGGAAACTTTCTTCTGTGTGGTGGTTCAGATCACGTGGATGGAGAGACAGTTTGAAGCACAGATTCTCAGTCAGGTTTCAGTCTCTTTCCTGTTTCTTCTTGTACTTACCCTCCCCATTCTTCTCAATGTTGTGTCTTGGGAAGTGTCTTGGGAAGGCTACCTCTCAGACATCTCAGCTGGATGAGGAGAGGGCTCCAGTTCCAGTGTACAGCATCCAAAGGCTCTCAGCTGCCTCTGCCCAGCGCAAACTGCTGACGAATGAAAGGTTTCCCCCCGTACTTCCATTCCAGGCCATCGAACCAGTCAGTGCCATTAATGAAGAACTGGAAAATGGTCTGAGTTTGTGGAATTATTCCAGAAATTTGCTATGGCAGTGTGTTTATGTGCAACACCTCCATGCTCAGGAGCTTGTAGAACTACTAGGACATTGCTGTTCTTTGCAGGAGAAAGAAATAATTTATAAACCAAACAGTGAATTAAAGGCTTCCATATTTTGCTTCCATATTTTTTGCACATGGCTTCATTTAAGATCATTTCAAAATGCAAGTGCCAAAGTCCATGATGTAGGAGGACTGCTTCGATGTTGCAGGGACAAAAAAGTTCACAAAGCAAACAATAAGTAACTAACACATGGTGAGAATAATGTCAGAGGGAGGTAATCTTGACCACTGCACTTACCTCTGGCTGTGATTCGAAATGATTTATCACAAAAACTTCAAAAACAGCCTCTGTAAGCAGTCAGTTCCTTTTTTTATTAATGATGAACACCTCATCAGACTTTTTTTTTGTGCATCGTGCAAGAAAAAAGAGCTCCATAGGAAAGGGCCAGGCTCTCTGAGGCATTCAAGCACTAAGGAGATCATGAAATGGCAACCCTTAAAACCTGGAAAACAAGGTTTAGCCCTGCAAATTAGCCTCAGGGAAATGGTTGCTCTCTGATGAGCAGTACTTTTGCTTGTTGCACACAAAAAATGAATGACAGCACCTTTTACAGTTACTTCAAATGCTTTCTTCTCTCTGCAGGATAGGACCTTCAAGTTGTGAGGATCTGGGAATTACTGTTTAACTGGTTGTATTCTTTAAACTACACTTTGGTTTTGTTTTTTCCACCAATCCTACTACAATTAGGCAATGTAGTATACATATTAAACACAGCAGGAAACTTTTTTTCTTTCTGAATGGTAGTAAAAACACAGAGATAAATCCCATGGATTTGTCAGAAATTCTTACATCACTCTTTCATTTGACGGTCACTTCAGAAAGGTGCTGGGTTGTATTATATGCCTTTGTCTCTATTCTCATTTTCCAAATCTCATCCCATCCAAAATTCTCAGCAAATTGCTGAGTTTGAAATTGCATCATCCAGACAAGGACCAGCTCTTATTTTAGATACAATGCGGTCTATCCTCACCAGAACCCAATAAATCCCAATGAATTTATGTTCTGTTATTATGCCTTCTGTTCCCTTGGGGAGGACATGCATTAGAAGTTCCATAGCTGGTTTTTAATTTGTTTTTACAGGTGTTTAAAGGTCTCAAGGTATTCACCTGTGCTTGTGCAGCTGTGCTGTAAGTAGCTTTCAGTAGAGATTTTGTGTGTTATCACCACGTTTGCACAGATGGGCATACAGTGGTATGAGTTTTAAAGGTAACAGTGTTTATTGAGATGCCATGCTGCTAATCTCTCTATATGGTTATGAGATTAATTATTTTTCTGTAATAAAGTTTAGTATAAATACAGAGTAGTAAAAGTAGAGTACAAAGAGTAGTACAAAAAAAGTATAGTACAAAAAAAGTATGGTGCTGAATCCTTAGAGATCCATAGGTCCTTAGAAGTGCAAAATGTCTCAAGCAAGCAGTAGTGGTCACTAATCATAAAGTCCATTAAGCAACTGTCGAGCCCAGTCAGGCTTTAAATAGGCCTTACTCTTCCATGAGCAGGTCTAGCTACAAAGAGGGAAGTGCAGAGTCCTTTTGTAACTTAATAAAGCCTTGATGGAAGGAGAGAAACAGATCAAATTCATTACATTATCTAATAGACAAAAGCAAGGACTTGAAATAAAAGAAAAAAAAAATCATCTTCAAAGATCAGATCTTGTATAAGATATATTTTAGTTTTCAGCTTTATTCTGCTTACTGGGGGGGAGGAGATTAAGATGAAGACTAAATCCTGTCTTTTATATATGAAATGCGTGTCATATGTGAAAATATAGAGGAATACAAGCAAGTTCATTTCTGGTAAAATCCCATTGCTGGTGGTTATTAGTAGAAATCTGAAAGAAAAGAGGATTGTTAGTAAAATCAGAGTATCATAGAATAGTTTGGGTTGGAAGGGAGCTTCAAAGTTCATGTGGTCCAAACTCTCTGCCATGAGCAGGGACATCTTCAACTAGATCAGGTTGCTCAGAGTCCTGTCCAGCCTGGCCTTGAATGCCTCCAGGGATGGGGCATCTACCACCTCTTTGGGCAAGCTATTCCAGTACTTTACCACCCTCACTGTAAAGTATCATGGATCTTAAGTAATAAAAAAAGCAACAGAGCTGCTGGGAGTACATGTGAGGGAATAAATGTAAAGACATTAGATTGCCGTGGATAGGGCCTCATAAAATGTCCAATTTAACCTAACATGTTTGTACCAAAAGATTCACAAGCATCAGGCAACCTTGCTGCTTTTTTATTGACTCTTCTAAAAACGCTACAAGCTGTATTACTTGATGGAGCGATATTGCAAACAAAGGAAGTGAGGTGAGTAATAATGCTTTGGGGCCTTGAACCTGGTAAAAAGGTGCTTGAACTATAAAGGGAAAAAGAACATTTGAGTTTTTTGATAAGAAGTACAACTGTCAGCATCTTGAACAGAGCTGGATTAGGAGGCAAAGCAATTATATTTGTCACAGCTAACAAAAAGTAAGTCCTTTCTTAGAGATGATTGGCTTGCCAGAAAATCCCTAAGAAGCATCAGAGTCGCCTTGCTATAAGATGAACTAGAGGTTTCCAGCATCTGAAAATCCTGCCTGCAGGGAAAGACCATCCTTCCTACAGGACCTGGCTCTGTGGTGCTGCCTTGTGATGACCAGCTCCGAGATACCCTCAGGTCTAAAACACAAACCTGCAGCTGGCATGGCCAGAGCTCAGCCCTGACCATGGTTGGCTCTCCAAGTCCACATGTGGCTGGGGTGATGGAGCATCGAGCAGGTACACAGGTGAAAAAAGGTAGGAGGCAGCAAAGTAGGCTTACAGATAACTCTAAGACTGATCTTTCAGTGCAACTGTGTAGCTGTGTAGGTGCAACCAGTTTTATTTGAAGAGAGATATTTCATATGTCTCTTCTGAAAATTGTGTTTTTCAGGAGAGAGAACTCCAGCAGAAAGTTTTCTGCATATGATTTTTGGTAGTAAGTAGAAGTCTCATGAAAATACAGTCCCCAGCTGCTGATTTGGCTGATGCTCATTACTGCTCAAGAATATGACTGACTTGATGATAACTCTACCCAAATGTTCTGGGTATGTGTACAGAAGAAGAGCTGGGAATAGCAAAGACAAATGTATTTATGTACAGACTTGTCATGGACAGGGGGTGAGGAAGGGATGGAAGAGGAAGAAAAGGTTGTAGGTTCCTCCCTCTTACACCTTCTCCTGGTAAACATAATTTCGGCATCCAGTACTAGTTACTTTTGTTGCTTTTTTATGGTTCAGGGAATGAAGGGAATATGATTGATTTTTTGAAGGCCATTGAAGTATCTGTAATGAGACTAGGAGTGAAATCCTAGTAGGAAACCATGACCTCGGGTCTAATGGTCAGAGAAAGAGAAGACATGTGAACACTTCTAGTTTCATACAACTGTGGGTCCAGTTTTCTTTCACCTATCTAGATTGTAATAGGTCCATCATGTCTGGAAAGATAATTAGTATTTACAGATTATTTGCCATGTTAGCTCTGCAGACATGTTTCAGTGTTGAGTTGTTCACAAATGGCTGGTTACAGCCACCTGATTTTCAGTGTTCCCACGCTGTGTAGTTGGTCACTACCCCATCATGTCAGGAAGCAGAAATCAGGTTGTGGGAATAAACTTTCCAGCAGAAAAATCAGTTGAGGAAAACAGACCTTTAGTCAGCTGGTTTAAAAGTACACCTCTTAGGTGAGTATTTATCCATTCCACTTGATGACACCTGTCTGGGGATTCCCAATGTTTTGCAAGGTACCAGAAATGCCCACACTGTAACTACCATCCCACAGATGAAATTGGATCAGTTGTGTTGTCATCCCTGTGTACCAGTATATTTTTGCATTTAGAATGTGCAGTCTGCCTTAGGGAGCCTAAGAATGTTATACCCTGTATATGTGTCTATACAGAGAAATGAACTGTGAATCTATCATGAATTCTCTATCATCTATCTTTACACCTACACACACACATATATACCCATATAGGCATGTATATATCCTTATGCACAGCATGTCATGAAACCTTCAAGAATACTTTTTTTCTCTTGACAAAGAAAACATCTGCCAACTGCCCAAAAAATTCTTACAAGCAGGTAAATGCACAGCTGAACACAGCCTGAGGGGAAAAAAACCCAGAAGTCATGATGAGCTACTGCACCAGCACGGTACAAAGCAGCCCCAAGGCAATCCTGACCTCAGAGACCCCGCAGCTGAAGTTCCAAGCAGGAAGACGAAGTAGCTCGAGGATGTGTAGCGAAATGCAATGGACAGCCTACAAAGTGGAGCACTCCTCTTGCTCTTCACCTGATACCAGGGGAAGGTAAGGCATAAAGAACGATGCAAAGTTTAGTGAGAGGTGAAGTGAGTTTTAACACAGAAACACGTTATTTCATGAAATATGATTCTGTGGCAGTGCAAGCTCTGCTTCCTCCATTGCTCTCTGCTGACCCCTCAGGGACTGCCTTATTGTACTATGGCCTGTGGATGTTCCCTTGGGCTGTATTATTTCCCCTCAGCATCTCTAATATGAATTCTATTTTAGTTTCTTTTCATATTGAAGCCTTCTTTTTCTGTCAGAGGCCACTATATTGATCTGCATCTGTAAAGGGTCACCAATGTGAGGGTAGTCTTAAATAATGCATTGGAGTTTGCTCCCGTAGTGAGCTCCAGTGAAATGCCCCTTAGAACTGCCGTGGCGCCTTCCTAGCTTGAATTGCCTCGGTTGTCTTGTCTTGTCCTCTCTCCTCCCCACCTCATCAAGGACAGAAGGCAAAGATGCTCATATTTTGGAGAACAGATGCTGTTATTTATTGTCCAGAGGCAATCCTTATAATTGTGAGAGGCTACTTCTCTTGTTTTGTAAGACAATTTTTGAATGTGAACATTATTTTATTGATGCCTTTATGCATCTGACAATCAGTGGCATACTCGTGCCATCCTATCTCTGCCAGCATGTTTTTTTTCCCCACCTCAAAATGAAGCTTGTTTTTTTTTGACTGCTCTTTTGGCAGGAGCTCGGCTCCCGATGCTGACAGCCAATGCTCCTGACTCCCTAGAGGCCTGATTCTGCCAATTACTCATGCTGAGAAGTGTGTCCTTCTACAAGCATTCTTGGCAGCTGGGGGGCTCTGTGTCTGGGAGGGGTGTCAGTCAAGCCAGTGTAAGTGAGGGTGTTGAACTGGTCCTTATCCTAAAATCACAGTATCATAGAATAATTTTAGTTGGAAGAGACCCTCAAGATCACTGAGTCCAGCCATTAACCTAACTCGGGCACTAAACCATGTCCCTAAGAACCTCATCTATATGTCTTTTAAACACCTTCAGGGACGGTGAGTCCACCATTTCCCTGGGCAACCTGTTCCAGTGCCTGATAACCCTTTCCGTGAATAATTTTTTCCTAATATCCAGTCTAAACCTCCCCTGGTGCAACTTGATGCTATCTCCTCTTGTTCTATCACTTGTTACTTGGGAGAAGAGACCAATTCCCTCCATGCTACAACCTCCTCTCAGGTAGTTGTAGAGAGTTATAAGGTCTCCCCGCAGCCTCCTTTTCTCCAGGTTAAACAGCCCCAGTTCCCTCAGCTGCTCCTCATCAGACTTGTGCTCCAGACCCTTCACTAGCTTCATTGCCCTTCTCTGAACTCTCTCCAGCACCTCAATGTCTTTCTTGTAGTGAGGGACCCAAAAGTGAACCTAATATTCAAGGTGCAGCCTCACCAGCACTGAATACAGTGGGATTATCAGTTCCCTAGTCCTGCTGGCCACACTATTCCTGATACAAGCCAGGATGCTGTTGGCCTTTTTGGCCACCTGGGCACACTGCTGGTTCATGTTCAGCTGGCTGCTGACCAACACCCCCAGATCCTTTTCCTCCAGGCAGCTTTCCAGCCACTCTTCCCCAAGCCTGTATCACTACCTGGGGTTGTTGTGACCCAAGAGGAATGACTGCCAGTGTGCATCAGTCCCAGCCAGGGAGCAGGACAGGACCGGGGTCAGTCAGGGCAGCCCCAGCCCTAGGCCTGGACATCTCCCTGGTGGTGCTGGAGGAGCCCCAGGGGTTTGCTGCATGCCAGGCAGTGGGTGTCCAGGAGGCAGCAGAGCACTTGTGCCTGGGCCAGGAAGCTGGATTCACATTCACATCATGCTTGCTGTTTTGAGCTAATACTGTGGTGCAGGGATTCAGGGAGAGCAAGGAAACAAACTCTCACGAAGACAATGAGTCTCCAGACTACCTAATGACTACTTAATGAGTGTCTAAGCACTGCACCATTATTGAATTTTAATTGCCTTCTTTCTGGCTTTGTGCTATAAAATGAAAAAGGAGCAAATACTACATGTAATGAGGGTGGTTGATTAAAAAGTAATACCTAAGAGACACCCAGGCATTTGTGGAAAAGACCACAAGAATAATGTAATGAGAGAAAACAACACTGCTGTGTGCCTGCCATGTCTTTGGATAAAAAATACCTTTTTACAGTTGTTAAAAATTGAAGTTGTTTTCAGCATGATCTGGCAGAAAAATAGATTATTGTATATCAGTAAGGTAATTACTGTTATACTGAATGGAATACTGGTTAATTAGCAATACATGGAAAATCCAATCCACCTCATCAGGTCAGTGCAGATGGGCTTTTCAGAGGTTGTTCTTTAGTGTTGTGCCCTTTCTGATGTCTGCTTAGATTATTTTCTACTGTATTGAATGAATTTGGAGCAGTACACAGCAGGAAGGCCCAAAAGAAAGGGGACAAAATCAGCCCTACATCCATCACGCATTTAAATACATGCTTAGCTTTGAGTGCCAGCCCCACTGCTGCACAATAGCTAAGAGAGCAGAGAACACAGATTTGTAGTACCGAGTAAAACACAGCACAGGGACTTTTTTCTCATAAAAGAGGCAGGTCGTCAGAGCTTGAAGCCCCAGCTTCAAAATAATAGGCATTTGGCGGTCTGAGAAGATCTTGACAGTGCCACAGCTTGGCAGTCCAATCAGTTGAAATAAATTAATAAAGATTTATATCATCAACAGATAAATTAAATTAAAAATTGCATAGATTAAATGGAGTCCTATAAACAGAGATTTGTGTGTGTGTGTGTGTGTGTGTGTGTGTGTGTGTGTGTGTGCGTGTGTTCATAATTTGTCTAAATGTAAAATGCAGCCAAGTCCTGGAGAGCAGGCCACCTGTCTCAGCTGGGTTAGCTCCCTTTGGCCATCTCACCTGACTGGACTGTGGGGCATCACAGGCTGATTTTTTTCCCTTCTGCTCTAACAAGCTGTAGTGTTTGATGGTGTGACACTGGGGACTCCCCAGCGAGCAGTGGAGGAGTTTCTGGTTACTCAATGAAATATTTCAGGCTCCAAAGTTTTCATAAAGAATATGAACTTCTTTTTTGTCCCTCCCCCTTTCTTTCTCTCTCTGTCTGTATTTGTTTGGCTCTAAGAAGCTTTCTCATGAGTGAGTTTGGGGTACTGGCTGTCCATGTCCCTGTAACATTTCAGAAAATTCTTCTCTCCACACTCCTCACAGGCACAGGGATCATAGGTAAAATTTTTCAGAAACTTTGGATCACTTTTTTGCTTTCTATTTATTTAGTAAGGGCCATCTCTTAAATGACACCAGAACTACATTTCTCTCACATCCCCTCCTCTTGCTTTCCTTTCCTTTTTAAGAGCTGAACTTTTCCTTTATGCTTTCCAAGCGTTCTCTATGTTTAAAACTAGATTTTTAACTTTTGGAATAATTACAAATAAGAATTCTTCCTAGAGATGAAAGGCAAGAATCAAGCAATACTTCACAGCAAGATGAAAATACCATTCCAGCTAAAGAAACGCTACAAAGCAAAATATCAGAGAGAAAAGTCAGGAAAAGAACCAAGTTTTCAGCTACAAAAAGAAGGAACATGTTTTCAGAATTCTTGCCACGTAATGAAATATCTGGGAGGTTGTAAGAAAAATGGGAAGCATGATTTATGCCTTATTCTTACGAAATAAATCTGCAGTATTTTAGTATTATCAGCACCTGAATCTAATTCTTTACCATCAAACACTTTTTTTTATTACTGCGTTTATAGTCAGAAGAGACAGGAGAAAGGTCATCCCGTTATTGTCATCTAAGAAAATACACAGTTTTTCATCTTATTAATCAAAAGTTTGGCAGTAAAAAATGTAAGAGACTAAAAGCCTGAACAGATGACTTTGGAGAAAGACACATCTCTTCAGGATTTATATCTTTTTTTTCTAGAAAAGTAAAAAGAATTTGAAAATGTCTGAAGTGTGAGCTGAATCAGCTGATTGTGTGAAAATGAGCTTCAATCAAACAGGCTTTGATTTCTCAAAGAGAATGAGGCACATTTTCAATATATTCGTTTGCAATCAAAAAGAGTAGACAGATTTTGACTTTTTTTTTTTTTTTTTTCAGCAACAGATTCAGGGATTTGCAGAACCTGAGAATGTGTTGATTTAATGACAATTCCCATGAATTATAATGAGTGGTGTTCTCACACCTATGAAAATTTCCATTTCTCCACAGCTGAGCATCAACTCCGTTCAAGCTGCCCAAGAGCAGGGGGAAACTATTCCTTGTGCAGTCACTAACTAGAAGAGCCACAAACATCCTTGTGTGGACCATACCTCAGGTCCATGGTGGCAGAACCTGGAAGGAATGAGTAGCAACAGGATCTTAGGCCAAAAGAAGAGTCTCAGTCCCATCTCTACGTGAGAGAACTGCAGGTGCTATGGTGATAGAAATGTGGGATGTTGCATTGGCAATGCTACAACTGACGGCACTGCTAAGGCCGAACATGATCCTGTCTCTGCTGGGAGGCCTCGTTGCAGTCAGTGAAGGGAGATGATCAAGGAACACGTGCTCACAAAGGTGCAGAGAGTGTGATTTTGCTGGATGGTGGAGCAAGAAGACTCAAACGTCAAGTTCAGATGGTGAGGATGGGGTGAACTGCTGCCTGACAGTCCCGAGCCAGGCAGAGCAGGTCTGTGCAGCCCAGTACCCCTTGTCCAGGGCCAGCCCAGCAGTTTTCAGGGTTTTTTTTTCTGACAACCCAAAGGGTAAAACCTCAACACTGGTGCTGCTTGTGTAAAAGGAGTCTGTATGACTGCTGTGCAGTGCCTGCCCTTCCCAGCTGCTAACATCTGTCCGTAATTCCAACAAGGCAACAGAGACTCATACAAATTAAGGCAGATCTAGTACTGAGATGTGAAGGGTTATTGTTGCTATTTAGTGCTAATGGCTTTCTGCATTATTGTAGCCATTTATCCCTATTCCTTGTGCCTTTGTCATTTCCTTCTCACAGATACCAGTTACTGTCACCGAAGACCGGAAGCAATTTGCTGGTGCCGCTACCTGTGCACAAGTTGCTAATTACAGCCTAGGAGCAGGCGGAAGGAGCCAGCTCTGCTGAGGGTTTCCAATTATGCCCTGTATGTGAGCAGCAGATTTGCTTGTAACCTGGCTTCTGTTTTGGGAACCAGTACAGCAGTCCTGCTGGGTAGATGCATGCTCTCAGTGGGAACTGGACTAGGATTGATTAGTCTGCAGGTACAGAGCCCTGAAAGCAGTACACCGTGTGCCTGAAAGCCATGTGCAGTTGCTCACCGATTTGGCCTTTAAAACACCCATTAAAACTCACTAGCCTGGACATCCACTGTGGAAAGAAGACAAAAACTCATCTGGTGGTGAGGTGAGCTTTAGGCATTTATTCTCTAAAAGAAATCTCACTCTTGGATTCATGACTTTCCACTTTTCCTTCCTTCTCTGTTTTCGCTGCACAAGCACTGCAGAAGTTGCTGGCTGTCCAGGCAGAGCAGCAGTTTGTCCGTCCCCACTGCTGGGCGGGCCACCAGCTGTGGGTTGTGTGAGAGGGAATATTTCATTTCACTTGGGCCATGCAGCCCCCCTTGGACTCAGTAGATGGCTGTGTGTCCAAGAATGATATGGATGAAGACACGTGAGGAAACTGTTTCTGGGAATGGCATGCATAAAGAGAAATACAGAACCTGCACAAGAGGAAAGCATAAAGAAGGGAAGAGATAGAATGCCTTGAAGAGAGTTGTAGATCTCAAACCCAGCCTGGTAAATAAGGATGTATGTCTGCCCTCAGCAGGTAGGAAGCCTTGGAAAGGGGATAAATTTATGAAGAGAGAAGAAGGACGTCCTACTATTACAAACATTTAAATTTATCTTCTAAACAAAACAGCATTTAAGTCCTTTGAGTACCAATAATACCATAAACATGCTAGCCTTTGGAAATTCAGATAGGCCTGACACTGCTGACCTCACATTTCCAATAGCTGAGGTCATTACAGCCCATCCCTTAAGTCGTTTGATTTCAGCCAGAGCAGGGCACAGGAGAACACTGAAGAGAAGTCTATCTTCCCCACCCTACCCAGCAAATCAAATGTGAATAAGATATTTCACAAGGTCAGGCCTTCTTTAATATCTGAGTATTGCTAAATTTGTCTGAGTTTACCACTGGGTCTGACAAATTTAATATCAGCCATTAAACATAATAGAGCGGACTGCCTGAATTCCCTTCCAGGGATAATAACGTACATTGAAGTAGGAACAATTATTTTCATGTTAATAAACCATCTGAGTGCCTTTCATTATGTGGGCACTGTGCGGAATTTGAACTCAATTCAGAATAAAGACCTTGATCTGGCAGCAGGCTGACTGTAGGCCATCTGAATTACTTTTTGTTTTAAGATTTACCAATGTGAAGGTGAAGCTCATGGTCTTCAGCAAGGGGTCATTAATGAAATAGCTCCTTCATTAAGGGAAATTAGGAAAAAGGTGCCATGGATAAACAGTGCGCTCTGAGATGTTATTAAATAAGCTTTGTGTTACGGTTTTACCCAGAGGCTGGATCACCAGCAGTGCACTTGTTTGGCAGTGGAGCCATCTCCAAAGGGTGTAGAGGTGAGAAAAAAACCCAACAACCCCAAAACAGGTGGCCAGGAGAAATAAATGAGAAATGATGTGGCAAGAGAGCAATCCAGTGGGGTGCATCAGCACGGGCAAGCCCACATGCACCACTCATCTCCCAGAAAAGCACTGACTTATTCTCACATGAGAGCATTTAGCGCACAATGATGAAGCTGGAGGGAGTCAGAAAAGAGATTTTTGCAATACAGAAAGTCAAAGAAGCTGGCTTGCGAATCAGACAAATGTGACTGCTCTCCTTCAATGAAGAGACAAGGCAAGAAAATGATGTGATAATGGATGACTTGAGCTAAACTCAAGAACTTTGCAAGATGAGGTTGGAGTCTGATGTGCTTTACGGGTTTGTAAGGCCAAGAGAGGCAGAGACTGTTCTTCAGTTGCTATGTGTGTGGGTGTACATGATAGCTAATCACAAGTATGGTTTGACTCAGAAAGACTTGCACCAAGTGTGTCTTTGCCTACTGACTTGCAGGTAGCTCTGTGCAGTATCCACTCAGCTCATTACCTCTGTGAGAAACTGTGTTCACCACTTGAAATTACATGTCAAGACCCTTTACACTGGTTGTATTGGGCTACTGGAAGTTAGCCGCTGACACCCAATCATTAACACAGTATGGCTTAGTGGCAACTGAGCTGGCAGAGCACTCTTAATGCCATTTTGCAGTCTGTGGGCTTAGCACGATAACCACCCATTGCAGGAGCTCTTAAAATGGGGAGCAAAGGGAGGTTTTTTCCTAAGACTCATCTGAGGAGAGTAGAAAGGTGCAAGATTCCAGGCCATTGAGAGAATGGGGCTTTAGGGTGGCCAGAGAAGATGGCTGGGAAGAGATGAGACTGGCAAAGAAAGCCCCACCTGAGGGAAGTGTGGGCAGGGTCTGGGGACAAGCAGGCGTTTCCATGCTGAACCAGAAATTAGTTTGTAGTCCACCCCTGCTCCCACCGCTGCCTGTTTCAAAACCTCAAGTCTAATTTCTGTTCCCACAGAGATGATCCCACATTATTGATTTCCTGAGATCCTATGGAAATCACAGGGGATGGTACTGAGCAGCATGAAGAAATGAGCAGTTTGCAGTATCGCACCCCTTATGTGACTTAGAACTGCCTAACCAACAGCTCAAAAACTGCCTGTCAGTGGGGAATTTTCATCCAGGTGTTTTGGGTTTTGTTTGTTCGTTTGTTTCTGTGGGTTTTGTGGGTTTTGGTTGGTTTTTTGTTTGGGTTCTTTTTGTGTGGTTTTTGTGTGTGTGTTTGTTTGCTTTTGGTTTTTGTTGGTGGTTTGTTTTGTTTTTTTTCTAGTGGGGTTTGCAATTGTTGGTTGGTACAAGGCCAACACCACTCTGTGTTTCCATCAGTCGTCTGAAATTGAGCATCATTGCTCTGTTGACAAAATGTGATGGCACAGCAATTTGTAATGGGTCTTGGTGGGAAGCAAAATGCACCTGACAGAGGTCAGTTCCTGGGCTACAGTTGGTGGATGTAGAATCACCTCACCCTGGAAAGGTTCTTGGGCCTCTACTGAGCCAGCAACTGAACGAGCATTTTTAGTGTAGTGGTGTGATAAAATCTTCGCTGGCAGAATTTTTAAAGCTATAAGAGGAGGACTGGAGCATATAAATAGGAAGGTGGGAGATACTGACTGCCTGTCCTTTGTGTATCACATACAATTTAGCTCGTCTCATTTTGAAAACATCTGAAAAAAATGGAGAGGAGCAGAAAAGATCCATGAAGGTGTTCAAGCACATATACTGAGATACATAGATTAGACAGGTTATTTTAACAAAGCTGGAAGGTTAAAAGATGACTTCTTGATTCCTCATGTTGGGGAAAACACCAAGTACCAAAAGCTCTCTCTTATCTTTGAAACAAAGCACATACCAAAACCTACAGCTGGCAAGGACTCCAGCTGTGTTCAGGTTGGCACATTTAACCATGAGGACAAGGGAAGAAGTTGATTCTCAGCCTCTGGTGGTCTGAAAATTAAAATCTAGAAGACAGGCTCTAGCCCTGTGCTGGTATGGGTATGCATAGTGGCATATATGATGTTCAAGTCACTTGGCTCAGGGTAGAGGTCAGTTGGTGAAATAAGGGGACCTATATAGAGTAGCCTGTATATCACAGTGGTAGCCTTTCTGGCTTCCCAGGCAGGTCTGCAGGTATGTTTTTTATGCAGCAATACAAGCAAGAAGTTATTTTCATCAGCAATGGCTTTTCTGTGTTTGAAAGTGCTTGGGCAAACGTATGCTGATTGGAGAGGTGTACTCTTAGGGAACATCACACTGGGAGTGTCAACCATATCTGTTTTTCTTTTCCAAGCAAAAAGATGCAGACTGACTGTGTCTTTCTGAATTCTGCTACAGTGTCATTTAGATAATCAGGGGAAAAAAATGTTTCAGAGGTGTTGCTACGTATGATTGCAAAAGTAGAAATCAGAGTCTTCTCTGGTTTCAGTGTATTTGCTTCTGATAAAATGTTCGCCTCTCATTGATAGTGCACCAGAATATGAAATGCTGCAGTATTCAGTTAGAAAAAATTTTCTGCTGCTCCCCTCTATTGAGTTTTCTCCAACTCAGCTCATGTCACTCAAAGGACTTCCACTGAAAGGAGGGGATACCTCGGAGGCTTTGCCAGATTGCAGCTTAATTGGGTTTATTCCCCAGAGACTGAGGCTCAGAAGTTTTCAAAGTTGAACTGACAATGGTGCAAGAAGCGGTTTCCTCCTCCTTCACTTTAGCATGTCTGTGTGCATGTTCCCTCCCTACACAGAGATCACCAGCAGATTTGCTTGAGAAGACCACATGCTGAGGAGCATTCAAACCTTAACTCCAGCGGCATGTCAGGAAGGGACGGCATGCAGAGGTGACAGCAAGTGACAATGCTCTTTCACAGAGATGCAGATGCTCTGGAGAGGAGCGATTCCCAGCCAGGGCAGGAAGATGTGTCTGGCTTGCCCAGAACTGAGGGGAAAGGCAGGTGGGTCTCAGCAGGGTGCCTGCAGGAAGACCTCTGAGCAGCGGCCCGCTGACAAGCTGTCAGAGACAGCGTCCCCTTGCTAACTACCATATCACTAGTATCTGCATGCTGTGCAAGACTCAGACTTCGAAAAGCATTTCAAAGCCACTAACTGGACTCAGATATGCAATTTCTATTACTTTCTCATTGCTTGTTTGAATTATCTGCTTAAATTAATTTATATTTATTGATTAGATTTAGTGTATTCAGATTAAGACAATGTTTCTTCTGATGTCTTAGTTCCAGTGATTCAGACCAGCTACCTACAACTGTCCCCAGCTCGGTACAAAAGCAGTGGAGGAAGGATGTAGCATCCACCATGGAAGTCAAAATGGTTGTTTATAATAGCTTGCCAGAACAGGTCTGCTGCTCATGGGCAGGCTAAGAAACTCTGACTAAATCCACAATGTGTGGCTATTCCTTGAGACAAGATCTTGACCAGATTCTGGGAGCTGAAGTTGTCGCTAACCCCTGGCACTCGTTGAGCATCTCATTCAGCCAGGGATAAAGACTACCAGATCAGAGTGGTAGGACACAGGGATCTGTGGGAAATGGACAGTACCTGAGAAATATACCTTAAGCATTGCAAATATTTACTGTCTGTACTCTACAGGTGCATCAGGCTACTGGAGGCAGCCCAGAGCAGGCTGTCTGCCACCTGTCCTTTCTTGAACCATGTGCATTTCAGTCCTTTCTGAGCCCCATGATGCTATTCCAGAGAAAGGCAATGGTCCCCCTTTCCTGACTGCCTAAGGAAGGAGGCTCTTTGTGGTGTAAAACACACTAACAGTCCTCCCTACACTGAGGCAGCACATTCAAAACTTCCTCTGGGCTTTAACAAGTCTATAGGGCCTTCTGCTTGGATTTGTCTGGCTGGGCAGGGGATCTGCTGTGTGTCTGGTCTCCAGGAAGCAGCATCAACTTTGCTGCCTCACACTGTTCCACTAAAGAACAAGGCAATCTTTAACGGTGACATCGTCCAAAAGATTTAATGCCTGCTTCCAGATGTTGGTGTTCACACTCTTTCCTCAGCTGCTGCTTAGTTCTGGAAACCTCAGTTTCCAAGTGTAAACCATCTGCCAGAACTCAACTGGCAACAACAAGGGCTGCACTCAAGCTGCAAGCCAAAACCAAGGAAAAGTTCTACTAAATTTTGTTGTCCTTGGTGATTTTATTTTCCCCACTTGCAAAGAGAAATCAGATGGCTTAATGAACATTATTTTCGTTAAAGGGAACAACAAAGCTCTAGCAAGATATGTAAGCAGTAACCATTGCAACTATTTTCTAAAGTAGAGCTAGAACTTAATTTTATTGCAATTTCTTCTAATAAGGCAGCTGTTAGGCCAGATGATTGTTTCCCTCTGCTTTCTTGCACTGACCTTAATGAAGAAATTAAGATTTACGCTTTCGAGTTACAGGACTTGCCGTGATCTGTGGAACTTGACTCTGTGAGTTGCTCCTTGCTCTGCCAGCATCCCTCTGTCCGACCAGTCACAGAATCACAGAATAGTTTGGGATGGAAGGGACCTTCAAAGGTCATCTAGTCCAACCCTCCTGCAATGACAGGGGACACCTTCAACTGGAATAGGTTGCTCAGAGCCCCATCCAGCCTGGCCCTGATACCTGTGGAAAACAGGTATGTCCCAAGGCTGTTAGCTGGTGCCGCTCACCCTTCACACTCTGCTTGAGCAGATGTCAACAGACACATTCTCCATGTTGCCTCCTGAGGCAGTCCTGGGGAAGGGCAGTTTTGGAGGGGCTGGTGATGCCAGGCTGGAGCTGGTGTGGAAAGCTGAAGGGAACTCACAGAGCTGTGCTAGTGTGAAGTGTCTGATCTGTGTGTTGCAGCCATGTGAGGAGATTGATATGTAGCCAGCACAAACCTCTCTTCCTAATCCAGAGGGAGTAATAAGCACTGGGTTCCCATCTGAAGATAAAAACAGTCATGTAATTAAGGACAAAGTGCTTGGGCAGGATGTACAGTTAGGCAGATGTATTACCTCTACTTTATTGGAGTTTTTTTTATTTATTGAATTTATTTGATTTATTTGCCACTTTCCAAAGAACTGTTTGGCAAACTCCCTGTGTCCTTCAACCCCTTTCTCCCCCCAGGTATTTCCCATAGCAGCAGTTGGATGTATGAACTGTTACTAGCATTATTGCACTACATCTGTTCTCAAAAACAGAGAAAAAAATATGAGGCTACAAAGCCAAGCAGGAGCCTAAAACATTTTTTTTGGTTTCAGGGGAGAAATGGTTTGTCCCTTTACCTGGGTCACCAGAATAG
Organism: Streptopelia decaocto; assembly: GCF_964273445.1. Classification (NCBI taxonomy): domain Eukaryota; kingdom Metazoa; phylum Chordata; class Aves; order Columbiformes; family Columbidae; genus Streptopelia; species Streptopelia decaocto. Next base: position 118,248,265 of record NC_138655.1, on the reverse strand, counting down.
TAGCTTTCAGCACTGGAAGGCCATCAGCCTTTGCTGAAGTCTTGGCTGTTCACCTAGGTGAAATGATACTCTTCCTGCTCTTATCACTCTTGTTCTCCATAATCCTCATATTGCTTTAGTCAAACTCCTTGTCTGGATTCCTTCTTGCTGTAGTGAGTCTATAACCTGTGTTGCCCAGCTCTGCATCTGTCTTTCTTGGGCTGCTTCTCCAAAACACTCCCAGAGATTGAGGGTGACCAGTCAGGTGCAACTTTCCAGGATTTGGAGAAACATTTGCAAGGTCTGATCAGCCAGGAACTGATCTTGCTGATACTACAAAACCTGAGCACCAGCTTTCTCCAGCAGCACTGCTGTTAAAATAATACCTGCTATGGAACAGAAAAAAAATAATAATAAAAAGAAGAGGAAAAGAGGATAATGAAAACATTCTGAATCACATTAATCCTACACCAGGAAAACAGGATGGATGACTGAAGGACTGTGATGACATTCTAGTAAGTAACCAGTAGCTTTCATATCTGCTTTCCAGAGAACATTTCTTTCACTCTTAGCAATATAATAACTTGAGTTCTATTTGTGCAAGAGAAGGCTCTGGGGAGACCTTATAACAGCCTTCAAGTATTTAAGGGGGCCCACAAGAAAGCTGGAGAGGTATTTTTTACAAGAGCATGTAGTGATAGGACAAGGGGTAATGTATTTAAACTAAATGAGAGTAGATTTAGATTAGATATAAGGAATAAATTCTTCACCATGAGGGTGGTGATGTACTGGAACAGGCTACCCAAAGAATCTGTGAATGCCCCATCCCTGGAAGGGGTCAAGTTGGATGGGGCTTTGAGCAACCTGGTCTACTGGAAGGTGTCCCTGCCCATGGCAGGGAGGTTGGAATTAGGTGATCTTTAAGGTTGCTTCTAACCCAAACCATTCTATGATTCTGACTGCAAGCAATGCCAGTGTAAATCGGTGCAAATCCACTGCTTTTGCTGAAATTTTCTGGTTTATGGCAGCTGAAGATCTGGCTCCAGCACTTACTGACTCTACAGACAAATCCAAGAACTTGCTTGACAAGCTTCATTAGTGTGCAGCTATTTACAGCTGAGCCTCAAAACAAAACTAGGGGTCCACACCAGCACAAATGATCTTTTCCCAAATTTCAGGGTTAAGTCTGGAGCTACTGCACAGGTCATGGCATCATCTTGGAGAAACAAAATGTGTCACCTTTCGTTTCTCCAAGGCTTCATGTCTCCCCATGTTATTTGCACTGGGAAAATTCAATCTTGCGATTGCCTAAAGGAAACCATTTCCCTGCACCTCACAGACTCCCTGGAGGTCTGAAGCGTGTGCAGCTGTGTTGGGCTCTGGGACACAGAAACACAGAGGTATGTCAAGCTGAAAGGACATTGATGTGGGCCACAGGTGCACACAGATTTAGATCTCGCAGCTGGGTTTAGCCTGGGGCCAAAATGACAGTGCTATTGATGCTGGCACTTGTAAGCTTTGACTTTCTCTTGACATGCCATCTCTGCATGATGCCAGCTGCACGGACATCCCAGCAACAACAGAATCGCTGAGCTCTCCATAGTTACAGAAGCCAAACTTCCTTTCATGCACTGAGCACCACTTGTAGGTAACCTTAATTTCCCTGTACTCGGCATCCAGTAGCATTGCAGACTGCAATGAGGCTTGAGGGATAATAGAAAGCGATATCTGAAAGGGCCACTGGGTCACAACTGCAGCCAGGGATCTACGTAGGAGAGTATAAAATAGCAAAGAAGAAAATAATAACAAAAGTAGAACTGGAAAAATGAAGCCAAAACTGCACAGGAAATAGCAGTACAGAAGAAAAGTGATTGGAACAGAGGCGGTGCAAAAGGTCTTTGCAAAGGGCAGGGCAGGCTCAGGGAGATGGTGATGACAGGAATACTAAGCATTTCAGGAAATGTAAATACGTCATTTTTCCAGTGTTCACAAAAGGATAATGAGAGCAATGCCGGGGAGACCCATGCACTTTCAAGGGGAGTAAAAGAAATAATGAAGAGACTACGGGTAAAGCCAGAGTGTGTGATAAAGGACTTGCTCTTGTTGCAGGTTGTTAAAGTTTCAAGGCGAGGATTCAGCTCCTGGGGATCTCAGCAGTGAGCTGGAAGAAGCCGGAGCTGTGCTAGATGGAAAGACCTCCCTCATTATGCTGCTGCTGTGGTCTTGTGGCAAGGTCAGGCAAATGACGCAGGTAGTAATGAATCAGGCTCCTTGAATTCAGCTGCTAGTGGGTCCAGCTGTCTGGAAAACACCCGGATAAGTGTAATTTGATTAAAAATAGTCTATAAAGGCTAACAAAAGAAAATCATGCTTAACAAATTATATGGAAACTTATTGTTCCTGAAGTGGATGACATTAAGAGCTGAAAGGCAGATGCCGTGGGTGTAATTTACCTGGCCTTCAGTACAACCTTCACTATGGAATAAATGACTACATTAAATTTGCATTTATATAGCTCCTCGTGATCCATGCAGCACAGCAAAGCACTTTGCGAACATCACATGGGCCATACCAAACATGCATCCATGACAAGCTGGGACAAAGAGATTATTGGGAAATCAGGTCCTGAAGAGGCTGTAGTTTGGAAACACAGATGTCTCATGTTGGAGGTGCACAGTCCACACCTGGGTGCCCACAGTATGACCATAGAGGGCCACTTAATGACAGGGATAAAAGCCTGAAATTCACCTGGAAAACTATAGAAGTGAACTCCTGCTGACCAACTCACACAGACTCTTCCTCATTCCAAGGAGAATCCCCAACCAAGGGATATCTGGGCTGTTCCTTACCCTCTTTCAGTTTTTAGGGTGTATGTTGGCGTGACACAGCCTTATGCCTCCCAGGTCCTGCAAGAGCAGGTGGAGCTGTGTTACTCAGCACATCCTGCTCCTGCTGAAGATGGCCCAAAATGCACAAGTCCCTTAGCAAAATGCATACAAATGCTCTTTAGTTTTAAGTGGCCTCTGCTATAGCAATAAGGTAACATGCAGCACTTTATAGAAGCACCTAAAAGTCTTATTTAGAATTCACCACAATATTTGAATAGGTTATGAGTGTTTTTTTTTTTCCAGGAAAAACAGCAGAATTGTTTCCAGGTAGTTGAGACATTGTTTATGTCACCCTTATCAACAAATTAATATTTTTTATTTTTATGAAATATGGTTGTTGCACAGTTCTGCAGTCAAAAATGTTGCTGTATTTGAGTCCTGCTGGCAGTCACCTCAAGGCTATGCAAGGCAGGAGGATGAGGGTTTTTCACACTAAAATTTTCAACATCATGATTAGTGTGGAATAGTTGAAGATGAATTTCATGGCTCACTAGCGAAAGTGGCTTGGAATTTCAAGTTGTCCTCTCACTATTGACTGCTCCCCCAGGTCTGGCCAACCAGGGAAGCTGGGGGCTTGTCCTGGCACCTCATCATCACTAATGAAGAAACAGATTCTGCCATCCATCTCTCACACTTAATGGTTAAATAATGAGTAGAAGTTTATGGCACATAAAGGAAATGGAAACTGTGAATTTTTGAAGGTTTTCTAGCTTCAGTTCAGCTCCGCTTTGGAAACCAGATGCCAGTGCACTCTTGTTTTACTGAGGACATATCATGAAAAAAATGGGAGAGAGGATGAAATGGGAGAGGAGAGGTTGGCTGTTTCCCATTTGATTCGTGAAACTTTGTGAATCCTGGGAAACTAAAGAGAGGTGGCAGGCAGAGCCTACCAACCGTGGGTTCAGGAAAGTCCAAGAACTGCAGTTCCGTGACCCCAATTCCAGCAGAGAGGGTCTGTGACCTCATCTCCCTGCTCTTGGACCCAGGACGCTATCGTGTGTACAGTCAGCCCCAGCCAGGCTGCTCATGGTCTCTGCTCTCCTCTGTGCGATGTGGCCTTTGCTGCCTCAGGTAACCGACTTCATGGCAACTGTGCCAGCAAGGATTTTAGCTGTGTGTCGGCATGAGGGTTGCACGATACCTTGCACTTCCTAGTTACCAGTTTATCCTGGAGGCTTACAAGCATTTCATTATCTCCAGCACTTCCACAGTCCCATGCTAGCACAAGGCTACGTCCCTCCACAGCCGTATAGTACCACAAACTTATAGATGGAAGGCATATCCATTAGAAACTTAAGTGGCTCTAGCTAGCTATTTGCAATTTTTTAAAACAAAAATATTTTCCTCTGTTCCTTCATAACCTGTAACCATTTTTTTCTGTTTTAAAGCTGCATAAAGTGCTTTGCCAGTATAAATGACAATAACTTAAAAATCCATCTCAAAGTTGTCTCTTCTTCAAACAATCCCTGACTTATTCCAAAAGCATTTACTATGTGAAACAAGGATGAGAAATTGCACTGGCAGCCAAAGACAAGCTGTCTCCAGAGTCTGATTTTAACAGATTATTTTTATTAGAAAACACCAGGGAGTGTTAGTGAGTGACAACTTGGAGAACTGGTTTATGGCAGTCTTTTCAACAGCTATCTCTCTGCACTTACTCCACATCAATCTTAAATGAGTATCTCCTTCAAGGCTTATCTCATCTGCTCCAAGTTTAGAAACAACTTAATAAAGTGCATTTATCACCTCTTCTCCTCATGGAAGCTTGGCTAGTTCTGCCTTTACATGGTTCTTACATCTGTCTATAACCTGAGCTCCTTTTCCTAAAAATATGCTCCTCAGCCTTTTGATGAAGGGCATCTCCTCCTCCTTTTTCATGCCTTGAGGCTACTGTTTCTGGGCTGTACTCATGTTATTGCACTAAACTGTTCATTTTCCATAGTTCAGCTTTTAATGAGGGTCAGTAATGGTTGTAGAAGGTTGGTTGTGAGCCCCCTGCATTCATGTTTCAGCATTGTAAGGCATGAGGCATTGTCAACAATGATGGTTTTGCAGCAGGGCAATATGGTTTCCTCTCAGGCTTCCAGTGCCAGTTGATGTATATGCACAGTGGCTTCAGGGCAAGCTCCTGAGATGGAGTCTGCCTAAAATCCCAGCTGCCGCACATATATTCATTAATATCAACATTGTTTAATGGTACTCATTGTGCATTTTAACAAGACTTGGCTCTTAACATGTGTCAGGCCTAGGCAAGGCTCTGCTCCCAACTGAAACTCCACGGGAAAGAAAAACGTATGTTTTTCATGGAAGAAAAACATTTTGGCACAATGAAAAGATCCACTAGTGTCTTCCTTCTGCTATTCATTCTTTTCAGTGAAAATATTTATATTCTTGGTTATAATGTGGAGCAAGGACTGGCTCAGCTTCTAGAAGCGTTTTATGCGGCCTATGGCTATTTCTCAGTAATTCTGTATTATGGGTGGTCCTTGGGGCCTTCTCTCTCTAACCCTGTTCTCATGAGGTCTAGACAAAATTTTTACTTCTGTGCTCAGTCTACATCCTCTCTCTGTCTCTTGAGGAGGGGATGGGGAGAGACAAGACCCACATTCATGGAGGGGGGAGAAAAAAAATAACAACACCACAATCTGTCATTCCTGTGAAGAGCTGAGCTCCGTCCATGCCTGCCTCACAGCAAGGATGAGACAATGCCCAGGACCTCAGGGTGACTCTCACTGGGCTTCACAAAACTGTCCCATGCAACTGCAGAGGTAGCGCTGTGGCTTTCCTCTTTAATTAGACTGCTTTGCTAAGTTTATATTTTTTGCTCTTTGTTTCTACGTCCCAGATCATCATGGTGACTGGTTCTCTGTACTCATACCTGATATTCCACCATTAGTATTTTATGTTCGGCAGGCTCCCCCAGCAGAGTCATACACCCCCTCGCTGCCATGTAATCCCTTTGGTCCCACCCAAACTTAATGTGCACTGGAGGGTTCATATGCTTTCACCCTGAATCAGGACTTGCCCCTCTTCCACCTCAGCATTGTCTCCACTGCTGTCAGCCCTTCTCTTCCCTGGGATCCTGAGTGCCTTCCCAATAATGTGCACATTTTCACATTATAGTTGCTCTCTTTCTTTTTTTCTGGTGTCAACAACTGTAGCAGATGCTGCAGATGTGCATTGAGGCACCTATTCAAGACTAAGGTAGTTAAATGGTTTCAGAAATAGTCCATGACTAGTCCAAGTCTCCAGGGGTCAAAAATGGAGGCATTTGTCTCATAAGTCTTGCTTGGTGTGTGTTCAGTTCCCTGTTTAAAGCCACTGCTGCATACCGTGTTTGTGTGGACTTCATGGTACCACTAGCATTCATGTTTTTATGCATTGGAATAATTTCTAGACTGACTTTCCATTAGCCCACATATTTACCACTTTTAAAGGAGTAATAGATTTCTCTTGACCCACCAAAACAGAGCAGAGCGTGGGCTGGCCGGTGGTGTTAGCAAGATGATTGAACAACCAGCAGTCCTCTTGTCACAGTGATGGGAAGGAGGGATGAGGAGGAGGAAAGAGGTAAATTGGCTCTTTTCATCCTGGAATAGGGAGCACATAATAAAAAAGAAGTCGTTCAGAAATAAATTACTCAGGTGGCATTTAAAACAAATTGAAGATATACACACATGCCTATTCTCACATAAAACCTTGCAAGAATTATTTGGCAGAGAGGGGACTAATATCACCCCTGTCCACCACTGGGAACCATCATTTGTCTTTGCTTTGTTCTCACCACAAAGATGCAAATGGAGGTGAGAAATGTCTCGGCAGGAATCTACTCTCATGACAAACACAAGAGCAATATCGGCTGCGTTATAAATGTAGTTCAGCTTTATCACTCCTCCTTCATGACAATGTACAGCACTGCACATCAGGCTTTCCCTTGCAGGCTGCGTTTTGAGGAAGGTGCATTGGCCAGGAAAGTGTTTTCAGACACTATCATGACTTCTCAAGAAAGCATTTTAAAGCCTTAGCTAGGCAAGTCAAGGCTGCTGGGAACATTAAAATCTGTCTTGGGTCTTTCCAGAGAGCCAACAGTACGTGCCTGCAGAAATTTGCTTGCACCTGGAAGAGCAGAAACATGCTTTTTCTAACTGATTAATTAGCAAAGGTTAGTGAAGTGTTGGCTGGATTAGGCAGCTGGCTGGTTAACCTCTGCAGCAGCAAAGCCTGGAGAAAACGCACTGCAGCAGTTTTGGGACTCTCATAGGACATTGTGGTTGATGGGAGCTGTCACACCCCACTGCACATGTGCAGATATCTGCTGGACACCAGAGCCAGGCTGCAGCTTGTGACAGTGGGGTCACACCAACCTATGCTGATGGAACCACCCTTTCAACCCTGCCCAAGGGTAACTCAGCATATTTGGGGTTATCAGTAGCAATATGCATCTTTTTCTCTATTCTCTACTTCCACTGGTCACCACTGCTTTGAAATGTGAGTTAATTAAAAAAAAAAGAGAAAATAAATAAGACATAGCTGCTCAGATATTTTTCCATCTCCTGCATCATCCTTCCCTACAGAGAAATAGAAATAAGTAAGTATTTGGAGGATTCTTCAATTTTTACCACTGAAAAAGCTACTGAAACCAAATTAAGTCAAGCAGTGTGTTTTCAAGCAAATACACCAATGTGTGTGGGAAACAAAAGCAATCAGGAGATTTGTTTTGAAAGTTTTCCTCTGGCTTGAACTTGAACCAAAGCAGAAAAACCACCACACTGATTAAAGAAGCACATCACATATTTCCAGTCCATATCCAGTTCTTGTAACCAGAAAAAAAGAAAAAAAGTGAGGAAAGAGAAAAATCACAAGTTTGTTCAGCACCTGTTGTAACATCTTCTGTGTTTTCTGATGTATAAATGAAGTGGGAAGCCTTCACTTCAAGAAGTCTCGGGGAGCTGTGCACATGTAAAGCTTCATGCTGAAGCCCAGCAGCTTGTTGTGACATTGCAGACACAGGGATAATCTGTGACAGTGGCTTTTTAGCTTAAAAGTATTACAAATCAGTAAACACTCAGGAGGTCTTACTCTATGATATGAAAACTGTTATTTAGGTTCAGGTTCAACATTTGTATTACAGTTTTCCCCTTTATTTTCCCATTCCTGTTACCATCCCTCTGATCTCCAAACTGAATGGGTGAAGTTGTGTTCCTACTTCATGAGACTAAAGCAACATGTATTGCACTGGTGAGCATTAAATAGCAATCTTTATATGTCCTTGAAGGAACTCAGAAAACCTCCGCCTGTAAGGACATGAAAAACTATTAAAACAGAGAAGATGAATCGTGCCTGACAAGGGGCTGTAGGATGAGGCTTCTCTTTGAGGAAAGACTTAATAAATTAAAGGTGACTTACAAATGCTTTCCTTTTGAAAGGAGATAAATTCAGAGATCTGTCTCACCAGAAGTGTGCGTACCAGGGAACTTGAAGAGCCTACCTGCTTATGAGGGCAGAGGCAACATGTCTCCACTTTCTTGCAATAAAACTAGGCTGAAGCTCTTGTGAATTTGCCTTGCGTCCTCACGTTTCCTCTGACAAAACATCCCTGGAGGACTTGTCTGCTTCTTCACCATGGTTTCTGCTGTAGCAGCAGGGTTGATGTATATTTTGGTCAAAAGCTGGCTGAAGCACTTAGGATAGGCCTTGACTCCCTGCAGAGCATGACAGAGAGAGGGAAGTCAAGAGCCATGCTGAGCTTGGCTGTGGGCTGGCTGCGTGTCAGGATCTGCACCAGTTTCAAAGGACTCCTGTAGCAGGCAACAAATGAATTCAGACCCTGGAAGTGTTTCATGGATCATAGAATAGCAGAGGTTGGAAATGAGCTTGGGATCATCTGGTCTGGCCCCAACTGATAGCAAGGATAATCCTCAAGTCAGAGCTGGTCAGTCAGGGCCTCATCCAGCTGAGAACTGAAAATCTGAAAGGATAGAGGCTCCAGCACTTTACATCTTCCATAGTGATTTTTTTTTCCTTAGTCTCTCCAGCTGAAATTCTCCTTGCTGTAGCCTGTGCCCATCATCTTAAATATTGCAAGGATGCAACATTGCAGCACATTCAGCTACTCCTCCATTGTAAAGCTGCTCCTTACAGTCTGCCCCAGCCCCAGGGCTGACCCAAGTAAAGGATTTTGCATTTGTTTTTTGCTGAACTTCAGGATGTTACGGCCAGGACACAGTCCCGTGGGTCCATAGCCAGCCTTTTTAAGAGCAGACCTCAGCTAGTGTAACTAATGAAGGCTACTGCGATCATCAACAAAGCCATTAGGATCTGTCTCTGAATTTAGAGAAGAGTACTAATGGCAAGGCAGTCCTCTAGAGGATGACAAAGACAAAGACAAAAAGAAAAAAAAGGACATGAAAAAAAATACAGACTGTCCCCATCCTTTTGCTGTTTTCTTGGATGATGTGACTTCAGAACTGTGCGGAGCTTATGCACTGGGTACCACTTTCTAGCAAACCACAGCTGGACAAAAATGCACGCTACACCTCAGCAAGGTCTGAAGCTGTGATCCCTGAAACAGAGACCTTGCAACACTTGTGCTGAGAGAAAACTACTTGTGCTTTGAAATGCGAGGAAAAGCTGTCCACTCTCTGGGACCAGCCGCTTGAGGGAGCCAAGATGACATGCACCAAGAGCCAGCGGATTGTATAAGCATTTTCAGAGTGTTTTAACTGGAATCGCTGTCTTTTTTTTTTTTTTCCTGTAATGCTAAATCTGTTGGGTCAGAAAGATCCAAGAGCTTCTGTCTCAGATTTAAATGCTTTTTGATTTGGCTTCCAAAGAAAGTTGTGCTGCGTTTGAGTTTAGTCTGTCTCCCTCTATAGCTTTTGATAGTGTGTGTCTCAGTTTCCAACAATTTTGAAAGTGGTTCTGAAGTCTTAACATTAACTTTCTGCAAGTTGAATGAAAGCAGACAGGAAATAGTTGTGAAAATAGGTAAAATGAGGTCCTTTCATAAAATCAGCTGATATAGTTGGAAAAAATACACTTCTTGGCCTGCAAAATTTCCTTCAGGTCCAAGCCTATTGTCTCCATTTTAAACATTAGAAATGCCACTACAGAGAAATTTGTAGGACAGATATGAAACAAGATATAAGCCATAGGAAATCAAGATACAGTGGTCAAGGAGATATTCATTTAGACATTACCCAGTGACTTTTCCCATCCACTCTCTCCCCACAACTCATCCCCAAGACACAGGTACTATTTTCTCTCAATCTCATGCAATCTGACTACTACCTTAACGTTAAGCCAGCATTTTCATGAACAATTTGACTCCAAGGAGGAAACTCAGAGGCTTAACTTTTTGCAGATTTTTAGCCCATAGGATTTACTATTATAGAGTGAAGATTTCTGCCTGGAACAAGGAGACTTTTCCAGCTCTTTTGCATCCTATGAGAAATCTTGCCTCTCCTAATAGGACTTGGTGCTACCCAATTCAGCAGTTTCAGTCTGAGGGTATCTGCATGGCAGCCACCTCAATGACCCTGTGTGAGGGTGGTAGGATGTTGTACCCATGGTGATCTTGTCCCTGAAGGGCTATGGTCTCCTAGGCATGACAAGAGTGAGGAAGAAAGAAAATTGGGAGTCAAGGTAAGAGACAAGGGGAGGCAGAGCAGTCTAAAAGTGAGGGTTACACACAGTGCTTACCTAGCACCTACAAGGACCACCATACCCCTCGCTCTCCAGTTTTACTAATTTGTACTCTTCTGTGGGTGTTATGGACAAGAGAGGCTTTTGCAAAGGCTCGTAAAGGAAAATGGTAAAATATTGTTCAAGCTTTGTAAAACATTGTTTAAGTTCCCTTTAAGATGCTGTTCAGTTTTCAAAAATGATTGCTACAAGCCTACAGAAAGTGGCAACACAACCATTTGATTTTACTTGTAATTCATCTCCATGCATACTTGGGAATAGCGTTAGCATTTTGGCAGCAGTGTTACATTATGTGTCCCCACTTGTGCTTTTTTCCTCCAGGTGGACTTATTTCTTGTCCACGTCAAAATGCAGAGACTGCTCCAACCCTCAGGTCTATGGCATGCAAAGGTGATGTTACCAAAATGCATCTTATATCTTGGCCAGGAAAACTCAGCAGCAGCAGAGGCATTCAGCAAGAGGACAGAAACAGATGCCTGAAACAAAGTTTTCTTATTAGCAGATACTGTATCAAATAGATTGATAAATCAAAATAATAATTAATTAGAGTGATGAAATCATTGCTATACATTGAAATACAACAGCAGCAAGTCCAGCATATAATGCCACTTGACTGTAAGAATAACCTTAGAAAGACTCAACCTGGGGCTAGAGATAGGATTAGCACATGACAGAAGGACAATAAATATCACACCTCTTGCCCAGAACAAACATTTCCTCTGAATAGACAGAAGGTGTAGATTCCAAAGCATTAAATCCATAAGCTTTTTAAAAAGACCTCGTTTTGTAGTGCATCTGTGTATGCATGTCTTTCTCGCTTCACGTACCTATATATGTAAACACATACACACATATTTCTTCCCTCAGCATCATGAAAGATGGAATGAGCTACAGGTTAAATGCCTACACATGAAGCTTCATGGTATAAAAATCCGTCTTCTCCTAGCAGCCCCAAGTATATATTGAAGAAGCTATTGCAAAGGAGTAAAAGTAAGCATCAGTACTATTCTCCTTCTGTTGTCTTGTCCTTGTATTCAGGAAAAAATGTGCCTATATTTAGAAAGTAGAATTAGCACTGAAGCAATTTTCACATCACTGGTCCTTCAGCCGCCTCAGATATTGTTTGAGGTATCTGCTTTCATGCAAGAGGATGGGGCCACATAAAAGCAATCAGAAGGATGGAAATGTTCTCAGCAGGAGGAAAAGGGATTATCAAAAAGCAGAGGAATAAGACTTCTGCATGTTTTGTAGCTCTGGGCATCCATATGCCATTTGAGCTATATAGAGTGTTAATAGATAGATCTAAAAATAAAAAATGCATTATGTATTAACCTATTAAGCTTTCAAAAAAAGGACCTGAATATGTTTGGTTAATAAGCTACATCTGATCATATCCATAGGAAGACTTTTGGATATAAGTTGGCTGAAGTGGACATCTACAGGTCTTCGTGAGGCCATGCAGGAACTTAGATACAAAGTTACTTTTCTTCTATGGAAAACACATAGAACAGTGCCATTTTTTAAAAAGTCTGATGACATCTATATGCCATCCTCTACCTGCCCATGCCCAGCTTCCCCTAGATACATATGCATAATTCCAGGTTTATTTCAGAACAAGATTTCTCCAAAGGAACATATAATCCAAGGGAAATATGATACCAGACAGCAAATTAAATGCAGAAAACAAGCCAGGGATAACATAGCGTGACTGTTGTTTGTTGGGATCTCACGACCTTCCAGCGTTTTGGGATGAGTAAAAAAATCTGCTGAATGTACCAGGATGTAAAGAGTTAATTTACAAATGGGAGAGCCTGGATCAGATTTCTCAAGCCACCTTCTCCAGAAGCCTGCATCCATATTTGCATCCTTACCTAGCTGTGCTGAATGGAGAGAGATCAGCAGGAAGAGGCTGCAGTGATGGTGACTTGTTCTGTAGTCTGATGTCTTTGTATAGTCCAAGGAAAGAGAGGAGAGGTCTGGTCTGTCTCCACGCTGCTCTGTATGGCATAGCCCGGGTTCAGGGGAAAGGCGTGGGTCTTGAACATTGTGATGATTTTTAGTGGGAATTAGACTTAAATGATGACTGCTCACTGATACCAATTAGTCACTCTAAATGATGACTGCTCATTGCAACCATACACATGATGGTTTTCAGGTAACCTCCAAAAGCTGGGGACTTCAGAGCCTATGGAACTCTTCCTGGGCTTTTGGGCTGGAATGGCATAAAAGTGGCTCTCCTTTGGTCTGGTTCAAAGTCACAGTAGTCAGAGTGGTGTTATACACTTTTGTGGATATAAAGCAAGGCTCCATTCTCACTCTTCCCCCATCATCCCTGTCCCCACACCAACCACCCCTTCTCCACATGATGAGACCGACTGAGGACAGCCTGGTTGTATGCCAGCCCTGCCAGACAGCAGGAAAATGAAGGTCAGAACAGGAGAGCACACAAAAGCATATGTCAGAATCATGGATAAATCTATGGAAGAAAATCCCTGATGGAGAAGGAAACCCCCAGACTGTACAAAAGTTTGTTTGCTAATGAAGTAGGAAGGGAAGTCACTTTTTTCTCCTCAGGCCTTGATTACAAGACATGCATTATATATTGTTTATTTACATATTAATCCACTGACTTCTTCCACAGCCTTTCTTACAATCGCACCTTGAAAGCTACACTACGTATTCGTATTAGCCTAAGGAACAAATCTGAATGCAATAGTGCTGTCTGGGTGCCCATCAATAACTTCTGAAGCCACCCACCAGTGTTAATTGCGCTTGACAGATTGAAGTTTCAGAGAGGAAGTTTCCATGGTTATATTAGAAAAAAAAGAACAAAACAAAAAAAAAAAAACAAACAAAAAAACAATAAAACCAAACCAATAAAAACAAACAAACAAAACAAAATAAAACAAACTCAAAACCAAACAAAAAACCCCACTGAACCCTGGGGAAGTGACAAAGAATGCCAATGGATGTTCCAGGCTGCAAGCTAAACTCAGCTCATCCTAGAGAAAAGAGGGATTTACCTCAAGGCACAAGATCTCAGTAGAGGCTTCATACTTTTGCTCATGGGATTACTTATTTGTTTTATGACTTCCTTTTATTCCATTGTTTCCAGATGGCTGGAAACTGTTGTGGGATATAATTGAAAGAACAACCATTACCTGTGTTTTAAAAGGAAATCCTACAAAAAAAGAGAATGGGTTATGTTTTGAACTCACAGATTTTATTTTTTTATATTCAAAAAAGAAAAATTAAAACTTGGTTTTTATTCTGTTCTACCTGTAAAATTATATTACTTTTTGGTTTTGGAAAGGTCACATCACCTGATGGAGTAATTGCATGCAGGTGTTATGTAATTGTTCTTCATATTTCTATAAATAAACAGTAATTGGAAGAGTTTCTTGGATGTTATTATGTGGCAGGTACCTCCTGGGGACAACAACAATAGCTATTCATGTGGAGGCAACAGCCTCCCATAGGGAGCTCAGAGCTGCCTGCAGGAGCTGGCGTGGACCTGGGGAAGTTACATGCTCTGGTTCTTTGCCGTAGAAGACAACGGTGGAGCGTGGGCAGATGAACTTTGTCAGCTCCATCTGTCTCACTGGCTCAGTGCGTCAGCTGGGAAAGCAGCACACACATGTACGTACCATTCCCCTCCCCAGGACCAGGAGGAAAAAACCTCCACCTGCAAGGGCTAAACCCTGCCCACAGCTGAGCAGCCGCAGCATGCCAGCTCATCTCAGCTCACTGCTTGGTGATGGAGGGGACCAGGACACATAGAAACATAGAATGTCCTGAGTGGGAAGGGACCCACAAGGATCAATGAGTCCAACTCCTCCACCCTGCAGAGGACAACCCCAAAATTCACACTGTGTTTCTGAGGGCGTTGTCCAAATGCTTCTCAAACACTGTCAGGCTTGGGGCCGTGACACCTTCCTGCGCAGCCTATTCCAGTGCTCCACCACCCTCCAGGTGAAGAACCTTTTCCTCATGTCCAACCTTAACCTCCCCTGGCACATCTTCCTGCCATTCCCTCGAGTTCTGTCATTGGTGGCTGAAAAGAGTTCAGCGCCTGTCTCCCCTCTTCCCCTTGTGAGGAAGCTGTAGACCACTATGAGGTCTCCTCTCAGTCTCCTCGAAGCTGAACGAACCAAGTGACTTTAGCCGCTTCTCACACGGCTTCTTCGCCAAACCCTTCATGAGCTTCGTAGCCCTTTTCTGGACACTCTCCAGTAGCTTAATACCCTTTTTATACTGTGGCGCCCAGAAGTGCACACGGTGCTCAAGATGAGGCATGTGAGGAGGTGTCTTCTATTGCATAAGGGCACAGGCACTGTCTTGCTCCCTACAAGAGACACTGTGCCCAGACATTTGCAGCAGAGCATGTGAACTGGGACCTGCTGCCTCCTGGCTTCATTCCCTTTCCTGCCAGATGCCCTGGAAGGGCTTGCGTGGGACAAACAGGAAAGGTTTGCAGCTCTGAATTCCTGTTTACTGGAGCACCCATGTTGGGACTAAATGTCAATATATTGAAGGAAAAAAGGGACCCTACTCTGTGTTCCCTGTCACTGGCTGCAAAGCCCTGTGTTGCCTAACAGTATTGCCCAGCCTTCCCAAGCCCACAAAGCTGTTTTTAAATCTTCTCTCTCCAGCTTTACCTGGAAGGAATTATAAAGGCCATGTAGTAATACACAGTATTTACATATTACATTGGCATTAGAAAACTGACTTTAAATAGAGCCTCATACTTTATAGCTCGGTGTTTATGAGTTTCTGTTCAGAGGGGTCATAAAGAAGCAACGCATTTTTCCCCCCCAGTTGAGTGAATTGGGTGTCACTAATTTCTGTCTCCTGAAGTCTGGCAAGAATGAAATGACTGATATATACAGGACCTGACCCCAAGGGAGTAAGTGCCAAAATAGCTCATCTGAGGAGCTCCCCACACTGGAGTGCCACCTAATGCTAACCACGACACCAGAGTTAATTGCAGCAGTCAGCCGTTGCATTTCATCTACAAGTCCCGTTCAGTTTAATTAACCTTTTGGGAATTAGCAGTTTGTTGACTTACAGTACCTGCTTTGAATTTCTGACAGTATTATAGAAACACTGTCTTGATTGCAGAGTGACTTGTTTCAGTCAGAGACAGATGATGCCCAAAGGCAATGCCTTCAAAGAAGAGTCCCTGGGCAGCAGCAGATTGATCCTGGGTTGGAAGAGGCTGGTAGGGAACAGCCCGTACTTCTACTGGTGCCTGGCTTGTGTCCTACTGTGCTGGAATTGATCCCCATGGGGTCGGGTGCAGGTTCCTTACTCCTTCCAAAGCCTCCTGAGCACTCTTCATACTTGTTCATCATTTCATGTTTACAGTCATTTCCAAGCACCTTCTTCCAGTTGGCAGCTGCTCTGCCTGCATTTACCAAATAACGTTCATGTTCTGCCTCTGAAAAGTCACCAGACAACGATCTGCTGGTTGCAATAAATGATGCCCACCACAAGCAAGTGAAACTCACTGCTGTATCTGGGATGGACTTCTCCTATCCGTATGCTCTGTCTCCTGGTGCAGTGAGCTGTTGATAAGTCCAAGAAAATGTCTGGCCAGGAATGAGACATAAGTTTGGCTAAGCAATGTGTGTCTTGGGGCTTGCAGCTCTCCAAGAACCAGCCTGGCCTTGGAATACAGTTTTGTTCAAGTTCCTTAAATCAGGCTGGCAGGAATACTTTCACCAAAGAAGGTGTTTCCAGTCTCTGAAGAGGGCTGTACTGCCACCTTCTCCCATGCCTCATCTTTCTGAGCTACATCTGGTCTGTGCCTTTTTCTCTCTTTGCTTATCTCTGGGCAACATCTGAGGAACCACTGCCAAGGGCATGAGATGAGGCTACTGCAGGGGGGCAAAGGGAATGGCAGTCAAGGCGGCTGCAGCAAGTCAGGCTGGTGCTTGGGCTGGAAGGGACGGCTGCAATGCCAGGGTGCAGGAAAGGGAGGTAACGTCCATGTGGCTCTGGCTGGTGGCAGACTGGGAATACCAGACACAAGAGGGCTGCAAAAGCTGCAAAGCAGGGGGCATGCTAGTCTCTGCTGAGTGGTATCCACGCTAGCATGATCCTGTCTTGCTGCTGCTTGCAATTTGTCCTGCTTTTTCCTGATTCAACCACCGCCACCACCACCATATCTAAGAGGAGAGAACAGTTGCCCAAGGTGTTTGTCCCAGAAGCCAGGCAGCCCAGCCCAGCCCTGCCAGCTTGCATGCATCTCAAGCAAGGGTAGTTGTCCTGGTCTCACCAGAAAAGGACCGTTTCTCCCAGGGCTGACTTAACCAAATTCATACCATGAACTGACGTCCTACCATTCTCCATGCCATACGAATCCCAATCTGCTTGCCTGGGGATTAAATGCCACATGTCTGGACCTCTCCTGTCTTCTGATGTGCTGTGAACTGGACAAGGCAGCAGGGAGGGCATCACTGGTGTGACAGCAACCAAGGTTCCCTCAGCATCTCCCTCTGCAGCAAGTTGACCTTGGACTCCCATCACCTGCTGTGGTTGACTTTCTCCCCTGCCTTTGGAGAGTGCTGAGAATGCAGGAAAATCAATGTGGCTTTGTTAAATAATTGTGGACGGTGTTCTGGGCAGAGAAGTGAAAAAGCACATTGAAGATATCCTGGGTCAATAGGATTCATGCAACATTTGAGCTTCTCCTGTTAGCTCTCGTATTAATGCACTTTCATCTTTACCTCTGATTTGGTGGACTTTAATGGAATCTATTGTAAAAACAGTTTTCTCTAGTAAAGGTAAGAAGGGTATCAGCTGTGAAAAACAACAGGAATTCATGTTTTTCCCATAATCGTACATAATTACAAAAAAAAATACCACTTTGCCTTCCCCATCAGAGATCTATAAACTTCTTGTTCAGAAGTCTGGCTGCAATATAAGAATATAAATAAGAAATACAAAAGACAAAAATATTAAAAAGATGGATCTAGGTCATTTAGAAAGCGAATGCACATACATTCAGTCATTTTGCTGGCAATTTAGCAGTCACTTCAGAAGACAACATAACATTTACACCCTTTGCAGCAGAAAAAAAGCAAAGTAGTCTGCTATCAAAGGAGTTATCTACAGCACATTTTCTGATTGAGGTTTGGTGGGCTTTTTTATCCTCTCTCCAGGTGTATCAGTCTTGGCGTGAAACAGAATAATTATTGCTGGTTTGTAAAGAAAGGTGATAATTTGGAGCACATTCTGGGCTCTTTTTCTTGTTCTCTTCAGCTGCAGTTTTCAATATTGCTAAACTATTCAATTCAATACTAGCATTCAATGTAGAAGTGACTGATTTGCTGCCATGTTGTTTGATCTACTTTTACCTGACTGGTTGTTTATTTCCACTTCTTGGAAAATTCTTTGGCAGAAAACAATGTCATTAATTTAATACCAATTTGTTATTTTATGAGAAAGTGAATAAGGCTCAGTTTGACTGCCTCTATTCTGCATTTACAGGGCATGAGGGTTCAAAAGGGCCCTTGCTCCATCTAGCTGATATGTTTCCTATAAACACAGCTAGTCACTCTTTCAGAGATTGGATTTGCAGTAGTTACTTTGTCAGGGAAAACATTTTATCATTCAGTTATTTTTATAAATAAACACAAGGTTTGATTCATCAGTCCACCTACACTCGCAATGGAGTTACAATGGAACAGCACTGGTTTTATAAAGGGAGAATCATGTTTGTTATAGTCTATTTCTAAGTAACACACGTTTTTTTCAGTCCTTCTACCAAATAAAATTCTTTATTTTAGGGTCTTATTCATCCCTTTCCAGCCTCTCCACTCCAGGACACTCCCCATATTAGCCTGGGTAAGGGCACAGGTTTGCATCTTAACAGAAGCAATGGGTCACTTCTCTTCCAAAGTCCCATAGATGAGCTGAGACATCCCACCCCATCCCACGTTTCTTAGTAAAAAGCACTTGGCTGGGCTGTCCAGGGTTTAGCTTCCCATCTAAAGATGCAAGGAGATTCCCACTGAGATTATAGTGCCATCTACATTAATTATGTACCTAATTCTCATTGCTCTGGAAAGAGAGACAAACCCCTGAGCTCCCTGGAGCTCATATGCACTGGCTCCGTCTGCTCAGCTCGCTGTGACTCTCACCCCAACAAAGGTCTCTAGCTCCATGGCATGGACCAGGCTTTCAGGAAATCCTCTCTGAACACCAGCCATAATAAAACAAACAAACAAACAACCATTAGCAGCACCCTTGGTTGTGCCTGCTTGGGTTAAAGCTCTCTCTTCCTGAAACAGTTTATTTATGACATTTGCATTTTATTTTACATCGTCCTTCAGTTCAACAACAGCAGAGAGCGTATGAAAGCGAAGGCTGCTCTGGAGATGATGGATGAGGCTCCCCACGCTCCCCACCGCTTGCAGCCCATGAGTCATTTGCTAATTTCCTCAGCTAAATCTGACAGACAATTACCAGGCACTTCATCACAGCCAAACAGACCCCTTTTTTTTTTCCAGAGCTCCCTGTCTATCTTTTAATAGCAACAACTGCAAAAACTGCTGCCTACAACACCGTTTCTCAGAGGTTTAATATTTTATCGCTGTTGCTTTGAGTTCTTGCTCTTTTCTCTCCTAGGGTTAAGATCATTTGAATATAATATTGCACGATACAGTGCATCTTGCATCTTTGCTGCTTCAGATTTTCTGTTATCTGCTTTACAGCACATTAGTCAAGAACTATTCTGTTAACTGTTAATGGAAATAGTGGAATAAACCACATTATTGGTGAGTATTTGTTTTTAAAGAGTTTTTGTGAAAAGAACACAGTACCTCTCCCAATGGCTTCTTTATTGCAGATTATTACTTTTAATGTAGATTTAGTATTATAGTTTAGTGCAATAGCTATTAATAAAAATCCCAGAGCTTTCCCTCTTCCCCCAGGCCCTTTGGCTGGACTCTGGGCTTCAGTAGCCAGAGTGTTACACTGCTTGGCAGACAGCCCAAACACCAGAGGGTCTTTTTAGGCCTCAGTAGGAAGGTCCTCAGATGGGTTGGACCTGCAGGAAAACCCTCCTGGGTGTGCCTGGTGCTAAGGGCAGCCCTGTGCTCCACAGCCTCCAGCTCAGACAAGACCCCTGGCAGATCCTCACTGGGCTCCTCACGGCTCAGGGACTGGGGCCATTCTCTGCTGGCTGCGAGGTGGCCAAGTGCATGGCTGGGATTGGCTTCAGAAACTGCCACCCCAAGGCGAGGAGCCAATACAAGCAGCACCCCAGGTGCAAGGAAAGGACCCTGTGATCTCCCAGTGGCTGATACTGGGGAAGCTTTTTAGGGCCACTCTACTCCAAACTCATAGCAAAGGATAACTGGACCATGATCTACTGAAATGAAGTCTGTGGGATGTTTCATGCTCATTCAGGAAATCCTCAGTCACCCAGTCTTTTAAAGGCTTTTAAGAGATTTTTATAATGCTTCTGAAAGTGGGATATCAAAGCCAAGAGGCTTTGTCTGATGTGCAGTTTTGATTCTTTTCAAACTGATCAAACGCCCCGTTTTAAAACGCATGATCTTCCCCGGCAGAGGATGCTCCAGCTTCAGAAAAATGATGTACCACACCATTTTAAAAGGCAACAACTTCCTTGAAGGGTAAACAACTCTTATCTGTGCAGCCAGTCAGAGCTAAAATGATCTCAGGAGTCAGTGATACCTCCTGTTCCCAGGAGAGGCCTGAGCATACCAAGTTCTGCAGTCTGTTTTCATCATGTTCTCAGTATGCTGCTGTCTCCCTCTCAGCTTTTTAACTTTTTTGAGATGCTAAATCTCCATTATTTATACAGCTGAAATAGAAGTGGTTAACTGGGAATGTATTTTGGGAAGAGACCACATAGGCCTGGCAGCCATCACACATGGTCAGGTGAGTTCATAACCTGAGAAAGCTGCGTGTTAAAGTGGACAAGTACTTTAGTCTCTACTGTTCAAGACTGTTCCAGGCTGAACTTTCTCCCTGACCGTCTTTAAAACATTTTTTCCTGGTGTTTATTTCCCTACCTTCTGGTACAAATGCTAGAGAACAAGTATACCTCCTTGGGAAAAGTGTTCTTCTCCTTGATGGCAACGGCCCCATCCCTCTGCCTGTTCTGGTGGCCCTGTCTGCACCTGCATCCACTGAACTGCATCTTCAACACTGGCAATCAGAGCTGTAGAAAATACGCTGGGCTTTGGTCTCCTTACTGAAAACACCTGGAAGCTAAATCTTACTTTAAGGCACAAAATGTTGAGGAGTGCAAAAATTAACCAAAATCAGGCATAATTCAGGAGTAAAAATATGATGTTAATTAATCTAGTTTCAAAACCTACACACACCTCTTGCTCTTGGCTAGATCTTAACAGCTGGCAGGAACTCAGACGCTAGAAACGTTTCCTGTTCTTATTTATTCAACTAAAAATAGCTGTCAGTGTTAAAGCATCCTAGCACTTCATCCTAGCAGTTTTGCATTCTGTATGTGTGCATAAATATATATCAAGTGTGTATATTACATATCTACACACATATGTAAAATGCATACAAAATATGTACATGGATGTATAGATGTGTGTATGCATATATATATGCATACATACACACCTATAAATATATAAATAAACACACATAAATGCTTCATGGTACTATTTTACATGAAGTAGAACATAAAACCAAGACCCATCATGCAACAAATTAATACAGGACGAAATCTTTGGAAGCACGTGGAATGATGGTAATTAAGTGGGGCACTTACTAGCAGTGACAAAATTAACTGAGAAATATAAAAGAGTCCCTTCAGAAAGTTCTTTGCAGTGCAATTTCCTATTAACCAATGCATTAAAAGTATTTATTTTTAACATCAAGCTTTGAACGCAGTCACAGTTAACTACCAAATTATTACCTGTTGCTGTGTGTAAGGTTTCACAGTACGTAGAGAAGTCACTGTTTCACCACACCAGGGCACTGAAGAGGCACAAGTCTTGGGTGTTTTGCTTATGTGTTGATGAGCCTCTTGCTCACCCTCTCACAAGGGCGGAAGGAATATTTTTGCACAATGCAAAATTAGACCATTTACTCAAATGTCTGCCTCTCATCTAGCGCTAGTAAAAGGCCTAGCAGTGGTATAGGTGTAGCAAATCAAGAGTATATGTGTGAGAGCAGAGATGGAGCAGGGATCAGGCAGCTCCATGATCTCACCCACACAGCATCTGGAGTAAAATGGCACCCACAGCACACACCAGCCCTGGTGCAGAGTCAGATCATGGTACCAGACCTGGGTGGCCTCACAGGGATGTCTCTTTAGGCACAACCACACTTTCCTCTCTGCTCTACCTTGACCCCAACTGATGCTTTTGTGTGGCTGAGCATCCCTAGGTTGTATTGCATGCCTGAGGCTCAGGTGCAAGTCTACATCTTACAAGACTAGGAAGTCCCCCAGGCTTGGACCACTCTTATTTGGTGCAATCACAACCATCAAGGAGGATAGGTGGCTGCCCTCAGGAACCAAGCAGACCTCCCAGCTGAATCAGGCTGCTGGGGGGGCAGTGATGGGTGGGGGTCAGTGGTGCAGAGCCAGGAAGAGGCTTCTTTCCCTAGACCGGGTCTCTGCCTGACGCCTTCACCTCAGACATCCATCCCACTGGGCACAAGCGCTTTGTGTTCCCTTGGAGCTTCGTTTGGGCCCCACGTAACATGTGGAGACTTGCAACCCCCTTCAAAATCCTCCATCTGGACTCAGCAGTAAGTACATCTTCCTGCAAGACTTTGTACCAAGTACATTTCTCAGCAGGACTTAAATGTTATTGCTATTTACAGAGCAACCAAACTGCAGAGGGCTTTTACAAGCAACCAAGGACAAAAATATACCTACCCTGAAGTGTTTATGGCTTCAGCAGGAAGAGACAAGCTGTCTGCAGAGGTCAGTTGAGATTTTCTGGAGGGAACCAGTGCCCTCCCCTCACCGGGACAGGACATTTTGTTGTGTTTCAGGGAGGCGGGTGCATCATAGCACTCAACCTACAGGATCTTTCATACAGCATCATTTGGGACAGCCCAGGTCCGCTCCATGGGCCCGAGAAATGGTTTTGCACAAGGGCTGCTCGTTTGGATTCTGCAGACAAATTGTGGGGGTCAGGGGTCTCAGCACTCCCAAGGCTCCCTCTGCAACCCCCACCTGGCAGGACAGGCTTTTACTGAGACGTTGAAAGCATTTTCAGTAATAGCAGGCACAGAAACAATTTGGACTTCTCTTTCTGCACCTTCAGATTGTAAAGCCTAGATTGCATCTCGTTCCCTCTCTTCTGCTCCTCTGAGAAGAAACCCAGCAATCACCAGCACAATGGTGCTTTCTATTTCTGATGAGCCTGCGGAGAAAGTTAAACTGCAGGAGAATGGAAACTCAGCACCCAGGCAGAAGAGTTTTTCTGCTTTTTAAAATATTACCTGTATTTTGATTAATGCAAGTTGATCCATCCCCCGATAGATGGGGGGGAGGGGGAGGCGGATGCTGAGCTGCACCAATGGAGCCAACATGCAGCAGCTGCCTTCCTGTTATTTTCACCTCTTTAAGGCCTCCCACCACTTCTCTCACAGACATTCATTTGAACTCTGCTTAATTCATGAGTATAAAAGGGGCGAAAAAAATAATGGACTTAGATTGATGCTATAAAGAATTCACAGCCGGCTCTATCCAACATGGGTGAAAATCAGAGAGACCAAATCTCCAACCTCAGTATGTTAAGCTGAAGTCATCTATCAGGAGAAGGAGAAATAAATATTTGGGGTGGGGGAGAAGCAGGGGAAGATGGACCAGTTTGATAAAATGAGTTCACCCTTCACTAAAGAAGCAGAGGCAAATGTCTGGAAGCCATATCAAGGAACATTCTCACTTGGAGGCATCTCTAGAGCCAGGACACTACTGATCGGCTAAGGCTGTATCTCAAATGGTTCCCAGTGACCCAGACTTTGCCATCCAGCCCTATGCTGTGCAGTGCAATGGGACTGTTTGTGAGGGGTGTCAGGCTTTGCTCCCATGGGGAAAAAAACAGCTGCTCTCTAGAGGGTCAGAACCTCATGGCATCTAGCAATGAATCATTTGGCTTGTGACCAGTACTGGTTTAAAATCCCTTATCCCAGCCTGTGCAGGTGTTCCTTCTGCCCAGAGCAGGAACTCACGCCAACAAGAGCCTGGCTGAGGAGGGACAGAGCCCCCTGAAACAGGCAGATCCATCGAGTGCTGCTAAAGGTAATTGGCAAAATAAAGCTAAATTGAAGACTGAGTTTACCTTTGAAAACATTATTATGGTCACATAGTTTGCTCCAGTGTGAAACTCAGCTAGTCATTAAACTACAGCTGTAGTCAGAAACTGTGAGATTGGCTTGCTGGTGATGGGAAACGCAAAGCAAGGATTTTGATAGCATATTTAAGTACAAAAAAAAAAAAAAAAATCCCTGTTCTTTCTGAACATAGACTAGAACAAAAACTTCTGCTGTCTTTTATCATTTTCTTTTTGGCCATTTCATAGCCATGAAGATCAAATTGCTGACCTATACTTGAAATACAGACAGCCTAGGGTTGTTTTCAGAGTCCCAGAAATGCTGGGTGGGCACCGCCGGTACCAAAGTGCAGCAGTTGCCTTCCCACCATTCGCACATCTCAGACCCTCCCTCAGGCACCTGTCTGAGCTTCACTTAATTTACAACCTCAACAGTAACCTCTTCCAGTGCTGAGAAATTTCTTCCTAATGCCCATCCTGAGCCTCCCAAACCACAATTTGTGGATATCATCTCAGCTCACATACAAGTATGAGGAGTGGAATTTAAGAATCTAATTTCAACCGAGCACGTCAGAGCTTTTTTCAAGACTATCTTAAGTTCTTACATCTAAATTTTAGGTACCTAAGTAAATAGTCAAACAATTTGAAATACCAAGCCAATGAGATACCCATAGCTGGTAAATGACCCCCAACAAACAGTAAGCGGATAGGTCAAATTACCTTAAAAGGCAGAGGTATCATCTTTTCTGTAAGGGAAGCCCATTCAACCTAAGCCACAAAAGCCATATGAAAAGCAAATATTTGAAAGTACAGGGCCAGCTTCTCCACCTTGTTTTGCACCTTAGGATGGTAAGAAAAAAAGTGTGGTCAGTCTGCAATGAAAAGGAATGGATTATTGAAATTTGTTGTGATAATGAAACTTGCAAATAGAGCTTTTATCCTCTCATTTTCTTGGCTTGGACACTCGCGGGACTGTGGGACTAGAATTGGATGCAAGTTGCATTTAACAAGATAATTCATATGCTGTTCAGATTTCACAATGTTTGTGCAAACATGAGACTAATTGAGACTAATTAAAGTGAAAGACAGCGAGAAGCAGCTAACAGTTTCCTTTTTAAAAAGAAAATTATTATTTTTTTTTTCTGTTTCTTTCGAAGACTCAAATAAATCTCCTCTTATATGTCTATAAGTAGCTCCAGTGATGTGGTCTTGCTAAGGCATCAACAAAAGTCTGTTAGTTTTTACTTGTGTCTAGGAGGCTGCGTCACCCCCTGCTCTGCCGAAAGATTTTGGAGTTGAAGGCATGAAGACAGACACGGGCAATGCAGGGTGAGCAGTTCCACCCTGCCCACAGGGAGCTGCCGCACAGAAACCTCTTGGAACAGACCAAATGGTTTTGTTGCCTCATATCTGTTTGTTCAGTGGACTCGGTGAACAAGACGGTGCTTGGCTGGTGTAATGTGCTAGTGAACCTTGAGACAACCTCTGGGGCAGCGG
This sequence comes from Streptopelia decaocto, assembly GCF_964273445.1. NCBI lineage: Eukaryota > Metazoa > Chordata > Aves > Columbiformes > Columbidae > Streptopelia > Streptopelia decaocto. The sequence goes on along the minus strand of NC_138655.1, from coordinate 118,222,902 downwards.
GAGCCATCTGTGGGCTGCAAGGAACAGGAAACAGCTCCGAGCTCGGGGCAGAGTTGTCAGTGCTCCCCATAAAGTCAATATCTGGCAGCAGTGAAGGCTGATACCAGCTCCTGTGCACCCCACCTGAACCACCACGTGCTGAAACACTGGGCGAGATACAACTCATCTTGAAGCATAAAATGGAGGTGAGGAGAACTTTCCAATGAGCGCTTGGGTTCCTGCTGTCGCTGCTGGTGGTGCACACCCCATAATTAGACGGCCTGAAATTTTTCCACACTGAACAGCTTGCTCTGATTTTCTGAACGGTGACTGTAAGTCCCTTAGGACTAGCTTGGCTTTGTTGCTTTGCAGTCTGTGCCACGGCAACTCATTTGAAAACTGTGCTACAACGCCTCAGCTCACGAAGGAGAGCTGAACTGCATCTGTCCATGCAAAGTACATACATAAGATCTCCTGCTTTCACTAGTAATATATTATCAACAAGAGAAGTTATCTTCTTTCCTTTCTTTCCTCTCTCTTTTTCTTTCTTCCTTTTTCTCATAAAGGTTTGGCTGGTTTGTAGATGGATGAACTTACTGCTCACCCAAGCATCTGACCCCTTCGTTCAAATCAATGTTGTAGCCTACAGTGTTCTGCAGTTCCTGCATGAAGTGTAATGACAGAAACTACTGCAGGAAGGTAGAAAAGTATTGAGTTTTTTAACATTAGTTAGGTAATTTTCCTGGATACAAACAACATTTTCGGGCTTGATTTTTTTCCTGCCTCAATTTTTTTTTCCAACCTGAATTTAACTCAAATCCCCTATTGTACACGCACTTTTTGAGGCATAGTTAACGTCATTTAGGGCAGAGCCATCTCCAAGGCACTCAGCATCAGCTTACCTGTGTTCCCATGGGAACCAATGAACATTTCACTGACCAAACAAACAAAACAATGCTGTAAACTTTCCTGAGATGAGGCACCCAGATGTCCATCGCTCTTGTTGCATTTCTAAAATGAATCCTGCAAGTAAAGCTGCAAAATAGCAAACAAAAGGGGCCAACAGTCTTCAGCCATCTACGGGGGGTGAGGCCAAGCAGACACTTATATACATTAACCTTAGCAACCTGGGTATGGGAAGTCATGGGGAACGAAAATGCAGATTTCCATAACTTGATATAATGCTGACCACACCAGCAGAGCCCTCAGACCAACATCATATTGAGGTCCAAAGGCTTCCCTGTGCTAGAGCAAGGAGGGACTCCCAGGATGTGACAGGTGTTGGGACATGATATTTTGCTCTGTAGGGCTTGCTGAAGGGTGCAGCACTGGGATCAGTTTTGAAGTTGGAAGCACAACCCTGCTGATACCTCCTGGCGAAAGGAAAGCATTTGGCTGGAGAGGAGCACGTTCTGCAGAGATGGAAGCACATGTGGGCCTGCAGTTCTCCAATACCAGCTGTATCTTAGAGTCACTGCTTTCCCAGTCACCCCTCACTAATTCCAGTCCTTCAGGTAAAGAGCTGCCTTGGCAAAGCCTGCCCTCCACTTTGAGTTATTGTCACTGTGGAGACAGTACACCCACATTCACCCTTTTCACACCAGTTCTCTTGGGTCAGGCTTTGCAGCAGAACATGTAAAAATGTGCATTTCTGTATTCAGGGATTTTTTTTTTTAAAGAGTGGCTTTACACTGAAAAGGTATAAAATTAGGAATTATAGCTACAAGGTGAATTTAATAATAGTTAAATTTGACGATTTGGTTAATTAATTTGTGAACCTATAAAATCTAGATTTTATGCGATACCATCTCTAGTCTACAAAATAAATAACTTTGGAGGATTTTAAGTTTTGCTTTTCAATACTCAAAACTCACAGAGTGCAAAAATGGTCAGAGCCTGCCCTGCTGTTCCCTATTCTAAATGCAAAGGAAAACTGAAAGAAGAGGGAAGGAGGCAGCTTAGGAAAAGCAGGTTAAATAAATGCGAAATAAAATAGATTCTCCAGCTCTCTGCAACGAAGGAGTTAAGCATCCTCTGTTTCTAACAGAAGAAAATCAGACTGCTGGACTTCCGTGTGCAGAACCCAAGCACCACTGCTGTCACAGCAAACCTGCAGTGCCTGACAACAGATGATCAGGGTTTACAGACCTGGCTGGCTGTTACAATGAGGTACTGAAGGGAAGGAAAAAAAAGAGAGGGGGAAGTAGAAAACTTAGCTGTTATTAAGATATTATCACCTTTTAGGATTTTTGTCTGTCAACAGCTTTCTGGAGATGTTAACATAATGTATGCTGTGTAAGAACCACCAGGAAGGCACAGATGTGCTCAGTCACAGAGCCTGTCAGACACATGTTAAATTCCAAGTGAACCTGTAACAGTATCAGGAGTGGGACTATAAAACCTGACATCCCACAGACATGAAGCACCAGGTGTATAATTACATTCGGGCCTGATCCCGCATTCCCTCTCCACTAAAAAACTTCTCTGTAGCTAATTTTGAGTATGTATGAATGAAGGTTTTTTTCTCTATTCAGTGCCTTCCACAAAACCTTTTCTTCCTCCACCCATCTCATGTATTCCATCTTCTCTATTTCTTGTTGGCTGTTGTAGTAAGTTTACTGGCTACAACACACCCAACAAGTCACTGGCAGAAATTGCTTGTTATTAAATGACTGACAGCCACCGCCGCAGGGAAGCAAATAGAAACAAATGAGAGAAGGACAGAGGGGCAGGGGCCGATGGACACCTCAGCACAGATTGTCCTCGCATTGTGCTCAGCTGTCAAAACGTGAGGTCTGTAGGTCCTGCTGGCCCCCTACCAAAATACTCTCAGTACCAAGAGTGCACAGCAGCCAGCACAGCAGGCAGGGGATGACTTAAGACAGCTAATAGGAATCACCAAGGATGGGGCTTGAATTTAAATCTTGCCCTTAATCAGGGAATGAAATCCTAGCTGTGGGTGACCAGCAGGTACTAGCCACCAAAAATAAATCAGCGCCTGGATTCTTCTTCTGAAGATTACATGCCTGAATTACTCCTTTCAAGAGGGTTGCTTATCTTTTCAGCTGGGTTAAAGCAGGCTCACCAAGGGCATAGGGCATCTTTATCCCCCCCCATCTTCCTCCAGCCTTGACCTTCTGAGAGTTTATCTGTTGGGTTGCTCTCTCAGATGATGTCCAGCTGGACCCTTTCAATGCAGTCCTTCGCTACAAACACTTCCTAGAGATACCACCCATGTCCATCCTGGATCTGCAGCCTCTTCCTTGCTCCCGCCAACCTGCAGCACGAAGCCACGTTTCCCTCCTGTCAGCTGAACTGCTCCTCTGCACATTCTTCCGCTGACCCTTGGCATCTCCATCCCCAGCTGCTCATCACCACACCGCTGCCCCTGTGCCTGCTCTGCTGGGATCCTCACACTCCTCACGTCCTCCTCACTGCTCCTCCCCCTCTCCATCAGCTTTCAGGTGGGGTGGCTCGGTGCACCACAGATGTAACAATGCACCCAGTCCTCAGCTGCCAGTTGTTCCCTCTTCTTCAAACAAACCCCTTTTCTGAGCAGACCCCGCTTCCCCAAGACCTCACAAAACACTTGTCTTGTTCATTTAAATTCCACAGGCTGTGGGATAAATCTTGCAGTTTACTGACATCTCAGTGACTCGTGGTCTCTTGAAGCCACTGCTTACTCGCATAAATTTAAACACACATAATAGCATTTGGAAAGATAAGAGTCTATGGTTGTGAAAATACTTTATAAATAAAGAACTGGGCACTAATAATTCATTAGGTTTCCTAAATGTGAATTAATAGATGAGCTACTTACACATTTATAAAACAGCAATTATTTTAACTTGATGTTTAATAACTATGAAAGCGTTTTGTCAAAATTTCTCTGTGCTTGCAAATAAGCAATTACTTTTAATTATCCACAATAATGCTCATTAAGTGATTAACAGAAGATGACCAGTTAAAACACTGGCTTCAATGAGAAAAGATGACACCACCTGATATTTCTGATACAGGCTGCATTTCAGACAAGAGAAAGATCTGTGTTCATATCAAAGCACACACTTTGGACTTCAGTAAACACGATAGATCTGGCTGTAGGCGATGTGCAATAGGGGGTAAGGCCAATGCTTTTGCTTACGTGTCTACATTGAAGCTTCAGGACTCCATTTGATTTTTTTTTCTTCCTTCAAAGAGTGCAGAGAACAGACTGCTTTGCCAACTGGAGCAGTTTCACTGAACTGTAAACAGGCGATGCTTGAAAGCCTGTCACTGAGCCTCCCAATCAGAAAGAAACAAAAAGCAAGTGCCGGAGGACAGGCACGTACACACACACCGTGTACACACTATGTTTTTCAGGATATACAGCTACTAGCTCAGAGCTCTAGAAGTTCACAGCTGTAAGAAGAGCTGCTGTGCCAGGTTCCTGACAAACAGTGCTTCCAAAAACACTTCTTGGCTTTTCAACAGCATGAGAAGCAAAGCCTCCCTGAAACTCCTTCCACACCATGTGTGTAACAGGGGTGGGCGAGTGTCCTCAGCGCACCACGTAACACTTTGGCTTCAGCGGCTGCACCACCAAATTGTCAGAGAGCTTTTGTGCTTGAAACATTCTGGTGCTTGCTGTTCCTGCAGGCTGATAGCCTTTGGGCTCAGAGCTGTGGCCTTTTGAATCCAAGACAGGGTGACAAAGAGCCCAAGGACATTTCACAGCATCTTCTCTGCGGGTGTGAAATAGCAGTTTATAAATCAACAGGCAATTTCACAGAAAACAATTGATTTTCTCTTTAAGTGGTATATGGGGAAAGCAGTTCTCTCTTGACCTGTGATCCAGGGAAATGGAAGTTTAGCGAAGAAAAATCAAATCTGTTTCTTTTTTATCAGGCTATTTCTCCATATGCAGCTCTAAACTTTTGGGCCAAAGAGAAATTCATGCTAGCCTAAGGAAAAACATGGAAGCTTCCAAGAAATACGTCCCTTTGGAAAAAAGGTGTTGTGATTTGAGAACAAACCAGCAGGTAAAACCAACTTTCTTGGTAACTACAGAGAAAGGTGCCATGATTTCAAAGCATCTGCACCATGGGGTAAATCTCTTATCACCCACTGCCAAATTCTTTCATGCATATTCTGTGTGGCAGGTGCATTTTAAACAAGACTGAGGCACCATTGTAATTTGTACTGCGAGATCATTGCTGCATGGCGCAACAACACGTTTCAGGCAGGATTTGGTGAGAATCTGTGGAACAGCACTTTTGGAGAAGCCACATGCAGAAAAGCCTCTCCTTCAACCATGTTAACCTTTCCTCTTGCTCTTCGAGAAACAAAAAAGAAACTTTCATAAAATGACTGTCTTGCCTATGAAAAGATGAATCATACTGCTTTTCATTAGAGCAGCAGGTTGCCAAGGGACCCTCTTCAAGGTTATTGTTTTGAGTACCTGCAAAAAAGCCCACGTTTTAAGGTTTTCTACTACTTAGAAGGGAAATCAGGAAGGAGATGAAAACACAGATGAAAACTCAACTTAGCTGACTGTAAGACTATCACCCAGGGAAATGTGAAACAAATGATTTAGCACAATCTGAATGATATAAAATTGGTTTAAACCAATTTTTGTTAACATCCACACACTCCTTGCAATCCCATCCCTCCCAAATTTGCAAAAGCTGGATTCATCCATGGTTTTGTTTCAACACGTACAGCTTAAGCTAGAAGATTTTACACACTGGAATTAGAGCCACAGCAGTAAGCACCACAGCGCACGAGGCTCCATCTCCAGTGTATACTCGTCAGATTACAGCAAAGAATTCAAAGCCATTTTCTGCATTCGCTCTGGAAACCACACTCACTTTCTCAGCTGATTGCCTCCTCTGGGTTCTGTTCTAGGGCTTCAAGTTACTGCCGTGAAAGTAAGCGTTCATTTAACCCCAAAATAAAATTATTCACTAGCAGTGATTTTCAGGTCATCATGGGCAGTAGCTAGGATGAGCTTTAATTCCACGAATTACCAGTTGTACACTTAGGTCAGAAAACAAGAACATACCACGTGCCTTCGGTATTCAAACAGACACAAGTCTATGGCATATCAACAATACGCATAGGTGGAAATCCACACGTGACATCCTACTGGAATGAGGAAAGTGAGACAAACACGTAGAAAACTAGGACGTTATTAGACCTCATGTTATCAGGGATTCTGATGCTGCTGGAAATCTTTCTTGTGATGCCCACCCCGGTGACACATTCACACTTACCATCCACGCTTCTGCAAAATGAGGGGAGGGAAGCAAGGAAGAGTGCACAGACAGAACATCTGGCAACTGAACCGGCGTGATGGTCCTGCCCAGTTCACATCACACATCTGCCTGGGCACTTCATGAGGTAGGTCAGCAAGCTACATTAATTTGGAGACCATCAGCCTTAACATACCCCTTTACTACCTGACAGCACACCCTGCTGCAAAGATGCTGAGGCACAGCCTCCAGGAACAACTGCAGGTTTTCTGTCTGCTTTGTTGCCATATTTCAGACACAGAGCTGCACTAACTGAAATTAATTCTTTTTGGTGTGATAACACTAAAGCTACACATATTTGACCTAAATTCCTCCACCAGGAACCGCATGCTTTCTCCAGAACTAATAAATACCTGAGACCAAGGTCAGCATATTTGCATGTTTTTACAGCTGTTAAGTGCCATCAAGTGTGTTATATAAATAAATCATATTCTGCTGTTAAACACTAAGGTGTGTAACAGTGCAGGGCAATTTGTTGCAGGTGAGAGATGGTCATTAAATGCAATTAATAAGCACTATCTGCATACTAAAGGGCATAGGAATTAATTATTAGAAGACATGGTGTACAAGTAATGCTTACAGTTATGAAACAGAGGCACTCCCACATGAAATTTCAAGGAGACATGGGAATGACATAAATCGGGAGAATGATCCAAGCCAAGTGACAGAGTTACAGACACAGCACTTGTAAAATGCATGAACCCCACCACCATTGTGACGGTGGTTAGGAGAAGAGGACAGGGGGAACACCCCTCTATTAGCCAGATTTCATGAAGGACTGGGCCAGTAATTTATTTTAAATTGCGGTTACCTTGGTGTTATGTGGGGGCTTGCACCAGCACACAAGCCTGCCCTGCATCGGGCTGCCAGTGCACAGTGACTGGGTCACACAGGGCAGCCTCCTTCACAGGTTACCTTGCCATCAGTCTTCTTTCAGAACACTGAGAGTTTAGCAAGAAACAGTAATTTCAGGAAATGCTTGGGCCGTTCCAGGCTCTAAAATCCACATGGAGGGCAGAGGAAGGTGAAATCCTACATATAAGCTCCTGTCATCCCTTGGGCTTACTAAAATAATATTTGTTAAATGCTAACAACTGCATTTTTCCACATCAAGTGAAAATAGCAAAGGAAAATGTTTATCGGTCTCACATAATGACAGAGCAGTGGTATTTAAAAGTATGGATTCAAGGGAAATAAACTCCTTGTTTATCATCAATGACTGCAATTATGTTGTCAAGTGACAGATGAGTGTTTTGATTTCCTTTTCCTGCTTTTTCCCTTCAATTTATATCGTAAGCTTGCCACTGTTTATTCAGGTACTATTACAGAACCACTGAGAGGAGTTATTAATCAAGAGGAGTTATTTTTCAAAACAGTCATGTCATGAAGCCATGGATACAGCTAAAGCTAAACCCTACATCCTACTCCAAAGCAGCGTGTTAAAACCACCCCACTAGCCCAAACAAACAGAACAGCCCAAGGAGGGATAACGTGCTCCTGGACATGCAAACCCCAGCTCAGTGCCTTGCTCACTGCCCTGACATTCACAGATGCCTGCAGAAAAAGGACTAAATATGAAGGAACTGCTTGGTATCCACATTTTGCTTCATCATTACAGGCAGCACCAGGCACAGTCAAATCCCCAGCGTGTCCTGGCACTGGTGTATGTTCATGTTTTGCCAGAAAACAGGAGAGCTGCACAACAGGTTTCCTGCTACGATGATAAGAAGGGACACAATAAAGCCACATGCACTTATGATTGTAAAAGCACTCATGCTTTTTGCTGGATCTTCTTACAATTTTTAAGCATCACAGAGCAAAACGGTACAAGCCAGGGACAGCGCAGGCCCTTGATCAGTCCAAGGACACAAAAGGGGCTGAGGAAAAAATGCACAATTTCCCAGAGGAGACCAACAATTTGTTCTCGCTTTGTGCTGAAACAGGTATATGATTCACACATACCCCACATTTGCTATGTGTACGGGCTTTTTGCATTACATCTGCTGTGTGTGACGTCTGCACTTGCAGAGCCAGTGTTACTGAAGAAAAGGGGAAGCACAAAGGTGGTGCTGTTATTCAGCATTCTGGTGCGCTCATTTCAATCGCATTTTTAATTTGACTGAATCCAGCTAAGAAGATACCCTACAATGTAGATACTTACCAGTTCACATTTCCATAGCAGGGACTGTAGTTACCTCTCCCCAGTCTACTGCAAGCCAGTAGCAGCTATATACAGCCTCTTTAAGATGGCATGTGGTTTCTTCAAGCTATCACAAAAAATTCAAACATCTTGAGTGAATGAGAGACATCATAATGACAAGGATATCACCTTTTAAATCGGATAGTATTAGTAAGGTCTTTAGAAATCTCATATTTACTTCAGATATTTGGTGTCTTGTAATGAAGTTGCAAAGATGAGTAGACAGCACTGCCATAACATTAATGTAACATGGTGCAAATTCTTGAACTACTGCAGGGCTTGTAAGTAAGCGCTCAGATGGCACTGACAGTTATGCAAGTACTTGCTTCTGTATGTCAAAGGATTTACAGCGTTCAAAAGATCAAACTTATAAATTATAAATCATGTAAGATGAAAGATAAAAGGAGCGTATTGATTCCAGCTATTACTGAAAGGTGGGGCAGAAGAAAAACAAGCATTATCATCATAAAGACAAATCCTTCACATTTGGGCGGTTTTCTTTGTGACAGCTCTCCTGTGACAGCCTAAGAATCCAATACAGACAACTGTAGATGCAGAGATATTTCTCCAGAGAGCACGGAAGGGATCCTCTGGGAAGTTCAGAACAAGCTCCCAGCAAAGGCAACAAGCAGGTGGCCACTGCAGTCTCAGTGCTGCTTTGTTACTAAACGTTTCCCACCCCAATATGCCCTCACTGTACTCACTGTCAGAACTCTCTGAAGAGACACACAGTGGTTGGCATCATCTTTCCTCTAGAAAATTCGTTTGGTATCTGCTACATAAAAGTCAACACAACATTAAAGAAAAAGGAGAAAGAACTCTGGTGAAAATAAGGAACAAAACAAGCTCATGCTGCTACAGAGCAATGTATTTTCCTGTTTTATTTTGGATTATTCTTCACAAAGTTGGACTCACATCTGATTTATCCATCCCCCCAGATGCCAAGGCAGATTTGAAAGCTATTTGACTGATCAGAGTTGGTCAGAACACCCTCCAAAAAAAAAAGAAACGGCATTTGGCAGCATTCAGAAAATTAAATGCAACCATCTTAAAAAAAAACAGTTTTTCAGAATTGTCTAAGTTTTTGCAGCCTGAAACAGAGGACAAAAGATCACTTAAGACAAACTGTTTGGTGTGCTTTACAACCTGCCCCTCAGACTCACCTGCTGCTTTAAATACAGGTTTGAAATTGGCAGTGGTAAATCTTATTACCTGACCAAAATTGCAAGATCTGAAACATTCACGTCAGTTGGCCAGGCTGCAATGCACAGGTTTACTTTTTATACAGCATTGTAAAGTTCGTGAAAATAACAGAATTGTGTGTTTTCAGAGACATGAAGAACATTATGCATATGTGACAGATGGATCTGTGAACTGGAAAATCTCCTCATCGTACAGGTCTTCTGGTAGGTTTTCATCTCCATCAGCAAAAAATGTAGGGAATGGAGGGTTTTTATTGCAGTCCTTGTAAGTAGGCAATTTGCTGTCTTTGACCTAAAAAGCAGGAGGGTGAAAGGTGGGATTAATAAATTTTACAGAAGCCTTTCATACAGTGATACACTAAAAATTTAAGAAATCATCTTGCATGAATAAGGAAAAAAAACCCACCAAACATCAGTATTCACATTGCACCTGTTTATCTGAAGAACTCCAGGTATAATCTTCAGGTTTCTTAACATCAACCCCAGCTATTGAATTTAACATTTTGTACCTGTCATTAAGGAGTTTTAAAAAAAACCCAGCAAACCAAAACAACCCAAGGATAATTTATCACTTGTGTGATAAACTTATTACCACTGTGCGAAAATCAAAGCTTATTCTCATTAATTCATTGCTCAGAATTTTAAAATGTTTTAAAAATATATGTATAAATATGGGCTTTTAAAAACTGTGGTTATATCCCATAGTACTTTCCTACGTGACATATCAAGTTATGTTATGCAGTATAATCACCTCCTCAACAACCAAGACATGTTTTTGTATTTACGATACAAACTAATTATGGTAACTAATTTTGCAAAGATATGTGCATGTGCTGTATTCAGTCCCTCTGGCTACTGCAGAGCTATGCATCCAGAATTCTTCACCGAGGAATCAGTGCTCAAGTTTGGCAAACATAAGCCCTTTAAGAAAGTTAATTTCCAAGAACTAGAGCACCACAGAGAAATTACTTTCCTTTACTGACCTCTCTTACATGGGGAAAGATTTATAATCTAGCCCCCGAAACTCCAATCTCTGAAGAAAATTAGTTGCTAGAATTATCAGTAAAAAGCAGTTTGGCTGCGGTAGAAGATGGAAAGCTGGTATCTCTCAAGAAAAAAAGAGCTACAAATTGTCAAGTGATGAAATTTCACTGAAAATCAAATTCTTCCTTTCTATATTGTTACATATGATCTTCCTCCTGAGTTGTAATAATCCCTTTCAGTCACTATACTCAACTGGATTAGAAAAAAAAAAAAAAAAGGAAAAATAAATTAGACAAAATTTTAGTATATAGAAGATAAGCTCTTCCTCTTATTTTTTTCAGTGTACTTTTAAAGAACAGGAGGCTTGTTCTTACTTGGTTGGACAAACTCGTCACATAAGACAACTGTGATTTACACCAGAAATTAAACAATTTTGTGTCCAGTGACAGTTCTGTTCTGACAGCACTATATTTACCAGATTCATATCTGCTATTACTTGAGCCTTTCCCAAAGTCCATGAGGATTCCTGCAGATGAAGTGCACAATAAATTTGACTTAAACTTCAGCTTCTGAAAAAACTGTTTCTGTTTATTTTTTCCCCTGAGGAAGCTCCAACAGTTTTCTAACTGCAGGCTTGATATACAAAAGAAAACCTTTTGCTAAGCATGAGGGGGTGAAGGGCTCAACAGGTCAATTGGTCATATTGTTTAGGATGGCTACTTAGCTTTTCGAGTAGATCATTTCTCTTCTTTCAGGCACCTCCCTATGAAAAGTGTTCTCTGTTCACTTGGGAAGTGCCATACACAACTGCTGAAGTACCTGTACTCCAGGCAGACACCCGTTTACATCAGGTATCTACATGGAATAAACCAGGCTGAGGTCCAAGGCCAAAGACCTTCACAGCAACAGTGTGCTCATAGCAAACACAGCCAGATGCCTTCAGCAGTGTCATCTGAATTGCAGAGGCTGAGAAGTCATCCTTCCCTTTCAATACATCAACTGTTGTTTCTTTTTCTATATGAAAATATGTTTAAATAAGTTCACCGGTTGCCCATTATCTCCCTTGCCCCTTTCTCCTTTATCACCTAATCCTATCACACATCATAAGCCTTCTTTGTCAACACTAAAACACCTCATGGGCTCTACAGGAATTACAGTAACATTATGAAGATGAGAATAAATAACTATTTCTGATAAGTTATTTATTCCATATGTATCTTACTGATGTGTTTTTCACGTCTACTTTTTGGTTATTTTGGATTATTGTCATAATGAAATAGCACGCGCTGCTACGTACAAGCTGTGTCATTACAGGCAGTTTTGGACACCTTGAAAGCAAAAGGAATTGAAATATTTTTCCTTTTTTTTTAAAACAGCTTCTTATCACAAGACTTACGAGTAAGACATCTGCTCTCAACCGAAGGCAAATCCAACAGCCTGATCTTTGTCCTATATTAATCTCAATAATTATAAGATTTCTGTTCAGCCTTAACATTGCATTTTACATATTGATGTCAAAAGTGGCATTTTGCAGCTACTGCCTCTTGTGTGATAAGAAGAATTCGTAAAGTAGATTCTTATGAAACATTTTCAATAGACCATTGTTGCTTTCAGAGGAGTACAATACTGTTTCATTTTGCCCCTTCCAAACTCCTCAACAGCTTGACAGATCCCAGAAGCATGAGCCACGTCTGACATTAAAATTATATTCTTCTGAATGCTCTTTCTTTTGATTGGTATAATGGACACATTTTGACTGGTGAAAGCTACTGCTCTTTTTCCATCTGTCTTCTCAAGGGAATTACTGAATTATTTCCTTTACATTCATGAGGGATGCAAAATACCAAAGGTTTTTCTGTAGGTATTACTTCAGATTCCTGCACAGTAATTTTGCAGTTATTATAATGGTTCACAGCAGTGTGTATAAACGGGTACACAGACAAGAAATACCGGTGACCCAACACAGCCCTTCCTGTTCTCCCAGTAACCTCCTGAGAGCATCACTAATAAAGGAAAAAACTGCCACCAAATGCCTTTCACCTCATTCCTCAGAGCCGAAAACCCAAGGCTCCAAAACTTGATCCTTATGGGTCCCTTCCAACGTAAGAGATATTCTAAGAAAAAAATGCCACACACCAAAGAATAGAAAACCGTACCAAACAACATTTCACCTTCTTCCTTCCCATCCATTTGAGGTTCACAAAATAATTTTTACATTCTATGCTGAAACTGCATTATAAGCAGTTGCTTTGGTAATCTTTCACAGTAAGGCTGTGCAAATAATTAACACACAAACTTCTCTCCTAACTGCTTTTAGGTCCTAGAAAAAAATAATGTCTACAACTCAAAATCCTGGACATCATTAAACTTTAAACAAGTATTTTTTCTGCAGGTTTCCTGTTAATATAAATCCAATGTGATCACAATGGACGGCACCGATCTCATTAAAAAAAAAAAAGACAAAAAAGAGAAGAAAAAAAAAAAGAGGAACCCCATGACATCAGAATAAGTTTTATGCTCCATGTCACTAAAATCCTGTGAATTTAGCGCTCACCCACAGAAGAGATCGGCCTGAGAGCCCAATTAGTTATTACAATCCATAGAAACATTCACTGTATAACTCAATATAACATAGACACTTGGCTTGCTTAACTACTGTATTAATACTGCTAGACATTATAGTGGACTATACTGTAGATAGTATATATAGCTGTATATATATTTACTACAGTATATTCTCTGTGAAGTTTTTTATTAAGGAAAAATACTAGAGAAAGCTGGTTGTGATTTTGCCATTAAATCTTTAAAACAGTCAGAAAGAGTTTTGCAGACACTTAATAAACCGCATATATGCATGCCCCATATATTGACAGCATAATAGGTAGTATAAACAAATACAAATTCAGACATCCGTCAGCACTAAACACTTTACATGGTCTTAAACAGGCACCAAAACTTGATGCTTAAGTCACAACTCACATTTGCAGTTTAACAGGGCTTCAGGCTGTGTTAGCAACCATAGCAAAGAAAGCAAGTTGTTTGCTAAACAAGAAAATGTGTTTAAATATACAGAATGTTAGAAATGATCCCCTCAGGTATTATAAATTACCTAGCTCAGCTTCTATGCTATTTTTGAAGCTAGACAGAAAACTGAATTCAAGATTATATCCATTTCTGCCTTATTTTGTCTTTAAAAAAAACACACCAAACCAAAAACCAAAACCAGAATAAACCCTTCCATGCAACTCTGCCATGGTGCCGAAGGTACTGGACAGGGAACACGCAAGAAATCAAGGCCTGACACTGTTCCTGCATGTCCCTAATTTGAGCTCAGCACCCAACTCTGGCATCAACAGCTAGGAACACAGACAGCAATGCTGGCAAGGAGGATACAAAATAAGTAGAATGCAAACTACTACAGACTTTTCTATGGGTTACATAGATTTGCCAGAATTTCTGCTTCCACAACACGTGTAACATTCAAAGTGATCAACATTGAATGTCCTAAGAAAATCAGGTGCCTTAAAATTAGGGCAGGTATAAAACATTATAAAATATAAACTCTAATATCCTGTATTATAAATATGCCATAGTACAGTATCCCCTCCATTACAAAGCACGTATTTTACAAGGGAATTAGACTTATTGTGCTGGTTTGACTGAAAATGAGTTAATTTTCTTCGTGCAGTTAGAAGCCTTTCTTTTTCATAGCTAGCACGGTCACTACTTGGACTAAGCTTGAGAACAAGAGATGACACTGCAGGACAGAGTTAATGCTTTTAATTGCTCTGGCCTGAGAGCCAAGGACATTCTGAGCGCTCTGCCCACAGGTGTGAGGGATCAAGGAAGTGGGGCATGGATGGGGCAGAGCTTGACTGACATCCAGACTGATCAATAAGGGTATTCCATCCCATTAGCATCATGCCTCACATTTAAGGAGAGTGGGATCTTCCAGTCTCTCTGTCTGGCATCCTCGCTCTTGCTCACTCTCAGGCATTTTTTTGTCTTGCGCATTCTTTCTTAGTTTTTTTTATTGGAGCTGGAGGAGTTTGGTTTGGGACATTTAGTTCACTCTTTTGCCATTTTGCAGAGGCCTCTGGGCTTTTCTGCCTTCTTCCTCTCTTTTCTTTCTTTGGGATCAGCTCGGGCCCAGGTGCTGCTTCCTGGGACTGGCTGCTTAGTGTGGAAGGAGTTCCTGAGGAATTGCATTGAGTATCTTTTATTTTATTTTATATTTCTATTTTTTATATATACTATGTTTACTAGTAGTGTATTAGTATTTTGTTATTTTATTAAACTGTGTTTATCTCAATCCAAGTTTCTCCCTTCCCTTTCAATTCTCTCCCCTACTCGGGAAGTGGGGATGTGGAGCGGGTGAGTGAGCAGCTATCGTGGTTCTATTGCTAGCTCGGCTTAAACCACGACACATGTGCTTCCTTCCTGAATGACAGACAAGGTAATTTTTTGATAATATACTTGAGACAGAAATTGAGAATCATAAGCTTACAAAAGAAAAAACAATTAGCTTTTTTTCTAGATGATCAACACCATGGTCAGCAACTCCAGGCCATGTTATCTAAAAAGATCCACCAAGAGAAACAGGTGTTACCTGAGGTAGGCTACTTCAATAGGCACAAAACAGTAATTTACAGGTGCTTACTTTGTGATGCTACTCTTGTAACAAAAAAACCCCATACATTCTAGCATAATTGTAAAAATTCTTATAAGACCTTGTAATTGAGAAAGAAATCTATGCTAAAGTAAGCTTTTTCGATTAATTTTCCAGTTGGCTAGAAACATTACTTATGCCAGTTATTTATCTGCATGCTTCAGTGTGCAATGTCAAATGAAAACTGATTTCTAATTAAACCAGGAATCCATCAGTCCTACTATTGTGCACTTTTTCTGCTGAAAACAAAACTTGAAAAATGTAAGTGCTTCATCTCAGTCTGGATACAGTGCTGATGCACTAAGTTTCCAAAAATATAAAACATACAAAATAAATATATGCTTCAAGGTGCGCTGTGGTTTTAATGGTTACCAAGCAACACAGAGTGGGCACTGAACGCTAACAATAGAAAAGTATTTATGTGATATTCTACTTTATAAGCTCAAAGACAGACAGATCCACATCCTTTAGACATTAGTCCTACTTAATTATAAGCAGGTATTTAGTGCAACGAACAGTAATATCCCATGATCTCTCTCCCCAACTACAGGTCCAAACAAATCTACAACAATGTATAGGATGCCAAAGTATATGCGCAAACAAAAAAACACCCTGGAAGAAAGGCATGACACAAGCTAAAAATATCACAGATGAGCACAGCAAGATTAAACTCAGAAATTAGAACACATACCAAATAGTATTGCTTTGCAAGCTTTTATAATTAAAGCTTTCACTGCTCTTCAGAACTATGTTTAAAAATATAAGGGAAGACTTCTTAATTAATATATGTAATTCCTAAAGCTTATGGAAGAAAAAACAAAAAACCTGAATGGACTCAGCAGGTCAAAGAACAGGAATGAACTGCTGCTGCCTACATGCTCCCTCCAAGCACCAAATATATATGTGGAAATAATTTTAAAAAAATCTATTTCCTAATGGTAATAATACCTACTACTGCGCCTTCGTCTCCAAATATGATTATTTATTACTAAAAAGCCATGAAAGTCTGAGCATGGAGCACTTCATCACGATCTTTCAAATATTGTATTATGTTAATCAAAGAGCTCTAAGGGATGAAATCTCTCCTCCTTCCCATGGATCCTCAACTCTCATTCCTAATAATGGAATCAGTGGCAATTCTGAAATGCGTAAGTCAAAATGCATACTTGAAGATACTTGGATTTCTAAACTGTAGGTAGCTATGAGTTGAAATATTTTCATACATAGGTAACTTGCAAATACACTTGATACAGATTCCACATCTTGTAGACATCATGTACAAGACTTAGTAAAGCAGTCAAAAAAGTGCCTTCCACCACATAGTCAATAATAACAGATTAAGTTTACTTGGGGGAAAAAAAAAAAAAAAAAAAAAAATCACAAAACATAACAGAGCCATTTTAACTTTTGGTCTTAGGATAAAGTTCCAACCATCATCCATGGTGAGTGAACTGAAGAGAAATCACCCTGGACATGGCAAGCACTTAAATGCTACGCAGCAGACTGCCCTGGCAATCACAGCCCATTATCCTCTGCACATCACAGATGTCACTGTGGTTGTTTCACTGCATATGCTTGGCAGGCTCAGCCCAGCAGGCTCCTGCTAACAAGGCTGTTGACTGTGGCAGTGCTGCTGCCTCAAGGGCCTTTTTAAGCTAAGAGCAGGACTGCTTTCAGAAAAAAAACAGTAAACCCATGGTGGTAAGGGGGGTGCTTTTCAGTACAAGCAAGAGTAATGGCTGAGTAAAGAAAAAGAGAAGGTGGAAGAAAAAGGTGGAAGTGACCCAATCTTGAGAGAAGGCACATAATGCTTCCAGTAGGTTCTCCAAGCAGAAGTGTGTGGTGTCTGATTAGCAAAGAGACATTGATTTGTTTAAATTACACCTTCCTGGTGTACATTTTGTAGTACAGGTGTTTAATCAACGTTTGTTTTCTTAGCTCACTTAAAACCAGAAATCAGAAAATGAATTTACTGAGTCTAGTTAGAATAAAAGTTATGAGCTGGTAAAAATAAGTACTGTATTTGGAGTCTCAATGACTTTATAAAATGTTGTATCCTTGCAGAGAAGACATCTGAAATGTGTACATGCAGCTACCACTGAGCCATATAAGCGTGGAATTTAACAGCATGACCAGGAAAACAAGATGCACAATGTTTCACAACCATTAGCTCTTGCTTAAGAGTACTATTAAGATCAAAGAATAAAGTCTGTGCATAGAACATCACTCATTTTTTCAGCTACATTATGTTGCTTAAATACATATGACATACTTCAAAATTAACATCCTGTAATAAATTCACACTTAATTAAACCTCAAACTAACACACAGCAATCAGGTTTATGTCTCAGGATTAGAAAAAATACTTAGAACTCAGTTGAAGAAAAGGTCATTCAGACCGACATACGGATGAAAAGCAAGACAAGCTACACTCTTAATTCTATGTCCTTGATGTCATTCCTAGTATTTTTGCAGAAGTTATCCTAAAAAATACTTCTCCCGGACATTTGTTAACTAATTTTCACTATCTTGGGAGAGAAATGTGTAACGTATTCTCCAGCCTTGGGGTGGACATTACAACCAAAGCAGTTTAGAGATACCTCACTCATTAAAAGAGGCCTTATTTCCAATGAGAGACACACAACAACAAACTTCATTTTTCTGTGTGTAAAACACCTATTTGAAAGCTAGAATTCCCTTACTTAATGCCTAGTAACTGTGGAGTTCTGGTCCACAACTAGGAAACACATAACAGAAAATGGATGCCCACAGTAAAATATGACAAGAACAAAATAAACGAGTTCAAAACAGCTGAAATTTCTGAACTCTGCAACTTTTCAAGAACTGGATCATTTCAATCCCCACAATACAGTCCCTACAACTATATTTCAGATATATGGTATATGTACAATAATATCCTCATAATCATTCATAATAAAGATGCTTGATAGCCTGTAATCTATTAAGTCAGAAATTAATCAACTTCCTCCAAGTATTTTGTGCTTGCATATGTGTAGAATATAGCTAATTAGAAAAGGCTGTTTTGAAAAATAATACTTAAAAGTACTTTTATTGCTTTGATGTGGATTATTTACGCTTCTGTTTTTCAGGACAATCCTGAAACAATGTCCGTAACATTTGAAATTAATTCTGTAGAACACCACAGAGAATAACACTGACACATTTATAATGATTGCAAAGGGAACTTGTATCATTATTGTGAACTCCAATTGTCTCCTCCTGTAACTCAGCTGCTCCTTGGAAGGGTAACATCTCCTGTGTGTGAGAATGCTTTGAATAACTTCTAAAGCAGTGATTGCTGTGTATTTGTGTTCATGAATACAGCCTTTAAATAATATTCTGGAAATCTCACCATCATGCTGTTGACTCAGGTTAGTGTTCAAAGGGGAAGGACCTAGCCCTGAGACATTTACCACAGGGTTACAGTCACTGTATTGGTTTATTGTAGGCGATGTGGGTGCGCAAGCCCAATGCAAAGCTAAGAATGAGCCATTTAGAGTTAAGTGGTGACCCACTGCCCCTATTAATCACTCTGTTTTACAGAACTGATCCTACTGACCTTTGATTCAATAGTACAAGATGGGAATCTGAAGAAAAGACTGTATTCTACCAATGTTTTTCCTTTTACAAGCAGAGAATTGGTGTGACCTTAGGAGTCAGCAATACCAGTAAGCTGAAACCAGCAAACGTACCTTCACCAGACAATTTGTGTGACCTGGAACAGATCCATTTACGTAAATAATGTCATGTTTTGTGTTGATCCTCCACACCTAGGAGACAGAAAAAAACCCCAGACATTGAGCACATTTTAGACGCTATTCCCAGTGTTACAAACAGTAGTCCAGCAAAGCGCAAACTGACTAACTGGAGGTGGTACTCTGGGGAACAAGAATGTTCTGCACCGGCCTGAAGTTGCCACAAAATTCAGTCACATGCTACTCTGAGTGCACAGCTTTCTAATACAGGAGTCTATTAAACAGTTTTAAAGGGTTTGTGATCAGGCTGTATTTGGTAAAGCAGTTTTTCACTCAGCATAACACCAACAGAAGCTCCCAAGTTTCTTTTCCCTCTAACAGCAATAGCTGTTGACAAATTAAAACAAATATGCTCAGGAAAATGTTACTGTGATCATTTGTTAATTTCTTAATTCCAGGAGGTGCTCAACTGAACATTCACATTTTCTGTTACAAATCATTAGTTTTAGTTAGCAGAGAGCAGCAGCACACTTTTTTTTTTTTTCAAACTAGACGCTAATATGTTTTTTTTGTGCAAACTGCAGAGGTTGTGTTCAGAGACAGGAAAGAGCAGCTGTAATAGCCCAGGAACTGCTACAACTGTGCACATAGAACCTAGACAGAAACTATTTGCACATGAAAGTGAAGGACCATGATGAAGTTAGGACTTCAAACAACTCAGACTTGGGCTGAGTTTGAACAATTGGAATAGGCATAAAAACATTAACTGAAGGTCACCAAAAGCCTGATTGTTTTCCCACTTCAAAGGCAAAAATCAAGGGGGACAGTGAAAAACACATCAGATGTAGAAGTATCACCTGAAAGCCCAGTCCCAAGGGACTGCACATAGGCAAAGGAAGTTCAGATAACTTTATTTGTAACCCACTAGAAGAGAGGAGCACACATCCACTGCTCTTGCCTTTAGAGGTTGCTCGCTTCAAGATGCACCTGTCTGGATTCTGACAGAAATGACAGTTCACCAGGGCCGAGTCCATCGCTTTGGAATGCGACCACCTTACACACATTCTAGTACACTCAGAACTCACCTTTAATCCAAAGGATGTCCTATAGATGTTACCCATTTTACCAGGCATCTTCTTTCCACGATAAACTTTGGAAGCTTTCTAGATAAAAACAAGGCAAAAAATTCATGTAATTGCAAGAGGTGCATCTTACAAACTCAAGAAGAGCAGGAAAGCAAATATGCTGGTATTTTCAGTGTTGAAAATATCGAATATTGATCAGCATTTTAAATACATTACATTCCCTGCTATTGCTTAGTTTCTGTATCTGCTTTTTATTTGGCTGGGCATAACCTGGAGAGCAAAGGTGGCAAAGAAAAGGCAGGAATGAGTGCAATGATTTTCAGTTCTATAGCATTATCTGGGGATTTGTTTCAGTTTCCTGCACCACTCTCATTCATTATTTATGTGGGGTTTTTCTAACTCATGTGAAAATCATGATTTCAGGCAATCAACTACAATTAACTTCTAGGGACATGATTCTGGAGGATTACTAAAACATCTGAGGTGGTCAACAGTAGACTGGAAAATAAAAATCAAGGCAGTTTTACCCCATTTCATTCTTTACTCTGTTTCCTTTTCATCATACCTATACGCGACAGTATTTTCCACTGTATAGACTTTGTGAAATTATATGCACTGTTACTGCTTAGGAAATTCTAAATTAAAGAAAAGGAAGGTTACTTTCTAATGATGAATACCATCTGCTAAAACAAAGTGTTTTATCTTCAAATATTTACATTCTTCAGTCTTCAGAGAAAACAGTGCCAGGTGTAGAATTCATTTTCCAGTTAAAATAAAGGACTATAAATCAGTACTGTATGCTTTCACAATCTCAACTACTCTACCTTTGTTGCCTGGTGCCTTTTTGCTTTTACTATTCTCTTAAGTATTACTTATTTTTTACAAATTTTTCTTTTAATTTGTCTGAGAAGATTGCAGACAATTCAGGTTCAGTGCTGCGACTCAGTTGGTCTTAATTCTATATAATGAAGCTAATTTGCAAAAATCCCTGTTAGTTCAGACTAATTGTTGTGCAATCCTTATAGGGACAAAGTTTTAAATGCATTCGTCCAAAGAGCTTTTAAACTCATACATATTTTGAAACTTGAATTATTACTCTTTGCCTAAAAGTGCTAAGAAGCCAACAATTTTGGGAATGAAAGAGTTCATAAAGCAGCTACACAAGCCAGGCAAGGTGATAAAAGTAACTAGGGTTCCACAGAACAGTACTATATCTGCAGTATAAAATAACAAGTAAATCCCTTCTGATCTATAAACGCTCTGATAGAAGATTCTTCAAGCTCTCTCTGAAGCTTTAAGACTATTTCTGTCAGCTATACTAAAAAATACCACAATTTGCTCAGCTAGAATACATTTGCTCACTCACTAGCAATATAGAATATTCATAAATTGAGGCATAAGAGAACAACTATTGGCATTGCTCATCATACAGGTTTCTGAACTTCCTTTGAAACAGCTGGGATTCTCTGCTAGCACAGAGTAGGTGGTAACAGGTAGCTATTGTGATATTGTTCATTTTTAGTAAGCAGTTCTAAAAATACTGAAGAAGGTTTAAACAGCAAATAAGAAGAAATAAGAATCCTCACATTGGTAGATATTGCTCCAGGACGTCTGTGAGTTTTCGTCTGGCCGTGGCTCGCAGGCTGGCCTTTAAATCCCCACCTTTTCATGACACCTTGAAAACCTTTACCAATTCTGAAAAGAAAAATAATTAAGAAACAAACCTGGGTTAGTCAAACTTAAGGTTACTAGCAATAACCAATAATTTCAGTCAGACTCATGATCTTTAGCAAAGCCTTAGCAGAGAGAAAGCACATTTTAAGAACACATAATCTGTATTTTATATCATAAACATATTCTAGTCCAATACTTAAAGGTTGCTTTACAGAAGAAGCAGCACTAGATGAGAGTCAAACAGGCAAAGACCAAAATGCTCCTTGCTGTGATGGTCCTCAATACATGGTACCATAATGAAGTTTTCAACAAGTGGACACCACAACAGACAAACAAACAAAACACAACAACAGCAGCAACAAAATCTAATAAAAAGCAACTGTATTAATAACACATACAAAAAACTAATGACAGGTCATCAAGAGAGGAAGAGATGGCTGCTCAGACTAGCATACAAACAAACCAAGGTGCATTTATTTCCTAAACTACAATAGACTCATCTCTTGAAAACAGTTGTATGTGTGCTCATCTGACAAGTAAAGCCTAAAACACAATAACAAACAAAACGTATTTTCAGACTCCATGTCTTAATGAGGCATATTATAGTATTACTGGCTTTGGAGTTTTCTGTTTACTGCAGGGACAGACTCAACAGGAAAAACTGCCTCAGCACAGCACAAAAGAAAAGCCGATTAAAGCATTGTCCATTTCCAAAAGGAAAAGTCTGCCCGCAGGGTTTACGGCTGCACTGATTATTTAATTAATTTAACAAGATGATCCTTTTCTTCCAATTTAAAGAAATCTTTTCTCTACTAATGCACTTTGCAATATCACGG
Source organism: Streptopelia decaocto (assembly GCF_964273445.1). NCBI lineage: Eukaryota > Metazoa > Chordata > Aves > Columbiformes > Columbidae > Streptopelia > Streptopelia decaocto. Next base: position 118,200,264 of record NC_138655.1, on the reverse strand, counting down.
TCCTATTGAAGCATTAGGACCTTGCAGCCAAACACGGGAAAATAAAAACAGGTATGAGCATATATAGGGCAGGTTGTCTCTATGGACTACATTCTGCTGGCAAGAAAAGCAATGCCATTAAAAATGACATAAAATATACAAATGTGGAAAATACCAAAACTCAAAAAAACAGGATTCCTTCCTCTTCTATTTGAATAATTGCCCTCTAATTGCTGGCCTAGTTGCCTAGAGCAAGTCAAGCGAGTGTCCAAACCGCCACAAATGGAAAGACTCCCTAAAGCCACAGAACCATAAGGAAACAAGACCTGCGCAACCACCATGTCCATCTCTTGTTTCTCCCCTTCCCTGCTCTGAACCTCATGGTCAATGCCAGTTAAATTGGGCACAGAAGAAAGAGACCCAACTGTTTGAAATAAAAATCATTGGTTAGAAAGTACTGAGGGTCTTTTTGATCCTTTCCTACAATTAACTAAGGAAATGCCAGAATATGATTAAAGAAGGGATCTGTTCCTTTGGGAGCAGGAGGGAGGACCAGGGTTATCTGGGATCAGAAACACAAGACAGAATTCTAAAGGATGCAAGGGTTTGTTACAGCAGTTTCTCATTAAGCACCTTATTTTGAAAGCCTGCAGTAATAAATAGTGATATTTATAAAAAAAAAAAGCTTTGAAAATTATGCTTTAAGAGAGGCCCAGAATTTGTCTTTTTCTGTATCTGCAGATTGCCAGGGAACTAATAACGCTGAAATACACTGCAAAACCCAAGCTATAGGAAAACTCATATCTGTTCTGCCAAAAAGCTATTTTTTTTTCTTTGAAACTATCTATTATTTGGCATGTGTACCAACTAGGCTACTTCTGGCATCTCTAGCTGGAAGGTGGAATTAGCAAACTCTCCAAAACCGAGTGCAAGTCGGTTGCACAACAACAGCTGTGCGGGCACCAGAGCAAGCAGATTGGGGGCATGATTAATTCTTTAGCTGCAGAAACGTACTTGCAATTCAGAGAAAACCACAAAACTATCAAAAGCTACCATTTCAAAAGAAAACAGTACTGTCAAGTTTAATCAAGAGGCATAAATCCCTGATGTCATGAAATCACTTCAATGTTTCTTTCAGATTGTTCATTTTTAGACATGGACAGTTTAGAAAAGTGTAAATTGTACTTTCTAATAAAATATAAAAATGTAAGAAATAATTAAAACTTGTAAAAGATGCATTTTGGAAAAAACCCACCACATTTACTTCATCAAATGCTATAAGATGTACTCAAAAAGAAGTGATTATATCACAAGGTAGAGTTGCTAGCGTTTAATGATTTCTGCAATAGACTAAATTATGCTGCTCGTATGCTTCTTGGTATTTCCAATTACACCCATGTTTTCTGTGAAAAAAGACTCACGGTTTGCAATACTGAAGCCTTAGGAAACGTACAGAATGTGGCCAGACTGAAAAAGAGCACTTTGGTGAACCTGAAAATTCTCACGCATCTCTTGATCTGGAATATGAAAACAAATCTCCAACATCTGAAATATTCTGGCTAAAGCCAAGGAAAGATATCTCGATGATGAAATTAGAGTATGTCAAAATATATAATGCTTTACTTTGCTCCACAGTTCTTTCATGATAGTAGCTCAATAATTTTTTAGAATGGTTTCATTTTTTATTGCTGAAAAACTGACTGAAGGTCTCTGAATTACCTACAAATATACTTTACCTCATGACTTTTTAAACTTTCCTATTCAACATGACTCAGTCACCATCACGATTGAAAATAAAAACATTTATTAACTAAATAAGAAGTTATAGCTTTATTTAATTTTGTAGGGTTTTTTAGTTCTTTTAAAGAATAAACAATGTATAATCTTCTTTAAACAGACGTCAGGATGAAAAACAGTTACACAGACACTATATATTTCTTTGTATACTCATGCTCTATCTGAAATGATGCTGGAACCAGAAAAAAAACCTACAGGATTATATAAGGCAAACAAAGCTTAAAATAAAGTAAGGAAATACTAATAACTGTTTAAATCAAATTTAGAAAGGAGGACTATTCAACAAGGCACTTAGTAACTCAGCCAATATACTTCAATCATTCTAGAAGAACAGTGTTTTTTCCAACCTAAGTCCACCATGATGTGACTATGATCTGTTCTCAGACAAGTGATAGATTTCTATACTATGTGCAAAAAGTATATATTATGAATAAATTTTCCATGACTCAAAATTTATCTGTATTTCTAATGCAAATACTTTATGTTCTTCCAATTCGTTTGAAATTTGAAGTGCTTTTGAAACTAATGTTCGTTTTACATAAAGACGGAAGAGAATTTAAGATGCATGCTGTTCGAGAAATACAACGGAAAGTCAGAGGAGGATTTATAGCTTAATTTTGTTGAACTTTTTCAATTCTGCCAAAAATTTAACAATTATTTGTAAGAATATGTTCTTGTTGACTTCTGAACAGATGCCAGGTGTTTTTCAATGCATGGAATTCACTTACTTTACTTAGCTTAATTGAAGCACGATTACCTGAGCCCCAGAAAGGAATCACAGCCCACAATGATGAAATGCAAAACTAAGACACGCAAATGTTAAATGAAAGGAAAATAATATTTCTGTAGAATTAAAAGTAGAGTTTATTACACACGGTTGTTCTAGTCTCACCCTAGGAAAGCAGCTGTTCAGGTCGATCACCTCATTTTGCACAAAACCTCATTTTCCAGGTTTGATACAAGTAAAACGTCAGTACCTAATGAGCCAACTTTAATTTGGAAAGCTACTGGAATAAAGCAGTCTAATTAAGCAACAATTTAGTTTGCTGCTAACTCCTCAAACTAACCTAATTTAAAAGACAATTATTTAGATGCTGTAGAAGAAAAGGATTCCAACTACTTAGTCAAATAATTTCAGATGTTCTGGAGCATACTTTCAGGCTCAGATGACACTGTTAACCTAGCAAAATTAAATAAACAACTAAACACATCAGAATCACCACTTAATTCTGACACATTTCAACCAAACCCACTGTTGGCTTTTTCTTTGGAGTGGCAAAGTTTCAGATGTTCCAAAGTTTTCCCGAAACGTTCATGAACTAGGTCATGAAGTGGCAGAAAATGGCAATATAATACAACTCAATTGCCATCCAGCGTTGGGCTTAAGACACGGTGCCACCTCTCCCCATCCCCATGTGTTGGTACTAGCACAGCAGCTCACTCGCTCATTGGCAAGCTGGGGTGTGCAACTGATCCAGCTGAAAATGAACCCAGAGAAGAATATGGATACCTCACACTGATCTTTTCCTTTGTGCACCTCAGGACACCAGGACTGGTGAAAGAAGGTGAATGGGAACCCTGTGGGAGTGAGAACCGCCTCCCCTTTGGGCAACAGTCTTGACTACATCAGCTTAAAGAGATCACAGAAGCGCAGCCTGTGAGAGAAGCGTTTCTGCACAGTGCTGCGGATTTTAGCCCAAAGCATGTCAGGGCTAAACCAGACCACAGGGATTCTGAATTTTACCGCTGTTCCAAAAAGGGCAGTAAGCCTCTACATATTTTTGAAACATACCTCTGAAACACCAAGGAAAACTCTCGTCATCAAAGACAGCTATAAAACTTAAAAAGACTGAGCTTTTAAATTGCTGAAAATAAGTCCTAAGGAAAAAATTCAGCACTAAAGAAGACTGACAGCATGCAGACGTGCTGCTGACTGACAGCGCTCTAAGAGCCACTCATACTCTGCTGAACAAATTACGAGACTTCAAATATAAACAAACCGCATACATCTTTAACTGAACCTTCTCATTTCTGTGGAAGTGTTTTTCTTCAGAAGTATAAAAGCATCAAAACATTTCAAAAGACTTCCACAAAAATATTTGCAAGGAAAGTTTAGAAGAATATAGTCATAAAAAAGTACCCTAGACTTTTGTAACCAAATTAAGATGCTAACCAAGACTTCTAAAATGTACCACAAGTAGCTTTTTCTGCGTTAAAATAACTGAGAAAAGCTTTGTCAATTTTAAGCAGCGTATTTTTTATTTACGTCTTAGCAGAAGAAAGCACACCAAAAAGGTATCTTGCTCACCTGACTCATTAAAAGCTGGTAAAAAATTAAAATACCCTTTATATTCCACTCTATTATCTTCTCACTAAGGTGACATTAGTTTTCTTCCTTTCCTTTTTAAAGGAATAATTAGAATTAATCATGCTATTAACAACTGTGCTGCTATTATCATCTATATGATTTCAAACAGTGCACACTTCAGTCTTTTCTCCAGTAAAACAAAATTACTGACAATCTTAAGAAGGAAAACAGGTGTTCATGTAACAATATTTCTGAAAGCTTTACTAGTGGTGATAGCAAGTTATTAGGAATTGCTCTCTCTTAAGCCCATAATGGTTTGAATCCTTAAATACCTTTTCAAAATGCCCCTACAGCTTACAATCTTTCAAGTGCTTACATCACTCCTGAAAATGGGACTTTAGAGACTAACGTACAAAGGCGCATTTCAGCCTGTGGACCAAACCTCCCCAGTCTCCTCCTTTTTTCAGTAGGGAGAAGATGACTCCTCTTGAGGAGATTCAGAACACAAGTACAATATGAAGTACGTTCTCATTTTTCACCTTCAGCACAGCCCAAATGCTATAGATCAATGCTATAATCATTCCCAAAATAACTTTGTTTGCCCTTCACTCAAGCATTTCTTGGATATTTTTGTGAAATCTGTACTTACAGGTACAGTAAACTAAGAAGGATGGATACAGCATTCTGAAAAATAATGACAGATTAACCTCACCCAAGTATGAGACTAAACAACAATGAATGAAACTGTATGGAATAAAGTTAAAGACCCAAATAAAAACTGAAATGTAGTAAAATAATTAAATTATTGCCCAAGAGTTAACAGAATGTGATAAATGCAGCATTCTACAAAAGTAGAAATAAAGAAAGCAACACGAAAAGTAGAAATCAGAAAGTAAGTCACAGAAAAAGCTTAAAAGCCACAGATACAGAAAGACTGGAATGATTAGATAATCCTATTGGCAGAAAAAACATGATAAAAAAATTCTCTCTCTCTAGCTTAAGGATTTTTCCTTCTCCTTTTATATTAGGCACCTGTATAGTGGGATTACATGTAATACACCACCCAAGTCAGCAGTATGAACAAAAAGCTAATTTCTGAAATGGGATCATACAAATATCTGGAGATAATAGATTAGAAATACTGAATTAAAAGATAAGATGGATTCACCAAACATGTCCAGGAACCCAGTCTATTTTTTGCTTGCTAGTAATTTCAAATACATGTAGCAAGATACAAATCAATATCCTGTGGCTGCTTATCAGTATCTCTTACACTGCCAAAACACTTCCCTAGTTCTTGAAATAATTCTAGAAAAACAAAGCTTTTCTGCCTTAACAAAGCGTGACATTTAATCTACATGGAATGACTGTATTCCTAATGACACAGTGCTTTACTTTGTAAACAAGTTATTGTCTGTTATAGGCTGTTCCCTGAATGCAATTTAGAAGCAGAATGAACAACATACCAGATCTAAGTATTATATAAGAAGTTTGACATAGAAAAATACTAATTCCAGTCAACTTCTTTACCGCCTGTTCAGAATAAGGTGCCCCCATGCGTGTAGTCAGGTGTAGCTATATTAGAATCAACTACTCAGCTGTACTGATATGATCAGTTTCTCCATATATACAAAGATCTGTGAATAATATTAGATATTTAAAAGTATTACATATATGTGAGACAACTACAATGGATGATATTTCAACAAGGCCATGTGGGTATTATCTCCATTACACAATAAATAAAACATGAAATGCAAAACATGGTCTTGGTATCACAACATGACAAAAATACACTTCACTGAAACATGGAGATAGGAGTTCTCTTGGGCAGTAGAACTCACGGATGCAGCAGAGGAGGCATGACTGGTCTTTGAGGCAAGATGCCAGTTTTCTTTTGACATGCTCTACCACTTGAGCTCTAATTTGGCATTTCAGTGGTCTGAGAGGAAATTATTCCTCCCACGTTAAAGATTATTAGCCATTGCTGGCAAGGAGATGAGCTGGAATATGAGAGAAAATAAAAATGGAATATGACAGCTCTGTTGCCTGCCCAAACATTTTCACTATCTTTTTGCTTTTCTTTTGGTCCACAAGATACATCTCTCTTCACATCTCTACACCACATCAAAATTAAACAGTCTGTCTGGGAATTGATGCTTTTCAGCATTTATTCCCCACTTCTACATACCACAGATACAACACTGTAGACCTCTTTGCCCGTACTAAGCTTGAGCACCTCTTTTCTCAAGCTCTTTGTCAAGCCCTTCCATGCTAATCGTGAATGTGCTACAGACAAGACAGGCAAAACCACAGCCCTAAGAGTATTATTTGTTTACCTACCATGTTAAAAATAAAAAATAAGCCTCAAAGAAAAACAATTTGATATTTTTTTACCCAATGGCTGAACGGACTTCTATTTTCTGCCACTACCCTTATACTTCGGCTTTAGTGAGTCACGAGTTCAAGCCAAATAGAGGGGGGGGAAATCCAACCAGTCTGTTTGAAAGATGAACTGTACACGTTAAATCATTAGGAACCTACGTTTTTGCAGTAACATCCACGAACTGCCCTGGGCGGAAGTGAGCAGCATACAAAGGAGTACCTGCAAAAGAAAAGGAGAGATCACGTTCAACTAAGCGTTGAAATCCTCAAACCACTCCCCAGTCATTACCGTCCAGGGTAGATGGCAGTCACAGGAAAGAAAAACTTTGGGTTTATTCACATATTATTTGTTCTTCTCTATAAACCACACTGACTAAAATAGATGCTTTGTAGTTACTACTTAAGCACATTGCTCAGTTCCATCTCAGCTGCATCTTCAGCAAAGTTTCAAGCCTGTTTTCAGTCAATTAAAAAAAAAAAAATTAACTGCTTCATGTCCACACAAATTTCATGCCATTTTCAAGTCAGTATGAACACAAACTGAAATCATGCAAACATCTCCTAAAACTCAAGCACAAAAATCCTTATATTAATTAATGTTATCTTAAGATAGGGAATGACATATTAGAGAGCAGCGTAGCGGAAAGGGGCCTGGGGGTCCTGGTGGACAGCAGGATGACTATGAGCCAGCACTGTGCCCTTGTGGCCAAGAAGGCCGATGGCATCCTGGGGTGTATTAGAAGGGGGGTGGTTAGTAGGTCCAGAGAGGTTCTCCTTCCCCTCTACTCTGCCCTGGTGAGACCCCATCTGGAATATTGTGTCCAGTTCTGGGCCCCTCAGTTCAAGAAGGACAGGGAACTGCTGGAGAGAGTCCAGCACAGGGCAATAAAGATGATGAAGGGAGTGGAGCATCTCCCTTATGAGGAAAGGCTGAGGGAGCTGGGTCTCGTTAGCTTGGAGAAGAGGAGACTGAGGGGTGACCTTATTAATGTTTACAAATATATAAAGGGTGAGGGTCATGAGGATGGAGCCAGGCTCTTCTCAGTGACAACCAACGGTAGGACAAGGGGTAATGGGTTCAAACTGGAACACAGGAGGTTCCACTTTGAGAAGAAACTTCTTCTCAGTGAGGGTATCGGAACACTGGAACAGTTGCCCAGAGAGGTTGTGGAGTCTCCTACTCTGGAGACATTCAAAATTCGCCTGGACACATTCCTGTGTAACCTCATCTAGGTGTTCCTGCTCCGGCAGGGGGACTGGACTAGATGATCTTTTGAGGTCCTTTCCAATCCCTGACATTCTGTGATTCTGTGAAATAATCTATTCACACCTGAGGTACAATGCCTGTCAGCAGCAAGCAACTGATAGAAAGCCAAGTACATGAAGGATGTTATGTACAAAATACAGAAACTGCAAAATCAGTTTATTGAAAACCTGCCATTCTGCTTTATCTGAAGCTTTTAGTTCCATTTACTGGTCCAAACATCCATTTCATGCTAGGTTCGATTTTTATCAGTTACCGCACTGTCTTAATAAGGTCTTGTAAAAGCCTTCTCTAATGGCAAATAAAGATGTAATACATTAGAATTTACCACTCTACATAACTCTCAGGAAAATACCTGTAACTATCAAAAAGCAACCTAAATACATTGGCTAATAAAACTTCAAAACTTTCCATTAAATCTCCAAACTTCCACCACTGACTTTTAGTGAGAACATTTGTTATAACATGTTTTAATGCATTTTACTTTGCAAGGTGCCAGAAAAAACACCATACATGACAGCCATCAGTCCTGCTTGTGAATGCAGCAGGAAGAAATAAACCTCAGACTGCTATTTTAGGCTCCCAAGAAACATTATGACAAACTTCTTGGTGCCATCCTCATAATTGGAGAATTTCCAGTAAACACATTCGTATTTATTCCCAACAAGTGAGTCAAGGTTAGACACTTATATTTTTATATTAGCTAGCTTGGAATTGACTTATTTTCTAAGGAATGGAAACATACTAAGGAAAAAATCCTACTTCTCATCATCTTGAAAGTAAAGTCCATTTTCTAGATTTCCCTAGCAAAAAAGTTTGTGCTCAATGATAAAGAAATAAGAATTCAAAAATTTTCACATAGAACAAAAATGAAATGTACATCATAACTGGGTTTAGATCTACAAGAAGTGGCAGGCATCAAATGATTATGCATACAATATTCAGTAGCTCAAAAAGATCACCTGGTTTAATAATGGCATCATCTGTTACATTAAATGTTGTAACTTTCTGCTTTGGCGGGACTCCAGCTTCTTTAAAAATTTCCATTGCAGCCTCTGATTTCTGGAACAAAGAGCAGACATAAAAAAGAAGTGATCTTAAAATACCCAAGGATCAACCTCACACAGAAAGTGATTACAGATTGTCAACACCACTCAGAGAAACAGATATATTACCCTACACTTTTATCTTGAGAATAAGCATTTAAACTCTATATACAATTACTTTACAACTCCAGTGTCTGCATTTTATTTTCTGTCAACTAGTTACACTACAGCTACAACACATAAACAAGAGATACATGAAGATTTCTAAGATCAGAAATGGAAACTAATCACTTATAATGTACACAAAATATGACTTTTCATGACTTTTAAAGAGTTTTGTACTACTTTAAAAGCATTTTCTCTGTTTCAAAGCTTTTAATGACTTAGTTCCACATCATCATGAATATAATTTATTTAACTAACAAAACCATAGAAATAAAGCCTGGTCTTGCAGACACTCCTAGAAATGCTTAACTTCCCATAGAAAAGCATCTAGAGTCTCTGGACGAAAAAAGGAAAAACAAAGAACAAGTTTATGATTCATGTATTTTTAAGATGTATCAAGTACACTCAGTGATTAATTACTGCTGACTTACTAAAGAAGGGCTCTTCTTTTTAGAGGAGTCTGACAAAGTTAAAAATACTTAAAATTGTTCTCAGCTATTTTAAACAAGACAACTCAGAGAACTGCTGACCACTGAAATGATACCAAGCAATGGAAATAGCAATAGAGGAAAACTGTGGACATAGGAAAAAAAGAAATGCAGCTGATTTTTCTTCAAATGAATTCTCCTAGAAAGCAATTTAAGCATCTGACAATACTGTCACACTTGGATAGTCACATCTCTGAGGTTCACTTTTCAAAAGTTCTGTGCAGTTCTCTCTCAAAAATAACTCTGTGCATTTTAAAATAATGTGAATAACTTTATAATTGTTACGTAAGTTTATTTTGAAAATCTACATATTGCCCTTCCAATTTTAAAAAACTCTTTAAAAGTGCCACGAGACATTTTGTGAAAAATGAGGGAGAAAGGTGATAAAGCATCTCTGACAAAGACAAAACAGAAGTTAAATGTATGAATCTGTGCTTATTTGAGGAGGCAGGGTAGATACAAAGTCTTTGAGAATTAAAAGATTTTTTTTAGTGTTTTGCACTTCAAATACCCTTCAAAAAAGAGTCATCAACTAAATACAAAATCTCCCTTAAGACCACAAAAATTTGAGGAATAAATGGAGGACAACTGCATTAAACTGTAGTACCATACATAATAATTAAAAATAAAGAAATCCCCTTTCTATTAAATGCCTGCATATCAATCCTTTATTTCCACTGTTATATAAAAGTGGTGCCTCAGATGACAGCAAGGAGAGCTCTGGAAAGAACTACCACAGCAGAAGAAAAGCGAAGTCAAAGGGTAAAAATCACATCTCAAGAGTCCTACTATAGCCTTGCACTGTTCTACTTCAACAACAAGGTTTCTTCAAACAGTCAAGCCAGAGAGATATATTTCTACAAACAGAACACTGCAGCCTTTACAAAGCCTTCCTAAAAAGCAACACTGAAGAGAACACTGACTGAATTCACAAGATGTTCTTATTTTTAAAAGACCAACAGTATCTTCCAGTACTATAGGAAAATGATCGATATACCCTCACCTAAGGGAAGCGTACAAAAGCATTTTTGACAAAAAAAAAATGTTAGAACACTGGCAGAATTGTACTTTTGAGAATAATTTTGCATTAAAAATCATGACAAATCTGTTCTCTTGTAGTAGACTGACATACATCGAGCTAAAAAGGAAAAAAAAAAATCTTGCTAAAAACACAATACCCCTTATCATTTTTAAGCAATTGACACTCAAATACATGAAACACTTTGTTGGTAAAATTACTGAGAGAATCATTAGAGTGAATTCATTAAAAATCAGTAGCTGGGAGGAATCTGAGGAAGACAAATGTTTTTATGAGGAATTAACAGCAGATAAACTTCTTGTGCTAATACAATACAGTATCATTCTGCTTTCTCTTAATTCTCACATGCAGCCACTTCAAAGAGAAAAGAAACACATAAAAAGACTAAGAAACATGTTGTGTTTCTCTGAAAATAAGACCTACTCTGACAATGAGCCCTAGCATGATTTTTCAGGATCTTTGAGGATGCTCAAAATATAAGCCCTACTCCAAAAAATAAGCCCTACTCCAAAAAATAAGCCCTACTCCAAAAAATAAGCCCTACTCCAAAAAATAAGCCCTAGTTACAGTCCATGAAAAAGTCAATTTAAATAGTGTCCAGGCAGCTATACATGTAAAAAAGTAATAAGTTTTGGTGCAAAAATTAATATAAGACCCTGTCTTATTTTTGGGGAAACAGGGTAGTAGAGCAATGATTCGAACCTGCATCTAAATCACAGAAAGACATAATTTGTTAGTACCTTAACGAGTAAAATTGTTCAGAATCTCTGTGCCAGAATCTTAGAAATTATGTAGTTTATACAATGATGATAATAACAATGATGACAACAACAGTCCAGAGCTTGGTCTCAGGCCAGGTCCACACCACAGATTTGTCTATGGATATTTAATCTATTTCTTCATTAAAATAAGTCTAGGTTCAACCAAATTATGTTGAAGAGAATCATTAATATAAGCCAAACTACTAGAAAATTATTGAGTTGACTTTTTAGGTAGTTCTGCTTTCAAGAAATTTTCTTAGTTCACAAGAGCTGTTTAAATATAGATTTTCTGTATTCCTCCTTTCTTCCTGCACATTTTCAATCTGACAACACATCGAAATCATTGCTAACATCATCTTTATGAAGAGATCAACTTGAAAGTTATTATTAACATGATTCTTGTATGTCTTAAACCAAAGTAACAGGAAAGAAAAAACACAGGTGTAACTTCTCCAGGAAAAATGTCACACCTGGAAAGTGGAAATAGCCTGGAGTGAGAAGATATGATATCTGAAAAGTAGAAGCAGTGATGACAAAACATGGTATAAATCCACTGAATAAAATAAAGATACCTTAAAATAGAAGCCAGTTCAAAATCAGTAGAATATACTACAAAAGCCAACTAATTTATCAAATGAAAAAAACTCCTTCTTCCCTCACCTCCACTAAAGTAAAAACAAGTACACAGATTCATTTTGACGCTCTGGGACAACCTTCTGTTTGACAAAGGGAAATATATGTCCTCAAAAAACCACAATTGCCAACTCAGATTATCTGCTAAGTAATCACAAGTCCTAGGTTTTTTTACTTGCCTAAATCAAACAAATGAGTGCCAGGATACTGCACAAAGTGAAAAGTGATATTCTGTAGAAATAATGGATCACAGAAACTGCAATCCTCTGAAGGAAAGCTTTGTTTCTGCCTTGATCTATAATTCAATTTTCCTTCTCGGGAATGACAGCTCTGTTAGACAACCTTCGCCACTGAAGGTGGCTGAGAATTCCACATCAAGCATTTGCAGTGTCTAAACAAGTGAGTGGCTTTGATATCACTGTTGATGAGTTATAATCACAAAGCTATCTTCCTGAAAATTTAAGTCTTAAACTTACTCATCAATAAAACTGTATGCAAATTAAACAATCTCAACAGACCTGTGGAAAATTTACAACTAAAGCTAATAAAATGGTATGAGACACTGCACATCAAAGCAAGTTCCTAAGCCCACAGCCCTGATAGAGAATAAAAATGCAAAACTTTCTAAAAGTTGTTCTTGCAGTTCTCTTAACCAAGAATCAACACCAGCATTAAGGAGATAAGTAAGGGTGGATGCGATAAAAGATCAATTTGAAAGCATGCATACCTGCCAATTAGTCTTTTAGAGACATCTACCTATGCTACTTTTGTACTGTAATCACAACACAAACAACTATTAAAAAAAAACACCAACCAAAGTGGTTTACTTACAAAAAAAGGAGATCCATTTTTGCCTCCAACAAGTAGTTTAGATGTTTTTCCACCTGATTCTTCCTTTGAAATGTATCTTAAAACATGGCAATCTTGCACCTTAAGAAAAATAGTGTTTATTTGAGTATAAGCAGATGTGTACACTTTGAGACCCTTGTAAGAAATTATCAAAACAAGTGAAACAAAGTCAGTCTCTGTTTTCCTTTTTATCTATATAACAGAAGATACTGCCTACAAGTAGGGGAGTGTGTTACCTGTTTACCACAGGCTTTTTTTTCCAATCAATTAAAGGTTTATATCAAGAAAAAGTTATTAGTAGAGTGCAAATTATATTTTCATAAATGCTCTAGAAATCAAATAAACTTTTATAGTCATCTTTTGCCTGCAATGTCTGCAAAATCTCTACTGTATGCAGCAGCAAAGCATACAGTACGAGCCCACATTTTAGACTCCTGTTCCTTTGCCCTGTAAACCTCACGCCCTTGACAGGACTGGTCTATCACACAGCAGCAACAAGTCAGCGAACAGCTTTGTCACAGTAGTGGCTGCCAGAGAATACAAAGCAGCAGCTTCAGGGCTACCAAGGCTCAGCAACCAGGCTGAAACAAGTGCCTGCAGGTGACAAGAAAAGAAAAAAAATCAAGTGGGGTAGCGAACCTGAACTTTCTATTGTCCTCCCATCTTTCCTCACGTAGGTAATATCACACATGGTTCTGCAGCACTTGAATACCTGTGGCAAAAGGCACACCACTCCTAGAAAGTTTTGGATACAAATGGAGAACAGGCATGGTGTATTACGCAGGACTGAAAGAAATCTTTCCTTTCACTACGGGATTTCCTACTCTGTACAAGTTTCATTTTTGCCTAAATCTTCTGGTTAACATTCTGAATACAGTATAGAAGATTACATTTGTTATGATTTATTTCACCTTAAGGAGTGTCACAGCGTGTTTTTTTCCTGACTTGGTCCATATTGGCATCATTCCCAGTTTTACTGCAACAACACCAACTCTGATGGAATCTGTAAATCAAAACAGAGTACAGATGCAACTCCACATTTAATATTTGAAATCTTATAACCTGCAAAGTCCCATGAACTTGGTCATGATCTGTCCTAAGCAGTTGAAGTAGTCGATAAAACATCACTGACTACCTGGGGGTAGGCTGGGAATAACCTGCCCACTTTTTAATTCCAGTAGCAAAGTTCTGTTTGTTCCAGCTGTGTTTGATAGAACATGCAACATGTTCCCCATTAAGTTCAGAACAACCAATGCTTCAGACCCTTTTTTTTTTTTTTAGAAAATACAACTCACATGCAGTTAGTTTCACTAGAGTCAAACTAACTATTTAAAAGTTTACTGTAGTAGGTTCCTCCCCCCAACCTCTGCATATTTTTGTCACTGCAACTGTACAGCAAAGGCAACCTGTCATGTCTGGCTTCTGACAGTTCATGCCATGAAAAACAGCTCACTTAAGATGAACAATAAATGCTTTAAAGTTAAAAAAATGCTCCTTGTTTCAGTTTCCACTGTCATATCCAAGGATCTTGTCATGGATTTGAAGATTCTGCTGTTTGCTGTCAAACTAGGTGACACTTCTGAAGATTCAAAACCTTTGTGCTGTGTTTTACTCTGTACAGCTTTGGACATAAGGAAAAGGTTTTTCACTGGGAGGGTGGTTGGTCACTGGAGCAGGCTCCTCAGGGAAGTGGTCACACCACCAAGACTGTCAGAGTTCAAGCAGCATCTGGACAACACTCTTAGTCATATGGCTTAGTTTTAGGTAGTTCTGTGAGGAGCAGGGAGTCAGACTGAAGGATCCTCATGAGTCACTTCCAACCTGAGACAATTCTACGATTCTATGAATAACTGAATAGAACTGGATGTACTATATGCTACAGCTTTTCTTCAGAGCCCAGCAATATTTACAAGAACGTTTTCAAGTTCATATACTTTATATTCTTGGGAGTCTTTTTTTGTTAATTCTTAGTTTATTATCTTGTCATTGTACAACAGTGGGACTGGTCAAGTGTTAATTTGGACTAAAAGTTTTTACAAGGCTCTTAGCATGTAATACTTAAAATGCTTTTTAGAGAGCTAGTGTATTACATTTACTTATTTACTAGGAGATGTGTTGGATGACTGAGGTAAAAGCAATAAGGAGAATCCTTTACCAGACACAATCCTGATGTTACTGTGTGCTGGTTTTGGTTGGGGTAGGGTTAATTTTCTTCATAGTACTTGGTATGGTGTGATGTTTTGGATTTGTGCTGGACACAGTGTCAATAACACAGGTATGTTTTAGCTACTGCTGAGCAGAGCTTACACAGTCAAGGCCTTTTCTGCTCCTCACACCACCCCATCAGCAAGAAGGCGGGGAGTGCATAAGGGGTTGGGAGGGGAAACAGCTGGGATAGCTGACCCCAGTTGACCAAAGGGATGTTCCAGATCATATGACATCATGCTCCGTGTATACAGCTGGGAGAAGAAGAAGGAAGCGGGGGGACATTCAGAGTAATGGTTACCTGGGGAGACAAATGCCACCATGTGTGATGGAGCCTGACTTTCCTGGAGATGGCTGAACGCCTTGTTTTGCTTTGTTTGTGTGAGCAGCTTTTGCTTTACCTATTAAACTGTCCTTATCGAAGCCCATGACTTTTCTCACTTTTACCCTTCCAATTGTCTCCCCCATCCCATCAGGGGCGAGTGAGCAACCACAATGTGCTGCATGCAAAAACAGAACAAGAATAATTTCAGCATGAGTTTGGTGTTTCAGAAGAGATACTTTCTCACCTGGTTTCCACTCGTTCAGCGGCCATGGTTCATCTTTCAGAGGGCACAGCTTGCTGGCTGTCTGAGCTTTATATTCCTCTGCAGTTATCTTCTTGAGGAACTCGACATTCTCTTCAGAAAGATGCTCGTGCCACCATGTTGCACTGTTAACATGCCTGACTACAAAGCCCAGCTGCCCCCTTTCCAGTGATGGAAAAAAGTTTTAAGTGTCTTATCAGTTCAAATAATGTCACATAACACATATGTTCATAATGTAATATATACTACATAACTATAGCAGTGCATATTACAGTAACGAAGATTGAAATTATACTAGCAAGCTATTGAGCCACCATCACACAAACTGGCCACACCTGACCAACACCACTTAATTGTTTGTTATGCTCTCATCTAACTTTTAAAGTATTCTCAAGTACATCAAACTGGGGGAAGTAACAGTAAGACAACCAGCCATTCCTTCTGTGAGAAAAAAGCTATATCCATGAACGAAGAAACAGCACTGGGTGTTGCTTAACTTTAGCAAGGCTTTCAACAGAGTCTCCTGCAGCATCCTTCTATCCAAACTAGGATGTTATGGCATGGATGGGTGGGGTATCAGATGGGCAAAAACCTGGGTGGATCATCAGGATGAAAGAGTCACAGTTAACGGTTTTCACTCTACTAGAACGCCCATTACAAGTAGAGTTCCTCAAGAGTCTATTTGGGGACTTGTTCTGTTTAGCATCTTTTTCAGTGACTTGTAAGAGAGGACAAGTGCATCCTTCTTAAGTTTGCAAATAAAACTGAACTGAAGGGAGCAGTTAACAATAGTCAAGGGCATCGCTCTGCCATAAGAAGGACAGGCCAACAAGGAACCTGATGAAATTCATAAAGAAGAAATGTAAAGTCCCACACTTGGGATGGAATAATCTCTTGCAGGCTGTGACTTCAGCAGAGGTGGTCCCCAGATAGGCAAAGGACTTGGGAGGCAAAAAGGTAAAAAAAGAGCTAGCAGGCTCCCGGCAGCAGTGAAGACTAACAGCAGCTTGGGCTGTATCAACAGCAGCACAGTCAGGAAAACAAGGGAAGCAGTTATCATCCCCTCTTCAGCACTCTGAATAGACCATATCTGCAACACTAAATCCAGTTTCGGGTCCCCAGCACAACAGGGATGTTTATAAACAAGTGAGTCCAGCAGTGGTGCACAGACATGGGCAGGGACTGGAAGACTTGCCCTGTGAGAGGCTTGAGGTAACTGAGCTTGTTTAGTCTGGAGAAGAAGTGGCTTAGGGGGTCCTGAGAGCAGCTCTGCAATACCTATGAGAATGTTACAGAGAAGACAGAGCCAGTCCATGTTTACTGAGGTGAATGGCAGGAGAATGACGGAATCAGTATGAACTGAAAAAAGGGGTTCTGATTTGTCGTAAAGAAAAAAAAAAAAGTTCAGCGTGAGAACAGTCAAACACTGGAACAGGGGCCCAGAAAGACTGTGCGGCCTCCGTCCGTGGAGGCTCTCAATGCCAAACCAAACCCTGAACAACCTGGTCTGACCCCAGAGCTGGTCACACTGTGTGCAAGAGACTGGAACAGAAACCTCCCCAGCTGCCTTCCAGCCCAAACAACTCTCTGATTTTACATTCACCGCTCAACAGCTACAGTAGTTTAACCACACTGCTTTAATTTTTGTGAGTGCTACAAAACCCCTGAATGCCTCTTAATCCTCTGCAAGTACAATGGAGCTGAGTACTGAACAGTGCAGTTGGAGGATGCTAATGGCCAGTTATAAGGGCGGCCCACGGGGACTCAAAACACAGCAGGTCACCTCACTCACTATGAAACAAAGATATTTTAGGTGCAAATACGCACACCTTGCCCTAACTCCCGCGCAGACTGGGGCTGTATCTGACGATTGAGCGCCCCAGCACTAACCCGGGGCACCCCCGCCTTTGCAAGGGCGAACAGGCTGCACCCAGAGACCTCTCGAACGGCTGAGGCCAGAGATGCCGCCTAGGGGAAGGGGCGGCCGAGGCGCCCGTCACTCCGGGGCTGCAACATGGGCCAGGCCCTCTCTGCCCCCGGCTCTGCCCCGCACCCCTCCCGCCCCCCGAAGCAGCCCCGTTCCCTCCCAGCCTTTCCGCTACCTGCTGCCAGAAGCCGCGGCCCAGAGCGGCCTCCCCGGTGCTGCCGCCCACAGCCGCCCCCCAAGCCGGCCCAGCAGGCCCCAGCCCGCCATTGCCGCCACCCTTGGCGGAGCCGCCGCCGGCTTCCGGCGCCACCGCCCGCTCCGCTGCTAAAAACCTTCCGTGCTGCCCCGGAAAGAAGGTTCCGGCCCGCGCTCCCAGCGCCGGAGGGAGGAGATTGTCTCTAAAGTTAAACTCCCGAACACACCTTAAGACGCGGTCGTGCGTGCTAAATTAATGTATACTGTGATTAAGTTATAAAAGACGTACACATCGTTAACCAATTGACGTGCTAAATGCTTTCTGACCACCTGCAAAACGAGGGGATGTTTTTCAAGGTTTAGCTCCTTCTGCATGACGAGGAGACAGGAGATTGAGTGATACATTGTTTAGAAGCAGAGTGCTTAGTTTAACTAATAATTAATACACGTCTTGTGAGTAAGAAACTAAACAATTATAACTAACATAATCAATTATTTCTTAGTATAGATGTATGTCAAAATTTTCAAAAACTGTAATGCATATGTAATAATCATGTGAACATAAGCAATGCAAGAGCATCCAGTCTTTGGGGCGCTTATGGAGGATGATCCCCAGTGTTCCCCAGCACTGACAAAATAAAGAATGCCGCTTAACAGCCTAATTGACTCTGCTGTTATTTCTTCATTTCAGCGCGCCAGACTTGCCTCTGGTTGCCCAAAGCGGCCCAGGAGGACGGGTCACCCTGCCTGTGGTTTAACCTGGCCCCCGCTGGCTGTGTGCTGGTTTTGGCTGGGTAGACCACAGGGGGAAGGCCTCGGGCAAGGGGGTGGTTTGGGCATGTGAAAAATGCAGTTGTGATTCGTGCTAAGATGTTTAATGTTTACAGTTATAACCAAATGAGGCACGGACTCTGAACTTAGAAAAGGGAAAGGTGGTTAAGTTCTATGTAAAAAGTTATGAAACTTGTTTAGGAAGTTATATTGATAGAGGGAACTAACATTTTAAGGGTTAAGCAACTATATAATAAGGGCCTACTAACAAGCTAACATTTTAAACCACATAATTAATATCTAGTTTAGAGCTGTATGTAACTAATTGTGCTAAAAAAAGCAGGACTTCATTAAATGCTGAGATAAGAAGTTTTACAGCACCAGCTGCAACCTTGAGGAGACAAGATAGCCAAGATTTACAGCAAAAAGGGGGCGCCAGTCTGGTTTCAGTCGGTTTGGTAGCTTGGGTTCCAGCCAGTGCCTCCTAATGAGCCAAAGGTAAAAAGTCCACTGTGGCGAAGCTGAAGGAGCCTTCATCCAAAGACCCCTGAAGACCCTTCCTCAAATTCGCCAAGTGACATTGCACAGGTGCAACAGGGGAGAGTCAAGGAGGGGAATATGTAAATGGTTATCTGAGACTCATTTTAATAAAAAGCGGGAAAGATCATGAATATGTATAGGCGTTTCTGGGGTCATTATGAATATGTAATACTGTACTGTATTTAAGCACACTTCTTATTGTTAAAAGTGTGCGTGTTGGGCGGAGTGAATCCCCCGCGCACCCAGCGCTGTTTTGCTTATGCTCTAATGAACACATATTTAAAGAATACAATTAAGGAATTGGATTAAACGTTGTTTATCCATAGAAAAAGCGTAAGTTATTTATTTCAGGCAGAAGTGTCTCTGCGTTATCAGACCAGCGGTGGGCACTGGCCTGAAATGCTTCAGGTGCTCCTTGCCAGTGATGGGGGCCGTGTAAAGGTGGCAGGGCAACATTGCTGAGAAGTGAATTTCATATTGTAGCCAGTGAAGTTACTGGTAAAATTAAAGTAGCCAGGGAGAAGATTTCAGGGCAGCCTGGCACAGGGCTGGTACCTCTGACTCTCTCGCTTCAGTGAGATCTGGCTTTTGTCAGTATTCAGAATTAATGAACACACTAGGCAGGATAGTGAGTGCATATGAACTGAAGATTCCCTTTTAGTTTCAACAGAATTTTTTTTTAAAGGCTGTTCAGCGTGGCCAGCTGAAGTCTCATGGCTTCTTCCCTTTGCCCCGCTGCTCCATTTTCTTCCCCACTGTGTGTGGTTGTTGTACTCGAGGCTTCTGGCCAGATAACAACATCTGAAAAAGGCTGTAGGAACCTCAAAGTGGGCACAATTTTGGTGGTCACACCCAAAACTGTGATCCAGAAAACTACCAGCAGCTTTCACACGTGCTCCTTGTCCTCATGTTTACTTCTTGTCTTTTAAAGAAGTAAAACCACAATGTGTTCAGAAATGTGTCTCTCAAAATCACAGTGCAACTGATATTCCTTGTCTGAAGCTGGTTAGTCATCTCTGCTCTTATAGTGACTGCTGCATCTTCTTGTTCTTTCCCTGGCATCAGGAACAGCAACACCACAGGGGTGTTGCTAGATTTCATGTAGACATGTTTTCAAGTGGGGTCCATCAGTAGCTTATACTCCTGCTCTCACAGGGACTTCCACACCAGGAGGCAGAAAGGATCTAAAAATGTTAAAAGTCATACCTCCCAGTTTCTAAGTACTGTGACAAACCTACAATGATGCTTACCCTACCAAAGTCACCAGGAAACAACAAAATGATATTTATCCCCATTTTGAAGAAGTGGAACCAAGGTACACAGCAAGATTAAGTGACTTGCCAAATCATGATGGATGTTCCCAGCTAGAGAAAAGGGCTCTCTTGATGTTAGCTACCTTTGTTGCTGCAAGATGCTGCTTTTCTCATCTAGCATGCTGCACAGCTGAGGTGATGAAGGATTTCATAAACCAATAACTTGGAAGTAATAGTTGGGGGTGCACACATTTTGGGGAGAAAAGTTTCAATGCTGTACTTCTTTTCTCCTTTTTAACACGATGATGCACTATCAAACCATGATTTTGGTGCATGCAGCTTTTAAGGATGCTGAAGAGGCATGAATTCTTGTCAAATTGGGGGGGAACATGTGTAGTGAGATGGCTGCAATTCTGAATGCAATCAGATTGCAAACTGCCTGCTCTAATCAGTGGGACAAGAACTCAAGTGCCTCCTGAACACAGCAGTAAAGGGCTTTCTGCACAGCAAGAGAAATGACTAGCACTTTTTTAGTGAGAAGGAAGAGAAAGACACAGTGCCCATTACAAAATAACCTTCCCTGCCAGGCTGCTGCCTTGAGTAGTCCTCAGAATTGCAGGAATGAGGAAACAGAAACACCGCTTTTGAACTGGCAGCCTTCACAAGAGAGAAGTCTCCTAGATTTCACCTGATCAGTTTGGAGGATCTCCCCAGCTATGCGATGAATCACACAGAATCATGGAATCACAGAATGTTTGGGATTGGAAGGGATCCTAAAAGATCATCCAGCCTAATCCCCCCGTTGGAGCAGGAACACCTAGATGAGGCTACACAGGAATGCGTCCAGGCGTGTTTTGAATGTCTCCAGAGTATGAGACTCCACAACCTCCCTGGGCACCCTGTTCCAGTGCTCTGTTACCCTTATTGAAAAGAAGTTTTTTCTCAAATTTATGTGGAACCTCTTGTGTTCCAGTTTGAACCCATTACCCCTTGTCTTATCATTGGTTGTCACCGAGGAGAGCCTGGCACCATCCTTGTGACACTCACCCTCTACATATTTATAAACATTAATAAGGTCACCCCCTCAGTCTCCTCCAAGCTAAAGAGACCCAGCTCCCTCAGCCTTTCCTCATAAGGAAGAAGCTCCACTCCCTTAATCACCTTTGTTGCCCTACGCTGGACTTTCTCCAGCAGTTCCCTGTCCTTCTGGAACTGAGGGGCCCAGAACTGGACACAATATTCCAGGTGTGGTCTCACCAGGGCAGAGTAGAGGGGAAGGAGAACCTCTCTCGACCTACTAACCACCCCCCTTCTAATCCACCCCAGGATGCCATTGGCCTTCCTGGCCACAAGGGCACAGTGCTGGCTCATGGTCATCCTGCTGTCCACCAGGACACCTGGGTCCCTTTCCCCTACGCTGCTCTCCAACAGGTTGTTCCCCAACTTATACTGGAACCTGGGGTTGCTCCTACCCAGATGCAAGACTCTACACTTGCCCTTGTTATATTTCATTAAATTTTTCCCGCCCAACTCTCCAGTCTGTCCAGGTCTCGCTGGATGGCAGCACAGCCTTCTGGTGTGTCAGCCACTCCTCCCAGCTTGGTGTCATCAGCAAACTTGCTGATAGTACACTCTATATCTATGAGATTGCAAAAACAAGAAAGAGGGGCTGCGAGTGCCGCCAGCTGATGGTATGCAGTGAATGTTGCAAAGAAATGTGCAGCTGGGCTGATTATCACTCATCTAGCTCCCTAATTGCTCAAATTGCCTCCAGTAAAGTACAATTCCTCAGCAAAGGGCTGCAGGTACGAGTAAGACCTATGAATAAAGGAGGATGGATGGTGCTATAAACTGTATTTTCCTTGTGGCAAAATGCCACTTCCTGTAAATAAAGGGGGAAAACAACCTGAGAAGTGTAAACTTATCCTAGGAGTCCTCCAGCTCATCCTTCTCATTCCAAAAACTGTGAATGTAAATGTACTGATGCTTTCTGCCTGAAATGTCCATGCTACATCGGACTGAAGGGAGTTTGTCTAGTACCTCTTTCATTCTGGATATAGCTTTAGATTTACATAGCAGGTGTGACTGCAAGACCCACAACCCCAAGTGAGAAAGGTCAATCCGAATAGCCAGTTGGGTTCTTTCTGGGAGTCAGCCCTGTCCCATTTGTGCAGCTGGAGAGCCAAGCTGAAGGACACAGCTCAGTTTAAGTCGTCATCGAAGATCAGACCGCAATACAGTAATGAAGCTCACTAAACTCACAGTATTTGGTGTGTGGATAAACCCAGGGAATGCAGCCAAGTGTTGCAGAGCTGCAGGGCTCTGTCATGCAAATGTGCCCAGAGCAGGGGCTTTCCACCTGTGTGTTTTGGAATACCAGCTCTGCAACGTGCAGCAGGCTTTGGCTTGGACCACTGTTCTTCATCACACCCAGCAGCTCTCTAACGGATCAAACCGTAAACCTTTTAGCTGTCATCAGTTATGTACCTTTGATATTTGGAGACTAAAAGAAAAGACATATTTTAAAGTGATACTATTATTATAGTTATAATTCTGTCTTCATAACTGCAGACTCTTTCATCAAATGCCATAGAACACAATATTGCTTATTCTAGTAAGAACTTTACACAGCTAGATTCACTGTAGGGTAATGAGCAATTAGCAGTGTATTAGTGTTTTTTTAGTTACTACTGTAGACTTAGTTTCCCCTACACAAGTAACAGTGTAACTCAGGTCAGTATCTGGCTCAAGAATTATGGATATTCATGTATTTTGGGCTAATAGGGATCATGAATATCTTGGAGTGTTCTGGGACTTTTGGGTTTTGAATTGGATTTGAGAGACAGTAAAAAGGAAGGCAGGATTGCAGTATGCAGTGATGATATTTTAGATCATCAATTACCTCAAAAGTACAAGATATAAATTATTTTAAAGGAGTTTTCAGAATTTAAAATGATCCATCAAAAGGCCATAGAAGTATAAATTTGCATTAAAAAAAATCTAAAAGAAAGAAATTGATGGCAGTTCTGCCTAAAGGCAGAATAGCCTCTCGAAAACCCTAAGTAGATAAAACAGGATAAAAAATGCCATTTCAGAGATATATTCATATATGTAATGATATTACCCTGCACAAAGCTCATAACTTGGAGCAATGAAAATAACATTAAAGGCTTCATTAGAAAGCCTTTACCATATGGCTAGTTTTGTCTTCTGTGCATTCTCCTACACCAGCTCACCACACTGTTATGTGTTTGTTTTACGTGCTGCGATTGAAGGAGATTTCCAATTGATTTTTCAATATCATGGAGGTATCTTTTCAAATACCTTGATGGCTGCTAGAGAATTGCTGATCTGTATTACCGCTGGTAGTGATTTGTTTCATAAGTAGACAACATTTATAATCTGGATTGTGTGAAGTAAACAGAAAGATCTGCAGCAACTGTGATTTTCCTGAGACACTTATCCAGACCACCTACCTACCTGAAAATGACCGATGATTCATATAGCTCAGTATAAAATAACCATTTAACAACCACCTGTTGATCTCTGCATTTTATGTGATGCTACATTATAGAAGCACCTTGTAACACCTCTGCTAGTGCAGAGCTGTAACTGTCCAATTCTGTGTAAGCATAAACACTTCAAAAACCTGTTTAGCCAAAGACGTGCCAGAAGAACCATTTATCTGATTCCTAATTTTTCTTGCTGAAAACTTTCTTTTACTTTCCTTCATTCTGGCAAATAAGAACAAAAAGGCATAACCCCCTCCTCAGATGTACATTACATCCCCAAATCCATGCCCCAGATTGAAGTAATACTCATTACGTGGCAAGAGCACCATCATGCTTCTGAGGATCTCAAATCACTTTTCAAATATTAAAATTCCCCAGTAACATTATGAGATATTTATTAATACATAGCAGTGACCTTCATTTTACAGATGAGGAATGTGAGGTACAGAAAAGTTAAAACTACTTTCCCAAGGTTACAAAACAAGATACTGGAGGAGAAAAAGGACATGGTTTTTCAGTCATGTGCTTTAAGAGCTAGAAAATCTTTCTTCTGAGAATAGGGAAGGGAAGAAAAAAAGGGGGGAATAGGAATAAGAAACTAGAGATGTTGTAGATAAGAATTAAGACATGTTGGCAGAGTGGGGTATGAGATATAAGGGAAAATCACGGTAGCTTCCAGAGGAAATATATCCACAGCCTGCTGGGCTAAGCTCTAAAATGAACAGTCAGCCATTAGACAGAAATGTGGATTTGAGATCTATCAGTCGGGATATCTTCAGACAATTTATATCCATAAGCAAGTAATACTGGCTGCTGTTCAATATCCGATCAGCTGAAGGAATCTCTGCTAGCAAGTGTGAACGATTGTGCTGCAGGATATAGATGGAGCAGAACTGAATGTGCAGGGGAGACAGCCCCATGCATCTTGGCTGCCCCGTTGCCTTCATTTTATGGTAGAAAATCATCAATCAAAGCTGGTCCCATGGAAGTTACTTCTAAAGGAGAATCAGGGAGCTAGAGTTCTACATTACCTGCAAACTCATTTTGAAATAGATATTTCTAAAACCAAAATCCCTTGCTCACAGGTGAGATTTTCCAAAATATTCAGCACTGGCCCAAAACAGCTTCTTCTGGAACTAACAACAAGAATGGTTTCAATTCATTGGGAGCACAACTCGTCCAAAGCTATGCCCTTTGGACAATCTCACACAAATAATTTTGGGTCGAATTTTACCTTCAAAGTCTAACAAGTCACAGCTTTCACTATTGTCTTTTAGCAAATGGAGAAGCCAAAATTCAAACACTAAGAACAACAGTGATCTAATTTATTCTTTTATATACATAAATATTTCAAGGGAAGGGTCAGTCCACTGCCCATCTGTTCTTGTGTGTCCTCTTTAAAAAAAGGTGGTTTGAATATTGTTTAGGTACAAACTCAGTTTTTTTTTAGCACACACAAGTGATCTGTGTGTGCGTGAAATTACAAATCACTGGTTGTCACAAAATCAGGCCATGTAAAATTTGGATATGGTGTGTGAGATATTAAAAAATACAAATGAAACAAAATGAGAATTCCCAAATATAAGAGATTATAGATTTGGGTAGCCAAAATACCACCTGTTCGAACAGCAGCCAGATCGTTTGGATTAAGTGGGCATATTTTAAAGACATGCAATCCTGATGCATCATGCCCTGCAAACCAGATCTGTTCACAGCTACAGTCCGAGCCCTTCATAACAGCTGGATGTGTCAGGCTTTTGAAAAATTGCTACTCAGGCCACAGACTGAGTGGGCATGTTCGCATGCCCATGTCATAAGGCGCTAATGTTAGAAGTGCCCATGCTTCAGGCCAGGTATCTCTTGAAACACTTTATTCCCCTTTTCTTAGAATATGGAAGTTGAAAGCAGGCAGGCTTGTGGCAGAGAGAGAAATAAAGACAACAACTGCAAAACTGTGTTGTTTTTATTTTAAACATGCAAAATACAGTTCATGCATCTGCCATTTTGAAAAATCTCTCAGTTCATAGCAGATTCAACCAAAGACATTTTGGCTATCCACCCTCAATAAATATTTCAAAATGCTTTACAGTGTAAAGATAAGAAATTTAGCAAAATTTCAACAAACCTGTATAAAAAACAGATACAGATAACTTCTTATTTCAAGGCGACATGCTGTAATGTAAAGAGTTCACTTTTTTTTTTTCTGGATTTTTTTCTCATAAAAAGTTTTCAACAATACAACCGCTTAACAGATTTAAGCCTTCAGGCTACACATGCAAAAAAAAAAGGTTATTGTAGTTAAAAATCACCAAAACGTGCTATTTTTTGTTTCATTTTTAAGTACAGTAGTTGTAGACAGTAGCATTTTTCTTTTTTTTAATTTTGTAAAAGAGTGCAGGCGGGTTCATGGAGCTAGTGTCCTGGAAGACTCGTACTCTGACATACATTTTGGTTTTATCCCTTTGCCATTGTAATAGTCCACGACTTGGTTTGGAACTTCAGCCAAAACGCTTTTTGCTAGAGCAGCTGGGGATGCCTGCAGGAAATGGTAGAAAACACAAGGGTTAACCTGTCTCTCTGCTAAAAGTGCTATGGGTTTTAGAGGTATTGGTACCATGAGGTCAAGGTGGGAATTAAGGTACAGAAATGGAAGGCAAAAAAAGATTCAAAGTGACTGGCACTAGTTCTAGAAACTCATTTGATGAGGGAGTTTGGGCAGGCAGCTGTAGCTGCCTGACAGTACACTAAAGCCAAAAGTGGTCTGCATGTTTTTCAGGTCTGTTTGGGATATTTTAACTTCCCCGCACACTGGGAGAGCAGAATACCAAAATAAAAAGGGCTGCAAAGAATTCATTCATCAGTACTCAGTGAGGAACCCTGCAGAGCTTCGAGTTGAACATGAATGGACATCACTGTAAAAGAGAAGCCTTCATCACCATTCTGCATTTCAGGAGCTTGCATGGTATTCTAAGGGCAGGGGAAGATTTTAATTCAATAAAAAATATTTTGTTTTCATTGGAATTAAACCATGGTCATGCGAAAGCTTCAGTCCTAGGCTTTGTGGAAGCTTTAAAGCTCATCCTGCAATGTATAAATGGTGGGTGTTAATCAGACTTAAGAACTGATGAGCCTGAAATGTAGATGGATAGAGAGATGGCCACTGGCCCTCTCCCCAGGTGAGGAGGAGGGCTGCCCCTACGTGCTGTGAGACACCGTGCCCTCTACCCATAGCACACCCTTGCTGCTTCATTTTAAGCAGTGTATGTTAACCTGTGTATGTTTTGTGGGCAACTGTCACCTGCATGTGCTGCAGGGATTTTCCTCAGCCCCTGAATTTGGCAGTGAGGAAACCCAATTCCTGTTTCTCCCAAGCACCCCAATAGCAGCCTCTTGCCCCATTTTTTGGATTTCCTTGTTTCTAAGTATTTGGGTAGAGCTGATTCCAAGCCCCTTGGAGCCAGGCTGCCCAACCATCTGCCCTCTGAGCCCACCACAAAAATAAAGTAAAAATGCAAATGCTTAAATGTCAGGTTGAGAAGCTTAAACTTGTGTTTATCTCCAGATACAGATACACGCGGATCATGCACTGCAGCTCAGAAGATGCACGGGTACTCAACCAGTGACTGGGTCACATTTCTTCTGCACATCAAGTACTTTTTCCCACATTAATGAACAGTTCCCTCCTCATTGTCTGTTATATTGTCAGTGAGGTTTCACAACTACCATGTCAGAAAGTAGTTGTATTGGCTGTTTATTGGTGTACTGTATTTCATGGGGTGGGGTCCTTATACTTCGAGAGTCTTAAAAATAGGCTTACATAGGATGTAAATAAATGGTAAATGGTAAATAAGTGATAAATGGTTCTATGATTCTGTAAACTATTCATAGGCAAGCTAATCTAGGGTTGCAGAAAACCTCTGGGCTATTATAAATTCCAGTATCAAATGTTACAATACTACAAAGACAATACTAGGAAAACCAGAAACAAAACTATTTATTGTATTTTTGTATTTTGAGTCATGTATGTGATTAGTAATGAATAAAATGAACTGCTATTTCTCTACTGTGACATTTATACCAAAATATTTGTGCAGGCAAAAAAGCCTGGAACATTTCTGCATGAACAAACTGGCAAAGCAGAGCCCATACTTCGACAGCACAGCAACTGTTCTCAGGTGTTTCACAGTAACAGAACCCATTTCTTTTAATCCCTCAAAGTGAAATGCATAATTTTCCACAGTTGCCCCATTCTTGCCTAAGCCCGTTTTCACTGAAATCAGCAGAAAATACCTCTTGGAGTCAGACAAATGGCCAATTTCTGCATTGCTATTGAGAATTACTGTTTTTTTAATCTCTTTCCCAGTGTACCAAAGCTACATGTACCTTAGACTGCCTCTGTGTCATCTTACCAAAAATATAAACCTACATAAAGGGTAAAAACAGGATGTGGGGAAAGACTCCTGAGGCCATGGCTGCACACACAAGCCACAGCAATCAGGAAACTTCACTCTGCCCTATCTTTAAAAATGCTAGGCAGGAGCACCTGCCACCAGCTTCTGTGGATCACGTGTAGTCCACAAGTCTGAACACCGGGCCAACGCTCATCTCTCTGCATCATCCTCCCGTCACCACTTCTCTTTTCTGATGCCACATCCATTCTTCCCAAATGCTGGGTCAGCCCTTCAGAACAGACTCTGTCAGGGCCAGATGCGCGGCTGAATCACCACCACTTGAGGAGTCAACGGAGCTACGTGTTCCTTGTCCAGCATGCATGTGAAGTAAAAAGCGTTTCAGTGAGGTTTGAGCTAACGCATTTACTGTGCCAACAGGCTCACAGGCTACATGTTGCTCCACACAGTTGTCCTGGGGTAGCTGTCTTCAATCTGAACATAGACAAGTGTTGCTTTTTAGAGTTTCATCGTACTGGTGATGTCTGTTGGTCCTGGGGCTCTTTCTAGCAGGGAGCATCCCAAAAACACGGTTAGGGGTGATTTCCTGCATGACGATTCAGGCTATTTGTACCTTATGTACTTTTGTGGTGGTAAAGCACTCTAACTTCTAGACCAGCTGGTGCAGAAGTCAACTTGCAGCTCTTCAAGGAGTTAGTCAACAGGAACCTCTGAGAAACTGCCCTAAGGGACAAGGGGGCAGAACAGAGCCGGCAGATCTTTAAGGATGCTTTCCATTGAGCACAAGAGCTCTCCATCCCCAGGTGTAAGAAATCGGATAAGGAGGGCAAGAGGCTGACACGAGTTGAGTTGAGACCTGCTGGTCAAACTAAAGGGCAAGAAGGAAATGCACAGGCAGTGGAAGCAGGGAAAGGTATCCTGGGAACAGTATTGGAACACTGCCTGGTTGTGCAGAGATGGCCTCAGGAAGGCCAAGGTGCAGCTGGAGCTGAACTTGGCAAGGGATGCAAAGACCTGGCAACTACCGACCTGTCAGTATCACCTCTCTGCCTGGAGAGATCATGGAACAGACCCTCCTAGAAGCTATGCTAAGGCACATGGAGGACAGGGAGGTGATTTGACACACCCAGCACGGCTTCACCAACGGCAAGTCCTACCTGACCAATCTAGTGGCCTTCTGTGATGGAGTAACTACATCAGTGGACAAAGGAAGGGCTACAGATGTCGTCTATCTGGACTTCTGTAAAGCCTTTGACACAGTCCCTCACCACATCCTTCTCTCTGAATTGGAAAGGTATGGATTTGATGGATGGACTGTTCAGTGGATGAGGAACTGGCTGGATGGTTGCACCCAGAGAGTAGTGGTCAATGGCACAATGTCTGAATGGACACCAGAGACAAGTGGTGTCCTTCAGCATCCTGTACTGGGATCAGCACTGTTTAACATCATCAGTGACACAGACAGTGGGATTGAGTGCACCCTCACCAAGTCTGCAGATGACACCAAGCTGAGTGGTGCAGTTGACATGTGTGAGGGATGCGATGCCATCCAGAGGGACCTGGACAAGCTTGAGAAGTGGGCCCATGAGAACCTTATGAGGTTCAACAAAGCCAAGTGCAAGGTCCTGCACCTGGGTCAGTGCAACTCCCAGTATCAACACAGGCTAGGGGATGAAAGGATTGAGAGCAGCCCTGTGGAGAAGGACTTGGGGGTACTGGTGGATGAAAGACTGGACATGAGCTGGCAATGTGTGCTTGCAGCCCAGAAGGCCAATTGTATCTTTGGCTGCATCACATGAAGCGTGACAGGCAGGTCGAGGGAGGTGATTCTGCCCTTATACTCTGTTCTGGTGAGACCCCACCTGGAGTCCTGCATCCAGCTCTGGAGCCCTCAATACAGGAAAGACATGGACCTGTTGGAGAGGGGCCAGAGGAGGCCACCAAGATGATCCAAGGGCTGGAACACCTCTCCTCTGAGGACAGGCTGAGAGAGTTGAGGTTGTTCAGCCTGGAGAAGAGAAGGCTCTGGGGAGACTTTATTGCGGCCTTTCAGTACTTAAAAGGGGCCTGTGAGAAAGATGGGGACATACTTTTTAGAAGGGCCGGTTACGATAAGACAAGGGGTAATGGTTTTAAACTAAAGGAGGGAAGATTCAGGCTAGACATTAGCAGAAAAGTTTTACAATGCAGGTGGTGAAACACTGGAAGAGGTTGCCTAGAGGGGTGGTGTAGTAGTCCACAAGTCTGAACACTGGGCCAACGCTCATCTCTCTGCATCATCCTCCCGTCACCACTTCTCTTTTCTGATGCCACATCCATTCTTCCCAAATGCTGGGTCAGCCCTTCAGAACAGACTCTGTCAGGGCCAGATGCGTGGCTGAATCACCACCACTTGAGGAGTCAACGGAGCTACGTGTCCCTCGCCCAGCATGCATGTGAAGTAAAAAACGTTTCAGTGAGGTTTGAGCTAACACATTTACTGGGCCCACAGGCTACATGTAGCTCCACACAGTTGTCCTGGGGTAGCTGTCTTCAGTCTGAACATGGACAAGTGTTGCTTTTTAGAGTTTCATCATACCGGTGATGTCTGTTGGTCCTGGAGACATTCAAAGTCAGGCTGGATGTAGCTCTGAGCAACCTGATGTAGTTGAAGATGTCTCTGCTCATTGTAGGAATTTGGACTAGATGAACTTTAAAGGTCCCTTCCAACCCAAACTGTTCTATGATTCTATGATTTGTATAAGTAAGAATTAGTAAATTCTGAGCTAAAAACCAGCCCTAGTTTAGCAGTGCTCTGTCAGGGTTACCGTCACTGGCTTTTTAACACAGATGGTACATTAATGTTTTACTGTAATGTTTTCTTCTCCACTGTTAAACTGCTGTGCTTGAAGACCATCCAAGCAATAAACACCTTAAGATGAACAGTGCTCAACCAATGGCTAATACATAACAATCAGATCAGCCAGCAGCAGGAAAATAGTGCCCTGTGAATATAATTGGTGTATATTACAAATGACTGCTGATTCGGTTCTATAACTTCACCATGCTTAATCTTTAATTACAATGCATAATGCCAAATATTGCTGCTTGCAGTACTTAAGAGCTGTGCTTTCCACACTCACTTGTGATATATGTGTTATTAAGTCACAGTTGTTAGCCTTTATGATTAAATACAATGCAGAGTTGAATACAATCTATTATACCTGTGCCATCAGATTTGTGCACAGTAAACACATCATGCATCCTAAAGGCAAAGAATTTCACCTCTTAAAATATGACTGCAAGTGGATTGAGACAGGTAATTTTCTTCAACTACATTTCAGAGATCGTGAGCAACACTGTTCTGCAGTTTCAGGTGAAGGACACTCACATTGCTGGGGTGGTGATAATTATAGAGAGAAGAAATTCACTTGGGTTCAGGGAAAATATTTTCCCTTTGTTATGTTCCCCTGTAGTGAATTGTACGTGTCACACACTAAACAATGGGACATTTTTTAAGCAGTAATGTTTACCTTGATTTTATCAAGCCTCTGCAACTACTGGATTTTCCAAGAATCAGTACAATTACTATTATTGTTGTTATTTTAAAAGCTTCAAAGATATTCTTTAAAAAGAGAGTCAAAAAGGTAAGATGCTTTACTGAAGTACTCCTGAAACACTACATACGTTATGAGATTAAGCCCCTATAATAAAGCTTTCTGTCTACATTGGGTCTTGAGCCAGTAAAACATTGAAGTGGGAGTAGGTTTTAGGTATGTGAATAATGGCAATTAATCGAAATGTGTTAAATGCCTGTATGAGAATTGAAATGTGTTAAATGCCTGTATGAGTGCTGTGCAGGATCAGAACCTTCTCTGAAAGTCAAACTTATAAAATAAAAGGTATTCACTCCATAGGTTATTTTTACAGCTTGCTTCTCCCTCTTTTCAATTTTCTCACAGGGGCAGCTTTCGGTTGGATTATTTTTGATCTCTTTGGGTAGATATGAGATTTTCAGTTCCAGGCTGACCTGAGAATTGAAGTAATGAAAAAAAATATTGTTTGGGTTGACTCCAAATGAATTTTATTTTACCGTTCCAGCAAAATGCAAAATAATTGCTCACAAATAACATGTTCTTCCCTCCTTCCATCAGTAGTAGAGGTAATATGGATTTAGGTATAAATAAATACTTGATTTATGAGAAAAACCTATAAACCTTATACAACCTGATTAGTAGTCTTTCTGAAAGGATCCTTCATTTTTTTCTTTCCTACTTAATCATTCAACAGCCTAAATATCAAAACTAAACACAAGGTACATTCACAAAAAAGATGTGATTTTTAACTAAATACATCTTTTCCTTAAAGCTGTCAAATATAATATGCTGATTTATGATAATTCTTGTGTTTGATCAGAACTGATCTGACAAAAATCTCCCAAATGTGTTAAATCCGCATTTCTCTGTGGGGAAAAATAGGTTTGAATCAAGACATCACACTCATTTCTCCCATGAAAAATTATTTCACTAGTTGATGCAAAAGGCATGGTCTTTTGTTTGTGCTAAGGATAAGTAAGCAAGATAGCTGTGAATGTCACTTTGTTCAGACAGAGAGATTATTTGGGATATGACAGTAAAGAAATTCAGCCAGAAGTGGCTATTGTTATAGGCACTCATCCATTACACTGACATTTGTTGAAATGCTGAAAGATCACAATAAACAGACTAAATATCAAGTTGTGTAAGATATATTGACTTTTCTGATATAGCAAATAATTATCTATCTTTATATCGGTATTATCTCTGCTACTGAGAGAAAGGGGAGAAAAATATCACTATTTAATAAGAGCAATATATTTTTTAAGATTACTATCCTCTCCCAGTACCGGGGAAGTTAATCTAAACCAGCTAAAAATATATGCATGTCATTTGACCAATGCTAGCAATTAAAATCACACATAGACTCACAAGTTAACACCAGAGACACAATATATTCAGTGCCCAGAACTGCAACTGTCAGTGTTAATCTATTCAATCAAAGACAATTTCAACTTTGTTATAAAATCACCAAATGAAACTAAAAATAACAAATGCAGCTGGTTTTGCCAGTTTCTTGCAGAAACATGTTTTCAGCTAATTGAAAGTAGGTCTAGCACTAGCCCATAAATAACTTGCCTCTCGACACTTTTACAATAGACTACAGTGCAGAACTATGCACTTGTGATTTTCTGATGAAGGAGAATCACAAGCTATGAGTAGGTTGGGCTCATACTTTTTTCCAGCAGATAAGTGACTGAGTGGCACTGTCAGCATAGAAATATATGTATCTACAGTTCTGTGGCAAATCTGCAGCCATTTGGCATGGTGTCACCAAATTAAGATCACAAGGTGACTTATACCTCCTATGAGGATCCATTCTTTACATAAAGGTAGCGAGTAAAGAGAAACAAGTTTGTTTCTCTTCTCAGTAGAATTTGTGAGAGTAGGAAGTGCATCTAGATCTAAGACAAATACAGCAAAATTGTGTTTTGAAGTGACAAAAAATAACAACTCTTGAGAAGAGGAAAATAAAATGAAGGTATTTTGGAAACAGCAAACAGAAAAAAAATGCCCCATAGTAACAAATAGCCTAGAAAAACTAAAGAAATGTATACACTGCAAATCCATATGCAGAGCAAAACCAACTCAGAGTTGAAAACTTCTGTGTGACATATCCAGATCGAAGGATCACTGGCATATGGGAGCAGATTGGAAAGGGCAATCACTTGAGGAAAATGAGTCAGTTACACTGTGAGGTAAAGAAATTTTCAAATCAAATACCAAGGATATCCTTCCTAGACACTGAGGTGAGAAAAAAAAACAGTCTGGAGAACCTCTTAAATGTAACAGAAGGAATGAGGATAAGGAAGGGAGAGAAATATGGAAAAACAGAGGGAAAGAGATGTGATCAGCATTGCAGAGGAGCACAATGGCCATTCCTTGCCTCTACATGGAGGAAAAGGGCTCTGAAAAACCCAGCTGTGTGTGGGAAAGCTCCTTCTGTGGGTGAATGCTGTCTCCACCCAGCTGCTGAAAAAGTCCCTGGCATAGATGCTGCAATGTAGGGCTGGAGACCAAGGAGAAAAATGCCAAGGCATTATTTCAAATGTGGCAAGTTAGTGCTGGGTTTGTCCCTTCCTCTCCTGCAGAGTGTCTCCTACACCACGCTGGGCTCAGATGGGAACAGCTGGCTGAGGGCACATGGAAGCTCTTAGTAACATGATTTTCTTGGTTGTGTTCTTGTGCAGAATTTGGGGAAAGGGTTTGCAGGCAACCAGGATGCTGTGGGTGGATAGTCCTTCCTTTGAGCATTTAGGGATATAAATTTCAATAAGGAAACAACCTCCTGGGGAACACTGGGAATACAAATCCACAGCTATTTCAGCTGCCTGTGGAAAGGGAGGGACAGAAAGGAGAATACAGTAGTCATAAGAGAACAGATGCAAAGAGAATGAAAACGTGACACCAGGAAACACAAGTCAGGGAGAGCAACCAAACTAAAATCAGGGAGGAAGCCGAAGTAAGGACTGGCACCACGAGAAGCACATGGATTCTTCCTCCACACCCTCACCATCTCACTAATGGAGCACATTTCATTCTGCATTCCTTCTTTTTCTCCATTTCTGACACAATAATGCCATGGCCTTACTACACACTTCATGTCCATTCAAAAGGTAGGCCCAGCCCCAGGGACCATTCACATACATACATCATAGACATTCACCCTTCTGTGGAATGGATGGAAAAGTCAGCTTACATGTTTGAAGTTCCTAAATGGCACAAACTGGACAATGTCTCGAAGCACAGGCTCGCCCTTGGGAGACCTCAGGATCCCGTCATCGCCATCCAGCATCTGCATGTCGCTAAAATCGGCGTTCCCCACCCCGACGATGATGACTGACATGGGAAGGTGAGAGGCATGGACAATGGCCTCTCTGGTGTCAGCCATGTCTGTGATGACGCCATCCGTCAGAATCAGCAAGATGAAGTATTGCTGAAGTTGTTGGACAAGAAGCAAAAATTAAATCATTAGTTAATCTTCCAAAGCTGCTTGCTCTTTTCCGGTATAAAAGTGTTTCTGGTAACTCATTCATGGACTTTTGTAAATATAAAAGAGCCTTTATAATTGCTCAAAGGTTGTGTTTCCCATCCAAACCTCGTCAGCTACTATTTTTTCCTCCTCTGTAGTTTAGCTCTAGTTCAGATAATTTCAGGAGCTGGAGGGAGCTAAGGGATGCACAGTGTAGAAAAGGGAGTTTCTAGCTGCCAGGGTTGGGAGACTCAGGACTTCGGCTGGGAAGTCTGTAATAGTCCTGAGATCCTCACTAGCCCTATTTTCCATCTGCTGCACAATCACTTCTGCTGACAGTTTCCGATTACATTTTTTTCCCCTTTGGGAACCAGTGGGAGGCCGGGAGGAATGGGGTATTGAAGCGTTACAAGCCTGTAGCAGAGCTGTCAGGGAGGTTATGACAGCACTTTGCAGAGGAGCTTCGCTAACAGGCAAGTGGGATGGGTGCAGCCGTCTGCAAACTGGAGGGTGACCCACTAGTGCCTGTGGGAGAAACTCCATGCCATGGCAGGTCTGCTACATTCTGCAGAGTAATGGGGTCCCTGGGGCGAGCAAGGGCATTTGCAGGGAGGAGTATGTCCATTTTCGAACACTTCATACAGAGCCTTGAAGAGACTTTTTCTCATTCGGTAACAGAGAACAAGCAATTTTGCGCGCTTGTCATCTTTGCAAAAACTCCAAAGCTCACTGGACTGGGATCATGGGCTATGACTTCTTTGCTTGGTAATGAGGAAGAGTGACTCTCACTTGGATCCTCTATGAATTGTTAGGCAGCTGGAGTCATTTAACCAATGTGCATTAATAGGAAAACGAACAGCTCATAAAATTTGGTCACTCTGCATGAGCAATACCAACACACAAAACATCATTAAAGTTTATGTATACATAGCAATATAAACTCACACAGAGTTCTGTTCATCACTTCCTGCCATGAATAAAACAAAACATGCAGAGAGAAAACTCTGTCTTGGAGACTCATATTATAAATTAATTTGTTTTTCAAACAGAAAGAGGGGAAGCTTAGATTTAGAAGAATGAAGTAGCTTATTCAATATGACATACTAGTTCAGAGGCAGCACTAGGAACAGAGTGAGCCATCTCAGGATTAGGTGGGTATGGAAATTCAAACATACCAATTCCCTGTTTCAGGACTGGCACCCTAAATAGTATCAAGATCCTGGAAACAGCAACAGAGTGACAATCACAACCCCAGACTCATGAACAGAAATGTCTTGGAACAGCTGCCTTAATAGGATTTTAAAAAAGGCTCAGCACATGAGGAAAGCTCAGTGAAAGCTCCAGACCTGGTGATGAGATGCATGCCAACACACAGTTCTATTCTGTTCCTATACACAGGCATTTTTCTTGCTGCAGTATACAAGTCCTCTCTCACATCCTTGACTCCCACAGCACTGCTCTTGTAAATGTTGCAGACCTACTCAGTCACATACTTTCTCCAATTCTCTCATTCTTTCTTTCTCACATTCTGTCTGGCAGGCAGGATAAAAATAAGCTTAATTCATTTCAAAGATGCACATTTAAGTCACCATCTATGCTTAAGCCTTTTAGGCCAATAATCTGTCATGGGGTTTGTATCAGATGCAGGCTAACAGACTTGTCTCCTGATTTCTATAAGGCACACAATACTCCCTATCAGTAACAGCAAATTGAAAATGCTATCACTGTAGTTTTCAACAGCTCTAAAAGCAGGAAACAGAACAGTGGAGGAAGAGTTTAAAGTTGTGACTATCAAAACTATCAAGGCTAGATACACTGCTCCAGTGGACATGGACTCAGGATGCCTTCTGTGAAGGCAGTTAGTGAGAACTGTGAAGGTATGAGCCACATACACGAAAAGGTCTTTTCTGATAACCTGCAAGAGACCCATCATAAGACAAGAGAAAAGCCAACCACAGCATTATGCCCTTACCGAGGCCTCCTTGGTGTTGGTCTCCTCGGATGCTGATTTTGCCACCTTCTGGATGATGGGAGCAATGTTTGTGGGCCCGTACAGCTGCAGCTTGGGAAGGCAGCTCTGATAGGCCTCCACAACACCTTGTATTCCTGGCATGAAAAGCCACACAAAAGGCAAGTAAATGTGGAACACATCACCAATATCATGCTTGTTTAAAGTGTAAATAAAAGGCAGGGTCTTAATGCATAAATTCAAAATATGACATGATTAGAAAGGACAAACAACTTCAGATAATTTCTGAGAAGTTGTCTCTAGCTGTGTGGAATCCAGTTTATAATACATATTCCATTATACCATGCTTCTTCTTTCCAGCAGTTTTTAATGTCTATTTTCCAGGTATCAGCTTGCAATGCAATAGCTTCCATCCTTCTCAGGTCAAGGTGTAAGTGATCACTTCCTGATCACCAACTAAGATTCATACTAGAAGAGCAGACACAAATTAAAAACACTTTAACACTTCTCTCTCCTCCTCTTCAGATAAATATTTATTTCTGTTTATCATGGTAGTTGCCAACATATTTGCCCTTTGTACTTACAGCCTGGAGCTGTCAAAGAATTCAAACATCTTTTCAAATACCTGACTCCCCTGTGCTAAGAAAATAATTTTTCAGGGTGAATTTGCATAATTGCTCACAGGTTGAATTTGCCTGTGACCAAAAACTGTGAAATCTTGGAAGAAACAGCAGGATGCTTTGCAGTCTACAGAAAAATGAGCAAGAAGTTTTGATGGAGAACTAGCTATTTTTGGCTTCTTCATTTGAGGATATATAGCCAGACCAGGGAGAACAGACTTCTGCTGACACACTTGACAGACCACAGAATAGAAATTGGTGTTTTCAGTCATTGAGAAGAAGGATTTCTTGAAGTGATGCACGTTAGCCTCTGCATTCAGAATTCCCAGCTTACCAGACCTGAAGGATTAGAGGTCTAAAGTTGGAAAGAAAGTGATAGACTGAAGAGCTTTGTAAAGGATGCTGAAAAATGAAATTACTTCAATAAGATCCTAAGCCAGTTTCAGTTTGCACTGAGACTGATTCATGAGATTTTACTCAACCATGTTTACAGGATACATGGGTGCAGACCCCTTACTCCCAAATTACAGGGAGTTATAATTGCTTTACAACAATACACCTGAACCTCCTGTGAAAAAAATCGTGGAGAATGCAGTCTTCTCTATTTACAGATAGTTACATACATATTTTTCCATTGCAGCACTCACAGGCAAAAGAACATGCTCCAATTAGAGCTATGATTGACTAAAATGTAAAGGAATGTTACAAAATTTCCCTTGGTAATTCCGGTGACTAAATTATGTATTGCAAAAGTGGCCTTTTGTTAACTCCCAATTTTAAACCTGCTAAGGATTTCATTACATATACTTACTGATCTTGCATGAAGGCCTCATAAATCTTCATTAAGATGATGACAAGATACACTAGTTTTTTTCTTATACATTCAAATATTACAAGATAAACCTTACTCCCTGCATTCCACACAGATTTAGCATGGTTCATGTCAGAAAGTTGCTTTCATCTCAGAAAGAAATATGTTATAGAAACGTAATTTCTTGTTCGCTATTTCAGATAATATCTTTTAGAAATATCTTCTGTCCTTATATATCCAAATCCAACAGGATACGTGAGTAGCTTACTTTGTAGCTTACTTTTCTTGGACTTCTTTTATTTTAGGGAGAGCCAATGTGCATTTTTCTTCACAATTCAACTCTACATTTTTAATTGGAATCTACTTCCAATAGCTCCGAGGAAATACAGTGTATGCATGTATATATGGGTTTAAGATGCATGGAAAATGCATGCAGGTATAGAAGCATTCATTCAGATTAGAGGTTGCTACTTTCTTACTCAGACAATGAAGACTGAGTACTAAGTATAAGATTATAAATACACTATACTACAAATATAGGAAATATAAGGCTATAAATACTAAAATTTTCCACAATGGAAATGGCAATAAGGGAGGAAGGGTGAGAATATCTGTATTTTATGTATTCCAGTGATCTTCATATCTCTACACAGTCCTTATGCAATGTAGAGTGATATGTCACACTACCTTGTGCCAGCAAAAGCTCACTGCTTCTACAAAGAAAGGGATTTCATCCCTGAAAAGCAAATCCGACATATACTTTTTTATAAAAACCTCTGTTTCTTGGTTTAAAGCAAGATACTCTTCAGCAATTTTCCTTTGTTTTCTGGCAAGTATGCTAAATATTGCAAAGGAAAAGTAGTGTGGTCACTAAACACTTCATCTCTCTCACTCTTGCATCCTCTCTCCACATTACACGCTGGTGTTACTGCCCTCTGTGTCACCTAATACAGTGAGAGCATCTAGAAAACATCATACAACAACTGGCAGTAGGAACTAATCAAGCATCCTTGACAGGCAGGTGATGAGCGAGCTGCAGCAGATGATTAAACAACACGTTTTCTGATCTGTCTCCTTTTCTTGCTTTCATCCAGATGGATATTGTTTTAAATGGTATCATTTAGGACAAAGAAGTGCTTTTTATATCTCATAGATGCATGTGTGAACTTCCCTTCTTTTGTGCTGCAACCACCTTTTTATGCCTTCTTAGCCCTAAAACTCCTTTTAGGTGATGAGTTAACCTATCAGATAACCAAGTCTTATGCAAAGAACCAAATAAAGTTTAATTACATAACAAATATCAAGTGACATAAGCCAAAGTAATGATCATACAGCAGGTACTTCCTTTGTTTTTATTTTTTTTAAAACTGTTTTTAACCTGCTTTCATTGCCATTGTTACATTTTATTTTGCACACATAGTATGGTCTGGATAATAAGTTCTTTATTTGCAAAGGGTTTGTCTGTTCAGCCTCTGACCTGCTGCTGGCACTATATAGATGTGTCAGTCTTTTCAAGTACTAGTCAATCAATACAAATCATTATATAACAATGTCAGTGTGATAAAAGAATTAGCCTTGGACTCAAAAAAGGTAGCAAAGGCGGGGGATGGATTAAAAAAGTGTTCTTTGCATGGACTGCTAGGGCTTTTTTCTGAGGTACACAGAAGGTCTAAAATGTCCTGCATTTAGACTGGGAAACAAAGCTGTATTTGAACACTATGTGGATAAATATGTTATCACCTAATGCCGACCATTGTTAACTGAGCTGTTTTAAACAGATCAGGTCCTGTGTAGATGCCAATGTGTCTTTGTTCAGAAGCAGAGAAGTTAACACATTTTCAAATACAATGGTCCATGAAAAATTCTGAGGTCAGTTTTGCTTCGCCACCTCATTCCCACAGCCTCAGTGGGCCTAAAATTTCAACTTCAGGCTGGCACACAAGCTTACAGGCACATCTAGATGCATACACATAATTTCTGCTTCTCTTAACTCCTTAAAAGCAATGTGAAAAGCTGTGTGAACACATCAAGCAGTTGTAGGACTTATGCCCAATTACATTTCAAGCATATGACCATCAGGAGCTGGGGCAGTCCAGCAATCCAAGCGCAACAGCAAAGTAGGAATGCTCACTGAACCAAAACCAGAGGTCTTGCATTTAAGATGCATGAACTCTGAATTCTTTTAATGTCTCTTTCCTTTGAATTGTTTATCCTTTCTTCTTTTCCTCACTTCATTTCTTGGCATCCTAATTGTTATCCTGAACATATTCCACTGACTGTGCCTGAAAGCAAGCCACTAACAAGCCTGAGAAGGGCTGAATGGAGCAGCTAGGAAACTGAACAGGAAAAGCATTCTGAAACACCAGTTTCAGGTAGCAGAAAGATAAAGAAGAATAACAACCTGTGGATTTTGGATCGTAATGATGATTTGACCAAGACTCTCAAACAAGTGTTGGTCTGGTATTACTTGTTGACTGTTTAGAGATTATTGTCCTGTTATTTTTACCTGTTACAAAATGTGTGAATTGTGGCAGGAAATCCTAGCAAGACAGAATCAGTCACTACAGACCTCACAAATACAAGACATACAGCAAGACCTGCTACTTGAATCTGTCTCCTGACTACCAAGGATTAGTGAATGATGCTAGAAATATTTTATGCAGTGTTAAAACAACCTCCTGCTGTATTTACTGTCAGGAAAGTATGTTTCCTTCTACCACAGCAGTCCTCAGCTGCTGCCCTCACTCCTTGGTGTTGGACATCACTGGTCTGTCTTGCAGCAGGCTGCTGTTGCTGTAGGTCTGGCCAAAGAACTGGCTCTAATCTGAGGGAATCTTTGATCACAGAGGTGCACAGCCTGCTTTTGCATGTCCTGCCATTCTTAAATGCACAACCTGGGACGCTGCTGTAGTTGACGATCTGGAATGACTCTAGGAGACTATATATGAGAAGAAACTTCTTCACAGTGAGGGTGCCAGAGCACTGGAACAGGCTGCCCAGGGAGGTTGTGGAGTCTCCTTCTCTGGAGACATTCAAAACCCGCCTGGACACATTCTTGTGTAACTTCATCCAGGTGTTCCTGCTCCAGCAGGGGGATTGGACTGGATGATCTTTTGAGGTCCCTTCCAATCCCTAACATTCTGTGATTCTGTGAGATGCAGCTCTAGTTTTCAGAAATGCTACTGATTTGGGAGTAAAAGTGCTGAATGTCCAACATGTTGCACTTTCAAAGGGACCTATTTTTCAGGAAATTAATGTGTGGCACTTTCTATGATTTCCAAAGCTAAGCCTGCTGGCTCGGAGTCTGTTGGGTTTTGAAAATTGTGGCTGCTTTCTTTAAAAAACACTTTGAATAATACTCAGGGGATACAATTAAAAATGCAAGCACATTTTGCACACAGCAAAAATACAGCCGTCTGTCCTAATATGTTACCTGCACATTCTGGGTTGTCTTCATTGAAATTGATTGCAAAATCATGAGAGACCTGCAGATAAATGGAAAGAAGAGAAGAAGACTGTAGTCAGAAAAATTATTCCAAGAGGACTTGTGGTTAAATGCTCTTTACATTCTTTCTGTGTTAAACCAGAGATTTTTCAAGCCTTCAGCCATTAAATGTGAAATACAGTCCCAGCTGGAACTCCCTGCAGAAACAAAGTAACAAAACCCGAATAAAAATTGTCAATCAACAACAAACCCAAGAAAAAATAGCACAAAATAAAAACACCCAAGTACCTGAGAAATCACATAAATATGGTGTCAGGATTGGGCTATCAATGCCAGGCACAGAAGACATATCTATTGCTGAGGAGATGTAAATGCCAGCTCTTCCTAGCTCAACATCTCAGATGGCAGGAGAGAGAAAGCAGGTTGTGATACCCCACTGAAAGCACAAGCTCAGACTCCCTCCGAGTCCTGCATTCCCACGGGTGCACAGTTCCTCAATTGAAGGCCAGGGGATTACTGGGTAAATAATTTATTTTCCAGTGAGATCACGACAGTCACCCAGACCCACTGTGAAATAATAATGCATGAAATGTAACGATTCTAAGCTGGTTAAAGAATTAGATTAGGCTTGGGGGGGAGGCGGGAACTAATAAGGAAAACCTAAGACTCTTGTTTGCCTCAAATTTAGTGACTATCCTTTTCTCTCTCTCTCTCAATCTGTCTGTAATAAAATACCACAGAGGTATTTTCTAGGAGAAGTGACTGTAAATACAAATTAGATGTTATTAAAAAAAACACAACCAACTAACCAAACAATCGGCTTTGGAAAATAATAACCAGACTTCTGTATGCCCAAACAATGCAGGGCAATGCAAGCCCCAGGTTCTGGGCTTCCTCTGTCTGTCACTTACAGATTTGTATCCACAGCACAAACCTGCTTGGGAACTGAAACTTTCTTCAGATGCTCTTTCT
Source organism: Streptopelia decaocto (assembly GCF_964273445.1). Lineage (NCBI taxonomy): Eukaryota > Metazoa > Chordata > Aves > Columbiformes > Columbidae > Streptopelia > Streptopelia decaocto. The sequence continues at coordinate 118,157,287 of NC_138655.1, read as the reverse complement.
GGTTTTAAGGTTTGTTCTTGCCTGCATTTGTTCCAGATTCCTTTTTACTCCTTTCTTTGATCACTGATAAGGCTTGATTCCTTTTAATAGCTTCAGCTCTGAAGCTCAGCCTCTAAATTCTCCTGTTTGTCTTCAGTTGTCTTGAATGAAAACCAACTTTTGTCTTGCAATGCTCAACGTATAGATATATATTTTGGTTAGCAAAAAGTGAATATGGCTGAGAGTTAAGCAGGTGATTTGCATAATTTAAAATTAAATTGCTCACTCCAGATTCATGAAGGCATTTATATACCTAACTTAAATTACACATTTTTGAGACTTTACTGGTCTCTGTAAGACCTCCAGAAGTGCCAACAGTTCTAGTCATATGGAAAGCAACATGTTTACTCCCTCTACAATGGAACTTGAATTATTTGCAGAAATAAATTTATTTATTGGATGTCACTGTTATATTTGCTAGTTTAGATGACTTCATAACACAGCACAGAAATTGGTCTATGGCTAATATACACATAGATGAAAGATGTGATTATAGAGTAGCTTCTGTAAAGGCAAAGTGGCATAAGTTGGCTAATTACTGCCGAAGCAAGTTTCTCAGCAAGAAATCAAATTTTCCCGTCATATTCTGGCCTTGCTCACCACAGTGATGCCTACCACTACTTATTAAGAGGTTAAATAAAGCAGGACTTAGAACGTAATGGGAAAGAACTGAAGCAAAAACTCACTGAAGAGTCTGCAGCCAGCTCGGCCCAGCCAGGAGTTTGCTCTGTCTACACCAACCATCAGTTGCCTCTTACAGATGGCTTTACATGGGCCATCCAGGCTGTCCTAATTGGCCACGGAAGATAAGGCACAAAGTCACGATCCATGTTCGTCGCTGAGCAGGCACAGAAGAGCAGGGCTGTCAGATACGCTTCAGAGGTGCTCCAGAGCCCTTCTGTCTGGCTGCTCCGGATGTCTCTGGGCACACTTTGCCCAGCTGGTATCTGCCAATCTCATGACCAGCTGCGGGCCAAAGGTAATTGCAGCTGTCAAGAATGGTTATGTGAGTTTTCATTCACTGATTTTTTTGTTGTTGTTCAGTAGCCTTCCTTCTTCCTTTAGGCTTGCTGTGTTTTGTATTAACTGCATCTGAACAGCAAAAAGGATGGAGATGCATGTTTATGTATTACAGGCTGATTCTTCCAATGCTGTGCCTCTTCAGTGATTTTATTTCTTTATTCCAAATCCATTTAAAATTATAGCAAAAGGAATATCGCAATTCTTTTCCAGAGCTATGAATACAGTATTTTAAACGCACATGCAAGTATGGGCTGGATGCTTTTGTTGCTATACCTCTTTCAGGATCACACTATACAAACAATTTCTCTAGTTCAGAGCTATGGCACCCAGGCCACTATTTAAGAAAAACAGTTCAGGCGAACAAGGAAAGCTCAAGTCTAGTGCACAACGATAAAAAAAATAATACTGTCTGAACAATGGCTTCTGTTCTCTCAAAGCAACTGGCCCTCCTACATTGTCATCCTGATTCACCAGAAACACTGTTAAAATTTATCCTGAAGGCACGACAGGAAACAAAATGAATGTAGAAGTATTGGGTTGTTTCCTATGCTCTATGAACAATATATCACAATTTAAACACTATTAAAGTATAATGTGAAGGAGAGAAGATCTTTGAGCAGCTCAGTGATGGTTCACAAACAGGAAATCATCACCTGAGGCAAGCCAACAACAGATATTTTTAAAGCAGAGTTTCTTCAAAAGCTCAGAACTCATTCCCCTGTCAGGTGAGTAAACCAGCTGTGCTTCAACCTGCCCCTGTGTTGTCTCCTCTGTGGTGGCTGAATTCAAGGGGGTCCAAACCAGCAGAGACTTCAGGCACATGACATGTACTGAAGGCCTTACTGAACTTGGGCTGCTACCTGATAAGACTCCATGTAAAGCCCATCCATATCAAAAGGTGGTTTGGATCAAACATTCAGTGTGTTTATTTCCAAAACAGTACAAGCCAATGAGCCTCCTCCCACCCTCCACCCCCCCTTTTTTTTTTAATTAAACATGTAAGGGCTTTTGTGACCATGCTGATGACAGCAGACCAAAAGCTGGCATACTAAATGGCATCTTTCTGATACTGACTGACACAGCCCTCATGCACTCCCAGTACTGATAAACTAATAGGGAAAAGGAGGCAGAAGTGTGAACATCTATGATGCTGAAGACTGGGAAATCCTCAGGGGAAACAAGACACTTGGCTGTTCAGAAGCAAGCATGTTTACATAATCTACTAGGGTGGTTTGTATGATGGATCAATCTCACAGTTAGGAAATTGTGGACTATGTCAAGCCACACAAACACAGAATGACTGTTTTACATTACTGCCTGGCACAGGGAGCTTTGCAAAGAACTACAGACCATGGTCTATGATGGAAGTCACAATGAGGAATGTCCTCACATAACTGTGATTGTGTCACAGACCCTGAATTAAGTTTTGAATATGCAGCTGACCCTCTGCTCAGCCCTCCTCCCTTCTCTTTACATCAATCTGTAAAATCAACCCATAAAAGGAAAGGAGAGCAAAATTCTGGAGTGCAGAGGTGATTAAGTGTAATTAGCCTGGCACTACCTGAGTTGCTGCACAAAACATCATGCAAAGCCTCAAACTAAAGGCATTTACTTGCACTTGGCCATGTATTAATCTTTTCCCTCTGCAAGACTCCAGATAAACTATTTAGCTGATACCATCATGGATGTGGGATTATTAAAACACATCTGTCCAGGAACTTCCTGCACCAGGAAAGGTAATTTCTTAGAAGTTTCAACAAGCAAAATAAGTAGCTTTACCATCCACAATGACATAGATTGGAACAGCAGCATTTCTGAGGATACATCAACTAAATAAACAGCCTAAAATGTTTTTGCTAAGGCAGATTATAGTATTTTGTTTACCACTGTACAGCACTTCCATTGCCTGTACACACAGTGACAAGCACCTGCACACAGAAAGGCAGTTGTCCATACTTCTACACGCTCATGGCCAGTTCACTTTTGAGATTTCTCAAAAACAACCCAAAAAAACCCAAGTCTTCTGGACTCAGAAACCTCAAAACACAAATGAAAACCCTACTTTGGATTCTGACAAATAACAAAACCCCAGAAAATCATAAAGCAAATTGCTGGAAAGCTTTTGGACTATGCAAAGGCATTTTATTTAACTTGCATCAAAACATGTTATATTTTGGCTTTCACATTTTTAAACCCCTTTTATTCTAACTGAACTTCAATTTTATAAATAAAAAGCTACTTTGACTCAGAAAAAACGTTTTTCATTCATTTTGCAAATGCTGAATGTGGATTCCACAATTCTGGAAATTAGTAATACTTTTTTTTACCTTCTCTAGATTGTTGAACTAATTTAAATTAACCTTCCTGTCCCAAATAGCTCCAACTTTCCAGAACCCTCATGGTGATGATACTAGGTTTACTTGACAAACAATCTGACAAACCCAGGCGTGTTTAGGAACACTTTCTTACTAATTTAAACAGAGATTGTAAAAAATCCATGAACAATAGATGCATACTAGCGTAAATACTGAAAGGCACAATGTTGAGCACGTATCTGTGAATAAATTGAATGCTATTAAGCCACTGCCAGTCCGAAAATTAAATATGGAATGCCTGCATATTTTGCAAAAGCTTAAGACACTAACAAATTCGAAGAATCATTGCTCAGAAGCCATTATTTTCAGAATGCTCATTAATCAAATAGCTTTGGAGCTGGACAGCTTGTGCCTCTGGCTAAGACATCATTGTAGACATTTCTGCTTGGCAAAGTTTGGCCTTTTATTTTCCCTTGTACTTGATTTTTGAGCATGCTGCCCAGTTTCCAAGTTTAAATCCAGTTTGTGTAGAAAAGGTGACAAATTCTGTTTTTTCCCTTCATCCATTACACATGCTTCTATTGGTTTGCATATTGGTTTGCATATATTTATGTCCTCAAGCTCCTGGAAAGTGCAGGAATCACAAAGACCACAACACCGCTCAAGTCCCTTACCTGTCCAACAAGCCAGACTGTTTCTGTAACTGCAATGAGGTTCTTTACGGCAACTCTTCCCAGCATAAGCACTGAATGAAGCTTTCATTAAAAATGCAGAAATAACCAGGACTGTCTGAAAACAAACTGCAAGTTGTTTTGTACCTGTTCAGGTGTCAGCCTGCAATTCTTTAGGAAAGAACCCTTCATTATTGCCAACACACCTGTCATGGGGCTGACACAATTCTAACTTTCTTTTCATTTTAACAGTAAGTTTTGTGGTGCTGTGTGTTTTTTTCAGCTCCTTTGAGTCTGCCTGCTAAAAAATGTGTGTGTGTGGTTCAGCTTTCTTTCCTCCTCTTCACTGTGATCTTTTGCAGCAGTGTCTAAGTTCATATTATCTGCCACCTCTTCGCTTTGCATCAGACTACTCAGACACGTCTTCTCGTTGCAAAAAAAAGTGATGGGTTGGGGACACTGGTGTGGAATAACCAGCATGTTCTGCAAGTTTCATGTGTTAGAAACTGAAAGGGGCAATATTGCTGTCAAAGTTAAGTAAAACTAAGTAAAAATCGAGGAGCAGGGTTATGTATTTGTCAGGCCTTGGGGAAAAAAAGATCACATTGCTGAATATTAGACGAAAGATCTATAGATCTCTGGACTGATAAGGAAAGTTATGTATGGCACGTCTTGCTTCCTTCACTCCCACAGATTCCTTATGCCACTAAGAAACTTCCGGTTTTCTGCTAACAGCTGAAGTGTTTCATTTGGAGCTGAAATGAGGTAAAATAGTCAATGTACCACAGTGGTGTGCTCTTTAAATGGAAATTCTGTAGAAAGCATATATAAAAATATGTTTTTAAAGGAGTTTGCCCTCAAGAAGTTTATGAAGAGCCTGCAGAGGTAGATACTGCCATTGATCTGAAGTGCTGATGTAAAATGGGGGGTGTATTTTTCCATGGGGAATCATAGTTGGCATAGCAAACATTTCCTTCCTTGTAGCATATAGAAAGATGTGAGGATGCTGGAATCTCACTAAATAGAGAGACACTGCCCTCCAGCACCTATCCCAGGCTATTGGCAGGAGCTCAAGACAGTATGAAACCAAGGCATTGGTTTGACACCAACACAATTGGGCAGGAAACTTTGGCAAGAAAATTTAAAGCTTATGACCAGCCTGAAAGCAGCAGCGGGTCCTAAACAGCAACTGATCATTGAGTGGAGACTTGTTACCATTGATTCATGCTGAACAGTGAGTTACAGGTCTCATTTTTTGAAAGCTTGTGACTGAGCATGACATAAATTAGACCTGAATCCACTTGGTTTGCTTACTGCTTTTATCAAGCTGCTTACCTGTGGCCTTCCCTCACTGTATTATTGCCATGCATACGTTGGTCAGCTTTCCTTTAGATTTTCAAGGAAGCTATGTTGTGTTAGCCATGTGGAGGCTCTCATGGTTACTTAGAAACCCTTGGCAGTGGGAGTCCTTTCTTCCACAGCCCTAGCGATTTGTTGTCTATTGGAAGAAATAAGGAGAGCAGCTGCTGGTGTGCAGAGACCAATGTGCTATGGGTGGGTTAGATCATCTCATTAGGACTGAAGACTTGAAAGCAGGCACTCTAAATTAAAATGAAAAGCTGATTTATCCACATGATGGGGTCAGAACTTAGCAGTTCTTATAATGATTCAACCTAAATTTGAAGATGTGAATTATTAGTGTTACGACACTGCTGTCCTTTAATAAAAGATGTGTATGACTTGCAATACATTTGACTGAAAGAATCAAAAGAACATCTGAATAGCACAAGATTTGCAGCGTTGCTGTGGTATCTATAGTGTTATCATATTTTTGTGGCAGAAGAAGTTAAAGGAGACAAATTGGGAGCACTTTTTTCTACAGTCTTTGTTATTTTAATTGTATTGGTTTCTTCACTGTTTCCTATGCGTCTTGGCTATGTTCCACATCAAACACTAATCATTGTTGGCTTTAAATTAACTTTATGATACCAATATTGGCTAAATTACTGAAGGATTTTCAGGTTTATTGGTCTTGACTTATTAATGCACTATGATGCGGCTGACTCTTCACTGTCCTAGAGAGTATACCTTTCAGTTTAGAAGTGCAGCCGAAGCCAAGCACGGAGTCAGAAGTGTTGACACAGTTTATTTTAAGAAGACAGATACTTGTATGGACTGTGTAGAGGATCACAGGGAACAAAAGCACAGATGACAGTTAATTCCTAATCAAGTTTCAGTTGGATGTGCCCATGATAGACACCAAGCTAATTATTTGTCCTCATCTGTTGCACAGAAGGGCTAGTTCCCCCATGATGTGGTTCTTCTTCCAAGTTTTATTACATCCATAAGATGATGTCATGTTATTTTGTCTTTGTCATTTTCTGTCACAATTTTCCATAGTGGAGATTAAAGATGTTTTGGCTCTCACTAGCATCTCCATTTACTTTGGGACTTGTTTTGTTTACTCACACATATGTAATCTACAAGAAAATAGCCCCGTATTCTTAGCTTTACCCTTACTTTTCCTGAACATCTCAAAATCTGAAGGTCCTGATTCATCCATTTGCTTGATTTAAGATGTTAGTGACATACAGATTGTTCAGGGCAGCTCACACCACCGGACGAGACCCTTCACCCATGTCTGGGCTACTAAGTTCATTGTAAGCCTCTGACTTGCTCAACAGTACTTGTCAGGAAAATATCCAAACACCAGTTCTGCCAGAGGAGGTGTTGGTGATTGCAAGAGCATCTGGTTACAAAGTCTTCCTGGAATCACCTTCTGGCAAGACCAGTGCTTTTCAGCTGATGCCCGAGATCTGCTCTCACAATCAGGGGAAGAGTCTGTTGCTGGGGTCTAACGAGACTGGTATGTTGCCCCTATGCTTGTCTGACCTGAGGCATCAATACCACCAGCTGATAATTTTGGCTGAGATAGAAGCAGTCTTGTACTGTGAATTGAGCTCTACTGCCATTGCCAGCAAATCAGTGACAAGACTTCAGCTGGCACAGTAACATCTTCCTTCAAGCAGTTCTTAGGTAAGTACGGCTCTCTGCAGCTGAAGGAATTGCAAGTTTTCCCACGTGGAATGATGGTCACCTCACAGATGATGGAACAACCAGCTCCTGGTACACCACCAGGCTGGTACTTTTGTTCAGGACAATTGCAATAGTACATGGCATTGTCCATGATGGCCAGTACTGGGATTGAAAGAGCAATCTGATTGTGATCAACCCAGCCAGCCAACACTGCTATACAGCCACGGAAAGAGACCCATATATTGGTGGCAAAGGGAGGGACATTTTGGGAAGTAGCTACTTTATTTTGCTAATGTGTCTGGTGGTAGAGGCTGCTCATGTTTATTCTCCAAAACACTCCTCCTTATGTAGCAGAAATGGGTGTCAGCTGCTGCAGTTGGAACAGACCTACAATAGCCACGGATGTTCTGTGAGCATTTACCACATCACAATCTGTATCAAAGTTCTGGAAGATGTCTCTGATTTCGGAAAGCATTAGTGCTGGTGTTACTTTTCAGGAACAGAGCACTGCAAAATATGTTGCCAGGCACACGTTTTCCTAACAGTGCTTTTTAGCTTAGAAGAAAATGTTGTTAGACATACGTTGACTTAGACACTTGTTTGCAAGACAAACAAATCTGCTGTGCATCACAACTGTTATTCTTATGCCATGCTGAATGACACACGATCTCTCTCTGCACAGAAATGCTCACCTGGCCACTGTTCATCTCCCTACCCCAGCCACACCAGAGAGACACAACCCAGAGCAGGGGACACAGGGACACTGGATGAAGTCTGCACAATCAGAAGTCTAATGCTGTTCTTTTCCAGATAGTGTCTGAGTTGCAGAATCCCCAGCTAATTTTTTGTTACTTTTTTTTGTGCAGAACTACTCTTCTGTTCACTCCTCTGCATGTGCAACACGGGATTTGAACTTCTGCCTTTTTCTTCTTAGGCCTTTCTCTGTTGGACACTCCTTCTTTTACTCCACCGTCTTCACTCCAGCCCTACCAGACTGCGTGTTTATGCTCGCAATTGCACTATCACTGTGGATCACTCATTTTCTTTTGTTTATAAATACCACTTATCTCCAGCACGGATTCATAATCTTACATTTATCTTCCTGGTATTGAAGACATCCACCATGACACAGAAGTTTGCCACAGAACAAAACTCTTCTAAAGCCTTTATTCTCAGGAATATGTTCAATCTCTTCATCATAAAGTATGGATACCAGGCTGCTTGCTGAACCACATCCTCCAAAAATGGGTTCTGTCAAACCAGGCCTTGCAGAGCTTCAAAATATGCTCAGCAAGTGTTGTTCAAAAAGTCAATTCTCCTCTTACCAGACTGGTATCCATTAACAAAGCTTTGCCAATACCACGAGATATTTTGGGTGTAACATAACTATTTAAAGTCTCACCTTGATTCCTGATTTCAATGAGGTATCATTGGGTAAGAAAGCCAAATGAAAGGAAACAAGCAGTAGGAGCTGGTCTCTCTAGTCCCCTCCCCTGCACTGAACCACTTCTCCCTTATTTTATGCCTCATAAAGCAAGGAAACTAGAAAATATCATTTATGCACCTACTTTGTATTCTGGGGGTATCCTTGCTCCAAATCCAAAGGCTGGGAACATTTTGTCACTGGAAAAGAAAAAAAAAAAGAGTTCCCACAGAGAAATGAAATGCATTTTGTTACAATAAACACTTATTCTTCTGTAAGCATTCATCAAAAATGCAAAGCAGCACAATAGTACAGAAATGGCTTTTAGGTCAAGAACGTTACATGACAGGCTGGAAGGGTATTGGATTAGAGAAGGAGGGGTGTGTGTTTACCAGATGGGGGAGTGATACAGGAGATTTATCAGGTGAACTCCTAGTATTTTTGAGAAGTTAAAATCATTTGGAGAATACTGAAGGATCAGATATCTTGCACTTCTCCCACAAATGCAATAACAGGTCTGTATTACCCACTCTTCTGCATTGCCTGGCTGCAGGATAAGGGTGAGCTGTCTTAAAACCCTGAAAAACACCCTATTTATTTCATGTGCTCCCCCAGCTCAGAAAATGAAGTGAGTGAAGAGATGACTCTATAATTAGAAGTGTTTGCAAATTTGGGTTCTTACAGTAGTCCAGGTGCTAAAGAGACTTCCCTAAATATCTGAAAAGGGGCAAGTTCACACCCCCAAACCTGCAGGTTCTATAAAGTTTTCCACCTGCATCTTTAGTAGCTCCACTAAAACATGAGATTATTTCAATTAGGCATAGGTTGACCAATAACCTAGCAAATGCTGTGGCATGGTCAACTGGCTTTCAAACACTGCAGTGAGGTTGTTCCACCCCAGTTAGATCATTAGAGACAAAAATTCCTGATTCAGAGAACCTGGAAACTTCAAGGCTGTTAATAACCTTCCAGAAACGCAATAATGTCTCACACAGCCCACGTGCTGTCAAGCTGCCTCTTCCCAGATGGCAAAGTGGAAAACAACAAGCTGTAAGGAATGTCTCGTCCTTGAGTCAGCACAGCACTTGGTCACATACTTGAGGTTAAGAATTCACCCAAACATATGCTCAACTCTAAACACATCCTGAAGCCCTGCTGAAGTCACTGAGCTGTACTCCAGTGCTCTGATGAATCAAATCCCTCACAGGTTTGACCCATTCTCTTTACAGAGTTTCAGTGCCCTTGGAAATGTTATATTACCATTATTGGCACCTTCAAAAATTCTGAAGAGAGGCCAGCAGCTTTTTTTTGGTGTATTTTCTTTTTGTATTAGAGTTCAAAACTTCGCCACTCCAAGTATTAAGTGAGTAATTAACTTCCCAGACATACTCAAGATAATAGCACCCATTAAATCTGCTGGGCCATTCTGTTTGGCATAGGCTGTGAGAGGCACCATGATATTTCTGATACAAGCTAAAGAAAAATGGAAGGGTTTAAAAGGAAGCAGAAACAAGTCCCCCCCGAACTTAGATTTTCCACCATGAGATAGAGAAATATTCACCAGCTCATTGGGAAACAATGATGACTGTAATCTGATGGCTTAGCTCTCACAATTGTTGCTCTGCTACAAAATGTAGTTGCCACATAAATCTTGGGAGCACAATTCTGTGTACCATATGTTACACCATGTGACAATGAATCTTGGAAAGGAGGACTAACATCATTTGCATGGTAATGAAACATTTTTTCCAATAGATGTCAGAAAAGAAGTAGTTGCTGACATTTGATGCTAACCACCTGCTGATAGCCTTCTCTTTGATTAAACACTCCTGGAAGCGGGGAAGCCCTTATAAATAGATGCAGAGAATTCAGGCACACACTTAGAAAGCAAGAAATAAGGAGGCATCAGAAAGAAAACCTTGTTTTACATCAACGATTAAGCATAGCTAGATTAGAAAAATCAAACCCCGTGGAGCTGCAAGTTAATTGATTTTGGGCAAGAGCAAACAAAGACTAAAAAAGAACTTTACTTAGGTAGAACGTAAGTGTCTATGTTCAATAAAGCAATCCAAAAAGCTGATGTTGGTAGCAATTACACAACCTGGGAGATGCCTAAACACCTACAGTGCCCGCATTTGTATTGCAATATTTTTCAAGCGTAAGTGTGGGCACCTCCACCTTCTGCTCTGCAGCAGCTCAGAGACAGCACTAAGTGATACCTCCAGCCACCTGGGTTCTCCTTCTGGTGGCACACAGCAGCACAGCTCCCACTGTTATTCTGCACCCAGAAGACCTTACGACCACAGTCAGGACACCTGCCTTAATGTCTGAATCTCCCGTATCTCCTTCTTAAGCAAGTGCTAGTTACTGCTGCCATTGCCTTGTGAAAGAGTAAAGCTTGGTCATGTATACCCTCACCATGTGGCTGTTTTTTAGAGGGAAGTGCAAGAACTCTAGAGAGGAGGGATATCCTGGGGTTTGCTCCTGTGCTTAGTACTTTCTCTTGCCTCACTCAGAATAGCTCCACAGTCTCCCCTGGAAGCTCCTCATTTTCCAGAATTCAGGTACATACCTCTGGTATTCTGATTCAAGCTGCTGGGACTAAGGAATTAACTTTCATGTGCTCCTGGAGCCTGATCTTTAGGGCAAGAAGGGAGTCTTTTGATTATTGCTCATTACATCCCTTGCATAAAAAAGATAATCATGTTATTCCCTGACCACATTTCAAAATCTGTGGCTGGCAGCTTTCAGAATAAAATAAATTTTTAATGTAAGCAATACTTTTCCTTATATCACACAAACCAAAGTGTTTAGCTAATATAAAGGTTTTGCTCTTTATTAGGGATGCAGTTTAATGAGTTAGTGATATTTTACAAAGTAACCCTCTCTAGTCTCCCCATCCACCCCTTACTTTGTCATATGACAAAAAAATCCAGCAGCTGAGCCTGTTGCCCTCATTCTGCTTATCCTGCATTACTGAGACACAGCAGGGAAACAGTGACCCAGAAGGGCAGCCAAGGACTCTTTGCTTCCAGGACAATCCCTTATGGTATAGAGGTGTGACAGAGCTGCTCTACCAGACCCAGGGCTACCATGGCAGCTTGCAGCAGAAAGCAGAGCAGCTTCCCAGCTTCTGGAAGCTGTATCAAGGGCTAGGCCAACCAGGAACTGAAACTACAGTCAGAATATGAAAAGAAGGTTTCTTTCTGCCTCAAGGGTGAATTGCATGCATCAGAGACTCCAGCCCTATTTCCTAATCTGGCATTTCAGGAAGAAAGGGATCTGCTCTAATGACCTCTTCTTTCTTTTCCTTTTTCTTTTCTTTTCTTTTCTTTTCTTTTCTTTTCTTTTCTTTTCTTTTCTTTTCTTTTCTTTTCTTTTCTTTTCTTTTCTTTTCTTTTCTTTTCTTTTCTTTTCTTTTCTTTTCTTTTCTTTTCTTTTCTTTTCTTTTCTTTTCTTTTCTCTTTCTTTTCTCTTTCTTTTCTTTTCTTTTCTCTTTCTTTTCTCTTTCTTTTCTCTTTCTTTTCTCTTTTTCTCTTTCTTTTCTCTTTCTTTTCTTTCCTTTCTTCTTTTCTCCCCTCCCCTCCCCTCCCCTCCCCTCCCCTCCCCTCCCCTCCCCTCCCCTCCCCTCCCTTCTTCTCTCCCCCTCTCCTCTCCTCTCCCCCTCTCCTCTCCTCTCCTCTCCTCTCCTCTCCTCTCCTCTCCTCTCCTCTCCTCTCCTCTCCTCTCCTCTCCTCTCCTCTCCTCTCCTCTCCTCTCCTCTCCTCTCCTCTCCTCTCCTCTCCTCTCCTCTCCTCTCCTCTCCTCTCCTCTCCTCTCCTCTCCTTTCCTCTCCTCAATTCACTCAAGAAAATAAAAGCAATAAAATGGTTTTCTTTTCCTTTGGGCTTCATTTATACCAGGAGATAGGCCTGGGACCCTGTCAGAAGCACTGGGACTTGAGTATAGACATGGTCTATTAGCACCATCCCTGGCACAGTGCTGGCCCCTGCCAACCGGCAGCCCCCAGAGACTTCCCAGGGACAGTGTTGGGGACAGCTGCACTTGTCACTGCTCTCAAATGGCAGTTTGGGTATCACCAGTTTGTGCTGTGAGGAAGAAAGCTGAGACACAAGGACATGGACAGTGTCATGTCCTTGGCCTCAGGACACATCAGGATCTTCGACTTGTTTTGTTTAAACCTTGGCACATACAAGGAAACTGTCTGCACTGTCCTGCTGGAGACAGATCACTAAAGGGACAAGAGAACAACACAGAAGAGGGAAAACAAGCTGGTTCTATAAAACCTGACTTTTACAAAATCTAGTAAGAAAAAGAGGATCGTGGCTTGGCAGAATCTTCACAAAATTACTCTGTCACACCTACTTCACATTTTATGTTGTTCTTTGGTTTACACAGGGCCCCTTGAAAACTGAAACTTGTCATAATTTTTAAAAAAGCTGAAGTACTTGAAATTAAGATCAAAAAAGCCAAAGCACAGGACTCTGAATTCTGTATCTGGTTATATAAGGGCCATGAGTAGTCATGCAAGCATAGATGTATGAGGCTTCTGAAACTTTCCTCCAGCCAAACAGGCACATATTACGGAAAGATATCAAAACTGAGCAGATCTAGGTTATACCCTAAAGGTAAAATCAGGGAGAGGGTTCAGTTTCAGTGTTCATGTTGCTAAATGTAAATTAATGCACACAGAAAGGAACTGTCAGGACTCCAAGACTGCAGTCTTCTATACAGAAATACAACCAGTTAGAGAAAAGTCCCTGAGTTACACCGCAGCTATAACATAGTGCATGGCAGAAAACAGATTCTCAAAATATCCCATATTATCCTTTTGGAACATTGCTCAGTTTTAATCACCCATCCTTCAAGCTATCTAGTGGAAAGAGGGGAAGCACAATGACAAATCAATACGTTAATAGGCGCAGAGAGGTGAGAGATTTCAGTGAGCTGTGCTGCACAAGAGAAGAGATGAATAGAGGAAATAGTAAGGTTTCATAAATTAGTAAGTCATACAGATAATAATACTTTTTTCTGTTTCACTAGAAAGCCTAGTGTTACTGGAAGGTAAGAAATATGTTTAAAATAAAGACATGGAGACAAAACGAAGAACATTTCAAAATCTTGCCTCATTAACCACTGGTGCCCTCTGACATGTAGTATCATTGAAACCTGGAGTTCAGCTTTATTCTGAGAAGGATTTGCTTTTCCTATGATTAGAATTCAGGTACAAGTATTCCACTGGGTGAAATGAATGACTCAGATGTTAGAGAGTCTTTTGCAACTTCTTCTGAAGCTGCTGGCATAGAAGATGCTGGAGATAGAGCTAGGTATTCAGTGTGTGGCAATACCTGTATTCAGAAAGGAAAACAAGAGGTGCCAGGACCATGTTCTTCGAAAACCAGTTCCTTTTTAAAATCTAAATTGGGTATCTAAATTCTTTTTTTTATGGAGTAAACATAGGGTGAAAAAAGGCCTGAGCCATTCTATATGCCATTTATTAATTCTGAAAGATGAACTTCTAGGTAACCACTTACACAGGTTGTCTAGGAGTCCTTTTACTGATGCTCATGTAAGCCCTTTGGTATGTAGTTACAGATGTGCTTACCTTTAAGCTCATGAAGTCAATGCAGCAATTTGTACGGATGCAACTGAACTGACCTTGGTGAGCCTCGGCATGAAAACCTGCTCACTTTATGCTGGAGGAGCAGTAGTAGTGGTACTAATGTTGCAGTGAAAGAGGGAAATGAAAGAAACATGGGGCTGGGGGGAGCAGGGCAAGAAACAATAAGAACCCATTTTTGGTTTCAAATGACCGAGACTTTCAAATTTACAGCTCTTTGAAATTCTTGTAAGGAATATACCTGACTAGAGTCCCCGGATATTAAGCTGTCACTTGTAATTTTGGTTTTGGGTCAGATCAGAATTACCAGGCAGTTATTTTTCAAGTACTATGCTGAACATGGCAAAATCAATTACCGTGCTTTTCATTTTCAATCCACATCTCAAAAGAATAAACTATGACACTGCCCTGCTCTATATATTTTTCCTGCAATAAAATCAGATATTTTTCCTCTGTTAGAAAGAAGTTTCAAATTGCAAAAATAGAAGGGGAGTGTCTGTTACATAGGTAATTGAAAAAAGTGTGAATGTGAGGAGGAGGAAAAGGAAGGGGAGGGGGCAAGGGCAGAGGCAGAGGGAAATGAGAGAAGGGAAAGGGAAAAGAAAAAGGATACAACAGCAAATGCCACAAACAAAATAGAGTTATCTCTAAACTCAATTAAAATTGTAATCTTTCATGTTCAGGGAGTGAACTGGAAGAATATGAGCTGAATTAAGTGTTTCTTTTCTAAAGCATATGAATGAATCATGTTCCTAAGTGTATTATTTAGTACTTATCTGAGAAGGGCTCTATGCCAGTAAATTCTGAATCATAACAGCTTACAGGGATTAGCAGCAGTTCCAAAGAAAATACAGAAATCATTTGAAATATTTAAACATTTTCAGTTCCTGCTTTGCAAGCAGAACTAGGTAAATAAAGGACATGATCTGTATTATTGAATATGGCTAAATAAAACCGTTTCAGTGGCAGGGACCAGAGTCTGCCCATTTTACCCCTTGAAGACCTCCACAGCCCCCTATATTCCTCCAGGATGGGCCAGGGGTAGAGCTGGGCCGTGGTCCAGCTCTCAGCCTGCCCCAGCCAGAGTCAGAGAGACCACAGGAGTTCAGCAGCAGCAGGGTTTTTTCCCATAATCTGTATTTTTCCCTTGGGGATGGCTACACTGTCACGACATATTCACTGTGCAGTTGTGCCTGGATCGATACAACCACATCTCTTGTTTTGGCCAGGTTACTGTTCATTTAATCAAACCTGCACTGTACCTGACAAGGCTTGGCATCTACTCCATAATGCACAGTGATTTTTAATGGAGTAGCAGGAATGATTACCATACATCTTGGTTACAAAAGAGAGCTGAGAGCACGCAGATCAATGGTAAATCACCACAACAGCTACACTGTTTGGTCTGTGGCAGAGATGCTACACAATCATGTGCAAAATCCTGACATTAAAATTCACTTGCTATCTTTAATTATGGCTTTTAGTCACCTTAGGGGAGCTGGAATCTGCTGAATACTGAGAAATAGATACAGTCATGTAATTGGGTTTCAAGAATATGAGAGAAATGCCTGCTTCACCTGCGAGGGAAATAATTAATGAAGCAGGGGAATACAAATTCCCCAAAGCTAACAACTGAAAGGCATCAACTCACAAAATAACTAACAAAGCCAAGTGCAGGTACAACTTCCCCTTGTTAACATTAAAAGAATCACAAAAGAAGTTCTGCAGGGTAAAAATATCAAGTGAACTCAGAAATTCCTGGACTGGGGAAAAGTAAATACCCACTGAAAAAAAGAAAAGTCATCAGAGCTGGGGGAGGACTAGGTTAAGCAAAAAGAAATGGCAGTGAGATATATCAGTTGCTAGAAGGATAGCCTAATAAAATGGCATACTCAGGAAGGTGAGACAAAATGTCAAGCTTCCCTGCAAGATGACAAATAAATTGCAATGACCTGATTTATACCTACGTGAATGACCCAGTTCAGTAAAATGTATCTTGAAAAACAAATGGGACTTCATAACTCGGAATAAACTTGGGAAAGGGATGCTACAAGAGGCTACAGTGAGTTATATTTAACTTCTCAAATCCAGGCAGTTTCCAGACAGTCCTGTGTATTTTAAGGGGTTGCACATATGTCCTTGTACCTTCCAAAACCTTAACTCTATAGTGAATTGGCATATCTGTGGGATCATCTATGGAAAAGCGTGCCATGACTGAAAAGGTCATTCTCACACAGACTGTAATCTCAGATATTTAAAACTTGACATGGATTGAAGACAACAGTGCAGGCAGCAGGCTGGATCCATCACATAAGGTGAAGATTGTGAAGAAAGCCAAATGGAGCAGTGGAGGGGCCCAGCCCTCTTGAAACAGAAGTGTGGCTTTCAAGTTTCAGGGCGCACTGCTCTAAGTAACCACAAGAACAAAAGCTTTGCTACATATACATATAATTTTGTCCTTTTTTTTAGAAATCACAGTGGAAAGGATTGGTTAGAAACCTTCCTCTGGAACAATTTTCTATCAGAAAATACTTGTCTATAAGGGGTGCGCTGGGAAGAGGGGAATACAGGACTGTGTTGGCATATGTATGCAGAGTGGTGCTGGGAGAGGAATTTCTCATCAAATGCTCTCAAGATACAAATGAGCTTTCTAGGATGAGCAGGATAAGACCATTACAGAGATTATATTGTGATTTAATGTGACCAAATGAGCTGTTGATATAATTTTACTAAAATCAAAATGACAGTAAGTCAAAAGGAAGAACACAGAGGAGAGTTTACAGGTCATGGAAGCAGGGGCTGGCCACTTGGGAAGAATATAAGGCTGCTGCTAGAGGATGTAGGAAGGCAGCTAGAATAGCCAAGGCCTCCTTAGAATTACAGCTGGTGAGAGGGGTCAAGGACAGCAAAAAGAACTTTTTCAAATACATAGCTGATAAAACTAATACCAGAGGCAATGTAGGCCCACTGATGAATGGAGTGGGTGCCCTGGTGGCAGAAGATACAGAGAAGGCAGAATTACTGAATGCCTTCTTTGTCTCTGTCTACTCTGCCAGAGGCTGTCCTGGGGAGCCCTGTACCACTAAGACCCCGGATGAAGCCAGGTCAATGGAGGAGTTTGCTTTAGTCGATGAGGACTGGGTTAGGGAGCAATTAAATAGTCTGGACATCCATAAATCCATGGGTCCAGATGGGATGCATCCGCGGGTGCTGAGGGAGCTGGCTGAAGTCATTGCTGGACCACTCTCCAACATCTTTCCCAAGTCTTGGGAAATGGGAGAGGTGCCCGAGGATTGGAGGAAAGCAAATGTCACTCCAGTCTTCAAAAAGGGCAAGAAGGAGGACCCGGGTAATTATAGACCGGTCAGCCTGTCCTCTGTCCCTGGGAAAGTAATGGAACAGCTTATCCTTGGTGCCATCTCAAGGCATATCAAGGATAAGAGGGTCATTAGGGGCAGTCAGCATGGCTTTGCCAAGGGTAAGTCATGCTTGACCAACCTCATAGCCTTTTATGAGAATGTAACAAGGTGGATGGATGATGGCAGAGCGGTGGATGTGGTCTACCTTGACTTCAGTAAAGCCTTTGACACAGTCTCCCACAGCATCCTCACAGCTAAGTTGAGGAGGTGTGGTCTAGACAATAGAGTAGTGAGGTGGGTTGCAAACTGGCTTAGGGAGAGAAGCCAGAGAGTGGTAGTCAATGGTGCGGAGTCTAGTTGGAGGCCAGTATCTAGTGGAGTGCCTCAGGGGTCAGTACTGGGGCCAATATTATTCAATATATTCATTAACGATTTGGACGAGGGAATTGAGTGTACTACCAGCAAGTTTGCTGATGACACTAAGCTGGGAGAAGTGGCTAACATGCCAGAAGGCTGTGCTGCCATCCAGCGGGACCTGGACAGGCTGGAGAGTTGGGTGGGGAATAACCTAATGAAATTTAACAAGGGAAAATGTAGAGTCCTGCATCTGGGCAGGAACAACCCCAGGTTCCAGTATAGGTTGGGAAATTACATATTAGAGAGCAGTGTAGGGGAAAGGGACCTGGGGGTCCTGGTGGACAACAGGATGACCATGAGCCAGCACTGTGCCCTTGTGGCCAGGAAGGCCAGTGGCATCCTGGGGTGTATTACAAGGGGGGTGGTTAGCAGATCGAGAGAGGTCCTCCTTCCCCTCTACTCCGCCCTGGTGAGACCCCATCTGGAATATTGTGTCCAGTTCTGGGCCCCTCAGTTCAAGAAGGACAGGGAACTGCTGGAGAGGGTCCAGCGTAGGGCAACGATGATGATTAAGGGAGTGGAGCATCTCCCTTATGAAGAAAGGCTGAGGGAGCTGGGTCTCTTTAGCTTGGAGAAGAGGAGACTGAGGGGTGACCTCATTAATGTTTACAAATATATAAAGGGTGAGTGCCATGAGGATGGAGCCAGGCTCTTCTCGGTGGCAAACAATGATAGGACAAGGGGTAATGGGATCAAGCTGGAACACAAGAGGTTCCACTTAAATTTGAGAAAGAACTTCTTCTCAGTAAGGGTGACAGAGCACTGGAACAGGCTGCCCAGGGAGGTTGTGGAGTCTCCTTCTCTGGAGACATTCAAAACCGCCTGGACACATTCTTGTGTAACCTCACCTAGGCGTTCCTGCTCCAGCAGGGGGATTGGACTAGATGATCTTTTGAGGTCCCTTCCAATCCCAAACATACTGTGATACTGTGAACACTATCAAAACAAGTCGGGCTAAATTGTAGGTGAAATATACTGATGACTAAACATTCGGCGAGGCATCACTGAATAGGCAGGAGGAAATGGGCTACTACACTCTGTTAATCTTCTGATTTGGAATGTCTGATCAAGGTTGATTTCACAATAATTTGTAGGGGATAGTAAGATACTAAGTGGAACCTAGTTCATAACACTTGTCTAGCTTTAACTGAGAGCAGTTTGGCCCACAAACACCCTGTTAAAGTTGACACAGGCAAAAACTGTCTACACTCTGTAAGGGAGGAAACTTCCATGAGAAGATTTAGAACATGGTGCTCATTTATGGATGGATGGGTTTCCAAATGGGAATAATTTGCTTTTCAGGTATATGCTACTATAATGGAGTGGATAACTAAAATAGTTACATCTTCAACAAGGCAAGGAGGAAATTAATGCTTCTGAAATTGTGGAAATGGTTGTGTTGACTGAAGATACTAAACTGTCATCATATTCGGCATCAGTGAAAATGGGAAGATAAATTGCTATGTCCTTTATTTATGCTTAATCACTTGCTAATACTTATTTATTTGCACAGATGCCTAGTCTCTTCAGCAGTAGGTGGTATGCAATTTCAAATAAAGTTTGTAGTGTTTTGTACTTCAAGTAACTCTCTTCAGAAAGAAATGCTGACAGTGAAATCTCAATGGTACCACTCCGGGTAGTCCCAGAGAAGTGTCAACTACCACACAGAACAAAGCTTTTGCTCAGAAGAGATTTCAAACTGAATTGAAAAATAGTAAAGACTGCATAGAAAAGCACAGCAGAATGTCCAGATTTTGATAGATCTACCAGCTGACAGAACGCAGCAGAGGTCTCCAAAAAGCACGTGGAGGAAGCAGTTGTTTTGCTAAGAAGCTCGAGGGGACTGCTCATGACTTTCTACTGACGTAGGAAGTGAGCTCCTGGAAAAAGAGTCAGCGTAAAGAGGACACAAAGATGAAAACTTGGTAATGGAAAAGGCAGAGCTGTAAGAATTGACAGTATCTGCCCAGATAAAGGGCCGGCATATACATACTTATATATACACGTATAGTTACAGATAAACAGATACACACACACACGTATGTATGCATGTATGTACAAATGCAAAAGAAACTGTTACAAAGTCACCTTTCCAACACAGTTGTTGTACTAGACTGATCCTGCTGTGCTGATTCTTGGGATAAAAAGTGGTGATTGTAGAAACACCTTCATGGCAGCAGTCTGCAAATACAGGTTCTGGAAAGGCAAATACTAAACACATCTATGTATTTATTATGTAATTGTGCCAGCCTAGCTTCTCAACAGTTAAATCCAAGGATTTTCAATCTGGTTTGGTGATCAAAAGTACTATTTTTTCCTTTTTCCCAATACAGTTCTAGTAATGGATTATCCAAATATTTCGGAATGTTTACCGACACCTGAGCTTATTGATAAGCATAAGCTACAAGATTTTTCTGTATAGGTTACTGTTTTTCAATTTTTCTTCTGTTGTATGTCTATGCAAATTTAGTTCTATTAAAGCACTAAATAAAAAGATTCATGCCTTTTCCCCCATGGTTTTTAAACTCGTTTAGATATGCTAATCAGCCTTTTTGCTTAACGGCCTCCAGAAAGGTTGTTTCTGTAATTAAAGTGATAAAGAGAGATGCTTAATAATTAAGCATATTTTTATTTATTGATCTGCATGGGTAGATTAAATTTTAATATCTATATCTCCACGTAGGGATTTAATGAAATATTTAGTGTCGCATATAGCGCCAATTATTCTAGGCATCATTCTTTCGCCCCAGTTTTAATGAACTACTACTATACTACTATCTCAACAAAAGCAAGTTTCTGCTTTTCTCCTTGTGTCTGGCAAAATTACCTCAAGCTATTTAATTCAGATCCCTCCAGCCAAGGTAACCCTCTGAGTCTGCATCCACAAATCCAGATGTAGCTTCAGGATGAATGACCTGTTAAGTAATACTTGGGGAGGAGGTTCTGATTAATTAAACAGACTGCAAGGTGTAAACTCTGGGGTCTCTTTTCCACCTAAAGTCTCAATCCAAACCACAGTATTTAAATGCATACTGATGTTTGTACTTGGGACCAATCGCACTGATTTATATAAGACGTCCATAACATGCACTGCATTTTACATACCTTGTTCTCTTTCTCCTCGCTAACTGCCCTCTGCTGGGTACCTCAGGAAATGGGTTTCTGGGACAGATGGACAGATCTGACAGTTTGCTCTGAAGTTTTTTTCCTTCTTAGCTCTACACTGTAAAGGATAAGCTGGACTGGGAACCCTGATCTTTTTATTTTCTCCTTTCATTTTTTCCCTTTTTAATTTTCAAGTCCACTTTATTGCATGAGGGAAGGATGGTTTTATATATGGTTTTCAATCAGAGTGAATGCACTCACGCAGGCCTAAAATATTGAAGAAGAAATCATAATGAGGAAGTTTTGCATCTAGTCAGCTATTGCTGCAATTCATTGTTTGCAGAAGCTAATATTTAAACTCTGACTGATTTCAGAACTTTCATATCTTTTGTGGAATGTGGCTCAGTTTTTAAATTTTCACTCTTAAATATTTTACAGAGCTCTACACATAAATAATTTCTACATTTTGCAGGAATAATGTACTCTTTCCTCATTAGTGGCCTTTGAGGAGGTTGAGGAGGTTATACAAACAGTTTATTTGTTAACATATGATCTCAGGGTGAATGTCAGTTTTAAGAAACTACCTGAGTATTTAAAGTTAAGGAGGCTGTTTGCCCAAGTGAAAAAGGGCATTAGTGTCAGGAAACAGAATTTATCTTCTGTGTGTTTCAATGCCTCTTAGAAATAAAAACTCTGCAGTATCTTTAAGAGTGAATAAACAGACATAGAGATTCAAAATAATTAAGAACTATTTTTTGCAATAGATTTTACAAACAAATACAATGAAGAACAATTTTATGACATAATTTTACAAAACTATGTGGTCAACCACATGGAATCATGAGTTGAGTACATAGGTCGGAACAGGGATGGCCCATCAAGAATGGGAAGTCCCACAAATATCCAATGCAACAAATTCTTAGAAGTATTTGATAAAATACATCTAACCTTTTTCTTTTTTAAGGTATGAGTATTGATTTGATCACACAAAATCTGATTCTCACACACTTGTGAGCCCTTTCTATTAATCCAGTGAAGACCTCTGAATATATACACAAATATAAAACTATTTGTAATAATTAATCATAAAGATCATCCAGGTATATATGGGAGCCACTGAATATCTGGGTGTGGGGCAAACAACACTAAAGTTCAAATTCAGTAAAACTCCTAACTCCATCTTAGTGCCATCTATATTTTTCATAATACTTCAGTATTTGCTTCAGTCAGGTTGAATTCAGTGGGATTAGACAATAAGCTCTAGTGCCTTGCTGAATCAGAACACAGGTTTTAGTACAAAGATAAATGTTTAAGGTAATAAAATGAGATTCTCAATAAGCAGAAGAGAAAGGAAAGCTACTAACTGCAGAAATCAGATTTCAAACTGAGGAACAGATTTGCAAGTTCTGCCATGGGCTTCACTCACAGTATCATCATTAAAACTTGTAATAATGTAAGATCATTTAGGAAGTATTTCAGCCTTTAGCGTTGTGTGCATGTAACAGCATTTATCCTTACAAACAAGCATTTACAGCCCCATTCCAGTCCTTTTTTCTTTGCCAGACACAACCAGCACTGCGGAATGAAAGATGAGCTACACTCATGGCTAGTTGGTTGTATTCCAGCACTGGTAAAACAAATCATTACGATCAAAGGACCAGCCATTTTAATAAACTGTGTGCACTGTTGTTACTGTGACTTAGGGCTTTGCTTTGCAGAGAGAGAAGCTATAAAACAGCATAAAAGAGAACTATTTTTTTTAATTGCATGGTTAAGTGTTAACTGTACATATTGTGCATATATATGTATACGTAATACCCATGTATTACAGGCATAGCTATATATTTATACACACAGGAGTAAAACTCTAGTTGTGTGTATATCTGTGTGTGTGTGTCTAGGTATATAGCTTCAGGTAGTTACGTGAGACGTTCACAGTACACCTGCACCTATTTATCTTGGGAAAAATACTTGTTTTATCTATAGATACTAGTCTTCATAGATGTTTCCAGATTATAATAATGGAAACAGACTCGTCAATGTGCACATATATGTGCCTACGGCACATCCCAGTGCTATTTGGGTGCTGGTTTTTGCCCACACAAGGCAGTTGTATTGTACTGTGAGGCTCACAGGTGCAGTCTCCCTGCTCTTATTCAGATAGTCCAACCTCCTGCAGAGGACGGGAGCTTCTCCCTGTCCATGCGCCTCAGTTTCCTTTTGATGGAAGCCAGGACATGTGAATGGGAGAAGAGGTAGGTCAGATCTCAACTTGCAGTCAGGACACGGCCAGACCTTATGCTGGGACACAGGGGAAAGGAAACATTCCCCAGTTCCCCAGTTTAGACATAGGCTTCTCTGGCTTAGAAAGCCGTGTTGTTCCATGCTGAGCAGGGAGCAGTTTTGTGGCACAAATGAAGTATTTGGGAAACAGTTGCCATGGAGAACAGGATAGCTTCAAAATTATTATTATAAAACGTACAGAGTTTCATAGCTTTTACAACATCAGATTCTGGTTCACAGATCTGGTATTTCAACCGATGAATGATTTTGCCTTTCCTCACACCTGGGTATTCAACTAGCAAAGACACTGGCCAATCATCTTTGAAAACAGCATTTTCTTGAAGGAATCTCCACCAGGTTCCAAAACAAAAGAGTGGCCAAAACCATTGTTCGGAGTCGGTGAAGATTAGAAGTCCTACACCAGCCATAGTGCCCAGAGAGCTGGGTATAACCTCATCTGCCTTAAGTACACTTGCTAATTCATTATGCTAAACACATAGAGGGAATATACACACATTTGGTAGAGATCAACTGATTTTTCAGGATTCTGGCTAGGCTCATATTGCTGGTCATCAGAAACCACTTGATTTGACTTCTGATCCAGAGAACACAATGCTGAAATTACTGAAGAATAAATATGCAATTATACAGAAGTAGGTCCTCTTATAATATTAAACACTTCAGTGCCCAATAATTTTTCATCATTTTCATCTGTTTCTCTTTGCTACAAAAAGGTGGAGTAGACTTGCTCAATTTCAAGGTTAAATTATGCCAGTGATATAATTCTTTATATATAAAAAAGCTAGTGAAAAAGTTTAAATGGAAATTTATATTTCTCACTTATTGCTTCATGAGGTCATCTTTAAACATTCATGAGTCATTTATCTTAAAACAAATTCTTCTCCATGGAGCTGCCTCCTTATTTTACCAACTACTTTCAATAATAAGTTTTCAATGTGTTTTCCCATTCCCAGTGTTTCAAACAACATTTTAGAGCCTAATTCTTTAAAACTAATGAATGTCTCTCCTTCCTTTATGATCCATTGCTGTTGTTGCTAAGCCACTGATTATATCACATACAAAGTTTATCTTCTCTCTTATGACAAATGTTGTTATAGCCTGAAAGAATTCCACCATATAGATAAAGTATTAAGTCTTTTGAGGAGGTGAACAGCTCTTCCATTTCCAATACTATTATCAGATTGGCCTGTGCCTTCAGGACTGCAGCATTTCTACAATCAGGATAATAATCAAAGTCTATTTCTCATTCTCTGAATATTGCTGATGAAAGAATGAATCCTATTCTTTCACGCTTAACTGCGCAGAACTGCACTATTCATTTAACTGTTTCAGGAATCTCTGAACCATACTGATAAATGGGCTTTTGGATGAGCCAGGATTATTCCACTGTATCAAGGGATATGAGGCGGCATTTAATTTGGAGCATTAATTACCTAGGGATATGTTATGTTAGGCTGATATATACAGAAACCTGGATTATGAGAAGATTTGGCTTGATCGACAGAAGTAACTAGAGCATATAAAAGCAAATTTTGGATTTTGAGTGTAATGCCTATATATGTTACTTGTCAATCCAGTTCCTCCCAAATTACAAATAAATTTAAATGTTGCTAATTACAGAAGTATTTTAAGTAATAGCTATAGACGTTTTTTTAACAAATATAAAAAAGCAATCTTTTGGTATGTAAGTGTAGCAAAAGTACTTAGCATTCAACAGCTCTGATACAGGAATGCAAAAAGCATTGCACACAACATATTTTACTTTATTCCAACTATTCTTTCATTTGATGTAAATACATCGATCCCAAGACCTGAAGAAAACCACTCCATTTCCCTTGGTTTGGCTTGAAATCAGCCAGTTCTGCCCATTACAGATAATTGACTATAAAACTTCAGATAAGAGCACTGCCATCTTTGTAGGCTAACATTTCTACCTTACTAAAGACATGCCCCTATGCAAATTACAACACTCTGACTCTAAACCACCCTTTAGGTTCAGCAGGTCCCTCTGCTTTCACTTCTGTCTCATCTTAACGTGGAAACAGATATCTTAGTCCAGTATGTGAAGCACAGCTGGGCTCACTGGAGCAGTTATAGATCTCTGCCACATTTCAGATTTTTAACTGAATTTGAAACTGTATATACAGAAGATTTGCTTTATAGGTCATATATGGTCATAAGTCTCAAGGTGACAACTAAACACAAAAAGAACATTGTGGATTAAGAACCTGTAGACTATTTCGTGCAAAGGTTTGCTTCTTGTAGTTTCTTTCCCGCTTTAGAGAAATTATAAGTTTTCATTTCCAGTTTGCTGGATTCAAAATGTGCAAGTATAAAGAAAAGATCCTCACTTGACATTTTGATCAGAAAGCACTGACCATGTTGAATTAAACTGCCCATGGCAAGGTATTTATAGTGTCACTTGAGAGCATGTATAGGTCAAACACACGCCAGAAAGGTGACATTTCCCTGGGAAAAGAAGTTCTGGCTTTTGTTCAGCTCAAGTCCGTAGCTCATACAACTTTAGTTGTGCTGATTAGCACGAATAGGCCTTTTCTGCAGCACAATAGAACTGAATGACGCTGATGGTTTCATTTAAAAAATGAATCGCCACTATTTTTTGTACTGATTGGAATATGCTATATTGAGAGGAGAATCCTGATTTGGGATTAATATCTCCAGAAAGGAGGGTCTATGCCACTTAACTATTTCATTTTCTTAAAAAATACACCTTAACTGATAACATAGAAGAATCTGTGTGTATAAACTAGCCCTTTTCATGTCTTTCTCTATTTTGAAGCATATTAATATACTGAATTATTGCTAGTAATTATAAATCATGGGATAATCACTGAGGAATTATCAGCTCACAATAAAATATTGATTTTCTGAGATTCACTGACTAAGTTTGACCATCAATTTCTTACCAAATTTGTATCAGGGCAGTATTTTTCTCATTCTTCTTTGATAAGACATTTCACTACCATGCAAATGGAAGTGCCTCTGAGCAGGCTAATTGGTATATGCAATATGTAACATGGAAACCACAGTGTTAAGTCACTCCACAATTCATACAGCAAGTATAGTGCAAATTTGACTAAAAATACCATTGTTGTTTTTGAGATCTGATATTTACATATGTCAAAGTGACGGGTGGATGTATATTACATGTGAAAAGATTAGAAAGACTAACTATGTAAGATACTATGCCTCACCAACAAAGAACATTTAAAGAAAATGCACTTGGTAATTAGATTAATAATGGGCAATTAATTGGACAGAAGAAGGCAGCCTACTTGAGAGCAACTAAAGTACATAATGTAATCAAAGCATATTTAGCCCAATTACCTGCATTTGTTTATTTTTTAAAGGCATGTTGTGTGCAAACATTAATGCTATCTTTTCATATTTATCTTAGAAGAGGTCAGGAGAACACTGCAAAAGACTACACATTTACTTCTAATAACAGACACGGTCACTAAGCAGTTCAGGCAACTACAAATTCAGTTTCAAACACAAATTCTCAGGAATGTTTTTCTGTAGGACGGGACAGAACCAGACTCCCCAGTGTACCAGAAAGGATGCAATCAGCATCTGCAAAATAGGCTTCAAGTTTAACACAAATAAAACATCCACTCAAACATGCACTTTTGGCATGTGAATACAAACCTGAAACTTAACACACATATCTGCCCAATGGCCAAGGACCAAGCCTTTCATTACCCTGAAGCTAATCTAAACCCACTGTCACTCTGAAAAGCGTGTTAAGGTAGACTAATCTTCCTGACACGCAGTCATTCCTCTTAAGTGACTAAACATGGAGCGACTGCAGCCGGCAGCAGGCAGCCATTGATTTCACACTGTGAAAACACTTTCTAAAGACAACTCGGTTATCAAATGTGGTTATTTACCTGTCATAGTCTTGGCAAATCTCCCCAACAGCTACCAATGCTTTCAAGTACTCGTTGGGTTGATAGGGGTGGATGTAATGCAGCGAGCAGCTGTTCCTAGGATCACCATTTGAGGCGGTGAAATCTATAGCTACCTGGAAAAAAACGAAAAGTTAATGTATTGTGGAGCTCTTCTGGACATAAGCATACCTACAGCAACCATGTGTCTTTACCAGAAAGGGTTTTCTGCAGAGATTGCAGCCTTAAAAGCAAAGGTTGATTTTACAGCCTACTTCATGAAATTTGAATTACGATAGTATTGATAAAGATGCCTAAAAGTAAATGACAGTTTATAAAATGAGATAATAAAACTAAAATGGCATTATTATTTTAAATGGAAAATTATTTTCTAATACAGATGAATCAAATTAACTATCTCTAGGTTCTCACACTTAATTAAATTATTCCAGCTCAGATATGTTCAAGACATAAAATCTGTGCAGCAAAAATGTCCTGAGAGAGTTAGAAGTCCTACTAAAACTATAAATTAAAACTAGAGTTAGTGACATTTCTTAGCTGTTTTAAAGCTTACTGTGGCTGTAGTAATAGTAGTGGATACTGCCTGTCTGGTATTTCTTATCTTCAAAACATATAAGCATTTAATAATTACCTCTCTCAGTTTTGTAGATGATAGCAAGATTAAAAGTGAGCTGCAGGGTAAAACTAAAACTTGAATCCTGCAAAGAGTTTTGTGTTGAAAAGGCTTAGAGAAGACTGTGAGAAGCATTCAGTGCAAAAGCAAATACTAATGAATCCTCTTAAAAATAACTTCTCCATTTTAAAATGCTCTCTAAAGGTCTCACTGAATATATATTCTTGCATGCATCTTCCTGTGATATGACTGTCATGGACCAGAAAGCCCTCATCTGAATTTTTGATGCTGCTTCCTAGAAATTCCTTAAAGGAGCAAAAAGAAAACCAAAGGGTCTCAAAAAGGGAATGAAGACATTTATAAACTTCCTTCTGATTTTTGTCCTTCCTCCAAAAAAGCTAACTGTTGGCTGAAGAAAAATATTTTTCACGGGGCTTCAGTTAGCTAGAAATCCTTTCAACAGCTTGATCAACCAAGAACCCCTCCTGCATCCCACCACATTTCAGTCAGGAGATACGAGCCTGATTTAGATTGCAAATAAAGTAATCCTTCACCTCTGCTTCCCTGATCTCTGCTCATACACTGAAGCAAGTGAGTCTGTTTTCTACCTAAATATTTTTTTCTGAAAATGATAGCTTGATTTAACTTGAATAAATTAATGGGATACATCTCATGTTCTCACTTGCATAAGAACACTAGTGGTTTGCGAAACCTAAGGTAAATTCATAGATACTTGTATGGACTAGCTGAGATTTGGGACATGGACTTTTAAAGAAAATTTGCCAAGTTATGCATATGTTCTTAAAAAGATGCAGATTTTCTCTGATATTAATTTAACTTCAGGTTTTTGTTCTGATTATAGAAACTGCAAAAATTTCACTGTATATGGAAACAGAGGGCATTCTTATAAAATTGTTAAAAGTGGGTGTTTTCACTGATAACCCCAAAACAGACATGAATGAGGCTGGAATGACACACCAGACAGAACTGGATAAATCTTCCTTTGTGTCTGTTAGCCCTGGCTAAATGCTTTTTAAGTAAAAACAAAAGCGCACAGTAGGAATAAGCAGTAGGTTTCATGAGTTTGGAAAAAAATCTGTGGCTAGTGTTCAGGAAAGAAAAACCCCTCCTCAAAACAAGCTTCTTTTTTGGAAATGGTCCTTATAGTAGAGATCTGCTGATAAGCAAAAAATATAACCATTTTCTACAGTGAAGCCTTCATGAAAATTTGTACTCGGATGCACTTTATTTGACTTTGATCCAAATCTCTGATTCCTGAGGGGAGGACTTTTAAGAAAGATGTTTGCTTTCACTTGCCAAAATTTCAAAATATCAACGCAGAGCTCTGCTCTTTTAGCATTACCTGGCAGTACCAGGATCTTGTGCAAATTAGTAGGATCAGGATTTGTAAAACTAACACATTGCAGAAACTAGGCCAATATCACAACGGAGCTAATTTTGCGAGCAGTAAGTAGGAATGTTTCTTACATCATATGTACATTTGATTTTTATCAGTGTATCTTTAAATGTATCCGTTCAAATGTACCAGTCATTTTCCCACAGCTAAATGAGAACACAACATAGCAATAAGTACACTCTTAGTACTCTTTTTTAACTCAGCCTTGTAAAAGGGCGATTTTCATTGCACTGAAAACATCCTACATACCCTGAACCTCCTGACTGATCTGTCAGCAACGAACCAGCCTGTCCAATATCGTGACCTGCCTAAGAGAGAATCTGTCCAATATATCTTTCTATTACACTTCCTTTTATGCATGTTACACATCCTTTCTGCTGTATTTCCTAAAGTGATGAAAATGTCTTCTGACTACAGACCCATTTGCACTGCCAACTTCTGAACATTTCTTCTGCGGCAGGGAACATGGTCTGATAAGATACAGCGGTTTGCAATAAGCCGTGCATAGAAAAAGCAGGTTGGAATCAGCACTATTGATCTCTACAGATGAAAGCTTCTTAATAAATGGTTTTAAAGTGAAGGAAAAGTTTACCTTCGTTTTTTCAGAGACATTCTTTCTAACTACAAACTATGTTCCTACAATAGATGTAGAAAGTATCCCAAGAACACACAGCATGATGTTACCAAAGCCTTCATTAGTGCCTTAAATTATCAGGTACATCATACTACAGCTTTTTGCTATCAAATGTATGCTTAGCATCCCCGTTTCCCTCCCTCAGCAAGTGCCCTTTCAAATTGCAGTTGTATCGTTCTGCCTGTACACAGCATGAACTCAATAGAAATGTCATTAAGACAACAACAATACACGCACCAGAAGAGTTTCAAATAATTCCAGATCCTTTCCAGTTAAAATAAAATGGAAATATGGGAAGGTGGAAGGAACAGGCATCCTCTGTTTCAGTGGTCTGAATTAACCAGGACTGTGTGAAAAGGAGATTACATGATGTATGCAGAAAGCAAGGCAGCACTGAATATCTCCCCTGTAGGCAGCATCCTTTTGCTTCAGTGCCCACTGGAGAATCTCTAATACATGTCTGGAAACAGCAACACGTCCCACAAGCAGTCACCACAGGAGGAAGTACAATATGCAACCAGTCAGCTTGTTAGGATATTTAAGTAGAACCATTATGCATGAACAGAGCTATGGGCACAGAGACATCCACAATGGCTTCCCCCAGGTTCATGTAGGTTGAAAACTGACAGTGATGAGTTTACACAATTCTGCAGCTGGTGGATTTACCATTGAGGTCAGCAGTAATTTAGGGATCTCTGTGCTTACCAGTGTAATGGATCTTTAATTTCCTTTATGTCCTCACTGCCTGTCCTTGCAGATGAATTTACCTAAGGTTCCTATTATCAATAGTTTTTTTTTCATTTCAGCAAAATGAAATATTAAAATAGTAAAATACAATAGAAGCAATACTTTCCATTTTAGCACATTTTAATGCAGCAGTTTTCAACTTGTGGTTCACAGCCTACTAATAGGAAATCTGCAACAAGCAAGTAAAAGGCAAGCAAATTGCCATGACCCCTCAGTGTGCTATGTAAGGACTTGCTCTTCCATTGGAAAACATTTAGGAGGAATCAAAAAGAGTTTGAAAAACATAGCTGTAACATAATAATATGTATATCCCCAGACACTTTCTAATGGTTATAGTGCTCCTGTGCTTGTGCTAGAGGTGTGGGAAATGCATATTAACCAGTCTTTGCATGTGCTTAAGCACCTGTGCTGATTTACAAAGGGCTTTTATGTACTACATTAAGACACTACTGTCTTTCTGCTAATGACCTTGAACACAGTTGATAATTGAGTTCCTTCAGTCATATTTTTAGGGAACAAATGTCAGGAGACATAAATTAAAGGGGTTTTGAGGGATCGGTGAGCTTCAGGTTTAGAGAAGAAATGGGCACTCCAGGCATGTGGGGACACCAGAAGAAGAAGACAGGTGAAGGCAGAAAGGTGATCACACAGGATGCTTTGCTTGAGAGGAGACAACTATGAAGATCTTTGTCCACTACAGTAGGTATTTCCTTCAAAACCAGAGAGAGAGTCCTCAGTTTTGGGTGTTATCCAATGAGTTTGCGAGGTGTACCAGCCAAGTGGATGCTTTACACCTCAAAATCTGATTTATGCACAATAAGACAATCCACTACTGACTATAGCTGTTGCTGTTGCTGGAAGTTTTTTGGGGGATAAAAAAAATGTTTCTCTTTTGTTAAATCTTTTTGGAACATGAAGGCTTGTCTATAAAAAGTGGAATGGAACATATCAGTAGATCCAATGTCTGATACTTGATAACTGGGAGCATAAAGAGGGCAGGGTGCTATAGGAAAAAGATCTCCAGAAGACTATTACCTTTGAGCATTAGACTTTACCCCTGTAACTAGGCATGAAAAGTCACATAAACCAGACCGGAAATCTGCTACAATCTGTATTCCTATGGGAAATATATCTATATTACTGTCATTTATCTCCTAGATTCAAATTACAAAAACCAACCAAACAAACAAAATAAACCACACACACACACACAAACAACAACAAAAAACCCCACAACAGCAAGAAAAAAACACTAAACTAAAAAGCTCAAAAGCACACAGCATTAAGTGTTTCTAAAATATTATTATTTGGAAATGCAAAATATTGTATTTGTGTTTATGGAGAGCTCTGCAAATCATTTTATCCCTTGTTTCTTGAACAGAATAGCTTCTGAATTTGCTCTAAATTACAACCTCGTCTCCCCGTAGTACCATCTTATTGTTGGTGGCTACAGCTGAGGTATGAAACATCAGCATCTACCCCAGACTGACAGAGGGAGGTCCCTGGCTGGACTGTCGCTCTGCACTTTCTTTATGGCACCATTACGGGGCAAAAACTTGCTTGAATGGAGGACTCATTCTGGAAGGGAAGACTGGCCCATAGGATTGATGAATAGGCCATCTAATATTCAAGTAGTTAAAGGCAGATGAGATGAAATCCCCCTTGGGACTTGGGGAATTTATTTGAAATTGTTGTGAACAAGCTGAGGCTCAAAAGCCAAAGGCCAGTCAGTACTATCACAGGGGCTAGTTCAGTTCTCCAGCTTTTGGGACTGGGTGTAGCTCAGATGGCATCAGTGGGACTCACTTAGCGTCTCACCCTTGCATGTGGTTGTCTTTAATTTTGTAACATGATTGTCATTGCTGCAAAATGTAAATCAGCATGTACAAGAAAAATCTTACTGCATTAGCATAGTTTTTTTTTTTTCTGGGTTTATTACATTTTGCAAGAAGACCTTAATAATTTACCAAGGAAAGGCATGTGAGAATAATTTCTCTGTGAAAGCAATGAATCAATATCTAAGCGGATTCCCTTTATTTAAAACTACTTAGAGAAGTAAGACACTTACTGTAAATTGTATTTGGCAGCCTCCCATGATATAATCTAAGAAAGAATGCATCTTGTGGATCTGCAGACAAGAAAGCAAGACATTCAAATCAGTTGCATACCACTCAAACATCAGAAAACTGCCTGGAGAAAGTAAATTGGAAGGTGGGAAAGGATCAACTGAAAACAAGGTAAAGAAATAAATTGTTAAATATAGTTTGAGGCAGAATCACAAATGTAAACAGAGAAAATAGCAAAATTCTAAAACTACAGAAAGCAAAATTCACATCAAAAGTAGAACCAAGCTTTGCTCCTTCCCAGTGGGAAGCCAGTAGAAATTTTGCTATTGGTTTAGGAGGAACAAGAGCAATTTTGTAGAAATGATGGAAGGATTAGAAGGGAAACACCCAAGAGGCCAAGATGTAAGAGTTTAGTACTGCCTACTCCATTGTATAACAGCAGGGAGAGCACAAGAGAAATGAAAGAGGAGAGTTTGGGACAGTCACATTACTTTTGGGATTCAGCTTCTTGTCTTTTACTTTTTTGTAATAGATCAGTTTCCATTGTCATTCTACAGGGAGTTCCACTTTTTTGTCTACACTTCCAATCACCATTAAAATATATTGCTGAGAGCTTAGTAAAGAAACAGTCAAAGAACGGAAGACATATTCACCTTGCACTGGTTGAGGATGACGATGCCTGAGTTCTTGTAATTCTTCTTCTTTGCTTTGTACTTGGGGTTAATGCATTCCCATTGTACCTGTGAAAAATAGCAGTCACTGCTTGAAGGGAAATTTATGTACAAATTGAAAAATTAATAAAAGTGGCACTCGCTGATTTCCACAGTTGACTGAATCCTAGCAAATAATTGTGCACACAGCAGAAAAAATGAAAACCACTGACTACACAGAGAATGATCTTAATAGAAAAAGGCTGAGGGCAAACATCTCTCTTGAAACATATATGTATGGACGCAGCACTGAGAGATATCCAGATTTCTGTGTTGTATTCTGGTCTTGTAGGTCCAGGTGTTACATAAGCAAGATTGAGAATCTTTTGAGATAGTTTAAGAGGAAAAAAAAAAAGAGGGAAATTAATGCAAATGAAAATACTGGAGGGAGCAACTCAATGCATTATATTAACTACAAAACTGCCTACGCAGTAACATCAGTGCTTTGTACTAAACTCTTGAGTAGAGAAATTCTGATCAGAGATCATCTCACTCTCTCTTGAAAGACAGCAATAGCTTTCTCTTTAAGTCTGATAGCAAAATTAAAAGTTAAGATAATCACTAAAAAATTACACCACGATGCAGTTAATTAATTACTGATAAATTTGAAAATTATCCCTAAGAATATATTAAACTGCCTTTTTGAAAATATTCTGATTATTTTTATTTAAAAATAGTGAATTTTAAAGCAAAATAATTCTGCTTTGTTACTGAAATACTTTGTCTTGTTCCCATCATAATATCTCCCAGAGTCTTACGGATTTCTGCTTTCCTCTGTTTTCAGGCAGATTGATAAGGCCAAGCTTTCAGACCCTGATGTCTAATGACTATGTGTTATTCATGCCTCTTATTGCAGGAATAAAATATATGTTTGTACACATAAATATTTATTGGCATTTGTAAATCCAGCTTTGTATAGGTAATGTCTTATTAAATATGGTTAAGAACATTGCTATTTTCTTTCAGGGTGCTGTTTGCAAGTGCTGGGAGAAAACATGTGAGCTGCTAATGTTATGTTGCATAACATAAAGAATACATCTCCAAAGGGAACAATGATGGTCTATTATTTAAAAATCCCTATTATGACATTTTCAAATGAAACAGATCTGTCTTAAGTGTTACAATATTTGTCTATAGCAAAGGCCTTCATATAGGGTCTGTCTGAGCAAAGTGTTTGAGCATGTAAGATCATTTTTACCTTATAAACAGCCCCCGCTATTTGATTTAATTTCAAACCATTGCCTAACAGCAATTATTTGGATGTCTATGAAGTATTTCAAACTTAGAGCTTTTGTCAAATGTCAAAAAAGGGAAGGCAAAACATATGGCTTTGGAGCAATATGAGACCTTTTCTGCACAGGAGAGAAGTACTTTCATCAGTGTTACTGCAGACAAGTGACTGAATGAAGAATGGGAAAAGACAAAAAAATATTCCAACTGGAGGAAGCACATCTGCTTGCTCTCCCAGTTAGCCTACAGCTCAATTATTTGTGTTGTGAAATGAATTTTCCAGCTGAGAAGACCGGCAGCCACAGGTCCACACGTTCAGGGGAAATCCTCCATGAACATTTTTTCTTCACTTAAGAGCAGCAGTTGGGCTTAAAAAACAAAAGCCCTTCTCTTAAAGAGAGCACTTGGTGACATAACACCAGAGCGCAATAAGCTTATATTTGGGAAGTCATCGGACAGCAAGGCAAATGCACTTTCCACTTGTATCTTGATACGTTGCTGTCTGGCAAAATGGTTTACCGTACACTTGTCTCTATACTTTATTGGAAGCATTTCTACAAAGAAATTGTGCTGTCTGTATATTATGAAGAAACTGTAATATATTGAATAGGGAGAAAAAATAGCAGTCAGGATTTCTGTTCCTCTCTTTGACACTGAACTGCACTGGAGAGACCTCATTACCTTCTCCTGAAGGTCCAAGGTACGCTTCCTTAATTTTATCATCCTCCATTTCAGTGGGCATGTTTAAACAAGGCCCGACCCATATGAACTCATACACTACGCACATAATTCCTCTCCTTGGGAAAAGGATTATTTAAGCCTGATAAACATAATGTTCATGTAATTGACTTCTAGAAGAAGTTTCCACAATATAAGGACCAAAGTGGCATAAAACACTATTTCAGGGGAAGAAAAATCTGTCCCTGTGGCCAGCCTCCCAGCTTCTCTGTGCTAACTGTAACATGCAATGAGGAATGTTCACCTACCTTTGCAAGGCATTTTGAGATGTACAGATAACAATTCTCCACAACTATCTAAAGCTTATTAAAACATTCAACGTGCAAATCACTAACATATCATTGGCTGATGTGGATAATAAAACAAAAGTTAGTAGGAAAACAGAAAGCAGGAAAAGAGAAAGAACAATTTTGCACCTATCAAATCAGTTGGTATGATAGTGTAAAGAAGGGAATAGGAGAGGAGGGAGAAGTCCTTTCCTAATTCATAGGTAGGCTTAAGAAAACAATAAGACTGTTTAACATGAAACTCTCAGTCTTCACTTACCCACTAAGATTTAGTTCTGATCTTGGCAGTTCCCACAGTTTGAGCTGAAGATGTGACAAGCATCATTTGAAGGAAATTCCCTATACGTACCTTGTCATTTCTCAATCTCTTTTAAAGGGAAGAGTTCAGAATACAGCTCTAAGCAGGTAAGTAACAATGAGAAAAAATTTCAAATATTTTGCTTACATTGTGAGGCCAACCTCAGCTTTCAGTCTGTTCTCACATTCCCGGAATTGATTTGGTATCTGACATTGTTTTCTACTGATTAATTTTTGTCCATTAACTTAACTTTTCAATTGAGAGGAAACTAATGCAAGAGTCTGCAATCTAACACCAATGGTAAACATTGTGAAGTCTGGATTTGTCATTCTGAAAGTCACTTAGCATTCCCTCTGAATGCCTAGCAGTTCTGGGCTTTGCAACTCTCCCTGTCAAACAACACAGTGAATCTGAAAGAGAAAGCAACCTGGTTTTAACTATTTCCTGTTAACATAAGTACTGTTGCAAATGTTGGTAATGAACTCCCAGACTATCCTGCTTTGGTGTTTCTTTCATACCCCCAAATTTAAGCCACTGTGTGGAGAATTTCTGAACTTAAAAAAACCTCCATCCTGTTATTCTTCTATGAAAGTCAGCAAAGTAATGCTGACACTTGTAAGGCCCTAATCCTCTAGTTGCTGTAACGAGGAGACACAGGTCCCTGAATGGGAGATGCTACTCTCTGCAGTGAAGGATGCTGCCTTCCCAAACTTCCTTACCCCTTCTTTGACCAAAACTTCAGAAGAGACGAGCAAATGGTGCAACCACCCCAGAGAAGTGGAGGTGACTAAGTGCAGGCAACCATTGCAGAAATGAAATTTGAATAGTATGTGGCTACTAATAGTGCAAGCTATTCAGAGAAAGAAATGAAGGTATCAGGAGAGTTTCATGTATGCTAAGGCAAGAGACATCATGCTACAGAGCAGCTGTGTTCTCTGGGACACTGTGCTTGCACGCCAGGATATCAGATAGTCCTGTGAGGAAAGGGCTGGAGACCTGTGGCAAAACTTGGGTTATCATGTTCTCTTGCTTCCCCTGCAATTCTGTTGTTTCTCTCTTGTTTCTTCATGTACAGATGCTGCAACAAATTGCATAGTTTGTAAATGACAAAGGAGGCATCACAGTCTAATGGAACAGGTGAAAAAACCCAATCGATAGCAGGCAGCATTCTATCCTGCATTATCTCCTTCTGATGCCCCAAGAAAAGCAAGATACTTTTAAGTGAAAGGCAGCTCCTCCTGCCTGAGAGGCTAGTTTATTCCTGTCATCCCTTTAGGCAAGAGGACAGGATAGATTTTCTTTTTCTCCTTCTGTCCCAGAAAGACATGCGCCATGGGAGAAGGGCTGCTTTCAATCACTATCGGCCAAGGCCCCAGCCTCACCTGAGCTCCTGAGGTTGCCTAATCACACAGATGTGGTAGGTACCTGACATAGCTGCATCCTCTTCTGAGGCCTCTGTTGCCCTCTCTGGGGCCAACAGCAGCTGCTGATGTTGCAGACAGTCCTGGACGAACTTGCCTGTCTCCTCATAAAACTAGATATGGAATTGCCCATTGGTGTCAATAAACTCCTTGGCCCATTACCAAATGCTTCAAGTCTCATCCACGCTCAGTTATCTGAAGAGCTACCTGATGCAAAGGCCCTAATTTAAGATCACAGTCAAATATCTTGACAAATGGGGGAACCCAACTTGCATGCCGTCAGGAGCCCATCCAATCTTGTGCACATCAGCAGCCATCCCTACCCCTCCTAATAACACCCCCAACTTGTGGAGATGTCAGTGGAGGTGGTAAATACGGTAGGGTTTCTTCGCCCCGCTTCCCTTTTGTGTGTGTGTGTGTGTGTGTGCGTACACACATGTCCGTTTTTATGTAATACAGTAACAGATTTTCCTTTATGTAAATCCCATGCTGCAGGAGGATCCAGGTGGTTTCTGTTTTTATGACTTCTTTACCCCAAAATCCCTCTGGTTTTATTGCTTCCATTTAAAAAAAGTTGTATCTTTTTTCTCATTAGTAGAGAATTTCTTCTTTCAACTGTGAAAAGCTTTACCAGTCTTTAAACTTTTACCAAGCTTTTCTAATCTTGTTTTAAAAGGTTTGATAAATTAATATTAGTAAAACCTTATAAAACTGCCAATATACACACACATTAATATAAATATTTTATATATATGTATATAAGTATATATGGGGCAAATCCTAAGTATACAATAACCTCAAAATATTTATCAGCATTCACTAAAAAGAAAACCCTGTCACAAGCAGGGACAGACTTGTTCTTACTGTGTTTTCTTGTGTCAAGGTTACGGTAAAGGAGTAAATGATGAATTTTGGAATGGTGGGAAATGTTACATAGAAGGTTTAGAAATGTCTACTTCAGACGTGCATTTGAAAAACAAGAGGCCTTTGTGCCATTTTTTATCTGTGGTCAGTGTGAAAACAGGTTAGGTGTTAGCATATAACAGTCTCTCACAAGGTACTTAGGGAATACACCACCAAGCTATTATCCTGAGGTTGTTTATGATCAGGATGTCTTCTTAAACAGCATGAATTAATTCCACCTGTACCACCAACCAAAGACCAACCAGCTGTCCCAGAATTCAGTCATTTCAGTCATGGAGAAGCAACTGTCACTCTGAAGGAGTCACAATTCAAGACTTGTGAATCTCACCCAGGACCTCCCACATTTAGGAAGGAAATTCATAAACTATTCACACCATTCCTGATCAAAACAGGTGATGAATCATTCAGAGAAGGAATCTTCTCTCTTTCCTTCACACACGACTGGTTCAATCACTAGTACGCTGTCAGTGTTAGATTCACAACATTTATCTAAATGATGCCTAGTCTTAAACACAAATTCCCAAGAAATCTCATAGTGGAGGCAAGCCAGCCAGGCAACTATAAGCTCATCTGATCAGAGGCTGAAACTCAAAACTTCAGATAATCAGTACCCAGCCCAGGGATGGAACTGAAACAGGCTTAGAAGCACGACATATATTCATTCTGACCATCATAAGTGGTTCTGTAGCAGTTGATAGATTGGCTACAAGATAAGCATATCTTGTAGCCAAGAGGAGGAGGTTGAAGTATGGGTCAGAATACTCTGTGCTTTCTGGAGGATAAACTATGTACAATTAAAAGGCAACTTCAAGATCCTTGTCAACTCCTCCAAAGATGAGGTGAGCTGATGAAATAGTGGGAAGTATCAGCAGTTCACAGATGATGCACAGTTTCTCCTACTCACTGGCACAAACTTCTCCCATCCTTATTGCTTAATGCTTTTCTGACAACCTGTGAAGCTGATACCAGCTAATACAGATGCTGCTGATGTGCAGAGGGAGAGCTGTGCCATTGGCACAGATTTGCTGCTGGTACTCAAGAAGAGTTCCTGGGTCCTCCATCAATGAAAATGTTCTCTCCAGTTCCCTGGGAGAGTGAAAAACCTTGCGGTTGACAATCACTAGGGTGTTTTGATTATCTTTTGACAGAACTACAGTAATGTACTGTAGCTGGCCATAAAGTCTACTGTGCAAAAGAAAATACAACCAGAATAAGAAGTTTCACTGTGTCTCTTTAGCAACTCATACAGAGATGCTGGACATGAGTTCTGCTCCTTACACTGGCTTCCACAGCACCTGACATGAAATTTCAGGTTTCGGTCCTCATCTTCGATACTCACTGTTGTGATGCTATGTGAACTAATGCTTAACGCCATGGGCTGAAGGATGTATCTGGCAGTTTTATTCTTCTGACTGAAAGGAGTACTACATGGAAAACAGAACATTTTCTAGTCTGAGGCTATGAAAGAGTCTCTTCTATGAACAAAAGACTATGTCTAACCTACTCATCTGCTCACCCATGTATAATTGCATTTCTCTGATGTGGCTTTCTCTAGACATACCTAGCAAGAAATCCATGTGAAGGCAAAATGCCTTCCTCCGCCTCTGCCATTACCTCAAGTTTTACTAAACCCCCTTTATTCAGAGTAAACACTTCATTGTACTTGCTTTTTCTTTGGGGAGAATAAAACTAAAGAAAAAACTGTCAAATGTTATTAGTATTATTTAATGTTGCACAAAGGACATTGAGATGAGCTATGCACTAAGATGTATTTACGGGGTCCACAGCTAATGGCATATATTGCCTTTAG
Source organism: Streptopelia decaocto (assembly GCF_964273445.1). NCBI lineage: Eukaryota > Metazoa > Chordata > Aves > Columbiformes > Columbidae > Streptopelia > Streptopelia decaocto. The sequence continues at coordinate 118,117,151 of NC_138655.1, read as the reverse complement.
CATCAACAGCTGTTTCCAGGAAACAGAGAAAAAGGACAGAGGATGAGGGAGGGAGGGACAGAGGAAGAGAAAAAGAGACAAGGGAAATTGCTCTCTGTCTCTAGCCAAGTGTCAAGTGACATGGTCTCCTACAAAGGTGACCTCTCTCTCCCCCACACAGGCCCATCTCATATGTGACTGCCCCATAATTACTTTTTCCATAATAGCTATATTGTTTTCACCAGGATCTGCTCAAACTCTCTACTGCTTTGTTCTTGCCTGTCGTGCTATTAGTGATCACTGAAGCCTGCTTTCATCAGGTGCAAGAGCTGTCTAGCATGTGCATGTATATTTTTAGGGCGATATTTATTAGCCACTTAAACGAGTATTACCTACTATATTATCCACTAAATTTTGTTTTCCCTTAGAATAGGCCAAAAAACAATGATTAGAAAAGAGGAGGGGGGAGAAGGACTGATTCTCACACTGGTGGTAATTGTGTCCCATGAGAACTGGCTATAACAACAGCATTGGGTTTTGCAGGTACAAGCTCACAGAGTAACTGCACAGTAACAACAGAATGAGAGCAACAAAAGAGAAGTAATGCCTCAACAGCTCAGATGTGTGGAGGAGAAAAGCTGCACTTTTGAAGTGAAAGGAAAATTGCAAAGTTATAGGTTAAAGGCAGCTGAATGGCAAGTGGTAGGCCCTTAGCAAGACAAAGTTTAGCCACTTAAAACATTGTACAACAATAAAACATTTCTGGATGGCACTCTGATACGGCAGTGTCAACCTAGAACAAGAACTGACAAATGGATGTACTAACTTCTTATTCCCTTGAAAGAGTAACCATTCTTTCTGCTAGCTGGGGATGAAAAGAGCACACTGAAGAGTATATAGTTTATCCTTCACAGCCATTCCTGGCACACTGGACTGCAAGTCTCTTGTCTTGGCCACCAAGCTCTCTGTTTGGGAAGGTCTATGATGCTCTTTTGAAGATGTTTATATTGGAAATAACTACTGTTTACCACTATCTCACAGTCTCTTCCTCAGCCACAGTTATTTGTATATGAAACTGGAGTGTTGTCCCATCACTAGCCTTGCTACTACTGCTCACTCTGGAATCTGTTTACCTCTTTAGGTAGGTTTTATTTCCACTCAAATTCAGTTTGGTTTAAGTTTTGGCAGGTACTGGTTCATGAAAGCGCTGTAAAAGCTGCAAAAAATTCACCCCATTATGTTGTAAGTGGATCCTGATCCTCCGACCTAATTCGACTTCAAGAGAAGAAAACAGGGTTGTATTTACACTCAGGTTTTGTTTAGACGTTACATATAGTGGGTTAATACACGACTGATATGTATCAACAGCATTTTACACACGAGCAACATTTGCTAAACTCTAGCTTATTCTAACAACATCAACAGAAGATATCTAGAAGAATCATAAAAACTTGACCTATGGAACAGCCTAACTGCTTACCATTTATTAAGCACCTCTTGAGGCTTTTAGCTTTCTATTAACACATTATGAACAGAAACTTAATGGAAAGCCCAAATAAAGCTTATTAGGCATTTGTGTTTGGTTTTGAGATCACCCATGAAGCAGTGAATAGAAATTAGCAGCAGATCAGAAAGTCAACATTTTTAACTCCTCCTCAGATAATTTATCAAAACTAACACCTTTAGAAGTAATAATAGAAAATGAAAATTGCTGGAATTAGATATGCCAAATCATTTACCAGATGCAATAATTACCACCAACTTTGATTTGAAAAGATCAGGCTGACATAAAGAAGTGAAATTATTAATAGGCTAACAATTTCGTTTTCCCTTAGGACTGTAATTCATGAGATATTTAGGAAACTGATTAGTTTCATCATGATGGGTTCAAGTTAGAGCTGGCAGCAACGAACGCAGCACATTATAAATGGAGAAAGATGAAGAATGACCCTCACCCAATAAAGGCCTTTAGACCAGTAGATAAATGCTTTGAGTACCCTGATTATGTACCTGCTTTGCCATAACAGCACCTCATAGAAACCATGTGCTTGGGCTTAAAGGAAATTAATCTTAGCAGAAAGAAACATCTTCAGAATGTGAACTAGAAAAAGACTAAGTATTTCAGGCGTGGAAGTACAGAAAAGGCTGATTTTTGTGTTTTCAGACTATCATGTCCAGATAACAGTAAAACGTACAGGAGGGATCAACACAGTAACCAAACTTTCTAGAGATAATGAGACAATGTCACTTTCTCTAGTACAGGATTGTCTGAGTAACATTGCCTTACAAAACTTAGATATTGAGATCACTTGAGTGGCTTCCACTTACCTGTCTTCCTTCCATAGCTCCTCGCATTTCCTTGAAAGTCGAGCTAAATTCTCCAATGAAGTCATGCTTTCCATTGGAATCCCAGTCCCAAACTATGCACTGGGGAGGCAAAGGGGAAAAGAAAAAAGAACACATTTTTTCTTCAGATACAAAACAGATTTCATTGAAAAATACTACGGGAGGAATTACGATATGCACTGGGTGAAGTTTTTTTTGTCTAGAAGGAAATCACAAGACATATTAAAAACTTATTCTTGTCCAGATCAAAATAAAATGACAAGTAGAATCTCAACACAGATTGCTACTGACAGCTGTGAGGTATGGAGTTGTCTGATTAAGTACAGTTCATGTATTTTAGACAGAAAGGATTCCCTGACTGCTTCTTTTTGCTAGGTGTAAAAATACAGGATTATTTGTATTTGTATGTTCATGCTCAAATAGTGTCCTGAATTAAGAGTAACTGACCTCATTGAAGTGCTTTACAAATATAAATTAATATTCAGAACACTAGTTGCCATGGGCAAATGTTTCCATTCTCATTTTTACAGTCAATGAAGGTGAGACAAGAGTTATAGAGGTCATTTTCTGAAATGTCTTTGAATTTAAACACATAAGTGTTTGGTGCCCATATCTTGGCTGTTTTCTAGTGTTGCTCAACAGTAACTATTCAAAGCAAGCCCCACTGGTAGTCATTCCTAACTTCACAGAATCACAGAATCACAAAATGTCAGGGATTGGAAGGGACCTCGAAAGATCATCTAGTCCAATCCCCCTGCCGGAGCAGGAACACCTAGATGAGGTTACACAAGAATGTGGACAGGTGTGTCTTGAATGTCTGCAGAGTAGGAGACTCCACAACCTCCCTGGGCAGCCTGTTCCAGTGTTCTGTCATCCTCACTGAGAAGAAGTTTCTTCTCAAATTTAAGTGGAACCTTTTGTGTTCCAGTTTGTACCCATTACCCCTTGTCCTATCACTGGTTGTCACCGAGAAGAGCCTGGCTCCATCCTCGTGACACTCACCCTTTATATATCTGTAACCATGAATGAGGTCACCCCTCAGTCTCCTCTTCTCCAGGCTAAAGAGACCCAGCTCCCTCAGCCTTTCCTCATAAGGGAGATGCTCCACTCCCTTCATCATCTTGTTGCCCTATGCTGGACTTTCTCCAGCAGTTCCCTGTCCTTCTGGAACTGAGGGGCCCAGAACTGGACACAATATTCCAGATGGGGTCTCACAAGGGCAGAGTAGAGGGGAAGGAGAACCTCTCTTGCCCTACTAACCACCCCCCTTCTGATACACCCCAGGATGCCACTGGCCTTCCTGGCCACAAGGGCACAGTGCTGGCTCATGGTCATCCTGCTGTCCACCAGGACCCCCAGATTGCCTAACTGCTCCCTAACCCAGTCCTCATCAACCGAGGCAAACTCCTCCATTGTCCTGCCTTCCTCTGGGGCCTCAGTGGTACAGGGCTCCGCAGGACAGCTTCTGGCAGTGTAGACACAGACAAAGAAGGCATTCAGTAACTCTGCCTTCTCTGTATCTTCTGTCACCAGGGCACCCACCTCGTTCATCAGTGGGCCTACACTGCCTCTGGTGTTAGTTTTATCTGCTACGTATTTGAAAAAGCTCTTCCTGTTGTCCTTTTTAGCAGCTTTGACACTGAGGAAGGGTGGGTGGAGGGCAGAGTGAAAGGGAGGAAGTTCCTGTATGTGTTTGTTGATAGGCTAAATTTTATACAAGAGTAATCAAACAAGAGTGGGTTTCTGGTTCTGGTAGTGGTAATGTTGCCTGAAACAAAACTAGACACAGTATTTTCATCACTAACAGCCCTGGTGAGTTCTTTATGATGAAATCTTCATACTAATCACTCTATGCTTATTATCAACTGCAATCTTTAGATGAGCTGGTAACAACAACAACAACAAAATCTAAGAAAAAATAATTTAATTTACAAAAAAAACCCTGAACCTGTTTCTGTTTCATAGACCTTGAAACAGCTTAATTTTATTTTTCTGGGATTTTTTTTTGTCCTGTATATTAGTTAATTTTTATTGAAATTACTTTCTAAATATTTCATTAAAAAATTGACTTCACAGGTGAAGCATGACTTAAAAAGATTTGTTTCTATAATTATTGTGAAAATGATTTAAGATCCTAAAAGGAAAAAGATTTGTCACAATGTCATAGCAAAATTGATATAAATGTGAAAAAGTCTAGTTTTAGTAATGCTGGCAACATTTCAAAAACGTTTTTGAAAAAATGGCTATTTCACAAATTAAAAAAAACCCTTATCGTGACATTTTCCAAACATCTACTTTTCAGGTTCTGTCTTTAAACTCTATTGGAACATAAATACAAGAACAGAACCAAGGTTATCAGAGATCTCCAGGCAACAGTAGTTTGAAAAACTCCTGTTAGGGTGCTAGCTCTTATGAAGAAGGAAAAGCTCTGAGTGCTGATTTGTGGTTAGAATTTTTACTGGAGATGAGCGAAGTTAAATTACATTTCAAATGTCCACCCAACAGGGATCCAACTGCTTGTTTCTTTCAAGCTAGAGGTTTCCTAACTTTAGCTTTCAGAAAGCCAGATGGTACTTTAATCTTCATCTTGGCTTCATGGAAAACACAACAATTACAGTATTATCTCAGTGCCATTTGCACAATTAGAGCTAAGGGAGAAACGGGGTTCCCGCAAGCACATCCATTATGACTCCATTTTTTTTTTTTTTCAGAGTTTCACATATGGCCATAGAAATTAATCGTTACTCTCTGAAAAACATGTTGTACAAAGTAATGATTCTGCATTTCAGCTGTATCTGAAAAGTATTTATGAAATATATAAATACTGGAGTCCAGAAGTTTTTACAAAAACTCAGTCAGACAGATGAAATAAGCAGGGAAGGATCTTTGAAAATAATCCAGAATCAGGTAAAGACCAGAGGTGACAATCAAAGAATTATTGCCCTGTGAAAGGCTTTAAAGTTGTGCGCTTCCCGCCTCCCCCCGCTTTTTTTTTAAGACGGCTCTATGTGCTTTTCAAATTAAATCCTCCATAAATCATCTTTTATCCTCAAGCAAACCTTAATCCTTTCTTTGGGTCTATACTCTCACAGGTTGCTTAAGCAGATGATTAACAGTATACCTACACTCTATTAAGTCTCATTAATTTAAGGAGGCTTTCCATATGCTTTATTTTAAACACTGGTAAATCAGTGTTCAGATTACTGATGAAAGAATTCAGTTTCTTACCTATTGGTCACAAGCTCAAATGCAGGGAATAAAAACTTGTGTCTAATGCTGCATGGTGATGGAATAGCACTGACTGTAATGATGAAGAACATCTTCCACCTGTGCATGGTCCTTCCTCCCTCCCCAAAATACCTGCTGACTGCTGGGGGAGGCAACATTGCTTCAAGCCTTCTCAAGAAAAGGTGCTATGCCTGACAGAGCTAACCAGTAGATTCAGTTAAGAGACATTGGTGGATCCCTTCTAGGTATCCACATCTACATTCCTTCAGCTTGTCTTGTAAATGCCACAAAAGATTTCCTTTCAGGTTGAAATTTAACTTTTCACTGGAGAAAGGAGAGAGAAAGGTCCATTTTGAAAAGAAAAAGATGTCTCAGGTTGATGCATACAGATTTTTCCCCTGGTTTAACTTCTGCTCAGTTTTTTCACCACGTGTAGATTTTGACAACTTTCTCAATAGAAATGGAACTTCTGAGCAGCATGTAAGAAAAATTGCATTTGCGCTGGAGCTACAACAGTACAGGCTTCTTTGGCTGAATTTCCTAATGCTTCCCAGAGGCTGACAGTGAGATTAATGTTGCTATCTCTGTATAAGCAAAAATAATAACTTGCACAATTTCTGATTTTAATTATATTTCATAAAAAATATAATCTGGACCATCCTCCAGCTCCAGCCAATACTGATGTTCTGTGATGTGATGTGATGATGTCTAGATAAGAAATTAACCAATTTATCTATCCTGTGTCTCCCATGGAGTGAGGCAGTTTTCATGTTTGATAATTCAACAGCAAAAATTAATTCTTTCCTCATATCCAGATGACATGATCCAAACGCAAACATTATTTTTTAAAAAGTTTAATTTCCATGGTCTGACTTAAGACAAGAAAGTGGTGTTCCAAGTCTCATTATGAGAGTCAGACTGTGTTTTCACTGACCACATTTTTGGCTAATTGTCATAATTTTTTTTTCCATGCTGACCAGCCATTCTAGCTTTATCCACAAGGAGAACTACTTAAGAGAAAAGACTGACTACTGTAAGTATGTGTTTGTGTGTGGGTGTCTGTAGGTAGAGAGATTATTTTCCCTATACACCTTGAGGGAAATGCTTCAAGTAGATTTTCCCATTAGGTTGTCACAATGAGAAAACTACTATATCCAGCATCTTTGGGCAGGCGTAATGGAGTGACTTGTGACTCAACCTTCCGATTTACGAACCAGCCAAAAGTCTGCTTCTACGGTTAGTTTCTAAAAGACCGGCAGTGAGTCTCATGACTAAATCCTATCTGGAGGTGGCTGACAGACAGACCATGGAAATGTACTTACTGAAAATCATCCATTTAAGTTTCTCTCAGCTGCAGACACTGCAGCAGGCACAAAGCCAGCAAAAACTAGAAAATTCCCAGTCTTTACAGCCTGAGTTTCTCCAGTTCTGCTTATGCTCAAAGTCCAATTATGAGAAATTAGTATGGCTTGTGCAGGTACTACCTTGCCACCTAGCTGGAGATGTACAGCATTGGACAGCCCTCCTGGCAATGCAAGAGCTTACTTAACTTAAAACACTTCACTAACTTGCAATAAAAAGACACCAGCTTGGGTGGGAGAGAAGACCAAATCCTTGGTCCACTCTCCAGCTGCTCCGTGCTAGCAGAAAAGCCCAACAGCCACAACAGCCCAACAGCTTGAGCAGCCAGAGTAGGCCATTGAATAGGAGGCTCCTCAGTCTGATCTGGCTCTGATGCAGGTGAGATCCTAGTTCATACATTGTGTTAAAAAGGAGATTCCTCTGTGTGTTGTTACTTCAGTAACTATCCTCTGACACTCAATAAGGAGTAGAAGGGATACCTTTCAAGGAATTGTCTTTGTCCATTAAATGCCTGTAGTCCCTAGGTAGGTTTTAGGGCAATAGCACTAAACAAGACTGGTTTAAGTTCTGAACAGAAACCGTCTTGGGTGGTTTTTCCTTGCGTTTTTGTGAAACAAGGTATCTTGTGGCTAGGTAAGAAGGAGAATGCTTATCACAGAATCACAGAACGGTTGGGGTTGGAAGGAACCTCTGGAGATCATCTAGTCCAACCCACCTGCTAAAGCAGGTTCACCCAGAGCAGATTGCACAGGAATGTGTTCAGGAGGGTTTTGAATGTCTCCAGGGAAGGACACTCCACAGCCTCTCTGGGCAGCCTGTTCCAATGCTCTGGCACCCTCAAAGTAAAGAAGTTTCTCCTCATATTCAGATTGAACCTCCCACGTTTCAGTCTTCCCCATTGTCCCTCATCCTATTGTTGGATACCACTGAAAGGAGTCTGGTCCCACCTTCTTGACACCCAACCTTGAGATATTTATAAACATTGATGAGATCCCCTCTCAGCCTTTTCTTCTACAGGCTGAACAGACCCAGCTCTCTCTCTTCATAAGAAAGGTGCTCCAGACCCCAATCATCTTTGTTGTTCTCCACTGGACTCCTTCCAGTAATTCCTCATCCTTCTTAAACTGGGGATCCCAGAACTGGACACAGTACTCCAGATGCAGCCTCATTAGGGCAGACTAGAAGGGGAGGACAACCTCCCTCGACCTGATGGTCGCACTCTAATGCACCCCAGGACACCGTTGGCCTTCTTGCCACAAGGGCACATTGCTGGCTCATGGTCAACCTGCTGTTCGCCGGAACTCCCAGGTCCTTCTCTGCAATGCTGCTTTCCAGAAGGTCAACCCTAAACCTGTACTGGTGCCTGGGGTTATTTCTCCCCAGGTGCGGGACCCTACACTTGCATTTGTTGACCTTCAGCAGGTTTTCCTCTGCCCAGTCCTCCAGCCTGTCCAGATCTCACTGAACGGCAGCACAGCCTTCTGCTGTAATCAACCACTCCTCCCAGTTTTGTATCATGAGCAAACTTGCTGAGGACAATCTGTCCCTTCATCTAGGTCATTGATGAAGAGGTTAAACAAGACTGGACCCCGTAGTGACCCCTGCGGAACACCACTAGCTACAGGCCTCCAACTAGATTCTGAATTGTTATTATTAAACTCATTTATTAAATTTAAAGTCCACTATTTTTGGACTTGAATATAACAAATTACAGCCCAGTCAGTTATAAAGCTTTTACCACTCAACTCTAAACTAAAATAACACCACAATAATTTTTAGGTAAGAGTTTATGTGACATTTACTATCTCTCAAAGAAACAAATTCTTGAGGCAAATGTCAGTGACTTGCTCTACTTCTAGAATCACTCCAAGCTACAGGAGGCATGAGGTGGCAAAAGACTACAAACAGAAACTCTTATTTGGTTCATTCTCTAGGATCAGTGACAACATTAAAAAAAAAAAAAAAAAAAGACAAAAAGAAGAAAGGCTCCCAAAAGCCAAACAGAGAAGGTGAAAAAAAAACTCAGGCAAAAATTTACTTGATCATCAAAGTGATTTTTCTGGAACAGTCTGTCTCTCATAAGGGTTATTATTACTTAATGATGAAATAAACCTCCTGCTGTACCTCCCTGAAGTATATGTACCCCACTTGGAATACTTCAAAGAAGGTCTTTTTATAGGAAGGCCTGTATCCACTACCTACCCATTATCCCCACTTGGGTGTGAGAAAAGCTATGCAAAACCTTCAGTACAAAAGCTAAACCACTTTAAGTTATCCTGTTTCTATAGTCATGATGTTCCAAGGCCAAATTCTACCTTATACACACCACAACCCTGGGTTATATGCTGGAGAACAGCTGTATGGAAATTTGGTCTTTCCTGCTGTATATGCAAGTCTTCACTCTGGGTTTTTTTTTGTGTGTGTGTGCTTTTTTTTGTTTTGTTTTGTTTTTTCACTAAGCTGGTCATCACAGTTTTCTCTTCTCAGCAGTTGTACTTCTCCAAAAATTTTAAATAAAATTTTTAAGGCTGATTTTCAGATTTCTTCTGAAGCTGGGCTCCAGTGAGAAATCGCCAAAACTAAGCAATGTTTCTTGCAAGCCTCTCACTGCCTGAAGTAAAGCCTTCTTCAGAAAGCTGTAGGTAATATATTTGAAAGTTTTCCTCTGAGAAAGATTACCTCAATTTTTCAAACTAGACAACTCAAAAACACCTGGACTAATGGGGGAAAAAGAGCTCATAACCTACACTATTAGGCTATGTGCAGCCTCTGTGAAGCCAACCTAGAAACAACTTTGAAAGTTTTTTTCTTGACTACAGAGCCTTATTCCTTTTGAAGACAGCATCTTCTGTTCTGCCAAATTTGGCTGGACTGATGCTCATCTGTCCACCAGCACAGCTGAGTTTACTCCATAAGCATTAGGTGAAGTCCTGGGTCCATTGCAGGCAATGAGATTTTTCCTATTCTCTTCAACAACCGCCAGGATTTCCTTAATACCTTTGTGCCTCCCACACATAGATGGTGGTAATTGATGTGTTAAAGATGACAGGGTTGTACTGGGTTCAGATCCTTTGCCTGTTGAAGGAGTCTTGAGACAGATACTCATTGACAGCTTCCTCTTGGTTAATGGCAAGTGATTCATCATTCCCTTTGATGTGCTGCAGTGAGTGTAGCACCCAAGACAGCCAAATCAGAAAGAAAATAATTTCTCTGTGGATCTCAACGCATCGGAAGTTTGGTTTTAAATTTATCTGCCTGAGTGAGAAAAATAGTGAAGGGAAGGAGAATTCTTATTTTTCCTCTTATTCAAGATCAGAGTGAGTGAGTCATATTTTATTGATGGCTGTGATATGACATCAGCCTGAGCCTATTTCACTTCTTGACAAATGAAAACAGGGACCGTTTAGAGAACCATCATCACCAAGCCAGTCTCTCTACACCAACACTGGAGATTTGAGCACATCAGTAGTGGCTCAGGAATGATGGGAAGCCTCACAGTTGGATGTTGCCTCTTCTTGACAGCTCACAGCACATACGAACCCTCAGGGTCATTTCAAACCCTATTACTTAAAACCATAGCTTGTTGATTACTCTTATTTGTATTACAAGGGTGCCTAGGAGCCTCAGACACAGATCTTTTACCCTCTTCAGTGCTGACAAAGAAACCCCAAAGATATTCCTCTGAAAGAGATAAACATGCTATAATTAGTGACATAAGGATTTTCAATGACTCTGTAGGTTTTGATGGTGACATCATAAACAAGCTTCTACTCTGCAGTCACAGGTTTATGCAACATAATCCTCAGTACATATACAAGAAACGGTGCAGCTACTAATCAGGTTCGGCATGGATGTGAATGCACACTTTCATTTGTGCACTGGCCTAAAATAGAGATCTGTGTAGTTGCAATGCATGCCTATGAATTTTTTAGCAAATGCACTTTCTTTATATTAAGGGCAAAGAACTCTATGTTAATGACAACATTGTTTTTTCTCATCCAAAACACCCTTAGCAACTTAAAATGCAACACAGAAATAAGACAGTTTTTCAGTATCCTGCTTGTGTTCATGAAGACCTAGTTGTCCACCAAATAAGTGAGCAGGCTGGGGCATTTTTAAAGCAAATATAAAATTGTGACTTCCCATGTGAATCCATGAGATTCCAGTTTTTGAGATTATGTCTTATATAGCAAAATGTTAACAGCAAAAACTTCTGTAAATACTGCCCTAAGGCTCCTTCGGTGCTTCATCAGTGATATTATCAACCAAAAACCAGGTAGTTTTCTCCATGAGTATCCTTCCTTTTAGTTCACAGTCTGTTCTATCCCTATGCTAAAGAATCTGTCTTTCAAAACCAGTGTACTGACCCAGTAGTGACTCTCTAATTAACAACGTGTACCTGAAATTTGTGCTTATCTAACAAACAAACAATTCCCTGTGTACCAAAAAAAGGCATTGCTCATCGGCAGGCCTCTCTGATGTACCTACTGGAGAAGCTGCAGGCACAGCAGTGAAATTTATCGTAATTCATGGGTGCATATCAAAAAGCTCTCAGACAAAACAACACTCTACCCAGTTCCCGGTGTTTACTCTCAGTTCCTAAAAAAAGCTCAAGTTGGCTTCATCTTGCACGCTGAAAGTAACAGATAAAAATCAACCATTGCCTTGTATCTCGAGCAGGAAATGAAGATGATGATACTTGGCAGAAAGAGTACAAAATGCTCTTCTTCACCAGAGCAGCATGAATCTGTCCCCAAGCAACACTTGCAATTGTGTTGAGAGTGACTGATGACACTGTTCTTTCTATTGTCAATCAGTGCGGGAGTTAATTTCATATCTCTTGGATATAATTCCAAAAGAATGACCTGGGAAACAGCATTGGGCTTAATGGCCCTGACACAGTCACTGTCTTCGGTGGATGATATCACAGCATAAACATCAGTAGAGGTAGATATTCCCTGTTACAGGTAATTTATAAAACTAAGACCGGTAGTGGTTTCAAACATGGAAAGTTTTTCAGCATAGAGTAGACAAGAAATCAATTAAGAAAACTGAAGCAATTCTAAATGCTTATTACAACAATATTCTAAACCATGTTTCCTAAGGAAAATGAAGAGATGAAATAATTAGATTTCTAGATTAAGTAGAGACACCAGTGCACAGAAAACTATAACTGAAATGGCTAAAGTAACATTAGAGATCAAGGTTAAAGGTTAAACCTAAGCTTATCTTAAGGGTAAAGGTCTGAAAACAAAGGCCACAATTCTTTGTCCCGTATTCACACATCAGATTTTTTAAATCCATCCTTGTGAAACCTCTACTGAACATTTTGCACTTGATAGAGCAGTCATCAGTGGGTGTAAGTGGTCTAATTTCTCTGGCTTTGTTTATTTGTTTGTTTGGTTTTTGTTTTCTTCTGAGCTTCAGTTAGTGGCTTCACACAGACACACTGTTGCTTGTCTCCTCTTGATTACTGCACAGGTTACATTTTTAAAAACAAAACCTCCAGCCTCTTTCAGCACTGCTTTTAAGTTAGTTTTCTGGCCAGAGTCTTATTTTATCTCCTGTATTGTATTTAGTGTTGAATTCATCTCCATCATGGACACTGAAAGCAGCTGTATGAAGAATCTAAAGCCCTGCACTGCTCACGGCAATGTATCATCAAAGATTTCCAGTAAGAGTTAAATTAAGGTCACACCGTGGTGTCTGGTCCTTTCAAAAAAGATTACATATCAGCTAAATAGCAGGTATTTTCCTGTTTCATGGAAGCTCATGAACAAGCTAAAACTGTGAAACAGTAAAGCAGTTACACCGTTGATATAGACCACATTTTTTACACATTTTTATGTAACTGCTCAGATATATATATATATATAGATATATATATATATCTATATGTACAGTAACCCAGTTTCTGCTTTTTCTTCTCGTATTTGGTAGAAAATAATCCTGTAACAGATTACATTAACTGCCCATCTAGATCTATACCATCTTCCTTTCCTATTTGCATTCCCCTTATATTCATTCAAATATCTAATAAATGTTCTCCCTAATTATGATTTCTCAATAACTGCTCTATATTTTCTGGGCTTATCTCTTTCTGTAACAACGGATGTGACACTTTGTATGAGCAAACATGCTGTATGGTGGGGTGGAAACCTGAGGGTGAGCTCACTGGGAGAACTGGCACACAAACATGGAGCTCCTGTGTTTGCCAGTCAGGCCTGTTTCCAGCATCTCTTGAAAACCAGGAAGGAACAGGCTGGAAACCCAAGGTGTCCAGCAATACAGTTACCCTAAATGACTAGAAAACCTGAAGGTATGGGCATATATGGATGGGTTGAACACAGTAGCCTCTTCTCAAAGAACATTTTTTAAAGATAGGGGCATGGAACAGAGAAAAACTGTGGCAGAAAATATGCTGAGGAAACCAGAATCACTGAGGTTTCCACATGGGTGAAACAAGCTAGAAACCAGATGAAAACCTAAGTCTCAGCAGGTAACTGAGTGCTTTTGCTACAGCATCTAGTGAGTATCTAGTGAGTATTCTTCCCCTATGGAGAAGATGAGATGCTGTGTAATACACACATTTTATAATGTAGCATATTACAATTCTATATTGATGTTAAGAATATAGAATAGATTTCTAAAATACAGTATACATAGTAACATACATAGTGCCACATGTACTACATAATATATATAGAGTTCAAATCAACAATTAAAATAATATATTAATCTTGCTTTATAGGAATCCTTCCCTGCTTCTTGAGCAAGGAAAACTGATCTTGTATAAACACTGACTCATAAGGAAACTTAGCTACATATGTTGGAACCAAAAGAAGGAATCTGACAGCTTTCTCTGAGTGTAACAATATTTCTAAGAGACAAATAGTCTGCTGCACACAAGAACGCTCTAGAAAGTAGCTGCCTTAAAGCACTATTGTGACATTTTTTGTCAAATATGCAAAGCAAAGCATGTGGAAACAGTAATTTATTTGATTAATTTTGTCTTCCTCCCGCTTTTGAACCATCTACGAACAGCTGATGAGTTTTGTGAAGTGATATACTTATTTTGAACACTTTCTGTGCTTTTGCTATTTCTCTCTTGTGAGCAATTTATGTGACTAAGTGAAGGTTCCAAGTTTGGTACTAAACAACCTCAACAAAATTCTGACATATTCAGAGCACCGCAAAACTAAGAGCCCAGAGTGCCCAGAATCAGTGGTGAGAATCCCAAGATTTAAGATTTTCAGGAAGGAAATATGCAATTGAATTCTGCTTCTTGGCATGTTTTCTGGTGACAATAAAAGGTAGTGTTGTTTAGTATCAAGCTTTTCTTTGGGATTTCTCTATTTCCATTGAACTATCACATTTTTAGCAGCTACTTGGCAGTTCTGACAAGAATCCTGTATCCAATCACCTTTTCTCCTTGAAAATAAGCAAATAAAGATTAACATCAGATGAAGAAACCAACACATGCCTATCATCAGTGGCATATGAATGAGATGGCAGATACCCCTTCACCTCCTCCCAAAGAGCCAAGATTTTGACAAAAGTTCCTAGTGAAGACAAACACTTTGAGCTGGACCTGACACTATTTGAGTGTAGCCTGAGGGAACAGGGTTACAGGCTGGGTTTTTCAGTACAGGGACCATCCTCCTGATTCAGAATGGGATCAAAACTTGGTGCTGCAGCTCCAAGTGCTGCTGCTGCATCTGAAATGTGCCAAAATACCTCTTCAAAGGACAGGAGAACTGTCCCTGTTTACTGGCCTGATTCCAGCACAAGCAATTAAATTTTACCATCTCAACAGCTCCTGCAGTTCCAACTGGAACAGAATTATTTGCTGCTCCCTTCCCTGAACTGTCGCAGAGTGCTTCTGTGTCCTCTTGAGAAGCTGCAGCAGCTCGCCCCAGAGGTGGCTGCCTGACAGCAGTGGATGAAGCCTTGGCCTTGCTCACCTCCAAGATCTTGCAGTTACTGCGCTGAAAGAAACTGAGAGCCAAGACCTTCACTTCTTATTGTTCCACCATCATCTCTCACCAGCTGAAGAAAATCTAGGTCTAGCTCCTTTTTGTTATTGAAGATGACTAAGTTGTGAAGAGCAACTTTAAATACTCACACTTCCATGTTAAAACAGCCTAGAAGAATAGAATGAAAACCTTTGTACACATCTGCCCATTTTCTGTTTCCTTCTCTGCACTTCAAATCAGTTACCGGCGTTTACAGGGGCGATGAGAATAAATAAAAGAAAATGGCTGATTGCCTGTAAACTTTCTGTAAAAATAAACCCCACACATTTCAGTATGCCCGCTCTCAAGTTAAAACTACCCACTAACGCACCCCAGACTGAAGAATACTGCAAAGTAGAATGGGAGAAAAATAGTATGATTACCATGCTGGAGTATTTTATAGGCTATAAAACCAGCAGTTTCCAAAAAAAATCAGTGATGTCTGTTAGTGCTGGGTTTAGCAGAGGGCTCAGGTGATTTGAGAACAAAAAGAAATGCAGCGGTTTGGAAAAATGAGAACTTCAGTAAAAGGGTGTAGCTAGTACTCTAAAAACCAGACTTTCAAAAGGTGAGCTCTGTGTTTGTACTTCACATAGATGGTACAAAGTAACAGTGCACAGATATCCAAGTACTCTCTCTGAATATGCAATCAGGTACTTAGATTGCATAAGTGACCAAAATTATGCCACAAATAAATGGAGGTGAATAAAAAGAGGTCTGGTTGAAACTCAGCTGATAATTCATTCTCTCATGTCAACATTTTGTCAGATTAATTTGCAATTTCCTTTGTATTCAGGAAAATGATATAGGTGTGGACATTCTTTCATCACTCTGCTAGGTGAATTATGAAACTATCATTAAAGTAATTACCAATGGAAGAAGAAGAAGAATCAAACATCTAATTAAATGTAATTATAACCCCCTTTTCCTCCTAATGTGGTTGATTTCTCTCACTATTATTAAATAAGGACACTTAAGTAAAACACGTGCCTGTATCAATAAGCCAGCTATTAAACAATGATCACATTTCAGTAAAAAAGAGACACGTAACACAGAGAAGAATACTCAGGCAGAATAAAGTGACTGTTCTAACTGATCAGCAGATATTCTCTGAAGACTACCCACATAAAAAAAAGGTAATTAAAAAAACCAAGCCATAGATACCAACTCCATCCTGTTAAACAACTGCAACTGGAACTAAATGAATTTTTCAATAGCTTCTCTATTTCATCATGTTCCTTCTCACAGTTTCCCAAACCATGTGGCATGTTTGCACATTGGCTCTATATAGCTCACCACTTTTTAGAGATATATTTTCATACCTTTCTGTAAAGCACAAATGTGCTGTAAAACTGTGAAAAAGAGACGGAAGAATAAGCACTAGAAAACGTGCCAAAATCCACATAATAAAAGTAACAATAATAATGAACTCATAGCAGACTACTCATTGGTTGTTTACTCTTCGGCACTAGGAGACAGGTTTCCCTATAAAAAAAATAGAAGGGAAAACCTGACTGGACATATGAGAAAGACAAAAGAAAAACATTAATCAGTTAGTTGTTCTGATTTTATTCTGGTAATAAAAAGAAAAAAAAATCTCTTTGATTCAAACACAGTTTACAGGGTACAGGCTTCCCTTACTTGTGATGTCTACACAGGACTGACATTTGCAATGAAGTGTTTTAGCAGGTCCCAGCACACTTAGTATCATGGAGAGCTACAGACAATCATGTTACTGAGCTATATTGGATGCCCTGACAAATCAACAGTGCAAAGATTTTAGTTTCATCGACTTCGTTTTCAAAGAAAATAGTGAGAAATTTTAAGATCTCATTATGGTAACAGAAATAAAGCAGCTCTTCATAAAATTCAGTGACTTCTACAAATGACTAATTATCATTATCCATCCCCTTACTATGTTCAATTCTTTTATTACTGTGAACCACATTATCCAAAACCACTTGTATAAGGCTCTGGACTGCAGGTGGCACCATTATGTCATTAAAAAAAGGAAACAGCATTATTCCTGAGACAAGTAGGCAGCAGAGAGGAGTCTAACCTACTTAGTGAGTACTCTATGAATATAAAGTATGCAATCTAATACGAGTCATATATAGGAAAAACAATTCTCTCTGAGGCAAAGATCAGGAGGTATCATCTGATGCAAACTGTCAACATTAGCTGAAGTAAATGCAGCTGTATCCGTTACACCAGCTGAGAATGTCCCATTGACCTTCAATGGCCTTTGGACAGGGGTCTCAGAAGGAACAACTGTTAAAAAAATTTGGCAAGCATAAGAGTGCGAGGTTTCTGTCTTTAAAACAGCTGGTCAGGAGTAAAGCACGTGCTACAGTGCAGCTGATTCTGCTGTGGATTGTGACAAAATGAAGACGAGATATAATGATGAAAAAATCAAGCTGTGACATTTTCAGTAATGTCACTAAGTGACAACATTGCTTACAAAGTACTGATGAAATTGTAGAAATATTATATTCATGTTTTAAAAAATGAACAAGCATTGTACCAGGAACCCATCTTGTACACACTTACCATCCTCCCAAAAGCTGATTCTATCTGTACGTACAGGTAATGAAAAGTTTGTGATGAAACTGTCAGGAACAGCACTGCTGGCTTCACAGAGCTACTTGGAAAAAGAGGGAACTCTAACACTGCACACTTTGTTTTGTGAGATGATGTATATGAAACATACATGACACCTGTGCCTAAATCTATTTCATCATGTTCCTTCTCCCAGTTCCCCAAACCATGTAGCATGTTTGCACATTGGCTCTGTGCAGTTCACTACATTTTTAGAGATATTTTCATACCTTTTTTTCATACCTTTCAGTAAAGCACAAATGTACTGTATCTTTAACAACTGTGACTACCACTCCATGTAGCACTCTAACCGTAGAAGCTCTGCAGTCAGCACAGACTTTTTTCCACCTTTCACCTGCGTACAGAGAAATATTTGTGATGACTCTGCTGTGTACAGAAACACTGATTCCTGGGAGACTGCTGTGGAGCACTCACAAGAGGGATCTCTTGCTAGCAAGGGGGCCAGCAGGCAAGGTGTACAGAACACAAAAGCATTTGCTTCCAGTAGGCGTGCACCAGCGCGTCAGTGATTAGCTTCACTGTCTTTTAGGTTTCTGCAGTATCATTGGGAGGAGTTGTGTAAGTCAGTCAAAGCTGTCCATCTCCCTGTAAGCTAGCCCCCACCTACCAGTGTAATTAATTATTCCAGAGCTATATGAACTGTCCCCGGGAGATGTCTTTTTGATATAGGAGAAATATTGTTGCTTAGCAGTCAGTCAGTTAACAGTCAAGATAATAAGGTGAGGTCAAGTAGTCAGTGGGGACTCGAAAGTGGAAAGATGAAATCCAGGGTATAATCTCTCACGAAATATAAAGAGAAATAGATAAATAAGCTTTTATATGAATGGGCCCGAGAGTATTCCAGATAAGCTAACATCATATAGGATAGAAATGTCTTCAATATTTGTCATATCCTTTGCTTTCTGACTGTCCATATAGTAGTGCTTAATTTCAGTAGTCTATAAAGTGCTGCCACGTTCCTTAATGGAGATTCAAATCACTGAAAAAGGATCTTGGACTGGAAGTGGATTGCTCCTTTTGAAGTCATAATTTCATTTCATCATTGTATTGTGCAAGTATGAGCTGAAATAAACCATGAAATTCACAGAAAGAAAGTCAACTCTTTGCACATAATTAAATCCTCACTCTCTTACTGCTGCATATAGTTGGAAAATGTATGTACAACATGCTTCATACTCTGAAATGACCTGTATGTACCTAAGCACAAGATGCAGCATTTGGAGGTCCTAGAATAATTTGGGGCCAGGAATTAATTTCTGTGCATATTTTTCCTCATCTATTAAAAGGAGGTAAGAACAACCAAGTACAAATATGCTAATGAAGAGGTCTCCAAGAAGGAGCTGTTGCTCCTTTTAAAGGGAACAGCTTTTATTAAGCATTGTTGGCTCCTCATGCCATAGTCTAATTCCTTTGCTTAGTGACCAGCCTGGCTATTCTGTTTACCTCTAAGGTCCTGCCTGATACACCTATCCTTGATAACATTTGCAAATCTTTTTTTTTTTTTTTTTAATGAGAGAATGGGGGAAAGGTTTTAATCTCTCTGGAGGACATTCAGGATTTTAGAAGCTTCCCACTTTCCTTCTGTATCAGGACAAACCTGAGGCTGTCCACATTTCTCTTAGGGACTGAGGGATGGAACAGAGAAGAGCGTTTCTGCCCTGTGGGTACGGCACCTTTTGCTTTGAGTTTCTGCTCCACTATTTTCCTCACTTTATCCACCAAGATAGGAGCTATTCTAGGCTTCTGCTGGGTGTCTCTCTCTTACTCTTCTCTGTTGGAGCCGCTTTGCTTTGCATAAATCTTTAAATATTTATTAAGGCAAGGTTTTGAACCTGAGTTTCCCACATCAAAGGCAAGCGTTTAAACATCAGATGGTAGCATCAGCCTTTCTCTTGTTCACTTCCCTCAGTCCAATTATACAATGTGGATCTGCTTCAATAGAAAAGGCTGGTAAAATCAACTTGCAATTAGCCAACATGTGAGTGACTTGTATTCAAATGGATTTTCCACATCTCAGCCAGCTGTTCTGGGCCGTGGGCTCTTGCAGTGCTAATTGCTCCCCATCTTTTCTGCCATTCTAACCAGAATTTCCAATCCTATTTAAAACATTTCTCAAGGAAATTTTTTTCATAATAGGTGCCTTTCCATGAATTTTCACATGCAGTTAACATCTTCTGGTGAACAATCATCTAGGGAAAACAACTATTGATGCTTAAGAGCCACCTTACAGCACTGCTACTGAGTGTCAAGAACGAGTGGCAGTGCTCCCTGGTTCTAGTACTGATAAACTATAGGATCTCAATCAAATTATTTACATATGCATTATCCAATGGCATTAGGAAAAAATGGACCTAAGGTGCAGAATTTCGAGATTATGCTGCATCTGTGATGATGTTTCTGCATTAAACTAGAAGTGTGATGCAATTTGTCCCAGGTATTGTAATATTTTCAGGTGTGACCTCCCGGAGTTCCATCACTATATCTCAACTCATATACAACACAGGCCAGCGTTTTGAGGTAATGGTGGGCCTAGTAGGTTTGATTTTGAGTCTGTACTTATGGAAAATGTTGAAAACGTGAACCTGATCAGAAGGTAAGAAATTGTATTCAAACAATGTTAATGCTTTTATTTCAGTTGGGTGACCTGCTGAGATGTGAGCCATTATGCTGAACAATGGCGCCTGGCAGTATTATCTGAGTTAATGGCAGGGTGAAGGCTTTACTTTCTGTAGTTCTCTCCAGGGTGGTTGGATTGTTATTAACCAGTGTCACGTCACAAGAATATAAAATAATTCAGTGTAAAGTATTTCAAAATCCTTGAAGGAAATGCTCTGAATAAATACACAATATTAAATCTACTAAGCAAATGTATTAAGTAAAGATACATTAGTTCCACACATTGAAATAGTGAAATAAAGATAGTTTTTTAATGAATGCACAAGAAAGCAGGAAAGAAAAGGAATAACTCCTTTCAGTGGTTATGACTCTAATCTTTAATTCACTTACATAAAAGTGGCTATTTATTACCACAGCATACTAGCTGAAGTTAAAAAATCAAATGCAGTTATCAGAAGTGTCTTTTAGTGATGTGCTCTCACAGTGCTTGAAGATCCTGTCTTTTAGAAGTACGGAAAAATACTACAGGAATTCATCAAACATGACAACTAACTGACCCCTGCCAGGAACAACGATCCCTGCCTCTGATTTTTAAAATTTAACAAGTCAGTCAGTTTAACAGACAGTACAGTACAGAGGGGGCCCAGATGTATATCTAAACAAAGTTACGAAGACAAGATACAGAAATAAGTTCACAAGCCAGAATTTTTCATCTGAGATTTGTGATTTTGAGTCCTTCAGCTTAAGATCCTTCGTGAGATTTTTCAGAAAGTGCTGAGAACATACTGCATTGAAAATTCAAATTTTCCTAGACTGCCTCAGGTTAGGCGAACAAAAATAATCTGTGTCTTTTTAAAATCTTACCCCAAAATCTCCAGGGTATTTCAGTTAAAAGTACCTGAATTTGACTTAGGTCACATGGTTTCAATTTACTTCCAGTTTAGGGACAGGGCTTGGAAATAAAAACAACTTTCATATTTATTCTCTAGTTCTACATATTAATCTAAGAGAAATATTGTTAACAAGGTCATTTGAATTCAAAATGTTAAGGTCCCTTCCAGGATAAAATAGTCTATTATCCTGTCATCATCTATGGGTATATCTAGATTTAAAATGTTAATAAAAGGCCATGTAATTAGTCTCATTTTTTCCAAGGGATGACTCCTGAAACTGAGGGAGGTCTGCTATCCAATGACTCAATGCAGATCCAGGCCCGAAGAACAGCTGTGATCTCATCCCAGCTCAGAAACCCTTTTTTACAGTTTAAGTCACCTGATATGTTTTATTTATGCTATTAATACAGTGAATATAACAAAATATTGAAGGACTTCTCATGGGGCTTTGGGAGTAAATTTAACTTTAATAAAATCTGTAGAAAAAAAAGAGACACTTTAGAAGTCTTGATATTATGCTGGCTAACCATGATGTCAGAACAGAAACAGAAATGGTTAGAAAAAAGTTAAGGCACCATCCTTACTGTGATTGTCATCCTGCAGTTATCAGTGGAGAGGAAAAATGCAACAACAAAGAAGTGATGCTATAGATCTATAGATCTATACTATAGATGCTATAGTATTTGCTTTAAAGCAGGCTTGATACAAAATTCAAGATAATGTAGGAACAAGGTCAGATATGGATATTAAAATCAGATACTTCTTGACAGATTGAGATCCACCTGCCTCTCATTATCTGAGATGTAACAGTCATTCTCAACCACTGAGAAATGGAATAAACAATTAATCCCCTCTTGGAAATCACTAAGAAGCAATGAGAAGATTCACATCACCTCTCAAAAAAAACCCCTCGAAACAATGGAGTCTCACTGAAATGCCTCTGGTAGGTATTTCTGTCTCTCCATGAAATAAGTAGGGATAGCAGAGGAGAAGCTGGGGTGAAAAGCCCTGGAAAGCCAAAAAGAAAGCAGGAAAATAGTTTTGGCTCAGCAGAAAAGAACTTGCAAGTATGAGCAAAGATACTGCCTGCTGCTTGACCGCTGTGTTCAGAATAACAGGACTTTTGGCATTTTCTGTTAAAGAGGAAAAAAAAAAAAAAGAAAAAAAAAAAAAAAAAAAGACATAATGAGAAACACTCCTGAGTTCTGAAACAAACGCCCCTCTCTAAGATACTTAAGTATAACACGGGTCAACAAGAACAACTTTTCATTAATTGCAATGCACTTGAAGTGGGTCATAAGCTAGAAAGGAAGTAGAAAGAAAGCTATTGACCATTTTATTTCAGAGCAGTTCTTTTAATTGGGGCAGAGAGGAAGGAGAGCAAATAAGCTGATAGGCTTTTTTTCTAGCTACTACCACCTCTATAGATAAAAACACTGAGGTCTGAAACAGGAAAAGGCACTAAGGAATGATTACTAGCATGGCAATGCCACATGAAAAATTGATTCTCAAGGAGGAGAAGCTTTAGGCAGCTTGTTCAGCCTTTAAGAAATCAAAGTGGAGTATAAAAGAACTCATGTATTAAGCTGCTTTTATAAACTGCAAGCACAATTAATTTAAAAATAACAATCTGTTCATATTCATTGAATAGAAGTACTCATGCTCAAACATGGTTATGTTTCTCTGTTGTAAGAAATGACAGTCAATGGAACACGCAGTTGCTCCTTGCAGTGCTGTAACAGTCATTTTAATAACACTGTCTCCTGTAGGGGAAAACAGTATTTTATGACAAAGCCGCTGGCAGCGTAACTTCTCAACTACCATTCCAAATTTACAAGGGATTTTAAGATCCCCACAATATACTCAAGATACTTCATTTACAAAATATACCGGGCAGAAAATGAAAATTACTCATCGGTGGTCCCTTTTCATACATGACAGCTGGGAAGTGCAGATCTTGTCTATATGAAATGTACTCTTCCAAAATACGCTTTCCTACAAACTGTGAGGGGGGTTGAATCAGCACCTGCACAGCAAACATGCTGACTACATACATCCTGTCCCCAAGGAACGTCACCCTGAGTTCACCACTATTGATTCTCCTTGCAAAGGAACATAACTATGTGAAACACTATCTTTACTGGAGGTTGCAAAACATATTAAACAAACTTGTCTTGTTTCATCCAAACCAATTAAAAAAAAATATCGGAAACAAAAAAAAAGTCAAGGGCTTTAATTTCCCAGTTTTAAAATTCAAAGGAAGAGAAGTAAATTTATTTACAAAATGCTGCCTTGAATAGCAAAAAATAAACACATTTGGTTTTGGAGGGACTTTTTAAATGAAATATTCTGGCAAAACTTTCATAGATGCAAATTGTTTCAGATGAACCAAGCAGGAAGTTTTGGTGAAAAAAGTTGGGATGAAAATGATGACAAACTTTGTTTGGCAGGTGAAAAAGGGAGTGAACTCACTGCTGTCCTGAGGCCCTCCTTCAGCACAGCATTATGTTGGCATAAATAGGCTATTCACTGAGTACTCTCATGGGATTGCTATTGTAGGACTCTATTGCAGACTTGCACAGGTATTTCTCTCTCCAGGTCATCAAGTGGAAGCACACATCTAAAAGTCACAAAAGGATCCTGCAGCACTGCATTTTGTGCAAACTTCCCTAAAAGATACAGGACAGTATTTCTGAAAAATTATCAATAATTTTGGATGTTTCCTAAAACTTGCACAGTGCTGAGATATTGTAGCAATGGACATCTTGCAAGCAGCATAAATTGATGGACGGATAAAATACGGAAGGTGAAGGAAGGAGGTCTTTCTTGGCAACTGTTAACAGTAAAGCGCTTACCAAATGTGCATCTTTTCATTTCTCTCAGTCCTGGCAAACAAATATGCCTGTGTTTCGCAGAATTCACTAGAATCTCTACCATTTGGGGCTGCGAGGGATCACTGCATCTGCAGCTGCAACTGGGGGACATGTATCCTATGTCCAAAATACCACAAACAGAACTGATTCCAGTACTAGCCTCTGCTAATGCTGTACTCCTTGAAATATAAAATCTAAAAAAAATCAATAAATTAACCACAGACAAGCCTCTGCATGCCTTTTAAGATGAGACTCCTTAAAAGCAATATCTGTAGAGAAAACACTCAGTTTTACAGAAAACCTCAGCTACTTGCCTGTAAAGGAATGCTCACGTATAAAAGACTAACAAAGGAGCATCTTCCTTTGGCTTATTCATCTTCCCCAAAATTCACCTTTACCTCCTAAGCTCCTCTGCATATCCTATAACTGATTGTGATCTTAAACTTGATAGCAAGCCTGTCCCTGTTCACACAGCAATGACAGTTACATAGTGATGATAAGAATGATGTGCCACTTTCTGTGGGAAGGCAGGAAATTAAGAGCCAAAGAAATCAGCACAAGCAGCTGTATATTGGCTCAAAGACAGATCAGGCCCTTATTCCTACATCATTAAAGATCGAAGGAAAGAACTCAAATGTCAACAACTTTACAAGTACCTGCTTAATGCTCTGAACAGCCAGGAAAATGGGAGCAAGTCAGCCTAGGAGTTCATTCAATGAACATTACAATACCAGGATCCTGTATTTTACTTTTGCAGGTCACCTTAAAGCTATGTAGTGTTGAGGACTTAAAGCTTTTAAGGAGATTAAGGGTTCAAGTGCCGTGAACAAACAAATTTAGGCTACTAGAATCACAATTCCAGATTTTAGAATGTGCATGAGATGATTAAAAGTATGAGTTAGTGATTTTTAATTATTTTGTGCAAGTTTTACATATTCATAAGTCTGCTTGGAGAAGCACACACTGCATTCTGATGAGGAACGCCATTATCTCACACTCCAACACAGCTTCGATATAGCACGAGACAAGGTTTCAGGGATAGGACATAAAATAATGTTGCAGCAAACTCACAGCTTCCAATGCCCACAGTATCACTGGGCGCTGGATGCTATCACAACCTCAATTCTAACCACACGTGACACCTTCTGCTGCCAAGCTCTGGCCCATCACCTCTCCTTCACCCCTGCTCTCCCAAGGGCTGGTAGGATTTCACCTGCATGAATGCCCTGTCCCCACCAGGAATGGCCTGAGCCGGGCCCTGCTTCTGCTTCCCACATCTCAGCCAGCCCCTGACAAGTTTCAGAGCCAGATCAACACAACTCATTTATTAATAACGTTTACCATCAATTTGCAGCAACGTTTCCCCTTCCCAGAGGCTCCCTGTTATTCATTAATAGTTGCTTGCAGTGTTATGAAGAAAATACCCCTGAAATCTGACAATAAGCAATTTTTTTTACTCCCACGTTTTAGCCTGGTCATGAGTTGAAGATTCATTTCTGGCACAACTCTTAACAAAATACTTCTTTCAATATTTTGAAGGGCAGGAGTCTGAAACACTGTTGCCTGTCTAAGACAGGAATCGTGACTGCCTAATGTGAGTAGCCTACTTTTTAATTAGCTGGCAAAAATAAGCCTGCCTTTCCAGACATCTAGTCATCAGATTTTCAGATGTTTTGCTTGCAACTAGAAATGGATTCATTAAAAAACAGAAACAGCTGATATTGAACAGGGATTCTGTTGAAGGGTGGCATTTTCCTGAAAAAACGTATAAGCTAATGTGTACAAGAAAGAAAGGCAGCAGAGGGCTGTGCATGTGTAACCAGGGTATTTGAGGGCATCCACAGAATTCCCTGTGCTCTTCTGCAGCTGCCACAGAATAGCAAAGGACTAGCCTGGCTTATCTGTGTTAATACACAGCAAACTGGACACACTTCAGCTCTAAATAATCCACTTACCTTTCATCTTTTCATGAAGCTGTACTGGAGGAGAAGAAACCTTGCACCATGACCTGCTAGCAGCATGTGCATAACCTTGCTATGAATATGTACAATTTCATAAATAACGAAGCCCTAACTATTTAGAGCGTTTTCAGATGAAAATCAACACTTAAATTTCACCTTGAAAGCTACAAGGTCAGTGGTGCAAAAGCATTCACCATAAGAAAATATTAAAACGTACCTAGCATCAGTATCATCCTTCTGTCGGATTCTAGCGAATACTTAGAGAAAGACTTTATATAGTGCAAGGAAAGATACATTTGTCTTAACTATATTCTCCCAGTTACTGGCAGTCAACAACTTTATACTCTTCTAAAGTTGGAGAGAGCATCTGATTTATGCTGTTAATAGCCAGCCAATGCAATAATAAATTAATGAATTTGTCTAGTCCCATTTTTAAGATATTTACAGGTTTTGGCCTCACAACCTCCTTTGACAACACACCCTGTGACAGAACTTCCTTTGTTTTAAGCATAGTGCCTGGTCATGGAGCTCACCAAGTTCATGTACTGCGATGACCATCAAACCATTCCCTCATCATTTCCAACAAACTTGCTCATGACTCAGAGTCACCTCTACAAGATTATCTTTCTTTCCAGTCTGAATTTAGTCTCTTCTCAGAAGGAAGCCTTCCTATGCTTCTGTTCCTTTCTGTTGGTTTTCTCTGTATCTTTACGCTAATCAAGAGCATTAAGATTCTTTTGTGACAATTTGAAGTCAAAACCTATCCCATATTATTTGATCACCCACAGATTTTGTTATGCTTCTTTTTCCTTAATCCAGGTCATTTATGAGTAGTTTAAACAATATCTGGTCCCAGCAGAGATAACCAGAAAGCTTTCTGATAATTTCCTTCATTTCTTCCCATCCTTTGTTTCTTCTCTTTTATTCCAGGAAAAGCTGTCAGCGGAAACAATACCACTTAATATACATTAACTCTATTCTGCACAAATGGATTAATGGACCCAGCATTTATCCTGTTTGGGGACTCAATACAAAGGTTTAGTCTCTTGGCTCCTGCAGTTACTTCATTTCCATGAAAACTGCAAATAATAGTAACTCTCCAGATCTCTGAGATGCTGTTCTATAAAATGCTGTGTTATTAATTTAAGAGATTGGTATGAATGAACTTGTCCTGATGTTGTCATTGTTTAAGAGGTATCACAAAGTCCCTGTCTGCCCAATACTCCTTCTTTACTGTTGAAACACTTGATAAGTATTGGTGAGAGTTTGAAAAAAGGGTGTGAGACTAAACAGATCTTGCTGGCATCCCATAAGGAGATTTCCTAGTATAGTAAAGAAGCTGGCATCAGTAAATCCTAGAATTTCTCAGAAATAAAATAAATGAGGAGACTCAATAGGAACTCTAAGCTAATAATGTGATGATCAACAAGATAATAGACGATTAGTAAATCTGAACAAACCTTAGGCAATTGATATTTAAAGAGTTGCCTAAGAGATCAAGTGCTGATGCTGTTCCTGCTCCTATATTGTCATTTCAAACCAAGGCAACTTATAGTGTAGGAGCAGGCCAGCTGTAGCCTTTTTTATGATCTCTTCTGCAAGCAGACTAGAAGATTCAACAGTCTGTTATATGGGTAATATTGAGCAATTATTTCTAACATTACTCACCTTCTCTTTCACTTAAGGATTTACAGACAATACATGAATTTTTCAGAAGGGGTGGGATTAGTATGTTTGTGACAAGAGTCACTATCCCTTTGTTAATCTCGGGCAAAGCAGGCACAATGGCTCTTGTACTCAGAACATGAACCTCCTCCACAGCCATGGAGGAGTCTAATCCCCAAAACAGCTTGCACATCCTTGAGGTATCCAGCACCAACGATGAACTGGATATGCTAAGGTAGCAGCTGCTTCAAACAATTCTGTAGAGCAGGAGTTCTATGCATATTATGGTGGAAATAGCCAGATGAAAGGGGGAAAGGATTGTTGCCCTGCCACTGGTCAGAGTCAGTGAGGAGCCCTGAGAAGCACAACAGCCAGGGCTGCCGTACTGGCAGCTCAGACTTGGGTGCGACAAGAGGACACCTTCCTCACAGGCTTCATGAAAACACACTGGTGGCATTGCTTTTGGTGAGCAGACTGTTAAAATAACTCCACAGCCCGTAGTGAACAAGCAAGTTTTGATTTCTCATTGACTGAGTGGGTCTGGGATGAAGGTGTCACAAACAAATTTTGACCTAATGCCAAATCCTGCCCAAAGCTGAGAGCTAATGGTGACCAACCCTACCGTAGAACCTCCCTGGCATATTTTAGCAGCAGTAACACACAAATAGAACAACTGTCCACAAACGCACTGAAGTCTCTGATCCCAAGAGGCTCAGTTTCTTCTAGTATTACCACAACGAGGGCTAGGGTCAGCTAAATGTGTTTTCTAGGGGTCCTGTAGAGCACAGCTATTGAGCACTTTCAAACTCATTTTGAGAGCCGGCATACAAGATAAATATGCTTAATTTAGATCAATTTTTGTTTTGCCCAATCTATATTTGTTATTACAAAATCAAGCTCCATGCATTACGTAAGGTGCATATACATCATATACATGTATGTCCACATTACAAAACATGTATGTCATCCAGTTGGGAGGAAACAATTTTGGAAAATGGAAAATGCAAATCTGTAAATTATTTTGACAGAATGCGTGGTAGGCGAAATCATTGTGTACAGATGGACTAAATACATATTTCCACTGTGAGATAAAGTTTATACTTTTCAAGTGACCCCTATATACTGAGATGTCTTCTAAATTATGAAAATTTAGACATATTTAATAGCTGTTTCTGCCCTAATGTTGCCTAGAGTATCACAAACATTAATTTATAATTAGGTCCCATAAGAGACTTGCTGCAATTTTTAAAAATAAATATACTATTTTGACTTTAATTTGATTCTGCATGTTCTCTGAGAATAGTAACATTTAAAATACACATATTTTACTATCTGCAATATGTAAGCATTTTTGTGTGGCGGTACATTATTGTATAAACTATGAAGATAAGATTTATGAGTAGAATTTTAATGTAAGCTTTCTATTTAAGCAGCAAAAATATAGTGTTCATATCATTTATTACAAGATTTAACGACAAGAGGAGAATTTCCATGACTGTGTAATTTTCAATTACACAGTAAAAAAGATATCTGAAAAGAAACCAAGTTGGTTATATGTCAGCCAATGTGAGGCTTTGCTACTTTATGAGAGTCTGAAATGAGATTGTCTGGAAATTGCCTTCACTATTCTTTCCACAGTCTCAACTGAAAGAAATGAAAAAAGAATATGAAAAACTGGTAACACTTTCATTTTCTCTCATTTTCAATATCATGAGATACCGTAAGTCACAGAGCAAAATGTCCTGTAGACACAAAGGTATGAGACTGCTGGATTTTCTTTAAGATACACACCACTTCAAAATTCTCTCAGTACATAATTCAGTGGCTTTACAGGGTTACAGCTAAGCTTTAATCCTAATCTGTTTTAGTGAAAGCAGAGCTCCATTTTATTATTTTAATTCAAAATGGTAGCACTGCTTTCTAAACTCCTACAGTAAGCAGCTCTGCAGCTAACACTGGGGTCTGTGAGGTGCTCAGCACATTATCAACACAGAGACTTGAAAACTGGGAAGAATGTAGAGGTCATTTAATTCATTAGCAACCCCTATGCCCCACCCTCTAATGTGGAACTGATCCTCATTACCAGGACTTTGCTTTGTCTCATTTTAAATGATCCCACAGATGGGATTTAGGGCTTTATCAGCTATTGTCCTGTGAAGGAACCAGACATCTCTGATTTGGATTATAGTCAGCAGCACTTATAGGAGCCTCTGTTTCATTTCAGGGGATTAAAACTCACTTTCAAAGACAGCTCAAGAGAGGTGAGAGAGAGCCCTTCAAAACATTTCTCAGATTGGTGACTCACATAGCAAAGCTGAGGAAGCCTGAATTTATTTGTCTTGGGATAGAACCATGGAGGCAGTAAGCAACTGGAAGAAAGCTCACAATAAATGCAATGGACAAATTATTTGGAAGCAATCCTCTCTTATTTGCAAAAGAGAAAGAGAGAGAACACTCCTCAGATCCCCTAATCCAGACAAACAAATTCATACACAACGTTTTTGCTTGTTTATTGTCCTCTCTTTGCCTTTGTTTCACACAACTAATGTTCCTTGCCGTATCAGGGGGAAGTTTCCTCATTTCTGCCCCACGGTTCATGGAACTGGGGGCTCTGGCAAAAAATGGGAAGTAAAAATCTTCTTTTACAGGGTGAACTCTGAAATTGTGTCTGTCAGTCACCCTACAGAGGGGATGAAGACTCCTGCCTCTCACTATCTTGCCCATTTTTATACGTACCAGCTCTTCAGCCTTCTACCACCATTTTTATCTGCAGCCCAAGCCGTAAGAGATCTGAATATTAGCTCTTTTCTTTTTAACCACTGTACATCAGATGATCTCTCCCATGTGCAATCCACTTGCACCCCTAATTGTTGTGACAACACTTGTAATTTAGATAGCTCTTTCATCTTCAAAGCACTTCACAAACATCAATTAACCCAAATCTAGATTAATTAATCTGACAATTAATTTGTTATATATCCAGCAGTTATAATAGTGGAGAACAAACTAGTGTGTTTTAAAGTCATCAGAATGAGTTCCCTTGACTCTAACAAAAATGGGACCAAGCTCATTTCCTGAGTTGATTTCTCTCTCCTAAATCTTCACTGCAATCTGGTATTTTCTTCCCCAGCATCTTCAACTGCTTTATAATGAATACAGGCAAGGAAATGGGAGAGAAAAAAAGGAATCTGTGAGCTGAGATCACACACAGCAGGACTTAATGAGTTTTGTTTTAAGGATGATCTTAAAACTTGCACCCCAACTGCATAGAGTTTATGAAGATCGATTGGGTCAGTCCTTGACACGCTCAGATAAACCAGGGTTCCAAACACACTGCTGAGATTAATGAATTCAGGAGGCAGTCACGTTATAAACTGATTGCTAAATTATAGGTTAACCCAGACTGACAAAACAGGGTGCGTGGTTGCAGCAACTTCCCCACAACCACTGTAGACCTTGTGAAGTAGGACACTTGAGCTTTTCGTAATCAGTGTAGTACCTGAAACCACAGGCACACAGGGAGAACAAGGGGAATATGAGAGAGGTGCAAGAGAAACATATAAGAATGGTAGTATTCCAATGAGTCATTTACTGGAAAAGTAAGTCAAATGTCATTTATGCAAGGACATCTCAGAAATTAGCTTTTAGAGTGTGTCATTTACTTTATAGTAATCCTCAAAATAATGTATCATCCTCTAAGAAGACTTTTAAAACTCCTACTCTAGTTAAGCAGTATGCACTTACGCAAATATTTCTATTAGCTTATTAAATATAAACCATATCCCAATATTTAAGCCTATTTTTTTGTGCTTCTTTTGACCACCAAGAAGGAACTTCTTATTACCTAAAATCATCCGCTGCACAGTCAGTTTTACAATAACTTATCTGGAAATTCACAACACAATAATGTCCTTAAAATGACTAATAAATAACTAGTATCTAGAATATAAAGAAAGATCTGCACCTTCCAAGAGGGAGACAATTATTATTCCAGGAAAATGCCCTGACCTAATGAAAAAGAAACGGCTTACTGAAAAAGTCATTTGAAGGCATCTTTTGATTCATATTAAAGACATGTAAAGGTTGAGTCCCCCTTTCTTGTTATTGAAGACTTTCTACAATAAGGTCTCCATATGCAAATACCTTTTCAGCAACATCAAGGTAAGCAAGTACGGAATGATTGGCTCCCTTGGCATTAATTTTGTGAGTAAATTGAAGAGGAAAATGTAGAACTGTGTAGTTAATCAGGTATGACTGAAATCACCCAATCAAGTAAATAAACAGCCACTTTAGCTTACGTTGTAATTGGGTCTTGGTGCCAGTATCTTTCTACACGGAATTAAAAGCCCAAAGAAAACAGCAACAACAAACGAGTCTTCCCTTATAGAACAGTGTGAAATCCTTCAGTTCATGCTTTTCTAATCATTGACACTGCTTGAATTGCCCTTTGTGCCACATGCTTTTTTAAATCCTGCACAAATTATTGCTGTTGACCATATTATTGACCATAGACCGTATCTTTCCACATTAGTGCTTCAAACACTCTGTGACAGCTAAACTGTGACAGAATAAAAGCACTAAAGGATGTCTGAATGTATTACTTATTGCTTGTCTCTTAAGCATTACTTACCCTTCTTCACAGGTTCTGCTCAGTTACTTTCACCGCTGGCTTTCAGAGATACTGAGGGCTTATTGAAGGATTACAGTTTATAATATACCTGTATAAGCAGAGCTGTAGTCAAGTATTAAAGGCCACTGAAAGCTTATTGATCTAGAGAACACTGTTGTAATAACTCAGAGAATATAAAAATAACCACTGCTATTTGCTTTTCCTTAACTCAGAATGGAACAGCCAGTACATTTACAGACCTCTAAGAAACTTTTTCATTTCATATGAAAGATTCAACACTGAAGAAATCATAAGGAAACAGGGTTACCACTATTTGAGGAAGACCCAACCTTCCACCCCCCAAAATGCCGTAACAGATCCTGAAGAAGTGATTATGCTTCAAATAAAGTGATTGCCTATGTCTTCCCAGCATAACATCAAAATATTTCTTGGAGGCTGTGGAGCTTCTTTTATGAATATTGTAGGCAAGGATCACATTATATAATAGTGTCAACAAGGCATAAGAGGCACTGCATACAAGTGCAGACTTCTCAAGAAGATCTTGTGAACAATGATCTACCATAAAAATGTAGAAAATTCATGGCCAATGAAAATTCCCATAGGAAAGGCCAATGTATTGCTATTTATAAAGGTCTTAGTAATTAAAAGAATTGAAAATCATGTAACCTTTAAACTTGTGAATGCATTTCAGTAGCACTAGATCAGCACAGATATATTGGGGCCTACAAGCATATGTAGATGGACCCCTCAGCAGAAAATCAAACATCTATGTGCTAAGACACAGTTACTCCAACAGATTGGAGGGACAGATCCAAGGAAGTCAACTGAATATGAGAGAGTGGGAAAGAATGGCAGAACCAGGTTTTGACCTCATCAGAAGTGTACAACAAGAGGCAACCTTCTCATGATTACCCAAAGGTAACCAATCCTTTCTATACAGTAAGGTCTCAGGGCATCATGCTGCAAAAAGCAATTCATACAGACAGAAGCCTTATGTCCTGATGTGTTTAACAGCCCTGGTAACCACAGCTGTGGGTCCCACTCATAACTAACTGTACACACATAAATGTCACCAGGACCATCATCTGTAATCCAGGCTAGGCAGAGGTGAAACACTTGGTTTGTTCAGCCTGGAGAATACGAGACTAAGGAGACCTCATCGCAGTCTACAGCTTCCTCACAAGGGGAGGAGAAGGGGTAGGGGCTGAACTCTTTAGTGACCAATGACAGAACCCAAGGGAATTGCAGGAAGATGTGCCAGGGGAGGTTTAGGTTGGGCATTAGGAAAAGGTTCTTCCCCCAGAGGGTGGTGAAGCACTGGAACAGGCTCCCCAGGGAGGTGTCACGGCCCCAAACCTGACAGTGTTCAAGAAGAGACCGGACAATGCCCTCAGACATGTGATGTGAACTGTGGAGTTGTCCTGTGCAGGAACAGGAGTTGGACTCAATGATCCTTGTGGGTCCCTTCCAACTCAGGACATTCTATGAACAAACAAACTGACAACAATAACACAGTTGCAACATACAGATTTTTGAAAGGTAGAAAAATATCTAATGGACAGTCTTCTTTTGAAAGTTTCCCTTAAGTGGGTGGAATATAGAAAGGACTTTCTGCACAGATGTGACACACGCTCCTCCCTCTCCTTGCAGCTTATTACTTCACCTGCAGCAACATTTTTCTTCCAGGTTTTTTTGTTCTTTTCCTGCTTTTCCTTATGAACAGAGTTCCCTTCAGTGACATTCTCTGTACAATCTCAGCAGAATATATTCATACTCTATATCATGTGTACCGTTTGGCCTGTGCCTCTACAGCACCTTGTTATGTGTTTATTTCCCACATACTACAATATCAAATACCAAAATTGTAAGATTATTTTTCAGTGTACATCACCAGGACTCCTTTAGAAAAAGAGGAACCCTGGATCTATTAGAATGGATGGACAGTAGATGAACCCTACCAGAAGATGCTCACAGTGCAAGCCTGTATTTCAGATAAACTTTTGACAGTAACATACCGCACATGCTGGAACCAAACGTGAATGTCAAAGTTCCAGTTTTTACAGGACCTTCAGCGCAGCAGACTAGGATAAAATCCTCTTAGAAGGATTATAACCATCGCTCAGATTTGTCAGTAATTACCATTGTGAAGTGAATCTCTTTACATACTAAAAAAACAATGCACTACTTTTGGATCAAAGAGGTATTTTGTTCACTTCAACATATACACAAACTGACTGTACTGTAAGCATTAAAAGAAGTTATGACCACCACTAAAGTGTGACCAGACTTCTCAGATGGTTTCAATGTCTGGGAAGAAATGCTCGGTAGGTTCATAACTCAAATATATCCTTTTCATAATAAAACCTAGACCAGCAATAATTGCAATAAAGTTTTACAAGGCATCCTGAGAGGAATAAAAAAATAACTGCTCTCTGCACCACAGCTAAATAAAGCAAAATTAGATCTTTTTTTTTTAAGCCTGTAAAGAATTCAAATTAACAGACTTTGTAAAGGATGCTAGCAAAAGACTTCCGAGGGAGACCCTAATTATTGATTGCTTTGATTTTAATGACCTAGTTTATCTTATCTGTCTAAGTAGACATTTTAAAGAAGAAAGTTTCAAATGCCCAGTGTAAAGGCTGTGTTGGGTGTAAGACTTACAAAGAGCAAACATCTGTAAGTTAAACTGAGTTGTTTTAGTATATTTTTGTCATGTTAATCGCCATTCCTCATAATGCAAATCAGACCACTAAGCTCAGTATCCATGTGAATTCAGGGTCAAGATGAATGGCCAAGACTTCAGAACTCCAAACAGCCTACAGAGGCAAGCCCAAGGTAGTGATGGTTGCATTGTGTCTGCTGTTGTTAAGAAGCATCCCTCCACTTGCAGAATTTCCACAAGCTGACATTTCCCTCCAAGCATTTCTCGTGCCTCTTAAAACCTTAGCTTAAATTATGCCTTCCAGAGGTTATAAAAAAGAAACATCAGGTACACCTACAAAGCTACCCAACCTTATGCAATTACTGTTCACAATCATCAAGCAATCCTAGTGAGAAGCTGCTGCTCAGCAAGGCAGCTGGAAGACACTAAATCTCCCCCCATTAAATATAGCATAGGAAATTCTTCCAACATTTAGCAGTAACATATTGCTATATACTTTATGAAGTGAAACAAAACAACTAAAGTCAAATGTCCCAAAATATGGTAGGGTGAAGACTGGAATGCTTAGTCAATGTAAATCAAAGTATAAACATTCATACACTGCTAAACCCATCACAGATACTTCACCTCTCTAATTCTTATAATTTTCACTATTCTGTCCTTGCTACCATCAAATTTTTAAGTTATAGTCTGTATAGAAAGCAAACAGAAGTCATCTGACAAGTCCTATATGCTATCTGTCAAACACAAGTGATTTTGGGGGCTGCTCTACCATAGCAGCCTTATCTTACATTCACCGAATGGTATAAAGGACCTGAATTTTAAAGAAGCTCCAAGCTTTTTTTTCTTATTTTACAGCCACAATTAATTTTAAAATACTTCTGCAATCATGAATGATCTGGTACAAATCTTACTACTTTTAGCTTTTCTGCAAATGTCTGAACTGCAGCCTCAGGCAAATACTCAGATATGCAAATCAGGGCCTGCAAACACTTGTATCCATAAAGAAAAACTTAGATTCTCAAAAAAAAAAAAAAAGGAGAGAGAAGAAAAGAAAAAAAGTATCCTGCAGAATCAAAACTCTTTTGAAAATTGTCAATAGGTTCTTAAGATCCATCTTCCCATTTCTCTTCTTCACCCATTCCCTCCCTAACTTTCCTCTCATCTTCTCTATAGACGGTCCTAAAAGCCTCTTTTTTGGCAGTATCATTTGCAAACAAATTTGACTACTGTCTCTCTACCCATAGCTCAAAGACCTCCTTTATTCCCAGGCCCATCTTCTTCTCCCCAAGCAAAATCTCAGCTCTTCTCATACCTTCTCACTTCAGTTTCAAAGAGATTGAAACATGTTTCTCCCTCCAAAACTGCATTCCTCTACCCTTACAGACTTGCCACTTGCTCTGACATTCTAGGCATCACATTTTGTTTGCCTCTCTTCCTGGGTTTTCTCATCTAAGTGATTTAAAGGTCACATATGGGGAAGGCAGTGCTGTGCTAATTCTGCTTTTCATTTGAGCAGCAGCAATCTGATCCATCTCTTGTCTCAAACTTACCTAGTTGCATTACTATGGGATGTTACCCATTTCAATTTAAGCTATCTCAAGAAGCAGATCCTATAAGAGCAGGCACAACTGATTGCTCTAAGTGACTGTCAGATATAAGCTGGACTAGGTGATCTGGGACCCTTTGCCAAGGACAAGGCAGGGTGCAACCTTCTGCATCTGGTTGTGTAAGGTGAACCCTCAGAAAGGGTGCATAACACAGATACACTGTCTCATTACATCTCTTCTTCAGTCTCTCAGCATCTCACATTTTAAGAATATAATGTTCTCTAGCATTGCCCCCCTCAGTTCTGCTCCCTTTCACCTTCGCAGAATGCTGTAGCAGCTACAGTACTTTAAGCACATCACCACTGTCTATATGTCCCACCAGTGGCTAGCCCTTCCCTCGTACATCAAAGAAGTGCTCACCATTCCTTTTTCCAAGCCTTTCACAGCTCACTCCATTCAAAAGCAAAAGCTCAGCTCCCAGCTCTGCCTGAGCTGTGATGTGAGCTCACTGTCCAAACGAGCACCTTTGTGTTTTTTCCAGCGCTTCTCTTTTGTCAGGAAGCAGCACCCCAGGTGTCAGAGGCACCAGCAGAGGCCCCAACCAAGGCAGTGCTGGAGGGTAGCTGCTTTTTTTTTCCTTTTCCTTTCCTGGAGATCTATATTGCTTACACAACACAGAGTAATTAGCTTGTCTTCTGTGTTTCAGGCAACTAACTTATAGATATTTAATCTACCCAGAAAATTTATAGAATTGTAGCCTCCCAAGATAACAAAGTCATTATCCTTGCACTTCACATTACTGTCATCCTACACATGCTACAATAAATAACTCCTCTACATCTCTTCATTTACATTAGAAATCCTCCTTAGCCAACACTGTTAATTTTGTTTGCAGTTTAAAATGGAGGTTGTTCTTTCCCTACACGTCATTTTCTATTTCATCTCTACAATCATCTTTCAGTCCCATTGGACATGTCAAACACAACTGGTTTGACCATTCACCAACTAAGGGGTAGATGGAAAGACATTTCACAAGTGCTTCCCTGTACCACTTGAAATGCTGAGCTTCCTTCCAATATCTCAGATGCACCTGTCACAAACGCGTTGGTCTGGCCTCCCCAGTACCCTGTGCTTCGTCTGATTCATCCTTCACTTTTCCTTGCTAGATATCTCATTGTTTTCTCAAACTTCCTCAGTCTTTTGCCACTTCTTTTGCCCTCAGATTCATCTTGTTTGCAAAGACTGGCATAAGGGACACAAACAATATATAAAGCTAACTATTCATACCTGCGTCACCCTTGTGCATCCACAATACCATACAAATGTATACATAGGAACACTGTGTCAGTACCACTGTTGTGCTGATTTTGTGAAGATATAAATCACAATCAGCATGACCAGTATAAACACAAGCACTCATAAAACTCATTTTTACCTTTTCCACCAATTTGTGGCATGCATTGTAACATGTAGACACCAGGTGTATAATTTTTTTCTATCTGCACAAAACATCTTGTATGTAATGAGTGAAAAAATGACAATACTGCTTCTGTGGGGCTGTGCAGCTATAATGATAAAAGAAAGGTTTGCAGGGACAATGAAAAATTTTTATTAGATAAATTGGCGTGGTAAGAAAAAAAAAAAAG
Organism: Streptopelia decaocto; assembly: GCF_964273445.1. Lineage (NCBI taxonomy): Eukaryota > Metazoa > Chordata > Aves > Columbiformes > Columbidae > Streptopelia > Streptopelia decaocto. Next base: position 118,079,106 of record NC_138655.1, on the reverse strand, counting down.
ACATACTTTTGAGTCCAATGTCCTTTTGTCAGGTCCAAGAGGCTGAATAGACAGTGGGGACTGCTCTTCATTTAACATTTTTTAATTTTCTGTTAATCTTAAACCTCATTACAAGACACAAACAGTTGGATTCAGCCTTGATTTAACTTGAATTAGCCACAAGGAGATGAATTCTTCTACACAAAGCTCCAAGTTCCCAGCCATCAGTCTTTCTGCTGACTAGTAACCCTGTCATTACTTTGGCACGTCTTTTTGTGGCCACCCCATTCTTTATATATACTAACAGATTTCATAGTTAAATGTTTCTTTTACAGAGGATCTCCAGACATGAAGTGAGGAAATAGTAGTTAAAATGGTAGACAGGGCTACCTTCTCCCTTGATTGAATTTCCACCAGTTAAATGATGCTGGGTTCAAATTATCCAACTGATTGGCAAAAACAGCTCCATCATTTTTTGAGGTTATTGTAAGAAGTATAGAGCATAATCTACTGATTACAGTGGATTATCATTTCTCTGCATCCTTAATTTGATTGTGGTAATCACAAAGCAGTTGTGTGATCATGTTTTCCATCAAAGAAGAGGGCAGTGCAGAGTAGCAATCTTCGTTTGAAAATGGGAAAGTTTTGTTTCCTATGTTTCCTATTCAAAATGTAGGAATTACTTCTGACCTTTAGCCTGCGGTCCTGGTCTCCACTGCACAGAGAATTTACAGACACTTTAAAGGTCTTCCAGGCTGGATTTAAGTTATTCATCACAACCTGTGAGTGAAAAGAAAGGAAGTTAACCCTGTTTACATTTGCATATCTCCAAACAGAATGCTAACAAGAACCACAATTTTCAATACAGTATGCTCACCAGAAAGAGAAAAAAGCAGAGCTCAGCTGGAGGTTTGCAGAACAACACACATGGGATCTGTGCCCTTGAGCTACCTGCAGTTTGCAACACTCCCGCTCCGGAAAGCCCCAGAAAGGAGCACAGCTGGGAAATGGACTGTCCACAGATCATGCTACAGAGATTGCCCCACCACTGCCATCCTTCAGCAGGGGCCTAAGTCCCAAGGGAAAGGTTGTGGGATATACCCCTGAACTGGAAGCCATGGAAGAGATGCAGAACTGAACAATGGGGATTGTTCAGTCAGCACCAACTGACAGACAAATGGTCTGCCTTGCCACAAAGACTTAATGGGATCCATAACAGACAGGTTTATAACCCCAAATACCTGCCACAAGTCCACCCTCTACAACTAAACGCTGCTTTTTAAGACAATGTCATTAGCAAGGAAGCAGTAATGACACTGGGCCAGAGGAAACAAATGTAGATCATTGAGATTACAAATCCCTTCTCCCAGCAACCTGGGAGAAGATGCAACATAGCATAAATGGGAAAATATCACCCTGTCTGTAACATGGTTTGAGTTAAATATAATATGTATAACTCCTGACCTTCAAACAGAATATTTGCCAGTTTAATTAAATTTGGATCTCCAGCTTCAGTACCATCTTCCCTTACTCTCATATGCATAAGGCAAGACCTGATATTCATTAGTCAATAATTACACAAGAGAGAGAAATGTTATTAAATGTGGGTGCTTGCAATACCCCTTATGACATGGGAAGCATGAACTATTCCTCCTGACAGCCCACCTGTGTCCATGGAAAGTAAATCCAAGCTTATTCCTTACCTCAGTCCTGTGAACAAGTTGTTGGGTTGCATCATCATTCATCCGGAAAATCTCCAGAAAAGGATCAGATTTGCTGAAAAAATCCTAAAATAAAATATAGGACAGGTTACTCTTGAGACTTCTTTTTTCTTGGAGCTTTTCAGGCACAGTGGACTGCTGCTTCCCTGACTGCTAATGAAAAAGGACAGCCAGGGTGGTTTTAGTGAGACCTCTTGGTGTCTCTCAGCAATATTTCATTCTTGTCCTTGTTCCACAAGGACTTCCATGCCACTGCTGTTGCTCTCAGTTTGACTATTCAGTCATGGCAGGCAGGACTGTAAAATGACATTTTACAGCCTCTTCCATTCTTACACCCAGTCCAGATTCCTGAGATGTCTGAGCTTTAGTTCCTTCATCCACCTAGCTTGTTTCGTTCTGTCTTCATAACTGTTTGGTCTTTTGACATCAGTATGATCACGCGAAGCCCTTTGAAGCATATTCTACAGTCGGGCTGAATTTCACAGTATCACAGTATCACAGTATCACAGTATGTTTGGGATTGGAAGGGACCTCAAAAGATCATCTAGTCCAATCCCCCTGCTGGAGCAGGAACACCTAGGTGAGGTCGCACAGGAACATGTCCAGGCGGGTTTTGAATGTCTCCAGAGAAGGAGACTCCACAACTTCCCTGGGCAGCCTGTTCCAGTGCTCTGTCACCCTTACTGAGAAGAAGTTTCTTCTCAAATTTAAGTGGAACCTCTTGTGTTCCAGCTTGATCCCATTACCCCTTGTCCTATCATTGTTTGCCACTGAGAAGAGTCTGGCTCCATCCTCATGGCACTCACCCTTTATATATTTATAAACATTAATAAGGTCCCCCCTTAGTCTCCTCTTCTCCAAACTAAAGAGACCCAGCTCCCTCAGCCTTTCTTCATAAGGGAGGTGCTCCACTCCCTTAATCATCTTCGTTGCCCTACGCTGGACCCTCTCCAGCAGTTCCCTGTCCTTCTTGAACTGAGGGGCCCAGAACTGGACACAATATTCCAGATGTGGTCTCACCAGGGCAGAGTAGAGGGGAAGGAGGACCTCTCTCGATCTACTAACCACCCCCCTTCTAATACACCCCAGGATGCCATTGGCCTTCCTGGCCACAAGGGCACAGTGCTGGCTCATGGTCATCCTGTTGTCCACCAGGACCCCCAGGTCCCTTTCCCCTACACTGCTCTCTAATATGTAATCTCCCAACCTATACTGGAACCTGGGGTTGTTCCTGCCCAGATGCAGGACTCTACACTTGTCCTTGTTAAATTTCATCAGGTTATTCCCTGCCCAGCTCTCCAGCCTGTCCAGGTCCCGCTGGATGGCAGCACAGCCCTCCGGCGTGTCAGCCACTCCTCCTAGCTTGGTGTCATCAGCAAACTTGCTGATAGTACACTCAATTCCCTCGTCCAAGTCATTAATGAATATATTGAATAATATTGGCCCCAGCACTGACCCTTGGGGCACTCCACTAGATACTGGCCTCCAACTAGACTCCGCACCATTGACTACCACTCTCTGGCTTCTCTCCCTAAGCCAGTTTGCAACCCACCTCACTACTCTATTGTCTAGACCACACCTCCTCAACTTAGCTGTGAGGATGCTGTGGGAGACTGTGTCAAAGGCTTTACTGAAGTCAAGGTAGACAACATCCACCGCTCTGCCACCATCCATCCACCTTGTTACATTCTCAATGTTACATTCTCAATTTCATACCAATCACTCTCTCTCTCAAAACAAAAGTTAATCAGCCAAGACATTGTGCTGCTACCAGCTAACACAAGTACTGGCCAGATTGATTAGAGAAGGTAGGAGAAGCAAGCTCTCTTTAGAATGTGATAACATGGCCTATACTAAGATGACAAACAGAGCAGGGGAATGCAAAAAATTACTTGGTATCTCTAAGCACAGGCAAATCTGTGACAGACACTGAGGTTCACAAAGCTGCAAGAGCAAGACTGAAATAGTCTCAGCCCATTTTCTGTAGTTTCACCTCCATTCTTCATTTTCTTCTTCAGAAGAGCCACATGATTAACTTTATGCATATGAATATTATTCATCTCTACAGGCTATATCCAAAACCACAGACCTCTACATCATTTTGGAGAAACGAGGAACTCTGTTTGCTCTCCTGGTGTTTCTATAAAACCCTTAGTGTAAAGATGACTGTAATATACACTGTTCTGCAATTTTCTCCTCACCAAATGCCCACCACACTTATTTTTGACTAGTTGGGTAGCCATTGGGATTAGAACAGCTTTGAATAAGATGCTACAAAAAGTCTAGGCACATTATTATGGTCAAATTCATTTTCAGGGCATTTTTACAATTCCACAACTGTCAAACAAGCAAAGAAATCAGGGCTTTGAAAAGAGAAACCTGAATTTGAATGTCAGAAGAAGGAACTGAGTCCCTAAACACCACAAAGCTTTGGGCAACACTCAAGCGACCAGAAGCCTTTTCCATGCCCTAAAGATGACTCCTAACAATATTGTGTTCCGAATGCTGTTCTGTGAATGATTTGTTTCTTTTCCTACTAGGGAAAAGGTACTGGTATGTTTAGAAACTGATGTAAAGCACATGCATATGTACTTGTTAAATCTTATCAAGTTGAACTCTAAACAATAAAGCCGTCTGTTTGCCTATTCAATTACATGGTTACACGACATTTAATGTAAGAGTGTAAACCAGCACATACCCCAACAAAGTCTGTAACTCCAGAGTTTGCCTTAAGGCCCTGATGGAGGTTTACTATTCAGACTCCATTCAGCCTTTGAAACTCCTAGTACATAGGGGGCTTTGGTGAACAAATTCTGCCAGATTACTACTCCATAGCAAAGAGAACTAGCAGAGTGAGGGTGCTGGGTTAATCATAGCGACACAAAAATCCAGAGTGCATAAGGGTTAAAAAAGACTGAGCTGCCTCTTCTCACACATGAGTATATTGATTGAAGCTGAGTAAAAGCTTAGCATTAACAGATTCTTTGATAAGAAAAGCTATCGGAAAGAAAATACCTCAAAATGATACATCCAAAGAATGCACCCTGGAGTGCAGAAAGATTCAGAAAGGAAACCAGGATTTTGTTTAAGACTCAAAATATAGTACCATTCCCAGCTGAATATCATGAAAGCTGAAACACAAAATCAGCACAAGGGACATATTTTTTAATATCTGTTTTTAAGTACTAAGCCAATACCACTTAAAGGGAAAGATTTTAATGCTGGATGATAGCTTATATCACCCCACCTTCAATACAAAATCAAAGCCCAATTCCTTTCAGAAGGAAGGTACAATCAAAAATCCTTCAATATTGAAGATGCTTTGTAACAACTCAAAAATGATATGCTGAAGAAACATTTTATTTCATAGCTATTAAGGTTTCAAAGCTTTTTTGTTGTTACATTGAATCTAACAGCTTTGCATTACCTCACAAGAACATTCTCTGAAAGAGGAATAGCAGCAATAAAGGTTTAATGTTTTGCTATTTTAATAATGTTTAAATGATTAATGTAGTGCATTTGCTAGTGGTATAATGCACGCTGTTCTTTTAGTATGTGCAGTGGATACACAGCAAAAACACAAGTACATGGCTTAAACTTTTAAAAAAATAAACTACCTCTAGTTTTGAGCACCTAGTCTGACACATCTTTTAGTACACTAATTTTTAGAGTATGACACTTTTGAAATTGAGGTTTGGGGGTCAACTCAAAAGTCTCTCAGGAAAGGGCTGAAGGAGCCAAAAGACACTAACAATTTTGAAAATTCTTCAGCAGCAAGACAAAGTATTTAAGATTTCTTTTTTTTAGTAATCTAGTATCAGGGTAATCTATAAAAAAGGCTTGCATTTCACAGATATTTGCTGGAAAATCTTTGCCAAGCAATGATAACCGCCTCTCTCAGAACAGGAAAAGCAGTTTGCCTGCTTGTAATTTATTATAGCTATAATGAAAACGTAGCTGCTTGCTATGGTAATTGTGACACAGCTATTAATGCAATAGAACCTTTCCAAAAGTTATTGTTCTACTGTGAAGTGTTCTCAGTGGATCTCTTGAAACAAAGATGTGCCATCTGAGCTGACTAGGCTTCAATAAAACATGAAAATGCAGTTATACCTTCCCAACAAGAACTGCAATAAAAAAAAAATAACCTTTACCTCTGCAAAGTCAGTTAACTAAAGGAAACTTTGGCACCTGTGACTTTCCTATCATTTTTTACTGCATGTTTCAGCCACTGCTCCAGGAAAAAATGAGTAGGCTTTACTTGTTTTACGGTTTCTCTAAAACTCTTGCAGTTTTTTATGAGGGGTGTAAGAAAAACCAACAAACATATACTGCCTGTTAAATTACACCAACAAATTTTTTTTTTAATCTGACAAAAATATGTTGTTCACACCTTTTTCCTTAGTGGGGGAAACTGATATGTTTAAGGACCACCATCTGGATCTTCTTGCACGGAATTTTTTTTGAAACGGTGGACTGAGAAAATTCTTGCCCACTCAAGATACCACTGACAGTAATTAAATGTATTTATTTATTTATTTGATTTTATCCTTAAAGCATACCCAGAACCTCCCTCTACCCCTTCTCTTATCCTCAAGTTGTGAGACATTTGGATTCGACTTTTCTTCTGCCACTCCCACAGGTACCAGTGCGGGAACCCCTGGGGTTACAAAAGTGACCCTGTGTAGCAGAGTGTAAACCATTCCTGCTACAGCCTTTCTCTGTCTTTCAGGGGACTCCCAGCCCAGTTCCAGCCCTCAGTCTGCTTCTCTGATGCTACATCTCTACTCAGGTCTTCACTCTTCTGAGCAGGGAGAGGCATGCAAAACCATGCTTAGGATTTCACAAGATGGGCTCTTCTCAGTTGTCTGATTTATTTTTTTTTGACCTTTATGTGACATTGGGGCACTCATACTTTTTCACCAATGCCTGAACTATACAATTTAAGTAATTTCAAACCTTAATAACAATAATTAATAATACTGCCTTGCACCTACTGATGCCAAAATTCATTATAAGCCATACCAAAAGCACTAGTGTTTTCTTATAAACGAGGTAAGCCAAGGTTCAGCCAGGTTTAGAGCTACATCTCTAGCTGGAGGAAATTGAAAGACTTCTTTCAGCTGTAATAGGCTTCCAGAGATTTTCATCAGCTAAAGACAGGAATTTTGATTCAGATATCATACGATGAGTCATTGCCTGGGTTGCACACTGCACCATCCAGGAATTTTTTATTAGATGAAGCCCACCTTGAGTGAACACGTTGAAATGGTAAGAATTACGATGTTCTTGCAATATTTCAGAATGATCCTCCTTAGTTTATCTCCATAAAGTGTTTCAACCACTCTCTAAAGCTATTGCCCAGACAACATTGAACTGGTTCAGAAGCACATTCTGGCAGTATCCTTTTAATTTATATCAACAAAAGCCATAAGTAATTATATTATCTAGACTAGATGGCATTTCACATTTGTGGAAATGGTATAACCAAGTGAAGGCTTATTATGTTGCACACCTCCTTTCCTTTTTCTAGAAGTGACAGCATGTGGAACGGAAAGAAACTTTTGTACAAATTTGGACACTGGGCCCAAAGATGTCCATCTATACATAGGTTGTTAAATCTACATTTTGACACCTAAATAAACTAAGTTATTCAGAAACACTAAGACTCCAGCAACTCTGAATGAAGAAGTAATTCATCTTTCAGATGAGAAGTAAATTAAGGTCCTGATCATTTATGATTATTAATGATCCTGCGCACAAAAATGATATTTACCTGTATGTTTTAAATAAAGTCTGGTACCATTAATCTTTCTGGGTACTTTCTGCTTGTCTGAGTTTTCCTGGCAGTTTCAACTGAAAATATGATTCATCAGTTACGGCCTGATTTTGAAAATCTAATGTATGTATATATCCAAAAGTACTCACACTGATTTGATTTTGAACTACTCACATATCCAATGTTTACAAGCACATGCTTCTAGCATTAGAATCATAAAATTTTGTGTAGGGTTACCATACGGTTCTAATTAGAAGCGGCTTTATATATAGGAAGTAATGGTAGATATTGTGGTAGAGTACAATTGTAAACATCTGATCTTCTATTACATGTAAAGCCCTATTATCTAAAGAGGGTCATAGTCTTATGACATCTATTAATTACAAAGATATTACCCAGATTACCTCAAATAATTATGTGTCTTCTCTCACAATGAAATAAGAGAAAGTGTGCTTTACGAGCAGTCGTCTGGGTTTCTTGAGCTGTGTATTGCTTGAAGTGCTTATTATACATGTACTGCTGAACAACACTGGATATTTTCAGACAGAAGTAGTCCTTATAATCAAGAGCAGTGGTTTAGTCAGTGGACAGGTTCTTTATTAAAGAGGGAAAAAAGTTTTTAACAAATAGGCAGGAGTCTCTTCCTCACATTCAAGTCATGTTTTGTTGAACAAAATGTGATTCATCACCGAGCTGTTATGAAGTTTTCTAGCTTTATTTTAAGATGCTTACTTCAACTATAACATTGTTGACTACTTTTAGAAAGCTTGCTTCTCTAAGCACTTCTGATCTGTGGCAACTTAAATAATTACATTGTCTTAGTTATAGTGTAATTAAATTGTCTTGGTTTTAATTAGATTCCCTTGAGTTTTTTTTTTAATTACTTTGCAACTTGAGGAAAGCCTCATTGTGAACATTCATCTGAAATCTCTGATGTGTTTAATAATACAAGGCAAAAAATATCTGTCAGGGAAAATATCATCAAATTATATTTGCAGGCATTCTTATATCTTTCAGGAAGGTTAATATCAAGTAGCTTACCTTGTCATCCAATTTCCGTGCACTGAATGAAAGTTCAACGTAGTCATCATTGCCAGACAATTCCTCAGCAATCACCTAAATGGAAAGCTACATTTGAGTTTTGCATGGTGTAATGAAAGGGGAGAAAGATGCCATTTTCCAGTGTGAAGACTGTAAACCCCATTAGGAAACTGAAGCGTGGTTCGAATTACTATCTTTCTCTTTGCAATCAGGAAGGGCTAAGAGCATTCAGTGAATCCCTTGCTCAGCTGATGAGCGGCACCATGTTAAGCCTAAAAACCTGAATCACTCTGTATCGCATGACTATGCCTTGTCAGTCACCTATAAATGGACAGACCTCAACATCCATCAAGGATACCTTTCTTCTGACCAAGTACTTTTCCTCAGATAGGACAACAGAGAATTCAACAGCCTCACAGCGTCCAAGTGGACAAAGAGAACCCATTAAAAAGTTCTACTATTTTTATGCTGCTTCAGCATCATTTGGCAAGTTAAATGGAAAAAGAAGTGAAGTCACCTGTCATTAGTTTCTATGAAAGGCACATTTACAGTAGGAGAGCTCTCCCTGGTATAGTTTTTCTGCAACAGCTACATTGGCAAAACCATTTACTGTAGACTGAGTCAGAAGAAAATAACATTAAATAATGTAGAATGGCTATTTCAGATGGCATAAGCTATGCTGATAGTGATGCCAGTCACTGTGCTGTGCAATGCTGTTAAAAAAAGTGAACAAAACCAACCAAAACAGCCTTTCTGACTAGGCCATTTAAATGTTTCAATGGAAAGAAGGTATTAACCAAACATGGGATATTTCACTGAAGAAGGTTCTTTGAAACAAATCACACTACATTCTATTTGACAGTTATCTTTTCCTATTGTAAATATTCTCCCCAGAGACCAGATGGCCCAAAAGAAACTATTTCCTGGGTGTTGCACACCCATGGCCACACACTTGGTAGCCACGTCAGCTCCTCAGCCAGGCTCAGACCATGCCCACCACATGGACTCTCGGTGCTCGGGGAGCTGCTGCCACACCTCAACTATTCTTCAAACCAGCTGAAGTCTGCTGAGGTCAGAGCTGTAGTCAGAGCACTGTAGTGCAGGATGATTTACTGTATGCTGCTCGCAGGAATTAGCCAGGCTGTCTACAGGCTCAACAAACTTCAGTATCATTGGGATTTGTTAAGACCTTTTTTCTTTCTTGGACAGAAACTAACAGATTCTGCATTGGCAGGGTTTTGGTAGCAAGGGCAGCAGAGGTGGCCTGTGTGGGAAGGCTGTGAACTGTCCCATGCTGCTCACAGCTGGCTCTGGCTGGTTTGGCAGTGGGCAGCAGCTACAAGCTGCATCCCAAAACAGCAACTGATCAGAGGTGCATATGGTGCTTCTGTATAAAGATATTTAAGAAAGGGTGGCAGCTGCTAGAGGCAGGAGGCACAAAGGGAGGCCTGCGAGGCCACCCTAAAGAAGATCCTAGAGGAAGCATGGGGAAGGGGATGCTGTTGAGGACACAACTGGAGATATGCACTTGGAAGGAGGTGCTTCATGCCAGAGGAGGTACCTCTGAGGGCCTGCAGGCAAGCCTACGTTAGAGGAAAGGTGCCTCCAAAGGGATGGTGGGGCATTAAGACTATTCTGGCTGTAACACCTCACAGCAATGAACTGTGGTATTTCCTTCTGTGTTCAGTTTTGGGACCCTCATCATAAGAAGGACATTGAAGTACTGGAGAGAGTTCAGAGGAGGACAACAAAACTGGTGAGGGGCCTGGAGCACAAGTCTGATGAGGAATAGCTGAGGGAACTGGGGCTGTTTAGCCTGGAGAAAAGGAGGCTGAGGGGAGACCTTATCGCTCTCTACAACTACCTGAAAGGAGGTTGTAGCATGGAGGGTGTTGGGCTCTTCTCCCAAGTAGCAAGTGAGGGGACAAGAGGAAACAGCCTCAAGTTGTACCAGGGGAGGTTTAGATTGGATATTAGGAAAAAATTCTTCACTGAAAGGGTTGTCAGGCATTGGAACAGGCTGCCCAGGGCAGTGGTGGAGTCACCATCCCTGGAGGTGTTTAAAAGGCATTTAGATGAGGTTCTTATGGACATGGTTTAATGTTAGAGTTAGGTTACATTATGGTTGGACTTGACGATCCTGAGGGTCTCTTCCAACCGAAATTATTGTATGATTCTATGAAAATATTCACATGCAGCCATGCAGGGGCAAAGATGCTTAACTGTACATGAAAAGTACCATCACACAAGCACATATGTGGTGTTTCACATGTTCCAGGCAAATGTGAGCATGCTGGAAATTTGGCCCATAGAGTCTGACACAACATTTCACTTCCATGTATTTTGATGGTTTAAAAGGTCATAAGCTGTATATGACAAACATTGCTCTGGGATTTGCACACCAAGTTGCATAAATATTTTTAACTGAAAATAATAAACTCTCTCTTACAGAGTTTGACAGACATCCAACTGGAGAAGTTGATCGAGGTTCTGTTTTTATTCCACAGAATATAAAACACTGTACTGATGAGACATTATACAGTCAAAGTGCTAGTAAAATTCCAGCAAAATATGCTGAGACAGGAATTTTCAAAATCCTACAAAAACCTCAAAATTCATTACACTGAGCAAGTCAGGATACTAGCTTTTGTAGCTTCCATACTTGACAGACATCTGGTATGTACCCCAGGTCCAGAAATAATGATACATATTGATTTTGACTTATTCTGTTGAGACAGCAAACTTCTCACACAGTACTTTTTATCTGAGTTCACTTTTCTCCCCTTTCAGTAAAGCTGCCTTGCTCTTTAGTACCACTGGCAGGAAGCCAAAGCAAGTAACTAAGGTCCATGGTTCATGGTTATCATCAAGTGTTAGGCCAGCAGGGACTATTAACTCATTTTCTCTCATCTTCTGTATATCACAGAGCATTTTTTTTTTTTTTGCCAGAACACTCTACTAGCAAGCTTAATGATTTCAGTTGAGCTACTGCATTTTTGTTTTCATGAAACTAAACTCCCTCATGTCCCTCATAGAGCAGGAGGTGGGTCCAGAACACCATGGGGATGGACAAGATGAAGTATGCCCAGATAATCTCAGCAGGGAAAACACAAGTTATTTAGAGAGCAAAACTCTCTCCTGGTTCTATTCAGACAGAAGAACAGGGAATTCCTTTCTAACCCCAGGCCAAAAATGAGTTTTACCTTATGCATTTAAGCCTTCCCAGCCAGGCACTAAGGAAAACATCTAAGAAAGAAAATTCCCTGGGCTCTCAGAAAGCATAATTTCTTAGTCTGCTCTTTTCTGTGGCTGAAGGCAGAAAAAAATCCAAACAATCAAGCCAAAATAAACCCATCTGGCTAATTACACATCAAGGAAAAAAAATCCTTCTCAACCCCATGAAGCAACAGAGCATAGATCCCCAAAGCAGAATATTTTATTATAGTTTTTGTCTTAATGCAGAGCTGCAAATGTCACAAGCATGCTAGGTTCATTGCAGACAAGCTTGATCTCCCAAACAAGCCAGCAAAGAGAAACATGAAAGAGAGGTAACACACTGATTTGCAGATTTCAAGATACACATGAGGCTGCTATAACTATCCAGTCTGTAATTACATTACAACACAGCTAAAATACCTAATCTCATCAAACTTCTGCATTTGGTGTTGCTGGGTATGTGCGTGTTTTCTGAGGCTGTTTTTGTGTTTGTTAATTTTTTTTTGTTTTGTTTTTTAGAAACTGGAAAAAGCCCGAAGGCTGAGAAACATCAGACTCCTTAGTGTATCAAAGCAGGTCAGAATGAATTTCTAAAGGTTCTAAAGCTTCAACTTAAAGTAATCAAGCAGCACAAGTTTCTTGCTGTCATCAAAGTACCTTAAATGTACTAGTAGTAAATATCATGGCTTTTGTACAAATCATACATTATTTGTAGCTATTTCCATACAATAAGCATTTGTCAGAAACAGTACAAGTAATCTGTTAAACAAACAATTTAAATACATTTCTCAATCAAGGGTTGTTCTGGTTACTTAGCAGGATGCTTTTAGGGAGAATTAATCACATTAGATGTTTCTAAATAACAGGAAAATAAGAGTGTATTTAAGACTGACTTACTGTTATAGATGACTTTCCTGCTGTGTTTCCATGTTTGAGTAAGGACTTGGAGAGTTTCCTCTGAGAAACAATCTGCACAAAAATAAAAACAGAGGGGAAAAATTAGAATTGGTAGTAAATACATGGCTTATTGTCATTTCAGTTTTATGTTGCCTTTTTTTTTTTTTTCTATCAAGCTAGTGTCTTCATCCACAATCAGAGTTAGCAGAGAAAGACCATGATTGAGAACAAAGGTTCTCCAGGAAGCCTGCAGATCAGATGCAATTGGAAGGACAAAGCAAGCAGTTGTGGTCAAGCAGAATGGGAAGAACAGAGTTCACTGAGTTGAACAGAATAGCAGAAATTCCACTTCAGACTTGCTTCAAATATCGCCGTGATGGCAACAGCAGGACAGAAGCAAACTTTAAGTAGGTTTAGAATACAATACACAGAGAGCTGCACACAGCAAACCCATCAGAGATGTCTCCAAACCTCATTTATTTTTGTAGGAAATTGAAGTCCGTTTCAAAGAGAAGGCATTTATTTTATTTCAGAATATCAGCAACTCCAGACTCAGGACAGAATTAAACAATGTGCCCCATAGCTTTAGTTCCAAAATTATCTCCCTTATTTACCAGGTACCAGACCTCCCCTGGAACTCCACATTGCAAATGAACTTGTCGATTGACAAATCTATAAATGTATTTCATATAAATGTTATCAGAGTGACACTGACAAAAGATTGTATTTCTTATAACCATAATAATTAAATTTCCCTAACAATCTTGAAACATTTAAAACTAGACCAATAAAAATATTAGAAAACAGAAAACCCGGAAATAATGCATAATTAGTAAGCTACAGTGATGTTCCAGTACATGAGGTCTCTTTTGTCCATAAAGCAAATGCTGTTTTAATTTATTTATTTTTTAATTGGAAGATTTCAAAAAGTAGACAGATGTAGAGGTAACTCCAAACACAGTTCAGGAATCACAATCAATCTTATTTTTAACATTACAATATTGTACCAGGACTGTGTTGCAACAGGTGCTTTGGAGACACTGAGCAAAAGATTGCTTCTGCCCTCAAAAAAACCCTAACCTCTGGATTGTGACTTTTATACTAGAAACTCTTTTATCCCATTCAACATTACTTGGAAAACTTCATCTGGACGCCCCATCTGTAACACTTCAAAGAAAATGATCCATAAACAGACATCTTTGGCAAAATATACAGATGTATTAGTCGTAAAAGAGAGGAAATTATCAAGCGAAAAGAATGGCTCCAGGCCCCTCATTAGAGTACAGGGCATCATACACATTTCAGCAATAAACCACACCAGTAGGTAATGGCCAGAGCTGGAGGAGTGTAATACAAAGTCACAGCTAGGCAAAAAAAGGTACTGTGAGATAGGAGTGAATAGGATGTAAATTTTAGCTCAACATCATCACGAGGAAACATGTTTGTCCTGCCCATCAGTTTGCTGAATTGAGCAGAAAAGGAAAAGCAGCATCTCCAGATTATCCTCAGCTAACCTCAGGGAATGACAAGGACAGAAACAAGTTTTAACTGGGCTTTAAATGTGAGAGAGGAGAGCCACCACAGGGTTGGACAACGGGCTTGCCACAGGGCTGGACAGGACATTCAGAACCACTTTGCCCAGCTTCCCAGTCCTAATGCAGGACCAGTTACACCTGAGTCAGCTACACCGGACAGATATGCGTCTGATCAGCTCCTACAGATATCCAGAGGCAGAGGGAAACACCCTCCTCTGCAAATTTATCATGGTGTTCATTATCCTTACTGTAAATATATTTTCTTAACAACTAACCCGATTTTCTGCAGTTTAAGCCATTATTTCTGTCCAATGTACCATGAATAAGGAGAACCAACTTTTTCCCTGCCTCTTCCAGGCAATCTTTAAATCTGAAGACTAATATCAACTCTCCACAGTCTTCTTTAGACTACAGAACCTAAGTTTGTCCTACCTTTCCTTTTTGACCAAGCTTCTCATGCCTTGTGAGCTATGCTGCTGATACACTCCAGAATTTCATTTGACTTATTTTAAGAACACGATGATACTGTTAACTAATGTCCATTTTACAACCATTTCGTATTGCCAGATGCTTCTTACCCTGCATTTTTGCAGCTGGTGTTACTTAAGTGAATAATTTAACACTCGTCTTTTTTCAACTGCCTTCCATAAACCAGCCTGTTGCCATCATCTCACTTTTCTAAATTAACTTTTGGATTTCACCACTAGTACTGGTCAATGGCGACAACAGACAGGAGTACTGGTAAGATGACCAGGACTGCCAGGATTCAAATGACCTTTTTCTTCCCTAGGATCTTGGAAAAATTGTTTGCTGTGACCCCTTAAGTCACCCATACCTCTGTTTTCTTGCCACCTTAACAGGTTCAAATAAAAATCATTGTGCTCCTGTGAACTGTGAGGTGCAACTTATAAAACCTTGTTTGAGATTCTCAGATGAGAGGTAATTCAGAAATATGACAGATTATTCCTAATTTATCATTAAACTATGGGTTCTGTACCAACCTCAAGATACACAGACAGCTTTGTAAAACACATTAAGCTCTTCCACAGAAAGCTGGGAGTATTGTGTACCAGAAGCTTTTTCAGATATGTTACATGTGTACACCTGGTATGAGATAAAACTTGGATGGGAACCTATCCTTCAGCTATTCTCCTTTAGAAAACAGCAGGACTTCTCCTCCTGAACTACCCAAATTCCTACAGCTCCCTTTGCTGCTTTGGAAAGCATCCCAGCTTTCAAGAGGCATCAGGCAGACAGAAATCTGAAGCTCAGGAGGTCCCATGCAGGTGGCAGATAGAGGGCTTGCAGTTCCAGAGAAGATAATTTATTCTGACATTCCCATTAATAGTTCGCACTAATAAGAGTCATTCTCTAAGCCATCAGCATCATTGTGACACAGTAAGCACTCAGCATATGTAAATACGTGTATTTGGGTGCAACTGTTTACCAGTTGTTAATTAAGTGGCCAGTAAAATGAATCTTCCATCTGGCAACAATGTGCCAACATCATTGCTTCAATCTGTAATTAGCGATTTAGGATCTGCAGACTATCATTGCAATAACTGTCAAGGAATCTATTTTCCTCAGCAGTAAATTGCCCTTTTTGTTCGTGTGCTGTACAAACCAGCTCTCATTGGTTAAAAGAACCAGTTCTAAAGAAACTGCCATCAATTATGTATTATATTTATTGTTGTGTATCGGTGCAAATCTTCTGAACATTATCACAAAAAGCATTTGCTGACCTGATTGTCAGACAGCAAGTCCTGAACAATGATAACTTGAGGGCCTAGAAAGCACTTTTCTAAGTTCAGAGTTAGAGAGATGGCTGAAGTTGCAAAATGGCTAAAAAGAAGGCAATTAACTACAGGTCTTCCATTTGTCAGGAATTTGGTTTGACTCCTACTTCAAAAGCTTGCAATTTAAAACTTCAGCTTCAGAGAAAAAAGTCCAAAACTGATGTGAAGAAGTGCAGAAGGTAAATGTCTCTCTTCTTTCCAAAACACAGATAGTAGCATTCCATTCTGGCCTAGTAAACCTCGTTACATTTCCAGAACAGGTTTCTTCATGAACATTTTGTCAGAAGCATGACTTACTGGTGAACAAATGGATGCAGAGATTTAAGAAGTGAGGCCAAGAGAGACTTAGGAATGAAGTTTATTTGCAGCTACCCCTACATATAAGCTACTATCCAGTTCTGGTCTGAGACAGCTATGTATCTAGTAGTCCTTATCATATTGAATACATTTTCAAGAGGTGGGAATAGGAACAGAATGTAAAAGTTGCTGCTCTGTTTCAGAGGGAGGATATCAACGAATCACAGGATGGTTGGGGTTGGAAGAGACCCCTGCAGATCATCTAGTCCAACCCACCTGCCAAAGCAGGTTCACCCAGAGCAGATCGCACAAGAATGTGTCCAGGCATGTTTGGAATGTCTTCAGAGAAGGATATGCACATGAAGTGATTCCTATTTATCAAATATGCAATCATCTCAACAGAATATCATCTCAACTAGATTTCTGGTCTATAGTACTAAGGGATATCAGCTCCATGGTAAGACAGGGGTGGGAAATTCCCTTGAACGTGATCTATTAATAAATTTGCCTTATTACATACAAGCCCAAATAGGCTAAGCACAGATCCGAACAGAGGCTCTATATTGCTGTAATTAAATCTGGATTCACATATTGCTCTTCGATCCTATTTCCAATTTAAAATATAGAAATTGTGCTTTTCTTTTTTTCTTTATTTTAAAAGTATGAACAGGTGCAACTGTGAGGTGGATAAAAGCACTGAGGCACTGACACCAGCTGTGTACAGTGCATTGCTCAGCAGTCACTCAGAGACAAGGACTCTGATGAAGGTTTGCTCTCTCCTGTGTCCAAGTCGTGATTAATCACCACTGTGTAAGGTGAGCTGTGAAATTTAATGACCCAAGGTTGTGCAAGAACCTTTTAAAATATATTTCTCTATATGGTCCTTCCTTAACCAAATATAGAAATAACTTTCAATAATATCATACAGAATTCCCAATCCTCATAAATCAAACTAATGAGAAAATTTCAATATGGCTTTTTAACCTAGTGATTTAGCATTGGCAGGAACAGATAAATCCCCTATATTGTACTGAGAAGTCCTGTTTCCATTGACAGCTGGGGATGGTTGAAGTTCTTTCAATAGCACAAACCATTTCACAAGGTGACACCCTGAAACAGAGGCCTGATGGTCACACTCCACATTTCCCCTGAGATCAGAAGGCTGTGTGGTTTTTGTTTATTTACTTGCTTCAATTAAATTGACTTGCATAATACCTATCTCTGGACATAACACCTACATTCTTTTGTTAAACACTTCTTGAAATGTCCACAGACAGTGGCCACAGCTCCTTTTATATTTATGTGCTATGACACTTCACTTTTATTAACTCTTGTGCCATGTGAACCACTGCTCTGTGATTTTGACAGAGCCAAGGACTGGGTAAATACTCTGCTAGTGACATGTAAGAGTGTACCACCACAAAGCAACTTAGCTTTGTGGTTACAAAACTAGAAGGTTAGGATCATTTTAAATATCTCCTTCAAAGTCTCTAATTCTTTATTCAGACCTCTTCTGCCCCTTGGACTTTCTTACAGGAACCCCAGATTTAGTTATTTAGACAGCCAGGTTAGGCACACATTTCCCTCCACAGTACACAACTCCAAGAAGTCTTTGCATCTCTTCCTTGCCAGCTGGAATACTCAATTAGCTTTAGCTAAACAATCATTTCTTAATTGATTTTTCTCTCAGATGTGTTATTCCTGTTATATGGACTTGCATAGCTGCTAAACTTCCTTCTAGCAGACCCAACTATTTTCAGGAATGCAAAGAGTCACCAAGTCACATTTTACTAGCGTTTTTCCCTGGATCCAAATGCCTTTTACACAGACTGAGTCTTCACCATCAAATGCATTCACCTGCCCAGTGCAGAGCCCTTGGTGCCACACAAAATACAACCTCGACTCTCGAGACACAATCTCCCACCAAACAGCAATGGTACATGTAGAAACAGAGCGTTTTTCTAATAGCTTTCACTAGAATTGTGTGGATATATCAAGAAAAGCAGCTGTTATAATCTTTCAAAAAATGTCTCTCCTGAACCTCTCACCAACCCTTGCAAAAATCTGCAAATTCTTCTCTAGACATCTAACTGCCCTCCAGTGGATGTTCATCCCTGATCAGCCTCATGGCTCGATACGGCTTCTAACTCAACAAGCATTACTTTCCCTTCCTCCCCTGGGCACTCTCTAGCTGCAGAATGACCACCATAGGCTCTCAGACTTGTCCATGGTTTTGCCATCACGTTTAGCTCATGCACTAGTGTCCAGCTTAAGGCTCATGAGCATTCTAGCTGCTTTTGCACTGCTAACCCATGCACCTTTAGATGTGAGACTACCTACTGATCCTCTACTAAACCTCTCCGAGCTAATCGCATCTTTTTTCTCACACCGTCTGTGCTTCAGTGGCATATTTCACTTGGCTACCAGTATATTTTTTCAAACATCGCTCTACTTTATTTACAAGAGCATGCACACCTCCCTGTGGTGAAGTTTGTGGGGCCAGATAGGAAACACATTCTGCCCAAACTCCATTTATCTGTGATATAATGATTTACATTTCACAATACCACAGCTCTGCTTCCTCCCTACTCCTTAAACTTCAGCAAGGGCTAATTCTGTGCCCTGCAGTTGTCTTTTCCAAGCATTTTGCCTTAGCTATTGGTAATGATTTAATGTCTTAAGATGGCCTCAGTTAATATCCCAAACTGAGAAAACGCAGTCTTCAACCTTATATCAGCCCTCCATATTTTCATTTTTTTTTCTCAATTTA
The DNA here is from genome assembly GCF_964273445.1 of Streptopelia decaocto. Taxonomy (NCBI): domain Eukaryota; kingdom Metazoa; phylum Chordata; class Aves; order Columbiformes; family Columbidae; genus Streptopelia; species Streptopelia decaocto. The sequence goes on along the minus strand of NC_138655.1, from coordinate 118,060,075 downwards.
GAAAAGTGAACAAACATATTCCTTTTCAAAGGCTATTCTTCAGATTCCTGTAATATAGTGTCAGTTGTCCTCTAGATAAATTAACTAATAGCTACTAAAATATTAAATGCTACAAACCCACTCTATAAGAAATCTGTCTCTATCTTACTGTCATCCTCTTTGCCTGCACCTCACAGCTTGTAGAGAGAGGATGAACGCTGTTTAAGCCTTCTTGGGATGGCCTTCACATTTTTAGGGAGGAACAACTGTGTTGGATCTTTCAATGAATAGTATGGGATCTTTTTGCTTGTACCGTGTTGTGCTCAGCATTGCTTGGCTTCAAAAATTGAGATGAGTACTTGTGAAATTTCAACCTCCAAGTTCAGACTGCTCAGCACTGTACAGCAACCTGCCTTTCTAAACCAACAGTTGATTTGAATGAGTTTTTCAGAGACTCCTGAAGTTACAGCTTTTTGAATTGTTTGCTACAAAAAGTGCTAAGTTGCACAGCTGGCCTAACCTAAAGTATGTTCTATCTACATTCCGTTCCTTTCTTGACAAGCATTTGCTATCCTCCCAAGTTGGTGCACGGATCTTATAATATACAATTAAAATTATTTGACAGTACAGTGTTTCCAAAACAATTTTCATCCTCAGTGATGAAAACGAGAACGATTCTGTGATATGTAAAACTCAGGACATAACCATATAAGAAGTATTTACTAGTTATAGCACATGGTCTCTTAAGCTCTCCCCTTCTTGCATAAAAATAAGTAGCCTCCCAAATGAAGGACTGTAATGCTTTCATGATATTGCTGTAAGTAGAATGATACAAGAGTGGCTAGAAAAATGGAGATTCAACATTTGTAAAATATATCTTGAAGCTTGTCAATTAAAATATCAGTATGCTTTTGCTCTAATCCATGTAAGTCAAATACTGTAAGCTTCTAAATACCCACAAATAATATGACAGACTTCACTAACATTTCACCTGTGTGCAAGGGCAGAAGAACTGAAGTAGCTCTGGCTCACAGTGTAAAAACTGTCTCCTTCACACATTCATCTTTAGCCTGGTTTATGACAAAGCAAGGTTTATAGAACTGTGATGTACTTATGTCTGTCTTGCTATCTATCCCCCAGGCACCAAATAATCCACCAAAATCTAAATCCACCAAATAATTTCCATGAATGGTGGCAGGTAGTCAAAAATGCATCAAGCATGCTACATTTCAACATGAAAAGAGATCAGATAGACACCAGTGCCATTACTCCACACTCATGAAGAAAAGCCTTTGGGGGTGGGCTCACCCCTTTACAGATACTAAGAAATCCCTGCAAAAGAACAAGTTCAGATGTGTATGTCCATAATGAAGGACATTTGATTCTTTTTAACTGCTCACAGAATTCTTTTTTCTTGGTAGAGCCAGTTTTACTGCTATAATCATCCTCTCTGTGCGTGTGATACTTTCTGTACCATACTCACCACTCTTCAAGATTTCTTTTGTTCCCTATAGCATTGACCAGTCTATTTACAGTTAGATTACACCCCTCCCTGTCTTTGTTAAATATCTGTACCCGAAAACAGTCAAGCAAAACAGAACACTGAGAAAAAAATATATCCTTATCACAAATGGCAATAAAGTTATTACAGGAAATAGCTTATCAATAGCATAAAAGGTGTTTGGATTTAATTAGTATGTAGGGTAGCAGCCTTTTTATAATTAGTCATAATAATAACAACTCATTATAATGGCAAACTGAATTTTAAATTACTTTTCTAAAGACTGAAAAAGGAATTCATACCAAAAGATAAAATATGTAAAAACAAAGCAGTACAAACTGTACAAGTAAGTCCACTAACTTTGACTGGCAAGATTCATCTAGAACTGAAAATCTTCCAGCTTCAGAGATGATGCTGCAATGGCAAACCAAGAGCTTCCTGGGGATAACTGAGGTGTTTAAACGGTTAGGGAAAGTTAGGGAAGAGTGCTGCACTGATGATTTGCTTGTGCTCTGAGTCAGCTCTGGTAGAAAATGACATTCATATCTAATAAAGTACATTATTCATCCCACTAATGAACTGAGCAACTTCATTTGGAGGAGATCAAAGGCCAAGTATTTAAAGGTATTTAGATACCTATGGTATCTAAGGTACCATACAGAAATCTAATGAGTTTGAGGAATTCAAATACCTTGAAAAAACTGGTCTGATGTCTTTCTCACCAGAGAAGCAGTCAACAGTCTATTAAAGAAATATTATTTCACAGACTATTTGAATTTAATTAATTCAGGTGCAATCATGGCTCTTTTAGCCTTTCTCCAATTCAAGAGCAAAGGGATTTGCAATGGCTGAAACGGAACTAATAATCAGTCAGCATTTTCAAGTGCATAATCTGCTAATGACATATATTATTAAAAGCACACAAGAAACAATAATACTCATTACAGAGAAGGAAGATTTTCAATATAATTTGTGCACAAATGCATGTACAGGAAATATTAAATCTGTAAATAATACTTGAAAAGGTTCTTGGCAGGAAAATATGTACATGTCTGCAGTTTTTTACTTGTGCTACTAGTTGAGTAAGTAAGGGAGTTCTGAAATATAACAATATTTAAACTTTTAAAATTTATTCCATAAGTTAAATGAAACCAAACAAGGAATGGAATCATAAATTTGAAAACGGCAAAGACCAGCTGTGGTAAGTAATGAAAGAAAAGCTACAAAGGCTATTCCTACACTGCAGAGCTGGCATGGTTCACAACATTTAAGACATAACAACTTTACTGGTTCCTATAATCTAATGATGTTACAAGCAGAGATGAGCAGTAACCAAGAATGTCTTGGCAATATAAGTTGTTTTAGTTCTTGTCTAGAAAATGATTACTCATTGAAATAATTTTTGTGAGTCCACAAAGATCAGGCTGAGACCTCTGGGTGAAACTTCAGAGGAAAAAATTGTTCCTAAGCCACCTTCCTGATACTGAATTCCTATTGAAAAGTTTGAGCCCTTACTGGACTAAATGATGCAATTTCATTGCTTTATAAAGTTTATGGAATATAAAACAGAACAACTCAACTAAGAGAGATTTAGAGAGGTTTAAAAACACATGATGACGGCACTAACACATAAACAGAAAAGGACCTGTTTTTAGGGTTTTTTCATCCCAGCTGAATAACATGAAAATTAAGCTATCAACTTTCTGACAGTGTTTGTCCATCTAAGTTTTGGGTTTGTTTTTGTTTTTTCCCCATTTTTTAATGGGAAAAAAAAAAATTAAAAAACCCACTAAATAAAAAAATAATGAATCAATCTTCTGCCCCTCAAAACAACCACAGTTTTCGTGAGAAAACAAAAAGCAACAAAAATACAAAACCTTCAGCGATTAGGTAGGGATTCAGTTGGAAGTGAATAGTCTGGGTCAGTGCCTGAACATTTTTCCTAGGGATGGGGAAGGGGCAAGGGAGAATCAAAGGGGAAAGAGAAGGGAAGGAATTTACTCTCCTAAATTACAGACAACACCTGTAAAACCACAACCGAGGATGAAGTGATCGATAGCACCGAAAGCAAGAAGTCACTTTTACATAGCGGTGCCTCAAAATAGCAGTTAAAATGTTAAAATATTACTACTTGTGTTTTCACTGCTCACCACTACAAAGCTATGTGGGTGCCTCCTCTTGCCAGTGCCTATGCAAATATTTAGAGTGAATCAAAGAGCCTCCCAAAGCAAGACCAGCTATGGCTACCTCACCCCTGCTTTGTTTACTTTTGGTTTGCCAATGAAGACTTCCTTTCCCACTTGAAGGCTACTACAAGTATTTGTAAATGTTTCCACACAACACAGGAGAGAGGGTTCATTCTGCCTCTGATTTTCTCTGGTTCTGAGAGAGGCAGGCAAACCCTAGGGATGGGAAATCATTGCTGTTGTGAGGGTGACAAAGCACTGGGGTAAAACTCAGAGAGGCTGTGAGATCTCCATCCTCAAAGACATTCAAAATGGGACTGGACAAGCCCCTGCTCTAATCTGTTTTGAACAGCAGATTGAACTGGAGACCCCAGAGGTCCCTTCTGACTTAAATTACTTTCTGGTTTGAACAGGAAGAGCACACATGCCCAAACATCTGTGCTACCTCCTTGGGTGGCATTCCAAGTAAACTGCACTCAACTTCCAATTTCAGCTATTCGTGAAGTGCAGTGGAAACACCCCCACTACTCTGTCACAGTTTATTCTCCACTTCCAGCCTCACACAGGTCTCCCAATCCTATCTTCCTCCAAGTTCTTTCATGTGGGATGAAATTACCCAGATTCAGTCTTGAACCCAAAAATTAACAGACTTTGTCAGAAGAAGCTGGTTGCATGCTCAAACTCTGATAAGAAATATCCTCCAGGTGGGAATTCTGTGCACAGATCCCTAAAATTAGGGTAAAAACTAGAAATGTTAACTTTGCTAGAATTCATCTGCTCTTTCTATAGGCATATTCCTAAACAAGTCAAAGCCAAAGGTAAAACCCAAATAACTTACTTCACAAACATGTCTGGATAAAGGATGTTTCGTGCTCTGTTGTGTTTTAGAGGACGATGGTGTTAAAAAACACCCTGAAATGTCCCATAATTTCACAAATGTGCTTCAGATTCGCAATAATCTTTGTGAGGTTACAAACACAACACAGTATAGTTTCCTTGCCTAAGTAGCTAGGGTATGATTGTACAACTTAACTTCTAAAAAACACTATCATTAGATATTAGTTTTATGTAGTTACTTAGACATGAACTGTAAAATGAAAAATAATATTTTTAAATGCATAGTTTTTAATTATGCATCTTAACCTACCATTTAACAATGCCACTTCATTTAAGTAATACAGCATAGACAGCTTAATTGGTTGGAGTATGGTACTTTCTCTTGATGTAAAGTTCCTTATGTTTCCTTTATAAACTACATATAATTGCAAAAAAAAAAAAATTAAGATGATGCTACTAACTGAAGAGAATTTGTTTGAACTTCCAATTTTAGTATATTCTCTAATAATTTAGGGCTTTCTTGATCTATCATTTCACTTGTAAAGAACAGATTTTTAGCATTCTGCAACTCAGCATGTTACCAGGACACTCTGAAGAAGCTGGTGAACTAGAATGTAAAAAGAGCCTTTCTGAGTGGAAGGAACAGACTTCTAGTACTTAAAAACATACCAAAAAATCCCCCCCCAACCCTATACTAAACCTCCTCCCTTTCAAACCCTTCAAGAAATACTCTGCTTTACTTCAAGAAAAACTCTGTTTTATTTAAAAGAGCAACTCTTGAGCATGATGGACAAAAGAAACCACTTTAAGTAAATGTCTCTATTTAGCACATGGACCTTTTCACAATTACACCCAGCAGGTATCTGTCCATAGCCATTTGTTCTACTCTGTTTAAATACTGTGGCACATGAAATGCCTGTTGATGCATCTACTGTTCACATCCAGGTATAACTGATTACAATCCAGGATGCTGCTACCAAGAGTATTTATTAATACCAGTAGGGACACAGAATTGGCTTGTCTACAAGAACAGAAGAAATATGTCTTACTGAAATCCAGTGGGATGTTACTAGACAGTGTATGTTCAGGATATAACAGCCTACAAGTCACCGCCCTTATCACTCTTTTGAGACACAGATTTATTAAAGCATTTGAGAGGAGACTATTAATAACAACAGCTTCCAAAGGAACACACTTGCCCTCCATAATAGGTTTGAGGCCCTGGATCTTGAAGAAGAGGTAGGTGAGGATGTGGTGTAAGGCCTGCCTACAGGGTCACTTAGGAAGAGGCGGTTGACTCCATGCCTCCTTGGTTAAATGGGGAACTGCTGGGCAAACTCGAGTGGAAGAGGAGGGTTTACAGACCATGGAAGGAGGGGCTGGCCACTTGGGAAGAATATAAGGCTGTTGTCAGAGGACATAGGGAGGCAACTAGGAAAGCTAAGGCTTTCTTAGAGCTATACCTTGCGAGAGGGGTCAAGGACAACAGGAAGAACTTCTTCAAATACATGGCAGATAAAACTAACACCAGAGGCAATGTAGGCCCACTGATGAGCAAGGTGGGTGCCTTGGTGACAGAAGATATAGAGAAGGCAGAGTTACTGAATGCCTTCTTTGTCTCTTGTCTACTCTGCCAGAAGGTGTCCTGAGGAGCCCCATACCACTGAGGCCTCAGAGGAAGTCAGGACAATGCAGGAGTCTGCCTTGGTTGATGAGGACTGGGTTAGGGACCAGTTAAGTAATCTGGACATCCATAAATCCATGAGTCCAGATGGGATGCACCTGCAGGTGCTGAGGGAGCTGGCTGAGGTCATTGCTAGACCACTCTCCATCATCTTTGACAAGTCTTGGGAAATGGGAGAGGTGCCTGAGGACTGGAAGAAAGCAAATGTCACTCCAGTCTTCAAAAAGGGCAAGAAGGAGGACCTGGGTAACCATAGACTGGTCTGCTTCACCTCCATCCCTGGAAAGGTGATGGAACAACTCATCCTTGGTGCCATCTCAAGGCATATCAGGGATAAGAGGGTCATTGGGGGCAGTCAACATGGCTTCACCAAGGGGAGGTCATATTTAACCAACCTCATCGCCTTTTATGAGGACATAACCAGGTGGACAGATGATGGCAAAGCAGTGGATGTGGTCTACCTTGACTTCAGTAAAGCATTTGACACAGTCTCCCACAGCATCCTCGCAGCTAAACTGAGGAAGTGTGGTCTGGATGATCAGGTAGTGAGGTGGACTGTGAGCTGGCTGAAGGAAAGAAATCAGAGAGTTGTGGTCAATGGGGCAGAGTCTAGTTGGAGGCCTGTATCTAGTGGAGTTCTTCAAGAGTCAGTACTGGGACCAGTACTATTCAATATATTCATCAATGACTTGGATGAGGGAATAGAGTGCACTATCAGCAAGTCTGCTGATGATAACAAACTGGGAGGAATGGCTGACATGCCAGAAGGCTGTGCTGCCATCCAGCGACACCTGGACAGGCTGGAGAGTTGCGTGGGGAAAAAATTAATGAAATAGAACAAGGGCAAGTGTAGAGTCTTGCATCTGGGCAAGAACAACCCCAGGTTCCAGTATAAGTTGGGGAACAACCTGTTGGAGAGCAGTGCAGGGGAAAGGGACCTGGGGGTCCTGGTGGACAGCAGGATGACCATGAGCCAGCACTGTGTCCTTGTGGCCAGGAAAGCAAATGGTATCCTGGGGTGTATTAGAAGGGGGGTGGTTAGTAGGTGGAGAGAGGTTCTTTTCACTGGTGAGACCACAACTGGAATATTGTGTTCAGTTCTGGGCCCCTCAGTTCCAGAAGGACAGGGAACTGCTGGAGAGAGTCCAGCACAGGGCAACAAAGATGATGAAGGGAGTGGAGCATCTCCCTTATGAGGAAAGGCTGAGGGAGCTGGGGCTCTTTAGCTTGGAGAAGAGGAGACTGAGGGGTGACCTCATTCATGTTTATAAATATATAAAGGGTGAGTGTCATGAGGATGGAGCCAGGCTCTTCTTGGTGACAACCAATGATAGGACAAGGGGTAATGGGTTCAAACTAGAACACAAGAGGTTCTACTTAAATATGAGAAGAAACTTCTTCTCAGTGAGGGTGACAGAGCACTGGAACAGGCTGCTGAGGTTGTGGAGTCTTCTTCTCCGGAGACATTCAAAACCCGCCTGGACACATTCCTGTGTAACCTCATCTAGGTGTTCCTGCTCTGGTGGGCGGATTGGACTGGAGGATCTTTTGAGGTCCCTTTCAATCACTGACATTCTGTGATTATTCCCATCCAGGACCCCAAATTTCAAATAAGCTTGTATCTATTGGGTAGACTGCATGTTAAGATTCAGATAGATCAGAAGAAAGAGAAACTTACTTCTCTCTCTCAGCTTAATCATGCAATTGCCTTTCCCAGTATTTTTTCGTACTAATTTTGTTTTAGGTAGGAGTATTACATAATTTGGGAAAAAATGCAAGTTTACTACATATCTAAATGATGATCTACAAACAGGTACAGTTAGTGGTGAATCTCTTATAGATCAAGTACTACCTAAAAGAGCACAGTAGAAGTTGACACACTTATGTAGGCGGGCAGGGAACCAGTCTTTCAGATTATGGCTAAAAATCTGGAGCTTGCCTGGATGTCTCAGATAAAACCTGCTTGCAATGGGAAAGTGAGTTAATAGGCAGGCACACACTCTCACACAAAATCACATTTCACTCAGGCATTAAAATGATGTAGAGCAACAATTCATGTCAAAATTATCTCAAGAAAAGCCATGGTTCTATTATAATCATTTAAAAAATGCAGTAATTATACTAAACATTTGAGCATGAGTGTACGCTCCACATGTACAGCTTGTGCTGCAGGATTTTCAACACTGGACTCCCAATCATGGCTCTTCTTGGATGGTAATTCCAGCACTAACATTTTGGGATTTTAAATCAGTTGAGGAATTATGTGAAATTAATTAAATAAATAAATAAAAGAAACAGAAGGTGGGAGGAGGGAGGAACCCACCAAAAGGGTCTAAATACAAGATCAGAGAGCTCAAGACTACATTACTGTGAATAGATTTCACACTGTTATTATTTTTTCTTGGTTACCATTAAAATTACACTGCAACAAACCCAGCTGTGTGCTATTTATAGAGATCAAATCATTATAAAGACATTTATGTTACAGGCAGCAGCAATGACATTTTTTCCCTTCATTTTCAAGCCAATTAAGCAAGAAGAACATTGTAACAACTTTTTTCTTTGTTTCTCACTCTCCTTGGTGTTATAGGATAGCTTATTTTTATTGATTAAGGCCACGAAAAGTCTGTCACGAAGAACAGACTTTATTGTGCACTGTAAATACGCTAAATACTGATATCTTCATGTTGAGCTTTCAAGTTATTAAATACTTATATTTCATATTAATTCTCTCACTGAGAAGACCTCTCCTCTTTCAGCATGTTTGGCCCAATGGCTTTGGGAAGAAAAACAAAGGGATTCATGTGCAGTGGGGCTGAAGAAGCAACAACAAAAGGTAAGAAAAGAGGAAACAAAAGCTTCGCAGAATCTTCCATGCCAAGCCACTATGCTCAGGCTACAAACTTACATGGAAGAACTGCAATGAGTAATCTGAATGAAAGAACTGCTTGCTCTCATCACAGAGACCAGACCACAGAGTTAGGAGTCAATTTACACTCAGCTCAGTGAGACTGGGACCATCCTTGGTGTTGCCATTATGGACAGAGCTGAGATCTGTGCTACAAGACCCGACATAACAAAAAGTCTGCTAGTTAGAACTAAACTGTGATACCTGAGACACTGTAGCGTGCTACCAGTGAGCAGTATAGGAATTCACTGTGGACCTGGCTCTGACGACTTCTAGATATCGATCCCAGAGGTAGGACTCATCGCTCTTAAATTTAGTCATCTAAAAATTCAGGTATCTATTCTAAGCCAGCTGTCTAGACTCTTGATAACTAATGGAGAAAGACAGGTATCTCCTGAAGGCAATTTATCCTAATCTAGGATAGGTGTCTCAGGTGGAATGAATCAACTGCTAGAACTGTTTGTTTCTCTCCACTGAACTAAAGATGGAAATCAGAAGAGTAGCAGGCTAGACACTCAATTTTTGGATGACCAAGAGTCAGGAGAATGAATCCAACCCTATCTCTCTATTTGCCACATCACCGGACACTACCCTATGTGTAAAAAATTTATTTGTCAGCATTCCTTGGAATTGGAACTTGCTTGAAATCTCATATAATGTTAGGAACAGTAACTTTCTCCCAAATCAGCTTATTTCTCAATGCTAGTGTAATGAGCCTGTGCTCTTACTGTACAAGGCCAATCACTGACACTCAGTTTCCTATAGCACTGGCTGACTTAAAGCTATACTACAGCAGTAAATCAAGCCTGCAGAAGTTCTTAATTATCCTGTTCAAAACACTGATTAAGGATTTTGTCATGAATGACAAATCTCATCCATCAGTCATTTAACAAAGCAATATATTTTATGTACATACAAAAGATGAGAGACGAAGGGTGAAAATGGGAGCGATACCTACTTGTCCCAGAGTGCACTCCATGCCACCAAGAAAATCTGCTTCCTTCAGCCCATTGTGATTGCTGCTAATGTCATGGACTTCAAACCGCAACCGCTGCACCTCTTCAAAATAGAAGTCCACGGTGAACAGCTTGGAGAAGATGGGATTTATACAGGTTCGAATCACTTCTGTCCTGTCAACCTGTCAAATGGAAAAGAGGTCATATGAGTGGTTTCTTTTTGTCCCAGTGATGGACTGCAATGAGCTCCTCAAATACAGTTTGCTAATTTATCAGGACTGACAGCTGTGACTGTGGCCACGGACACAACTATTTGTATGAGCGGTGGCAGCTGCCATTTCTGCGCAGGGCTGGCCACATGCATACGATATGGCCAACTCCCCTTGAATCTCCCTTCTAACAAATCTTTGGAAGATATTGGTAGGACCACAGGACACAGTCTGCAGCATCCTTTGCAGGGTGAGCAATGACTGCTCCCTGGTGGGTATACTCGATCAGTCAGGGGGCTGAGTCAGGAGCTGTGCATAGGCAAAACAGCTGTCTTCTGTGCTAGGCTAATCACTGGGCAATTAACTATAGAGTAACTATAGAACTGACATCACCAGCAGTCCCCATCCATCACTACAGAACAGCAGCAGAGCAATACAGTTTTATCAAACTAAATGGAAAGCAAGGAAAAACCTCAGTAATTACTCATTTTTGGACGGCTTTCATGATTAAGGAGTGGAGAATGGGATCCATAGCAAACAACTTTTCTTAAAAATATATCAATTTTTCCACCTCGCTAAGTTTCATTACAAGAATCTGATGGATTATACACTGCTTATCCCTACCCAAGCCTTACAACTGCTAAAGAAACACCATCAAATCTAGATTGCTATTTCTTAAAAAAAAGTGCTCATAGAGAACTTTCCAGTTCCCCTAAAATGTAGTATTTGGTTTTCCTATTTTTCAAGAAGCCTTTGCTACTTTTCATTATGATGCATTATTGGTGACCCTGTAAACAATAAAGCAATTTCCTTTTTCCACTCTTTGCTCAGATACAGAAAAAAACCTCTAATGATTCTGAGATTAAAGGAGCTGATCATAAAATGAAGTAGGACTTGGGCACGTCAGTCACTAGACAGGAGGTGGCTGGAGTGCCACAGAACAGAAAAATGAAATTGCTCAGAGGAAGAGGGATGAGATCCTTTGTCTGATTCCTGACCAGGAACATCTGTTGTGCAAAAAATGACAGCCGCTTGCTTCACTTTTTAGAGTTTATAATGCATTAGTCTTGCTAGTAGTTATCGGCAAGGGCACAAAGAGTCAAGTAAATCAAAAGCAGGGGAGAAAAACCCGAGCAATTCTTCATAGCACGGATTTATTTTAGTGCTCATCAAAGGTGTTAGATTGACAGCTCTAACAGCTGAAATCCTTTAGTTAATCTTCAAACAGATGCTACCAGCGATGGAACAGATGCAAACCAGTGCTACCATTGCTGTCTGTCTCCTCACACAGCTGTGTCAATGTGCTCTGACTATGCCAAGACAAGACCATCACAAAAAGGAAAACAGCATTACTTACAAATTCAATTCTTAAGCTCTTTACTTAGTCTAGCTGGAGATGTTGGTTCTGATAACAGTGATGCAAAGTATAATAAGAATACAATAAGTGAAAAAGGATACCGGTTGCCTTCACTCGGGTGCTTAGTCTACCTCAAAAACTTCGATCTTCACTTACAATCAATGTGATTTGAAATCACCATTACTGCTACAACATGAAATATTCTCTATGTCAGATGACCAGTCAGTTCAGTGTGTTGTCCCTGAGATCTCTTGTAAGTGGACACTGATTTGATCCATTTATCATCTCTTGAAATAGGGGATCAGAAGATCCAATAATGAAAACATTTGAATGATCAGTTTTAAAATTTTCTTCATAGTCACAACAATCTCCTAAACTCATTTCTAGTAGATGTGTAATTCTTTTAATTTAATGGTGTCATTTTAATTGCTTCATCAGTATGGCAGATCTCCTCAGGCAATAACAAAAGTTTCTGTTATTGTTTCTCCTCATCTCTAATTTGCTGCTGGAATGTGGGGAAATGGTTCTCCACTGTGAAATGCAGCAAGATGTACACTTGTGCTCAACACAGGTTAAATATGTAACTGTTCAAAGGAGTGAAGTGCCTGAAAATAGAGGCAGAGGTCTGCACAAAGGGACATTAAGAATTTCAGTCTCACATAGCGATAAGACACTGTTTGCTTTTTCCAGCCTGTGATTGACTGACATCCTTCCCTTGACAGACACAGTACTGAAATATAGCCATTTCATTGAATTTCCCCAGTCTTCCCACATCATTGAGATGATACATCAAGTCAGCATGTCAGAGCATGGGACCGCATGAGAAAAATCTGTATGGAGAGAAGCATTGCCAACAGCTACACAAGCAATATAAAATTCTTCATACCTCTCTCAGCAGTCAGCAGCATGCAATAGCATTAGCCCAATTAGTCTACCTTGTCCCCAGTTTGCTTTGTGAGGGTATTTCACAGTTACTCTACTCTTTGGCTAGAAAGCCTGGCAGGGTCCTCAGCATGGGAATCCCAGCTCAATTCCCTGCTTTGATTACTATGCAGCAGGGCCAAGCATTGGTAACCAGCTTAACTGACTCATGACAACAAAGCACTGGTGAACAGAACAGCTGAATAAATTCACCAACCCTCACAGAACTCTCTAGGTTAAAAGATGCTGTATAACACAAGGTATCAGCTCTATTTAACTTCTGCCACTCACCAGAGGCTGTTCTTTCTCAAATATTCCTGATCTCATATGCAATTGTAAAGCCTTAACTGTCTCTTTAGAAATGCTGGCTAAGCGTGAAACATGGTGAGAATATTATTGCTAGGTGCAGTTTCATGCTGATAATCATGAAGAAGGTAATTACCTACAGTGCTGCAGACACTTAAAAAAACCCAAACCAACAGGCTGACTTGTTTTTGACCACAGCCACTTATCCCACTACCTGCAGGATCTGTTTCATTTCAAGCAAAATCTGGTGGCCTGTGCCATGGTAACCCTAAACACAGGTCCACAGCATTCTGACAGGATGATGACTTCATGCCATGTCTTTAATCCCATTGTCACCCCAAGTCCATAACAGCACTTCCACTTGCAGAGATGATGAAGGCTCAAATGCTTAAAGAAAGCACAGTTTGGCTTTACCCAGTCCCATCAATTGAATATTCAGGAAGTTAGAACTTCTTAGCTTGAATGCTCTCCAAAACACAACACAGAACACAAGCAATCACAATAAATTTCCATTATTTTTGCAGAAGAGAGCTTTTAAGTTCAACAACAATATGTTATAAGCAAATGGAACTTACACTTTCGGTCTTGTTACAGACAACACAAAACTCTTGGGCAACCTAATCCTGAAGGCAGGTAGATTTCTCAACAGAACATGGACAGGGGTCATGCCCACAGCTTTGGGATTTGCTGATGCCTGACATATGAGCCATCTGCTATTTCTGGACTTCGCTAGAACAAGGAATTTCTCCAATTTATTAAAGCAGAATGAATTTTCAAAAGAAACACTTGACAGCTACACACACCTTTGGGCTGTGTCAACAGTTAAAACCGACCTCAAAAAGAGCAGTGCTGCAGCTGACACCACGATCCGAACATCTGCTTCATGGTACAGATTTACCTGCACTTTCCCTTCAAGGACAATTTATACAGAGAAAAGGACTTGCATCTTCAACCCCTGGGATGGACTCACGCTGCTTTCCCTCTTCATCTCTTTAGGCCATTGTCACTCCACAGAAGGTGGCACCCCACTGAGCAGCCAGGATTACTTGGCAGGCCCATCTGGATGCAGCCACGCTGTGAGCTTCCCCTTGGGGAACTATGAATGACATATAGACACCAAAGTAGGCCTTCACAGTGTAAAGCACCATCTCAACAGCAGGAATTAAAACATAGAAAAGGACTTGTTGCTTTGGGCCTTCTGAATTCTCCCATCAAACTCTGAGGGAGCTGGAAGTTGGGTTTCAAAGTTGTTTTTTCTTTGTACTGCTCACTGTGGACGGACAGTTAACAGAAATTTTCATCTGCTTTCCTGTTGACCCACCATCACTGCTGAAGAACAGGAAAACTGTCTTTGCAGTCAGGCAGCATCAAATGAAAGGAAGCTCAAAAGACAGATGAACAAATACTAAAATTCATCTTTTCATAAAATGCATCTTTTGTCTGTGAGCTACTGAAAAGCAGTGAGCTTTGCAGAACTGTGATAAACACACGGTAATTTCAGTGTGGAAGCAATTCTTCATCCTAGCTAAGATTTCACTAACAAAGAAGTAATTCAACAGTTAAAGTATGGGCTGAGGATGTCCTCTCCATCTTCCACCATTAGTTCAAAAGTGAAGTTGAGGAAAAAAACAGCCTGAGGGAGAATTTTTCTTCTTCTATCAAAATTAGATGGAAATAGAAGCTTTTGCATATACAAGGATGAACAAGGATTAGGTAGAAGCTCACTGTCACCTGCTATCTAAGACTTACAAGTGATCATAAACACAGGATGCCCTTGGAAACCAGGGAAATGGAAATTATCTACAGGACCTGAAGCTCTTCACGTCAAGGCCATGCTTCAGTGTTTTGCACAGATCAGCTGTGTGGAGAGCTGAGTGTCCCACACAGATAACTGGTACTATTTCTAGCAAACACATAACTAGCACAAAAGCAACGCGTTTTCATTGGTTGTTACTTGATACCTTTGAGTTGAAGAGCAGCCAAGAGTTAAAGCACTGTGGAGAATTCACTATCTGCTCACCAAAAGGACAATTCTTTGGGGGAATTTTTAATCAGGCTTATGAAATAACCTAGCAATGCTATAGTCAAGAATGATATAGTTGTCTCATGAACTAAGGAAAATCTTTGGTCTACAGAACTATTGTCTGAAAATTTATACTGGTGCTGCGTTTCCTAAAGTGTTTTTAAAAACTAGTTGAAAAGCTATAAACATGCAAATTCCATTAAATAGAAAGCTGGTGCTGCTATTCAGCCCAAAGCATGCTTTTTGTGGCTGTTACATTTTTAGCAAGTTCTCAGACCAGCAAATAAACCCACTGTTCCCTATATATTTTACAGGCCAACAGGGGAAAACCACCAGGCTGTATTTTCAGTAGAAGTCATCATAAAATTCTGATTAAATCTAGAAAAATCATATTTGTCAGCTGAGATGACAAAGTGTACAGAGGTGAAGGAGTAGCATCATTTTTAGGTCATCTGAATTTTAACAAGACTAAAAATTTCCATGATACAGTACCTTATATGAAAATTTGATGCCAAGCAGAAAGCAATTTACACTTTGCTTGGCAGCTCCTGAGGAAGTTATTAATTTTTTTTTATTATTAACAGTGCTTTCATACCATCACATTTCTATTCCACAAATGAAAAGTCATTGCAAAGGTCACCATAATTTATAGCCCTTGTTTTCTGTTTAATTGATGTTTGAAAACAGTGAAAGGAAACCAATAGGTATTTAACTCTTTTTAGGCTGTAGAACTCAAAGCTGAACACAATCTTGTCAGTGTTGGCAAAAGCCTTCTGGCAGCAGATTGGCTGGAAGAGAAGCATTTAACGTGAACAGTCTGGAAATTATCCACAAGTAGTTTCTTTTATTTATGTGATATAAATATTAGATAGCTTGTAAACCTCCAAGTCACAACTATGAAGACCCAATTTCAAGCACTGGAAAATTGATACATAGAAACAGCTGAGGCCTCAATGGGCTCCAGTCTAAACTACTGGAATTACAGTAAAACAGGTATTATTACTTCTTAGTAGAAAAGTTCTTCATTAAGAAAACCCATTTCTTTGTTCAGGGCCACTGACTGTGCTCTGCTTAATTATTTAGTTTCTCTGTTGCTTTTCAGTGCTCTGAAGCAGGAAATACACAATTTATAAAATATAAATTCTTTGAGAAGTTCCTGGATTGAGTTTGCCTTATATACTCATAGTTTTTCGAAGAAGAGAGAAATATGACTGTTGATGGCTACTTGCATATAGGTTATCTCATTGACTCAAAAACGATATGATGTAGTTAGAACAGCCACTGCACAGACAGGCACTCAATATTTGCACTTGAGGACCTATCCCGATCCTTGGCAGACTCCCAGACAGTATTTCAGATTTCAGAGTCCATGTGAGCAAGACCAAAATCTCAGAGTTAGAAAACCTGCAAAAAAATATGGGTGCAATACAGGCTAAGAACTAGTGGCAGGCAGGTCTCAGTAATGTTATTCAGGAGCTGAACAGATCGTTACAGCTGCAATGGGAACGAGTGATGCTCAGTCCCCAGTATGAAGAAAGCAGGACCTAAACTGCTTGGGAACCCTTATGCGAAGGGAATCCCTAGTTTTCTGGAATAAAAGACATCTCTGGGGAAGCTACAACACTCCCCTTTAGCTTTACGACCATGTGCAGTTGTCATCATCAACCTCCTTATAAAGTCTAAGCTTTCTAGGTTGCATAAAGATACTGGAAAGTGCAAAAGTATCACCCCCACTCACTGTCACTTAGGAAAGCTCAGATATGAGAGAAAAAAAGCAAGTGCTCAACTAATGCACTAATGCATACTCACACCGTCCCTGAATGTACTAGATACTTGCTTTTAGTTTACTCTGTTCTGGAAAGAAATGCCTTTATTTCATTTAATCAGCTCTGGGAGTTAGAGGACACTGAGTCTTCTCAGCCTAATATCACGAAACTTTTGGACTAGAGCAATAATTTTTAATCACTGTGTGGACTGCAATGAAGCAAACAGATTAAAATTGTTACTTTGTTGAGAGACTTTCATGTAATCCCCTTGGAACTCTAATTGCTTTCCTGATAACATTGTAGATGGGACTCTATCTGCATTTATCGGTGATGAGAGACCCATTCTGCCATGATTCTGTGACAGTTTTAGTTGGATGACATTGAGGCAATCTGGGTAGATTCTGACCCACTATTTCCTACTAATAATATTTTTAAAAACCTCTCCCAAATAAAAGAATTAGAAGCATGTAAAATATTAAAAACACCATGTAAAATAGTAAATATTAACATGTTTATAGTAATGTTAATTAATTTATGCTAATATATTAATGCATAATATTAAATATTAATATTAAAATGCTTAAAATATTAAATCACATTTTTTTTAAAAAAATATTTTTTATGAAGGACTAAAAGGCTAATTTGATCTAGCAGTAAACTGTAAAGCACCTAATATCTACAGACCCAGCAAAAAATTACATCTGGCACATGTGGTTTAACACAAGGAATGAGTCACACCTGCTCTGTCCCTATAAGCACAGAGAGGGTCAGACATTTTCCAGGGAAAGAGCGTGTCTCTGGAACATGAACTGGTTAAACAAGAAGTCTGGTGGCTTTGTCAGCCACGGGGGTTTGAGGAAACTGTTGCCTGGAAGGGTTTGAGAACAACCCAGCTGCTCCTCCTGGACATCAGAGGTTCAGACCGAGGTCTCTGCTCTGATTCAGACCAGAAACACCAACTCTGGTCCCTCACACCACCAGGGACCATCTTAGCCACAGGCTACTGGCTATTTCATACAGCTCCCTCTGTGTCCTGGTTTCTATAAAATATAAAATAGGCACTGCCCCAGAGAAACAGACTGAAACATGTCCCACCATGTGACTTCACCTTTCCTGACCATAAGAAATGCCCTAAAATGACACGTAGACTCTTCATTTGCTTGACACATGAATGCAGCGCCACAGCACCGGCGGCACAGGAATGCCAGATCCACCACGCTGTGCGTAAGGCCAGGAAGGGTCACCAGGACCCCCGCACCCACGTGCCTCTGGGTCACACTGCGCTCGTGTAAAAGTGAGGCCCAAGTGCCAAACGTGTGTGTGCGCACACGTCACCTGCTGATCCTCCACCCGTCCTGGCCTCTCCAACCACTCACTGTCTCGGCTCGGCTGCCGGCGCTGCCAGGTGCTCAGGGATATCTTCTTTTGGACTCCACTAGCACTGCCCTGGGTAGTCCTCATGCCTCAGCAGAGGGGATTGTGCAAGCCCTTTCATCTGTATTCCTGCTTAAAACATGGAGTTGTCCTCATAACTAGCTATGAGCTATCTCTCAGAGGTAACCTAATACAATACCCTATCAGGCACCCAAAAATTTAGGCTTAAATTTCCAAACAACTAGTTGCTTTATAACCTTGACTTTCATAACATTTATTTTTATTTTACCTAACTTGAGGTACACACAATGCTTTGGAGTGTAATATCAGTATGTGAGACAGTCCTCCCCAATGTGAGGTACAGCTTAGTGTAAATGCTGTGCCAGACCTTTGATGCTCTTCGTCAGCTGAGGGAAGTGTATGGCTCCATCTTCACATAGGAGCCTCTGTGCTGATGATGTGCTGGGATGATAGCGTCATTGACAGGAGATTTTTCAAAGGTGCCTGAGGACCCCTCTGTTCTTATCTCCAAAATCTGTTTGCTCCCCTTCCAGAAGGGTTTTGAGCAGATTTCTGTTCCACGTGAGTTGCTACTGTCCCTTTGATTTTACTGCCAGCTGTCATAAACAGCTAATTACAACAGCTCAAGAGCTGCCTTTTGCATTAATACCTGGCTGAAATGGATGAGTGTGAGTTAAAGCTTTAAAAAGAGATTAAGCGCACCCCCCCCACACATACTCTCCTAGTGGGGATGTCCAGCAAACTCCCTGAGGCTCCCTTCACACAAGGAGACAATATTCTGGAAGCCACCCCTTCCAGGGTGAATATGGCCATGGACTGAGTTGTGTTTCGGAGCAGGCAGTAATCCGAGTGCTGCACTCTCATCTGCACCAGCTTACCTCCTGCAGAGTCATTAAACAGAGACAAGCAATGATTATGCTATTCCTGCTACACGGTTCAGACAGTAAATGGAATTACATCAATGCTCTTGATCTTATTGTGGTAAAACCTTCAGAGCCTTAACAATCATATAAAATTGGCAGCTATAGAAACTTTGGTACTAAAAGGTGCTTCTTCTGAGGTAGTCAACACATCCTGACCCAGCCATAAGTACTGCAGAAAAATCTCACAGAAATTGCTCAGTGGCAGGAGATATCCATTTGCTGTGTTTCCCACATATTTAACAAGTACTCAGCAAACATTGGCACAAGTGGATAATGACCCACATCACCTCATGTGATAAGCTGCTGTAACCCACTCAGATGTGATTACACTGGAAATAAAAAAAAAAAAAATCATTTTTCAGTGAAAACTCTTGAATACTACCTCAAAGCTGAGCCTTGAAACCTGGATGCTAAATCTTCCTTTACTTTATATTCCAAATACAGCCCAGATGTTCAAATACTGTAACAACTGCCATTTATTATTCCCCAACCTTCATTTGATGTTGAGAGCTTCAACTGAATGTTCTTAATTTACATGTGCCTGAGGACACAGGTTCTTGTAGAGGACAAGACTGGTCCTTCAAAGTCGCAGCAAAAATATTCACAATACTATACCATTTAGCTCTGCTCTTGACTAGCCACAACATGCTAGCAAGCCGTGCAGCACCCGGCAGCAGTCTGAAAGTCAGAGCACTATGTAGCCATTTGAAAGCTCTTCGGAGCCATATATTCTCCACACAGTTTTCCCCACAGATTAGAAAGTGAGCCTTGGGAATATGGGCCTTCACTGAGGAAATTTCAATTTCATTGTTATTTGGTTGCTCTTTTTCAGTCTGCTTGTAGGGAGAAACACAGTTTTGTCGGCTATTTTTGTGCAAGAAGGGATAGGTTTTTATCAAAGTTTGTATTGATTACTTGACTCCTTTTCCCCATACAGATGATACTTTAATGTCTTCTGATCAGCTAAATTTTAAGATCTTTACTTTCAAAAGATATTCTGTTTTCAATATTCTTTTGATTCACAATGCAATGCATGACCTTGCCTGTATGGCAGCAACAAAAAATGCTAGAACATGACTGCGTTTTGGAATACAATTTAAAATGTTCCAGGTACCTGAAGGTCTCTTTTTTTCAAATGCCATTTCTAGAGGAGCCTCAGTTCATTGCCAGAATACTGTACTCACACAATTAGATTCTGCTGCAGCATTGAGCAACAAAGACATTAATTCAAACTTATTCTAATCTGGAGTCAAAGTATTTATTTGCTAATTCCACCTATCACTACACCAAACTACCCTCCAGAATTAATTTTTACTATTGCCACCTTTAAGTAATCTCATACCTGGGCAACAGGCTTCTACAGCATTTACAGACATGTTTCTTCTTTGCCTGCTGTCCTGGATGGCAAGAGATCCAGAAGCTGGACAAATGTGTTACAGAACCGGCCCATTCCAAAAACTAGCGTAGATGTTTGCTGCTGTTGAGCAGCAATTCAGACTTCAAAGAGGCCTTCACAAGAGCACACAGTGGCACAGGATTGATCAGGAGAGAAATCTGGCCTCAGCCATTTCTCAGGAACTCACAGGGCATTGAGAACAGAGAAAAATTAAGTGATGGGATGATCCTTTGCTCACTGAATATTAGTGGCACTACATTAAACTAAGGAGGAAATCTACACTGCTTCAGTAATTTGCTCTTTAATTAACTGACTATAAATAGTGATTTGATAATTTATTTATACTGAGAAAGATCTCCTGCCTCATACACTCAGGTAAGTTAAGCATAACTAATATGGATTCTCACATGGGTTAATGAATTATGTCAATTGATACAGGCCTAGTCAAGTTGTTAGTTTAAGAAATTCATTTGCTAACGATGTGCTCGTAATTAAAGATTTATTAATTTACTTTTAATGTTGTAATTCAACTGCTAAATCAATTATATGATTGAGGCATAAGCAGCAGGAAGGCAATGTACTATTATGCAAGATACACACTGCTTTAGCAGGCTTTCCTTAATTTCTGTGCAAGAAGTAACAATTTACAAGGGCCATTTAAACCAACTCCAGTCTTCCCACACAGCTGGGGAATTTGGACAATGTGTTGCAATGACAGCCTAGAAAAATAATGGATTTCTTGTGACTTGTGTCCATTCTAAGCAACTTGCATTCTTTCTTTTACACATGCATCTTATTAAGCCTGTCAATGGGGCGGCAATTTGCTGAAACCACATCAGCCCAATAGCTTGATCCACTACCCAAGAACAGCAGTGGAGGTCTTTCTGTGAACTACCACAAAAAAAACCCAGGAAAACGAAACACAATATTATTTGTCTTTCAGCTTAATAACACCCACAAGCACCCATTCTGGCATTGAATGGTACACAACTAACTGATTAGAAATGGAGAGCAAGTTCAGCTGAGCTGTATTACAGTTTTGCACACAGCATCCTATCAGACTTCCGACTCTGGTGCTGTTTGGTCTGCACTGCTCTTGAATGATCTCAGTGAGTTATGGTTCCTGTATTTATTTGGGAATATTTATTCCAAAATTATTTCTGAAAAAAAAGCCTTGTAATCTAGCCTAATATACATGCATACTTCCTAAATATATACAAGCTTAATCTGAAATGACCACACTTTTCCCTTCCCTGAGAATGACAGCAGCCAGGGATATGCTACATACAGGGACCATTTATTACTAAACCTGACTTGCTCACAAAACCACTTTGGGCAGTAAGTAGCCTCCTGTAAGAATTGCAGGCTCTCCTGGAAAGCATTATGCCTTTCAGTTGCTCTGAAAAAAATATGCCCAACATGTCCACATACATCAGATATATACAGCAGACATATACACCAGTTTTACAAAACTGGTTGGTATATGCATGGCTCTGAAGCAGGTCCAAATGTGCAGAGGACACCAAATCCACCTCTTGCATGCCTGCTGGCAAAAACAAGGATGTTAAGTGTTGACGTTTTCAACTAGTGGGCACAAGATTTGATCATGAAAGACAAGCGTTAGTGTTGCAGGTATTTCCATTAAGTGAAAGCAGTCCTTGTATCTACTCCTGTTTCCAACTATCATGTTCTATGTATTGTAAATACAGCCTTATTGCTGTAAATTATACATGCTCCATAGGGATCCAATATTACACTGCTGACTGTGTTACTTTAGAGCCGGAATTTTCAAGGGAATTGGGTGCCTAAATCCTGTACGTTTCTCAAAAGTTTTAGCACCTTGTTATTTGAGGCCATAGGAAGTTCCCTCGAGCACGGGAGAGCTCTTAACAACAAAAGGAGATTTTCCTCATCTGTGATATATACTCTTCAGCAGCTGATTTGCTACTTTATCAGGTGCCTTAGGAGATACAAGACAGTACAGAGTTATGTCATGTCTTAGCAAAATAACTCTGATTTTCTTCAAAAATTAATTTCCTGTAAAGAAAAAAAGCAATTCAGCACTTACACCTGCATTTGCAAGAGCACCCTAACTATATCAACTAATTAAATACATCATTCCATTTCAGAGGGTGTTTTCACTATTCTTGGTTCCAGAGAGAAGATTCTAACATCATTTAGCTATGTTTTTACAGTGGTCCCTCAAATTTTTTCCCAAGCTTCTTTCTACTTCTACGCTATTATAATTAACCAATTTCCCATCTCTGCATGTTCTCTCTTTGTTTCCCAACTAATCTCATCGTCCTTCAGATCCTGTCAGTCAGAGCTATTATTAATACCTGCTTTATAGTACAGACTTCCGATGTGCAATATAGTGGCAAATCAGGCCCCAGACTAGCAATGAGCTAATTAGACCTTTACTTACTAACCCAATCTGAAAAAGTGCTAATAATTCCATGGCTCCAACAAAATTCACTTCAAGGCTTTCCTGTCTTATTTAGGCAGTAAGTTTAAGAAAACACAAGTCTAATAGCATGATGAGAAGTGCCTAAGTCAAAGTATATTCAATCACAGTGAAATTATACCTGCCAATTTCTTTCTTCATCTCCTTACAGGACACCATAAGGGGAAAGGAGTTTGGGATTTTTACACTGGAGTACAAAGGGTATGTAAGCTGTCACTGACTACTTTAAAGAAGAACTATTTCATGATGCAGAAGCTGTATCTTTTACCATGAGATATTTCAGCCCTGGCACTTGGAGATTTTAACTTAGCCAACAGAGCACAATGCCCTGTGGAAGGTACTGCCTATTAGGAGAGTGGTCAATACGGCTATACAAGAAACCTAGGCCAAAAATATCACAGAACAGCTAAACGTGAGCAACTTCCAGTTAAACCCCATGGAACTCATGGTAAGGCCTATGAAACTGTAGACACTAATGGCCACAATCAATAAGTGGTGTCAACAGGATTTGGTCGTCTTGGTAGATGTTAAAATTTAGCTGTGACTGAAGCTGTGAAGACGCAGCTTGTAGCAAGGCAGGCTTAGTTCAGGGTGGCCCTTCTGAGGCTCATATTAAGGCTGGCTATAAGCACAGGCAGACACATAGGCACGAGAAAACACAGCTTCAAAATAAAAACACTGCCCAGGTTGTCCTATCTTGGAGAGTAGAAACAAAATGTTCAGCACACCCGAGCAGTTCAGCAATGCTGAGATCATATAGCAAGATCCCAGTTCTCACCAAGTTTGCACGCACAGCCTGGCTGGGGTTACAACCTGATCAATGAGAAGGAGACAGTCATGTCCAAGGCTGTCCATAGCTCTCACACTTTCCCACCCCTGGCTCTGATACCACCTGCCCTGGGGAGCCACTGCAACAGAAATTGCTTAATTAGTTACTAAGCAATTCATAAACTACTATGTCTTTATGTGTGGGGTCCAAAAATTTTATTTTTCTGACACTGCTGAAAAGCTCAGAGCTGCCTCTGGCATGAAACACATCACTGAGAGACATTTGATCCACAAGAAAAGAACAGCAATGAAGCTGGTGAGGGGCCTGGAGCACAAGTCTGATGAGGAGCAGTTGAGGGAACTGGGGCTGTTTAGCCTGGAGAAAAGGAGGCTGAGGAGAGACCTTATCACTGTCTACAACTACCTGAAAGGAGGTTGTAGCATGGAGGGTGTTGGTCTTTTCTCCCAAGTAGCAAGTGACAGGATGAGAGGAAACAGCCTCAAGTTGTACCAGGAGAGGTTTAGATTGGATATTAGGAAAAAATTCTTCACAGAAAGGGTTGTCAGGCATTGGAACAGGCTGCCCAGGGAAGTGGTGGAGTCACCATCCCTGGAGGTGTTTAAAAGGCCTTTAGACGAGGTTCTTAGGGACATGGTTTAGTGCTAGAGTTATGTTAGGTTATGGTTGCACTTGGTGATCCTGAGAGTCTCTTGCAACTGAAATGATTCTATGATTCTATGATCTAATATTTTCTTGTCCCAAAATGCTGACATGCTGGACTCCAACTGAAGTACCACATTTGACAGTAAGGCTCTCCTGTCTTCACCTTTCAGTGACTGTAAACCCGTTATAAACCAAAGAAAGCATGGAGTGGATTTCAGTTTTTCCTCTGTGTATCTAAGGTCTTTGCCTGATACCAGTGGTCTTCATTTTCATGCCTTCCTAAACAATGGAAATGGAAAACAATAGAAACCAGTAGCACTGTTAATATGTATCTGCATTTTGAAATGCATGCAAGTTTTTTTGCATGAAATAGAAGATGTTTTAAACTTGCCTTTCAGCATAGTTATATGCTAATATATTTCAGGCATACTGTTCTTCAATTGATATATTCAGAAATTTTATCCAATGTTTGCATCCAAAAAGAAAGATTTAATACATGCTCTCCACATATCTCCTCTAAAATTCCCTTCGACAAGACTTTATCGCAATACCTTCTCTATGCATCGTGACACTTTCTAATAACAAACTGATGGAAAAATGAGAAATGTAAGCAACCCTTGATGGAAATTTATCGTTAGACCTGGAATACTCTAGAAAATCGATTCTGTTGTACAGATTTGGGCAGCAGAGAGAACACATTCTCGCATTCTCTTCCAATTTAAGAGACTTACAGCAATGCACTTTTCATTCCCTTGCTGTACCAAGAGTGCAACCCTAAAATGTGACGGTTGAGAGAGGACACTCTCAGTAGTAGGTTCAACTCAGAGCCTTGTACTGACCTTGGCTACACGGGAAGAAAGGCTAGGGAAAAGCAACAGCAGTAGGATGAAGTTCCTGTGTACAATCAGGAGTGGAACATTGCTCATCCTGCTATCTTATTGCCATTCCTGCAGAATGAAAAGACAGTGGTATGCAAGAATAACTATCACAAATGGATAGAACCAGGTGAAGTAGATACCAGTCATGATAAAACACATCAATATTGAGATACAATAAAGACACAACTGCTCTTCAAACAATCTCCATCTCCAGAAGGCCAACTTGTTTTAAATTAAGAGATACCACTTCTAATAAACTCCTGCTGTTCTTTTTTGATAGGATAACCCTTTAATCAGAAGAAAGCAGCTCAAGGAGAATGCCTTTCTTTATCTAGATATGTTGAAAAACAAGAAGAAAATAGTACAATCAATTAATTATTGCTTGAGTCCTATGCTCTTTCCCCCTCTTCTCTTTGCCTACTTCAACTTTCTACCTTTGCTTTTATTTGCTTTTATCTATAGCAAAGGACAGCTTCATATTTCTACCAGTTAGCAGATTTTATTTTGTCTCTAACATCACTTGCTGCATTTGTACAAAGTGAATCTCTCAGGACTAAATGTATTCAACAGTGGTCTTCCATTTCAGGTATCTTTGTTTCAGGGTCTATCCATTGAGATATGCAGTCTGATTTTTAAGGCTGTTCTGCTCCCAGTCCTCCAACTGAAATTTGTGAAGTTGGCCGTGTCACCCTTTGTAATGCCCAATGTAATGGCATGTTTGTTTGGGTCACATACAGGGAATGAGTCCAGGATGTCATGCTTTTAGATTTTGGTATCCTGGGTTTGAATCTCTGGAATAAACTGCGAAGCGTAGCATCCCACTGGTCCTGTGAGCAACAATATCTAGGATGAGCATGAAACCATTAGTGAAAATTAAAATACGGAGTTGGCAGCCATTACAGCCACAGAGTCCTGCTAAAAAATGTTTATGTATTAGGGCCTCCTTGTTATAATTCAAATGGAATCTGCTGGAAGTTGCATGCAACCATCAGGATGCCATTAGTGATCTAATCCACAGCAGTTTGATGGTTAATGAGCCTTCTGGAATGTAAATCACTTATCTGAATTTCAGAATCAGTTTTGGTGCAGAGAGGTGCAATCTTCTGCTAATTCAGCCTAGCTCAAAGTTGGGGTTTTTCTATTAACTAGGTAAAGATACTGCAGAGAAACCTAAGTGTTCATCTAATATGTGAAAACACAGCTGTACAGGCTGCTGCCACAAAATTTTTAAGGGACAGGTGTACAGCTCAGAAGAGAACATTTCAGTCATGATTCCCTTAGGGATAATGACTTGTGATCCTCATGAAGCAAACTGATTTGATGAATCAGATACAGAGGACCCACAATTTTGAAGAACGAATACAGGTATATGTATTGTCTAGGAAAACAAACAAACAAACCCACCACCAAACCAAAACTAATCCACTTTGAATCAAAAATGATAAGACACATGAATGATAGACCCAAGCATCTGCTTCTTCCTTTCTCCCCATTGTGCCAGTTTTGCTTGTATTTTGTCTTTTTAATAATAGACTCTTCAAGGAAAGAACCAGCTCTTCTAAGATATGGTGGGGATGCTCCTATAATCTAATTTAGCAGCAGATTATTTCAACACAGGCACTGATGTAACAGGGGTGGGAAGATTTAAGAAGAACTGTGCAACTGCACCCATGTCAACTGATGTGAAAGTGTAGATCACACACACCAGTGGTAATGTGACCTAAAGCTGTTTAATACTGCCTCCTTCCCAGTAAATCCATGCTTCATATATCAATATTCAGAACCCATGTAAATCCACAACGCAGAAAGATTGTTTTCAACCACTGCTAAACTTTTTAGTGTTTCTACATATACTACACGAACAGATTTGCTGTCATATTTTTTTTGAAAAAATTGTCCTTTTTTTATTCATATGCTGCTCTATTTATCCTAGGAAAATGGTTTATCAGTGTATATAAGAAATCTTCCAGACTTTGCAAGTCTCACCAGAAACTAAGTTTTCATGGATTAGTAGCTAGTGCTGCTAGTTTAACCATGATCCAATAAAGCATTCAGTAGTGTCCTTTCATGCAGGCACAGAAGTCTCCTCAGTTTTAATGGATGACCAGACTGCAAAAAGGTAATGAAGCACCTAAGTGTTTTGTGAACTGGAGCATTTCCTAATAGTTTAATTATGCAGCAATGTAACTCTTAAAAGTCATCTCTGCTAACAGTTACAATATTGCTATTTAAATTGCAATGGGTCCTTTTTTAATTAGTCATTGCTAGGTGGAATTTAAAAAAAAACTGTCTGAAATGAAAAAGACCTAACAATCATCTCAATAGTTCAAATTAAGCTTATTTTTGCTTGGTACAGTTATAATTGGGCCTCTAATTAGTAAAGCTACACACAACAGCACAAATATTTTCAAGCATTGACCAGTCTAACAGGAAAGCTTTGCTATTGCTTATTTGCAGACACGCATCATTTGGGGCAAAAACTACTGCGGAGAGACAGGGTGTGTGAACCCCGGCTTCAGCACTCCAACCAGTACAGTCTTGCGAGGCAGAGAAGCTCAAAAGGTCTGGGTATCCCCGAGACGTAGCAGGCCTGCTTTTTGTGGCATTTCTTCAAAGGACTGTCAGAAACATACTTGGTTACACAAGAAAAAACACACTGACAAACCACCACAGATTTCCTCAGCAACAGAAAGTTACGGTTCTTGACATTTGCTCCTAGTCCACATGGAGGCAATAGGATTTTTAATCTCAACCTTTAGAAATCTCTCACCTGTATTCTAGAAGTACTGTAACACCCTACATGGAATTGGTATGAAGCAGAACATCTTTCAGCATCTGTCTTAATCATGACGCTCACCTTAACGAAAAGAGGCAGTGATTTCATTCATTTATCTTCTGCAGGGAACACCTGTATTTTTAAATGCAACTTCTTAATCGTAATGCATCATCATGGAATTACTCAAAGGCAAAAAAATTCCACCTAATTACAAATTCTTTAGAGCATTATCTTGGATTCTTCTCCCCTGCAATATAAACCCACCACACTGTACAGCCAAACTCTTAATATACCACTGATCTTTTCACAACCTGACATCGCTATGTAAACAGCTAGTCTCAGAAAAAGAATTTGGAAGGCTGGGGTCAAGTTATTTTTTAGAAGGTAAGTTATGTAAAAAGCTCCAAATGAAAGTGTACTTTGCAGAGTTTTCCTCAGCTTTAAAACCAATCACAGAATGAAAAGGAAAGGAGAAAAAACCCAACATCTAGAAATAATCAGTAAGTTTCTGGAGTGGGTGTTTTTCTCATGCTCCTCAATTGCTGAGATGTTCCTGTGTTAAAAGCTGAAATCCAAACTTGTGCTGGTGATGCTTGGACAAAGTCCTGGATGCATTAGGGCAAATTGCACAGAGTCTGACTACTCCAGATTTCAAATTTGACTTGGAACTGTGCTTAAATTCCAATTTCTATGGATAGAATATCACATAGGTGATTGCTATGGTGAATCATTTAGAGGTCTGAGATTCAGGGGGAAGGGACCACTTCGACGTTACCTGTGCTAGAGTCACAACAACAAAAATGAGAAACTAGCATGGTCCCCATGTTAGATACCATGTGGTCTCTTCTGAGAGACTTTTTCTTCCGTAGTTACCTATGTAGACAGCAATACCAAAAATATAGCATGGAAAAAAGCTGCCAGAAGATCTAAGGGGGCAAAAAGACTAGAAAGTATTGCTGGCTTGCAATTGTGGCAGACTACTGTCTACTGTAGTGATCTGAAAATCTAAATCATTCTGGAAATGTACGGCTCATCTCATAAGAAGGTTTCAAGTCTTTGTGAAATATTCTGAAGGGCAAAATATTCCCAGATGACATATTTTGTTAAAAGAAGTGGGAGTTATTTCAAGGTGGTATAAAGTGCCACAAAAAGCTTGTCAGGTGGCATATGGAAAATTTAAGCAGTGTGTGCAGGAGTGCACATATGGTTGGGAGGCTCTCAGCGGTACTAGGAGAAGGGGCCAACAAGCAGCAAGATGATGTCTCTGACACTGCACCGATCAGTTACAAGAAAAGACTTGTTGAATCTGGCTTTAGGTGCATCCTGTGACAGACAGTAGAACAAACCCTCAGGCTCGTACAGCACTCTCTTGTTCACAGATGTACATTTCAACAAAGGTAGCTCACTGAATGTATATCCAATCCAGCATATGCTCTACTGCACATACCATCCTGCTGGCTGAAAGGAAGAAGGTGCTTTTCAAACCCAGAATGGTTTTGACAGTGTTTCATAAAACTCCTGAAGAGCAGGGGGGCTGAATGCTCTCCTCCTGAGTACTAAACAGCTACCCACACCTTCTGTCAAGTACATCTGCTATTGCCAACCACATCGTCAACACCTCTATTTACAACTTAACACATTTTTAATTCATATCACTTCCAAACTGTGTGCACACACTACTATCCCCACCTGCTTTCCCAAAACTCAGCTACACGCAACTCATGGAAGAGTTTCATGTGAAACAGAACCAGATTCTTGGGCAGCCTGTGCTGTAGGCCACAAAGACCTGGGCTCCTTCACCTGTGCTTCAAGCTGGGTAGCTGTAAGCCAGTTCTCATCAAGAAAACCAACCTCTGTCTTCAAGAGCTAACAAGTCTTTGACAGACAAATACTGAGAAGCTATAAAAAAAAAAAAAAAGCATTAACCAATATTTGCCCTGTTTACAGCACCCTTTTCCATGCAGCCATCACTGGCCACTATAAGAGACAAACAGCTGTTCTAGGTAAACCTGTGGTCAGAGACTCATAAATTTTTTGTAGGATCTGTCTCTAGCATAAGGCTGTGATAGCCAACTGTAGCTAACTCTCTTTGGAAAAAGGAAGGCAGAATCCAGATTGTGTCCCATCAAACCCTGACTGACCCATAGCGCTCTGGGCAGCCCAGAGACAGAAGGACAGGCACTGTCCTCATTAGGAAGGAAGGCTGTTCACCCCATCCTTCTAAGCTGCAGGCCTACACTGAACACACTCCCACCACAGGCTTTACTTCTCACAAAGAAGGAGCAGCAGAGAGAAGTCAGGAGAGGCAGAAGAGCTGCTGTAAATCCATATGCACATGGAAGCATATTTAGACGTGTCTCCAGATTTTTACACATGTAGAATCTGCTCTGAAATCTGTTTTCCTGAACAACTGCTAACAGAAGTGGTATTAGCCATCCAATATAACACTTGCTAATTATACACACTGTTTACCAACATTTCATCTAAACATTGAAATATTCTTCCCATTTTTTCTTTATAGTTGGAGTGTCTTTTTGCCTGGATACGCATGTACTTCAGTAAGTGTCCACATAATATGAAAGAATTACAGGAGGGGAAGGAGAGCATTCTAAGATACCAAAAAAAACCACATCTCTGCTGAGTAATGTACTCAAGAGCAGATGATGACTGTCCTAAAAAAGTGGTAGCAAATCACAAACCTCCTTAATGTTCAGTGGATGTGTACCCACTTGCACTAAAAACAAGACCATTATGTTTGTTTTACATTTTAAATGTTTGTCTGTTTGTTGACTTCGCAAACACAAGGACCTTTCTATTCCATCTTATGTTAAGATTCCCTTTTCTGCTTTAAGAGCAATGTTATGTCTCACAGCGGTAAGGGGAAAATAAGTCCATCGTGCATGTATTAAGCATACAATCATAAAGTTAATGTCAATAAATTATAAAATATTGCTCCTTGCCCTCATTTACCTTCAAGGAACATGATAAAAAATATTTTAAGAAGTCATTTAGCCACAGTGATTTACTCTGATGCATATAATCAGTTAGGGGAGAAAATGGGCCTAAATCTAGATGTGAACATGATGAGCATCGCAGGCATTGAGAAACAGTGCCAGAATTAAATGGGGCATTTAGCTTTGGATTACTAGATTCAAACAAAAGCCAGAATTGCTTTAGGGTTATAAAACACTCCTGGAAAAGCTACACCTCTGGAAATGTGTGGTGTAGCGACTACAGTCTTCTGATTCCTCTGCAGCAGAGCCATCCCATTCAGCATGGATAATTTTGCCCAAGACATACACGAGTACGTTGTGAAATAAGAAGCAAGAGTCATTAGAACTAAAGAGCAACTCCGAGGGAATCTGACCTTACTTTACCTTCCTCCTGACTATTCCTATAAGAATTTCTTCAACTGGACTGTTCGTGGTAAACAAGGAGAAAATTCTGTTTAATGCAACAGAACACAAGCAACAAAATGCTTATCATTGTAAAGGAAAAAATCCTCTACCACTTAGCCTGATAGAAGTAAAAAACTTAATCTCTCAGGAAGCTTTAAGAATGCGGAATATGGAATACAAGGCTGTTTTAAGAAAAATGAGAACAGCCTCGGTAAAATTCATGTTTACACGGTTATTGGGCTAGGGAGCTACTGAAAGTGACTGGTATTTTCTATTCTGTATCAAATAACAACTGAAAGGTTTTTTGCATAACTTATTTAAAACATATGCACACATATTTATATATATTTAAAAAAAAATAGATATATATAAAATCATAGAATGGTTTGGGTTGGAAGGGACTTTAAAGATCACCTAGTTCCAACCCCCTTGCTATAGGCAGGGGATACCTTCCACCAGACCAAGTTGCTCAAAGCCCAGTCTAAACTGGCCTTGAACACTTCCAGGGATGGGGCAGCCACAGCTTCTCTGGGCAGCCTGTTCCACTGCCTCACTACCCTCACAGTAAAGAATTTCTTCCTTATACCTAATCCAAATCTATCCTCTTTCAGTTTAAAGCCATTACCCCTTGTCCTATCACTACTTGTCCTTGTAAAAAGTCCCTCTCCAGCTTTCCTGTAGGTACCCTTTAGGTACTAGAAGGCTGCTATAAGGTCTCCCTGGAGCCTTTTCTTCTTCAGGCTGAGCACCCCCAACTCTGTCAGCCTGTCCTCAAAAGAGAGGTGCTCCATCCCTCTGATCATCTTCATGGCCCTCCTCTGGACCCACTCCAACAGGTCCATGTCCTTCTTATGTTGGGGGCTCCAGAGCTGGACGCAGTACTCCAGGTAGAGTCTCACAAGAGTGCAGTAGAGGAACAGAATCACCTCCCTCAAGCTGATGGCTAAACTCCTTTCGATGCAGGCCAGGATATGGTTGGCTTTCTGGGCTGCAAGTGCACATTGCCAGCTCATGTTGAGCTTCTCATCAACCAACACTCTCAAGACCTTCTCTGCAAGGCTGCTCTCAATCCATTCTCTACCCAGCCTGTATTTGTGCTTGGGATTGGCCCCACCCATGTACGGGACCTTGCACTTGGCTTTGTTGAACTTCATGAGGTTTACACTGACTCACCTCTCAAGCCTGTCAAAGTTACTCTGGATGCCTTCCCTTCCCCCCAGCATGTTGATTGCACCACACAGCTGGGTGTCGTCAAACCTGCCAAAGGTGCACTCAGCCCAGCTGTCCATATTGCCAACAAAGATGTTAAACAGAACTGGCCACAGTACTTACCCCTGAGGAACACTACTCATCATTAGTCTCCACCTGGACATCAAGGCATTGATTGTGACCATCTAGCCAATTTCTTATCCATGAAGAGGTCTATTTGTCAAATTCGTGTCTCTCCAATTTAGAGACAAGGATGTCATGTGGGACAGTGTCAAACACTTTGTACAAGTCCAGGTAGATTACATCAGTTACATCAGTTGCTGTCTCCTTATGCACCAATGCTGTAACCCTGTTGTAGAAGGTCACCTAACTTATTTGGCATGACTTGCCCTCAGTGAAGGCAAATTGGTGGCTGTCACCAATCACCTCCCTATTTTCCACGTGCCTTAGTATAGTTTCCAGGAAGATCTGCTTCATGATCTTGCCAGGCACAGGGATGAGACTGACTGGCCTGTAGTTCCCCATGTCTGCTTTTTTCCCATTTTAAAAATAAGGGTTATGTTCCCCCTTTTCCAGTCAGTGGGAACTGCACTGGACTGCCACAGCTTCTCAAATACGATGGATGGTGGCTCAGCAACTTCATCTGCCACTTCTCTCCAGGACCCACAGATGCATCTCATCAGGTCCCATGGACTTGTGCACTTTTCAGGTTCCTTAGATGGTCTTGAACATGGTCTTCTCCTATAGTGGGTTTTTCCTCATTCCCCCAGTCCTTGCCTTTGTCCTCTGTGACTTGGGTGGTGTGGCTGGAACACTTGCCAGTGAAGACTGAGGCAAAAAACCCATTGAGTACCTCAGCATTCTCCATATCCTAGATAACCAGGTCTCCCTTTTCTTTCTGGAGAGGGCCCACATTTCACCTAGTCTTCCTTTTATCACCAATGTACCTATAGAAGCTTTTCTTGTTGCCCTGGATGTGTCTGGCCAGATTTAATTCTGTCAGGGCTTTAGCTTTTGTCATCTGACCCCAACTGTGCAGACAATTGCTCCTTTTGAGAAATAGGTACTTCTGTCATATTTTCAAAGGACTCAGTCACTTCAGTCAGACGAGGAAGTTTTCAATACCTCTGAACCAGACCATGCTCATATAATTTTTTCTTTCTTTAACATATCTTTTCAAATCTACATTCTTTCTTGCAGGGATAAACCTCACTGCAGGGCTATTACACAGTGCAGGTTATCAGCCCTTCTCAGGCTCAATTTACCCAAAGTATTTACATTTTATTCAGAAATGTATTTGAGATGTCAAGAGAGTTCCAGATACTGGTCTTGATTATTCAAGTATGCTACCATCCTGCCTTGAAAGATTTCCAGGAATTTTCAAAATCATTCAGAAAAACATACATCAGTTTAGACAAAAATTAAGAACTAATCAAAACACATATGAGGGCAAAGCCAAACTTTCTCATGGGGCTCAAAATATTTCACCTATGGTTTTCTATGTAATTATTCATCTGTCAGTGCTATTCACATCTTTCTTATCCCACGCTGAGGGAGGAGAAACACACAAAAATAACAAGCTGCCTGGTCCACCATCACCACCTATGTGCACACCCTCATGTCTGAAGTGAGATTATGGCTCCACAGGATTCTCCTCTCCTCCTACCCCATCACATGAGAATGCAAAGGACAGCAAGGTAACGAAGTACATATAAACCTCTTTAGCTCCAAGGAATCAAAGGCAGGGAGAGCAGGAGAGAGGCATTTTTCCTCACTCTTCCAATTTAGCAAAGGTACTACCCAACTCCCACAGTATTTCCATCAACTGTCAGAAATATCTCAGATACCTGACAGTTATAAGAGATATTCAATATCAGTGTGTTACCAAACTTCTAAGAACTGATTACCGATTTTTCCATAACAGTAACAGGGGTTTAATGCAAAATAAATATTCTCTGTATTTAGGTTATTGATAAGCCAGTATTACATTTGTTACTACAGATTTCAAGAGGATTTTGTGCCCAAGACAAAAGATTTCTCAGTTCTGGAAATGTAAATGACTGAAAGAAATTAAAACAGGAAATACAACGAAAAGCTTCGTAAATAAAACTACTTTTCTCTGAGAGCTAAAGGGAGAAATGTTATTCCCTCTCCTTCCGTCCTCCTCCCATCGCAGAAGGAAATTGATTTAACCTCATTTACTGCTCTCTAGGAAGAAATCATTCAACCATGAGCCTCCCAGGGAGCTTCCGTTTGCTGTACAAAAGCTCAAAATGTCACCGCATTTACAAATGAACAGAGCCTCTTACTCAAAAGGCTTCAGTGGAGTCACCAGGAAGAACAGTGGCCCGCAGGTTTCTTCCTCTCAGGGTGAATGCTTTATTGGCAGGATAATATGCACATTTCCATCAGTGAGAAGAGCCACCATGGGCTTGGCAGATAATGCAACTCTTGGCCTAGGTTCAAATTCATTGATAGCTGGATGTGGCCTTCCATTTTTACCTGTGTGAGGTGGTTCAAGGGGCACCCTGATATACTTCACATGCATGATGTGTCCAGGAGGTTACACAAGATCAAATGTACTTGGTGTTAGTTTTGTTGGAGATATTTCCAACAGCCTGAGCCTTCTCCTAAAGCTGTGCAACAGTTTATTCTCAGTCCTTGGGAGTGATGGTGTAGTAGGACCAAGTCACTCAAGAAGTGAGGACACCAAATGATGCTGAGCATCCAAATCTTCTGGTTTTGAAAATCTGTTGCAGTGTCTGTATTAGGGTGCTATCCATCTAAACAGCTGACAAGCACAGGTGAGCTATAGCAGTGTCACAGACCCCCATAACACACAGCTGACTCTTCACCTGCGCTGCCTCCAGATGCATTTGGAGCTTACTATCTCTGGTCCCATATAAACGCATGATTGCAAGCAATGGTCAACCTCAGCTACTGTTAGCTCTCTAGTGGTCAATGGCTCAATGTCCAGATGGGTATCAGTGACAAGCAGTGGCCCTCGGGGGTCCGTATTGGGACCAGTATCATTTAATATCTTCATCAATTACATAGACAGTGGGATTGAGTGCACCCTCACCAAGTATGGAGATGACACCAAGCTGAGTGGTGCAGCTGACATGTCTGAAGGACAGGACGCCATCCAGAGGGACCTGGACAACCTCAAGAAGTGGGCCCATGCAAACCTCATGAGGTTCAACAAGGCCAAGTGTGAGGTCCTGTACCTGGGTGGGGGCAACACATAGTATCGACACAGGCTGGAGATGAAGTGATTGAGAGCAGCCCTGTGGAGAAGGACTTGGCGATACTGGTGGATGAAAAACTGGACATGAGCCAGCAATGTGCACTTGCAGCACGGAGGGCCAATTGTGTCCTGGGCTGCATCAAAAGGAGCGTGGCCAGCAGGTTGAGGAAGGTGATTCTGCCCCTCTGCTCTGCTCCGGTGAGACCCCACCTGGAGTCCTGTGTCCAGCTCTGGAGCCCTCAGTACATCAAAGACATGGACCTGTTGGAGAGGATACAGAGGAGGCCCCCAAAACAATCAGCCTTTCCTACAAGGAAAGGCTGAGAGAGTTAGGGTTGTTCAGCCCGGAGAAGAGAGAGCTCCTGGGAGATACTGTTGCAGCCCTTCAATACTTAAAGTGGGCTTACAAGAGAGATTGGGACAGACTTTTTAGAAGAGCCTGTTACAATAGGACAAGGGGTAACGGTTCTAAACTAAACGAGGGGAGATTCAGCCTAGACATGAGGAAGAATTTTTTTACAATGAGGGTGGTGAAACACTGGCCCAGGTTGCCCAGAGAGGTGATAGATGCCTCATCCCTGGAGACATTCAAGGCCAGGCTGGATGGGGCTCTGAGCAACTTGATCTAGTTGAAGATGTCCCTGCTCATGGCAGAGCGATTTGAACTGGATGACCTTAAAAGGTCTCTTCCAACTCAAACCATTCTATGATTCCATTATTCTATCTTTCTCACCACTCAGCATCTCTACCCTTGTTATCCCTGCCTTCCCCATGTATGCAGTTTTCCTAGTCACTAGAGGAGCACACACAATGGTGCCACAAAGTTCAACCACTGGATACTGCTAACAGCTGTTTCCAGCTTGGTCTAGATTTTTATACAGCTATTTATTTAGTTAGGGGGACAACAATCTAGCTAAAGAGTTACTAAAACCTTCCTGGAAAGTTTTGTCCTTGTCTCTGACTTCCCTCTCTTGAACCTTTGGTGACAGGTCTCTTCCCTGAGCTTGTGTTGATATAGCCATATCAGATGTCAGTCCTGAGTAACACAGATGCATCACCAAGTCCCACTCAATAAAGTTCCACCAACAATACTGTTCTTTGCCAAGAAGTTATTTCACTTAGGATGTCAGGTGGGTTTGCACAAGCTTTGCCCACCAAAGGCCAGTATTAGCTGTCTCCTCTAGGAGCTGTTTGGTGGTATAGCTACTCTAGCAAAACACTGTTTACATTAATTTGTCCTTTGTTCATTCCCTACTGATATTGCTTTGCCTTGAAGTGGTTTCGCTGGGGATGAAGAGCAAACATATGCTATAGCAGTATCACTTGCAGTGCTACACAGGTGGCTAAATCCATCATCATATGGCATCCACTGCAGGCAAACTCCCTGTGAAAAGGCACAATGCCAGCCAAATACAGACATGAATAGACAGATTGAAAACAACACCACACAACAACCATCTATATAATCCAAGGCAAGGAAATATACAATTCACAAACAGTATATTTAGAGCACGTGAAGTCATGGAGGGGCTTGAAGAAGGAAGGAGAGGGAGATAGGGATACAAAATTCAGAAGGTGCTTTATGCCACTCCTTGTTGCAAACTCTCAGCGCACAAAAACAAATTACCTGCTTTAGTTGTGGGATTTTTTTTTACTGTGTGTACATATGCATGCATGGGTATAAAGGGCACGTACAGGTGGCCTTTTAGCATTGCAACACTTGGAAATCTAACCGAATCTCCACAAACTTGGGCATGTATGTGTGGACACACATTAACTGTGTGCATACTTAAGGAGAATTCACACTTTGGTTACTCACGTCTTTGAAGTCTAGGAAGTCATGTGTACCTGGTGTTGAGCTAAAAGTAGATGTGAAATGTTTCACACAAAAGACAACGCAAATGGTAAGAAAAAATGGTTAGCACTGTCTAACAGAATGTATCACATGACAGTATTTCTTAGTTGTCCTTCAGGAGAATAAATAGAAGATTACCAATTTAATATAAACATAACAAAGACCAAAATGAGGCTTTTTAGTCTCATCTGTTCAAATTCTCATTTGGCTGAGATACATACATAAATACAGCCCTCTCTTCACACATACTTCTCCATGAAGTTCCTCTGTAGCTGCACAATGCCAAAAAGATTGCTCCAGCAGAAGCAAACACCTAAGAGACACTTCACACTGAACTGAGAGACTTGCTGAAAACTTGCAGAATAGTGTCAGTAGTGAAGAGAAACGCAAAATGGTTACATTTTATTCTGCATATGTTCTAGTTTAGCAAAAAGAAAACATTTCCAAATTGCGCGCTTCCTTAGTTTTAACGTGGACAGTAACTCTGTGCACATTTTAAGCACAACCGCTGATATTTTTCAGCTGACAAGAGGATAGCACACCACAGGAGTCTGCAAACAGCTTTGGCTTCCTGACATAAAAAATGCCTCCTGACAACACTCTTGACCAACAGGAAGATTGTCAGAAAAGTAGCAGAAACTCCTTCTGACAGGTCTCCTGAGCCGAGCCCTCAACAGGTAAAAATAATTTAAATTGTATTTGTTCTGACTTGCTTTTCTGTCCTTTTTTTAAAAAGAGTGAACCATTTTTCTCCTTACCTCTCTCCCAATTAGAAAAAAGGACAAAACATCACCCAAATCCCCAAGAATCATTTCCTTCCATTATTTACACTTAGTGACTGGATGTACATTAAGCACTGAAGGTAAAATTCAGAGGAGTACATGCCCTATTCATACTTTAGTGTAATGACAGGGGTACTCAGAACACCTAAATTAGCTTATCTTATATTTGAATTCTTCTTTTTCTGTGAGGCAGTCCTCAGTTTTGAACAAAGTCTATTAGGCTTATTTTATCATCTCCTTTCAACAAATATTAAACTGCAGTTTAATTTACCATAATAGATCCCAAATTCACTGGAAAACTTTTGTCCATACCATAGTATATAATCTGACTAATAAAATGGTATAGGACTGCAGCACACAAGGACTTTTTCAAGCAAGTCCAGTCCCAAACACACTCTTAAGCATGTCCTGATTCTGCACAGCATATACTCAAGCCCAACTGATACCCAGGAGGTTTAAATACATATTTAAATTCTTTATGGAAATAAGCTGAGGGAAAAAGCACTATTTAAATCTAAGATTAATTATTCTTCACTTCAGCCCATGTTCCCAAGGGTTTGGTTGGGACAGTTGCCAGCTCCATGTTGAAAAAAATTGCACTACTTTTAAACCCAAAAAGCCTCTTCTAGGTATATTCAAAAGAAAGATGTTGTCATCTTAGTTCACATCTTAGGAAGAAGTGTACATACAGCACCAGAAAAACACCTTTGGTAGGTCTGCTTTGTATCTCTGCTAAGGGGTTGTCCTCTCAGAGCTCTGCTGCCCTATCTACAGAGCATGGGCTCCATAGGAGTAGAGAAAGCACAGACTTTCACTTTGATTTGGCAAAAACTAAGGAGATAATTGCACGTGCTAAGTCCCAAAGAAATTCTGGTCAATGCTGGAAAAAAAGAAATCCACAAGAGATAAAATCAGCCTCATTCAATCTCTATAATGAAAACCTGGATTAGTGCATTGTACAGAATGACAGAAGTTAGCATCTTTTCTCTCAAAGCACCACTGAGTACAAATGACATCAAACTATAAAAGGATCAGCCAGGTCACATTTTGAATTTAAACTGATCTTGTTTGGTTGGCTTTAATAATAATTGTCTCTGAGGTATCCTGGAAAGATATTACCTAAAAAAATTCATGTGTATTCATTCCCTTATCATTTTACTTTTGCAGTTTTCTTAAAGGAAACTCACAAAATTTATGCTGTGTAACCTATCTGCCAGGCTTTCACAGCATGTGCTCCCCAGTAGCTTTCAACCACTTGAATCAAAGATGATGTAAAAATGAGCAAATAACTGTAGTTTTCATTTCCTTAGATTTTGTTAAGATTGTAGCTTAAAATCAATAAAGAAACCAATCCAAAATCCCATATAAGTCAGCCTCTCCTTAAGCCCCAGTTAAATGAGGCTTCTAAGTTGCATTTTAGTGACTCTTTCCTCAGCAAAGTGGTCAGTCACATGCTCAATAATATAGATAAGTCCCAATAACAATATACTTAATTACAAATGAAATAATAGTTAAGTCCAAATTAAATCAGTGTGGTTTAAAAATGACCATTCAATACTTAGTGCATAGTATAGCATTTTACTAAATATAGCTGATTAGCTGAAACAGATTTCTCTTCTAAATAAATACACTAGTAGTGAGTCAAATAGT
Organism: Streptopelia decaocto; assembly: GCF_964273445.1. Taxonomy (NCBI): domain Eukaryota; kingdom Metazoa; phylum Chordata; class Aves; order Columbiformes; family Columbidae; genus Streptopelia; species Streptopelia decaocto. Next base: position 118,020,037 of record NC_138655.1, on the reverse strand, counting down.
TTTAAATCTGCATTATATAAACATGAGTTACTGTCATTCAGATTTAAATGAAAGCGGTTTCATAATTTTATATTTCTTTGCAAGTTTTTTTCCTTCAAATAACCTCCACCCTAAGTACCTAGTAAAACTAGCCTTGCAGAGGACACTGCAAATATCTAGAGCAGGAACGTATAGAAATATGCATGCACTGAAAGACATCTCTGATCCCAAACAAAATCCCCTGAAATATTTCCAGAGTATAAATTTTGGGCAGATGTGCAGAACAGATGCTCATGGTTTTCTTTGAGCTTCTCTCCTCTCAAAAGCCAAATCAAATCAATCAAAAAAGTCTTATTTTGAATCACAGATTTGATTCAGGCATGGCTGAGCACCTGCCAGAACCCTGTTACAAACTACATTACTTCTTAATAAATGAAAGATGAAATATTTATTCCATCTTTTCCTAGAGCTGTCAGTTGCACTGAATACCTGCTGGATGACCCGAAACTCAAAGTTGGTGATATCATATTCTCAGACTTGAAGGAAAAAGAAGGCAGGGAGGTGGAGCTGCAGAAATTGCAGTCTTGCCACAGAAATAAAAAGCAGAAAAGCCTGGACAACATTTCCAAGCAAATGGACCATATGCATTATTCTGTGTGGCACCTGCTGTTCCATTAAAGTCTAATAAAGCCAGCCCAGAGGAGCTTCCGTCTCATGTCACAGTTGCTCTCTGAGCTGGTACTTTTTAGTGCTCAATAATTTAAATACTGTATTAGCACATTAGTGGATGTTCCCGGTTTGGTAGCAAGCCATATATCGCTGGTGATTTGAACAACACGTAAGCCTCAACAGCTGCAACTTTGTTTTAAGGCAATATATCCACAGGACAGGGAGGGGCTCGCAGCCCCTACACGAGCAAATACACTGTATCTAAAAAGGCAAACCTCTTGTCTTAGGCTCTCAAAGATTACTTTGATTTAAAGGACTCTTTGCCAGGCCCAGCAACAGTACCTGCTAGGTCAGGAGAGCTGCCCATGCCTATTAAATGCAGTGCTGAGTGTTCAAACAAAGCCTGCAATGATCACATAAGGTGATTAAAGAGTTTCCAAGTGCCCAAAGGGTCAGAGAAGCCATGGTGAAGAGTAGCCTTTTGCAGGGACTAATTTCCACAAACCTTGAGAGCGTGGGATCCTTTTCCCCTCCCCTTCAGGTCACAAAGCTTGGCAAAGCCAGGCGGGTGGGCGAGGGCAGAAGACAGCATGGATGGGACTGTAACGGAGCAGCTGTACCTGCAGTCACAACCAGCATAACCGAGAAGAGATTCAAGGACAGGTCCCAATTGTTAGTGCATGCTGAAGTCCCTGTCATCCCTCATAGATTAAAACTATTGCTGCTAAGCCAGAAGAGCTGTCAGAGAGAGCAGGATTGAAAAATGGGTCTCATTTACGCTGGAATATGAGTGTAGTACAGACATACCTGCCTCCTCCCCACCCACCACCAGTCTACTGGACACCCCATCTGAGAGGTATATGGCTACACCAGCTCAGATCCAAAATCTATAGAGTCAGGCTGATGCAGTAGGGCTTACTGGTTTGAGTGGCTACATCGCTTCCTAACCCAATCTGTCTTAAATTTAGATGTCTCTGCATTTTGGTTTAAGTTGGACAGAACTGGCAGCTGCTGCTATGTAAGTTATCCTAGATAGCTGCAAAATTAGAGAAGCCAAACCCCACTGGAAGGCCACTCCCTGAACTGCACTTTCTCCAAGATACCACTTAAATCAATCTGGCATGACTCTTACACAAATAAATGCTTATTCTGCAACTGCTACTGAGAATGCAAGAGTTGATACTGGTGGGTAGCGAATTGTCACACAGATGATAAGTGCAGCAAAAAAGCACCAGGAGTATCTGGAGAAGCCAGAGACAACACCACCACCACACAAATGATCTTAAAGCATGTCTGATTACAGCAATATTTGGGAACACCAAAAACAGCAAGAAGGCAATGCAGAAAAGGCTGTGGATAGATGAAGTGGGGACGCCTCTGAATTTCACAATACAATCCACATAGAGTGAGGAAAGGTCCAGCACAGTGTTTTGGCATTGGGAAGTGCCATATTCATTTCACTCTGAACATAACTGAAATAACAACACAAAACAAAAAAAAAATTCTATCCTGAAATTACTTTAGAAATGAGGTGTACTGCTAGGCACAGTATTCTGGAGCTCAGAGGTCCAGAGAAGCCTGGGATTTCCAAGGTCCAAAGCTCATGGCAAATCCATTCTGAGGAAAATGTCAATCTGCATCATAACTTTTTCATATGATTCAGAACTCACTCACTTTGAGGGATGTGAAAAGTTTGTCTGAAACAAGACTGCCATTCTGAGCCCCACCAGCCTGATCCTAGGCAGTTCTAAAGGCTGCTTTATTCCAAATACTGCACTCTTGTTGCACAATTTATACGATGCCTGAGGCACTGCAGTGCACAAAATACCCAATACAGAGCTCTGTGATCCCCTTAAGAGAGAGATTGTTTATTATCTGCAGTGTCTTTTTTAATCAAGAACGTCAAGATTGTTTATTATCTGCGGTGTCTTTTTTAATCAGTAGTAAGGCTTCCAGTTGACTAACACTAGTGTAAACAAGAGAAAAGTGGGTGAAAAGAAAAACTGCACGGGATAGCACAATTCGTCGTTGCTGTATAACTTGGCTCTTTTGCAATACTTTTCACACAAAGATTTCCCTTTACAAATATTAATCAGCAGGATTTACTCTTGGTTTTAAGCATACAGAATTGGAAGGAAATTAGCAGACTGTGATGTAATTTTAATTGCATTAATATGCAATAAAAGCATGTTCTTGGCAGAAAATGCTATTACTATACTCCTTATGGGTTTAAATATTAAATACAACTACCTTCTTCAGAGCTCCTCTTCTAATTACACATTTTATTTTCTACCATATATTTGTCTTCCTAAAAGCATATTGGAAACTAATGACAACTTTCAAGTTGGCTAGATTCCATTCTTTTTAATACAGTCAAGTGAGATTTAATTTGAAATCTGACATAATCTTAAAATATTCATAAGATCAGGGTAGATTTACAGTGTATATTCATCTCTACAATTGAAGGGAGCTTGATAAAATTGGTGGAGGCTTTAGGTATCTTAAAACATAAAAAAATCATGTGTGAGAATCATATCAATACGCAGATGCATCTAAATCCTCTGAAACAAGCACAGAAACAAGAATAGCACAGATCGAATTGAGGAGCTAAAGTGCAGATTTTGTTCCAAATTATCATCAAAGCCAGCAACTACTTGAAATTTGCCCAAAGGGACACAGTTCCTGGAACTCCCTATGAGAGAGAAAGGATGTTATGTCTTCCCATAGGGACATCGTGCCCTACCACCTGACTCCTGCAGCAGCTCCATGCACAAAGCTTTTGCCATGTCACACCTTCAACATCAGCTTCCTTGCTGACAAAAATTTGAGTTGGCCAAGGTCAGCCTCATTAGGTACATGGTGTGTAATCAAATGAGCTCTGGGCACCTCTCTTACCGAGGAAATGGTGACATTTCCAAATTGCCCTCCTATTCGCATGCTTCCATTTTCATTAAACTTCATTTCCCTGGCTTGTACAATGGTGGACCAGTAGCTAAGAAGAACATTTTTAAAGTTGTGGCACAATAGCTATTCCGTCTGAGAAGATGTTAAACTCCTTTTTGAATAGTATAAGTTGGAACAACAGGAGTCGCCACACAAAAGCGGAGCCTATGTGCAGAAGCAGCAATGTGAGGGTGGATGGAGCTTCTCTGAATGGCTGAAAGAAAAGGTGAAAAATGGGGTTTGCTTTGGTGGAATCTTGTATCTGTACACTGACTGCCAGCAAACAACACTGAAACCCAGACAGGGCAGAAAGCCTGGGACTTTCATAGAAGCACTTGCATATTGTGACCCGAAGAGGGAAGAGGAGCTGAAACACAGCCTTCTTCCTAGAACACCAGTTCAGAGAGTTTTGGAATCTGAATCTGAAAGAAGGAAAAAGCCTGCTATGATACAAGTCCTAGTGTGTCTCATGAAAGCAAACTTGGCATACGTTTTTTTCACAGAAACAAGACCAGATCAAAAATGTACAACTCTCTCACAGAATTTTTTTCAGAACAGATACTGACCTTAGAACCACAATAGTGACAGACAGTACAATGCAGTCAGTTCAAGACAGGAGGGGTAGCAACGGCAAAAGATGAGAAATCCTGAGACCAGCACGGTCAGACCTCAGTTCTATATTAATGATTTTAACCACATAGCATGAGGATCTGAGCCAACTTCGGAGACAATGGTGCTACTTACAAAGCAGTATGAAAGTTGTGATTTGAACATGGTAACCACATTCGTAGGAGCTTGTAGGGTCTTCCTTCCCTCAGTTTGTGGAAGGTGGATATAAACTTCTTTGCCAGAGCTAAACAGAATGTTGTATTTCTATAGGACTGCGGAAATGAAATTTCAGTCCTACTGTGTATGATATTGAAATTAAGCATGATGAGGGCTGCTGGTACAGTTTTACTGATAACTCATGAGCTTCTGAGAAATATTATTACTTCATTCTTGACATTTTTACCCATATTATTGTCAACATTTTTTTGCCTGCCAGAAAAAGAGAAAAGGAAACAGGTCTTGGTATAATAAAATGTTTCAGTGGTACCTAATCCTGCTTTGCAAAAGTAAAATCAACTCAGAATTACTCTAACTCCACAAAGAAAGTAAAACTATTAATACTACATTTCTTCTCCCTTATACTTGTTGCACATAAGCAAGAGATCTGAATTTAGAAATCTTGCTGGCAACATTTCTCTCCAACATTTTCTGCTATCTGCTTAGCTGAAGTCCATATACAGTCTATTGTCTTAATAGTTGATAATGTAGTTATCTGACTTACTGTTTCAAAAGTCAGAAAGTAAAGGTACTCGGTCTTAAAAAAATCAGTGCACTAAGCACGCTATTGCCACTAGATGCATAAGGAAAGACAGCACAGATCTCACTAATTCCAACTAGATATATCCTGATGGATGGAATGTGAAAGAATGAGGCTGTAAATAAAGAAAAAGACAGTTACTCATGCAACCACCACTTTATGAGGTTTTGCATTAAAAAAAGCACAGCTCGGCTGATCACTCTTAGAAAACAGAATATAGTGGAGATGGATGAGAGAACATCAGTGATTTAACACCTCACTCTTTCTAGTTAACAACAGTGATATTTAATTGCTGTTAGATGTTCAGTTCTCACAAAAGCTTTCTACAGATGCTTTTCAGACAGAAGCAGGTAATTAATCTGTTTTATCTAGGATGATTCTCAGTTTAGCTCACCAAAGCCAAAGACACTAGTATGCATCCTAGAATGTGATTTACTATCTAAAAGCCACAAATCTCTCTCTAAGCATCAGATTATTTTATATGGAGAACTTGAAAAGGCTAAATCAACTGAAATAAAGACAGCGAAGATTCTGATCCTTCCCTCCACCTGTGTTTGTCATTTACAGGACTTCTTCGAAGATAAATGCACGTACATATGTTAAGGAGAAAACAGGTTAAGTTTTGAATGTCTCCTTTGAAATATGCAATTTGGCATCAAGTAAAAAAGATCAGTTTCTAGAAGCACAAGACGTGCAAAACTGGATGATCCCCAGAAACTGTACTGCAAACATTACTTAAGGTGTGTTTTTTGTAATAAAAAAATGCTTGCAGTCAGAGCCAATTATTTTAACCATATCATAAAGGCTATTTTCACTGGGTCCCATATCAAGACTGTCTACACAGAGGATGCTTGGGAAAGTAATGGTGACTCTCAAAGAGCCAGGAAACTGTATTAGCCAAAGAATCTCTAATAGTTTGTCTGCAGGAAAGAACAGTCTAAGCCCAACACCACTGTTTTTAGTTCCCATCATTGGGCTGTCACTCAGGACAGAGCTAAAGAATAGGCTCAGCAGAAACAGACCTTTTGGAGCAGAGATGCCTTCTTGAACCCAAAGCCACACAGACAGACAGGAGCCAAAGTCCCAGTGAAATTAAGATCTAGGTTCATGAGTATTTATGCCAAAGGCTGTTTGGGTTTGTGAAGCTAGAGAGAACCAAGTGCAAGAGCTCTACAAGGCTACAAGTACACAACACCCTTGTTGTAGACATCCCAGGCCCATATCTATAATCAATATCCACTTATTTAGCTGCTCTGACCACAACATAACAAGGACTTCTGAACATTGGGGCCAAAGAGCTGTCTAAGTAACCGCTGTAGTTCTGTTTTGCCTGGGGAAAAAAAAGTGTATGTTGTCCTATGTATTATTCCATCTATATGCTCATTTAAACTTTTAGTCTTTAAAAGTAAATGCCTGTACTCATTGAATGTACATATTCATAATATAAGGAGTTTATTTTCAGACACTATTTAAATATGAAAATTTTGTTAAACTAGGAAACAATTAAAAACCCTATGAAAAAGTACTATAAGATTATGCATTTAACAGACCCCATCTGGTTCTGAAAGTGCGTATATACAGTATTAAAAAAGATATTTTCTCCCTCAGGAATGCCAAACACTGTTCTTCATGAATATGTATAATTAGATGTTCTCTGTCAGTGAGAAGTAGTAATTAATTCAGTGTTAAACATCACAACCTATTACTTGAACTCCATGGCAACCAACATTGCCAAAAGAGAAAATGAAATTTCAAAGCCTATTTTTAAATTATTACAGTCACACGTTTCCCAAAATTTCAAAGCAAGCTTGTACTATTTTTAGATACAGGCCATTTAACTTCTCTAATCGGTAAAAGATCGAAGGGAAAGCTAATAATTTTTGCTTTTATTTTAAAAAAGGCTTGATGGCAGTGAATTACCGCTTCCGTGATACTCAGGGGTTTGAAGGCAGAGAAAAGGCAGCCAACATTCACAGTACTCAAGCTATGCTATGCACAACACTCCTAGGGACGTAATCCCAGTGGTTTTCACAGTTTCCAACAGGTTGCTCTCAGTGACTGCTCTGACTGACCAGGCTACCACACAGGGGTTTTATGTTCTGACCTTAATGCTCGACCTTCGCATTTTTTTTCCTACTTAAACAAAGCCAAGAGGGCCAGCAAGAGTTCACACTCTCTGGCTTAGGAAAGTGAGAACAGCAAATTAAAACCCAATGGCATTTAGGAAAGCAAATTCCTGCACACTCAGAGATGTGACTACAGATCCCTAGGAATGCCTGTCTAAAGGAAAAGGGTAGTAAAGAGTGACATTTCCTTAGAGAAAAATTAGTACTGTCAGAAATACAAATCATCCTGTGGGTGGAGGTACGATAGCAAATGTAGCTAGGGGATAGATTAGACTATACCCACAGCAGATCCTGTACCTTAAATTCCAGACAGTTTAAAAACACCAGGTGACTCTGTTAAGAACAGGTAAAAAGTACAGTATGAGCTGATACTTTCTATATCAGGGAAGATAAGACCATAGTCAGATGCAATTAATAAAGACCACCAGGAATAACAAGAAAGTGTGCTGTAAATATTTTAATGGAAGAAGAAAACTAACAAAACTGTCAGTCAGCTACTCAGTGAAACTGAGGCCTTGCTTGGAGACGTCACCTGGAAAACTGAAATTTGGAAGGCCTTTTTTTGCCTCATCATTTCATTAAACATCAATTAACTCTCATAATTAATACCAGCAAGAGATCGTGAGATATCAATCTCTAATCAGAAAAGGAAACAATTAGAGAATACCTTGGTAAATCAGGCATTTTCAGTTTGGTCTGACTGTTCTTGAAGAGCTGCTGGATAAGATGTTGGCATTTATCTTGGAGGCCCCCCGGGACACAGAGAGTGACCAGAAGACTGCAAAATGGCAAACAATAAAAAGGAGGAGCCACAGACCTAAAACCCCAACAGTTTAGCTTTGATTCCCAGAAATGTAACAGAATAAATAATCAAACTACTTGTAAATACCTAGAAAAAACATGAGGATGGATAACCGACAGCATGGATTTGTCAGGAAGAAGCCCCATCAAACCAATCTAATTTCCTTCTATGACAGGATAATAACCTTTGGGGATAGAGAAAAAAACAGTAGCTATCATATTGCTTTACTGAATTTTGACTTTGATTTTATGTGAAATTCTCTTAAACAAGGAGGAAATACTAGGAGGCTCTAGAAATGATTGGAAAAGGCTACTCAGAAAGAAAACATGCATAGCTCATCATTATTAAACACAGATGCATTTATTCAGTGATATTCCACAAGGAAATGTCCTAGGTGTGGCATTATTGAATATTTTCTTAATGAATGGAAAGATGGGGGCGAGGGGGGGGGAAGTTTGTTAAATCACATTCAGCTGTGTTGGAGAGCAGAACTTCAGACTATCTTGACAAACTGGAGAATGTGCTGAAAATAGACAGTGCATGTTCTGCTTGTGAGAAGTATAATATTCTATACCTCAGCAGGAACAATTAGGTATACCAGTGCAAGTCGGGCAATACCTGGCTAGAGCAAAGGCAATCAGCAATGGACACATGACAACTGTTCCATCACACTGTTGGGAAGAAGACAATCTTTTTGCAGCAATGTACAAGGAGAGGTACAGCTTGTGAGACACACAAAATAAATCCTTCCACTTGACTTTACCCTGCTGGAGAAGTACCTGCTCAGTTTGGTGCATTGCATTTCAAAACAGGAAAAAGCACCTGAAACATGTCCACAGGCAGAATAGTGAAGAATAAGCATATATTTGGGAAAAATTATTTATGAGGAAAGACTAAACAAATTGGGCTTGCTGTCCTGAAAAGACTGACAAAAATTTACAAACAGCTATTTCCAAAGAGAAGGAAAATGTCTGTTGTTCTTGCTTAGAGGATTTAAGTGTTGAAACTGCAAAAAAACAAAACTAAGGTTAGAAGCAATGGGAAGTATAATGAAACAAGCTTAAAAAGTAACACAGTGCTAGAATAGAAGCTCTGGAGTCTCCATCATTGGAGGTCTTGAGGGAGAGGCGAGACATACATCTGCTTTTAGAGCACAGAAAATGGACAAGGTCCAAGGCCTTTTCCAGTTTTGTGAAGGACAGACAAATGATACTTTGAAAGGGGTAATAACAGGGAGAGGTATCCAGAAAACCAAATCTGGATGACCTTTTGAAACTACTCAGTATCAGACATGCCTCCATCCTTACCAGAACATGGAAGGAACAGGCACAACAGCACTACAAAGAGGAGTGCTTTCTTTAACACACAACTGAGGCTAAACCAGGCAGTGCTGGGCGCCTTAGTGATGCCTACTGCTACAGTCAAAGCACGTTTTGTATGTCAGAGATTGCCAGATTAGGTTCCACTTACGAATCAGACACAGTCAGAGAGAGGAATTTCATTAGACACAGACAACAGGTAAGTATCTGAATGAATAAAATGCTCTGTTACCAGGGAGCTCACACCATCTGCTGGAAGGCTGGTTCTGCTTCCTGAGCAAGCACTGCCCAACAGAGGCGGAAGCTTCTGCCTGCAGTGATCTGAAGGTATTAATAATGCACTCCTGGCCCAAAAAGGCAGCCCTTAGGTCAAATTCTCATTGCACTTCTGTTCTTGCTATACTATTTCTCAATAAAGTTTAAAAGGCAATTTATCCTTTCATGTCATTACATCCATTTTCTCAAAGAAGAAAAGACAACTGACAGTAATTGGACAAAAGTCTGAGTTCCCCCAGCAGGTTACTGGATGTGATGAGAAATCATGGAGGGAGGAGAAACTTCTTCTGATTTCACTCTCAAGCAGGTCTAAGAATAACAAGTTGCAGCAATTAGTCAGGTATTCGCATTCTGCTCAAACCTAAGACTTCACAAATAAATCTTACCAGCAGAGGTTTAAAAGAGTGATCAGCATTCTGTCCTTTTTCTGAGATGAAGCTGTTTGGGGAACCTGGGGTTGAAAGTAATTACATTATGGATGCACTTCTTATACTCGTGAAACAACAAAGCATACTGATCTGCAACTTACTGATACTCCAAGGCTGCTCCTCAGTTGACGGAAAATGGCCTGGATCTGCTCGCTGCAGGGGACCTATGCAAGTTTACACTGCTGATGATTTGCATTTACATTTTCATTAGACTACTGAGGAAAGGAATCTCCACAGTCTTTACAGGAGTAATCAATCACAGAGCACTCCTGCTGAAAATGCTAAGACACTGCAGTGGTTGATACTGTACTGAAAAGGAGTGAATAAAACACTGATCCACGTATGTCATTTGTGTCGTGATCAGCATTTTTAATGCTTTTGTATTTAATTGTCTCTCAGAGTTCATAGAGTAGGCAACAACTCCAGCGTGGAAAATCTCTTGATGGTTAATCCCACTGAAAATATTTTCACATAAATGAAATGCAGCGTGTCCACTGGGAAATACCATTAAAATTTATTACCTAAAATTTCATTTATTGTTATTCCTTGAGGTATCCTGGGGAAAGACAAATAATACCACTGTCATCAAAGTGTTTTTTAAAAAAATACTTAAAAAACAGGAGAGGGAAATGCAGAGTGAGAGTCTAGCACTCTGCTGGCAGACTGGGGGGAGACAAGTACAGCATTATGAGAACACCGTCAGATGAAGTGAGATAAAACCACTGGGATACGTCATTAAGGTTTTTACCACTTCTTCTGATGCTTATTCTTCCATACCTATGACTAGTGAAATAACAGTGACCGTACTTCCTCCCCAAAGCATGACAAAGCCTTTAAGTACATAACTGGAAAATAAGTTCTGCATGCAAGAAACATGCCAGTTTGAGATGGACAGTCAAAGGTAACATATTTTTCGTGATTCCTGAACTTAAATATTTGTGACCAAAGAGCAACGCACTCTCTACAAGCAGCTGTCACTTCCATGACAAAAACCACGACTTTCCTAAGTGGATCCTAACTTTCAGTTACCCACTGCTACATGAGCATTTAATTCGTATGACTCAAGTTCATTTTAAGAAAAGATCTCATAACATCAATACATTCTCCTGTGATAAAGTGCTGTGAATTCAAAACTATTATCAAAACCATACTGGATGTTTTGCAGTCACTTCCCTGGCCCTCAACAATTCTTGCTCCTAAATGCTAGTTCAACTCCTCCTTTGTGATTTTTCACTCACCTGGGCAGTTCAGGTTTTTAGGAAACCTGTGCTACATGGTCTGAGCAGCTGAGCCTTTAAATCACAAGGAGGCCACTGCATGTACCACAAAGGCAGTCAGATCATACAGCTGAAAGGGTAAGCACCTACTCTTCCCAGTCACAAGATTTATTCTCTTTATACCATTCGTTCTCTTACCATGTTGAACAGATTCAGGGTTATTTCTTCAGCATGAAGGATATAGATGAACTCAGAAAATCCAGGGCAGGTTTAAAAAACTTAGTAAAAATCTCACCAGGAACACATCTTCTTGAAATATTATTTCTCTCCAAAAATCACAAAGGCCCTGCATTGTAATGCATGTCTCTCTAACAGTTCCTAATTCCCTCAAACAGTTGGAGGGCTATTTTAAGGTTAATTTGATATTCAACTGTTATTTAATGACCACTTGACAATATGGCAGGAGTGCCTGAAGCAATAAAGCCATTTCTGAAGTTAGAGAAAAAAAAAACGTGGAGGAAAAATACTCCTTGGAAGAAAGATAAAAAGTATATTAAATGTCTGTTTTCTCCCTGAAACTAAAGGATGTTTGCTGATGGTATGAGATACATAATAAAAAGCCATCCATTATCACATCACACGTTTTTCAGATTCTTTCTTTTTAGTTCTGAAATACCATGCTACAAGGTGGAGAAATAAGTGACATTTGCTTAAAAGAAAATACCTGTTGCTGAAAAATGCACTGAGAATATCACAGATGGGGAAAATAAATACACCAATTTAAACTTGTTAGGAAAGTAATTTTTCAGTTCTTAGTTCCAAAGATGATGCCTCAAGCCACAGAAGGCAGGAAACCTGTGCCTACACAGGTGGGATTTATGCTGAGATTTAAGATAGCTGGGTTTAATGTTTACATGTGAGCTGAGTGTCTAACCCTCCCAGTATGGCCAATGAAGACCAGCAGAGCTGGAAAAGCCAGAGAGACGTCACTTCAGCTGAGGAGCTCTTGAGCATCTCTCCTTTAGGATGAGCTGGATCAGTGTCTCCTTCCTTCCAGGTCCAGAGAAGGCATGGAAGGAACACAGTAAAGCACAGTCAGGAAGAAAAAAAACACACAAAAAAAACCCCCAAAAAACAAAATCCAAACAGCCAGCAGCTACAAAGGAACTCCATGGCCACGCAAAACCACCTCCTGTAATAGACTTGTGCTCTGTAAGCACCTCTTGATCAACTTTGGAGGACTTTGGTCAGTTTTAACCAAAGAGAGGTGACTTCCTAGAAGTTGGATAAAACCGGGAGACTTTAATAAGCACTCTGAGGGTCCAGAGTAGCATGGACATAAGTATTAATTTTTCTTTTTGTTAGTATTTCCATTTGATACAATGAAAAATTCATATTTCCCCTCCCATAGTAGGAAAAAATTAAGATGGGAGCACACCAGATAAAATACTCCGTACTTTATGATGTGCAATAATGTTCATGCGTATTAACTATGTTTATGCAACACTGTCACACAGCTTAAATACACATGCACCTCCCCTTGCATTAGAAAAGCATTAATAAAGTTGTTACATGAAATACACTTCTCTGCTTTTCAGGGTTGCCTGTGCAACCCTAATTTTGCCCCTTTGTCCATATGCATTATGATACAGTTCTTAATTACATGTTCACGTTGCCTTTTTTCCTACCTAACCTTTGTCTCATTCAACACACAGAATAGACGCTGTACACTTAATGAGCAGCTATTTGTCTTCTTCTTCTCTTCTCACTGTTCGATGTGTGACCCCCTTATCTTATTCACTATATACAATTCAAACTGGGCTCTCACAGCAGCATTAACAATTTCATGGAATTTTATGAGCTGTGTATCAGTGTGGTATCTCAGTTCTCTACAATCAGTGACAAGCTTATCCACTAAAATCTAAGAAATCTTGATTAAACATAAGCTTATGGTTTAAAACATGCTTTTTACTTTGTTAAATATGTGCAGATTTTCCCGGAGACAGCAATGGACACCCCTTTCATCAAACTGCAGCCGGGAGCCACTGCCTCTACCCCAAAAAAAGTGAATGTGTCTTTGAATATAGGCAGTACAACATAGTGCATCATTAATTCCCCCTAATGGAAGGTTTTATCAGAGCAGAGATGCAGACAAAGTCAGTGTGTTTAGTCTGGTGCAGGTTACACCATGGGTATTTTGCCCTTGTCTAATTACTAAACAGTTGAGCTTTTTTGGCCCAAATTTTCATCAGAAACAATTCACCAAGAGGTTTATACCTGTCTTGTATTATGTCAACCCAAACAGAAGCAGTCTGGTTAAATCTTAAGCAATTGAAACCAAATTTTTAGCATGGAAGCACTAAAGGGTCCTAGTGGTGCTTTTGTTAATATAGCAGAGTGCTGTTAGCAGTTCTTGGTGAGCTGATAACAGTATAGTATCACAACAAATCACTGTTGTGGACTGAACTGTGAAGCCTTCTTGGCACAGAAGCACCGATAACTAACCCAAGTGGTGTTCATCTTGTCAAATTAGAAATTGAATAGCTGCCACTGAGAACAGCAAAGGCAAGGGGAAGAGGAGACCACAGGAAAGCATGACATTCGGACAGCTGAGAACAAAAAGGCAAAGCGAAAATCATTTCTGGGTAAAGATGCCTGCTATTACCATATCTTGCTTGACTGACACACCAGAGAAGTGAGGAGCTCCATTTGCTCCTCAACTTGCTCATCTTTTTCCTCACTGAGTCTGCAAAAAATCGCAAGTCAGAGCTCAGCATCTTAAATAGTAATGCTGGCTTCAGAAATCCTGAGTTGTTCATTTTGTTGTTGTTTTCAAATAGGTACATATTCAACAGTTCTAAATTTACACTCTTTTTTGTGACCTTACAGATACAATCTCTCCTATTTTCTCCGCACAAAGTGACCCACTCATATTTTCTGAAAAGAAAGAGAGTGGAGAGTCATTATGCCAGGAGGCCTGGTATTAGGAAATGCAACATATTTTATGAGATCTTTTTCTGCAGGGCACAACACATCCTTTTTCCTAATTAGCTGCCCCTTGTTATTAAGTTGGCTTTTGCTGTCCCACACTGTTAGATATGACAGTGATGAGGCTGAAGAAATCTATTTAAAGAAGATTTAGTGGCACATTTCTTCCGGCCTCTGGCCTGTTTTCATAAAACTTTGAACTATGTGCGTCTGTTACAGACCAACTTGGAAGAGAAACACGAGCAGTGAGGTTCAGCCATCGTGCTTCTGAGACTGAAGTGGACGCATTAATCTACAACATTTTGTACCTGGACCATTAGAACTGAGCCCACAGTGGGAATCTCCTGTAACAGGAATCATAATCTAGGAGATTTTTATTTCTATTCATTATTCCTATTCATTTAGAATTCAGCATTTACAGCACTGTACAATGAATTGGCTGTTTTCCAGAGAATACATCCTGGGAGACTATTCAAGAAAGAATGATGGATAGATCATTGAACTGATATTTCCATGTCAGTAGGAGGAAGACAAGCAAGACGTCGGGTTAACAGTGTTGCTGGGGTGATAAAAGGATATTTAACAGTAACCAAGTATAAAACCCAAATTAAGGATTTGAAAGCCAAACAGAAGTCAGTTTGACAAATACCAAGATAGTGATGTAGTTTAAATCATCCATTACTCTCATTTGCTAAGGGAGCAAGAGCTTATCTGATTTATGCATCCTCTTGGTAAGACACTGTGCCAAACAGCAAGATTTAGGATTCCTAAACAACCAGAGCTGTGCACTGTGTGAGTAATGGCAACAGGGCACTGGAGCAGCAGCCCAAAAGTTTGCCACCCACGTTGCTGCAGCCCACTTGGTTAAATCAAGTCTCAGACTGGGAGGCCAGAGAAGCACTCCCCCCTTGTAAAGCATGAGCAGATGACTTTACACTGCACAGCTCAGATCTTTGACAAGCTGTGATTTCTCAAGTTCTTTCAGCACAAAAGATGCATCTGTAATGCTCTGGATTTGCACTGAACTTGGCAACTGCAGGGTGCTGTGCTGGGGTGAGCGTGGGCAGCTCCTGCAGCTCTGCTGCCTCCAGGCCCAGAGGCAGCTCAAGATGTGGCCTGGCCAGGAACCCCTGCAGCATGCTGCGCTCCCCAAAGGAGGCTGCTTCCTCACTGCCTGGACCCCTGCTGATCAGAGGTCTAATTTCCAGCCATAACACATGAAAAAGTGAGCAAGCACCAGGTGCTATGCTACAAGGGATGCAGGGTTGCAAACAGAGGTATTTTCCATAACATTTCCTGAGCCTTGCGACCAGATCCCTTCCTCACACAAAGTTTTTCTAGATATACAAGCATGCATGGGGGAGGGAATTGTCTCTCAGATAACTGAAGCAAGTTAAGCAGGGAGGATCAGAAACTGCTCTATGGGTATAAATATAAGCAGGTATCAAGGATATAAGATATTTATCTATCCTAATCCATCTGATGAAAATTTTAATGTGTTTACTATTTTGGATATGTATCCAAATAATAGCATATATTATTTTTACATTACACACATCTGTGTTTTCATCCCTTCAGGCTGCTCTATGAACTAATATGCTCAATACAAACCCACTTGGCCTAATGAGTAGTCCAGGGCATGAGTGTGAGATGCTAACACAAAGGATGATCAGCCCATATCGCCCTATTTGAAAGCAGAGATGAATATGGGTACGAGAAGTGAGCTTCAGCAAAAATCTCACTTTGAGCCAGGACTACCATTTTTCCTGCCATGCCTGTCTGCTGAAGCAGCTGTACTGGGAACAGAACACTCAGCTCCTTCCCTGTGCCCCTCTCTCCCTTCCTGTCTCTCCTCCCAACACCTCCAGCCTGTGAACAATGCTGTCACTACCCAAGGGTTTTAAATAATACACATGGTAAAGAAAAGGTTGTATATCTGAGAAAGATGGAAGGCCAACAAAGGTAAGAGTAATGTGAAAGAAAGTGCTATTGGAAGGGAACAGAAAACTGAGACTATTGCATTACTTGCTTTCCACCTAAAATCACATATTTTCATAGAATCATAGGAGAGTTTGGGTTGGAAGGAACCTTTAAGGGTCATCTAGTCCAATCTAATTGCAATGACCAGGGACACCTTCAACAAGATCAGGTTGCTTAGAGCCCCGTCCAGCCTGGCCTTGAATGTCTCCAGGGGTGGGGCATCTACCACCTCTCTGGGCAACCTGAGCCAGTGTTTCACCACCCTCAGTGTAAAAAATCTCTTCCTTATATCTAGTCTGAACCCACCCTCTCTTTTAGTTTAAAACCATTACCCTTTGTCCTATTGCAAAAGGCCCTACAAAAAAAGTCTGTCCCCATCTTTCTAATAGGGCCCTTTTAAGTACTGAAAAGCCACAATAAGGTCTGCCTGGAGCCTTCTCCAGGCTGAACAGCCCCTACTCTCAGCCTGTCCTCACAGGAGAGGTGTTCCAGCCCTCTAATAATTTTTGTTGCCCTCCTCTGTACCCTCCCCAACAGGCCCGTGTCTCTCTTATGTTGGGGACCTCAGAGATGGAGACAGTACTTCAGGTGGGTTCTCACGAGATCAGAGTAGAGGGGCAGAATCACCTCCCTTAACCTGTTGGTCACACTTCTTTTGATCACAGAATCATAGAATCATTTTGGTTGGAAGAGATCCTCAAGGTCATTGAGTCCAACCATTAACGTAACACTGACACTAAACCATGTCCCTAAGAAGCTCATCATTGATGTAGCCCAAGATACGACTGGCCTTCTGGGCTGCAAGTGGACATTGCCAGGTCATGTCCAGTTTTTCATTCACTAGCACCTCCAAGTCCTTCTCCACAGGGCTGCTCTCAATCCCTTCATCCCCCATCCTGTATTCATACCAGGGGTTGCCCCAACCCAGGTGCAAGACTTGGCCTTGTTGAACCTCATCGATTTTGTTTGGGCTCACTTCTCAAGCTTGTGTATTTTCCTTCGTAATAGTTTATATGGGTATTTATTTGCAAAAAATCCCTGACATTGTATCAGGCTTCAGAATCATCCAAATTCCAGCTGATTGGTATGAAACCATGGCAGTATACATACAGTATAATAAAAGGGCGAGAAGCCCACACTTTCCACAATTGGTTTCTCCAAACAGCTTCAGTGACCATATCCTTTCCTTTCTTTCCTTTTCTTCACCAGGCTACTGTAGCCCTTCTTTATACTATCTGTACACTTACCAGCTCCCAGCTGTATGGAGGTTTCAGTAGAGTGGAAGCAACTAGGTGACTACTATGATATTGTTACCTGCTGGCCAGCTTAATTCCAGACAGCACGGATATGCCAAAAACTACACTCTTGTTAGCACATGATGGTTATCTTTCTACAGGGAATATTCTCACAGCAGGAAGAGAGGCTATTACCTGACATAGGTGACATTTCATAGCCTCCATTTCCAAGTTAACTGGCCTTGAAGATTCTCCCTGGCTCTAGGACATACAACCATGCTGCACCACTGCTGAGAGTCACAAGGCCCTCCAGCAAAAGAGGAACTCAACCACTACTGCATGTCCATCTGTCCTGCAGGGGACAAGCTACCTGGCACTTCAGCATCTCCCAACTCTCTCACACTGATGGGCGAGTACAAAGTTTACCAAAATGACAATGGCAGAGCAGCAGGAGACCACCCTCCTCCTAAGCCAAATGCCATTCTGCATCACAAGATTCTTCCCCTGAAGACACCCTTCCAAATTCAGATCCTCCCTTTAACTGGCCTTCTTGCAAAACATCCAATCCCTCTCTGCTCAGTAGGCAGCAGGAATCAGAACTTAATGTTTGACTGCTTTTTCTCTACTGCCAAGTGAGGGAGGTAGCCAAAGAACCAGTGCTTTTGTATCTACCCAGAATACATTTTTATCTATTCAAATGGATGATTAGGAGACTTGAATACTACAAAGCCTTAAAATGGAGAAAACACAGAAAGTCAGAAAATTTGATAAAGACACAATTACCTTGCATTTTTAACTCCCCACGTACACATCAATTTTAATTCTACTGGTTTTGAAGATAAAATTCCAATAAGTATTCATGTATGCTGTATTTTTGCAGAAAAACTGATGAAAGGTACTCAAAAGACAGATAGCAGTTCATGGCTCAGAAACCCATTCCATAATTCAGAAAAGTAATTTTACTCTTTTCCATATTTATATATCAGCCTTCAGAAGACAAGTTCCTAGTTACCTGTTTGGAGAGGAGCATTTCCTTGCTGCCTGTTTTGCTTGGTCTCTTTTGAGAAGGTAATATGGAGTGAAGGAAAAAAAAATCATCACTAATTATTTCCATTTCAGTGTGTTTAGTGATTCCCAACTAGGGGTTAGATCTATAGCACTATTCTAAAGACTGCATGTGTTTACATAAGCAGCATGAAAATGAAAATGTGTGGAAGAATAGGCACCTTAGTTTCCTCATTAAGTTAAATCATTAAACTGTTCATGACATTGCAGAGAGCTTTATAGGCATCTTAAGGGACTGTTATTTTTGACATTGAACATCCTCCTTGATCATTAAAGTATATGTACGGGGAGGAGGCAAATCTTACTTGTTGCTTACACCTGATGCTCCTTCTGCTTGTGGGTCTCTTTTGTTTGGGGGCTGGGTAGGGAGAAACATTACCTTCAAAGACTTCCCACCCCTGTAAGATAAGATATTATCATCCTTTATGACCTTCCTACAACAGAGCTGGATTTTGATAATCTTTATTTACACCAGAACAAAAGGCCAACAAAATACGTCTCCCTCTCTAACATTCACTCAGACAAAACCTGGCTGAACTGCCTCCAAAAACCAATGGGATTTTTTTGTCCTCCCTAGGATTCAGACTAGGACCCAAAGACAGCATGCATGGGTCAAGGACCCATAACAGTAGTTGTTCAGGAACAAACATTGAATTCTTTTTCTCCCTCCTCTCCATGATGTATAGAGAAGACACAACTACAGGGAGCATGACTTAACGATAGTGTACCAGAGACCTGAGGTGAAACAAGGCCCGCGCCACGCAGGGCTGCAATATCACAGGAATTCCTCCACCAAGGTTTCACTTTGTGGCAGAAGAACAGCTCATTGAAACATGGTCCTTGAACTACCTTCAAGTAAAAAGCTCTTTAATCCAGCTGTATCTCTACCCATATCACAACAAACTCCAGGCACTGCTATTAATTTCAGTGGCCCAAAGGCAGTGCTTGCCTAAAATACTCATGCTTAAGATATGTGTTTTTTGTTGTTTTTTTTTTTAAAAAAAAAGGACAGGGAAACAGGGAAGAGATGGAAGTTTTAAAGCAATTATAGATAAATTTATGTTTAAAAAAATAAACAAAAACAACAAAAAAAATGAACCCAGAAACTCTAGTAGAATTTGGATCCAAAATCCCATTCAAGCTTTATGGGTTTGTCTCACTGTAGAACCCATTTTTGACCCAGGTCAGAATCAGCTCTTGTGCTGGGCTGGGTTTGGTGGCAGTAATGATATGGTTCATGAAGCAGTTTCTCTGGGTACTGGAAACCAACCTGCAAATTGGCAGTCTGCCTATATAGTCCACAAGTAAAGGCAGACAATGGCTTTAGACCACAGCAAAGCTATTCCAAAGCATATGACAACGGAGCCCAGGTCTATTGTTCCAGCACAGCGGTCCACAGTTAGCCATTCACACAAGCACTGGATGTCTCCACAAACAACAGATGCCACCTGAAGCTTCTCCATTCAGAAACCTCATCTGTCCTGTTACTTTTCTATGTGCCACCTCTTGCAATCTCTCTTCCATTTTTGTCTTCCTGCTTCTTAAAAAAGGCAGGTTCCTGTGGCAGTTTGGGACTGGATTTCATACCCCATGAAGTTTCTCCCTGATTGTGAAGCTGGGCATTTCAAGCTTCCCTGAATGACATCTCACAGCATCTTGACCGCTTTCTGCCTATTTAGAGTCATTTTGGCTCCTGTACTTAAAAGGATATGCACATGTATAGAATCCATACCTAAAGTCCTGGAAGCAACTCAACATTTGGCCTTCCCATGGCACATAGGCTTTCTTTGCAGCCATGTGTTTATTTAGGTCTAACTGTTCCTTTGGTCCCAAGCAGGCTGCGCTTAGCTGTCTATTGCCAGGCATGACTCCAACTACAGCCTCAAAATGAGTCCATTTCACATGGGCAGTTACTGGAGTGACTGGTACAAATACCAACGATTACAAGAAATATTCTTAAACTACCCTCTGGTTTTATGCCACTAACACATTGCAAAGACAAACTATGGATATAGTAGTATCTCAGCATGTTCGTATTAATTTGTGTCCACAGATTAGATCATTTACAGGTCAGAGAGGCATAAATCTATCCTAAAATAATTTGTATTTCCAACTTACGGGTTTGATAAAAACATCACGTAAAACACATCCTCTTGCTCATACTGTGTATTTGATTTATCTAGCCAAACTAACATATTTGCCTTCACCTTGCAAAAAAAAAGAAAAGGACATTTACAAACTTCAGTGTAAAGATAAACCACTGCAGGATGCCTATTCTAGCAAGTGAGCTTCATCTGAGAAATCTTATCTTTAAGGATAGTAAGAGATTATTATCTGTAAGATATTGGCTGGTGTGAAGCCACAGGTTTTGCAATTAAAGTTTGCAAAATAGAGTGGCATAGTGCTGTGTGTGTAAATTATGCATGTTTCTTATTAAATCAAATCCCTTTAACTCCTCTTCTCCTCCCCCTCTCTACTTATTACACAACTTGTCATCTCTTATTTACATGCCATATGATATACAACCCAAATAGAGAGGGCAAACATCCACAATATGTGCAGGAAAGGGAGATATTTGCATTTAAGACATGAATATGCATTAGCAGATAACATACTCCAAATACATATTTTAAAAGCAAGACTGTTTATTTTGACAAGCTTATTGTCAGAAATGCCACTATGTGCTCCCTCATGCCTCACAGCATGGAGTTGGTGCTCTGAGTACACATCACCCAGCTTAGAAAGATCCAATATCCTGCTAAGCCAGTTTCAAAGGCATGGTCTGAAAAGGAAGCCAAAATACTAGCAGGTGGAAGCAAGGAAGTCTTGGGACTTCAGAAGAATCCATTCACAGCATTCTTTCTTTCCTCCTCCTTTATTTTCTTCACCTTCTCTTAGTTCACTGTAATTTCTCTATGAAAGTGGAGAAATCCTCTGAAAAACTGACATCTGCTGGAAAAAAGTACCACTCCTGAAATTAAAATTAAAAATGACTGGTTTTGTTTCCGAAATCAAAATGGGAAGCAGTCTTCAAGGGAAAGAAGACAACCCCCTTCTGCATTCCTCTCTTTTTTTTTTCCCCTCCTTTTTTGTCTCTGCTTTTCTCTCATGCAAATAAGTAAGGGCCAAAAAAGATAAGTTTATTGCTTTGGATTTAAGTAAGTTTATCCAGTTCCTTCTGTTCCATAGATATCTTGTGTAACCTTGGGCACTCACTTAGATCACCTATTCTTGGAATCCAGATCTATACAAAGAGCATGAAAGTACTTGTCAGCCTCAGAGAGGTGGTACAAGTATAAATGAACTGGTAAACAAATCCTATGTGAGACAGATAAGCTAGAAAGATAAACAGAAAGACCAGCCTTTGGGTAAAGGCACTGAGCCTGAGAATCCAGGCTCTGCCACAATTCTCAGTTCTATTTAATTCTTAATTCCTTATCCACTGGTGCAAAGGAATGGTGCACACCTTCCTCTCTAAAATGCGCAAAGGAATTAAGAGAGTTTGGGACACAGTTGGCCAAAGCATAGATAGAAGATGGCTTTCTTTGTTTTTGTAAAAAGAAATGTCAATTTTCCCATTATATTTTTCAAGCTCTTGTAGAAAAGTTGGGGTTTTTTTTAAATCCCAAACACATATTTCTCTTTCAGTCAAAATGTTGCAACATATGGCTGCTTGAAAGGCACTCAGTAGTTTTCAACTTAACTATACAAAGTGTTTTCCCCTGAAATCTTTTAAGATAGCAGTTTCCTCACAAGTCCCCAGCTTCTCCTTCTCACACTCTTTTCTAACACTTTGTGAAATACAGGAAAAAACAAATATTCTGTTTTCCACTCCTCTATTTTATTTATTTTCTGCTTTGAGAAGATATGCTGTTAGAACTCTCATTTTCCCCTCTGCTTTCTACACATCTACATGCTTTTGGCAGCTTTGTCCCGAGTTTCGAAGCAGCTGTCTAAAAACAAAGTTACTTAACAAGTTATGGCAGTCAAATACGCTAGGCTTTGAGCAATGGGACTTGTAACATTCACCAGAATAAAGGAACCGAGGAGGTTATTCTGGACTATTGCACAATCCGGGCTGTGCAGAGTGCAGTAATTTTACTTGCAACAACCCTAGAAAACTTGGCAGATGTACTAGAATTTTAAAAACTGTTTTGGTGGTGGTGGTGGTCATTGTTTGTTTGTTTTACCATGTAAAACATCATAGACATCCATTTTTTTTAATGGAAATAAACTGACTGTCAACTGCATGACATTCACAATATGCAAGGACAACAAAGATGAGGTTTAGAGAAGGGTTTGGAATAGGAAAAACATGGTTTGCATACAAATGTGATTGAATGGTTATTTGAAACATAGGCAACATTGTATTCATAATCTTTTAAAATGTAAATTCTGCTAGGTTTATTGCCGGATCAGAATCCAAAGACTACACAGAAGTTCAGATAAATTCAAGGCCAGTCATCAAAATAAGTAGCTTAATCGAATGACATCTTACACTCTTTCCAGTTTCTAACATCCCAAAGCAACACTTTTTCTTCAGATGTGGCTTTTCAGAGCTCTTTCCAGTTGAGGCAATAGCCCCAAACCCTGAACTCCAACAGACCTCAGTGGAAGACGTGGTTATTCCAGAACAGTGGCAGCAAGATCCTCTACATCTGTGACCTTCAGTATTAAAAAGTACTACCGTGTCACCTTTACCTGGCTTACTCCCAGATATACTGTGCTATTAGGGGAAACTACACTGGAAGGTACTAAACCCCAAAGACAGTTTTCCATTGTGGCCGTATCTTCAGCATGCAGAAAAAGAGCATTTAATTGGGAGAGCATGGTATGGTACTTACATAGACAGGCTTGTGGAACTCTGCTCCTCAAGAAAGACAAAAAGCACTAATTTGAATTAGTTAAACTTTTTGTCCACCAAGAGATAAACGTTACACTATCAACTGTAGGGTATTCTTACAATAGCTGGGCTTCAGAAAATTTGGGTCATGCCATTAGTTTTTTGTCCTGAGTTGGCCAAGATAGGGTTAATTTCTACTCTGTCAGGACCCAGAACTAAAAAGAGTATTCCGTATCATATAGCAGGGCTGTCAAACTTATTTTCACCACTGGCCACAGCAGCCTCGTGGTTGCGTTCAAAGGGCCAAATGCAATTTTAGGCCTGTATAAATGTAACTGCTCCTAGATTTACAGAGTCCTAAAATCACATTCAGCCCTTTGAAGGCAACCACAAGGCTCATGTGGTCCCCGGTGAAAATGAGTTTCACAACCCTGCCATTAGGGTCATGCTCTGTTACAACGGGGGCTGGCCGGAGGTGGCAGGGCAAGCTCTCTTGCTCTCTTGCTCACTGCCAGAGCAAGACACTCCAGGATGCTGTTCACTCAACCATGCGGTTTGGTGCTTTTTGTATTTCAGGCACAAGCCATGTTTTGAGGTGGCAGTGGTGGTTTCACCGCGAGCTGCTGTGGCCAGGGCGATGGGCAGTTTTTGTCATGGGCTGGTGTGGTGGGACCGCCACATGGTCTGGTTGTATCACAGAATCACAGAATGTTAGGGATTGGAAGGGACCTCAAGAGATCATCTAGTCCAATCCCCCTGTTGGAGCAGGAACCCTTACATGAGGCTACACAGGAACGTGTCCAAGCGGGTTTTGAATGTCTCCAGAATAGGAGACTCCACAACCTCCCTGGGCAGCCTGTTCCAGTGCTCTGATACCCTCACTGAGAAGAAGTTTCTTCTCAAATTTAAGTAGAACCTCTTGTGTTCTAGTTTGAACCCATTACCCCTTGTCTTATCATTGGTTGTCACCAAGAAGAGCCTGGCTCCATCCTCATGACACTCACCCTTTATATATTTATAAACATGAATGAGGTCACCCCTCAGTCTCCTCCAAGCTAAAGAGCCCCAGCTCCCTCAGCCTTTCCTCATAAGGGAGATGCTCCACTCCCTTCATCATCTTTGTTGCCCTGCGCTGGACCCTCTCCAGCAGTTCCCTGTCCTTCCGGAACTGAGGGGCCCAGAACTGGACACAATATTCCAGATGTGGTCTCAACAGGGCAGAGTAGAGGGGAAGGAGAACCTCTCTCGACCTACTAACCACCCCCCTTCTAATACACCCCAGGATGCCATTGGCCTTCCTGGCCACAAGGGCACAGTGCTGGCTCATGGTCATCCTGCTGTCCACCAGGACCCCCAGGTCCCTTTCCCCTACACTGCTCTCTAATAGGTCATTCCCCAACTTATACTGGAACCTGGGGTTGTTCCTACCCAGATATAAGACTCTGCACTTTGCATTGTTATATTTCATTAAATTTTTCCCTGCCCAACTCTCCAGCCTGTCCAGGTCTCGCTGGATGGCAGCACAGCCTTCTGGCATGTCAGCCACTCCTCCCAGCTTGGTATCATCAGTAAACTTGCTGATAGTGCACTCTATTCCCTCATCCAAATAATTGATGAGCATATTGAATAATACAGGCCCCAGTACTGACCCTTGAGGCACTCCACTAGATACAGACCTCCAACTAGACTCTGCCACATTGACCACGACTCTCTGGCTTCTTCCCTTCAGCCAGTTCACAGTCCACCTCACTACCCGATCATCCACACTGCACTCCCTCAATTTAACTGTGAGGATGCTGTGGGAGACTGTGTCAAATGCCTTACTCAAATCAAGGTAGACCACATCCACCGCCCTGCCATCATTTATCCACCTCGTTATGTCCTCATTAAAGTCAATGAGGTATTGTGTGTCCATTACTCTGTAGCTTCTTCATTATTGTTGTTATTACTGTTTATCTGTTTTTCTTCACTGTTCTGTTAAACTGGTTTTATCCCAATCCACAAGTTTTGCCTTTATTTTCTGATTCTCCTCCCCAGTCCTACTGGGGGGAGTGAGCGAGCCGCACATGATTTTAGCTGCCAGCTCTGGGGATAAACTATTACAGTTCCACATTCACCTTATTGTGTATTCTGTCCTTCTACTTAAGAAATTTCAAACCACATCTGACACTAGTTGTAATTCATCTTCAATTCACTGAAATTTGCTTGCTAAATTCATGATCCAGAATGAAAAGTATGCAAAGCAGCCAATACCATGGGCCTTTCCAACACATAGTGACATATCAAACCAGAAGACTACACAACGATTCAGCAATAGTTTCTCTCTGTAAGTTATGAATTCATAGTTAACAGAAACAATGTCATAGCAGAAAGACTGTTGCATTTTCAATGCTTTTCAGTGAATGCATATGCAATGTGGCTGACGAGGGACTACACTGTGACTCCCCAGACTAGGAAGGGACATTACATATAATCAACCAGCATACACAGAAGGGAATGGGCACTCATGGTTGCGGTGATTCAGTGTAACTGATGGTGAACTTACAATAGTGCTTTAATTAAGTCAGGACTGCAACTTTTAAGCCAGTCTCTTGGTCATCTACTCTTACTATGCACTGGTTGACATTATGGTGCACATGGATCTATGCTCCTTTGCATGAAATTAAACCAGAAGATACACTCCGGGAGTGCACCTAATATACTACAGCTACTAATGGACATCCTGTGTCGAGGACCAAACATGACAAACTAGAGCTACACCTAAATAAAAACAAAGAAGCAAAGAAGTCAAAAAATATACAGAAGAGTCAGGTTCCCAGCACCAACTATTTAGCTCTATGAATCTGCTCTTATTAGCCTGTGCTATTTACTAATACAGACTGAGGGGTCAACAAAGTCAGCAAAAGCAACTTAAACTGCAAAGATTTCTAAATTGAAAGATAATTTCTGAGCTACATAGGGAGGGTCCTGGGTCATCCCACCTGAAACAGACTT
Source organism: Streptopelia decaocto (assembly GCF_964273445.1). Classification (NCBI taxonomy): domain Eukaryota; kingdom Metazoa; phylum Chordata; class Aves; order Columbiformes; family Columbidae; genus Streptopelia; species Streptopelia decaocto. The sequence goes on along the minus strand of NC_138655.1, from coordinate 117,993,807 downwards.
TTGTGAAAACAGAATGGCTGAAAATTATACCTGGTTTTGGTTTGGGTTGGTTTTTTTTTTTTTGTTTGCTTTGTTTTCTTTCTGTTTTGTTTTCTGTGATACAATAAGGAGAGGCTGTGCTTCAAAATTTTGCCAGTCCACAACGTCCTCAAGCTATGTCACCTTAGATCCAAATCACTGGTTGTGCCACTGACACCAGAACGAGGGCAAGGGCTAAAAGGTAAGAATGACTTCTGCGCATTGAGTGATGTGTTGGAGAGACAAGAGATATCAAATACTGGAATAGGCAAGATCAGCCCTTCGGAAATAACAGGTCCTGAACTGAAGAAATGAGAAATTTACCTGAGACTGGGTGCTGATACTAGTGAAGGAGACATGCAACTTCATTAAACATAGAGGGGGTTCTGCTTTTCTGCATAAGAGTATCTGATGTGGCTTCACTAGGGTTTCTGGTGCATACAGAATACTCAAGGGAACACCACAGTTAGTTTTTTGAACTGATAAATAAGGCCACAGAGTGACATAGTTCTACCCTGGGGATACACCATATTCCTTTCTTTTTATTTCAGTCTGTTTCACAGTACTCGCATTTTTGTACATCGCAGTAACAGAAGCCCTTACTCAGCTTTTGCTGAATCACATATTTTTATATTAAACACTGTATAGCATGCCAAAATAGAGAAATGGAATTAACTGGAGTATCCTAAAAATACTAAGAAACTGCATAAGCTTTCAACTGTTCTTTGTGGCCAAAGATAATGCAAACTTAAAGTTTTCTTACAAAGTTAATGTACAGAATCCACCGTTATAGCCAGTTAGACTGTCAGACTAGACCAAAGCATGTAAGTGCATGCTACAAATACCTTTGCAGGACTTCTTTGGCATTGATTTTACTACTTGTAATGAAACTGTTCCATAATTTCAGGGTAAGAAATAATGTTGACATAGGAAACAATTAAGGTAAGGAGCACAAGTCTCTTAGTGGTACTTTCTCAGAAAACTGGGAGAACGTAAAACTAGTCCCACTAGAGAATATGCAATTGAGATAAGATGAATTTATATTTAATGTGTTTCTAGACCAAAATATCTCCTGCTCACCTAAACATTCTGTTATCACACTGAATGGGATGCCAAAAGGAATGTAACTTCAGACTCTTGCCAGCAAAAATTCAAAATCTAGGTAAAGAGCAGCTAGGAAATAAACTAGTAGTAACACTTATATAGACCCTTCAGCTCACAATAACCTCTTATCAGTCTCAGCTCATGATAACCTCCTATTAGTCTAAAACTTGCAAACACAAGTTAAAATACTTCACTGCCCTATGAAGAGTAAACCTACTGACTTGGATGGGACTATTCACAGTAATAGCTTGGACGTCAGTGCTTCTAACTTGCAAAAATCAAGGATACACCATTCATTCACATCATTTATAATTAATATAGACTCTTAAATGATATAACACAAAACAAAAGCAACAGTAAAATCCAGGATAAAAAAAATCTCTTCTGGAGAGGAAAAAGGGATCAAATGGTAGCACTTTTCCTTGTCAACATCTACAATAATTGCTCTATTTTTCCACATTTTTCCACAGGGAAAAGCAGAACAACTTAAACCCAGACAAGCCTAACCCACCCCAGGCCTGTTCTCCCACACAGCACCAGCAACTTGCCAACCTCACTTCTCCTGAGCTTTGCAGGATCAGGTGTGTCCACAGCCACGAGCTGAACCAGACCCAGGGACTGATTCCGCAGAGTCCACAAGACGGCGAGAGCACACTCTTCCCCACAGTTACTACAACGGGGTCATTTCCCCAAAGCAGGGCCCACCATAGTGGTGCCAAAATAGCCTCACACAGAGGGGCACAGGAGAATTGCTCCTGCAGAGACCAAGATATGAACCGAGCTACAGAGGACATGTCACCACTTGGTTACTCAGAGTCACTGTTCTGCAAACACCAGTATTTAAGTGTGGAGGCAGCCCCCTACCGAAGGCATTCCTAAAACTGTGGACTTGCCACAAATTGCAAGGTCACAGCAAAATGCAGCCTGTTGATGAAGCTCAATCTGAGAGAGCTGCCTTACCTAAAGGGAAGCTTCCCTTCTGCAGTCAGTGGGATGTCACTGCACACACACAGATTCATGCACACTGAGCTAAGAGTATGCGTAAATGTTTGTAGGATCAGTATCAAATAACCATGTTCCTCTTCAAAAGCTCTCTATATAATCTGGAGGAAGATTCAGACCAATTATATATTTCATGACTAATTATTCTAATTAAACTGACTGGTAGCACATTAGTGATTCAGACAGAAAACAAAATATTCAGACTTCACATTCTCCTCCTCCACACTCCAGTGAAATCTCTAATGTATCTTATGATGTTTTATTTATCTGAACCCAAAGACAAAAATACCCTGAGCTTTTCCCCAACAAATTATATCAGCTTCTTCTAGCCTCTTATAAGAAATCCACCCAGTATGGGGAGATGCCGACACTGTTTAATGTCATCCTCACTGTTTCACAGTTCCAGTTAATAAAACATTTCCATATTGGCATACACTTCTTCACACCACCTCCAGGAAACGCTGCGGTTACCATGAGCTGCCTGTTGGCAGCTTCTCATTGTATTGCAGCTATTGAAATAGCCAGGTTCTTGCTGGTGGTTCACATCCCAGTGAATTTCCAGTGACTTGCTGACTCACTGCTACGGCTGCAGCTGCTCACACTCCCATCTGCCTATGTCTGCAAGAGGCTGACTTCTCTACTGAGAACGAGAACAAAAATCCCTGTATTTAGGACAGCTACTCCTTCTTGCTGAGAATGGTGTCCCCATATTTTTGTACTTTTGAAAATAAAGCAGAAAGAGGAAATTACTGTCTTGTATCACTATATACGAGTAAAGCATCATTCTATTCCTGTATTTGCATAGGGCATTCCAAAACCATCCAGAAAGTCTTCATTAAAGTGAAGACTTATGGTTCAAAGTCAAGTGCTCAGGGTATTCGTTTCCAGAGCGGAAACTACTTGTGCAACCAGTTTATCTTTTTGCCTGTGAATAATGGTAAGACTTAGTTACAAGATGATTCCCTCCTTGCCCATACCTCATCCCCACAGGTTTGCTGCCTCCCACAGGGCAGACCACATTCCCGAATGGAGTACTCAATATAAGTGAAGGATTGTTTCTTCCCCCACTTTTACCCTGGAGAAATCAATATACCTAATTTACTGCTGTGCTCATGTACATTTTACTGATGATAACACTTTCTTCAAATATTGAACTGATATGGTACCATTGGCTAATTTCACAGGCCTATATTTTCTTTTGAAACTTTTAAATGCCTTCCTGTTGACCTAAAGAACTTTGTCTATGCATATGCAAAAGAGAAGAAACATGTGAAATGTTTAATAAATCAAAAGAGCCTAGATTCATTTATTTGTCTGGGTGATATTCTTAAAATGGCTGGCCTTGTAAGACCAAGAGGAGATGATCATGATCTGCAGCTAAATGTGACTGGAAATTTGAAGTACTTCAAAATCGTACAAGCTCAGCACCACGCTGTTTAAATCAATTCCTCACCAAGTACTCAAATAAAACAAAATAATTTAAATTACCCTACAAGGTGCTAGCCCAGAGTTCCAACTGCTTCTAAAATAAGATCCACGTGCTCTTATAATCTAAACCAGCCTTTTAATTTTAAATTGCTCTTCACTGCATGTGCCATGAATGTTGAACTTTAAGAAGAGTGTCTAAATCAAAACACTACAGATTGCAGAATAACTGGGGTTGGGGATTTTTTGTTTTGTTTTTTTAAAAAAGCTGCAACAAGATAGCCATGGCCAAGTTAAGTGACAAGCCATGGTTAATATTTTCTCCAAGCAAAACATAATAAAGAAATAATTTGTGTATGTTCTGCTCTTTTGTCTCTGCACTCCAAATAAAAACTTTGACTCCAGGCTAAGCTACTACTTCATCTCAGCTATATCAGACTTACTCAGAGGCCTATCATTATGATTATTTATATTGTGATAGCATCTAGATAGCTAGATAAGGATCTTACTGTCCTTTGCAAATAAAACAGAAAAGGTATTTTCCTGCCACTATAAGCTTATATCTGAGTAGTTTATAAACACAGACAACAGTGTTTCAAGCAATTGGTGAAGAAAATCACCAAAGCAAAGGGACTACTCTAGGACTGAGTTTGCATATATATATTTTCAGAATAAAACTGCAAGATTGGATATAAGGTCCCTGTAGTGGTTTAAGAGATCATCTTTAGCAGTGATGGTGAAGAATATGTCCATCACAACTATACCTACTAGAATCTACCACAGGAAACATCTCTCAGACACACCATGACTGATCACTTTCCTACAGAGATTTTGCAATAGCTGCAAAACACAAGAGTATCCAGCACGAGAAGTATCCATCCTGGTATAAACCCCTGTGAAGTATGATCCCACCTGAAACATGTACCAAGATTTGGGTCCTGTAGGGTTATACCACTGAGAATGTAAATGGGTTGGAATCAGGTAGTTTCGATGCAACTAATTTAAAATAATCATTAAAAAGTCAAATGACCAAAGTTTTCCTTCCTCACAGTCACAGATGTCTTTTAGACAAATCTCAAATCCAAAAGCCTATTCTCTAGGCTTCTCTTGGGACCACCCACTATTTCTTTCCAGGCTCTATTCAGAGTTTCCATGCTCACTGTTTTTTTAGATACAATTATATTAGTGTTTCTTCCATGTTATCTTGCTTTCCTCTTTCTCCCATTTACACATACATACAATCCCCATATAACACTAACTTGAGCTCTTCCAGCCGTATCATTCAGGACTTTAAAGTAGCTCCCTGCTTGGGCAGAATGAGGTTTCTCAGAGCTGCCATGAAAGAATGCAGGTGACGAACTGTAGCCTGGGATTCTCAATTCTGGCTGAAGGCAATATAGAGCTGTAAGGAAATCAACAATCATGTTCTGAAAAAGCTCAAACAACTGCTTTTGGAACAAACTAATCCATCATAAACATCTCTTTTTAGTGCTATGTGAGACACACCAGCCTTCCTTTGTATTTCATGTAGTAACAGCAACCACTGGCACCAAACTGACTTCTGAATGACACACACAGTGTACAGCTCAGCAGTTTACCAACCAGTTCTGCATATATGTTATCAGACTACATCCTTTTCAGCTTTTTCCTCCCTACATCTGCATTGAAAGGAAAAGGCAGGCAGATGGTCAGTAAATTACGTATTCTCGCTACAAAGATCCCCAGGAGTAGCCAAATTATACAACAGTTCGCAAGAGATATCAGGATAAAAGTGTGTGCTCTTTAAATAGACTGACCTCCAACTCCAGCTGAAATCAGCAGAAAAAGCAGAACGATACAATGAAGAGGAGGAAAAAAATAATTAGCCCACATCAGCTGTGTTCCAGTTAAAGGGATAACAGCACACGGCTGCTTTGAAAGAGAATACACAGATGGAAAGAGGCATACCATGATGATGTAAACTCTATGAACTCTATCATTGGGCCAGAATTTTATTTTAAAATATTCCCAACTGATACAATTAAAATATATTCAAAAATATGGAATTCCTTGGTTTCAAAGTTTATTAAAGATGTATGTATTTCTTGGGGTTCTTAGTATTACACTTCCAAAAATAACATTGCTGATGCCCAGCTTAGCAGAGAATACATACAGCTCTTCTATGTTATAAAGAAAAGCTTCAAACTTTTGAATGGCTCCTTAAAGCGCAATAAAGATTCCTTTCATTCTTTAACTGTGTGAATTAGAAAGGTTTCCATCATAAAAGCTCAGAGACAAAAACATTATCTAGTTGAAAAAGCTAAACTGTGTTATTTTCCATTAAAACTGCAACTTGTGACCACCTTCTTTCCCACAGAAAGCAGGGGCATCTGAAGGTCAAGACATGGCCACTTTAAAACATGACAACATTAGATTGATCTTGAGAAAGAAATTCTATAGAAAAAAAATCAAAACCCAGGCATATAACCCCTGCAAGTACTTTATTTTTGGTACCAGTACTGCAATTTGATGTTGAGCAGCGAATCCACAGCCAACCAAAACCTAGGCAAAAATCTCTAAAAATTAAAAGCCAGCATTACATATAAGTTGAACTAAAAAATAACACTTTTGTGAGGAATCAGAGTTGTATGTAAAATTTTAATCTTTAAGACTCACTCTTTACCACAGGATTAGTTAGGATCCACAGCTGCCAATATTATTAGAAAATCTCAATACACCCCCAGTCAAAAATTGAAGTTACAGATATAAAAAAGGAAAATTTGGCTGTAACATTTTGGACATGACTTCATCACGGAGCTAATAAGCTGAACATGAGAGAACATCAAGTAATTCCCACCACCCTAAGGAACAAAGAAGTTATACTTCTTACAAAATACACTAATAGCTTCTTTATTAAGAGAAAGAATAAGATCAATGCAAAGATGGTTAAGGAACCACTTTGGGATGCATATAGAAGAACCAAGGTAGCAAGCAGGCAAACTTAGGGCCTTGAACAAAATTAAACACACACTGCACTGTAAACGGATTGAAACATCACATGATAATTGACAATATAAAGGCAATAACTTCAAATAGACACACAAAGTCACAGGAATTTATATTGTATATTCCAGTGCAGAACAGGAAAGACACATCCATGGCAGCTGGCGTGCCCAATATAAGCAGGAGAAGTGGAAATATGGTTTTAAAACTGCAAATGTCATGGTCAGTAAAAACAGACCCTGCAGCCACATGAAATCCAAAGGGCAGCCAGGGGAGTATGGCTACTGAAACCAGTCCAGTTCACATGGCAGCGACACAGCAGAAGCTTTTACATTTACACAAGTCACAAGGCTACAGCACACTAATCAGCCCTCCAATAGCATTAAAGTTAAATACAACAAGGTACAGTGATCATCACAATGTTTCCCTGAAGCAGCATATGGAAGTGATATAATGCACTTGGTTCTACACCAACAGCACACCTGAGCTGGCAGATGCAATAATAAGGTAATGAGTTCTTCCAAACATTTGAAAAGCAATAGCCTCAAACCTCATATTTTTCCCCACGGTTAAGTATATAATGATAAACTCGGATTACCGCAAGGTATAGTTTTCTGCTTCAAAACCACAGCATCCTGGGTTGGTGGCATGGAATAAAACCAGAGCATCTCACGAAATGATGAGGTTTAACTCATATAGTTGTAGTTAATATTTTATGATAAATTGCAAACTAAATTAAAATGAAACTGGATCAACAATACACTTCGGGTCTTTGAACACAGAAATTATTGATAGGGAGCTACAGCAAAGATTCCAGTTCCAATGACTTACATGCTCTTCTAGAGGAGACTGTTTAAACCACGAATTGGCTTATCACCAATTTTTGGTTTGCCATTTTTAAGTGTGACATTTTGAGCAAAAGCCAGGTAAATTTGTCAAGCCAGATCACCTAATCAACCTACACTCAAATACTGCAGATTTTGTACAGACTGTCCATAGTGCCCTGAAATTCTCTTAGCAAGTAAGGACCTTTGTAGAACCAAGATTGGTAAAATGATTTTGCATTGGTATCAGCAGCGGTGGTGTGGTGGTGGTAGGTGCCACTCCAAGCCCTCTCTCAGGAATAGGGGATTTTTTCAGTCCTGATGCTTTACTCTTGTAAGACAGTTTCTTGGTGGTTTACACATGCCACTGTCTGGATCTTCTTTTGGAGAACACAAAAGATAGTAAAAGAGACAAAAGAAGATATCTTTATTCTGATATTCTCCTAAGACATAATCTTAGTTTCCAAAGAAAAGTGTGAAACACCTAAAGCAAAGCTGCAGCAAAAGCGCAAGAGAAACACTTCAGTCAGTGAAGTGGTCTGCAGGCTGTGACCAAATAGGCAAAAAATCCCATTTTGGGGACAAGTAAGAACCAAAAGAGAGAGAAACCTACTTTTCATGAAGCAGACACTGCTTTTTTTAAATGAAAAAATCAAGATGAGAGGGGGTAATTTATATAGAAATACACTCTGGCTTTGAGTTCTATTGTGTACATACTCTGTGCAGCCACCAGCATCACATACAAGATGAATATAAAAAAAATATATAAGAAATATTAATGCACACCTATGCAGATAATTGATGCAATGTAGCTCTGCTTGAATTTCAGGGGGTTATATGCAAAATTGTAAAGTCTTCTAGGGGAGGAAAAAAAAAATCAATTTGTTCCATTTTTTAAAAATACAAAAATTTCAGGGCACGAATGAAAATATTTTTTAACAAATAAGGTCAGCACATCTACATGGAAATGTAATTTGGACACTTCAGTTCTCAGTTAGATTTTATGGAGTCTATATTCTCATCTGATTACAGCAGAACTAATGCAATGTATTTTTAGGCTACTAGCAAACATGAGGGAAAATATAAAACAACAGTCCCAGTGAAATTGTTTTTACTTTCCCTGGCATAAACTTAAACTCCATCAATTCATACCAACAGCACGTTATCTTGTCATTAAGCTGGTTTGGTTTAAAACCAGTGTATGGAATTGGTATTTCTAGTCAATCGATATTTGAATAGAAGACTTTTCAAAAAACATTCATGGTAATTGTCTGCTTTTCTAAATCAGTTATTCTCAGAATTTCCTAACTGCTCTTTCCCTTCAGGTAACAATTCATATTAGGCCCTGACATCTGTTCCAGTAAAAGCAGAAGAGGTTCAGGTTGCTGACAATATCCCAGTTCCATCCTGAAGTTTTAGAGTAAGATTTAGTGCACTGAATCAACCAATCAAATTATCTACTTACAAAAAAGTTCCAAAGATTCCTGTTTACTGTAGGTTTATCACAATCTGTCAGACTACTAAAGTCAAGTCAAGCTTAAAATCTGTCCCGGAGAAGTGTGAAGTTTGTTTATCTGTAATAAATAGCTCAGGAGAGGCAAACATATCACTGAGCTAATCTGAAGTGTGCATCTGCTTGCCCATGATAAAAGCAGACTTAAACTCTTCATCTAAGTTTAAAATATTACATATCTGACACACAGATAATCAAATTGCAGAGAAAGAGGGCAAAAGGATCAGAAGTGGGGTTTTTTTGAACGTTGGGCTGCTGATAGCAGTATGGCAACTCCTTCCATGCAGAACACAGAACTGTGGCATTTTTCCTTGTGGTTGATGCTGAAGAACACTCAAAGCAGGTACATTAATGCTAAAAGTACTAATAATGCATCTCCCCTACTTCACAGATTAGGGCTGCCTTTCTGCAAAGTTCTCCCTATGGCTGTCCAGCCACATGACCCACTGGTATTCTGTGCTACTTATTCAACAGGAATCAAAACTTCTTTTGTTTCCTCTCTCTTTGTCGTTTTTTGGTTTTGTTTGGTTTCCTTCATTTGCTGAATGCCACTCTTCTGGGGATCCATATCAGCAAAAACCTAGTAAAGTATTGCATGAGAAAACACGACTCAGCTTTTATTTTACAATCTGTGTTTTAATTCCTGAGTGAAAGGGAGATATGGAGAGAGAGCAAGCTCTTTAAGCTTATCTTTTATGCCTGTCAATTCTTTTATCTTGACCTGCAAAGAAATCACAGCTGAAGGTTTCTCACTACATTCTCAGTTCAGGTTACCTTGCCTCTGCCTCACAGGGACATGTGAAAACAAGCATCCCTCTCCCCCTCAGGTGCCTTTATCTGATGAGGCCATCATTCTGTTTAAAGCTGCCCTTATAGACTTATATACAGAAAAGCTCAAGTGTCCATTTTTGTGCAGACAGAGATTACTTCTACAGATTTTAGAGAAAGGCTGATTTCATTCTGCAGTAGAAGAAACTGATGATATTTGCAAGACCCTAGATCTATTCCTGATCCTATATGAAGAGTACTAATAATACATACCATACACTGGTATTCAGTCCTACAGGTATGACAGACAACTTCATATGTATTCTATAAACATATAAATTGTGACAGATTACCAAGTCAGTTACTCAGTCTTGATGAAGAAATGAGAACAATGTAAACCCTTCCTTTTCCTTATATCTTCCTTAGATAAATTTGAAAACATTTTGAGTGGTTTGTTTGGCTTTTTTAAACTCCTTATACAACTAAACTACAAGGCTTGACCTGGTTTAAAAAGTAAATAACAGAAAACTCTTGTTTTATGAGAAAATGACTGAGAATTCTGTTTAAGAGTCACAGCTTCCATGGGAAGTTATTCTGAGAAAAAGTTATGAAAAGTTAGTGAAGCATGAATTGAGAACCATCAAATATACAGCATAGCTACAGGCAGTATTTGCAAACACATCTTAGGATCATTAGAAATATTGAGAAAAGCATGATAATAACGAATACGTATTGGCAATTGGGGGAGGAGAAGTAATTCAAGTGCTCTGTTTCTGAGGCAAAAAGAGCTTGTAAGTCATACACTTTGTCAGTCAAATTATTTTGACCAAATGGGATAAATATTAAATACAAACTCCTCCCAGTTGCTTGACATTTCATGTTGGCAATCAAATTACAAAAGCAAAATTTTCAGGCAGCTTAAAATCATTCAAGACATTTGTACCAGTAACAATACAAAAATGTTTGCAAAGGCATAGAGAAATTTGACAACTGAGCACCAAATCCACTTGTCTCCTTCACAGGTACTAATGGGAAGATAAGCGCATAGTGCTGCTTGCAAAGCCACTGAAGTGCCCTAATTGAAGATGGCAGTTAGAGCACGTTATACAGAAATTGTTCATAAGAAAAAAAATTCTTCAATTATTTCCACAACTGCTGATCCACTGGACACTGAAACAGAATGTAAACAAGTACAGGTCATCCATTTTTTCATCTAAGCTAGTACAGTATTAAACTCATATTTAAGCAGGTAACTATTTCCTAACATGCAAAAACATCGTCGTGATCCCACATATCTTTGGTTCTTTCATCTTCATGGCTCTCCCATTTGGAAACTGGTCCCAACAGCAGATCTTTCCAACAGATGATGGTCCAGGCCACAGGATCAGGGAAAGATCATGTAGGTTCTACCGCCTCTGCCTACAAGTGCTCCCTCCTTACTTCCAAAGACTACACTTGTTTTTATTCATTTATGCAAGCTATGAGAAAAAACTCTTCACTTTGCCACGGCATGAAGACGGAGGACCTGAAGAGATTTAGTTGGACAGATGCAGGCAGATGCCAGCCTCCTGCTGCTGCTGTGGCAGGGGATCCCACAGCTCTGGTAGAGAGGAAGCAGCCAGCCCAAACAGGACCACTCTTACTAAGAAAACATATTTCTACAATGCAAGTTTTCTCTTTCTCTCCTTTGTGCATGCATCCCATTTCACAAACTGCACTGCAGAGGCAGAAATTGCTGTTTGAGCTAGTGGAACACTATGATAGTTCATATATATATATATATATAGACTCAATGTGACGGTATTTGACATCAGTTGAGACAATCTGTCTGATTCAAATGAGTTCAAGTTTAAAGACTAGTTGATTTAAAAACACAGAAAAAGCACTGTGGCTGTGTCTAAATGCTGAGAGAAGGAGGAGGCTCAAGAGAAAGCAGCAGTGATGTATGAGATAAAAGAAAGTTATTATAAAATGGATTCAAAATAAATAGTCACTTATTACTACCTGGGGTGTAAAAAGAAAAGTCTCATCAAAACCTAATGATGTTCATGTTTCTGAACTAGGCACAGGAGGAAAAAATTCCCAGTACCAGCTTCTAATCAAGTATTTGCTGACACAAAAGATTTACAGCCTTTAGTTTTCAGACTCTGGACTTTGCATAAGTAGTTAGAAAAGAACTGAGAGAAGAAAAGAGTTGTCTTTCTTTTTAAAAAGAAGAGTAATACAAAACATAATTCCAAGTTTTGAGTTTATGCATATGTTTGTAAAAATGTACTAGGTGCATCAGAATAGAATATTATGAAAGATGTTCTGTAGGATATGGAGAAAACTTCATAGTAGGTTCCCTTCATGTGGATAACTTTTCTTTTTCTTGAAAGAGTTAATGACAAGAGCTCTTGAACAAGCAAACCTTCGGAACAAAGGTTGCTTCCAAAATATTAAGGCTTGAAAAGTAAAATATCCCATTAGATGAATTCAGGCCAAGAATGGACAAAGATAAAATATTCCATTAGCCTGCAAACTGACCCCGCAGCTTCCAGTAGTGTCTGAAAAAGATGAGCTGTCTTTGTCATTCATGCTATGCAGACGGACTTCAGGGAAATTTACCACCAGCAGAAAGCAGAAGCTAAAAGCAAATCTTGGCAGGAACAGAGGTTCCCACATAGTCTTGAGGAAAGAAGCATTCATTAGCATCAACATGCACTTAATGAAAAAAAAAAAAAGAAGAAAGAAAAGTACGATATTGAATTATGAGGATACAATAGGTTACAAAGGCTTATACACAGGCACATTGCCACGGTGTAAATAAAATCACAGCTTTCTGTTTGACAAGTTAGAGCAAGAGGGGTCTTATTGCACCTGAAAAACTCAAGCATTATCTTCTAGGAATACTCCTTGTGAAATGAATGCAGCAGGACTTCTCCCTTTTCTTCTTAGGTCCAAAGGTCAGTAATCAACACTTGAGCTAACAGATCATCACGTGCAGGGCACAGATCTGCACACAAGACTAAGTGCTCTGAAGACTCTAGAGATCTGGGGCCAACCAACTAGACTGGCACCTCCAACTCAGGGATGGCATGGCCTTGGCCACACGGTGGCTTAATTAAAAAGAAATCTCATTGCCTTTCTTTTCTGATGAAGGTCTGGATCATTTCAATTAGGCTCAGTTCTTCCCCAAGGACTTTCATCAAACTAGATTTGCATGAATCCAAAAGTATTTACAATAAAAATAGTATTTCATTAAAGACTTTGTCCTAAGCTTTGACCAGAGAAAATGCAGGTAGCATTTCCAGTTATAAGCCCCGTTCTACATCCAGAAGAGAAACCCCCCCCAAATCTGCAAACAGATCAGGTGTTTCTTCCCAATGAGAAGAGCTAATTTCATAATAGTTATTCAGTGAAAGCACCTCCCTGCCAACAAATTGTGCATAATCCGATACAAACACCTCATTGGAACTTTGTAATGCCCTTTTCTTGTCAGAGAAAAACCTTCGTAAGATGGTATGCTTATCTCACTCTTATTAAACTTAATTTTATGCAGGATATTTTTTCACCAAGTTGAAATCTTAGAGTCAAATCAAAAAAAGAATATCTAGAATCTGCTCTGGCATTAACTATTATTAAAATAAATTCAAAAAAGCCACGAAACATCCAATAAATCAGCCCACTGTGAAGCCCTGCAGCTCTTTAAAGCAAAGAATAAATCCCAAATCACTGCCTGAAAATCTCTATGGGAATATAGCAATATCTTTTGGCACTGCATCTCTAAAACATTCTCAAATAAAGGTAGTTCAAATAACGATCTAAACTAACCCATGTTCCTTGATGGTTAGATATGCTCAATCTTCAAAATATAGGACATAATGGTTGCCTTTGTATATGGTCACAGATAAGTCAGAAGACTAAAATCCCAAATGGCATTGAGAAAATGAAGAGGGATTTTCACAGTAGCTCCTCCAATACAGGAACAAGGGACTTAAAACAAATCAGCAAGTGTCAAGCTCAAAAAATAAAAGTAGTATTACTTTATTCAACTACCACTTAAGCTGTAGAACCCTTATGTCCCAGGATATCATGACATTTTATTTCTTAAATACAAAAATTTTATAATTATTTGAAGAAATTTATGGAAGTTATTCTACCAACATATTTTAACTACAAAGACACACACTCTTGTTTAAGAATTCCATGAACTGCAAATTGCTGAGGGCTGGCAGAGCAAACTGGAAAGACACTTTTATATTTCCCTGATCTCACACTTCTTCACTCTCACCAACTAACAGATGCAAAACAGGATTAGAAAAGCCTTGAGCCAGACTGGGTACAGCTGCTGGTGATGGTAGTTCTTGTTTCTGATCATTAAACTCCCAGTTCCATCCAAATGTTTCATCTATTACTCTGTTCACCTACATGAACTGAAAAAGATGTATTTATTTGGGTTTCTTTGTATATGTCTATATGTTTGGGGGGGGTTGTTTGCTTTTGTTTTGGGTTGGTTTTTGTGTGTGTGTGTTTTGGTTTGTTTTATTTGTTTTGTCTTTTTTTGTTTCTTTGGGTTTTTTGTTGTTGTTTGCGGTTCAGGTTTCTTGTTTGTGGTGGAGTTTTTTTGTTTTGTTTGTTTGTTTGTTTTTCTCCTCTCCCTCCTTCACAGTGCTTTTGTAGCTATTTTGGAACAGTTTGGTAGAGTCATGGAACATGTCAACCCACAGACTCCCCTATCTCATGGCTTGTTGGCTTCTGCGGTGGGCTGTAACAGCCACAGATGGATAACATGAGAGAGACTTTGGGGTATCTATGGAAATAAGTAGCTAAAGTCTGCCTCAAGGTCTTCTCTTCAGATTCTTCTCCCATGCTAGGAAGGTGCAGGGGATCTGCCCCACTCTTCAATATGCAGAAGAGCAGCATGAGCAGCAGATGCTGGGAATGGAAATGGGGAGCTGAGGAGGCAGAGGAAGGAGAGGGACACTGGAATTAATTTAAAAATGAAATAAAAGAGAGCAGGACTAAGGTGAAAAACAAACAGAGATGAAGAGCAAGACACTGCCCTTCCTATAGCTCGATTCCTAGGTAGCCTGCTTAGTAGGCTCCACTGGTATTCTTCACGTTAATTAATTCCATGCATTTCCAAGCTAATTGGTCTCTATTGTCTCTTTGCAGGAAGGTCTGTGTGGATGTGTGGGGTTAGTGCTCAAAGCAAAAGAAAAAAAAGATAACTCAGTTTTGCTTTTTAAATCATGCCAAGCTGATCCTTGAAATCAAATGTCATGCTAAATGACCAGCAAATGCTTTTTATTTTAAAAACACCAAAATGACAAGCTGCGGGTTTGCCCTACACATTTTTATCAAAGCTCACCAAGTTTCCCCAAATTTGTGACTTCAGATAACATTTTAATGAAAAAAACTATTTCAGTAAACAAATCTGTCCATGCAAAAAATGTCACCCAATTCCATCAGCATGAATTTTAGCAACTACTCTGCAGTTACTTCAAGTTTAATGAAAACTTAGTCGGGGAAAAAAGCAATAACTTCAGCTGTCTGTTCAGATCCACAAGGTAGCAGATACTTTATGTCCTGCTGCACAAAGCTGTAAGAGCGCAGCTACAGGAACTCCTCTCTGATTTCCAAACATGGCTGCTGTCTTCCTAAGCTCCTCTTCTCTTCTCATAGTTATGGACACGATGTTCCATCTGGCTACATCAGGCTATATTACACCTCCTGATCTCATGTAAATCTCATATGACCAGGCACAGCTCAGCAACTGACTCGACTTTCACAATAACAAGTACTTGCCATATGCAGATAACAATCTGTGAACAGGCCTAAACTACTTTCTTAGGAGCAAGAAGTTAATGAGAAGTTCAGTGCTCACACATCTCAGCTGAAGAATGCAGTGCTATCAGCAATTAATATTCCTTACACAAGGACATTCACACTGCAGGTGAGTAAAATAATCATTGGAGCAAAGGAATATATCATGGTGTACCTTTGCCTGATTCCACTACTGCATTCAGCCATTCACTGTCTGAAGCTTAGTCCAGTAATTAAACTCCTTGAACATATTCAAATCAATACTGACAAACAGCCATCAAATGATTATTTAAACAAGCAATTTTAAAAATACAACATTTGGTCACCCTGTAAGTGTACCTGCCTAAAACTATGACCAGAAGAGCTAAAATTCAGCCCTGTCTCAGCAAATCAACTTTTAGTACAAAACAACAAAACACAAAACAAAACACCATCCCCAAACACCACCAACCAGAAAAGTAATCACATTAAAAAAAAAAACAAACTTCAACCCCATATATGCCATTTCCAATCTCCGGAAACAGCACCTACCCACTCTAAAGCAGCATGGTTATTTTCATTTTATATTTATATGGATAGGTGGCATAATTTACACAAACACATATGCACACACAGTACTGCATAACTGAAAAAAAAAAATCTCCCCGAGTTGACATGTTTTATCAAAATGTTCCCAGAAACAAATATGCACACATTTGTCACTTTCTGAGATTTTCTGCTCTGATCTGTAGAGTGAATCCATCACATTCTAGCATCTCTAATAGCATACACAATGCAATTCCATCGACTTAACCCACCAGCTCCAGTTGCATCTGGCCCAGTAGTGGCTGGGCAGCCAGTCCTCAGTACCTTCCATACATTTTAAAGATGCCTGTCTGCAAGAGCACAACCTGCGTTTCAGGTACCTTCAGCCCAGCTGCTCCCAGTTCATAAATGCTCCACACAACCAGAATATGTGATCAGCATGCATGTTTCAGTAACACTGGATTTTGCTACAGTCTGTTTGGAGACATCCATCCTACAGGGGGTTTAAGGTATCTGGAAATTCAAGACAAGTTTGTGAACTCACTAAATCCATAGATGCAACACTCTTAAGTTCCACTTCTCTTCAGGCTGTCATTTAGGGATTTCTATGTTGAATATACTCAACTTCACTGGTAACTAGTTGTTTGTTTTTCTTAAGTTATTAGTCTGTCTGCTGTCTCAGGTCTTGCTGGATCATTGACTGTCATCAGCAGAAGATTCTTCCAGCCAATTAAATCTTCAGCTATACCTGAGTGACTCTGCTCAATTTAACTCAGCAATCGGAACTTAATTAA
This sequence comes from Streptopelia decaocto, assembly GCF_964273445.1. Lineage (NCBI taxonomy): Eukaryota > Metazoa > Chordata > Aves > Columbiformes > Columbidae > Streptopelia > Streptopelia decaocto. The sequence goes on along the minus strand of NC_138655.1, from coordinate 117,977,044 downwards.
AAATTCTGTTGAGAATACGTGGGCTAGAATAGGAAAAGGTTCAGCATGTCAGAGCTGTATTAGCTCCACAGCACTGATAGGAGCATAAACTAATAAAAACTTTTTGTTTGTACCAAAATTACTACCCTGGACTTTCATTAGACAGTAGGAACAACTGACGTAAGATGAGAATCGTATCAGTGAGCAGATCTGTTCTGCAAGAATTACTCTATTCAGACAATCACTTTCTAAATTAAAAAACACATCAAATAAAGGGAATCTCCATTACAACATGAGAGTATGTATAATTCAGAGCTACTTACCCCTCTCATAACTGGCCACAGACAAACTATGTGAAATGCACTCTAAGTTATCCAGAGAACTGAAATAGCTGAAAAGATTTCAGTCTGTTCTCTCCAAACAGGGACGTTTCACCTAGTTTGACCTTTAATTTCTGTTATTTGAATGCTTACACAGAGTGCAGCTAAATGTTCCTTTCTACATGGCTAGCTAGAATTACCCCTTTTTTCACTAACTACTATATCACCTTAAATTTCAGTTACATGAAGATACTGATTTTTTAGCACTAGAATGATCATGGGAAGTTTATTTCTATTTGTAGTGTGGTTTTCTACCAGGCACCTATCTAATGGTTCCACAGTAGCGAACTAAGAAAACAGTAAGACTACTGCCAAAAAACCTTAGGTTTGCTATGCTGGTGCTGACCCTGCACTGGAAAAATTTCAGAGGTCCATAGGTTAAAACCACACAGCTGGAATAACTAGAAGACCCCCTACGTCTGACAGACTTGGCTGAAAATGCTAAATTAAAAAACCTAGCAAATTTAGGGCTTTGCTTTTTGCATATGCTCACAGCTATTATTATTTTTATATTCTGATAGATACCACAATCTTCTTTTGAATGCTAAAACTGTTGCAAAGAGAGGGGTGAATACTGACTGAAAATAGGAACTGAATTGAACACACTCCCTACACTCAAGTGTAATCTTTAAGTAAAATAAGTACCAAGATTTCATTTAAAATATTCCATTCTAATGTTCTTTATTTACAATTTGCATGTCTCTAAGATTTCCTGTTTCCATTTATCAATCAAATGGTTTCTAAGATTAGGTAAAATAACCTGAAGTGAGATTTTAATCAAATATGCAATCTACAATACGACACAAATTGATAAGGCAAAGGCATTAGTTTAAGTTACTAACTTTAACTGTGAATCCAAATGTAATGCTCAAAATTTGCAAATCAAACTACTCTATCACCAAATTCCTTGCCAACTAGTAATAAATACTCCTCTCTTTCACAGCATTTTTCTTCTTTAGATTGGAAAGCATGATGATCACTATCATTATCTCTGCTATTATATAGCTTTTATGAAACAAGAGGGCCTAAAGGGAAAAGTTTTATGAAGCTTCATTCTTTAATCATCATTATTTTTAATCTAGACTCCAAAGAGAAGTTCAAAGTATCATTAAGAGTCTGATTCAAAGTGTGTTAGAGTTAATGGAAAATCTCCCTTCACTCTTACAAGATTATGTCACAGCTTTCAAATTGCTTCTTCTCTTTATTGTTCTCGCTATTTGAATTTTGCCACGGTTTTTCTATGTCATCCTAAAGCATCAGAAGAATCATTTTTATTTTATTAAAGACTCACCTCAAACCACTGGCCATGCGACTGCATTTTAAGGATGACACAAGGATCTGGTTTGGAGAGCGCATCCCTATCTGATATGCCTTTGCATGCAACTCGCAGCTCCACTTTAGTCAGGCATGGGCTGTTAAAAATTCCCAGGGTATTGGCTGCTGATTCATAGATGTTGCTCATCTTCTGCATTCCTTTATCTGAAAGAGAGAAACGGTCTGTTAAGAACAGTGTACACACACAGTCTACTCCTTCCTTCTATGAGGAAGCCAACACAATGTTCTGCTAGCCAATAGGACCATATCACAAGATCCAGAACAAGACGGGAAAAAATAAAATCAAATTAATACCTATGGAAGAAAGACATACATCATCCTGCATGTTTGGAAATAAATCAACTTCAGAACGAAACTTTCCACCATGCCCCAGAACTCTGGGGGTGAACTGTAACCTCAACTTTCAGCTGTGTTCCTGCTTATAGAGCCACATTTCCCCAGGCCAAAGGGGATGACAGGATGGTAATTCTGAATTTCTCCTGATAATAGCTTATTCCAGTAACAAAGATAAATTAAATTTGTTCAGCACTTCTTCAATCTGCCTTTGTTTCTCCATATTCCAATTCAACAGCATGCACTTCATCTTACACAAACTCACTGTGTAAATGCCATAGACGGCCCCTTTCATAACAACCTTGAATTCCAAAATCCATTTCACTCTCCACACTTACTACAGCAGATTACCTCTTCCCATTTCTAAGCAAGTAGTCAAGATTGATGGTCTAAGCAGAAGGGCAGGATATTTACGCTGGCAAATCTTGTTGTTATACAGTGTCTGCTCTTTTGGGTCAAAAATCACAGTTACATGAACACAGAAGGCTGAAATAGTGGAAACCTCTAGCCTTTACTTCATTATAAACACCACCAATCTTGCAACTCAAGCCTTTGCTCTCAACAGAAGCAACAAAAATCCATTTTTAACACAGAGCTTAGCAAAAAAGCACTATATGATAATTTTTTCCTCAATAAAGAATATAGGAACACTTGAATTTGCTCGCTTTTTCTGAGCTTCATAGTCTGACCCCTAAAAATCTGTCTCCTAATTTAAGGATTGGTGCTTTCACCCCCCCTTACCCTCTCCATGAGAGGTGCAAATAATTAATTTCACACTTTTAGAGGGCAGATTTATTTTACTAGATTATCAACAGGTTTTTTGTGGTCTGCTTCAAACTTCTTCACTGTCTCTTCCACAACACCGCGTTCTCAGAGATTAATGATTTTTGAGAACTGTTTTGATAAAAATTAAATTTTGTCAATTTAGAAAGGAAGTGAAGTTTTCTCTCACCAGTTCTGAGAAGTTAAAAAGAAAAACAAACCCCATGAATATCAGAATATCAAGTTTTTACATGAATTATACAGGCAAAAATAGAAAGGTATTTCTAAATTCAGAGTAAGATTTGGCAATGTACTGTGGACCTCTATTACACACAGGTAAACTTCAGGAAAGTCTGAATGATCAGGAAAAAAACATGACCAGGAAAAAACCCAAAACTAAAGAAAATATGGGATGGTAACAATATCAGGCTGTGTTATAAAACCCAAAGAGCATATTCACCTTCTACACAAGGTATTCCTACTAGTTTCTCATACATTTTTAGCTAAGACTCTGGACACTGCAAATAGACCAGCACCTCTCGAAATCTTTTACAGGGTGGAGAGCAACATCATGTGATGGATCAGTTTACATCAGCGATGGCAAGATCACAGTCCTAACTTTAAAGCAATGGCAAGCAGGGGGAACTGGGCTCCAGCCTAGTCAGAACTAGTCTGATAAAATTATAACCTGAGAAGCAATCATCCACATGCAAGTGGGACCTGACAACTGGTACCTCAACTATGCATCACAATAAGTGTCTGAGAAAAGTGCTACCAAAAGTGATGATTCAAAACAATGTTTGGGAGACTGGTTTCCTTCTTTCTGTTACTTTTTTTTTCCTGAAAAGACAACAGATTAAGGTGGTGGTAATTTTGACAAAACCACACGAGGATTTTATTTAACTAAAAATAACAGAGAAAATTATAAGTATTTATATTTATTTTGAAAGCAATCATCACAGGTCTGGGGTTTTTTTCGTTCTCTTTCTAATATATCGTTGATATATGATGTCAGGTTCCTAAATTTCCATCAACTGGGATTACAAAAAGACTGTTAGAAACTGAGGCAGGGGGAGGGACTGTTGTCTAATTATTCATCATTTTATAATCCCATCTCCTTCAGAAAGCTGCTCAAAAAGCTCATCCCACACATACACGAGACATTTTTACATGTTGCCCTTTCCAAATTGAAATCCATTGGAAAATTGGGTTAATTCTGTCTCATGCACATCTTACATCATTAATGAAATGTCACCCTTTGTGCAGAAATAGGTTGGTGATTTAATTAAACCAGATGATTTCAACACTAAAGAGAAGGGGGAAAAGTAGAAGAGTGAGGGGGAGAGATGTATTTTTCTTCCTCCCACAATAATTATACCCTGTTTTTTTAGAACAGCGGGTAAGTATAAAATTATATTTCTTTTTAGCACTACAACCATTACTTCAGCTTTTACAAGTTCTAAATTTATCAATGGAAAAGATCAAGCCACAGTCTTATTATTTTGTCCTATTATATTATTCTTTCAATATAAGCAACAGCTTGGGCTGTTGTACTGAAGTCATGTTACCAGGAAGCTGGGGGCCTGGAAAATAGATTTTGAGCCTACCAAAAATGGCTAAAAAAAGTATTATTTTGCGCAAACATAGACAAGTAAGATTGCATAAGAATTTTTTTTTTTCTCAATTAACTACGTAGATTATTGATGTAGGAATAAATTGTTCATTTTTCTTTGCTTCAAAGTCTTCTTTTTTCACGTCATTAGAACCTGATTATTCCTTCAATGTCCCCATGTCTATAATGTTCACTGATTAAGAGCTGTATCCATGAGAAGGAAGCAATAGTGTAGATACTGAAGTGAACTAAGTGATAAATCACATACTAGCAAAGTTTCCAGTTCCTTGCTGCATGCGTTCTCTTTCATTTCCTCTGGAAAAGAGGAAAACAGTTCATCATTACACGCTTCTCACGCAAGCTCATCAGCCAGCGCTAGACTGCACAGAACAATGAGGCAAGACCAGGGCTTATGGTTTCACCTCTCCATGGTGAAAGGGCAAGGAAGAAGACAGTACCAACTGGAAAAAAACAGGACACTGTGCTGAAATCTAAACACTATGTAAAAGGAAAAAAAGTTAAAGACCTTGATAGCACCATGCACCCTGCAGAACACAAAGTGAAGACCTTGGAAGACAATTCAACAGTCCCACTCTCCCCAAAATATTCTACATTTGGCACACTGTGTAGCCTCATCTAAGTGTTCCTGCTCTGCCAGGGGGCTTGAACTAGATGACCTTTTGAGGTCCCTTGCAATCCCTAAGATTCTGTGATTCTGTGATACTTAGAGTTGATTCAGTAGAAAATCATGTGCTCTGACATTAACAGATTCATGGCTTAGAAGGATCTTATTGATGTATATAAATTCCTGACAAGGGTGGGGAAATAAAGAACACAAAGCCAAATTCTTCTCAGGCAGTACCCAGTGACAGGACAAGAGGTAATCAGCACAAACTGAAATACAGAAAATTCTGATTAAAGAAAAATAAGTTTTTTAACATAAGGTTGGCTGAACACTGGAAAAAGCTGCTCAGGAAGCTTGTGGAGTCTCCATCTTTAGAGATACCCAAAACTTATATGGACATGGCCCTGAGCAACCTGCTTTAAGCAGGGGTTTAAAACAGATTATCTGCAAAGGTCCTTTCCAACCTCTACTACTTTGTGAGTAGGTAGGATACAAATCAAATTGTAAACCTTTTAGGGTACAGATTGCCTCCGTGAGCTGTTGTTTTTCCTGTGCTTAGCACAGGTGGGTACTGATCTATGATTTGGGACCCTTGGCTCCAAAACCATGAAGAAAATGCAAAGACAGACAGGAGCCCAGTCTTTCTGGTAACTAGTGCTATAAAGGTGCCTATGCATAGATATTTCATTAAAGCAACAGCACACAATTCCAGATGTTTGTGCCTGGCTAGATAATTGGATTACACTGAAAACCAGTATTACACATATGCCAGCTATGTCTTTCTGCTCTCAGAGGGACTAAATGGCTTAAAAATGTTTAGTCATCTCACGCCCACCAAAGTAAGGGTGTCTGTGATGTGAAATACAAACAGTACATGCCTCTCAGAGATCTAAAAACCTTGATTTCAGCTCACACAAACAGTAAGATTCACCAATAAATAAACCTAAGATGTTATCTGAATTCAGTTTTCAAGTTATCTGCTCTCCTACATGCACATACACACACAAAATCTCCAGACCTTTTATACAAGTTGTCTGGGTGAAGTACGATTTGTTTTCTACAGCATCTTGCAAAGAATCAGGGAAACACGCATGTTCAGCCTCACCTTCAGTTCATGTAATAAATAAGTAGGGAATGAGAAAGATGCTGAGATTAAAGGCAGTAACCGGTATGCTCTGCATTTCAAAACAGGGCTTCTTGTTTAGAAACCCATACTCCAGACCCAAGTCCACAAAAATGGATTTGGGGGTTTCAGGTTTCCCATCACCACGCATTGAGGGCTGTGTCTGAATCATCCGTTTTACTAGCACGCTGGTCATGAAATGAATATGAGCCAATAGCAAAAGTAAACAGCAAGACTCTGCTCCTGGAAAGGTAAAATATTAATATATTTACAGAATGAGCATGCAGTGGGAAATACTAATGGTAGCATCACATGAAATAAGAGCTGTGAATAAGTGCCTCCAAAAGAGGGCAAGACCTGAAAGAACTGGATGTTGCAGCACTAGCTGCTCCCTATGTATTTATATTTATAAATTATATACAGAAGAGACAGTGTTCAAAACACAGGAGCAGCTGAACTCTATAGAAAGCTTTGAAGCTACAGTTTGTGGATCTTGCAGGCTTTACAATCTAATAGAAGTAAATATGAAAACCAAGTCTACAGTTAGCAGCTTAAAATTGATAAAACTCAGACTACCAGCTTCTACTGGAAAACAGTTAGTGCTCCATGGTTTGAAAGAGATGGAAAACCACTTTTCCACGTTATTAAGAAATGTGGTCCTTGTAGCAGTAGGAAAGTTCTTTCCTTTGGTTCTATTCCTGATTTATGTTACAACTCTGGCAAAATCAAAATATAAGTAGTCATGTTCATTTTAAAGTGGAAACACTAGCTTTAAGTGACAAGGAGAATCTGATCAAATAAAATGCCATTTTGAAAGTATACTAAACTTTTAATAGGATCTGATCCACAGCAGTCAGTGAGTAAATAACCCATTGATTTCAATAAAGTGGGCAGCTGAGAAATATAGTGCCCTAAGCAATCCTGTCTTCTGTCAGTGTATTTTATCATTTGGCAACATAGTAATGAAAAAAATAATCACCAGGCACAGAGGGTTCAAATGCTTCAGAACCACCTCGTGGGGCCTGACCTAAATGCCTCTAAACTTATTCATTGGCTTCAAATGTGCTTTTCTCAGGCCTTGAAGATTTTATGTGCTTCTATCCTATCCCCCACTATGATGCTGGACCAAGTTACACAAAATACAGTAAGAGCAAGATTTATGTAGGAGGATGAAATTATGTTTGGTGTTCAGGAAGAAAAGTTTTAAAAGGTTCCTCTGTTTAGTTCCCTGTTTCGAGTCCAGCAGAATGTAGGACATGATACTAACTGTGATAAGCAATTATTTTTCTTTAAGAAACTTTATGTGATCGGGAATTCCCAGTCTCATTGAATTACTCTATCAGTTGTCAGCACCAAGGGTTCCTCCGTTCTGAAAAGCAAACCTATCCATTCTCACTCAGCTGTGTGGCTGGCAAATAAGCTTTGTGCAAATGATGAAATACAGGAATTCATCAGAAGGGCCTGATTCATCAAGTTGATTAAATTGATATCCCATGTGCTTAATTAGGAACTTGCTGAGACACTTGGTTGACCCAGGACTGAAGACAGGCAAGCAAGAGCCCAGGGTAATACTAGAGAAAATTGATCTATCTTTATTGCAAATGTATATCAATGATTTGGAACCAGTGATCAGCCACAGAAACTGATGTTCATTGCCTTCTATTTCCTCTGTAAAGCAGTATTTTTTTCACCACAGCATTTTCATAGCAGAGGGTTTTCTGTAACCCCTATTACAGACTAACCCGACTGTGAACTATTTTTTCCATTAGGTCTAATCCTCATTGCAGCTGTGACCATTGCCCCTTGGCCTTTCTCTGTGCGTCTCTGGAAACTTACTTCACGTCAACAGTCAGTACTGTCTCAAAACATGGTGATTCAACAACTTATCTTTGTACACGCTCACAGACTCCTGATTATCAGCTGTATCTCTAATCACTGCACAAGACTCTTCTCATATCAGTATTAAGAAATTATTCTGGTCAACATCAACTACATTATAAATTGCTACAGAAGTTTAAATGATCACAGCTAATACAGACAAAATGCCAGCTGTCAAAATTAATTGGAATATAAATCACTATATAACGAGAAGTCAATAGGTTAGCCAGACCCCTCCACAGTACAGTTTATACAATTAAAAATCTTGGTTTTTTCCTCCTTCCTTTTGATTCTCTGACTCATACAACAATTAATGAGGATTATTTGAAGTTACACCTACCAAAGTTTTAAAGAGCCTTTTGCAAAATGAGTAATAAACTCAGTAAGCAAAGAGGATCTGGAGTATCTACTGCAGTGCTACTGTGAACAATGAGACAGATCTGATAGTGTAAGTAATTTATTTGGACAGAAGGGGAGAAGGTTCAGAACAAGTGCCAGCAGTGTAAATGGAAATATACACACACTGACAGTTCAAAAGGACTCATTACCATAGAACCAGCTGGTTCAATTATAAGGGGAGAACGGAAAGTCACTGGAAAGAAATTGAGATATCTACTGTGTGACAGAACTCTGTACAAAAGTGTGCTATACCTATACAAATAACCCCTTTTCAGTTAAGGGAGGGGAAAAGCCCACAATAACTGGAACATTGGGAGATGGTTGCATGTGTCCAATTCTGGATGTTCTGAGTAGTCCCCACTGAAGTCAGACCCACTTGATGAAATGCAAAGCACCTGTAAGAGTCAGCAACTAAAGTACACATATATTCTATTACCCTCTATTAGAGGTGTAAACATAAGATTGTCCCTTGTTCCTTTACTATGTAGTTAATGGCATCATCACCTCTTTCTTCTCAAAGGTCCCACTGTCTTCTGCTTACAAAGTTGCAATATGCAGGAGAAGAGAAAATTAAAAATCATTGGTACAAAAACCAAGAGACTGAACAGATAAGGGATCAAAAGAAGCTCCTTAGGGACAAATCCGGACAAGAGGGTCCTCTGCTACTGGAAAGTAGTATCAATGCTTTTTAGCAGACAGCGGAGATTTTCCGCAGAATTATCCAAAGTTTGCTTTATTTACGTTCTCTGGTTTTGTACCAGTCACAAGGAGTCTGCCTCTCCCACAGCAAGGCTAGCTTACAGGCTTTTGTATGGAGGGTGCATTTTTTTTTACTGTTTATAAAACACAGCATGGTGTCTTAATAGGATAATGGAGTATATTTCATAGGGAACAGTGCGGAAGTCAGAGAGAAAACAGACTGACTAATCTATGTGCTGACACGCCATAACAGCTAGCCCCACAGTTTTCCTCTCATCCACAACCTTGTTTCCTTAAACATGCCTGTCCAAAGCCTTCACCTAGAACTCAATAATGCCAAGCAAAACCACTAAACAGTCCTGGTGTTCCAAATCATGAAACAGGCATATTTCATCTCAGAAAACATTAAAGAAAGTGGATTCTTTCTTGATTTCACTTCCCTTTGCAAAGACATTAGAACGGATGTTCTATAGCTCTTTCGCACAGCTATAAAGTTAAAAATATATTTTAAAAGAAAAGAAATGCCATACAGTTCAAACTGTCCAACAACATGACTCCATGAACTGAGGATTTATGAGAATGACTGAATAACATGAAGCCTCAGTAAAATTCAGTCTGCCAAATAAGAAAATCATTTCCCTGGTGGTTTGGCTATTGGGTCTCAGGAGTCTGCTGTATTACTGTTGAGATGATACCTGAAGCACAGGTAGCTGTAAGCACAGGGACTAGGCACTGATACGTTGAAAAGCTCAGGACCATTGAGTCCACTTCAAACACGATATTGAGGAGTTTCACAAAACAGCTAACATATTATATGCAAACCACGTGTGGTTTGTGAATGCAAGTGATATGTAAACACAATGAATCACAAACATGTAACTGAATCTCTTTCTCATCAACAATTTCAAAGTTACTACCATGTGATAGGTATTTGACTGCTTATCACTAAAAGTCATTACAATTTTCTTAGCTTTGCCATTTTAGTCTGTTGCTTGTACTAAGCGATACATCAGTGAAATAAATGAAAAAAAGTTTATTAGTTTATTCACTGTAAGGACGTGTGTCTGCTGCTTTTTTTTTTTTAAATCAGTTCTCCCAATTAGGTACTAGAGGGAAAATAAAACAGTGTTCGTCTCAACAAGAACCCCGAAGCCTTGCAATATATTTACTTATTCAAGGATCTTAAGGAATTGAGTTGAATTGATATTCCACTATACTTCAGAGAAAGATAAGCCTAGAACAAAAGCAAATAATCCCAGCACTCCAAGGTGTAGCAGTCACAATTCTGCTACCAAATAAACCCAGATGAGAGCCTTCAGAACACATCTGAGCCAAAATAACTGGTTAAATAATTAGCCAGTTCTGAACAAGTAAGATTATGAGTCTACTGTGTTAATCCTTGCATTATCATCTACACATATATAAAATACATTTGAAACGAGAATTACCCACTATCCACCTTGCAAAAGCACACTGGCTACCAGCTACAGGGAAATGAAGCAGCAAGTTGTGTTCCTCAGTTATACTCAATTACATCAAAATATGTATATAAACACATGTAATGCTTGGAAAAGTTTATCCATTTACAGATGTAACATATTGCAAACTGCTCATTTTCCTCAACAGATGGCCATAACAGCTTTCCCTGCAGCACAAAAATGATTCTCCAAGAGGAGCTGCTTTCTGCTGCTAATCCAAAGACAGGCACATCAAGAACAGTGAGGAAGAACTTCCCATTCACCATTCAGCTCCTGCATTTGCAATGCAACCAGAAGGTACACTTACTACAAGTTGGCTCAGGGCTTCTTAGCAGTGTGAGAAAAACTGCATTTATCTGCTACACAGGAATGTTCTTGGGGCCATGCTGAGCGCAAAACTGGGACAGAGCTTTAATGACAAGTTGATCTGTCAGGTAGGAAAGGAGCAGAAGAAACAGATACTGCTGCACACAGGTGCTCTCTCACTTCACAGTTGCTCTACCAACATGCTTGATCCCTTTCTCAGCAGCAACCAGAACTCCTATGGCCTCCCAGGACTCCGATATAGCAGGAGCAGCCTGACTGCCCTCAGGAGGCTGCTGGGCAATGGCTGGCTTTGCCTGCTGAATAGAGCCAGTCCTGAGGCCTGTTCCTTTGTAATGGAGGTTAAAAGACAGCAAATCAGGCTTGTACCACTATTCTAAGAGCATAAGCCTTTCTCACCTTCTTGTCATTTACTTACTTCCTATTCTCTTTTAAAGATCTCTGATCAAATGTTTGAAGAGTCACCCATATGACTTAGGCCAACCACACACTGCCACTGTCTCAGCTAAATCAGCAAATGATATGATCAGACCGCAGCTCCAACTGCAAGCACCAGAAAATCCTAAAGGAGAAGCAGCTCTGCCAGCAAAATTATATTTATATTGGAAGTGCTCGCTTCTTTCCTAGATTCATTTCTACTACCTTAGTCTGACTTTCCTCTATGGAGCTATATCCTGCTCCTTATCGGGAGCGCTTCACAATCATAGGGCTCCCATACCACAACAGACTCAATCTGCAAAGAAGCGAGTAGCTATTTTTGGTATCAAATTGATTCATAAAGTAATTGGGGCATGCTGTCAATGAAAGGTCCTATCGGCACCAAACACATTGCCATTGCTTTGCTATTCCTCTGCTGGCATTTCCATACTCCACAGGAACACTGTTCTACCAGGCTACCAAAGCTGGGTCCTCATATGCCAAGACAGAGCACAGTCTCACACCGATGCTAAACTGGGCCCTGGAAGTACCACAGCTGTGTCAGCAATGCTATAGTGGAGATACTTCCCCCTGACACAGTGCAAAGCTTTGGTTTAACATTACTTTCGATAATAAACTTTGGGAATCTAAGACACCAAGAGTTTTCAAATGTTTCTCTCCCTCAAGAGTTCTGGGACACGAGAAACATCTTTGTTGTCAACTACTAAACAGATTAGAAGCAAGATACTTTGAATGTGTTTTACAAAACTTTCTCTGACACAAGATTGTCTCTTAAGCTCTTCTAAAAGGAAACCGGGAGTATACACAGGACTTGTGAAGTCTGCAAGTCATCATCAGTCTTTGTCAGCATATACTGACAACAAAAGGGTAAAACAATTCAGCTCTGCTAGTTATTACAGTGTTTGGAGGTGGAGGGAAGGGGATCTCAGTTCCTAAATAATGCACACCAAAAAAAAAAAAAACTCATATCATCAGTATTGATAAAGGCCTACTGCCAGCAGCCACACACAAAAACAGGGTAACAACTGTTGATCTTGACATCACTGCCTGGTAGGAGGGTATTTAATGAAGTTTACATTAAGCAGGCAATACCTCTAAGATAAGGGCACATGCTGCACAGGGCTTCACCTACATTCATACGTCTTTGAAGAACAAAATTATACAAAGTGCAATAAAGTAAATGAACCATCCACTGTAGCTGCTAGTTAAAATGACAGAGACCAAACAACACAAATAAGCCAGCAGTGATAGCACTCAACAGAGAAGAGACACAAGAGGCTGGTATTGATGTCCCAGACAGAAGTTTCCACTCTGCAATCGCAAGAGCTGTGGTGAGATTGTCTAAGGCATGGTGCTCTATGGATTGAAATTTTAAAGACATTCCTGGGCTTTCTCTCCAAATCTGTAAAGCTGATAATTCTCTTCTGCACCTTCCCTCTGCTGAATATGATCACTCTCCAGACAGAAATTTATTGGCTTTCTTATACTGTTTATTAAAAGACAGGTGCAAAGCACCAGGGAGATAACACAGATAAGGAATGGCAAAGCAGGGTCACCATGTTGGAACAGTCCACTTTACATGGTGGTGGAAGACTTCAGAAGAAGACAATCTTCTCCCTAAGGATAAATTACAGGAGTATAAGTGAACCACAGTTGAAAGAAAGCAAGCATTTCACTTGAGCATAACTTAGGTAGATGTCCAAGTTGTTGGTTTGCTTGGAATACCAGAAGAGTTGCAAGCTTTATAAGCCTAAATAAAAGAGCTGTCAGCACTTCACTCAAAAGTGATGTTTAAGAGTTTTGGTAAAAATAAAGGTGTGAAGCCAAACTGCAACATCTGGTAGTGCCTGTCATCCCTCCACACTAGCTGCACAACCTACACTTGACTGGTAAGAGCTTGTACTGTCTTGTTCTTGACCTCACTAGTAAGAGAAACAAACAAAAACCACACAAATGGACATTAGAGAACATGGTTTATAGCCAATGCAAGTCCCCACAATATCAAAGTCTCAGCGACAGACCTTTAAATGCTTCTGCATATGGATCTGTGATATCAAATCCAGCCCTGGATATGTATGGAAAGATGTACTAAAAGTTCTAAAACATTCTGAAAAAGTATGGCCTTTCAAAAGCATCTTGCTGTTTTAGTCATAACCACTGTCTGCCAATTACAAACATTATAGCAATTCAAATCTGACCCGGTGAATTGTGTATGACATTCTTTATGTTCTGGAGCCAAAATGCAAATTTTACCTATAATTTCTGCCCTCTACAAAAACTGGGTTATACAATAACCCGGTGCTTGACTGCTGTTGCACTAAGTCTGTAATAAGATGGAATACACAGTCATATCATTTAGTGTTCTAAATTGCTCTAACTTTGGAATAAATACATCAACAAAGACTGAGTGGGATATTAAGTCAGAGTAATACATGAAAGTAAGATGTTAATTTGCTGATGTTGCATGAAAATTATTTCTGTATTTCACTTAAGAATTCTTTAAATGATTCACTTGTGTAATATGTTATTAAATGAAGCACATAAAAAGAGACACCTTAAACATTAACTTAATTGAAGGTAGAAATAGCATGGACAAAGATTTAATACTTACTGGAGGAAAACTCCAATTATTCTCATGAGATTTTTAGCATAAGCTAGAAAGCCTGGCATGAGAGTGCATTTCCTACCTGAATTACCCTCTGATCTGGCTTTTAATTTTCCCCTTTTCAGGACCATGGGCATTTTGCAAAATGTTAAGAAAACTGTTTCAGCCAAGGGTTACTGCAGCGTTTCTTATTTAGCTACTACTTCAGATACGAAGTTTCAGCTTTCTTTTTCCATTCTTCCTCTTTTTTCTGCCTCTGAACAGCTATGTTCTTTCCATCTATGGTAAGTAATCTATGACCACCTTTTCACTTCAGGCATCTGCCAAGATGATGCTTCCCAGTGAGACAGGTTGCCTAAGAAAATATCTCAGAGTAGTATGAATATACCTACATCACATTAGACAATGATACCACAAAGGAGCTCTTTAATTCTCAGTCACTGATGCTTCAACATCTGACAAGATAATGTATTGCTAAAGTCAAATTGCACTAGGTCTTCAACACAGTTAATGCAGGTGAACTGTTTGAGAAGAGCAATTTAGGTTGAAAGGAACCTCTAGGGGGTCTCTATTCCAACCCCTAGGCTCCAAGTAGTTGCAGTCCGGGTAAGTTCTGAGCATCTCCAAGGATGGAGACCCCACAGCCTCTCTAGGCCTCTATTCCAATGATTGACTACCATCTCTGTGAACAATTTATTGTCATTTTCCTGGTTGCAACTTGTGCCTGTTGCCACTCATCGAACCACTGTCCCTCCAAGAAGAACCTGGCTCAGTCTTCTCTGGGAACAGCACTAAGACCACCTCCCCTTAGCATTATCCTCTTAACATCGAACAAAGCTTATCCTCGGATCCTTTCAGGACTCCCTGTGACTTCACTGACGGACTTAGCTGCTGTGTATCAGAAGGCAGTCTGGTTAACTCAATTAAAGCAATTTAAGACAAAGGAGGAAAAGGATCACTGACATATCCCGCATGTTATTGGCAGAAGGCAGGCTTTAGAAGACTGTAGTTACATTAAACAAACAGCATATACTAACTGAAGCTGCATCCATAAATGACTTTACAGGAAAGCATTTGCAATGCATGACAACTTCAGCTGGTCAAATCTTCTGAACAAAACTGCAAGCCCTTCAACAAGTCATTAACACATTGCCTACAGAGGAACTATTAATACAGGGACAAACATCTTTCATGGAGGTGTAGTACTTCCCATGCATTCCTTTAAGGGACACTCAAGAAAGGTAAAATAAATTAATCCAAGTTTAGTCTGCATTGTTATAATGATGTTTTTGAGTAGAAAGGCAGCTTAGAATACAGTCATAAATAGGGAGGACTGTTTAAAACCTTATCTTTCAATCCTTGGTATTTTTTAAATTCCTGAATAACTCCTTTTAGTCAGGGAACAGATTTGAACTCAGACATATGGTATCTGGAGATTTTTTTCCCCTCAGAATTCTGTTCAAAGATTGCACTGAAAAAAATAAATATTTAAAGTTGCTTTTACCTTCCGATTGCTCAAAATGGGTTACAATTTCTCTCTGCAGTATTTTGAAATTAAAACTTTAATTAAAATTGCTGTGCCATTTTAAGGGAATTAATCTTTGTTTCCTCAGCTTATCTATCCACTGGCCTTTACAATCCATATTTCTTATTGCATGAAACCTCGTGGTTTGCTAGAAAAACTACTGCCTTAGCCTCAACCTGATGTCCAAAATGAAGAGACTTCAAATCTGCCCATTAAATGAAATTGTTTAGGAAAGCCAAAAGCAGTTTGGAAACAAACTTACTGACACAGACTCTAATAAAAGTTCTTCGTTTTGTTAACAATATCATGGCTTTGTTATTTGTCACATAGGTTGTAAGTTTTAACTTTGCTGGAGCCTGCATGTCTGGTGGATGTTGGCCTTGCCTTTCCTTAGTAGTTAAAGCAATAACCAAAAAGTCAGCTCAGAGCAAAAGTTGTATTTTCTACAGCCCCATCTCCAGTATACTCATCTTCAATTTCTGTCTTTGAAATCTGTTCTCTGTTTTGTATTCTTTTCTAAACAATAGCCTCGAACTCCCCTAACAACAAGATAAAAGCCCCAAGACATCAAAGCTTCATTTTGTTCTCCCCATCTACAAACAGAGAAGTAATATAATCCTTAGAATTAGATAGAAGGTCATACAGAAGTTTTTGCCCAAAAAAAAAAAAAAGTGGAAAATGCTTCCTCAAAAATAGATTTAAGGTAAAAAAAGTCATAGTTCAGATTACACTAAATTTAGTCTAACAAAGGTTAAAAGATCACAGAATAATCTTTTTAATCTGACTCCATGAAAACTCAAAATATTTTGCCCAAATATCACTCTGTTTCTCACGCAGTATTCAGGTATTTCAATTTTTGCCCTGAAAAAATATTTTATTTAAACCATGCCATTTGTACTGGTACATTTCAGGAAACACTAATACTTCACTTATCAATACCCAAAGGCAAGGAACTTTTGATATTGCCCTGTAAGCACCCACAGGCTGAAAACTCCTAAGCTGACACACCAGGCAGGAGGAATTCAGCCCTATTCTGTCATTCCGATGTCCTTTTCATTTGCAATACAAAAACACAATAGCACATAAAAATATTAAACAATGTTTAAAACTGCATCATTTAACTAACGACCAGCAGCCAGTTAGGCCAGTTAGCTGACATTAGAACAAGCCAAAGTTTTTACAGGAAAGGAGAAACCATTTCAATCTAGGCTACCTTAGCCAGTTGCCCGATATTATCTTACCTGGTACAAAACTGGAAAGTACCCACCACTGCACCAGCATAACCAGGACCTGCCATCAAGAGAAAATGAACACTTTTTGTATTGAATTAGTGCAGTGTGTTTCATTCTAAGAAGCTGAAATATGCTACCCAAAGTGTGAGCTGATTTAAAATACCCCAACGCAGAATGTCAAACCGCACCTCAGCTTCTCAACCATAGATCTCTGCATGTCCAAGAACCTGACATGTCCAAACAGCAAATAACTCAAAGACCACACCATTTATCTCTTTCCTCCTCTGTTAATGAAGATGGAGATGTCCTGCTTCTGTCCTCATCTAGTGGTATTGGAAGACTAGGTTGGGGAAACCATTGATGTATTCTTCACTGTTACACTTTTTATGTTGTTCTAGTCTCTGCCACAATACACTTTCTAGTTGTACGCTTTCTACTTTATTTTCCTTTACCACTCACCTCTCTAAGAATGTTCCATCATACACAGCTGTCATTCAAGGTCTAAGCACACAAAGGCAGGTGAATCCCTTAAGTTTGGCTTGATACAGTACTATGACTATCAGAACTCAAACATTTGGGTAATCCAGTTCATGATAGAAAGAGTGTGGAAAATAGGAGCTACATATTGTTTGGTAGTTTGTGGTACTATAAAACTATTAGCACTTACTTGTGCCTATTCAGTCCATTCTTACTACTACTCAAATAAGCAAGATCACAAATGCTTATATACACTGGTCTGCTATAAGCAGACCATATATACACCTGTGAGTATGGAGTTTACTGGTGACCGAGGGCAGGGCTAGCATCTCTGGCTAGCTGTCTCCCTGCTGACTGTGGGGAGTCAAAACAGGTATCAGCTCTACAAGCCACATTTTAAAACAAGGGAAAATATCTTCAGCTGGAAAGCAAATTCCACAGTGGACTTCTCTTTTGCTGTAGCATGTTGCCCTTCACACAGTCTATGCTTATCCAAACAATTTTTAGGATTTCCTACACTTCTCCACCTTAGATTGACAAATTCTTAGGTACAAATTACTGCACTGGCTTTTACTTCACTGCTTCCAAATCAAAAAACAGTCCCCACGTCAAGCAATAAAGCTCATTTACCTGTTGACGTGTAGGACTCAAAAATGACCTTCAAGTAACCACGAAGATAGCCAATGACCCTGGCTATTCAAGAAAGACTGTCAGTCTTTCCAAACCAGAGACAGTAAGACTACAGCCCTTCTCCCTTTTTGCCCCCCAAAAAACGCCCAAATCAAAGCCACACACAACTCTTGTCTTCAGAGCAGACGTTATAGGACCTAAATGTACAGTTACTATGACAGAACAGAGCTCCTGTAAAACTGGGGAAGGGCTACTCTTTTTCCATTAGCCAATGTTCTGTCCCAAAGATTTGGGATATTCACTTTGTCTTCTACTGCCAACACAGTAGCTGTACCCACAGGCTCCATAGTTCAGAAAGAGGTATACGGCACAACATATAGCTCATCTTGCCAATAACCAAAACATACCAACTGCTTCCCGTTTGGAGTGACAGCGATGTCTGCAAGTGAGATTCAAGTGGTTAGGAGTTCCACAGCCAGACTGACCACAGTCAAAATCCTGTCATCTTTAGAACCAGCAGTTTAGATCTAATAAAGGCATTTTGTGCAAGAAAAGCACAAAATACTACAATGCACCTTTTAATGCCTTTAGCTCAATTATTCTATGGTGTTCAGTGGGACAACTGTTGTCACTGTGGCAACAGCACAGACAAGAAGGACCACAAAAACCATGAGACAGGAAAGGAAAAGATATAGACCATTAGATATTGGTTATAAACACAGCAAGGTGCTCCTGTCCCTAAACATCCCCTTGGTGGAACTTAAGACATTTAACATGCTGCAGGATTGAGACTTTTGAGAAAACAGAAGCCAGCATTCTACCTAAATAAAACCAATGAAACAACACAAAGCCACAACACAGTAAGCAGCAGTTCTCATTAAACTCTTTTCAAAACTGTCTATCTCTGACTTTCCATTTGTATTTACTTTTTCTTTGCCAAACTTACCACAGCCCTTCTGTCCTGTCTCCACCTTGGCCAGCTTCCCAATCTTTTTTGGCAGCACTGCAATGTCACTCCTATTGCCAGCTACAGACATCTGAGTCTGCTGCTCTACAATAAGGTTTAATGGATGAGAGGTGGAATGCAGAGGACACACACAGTGTGGCACTAACGTTCTTTGCCTCCAAGATGAACAGATGCATTTTGAGTTGGGATAGGATTGATTTAGCTGGCAAGAGAAAGAAGAAAGTAGATCTGGACTGCTGAGTCAAATGCATCCATTAAACTTCCCTGCACAAACTCTACAGCTGCGCCAAAAGGGTTATGGTTACTACAAATGATCATAATTATACAAAGCCCACCTATCTTCACTCAAAAAATGGAAGAAATCTCTCCACATTTCCCCTTCAGAGCGACAAGGGAAAAAACATTATCAGATGAGGCATTTTCTATGCTACTCAGAGAGAAAAATCCTCTTTCCATAAGATTTTGTTCATATAAGGTTAAATCAGGAAGAAGAAATATCACCAGCTGGCTGGTCACAAGTTTACAATAAAAATGGAAATCAATATTTATTGAAGAATCTTGTTTGCCACTTAAATTTTATTGAACAGCAAATACACTGAGCACATTAGCACCTTCATCATGGACATTCTGCAAACAGAGAGAGACAGAAACACCCATTACATAAAGCAGGACTGTCAAACTCATTTTCAGCGGGGGCCACATCAGGCTTGCAGTTGCCTTCAAAGGGCCGAATGTAATTTTAGGACTGTATAGATGTAGGAGTAGTTACATTTATACAGTCCTAAAATTACATTCGGCCCTTTGAAGGCAACCACGAGTCTGATGTGGCCCCCACTGAAAATGAGTTTGACACCCCTGATGTAAAGGATCCATTCAAAACTAGTTGCTCAGTTAAAATCATCTTGTGGCTACAGAGTGGCATTTCCCCAGTGTGTCTGCAGGATTCCAGTGGCTCTCCAAACTGAAGCCTTCTCTCATTTACCAAGACATTCCAGCGACTTCTGAAAGTATTATCCCTAGTAGAGCTGTTGCACGCCAAGAAAGCAGATCAGATCCTTACAGTAAATTTGCAATATATATATGGAAGTATTATAGTAACCATATGTCAAAGGAAAGACTTCCTTTCAGTAACTGTTTTCAACCAGATCAAAATCACTTCATGCTCTTTTTTTATATTAATATTCTTTGATTAAAAGGTAAGCAATTCAGCTACTAGATTTCCAAGATCTTTAAAATGCTCTCAAGTGATATCCTAAGAATCACAGAATGTTAGGGATTGGAAGGGACCTCAAAAGATCATCTAGTCCAATCCCCCTGCCGGAGCAGGAACACCCAGATGAGGTTACACGGGAAGGCATCCAGGCAGGTCTTGAATGTCTCCAAAGTAGGAGACCCCACAACCTCCCTGGGCAGCCTGTCCAGTGCTCTGGCACCCTCACTGAGAAGAAGTTTCTTCTCAAATTTAAGTGGAACCTTTTGTGTTCCAGTTTGAACCCATTACCCCTTGTCCTATCATTGGCCACCAAAGTGATACTTCTTTTAAAGTAAGTTGGGAGAAAGCTTAGTTTCTGCTTCACTTTCCTTTAATGACAGGAACATTCCAACAACATCTCCAATGTTCCTATCCCCAGCTCATTTGTTGAAGGATGTACTATTGTAACAGTGCAGAGGGGCTGGGAGTGGTTAATGTTACAAATGCAGCCTGATTGCTGGAGAACGCTCTCCTGGCTGGAGCCCTCAGGCCTGGCTCAGAGCTTGTCGTGCAGATATCGAGGCCTAAGAGAGCACAACATTTCTGTTCTATTCTGTGTACATTTGAATGAATTGAATAAAGATGTGACTATTTGACTGAAATGCCACAAGGGTTTTAGCTCCAAAACCAATTTCAAGGACACAGAACACAAAGGATACAAGTGGAAACAGGATTGTGCTTTATTTTTTTGCAGCCTGGCAAAGGCAAGCCACAGCGCTGCAAGGGCAGCAGCAGGAACACGGGCCAAGCCGTCCTGGTTCCTGAAGAGTGAGAACGTGAAGAATGAGGATCCGGACCCACCACACACAGAAGAAGAAGAAGAAGAAGAGAAGTTGTGTGGTACCATGGGTTCTTTTCCAAAGCGTGACACGCAGCAATGACGAGCTGGCTTTTGGACTTGTGCAACTTGCTCCGGCGCTGGGCTTCTTGGCCTGGGATGCACAACAAGCGCTCTCATCCCTGCCCGGTGCTTGTGTTGCCCGCAGGGAGCGCTGACAAGTGGCAGCTGCGGATGGTGCGGCGAACCTGAAGCCCTTTCAAGCACGGGCTGTGCTGGACAAGCAAGAAGCCCTGGGGCAATGGAGCCCAGGGAAGAGCAGAGCTGGCTCCCTGGCTCCTGCTGTAAACTTGCCCTGGGCAAGAGAGACCAAGAGATCCAGAACAGCAGCGGTGCCTTGGAGGTGCAAGAGCAGTGGGCAGGAACTGAGGGCAAAGGGCTCAGAGGAGCCCTGAACAGGGGCTGTGCTCAATGCGACAGAGGTTGAGAAGCAACACCCGGGAGCACCCTCGGGGCCCGCCCTGGGAGGCCGTGGAGGACCCCCGGGAGCACCCTTGGAGCTCAACCTGGGAGGCTTTGATGGACCCCGGGAGCACCCTTTGGGCTCAACCCAGGAGTCCGTGGAGGACCCCCGGGAGCACCCTTGGAGCTCAACCTGGGAGGCCATGGTGGACCCCGGGAGCACCCTGGGGGCTCAACCTGGGAGTCCAAGAAGTTCCTCCCCCCGGATGCGGGGCACGAGGGCCACCTTCGTGGAGCAGGAGCAGCAGGCACCCAGCCACAATGGCCCAAAGGTGGCCCAGGGCCGAGGAGCCGTGCTCACTGCTGCAGAGGAAGGAAAAAAACCCCACGGAGACATGTGATACTCACGCGGGGGAAAAAAAGCCTTCCTCCCCCAGCTGCAGGACACGACAGGCCATCTTCGTGGTGCATGAGCAGCAGGCAGGAACCGAGCCAAAAGGGACCAGAGGAGCTCTGCAAAGTGGTCATGCTCAATGCTGCAGAGGAAGGCAAAAAACCCCCGGGGACCAGGGCCAATCTGCCCCGGGGGAAAAAATTCCTTCCTGACCCCAGTGCTGGCGATCGGCTATCCCTGAGCATGGGAGCGAGACCTGGCTCCTCGGCCCACAGGCTGGTTCTGCTGCCCAGGGGACACCCTAGCCCTAGTCTGCCTTGACCTGGAGCCCTCTCAGGGGCTTCCGAGAGTGCCCAAATAACCCCCGCCTGATCCACCTTGGGGGCGAGGATCCTTCTTGTGCCTGAGGGGACACCAGTGGGTGCTCCAAAGCACTGGGACCTCATTGCTCTCTGCAGCTTCTGAGCAGGGCAAGTGGAGAGGGAGGAGCTGATCTCTTCTCCCTGGTACCCAGTACCAGGTTGCGTTGGGAATGGCTCAAAGCTGCGTGCATCAGGAGGGATTTGGACTTGACAAGAGGAAACATTTTTCTTTCCCCAGAATGTGGTCAATCCCTGGAACAGGCGTCCCGGAGACCTGGGTGATGCCCCACACCTGTCAGCGTTTAAGAGACAATACCCTTAAAACCACGTTTTAACTTTTGGTCGGCCCTGAAGGGGTCAGGCAGTCGGACTACGAGATCATTGTAGGTCTCTTCCAGCTGAACTCTTCTTCTCACCTCTCCTATTTTCTCCTGGTTTCTCCTCTCCTCTCCTTCTCTTCCTACTTCCTCCTTTCCCCAGCAGTACATGCTGAGGAAATCTCTGATGACATTTCTTGCCAGCCCTGTGCTAGCAGAGGGCATCCAATACCCATCAACGTGTCCCAGTCCAGACACTGGCTCTGTCACCTTGTGGAAGGAGGCATGGGCCTTCTTCTGATGGGGCTGAGAGCACTGGAGCCCCTTGCAACATCTGGGCATCCCACTTCTTACGGCTGCTGAGCCTGGCTCCACAGCGGATGAGGATGGTGAGCTCTGCAGTGCTCCTCAAGAAGGCATTCCCTTCCTCTTGCCACTACTACCCAGCCCACCAGGATTTCTGTCCCCCAGATAAGCTCGGCAGGTGGCTCTGCCAGAAGCTGGCCTTGCAATGGAGAACCTCCAGCAACCTCTTCCAGGACTTCCTCCATCAGTCCCCACCAAGCGATGCCACCAGCTCCTCAAAGACTTCTTGGTTGTCTTGGGGCTGCCCCCGGACCAGCTCTGGCAGTGGACACGCGAGGCTGTACCCTCTGCTACTGGCCTGGGGCATTGTGACCTCAGTGTTGCCAGGTGGTGGCCCAGTGACATGGGGGTGACAGAGCCCAACAGGTGCAGCCCTGCCCACCACAGCCCTGCCCAGCACCTTTTGCAGGAAGCCTTTGGGCTACTGCTGGCCTCGAGGCAGCCCCGGTGCCCAGGAGACCCAGGGGACTGTCCCTGCCCTTGGTGGCCATGCGCTGGGCACAGCTGCTGGGTGTCTCTGACGCTTCCTCTGCTGCTTGGTTCCCCAGCAAAAACCTCCTGCTGTTCCTCTTGTCTTTCTGTTGTCTTGCTGGTCCCAGAGTTTCCCAGCCCCCTAGTCTGGCATTTCTTGGTTTCTTTCCAAACATGATGAGTCTCTAAACACCTGAATTGTCTCTTAGTTTTCAATATTGCCCACAGGAAAACAGTCCAAAGTGCCCATTTTTTTCCAAAACTTTCAACCATTTTTGGGGGGGTTGGTTGTTTGTTTTTCTAACTGAGGAAAACACAAATTTATCTGAAAAGGCAAACGTTTCAAACAGAATCACAGAATTGGGATTGGAAGGGACCTCGAAAGATCATCTAGTCCAATCCCCCTGCTGGAGCAGGAACACTTAGATGAGGTTACACAGGAAGGCATCCAGGCAGGTCTTGAATGCCTCCAGAGTAGGAGACTCCACAACCTCCCTGGGCAGCCTGTTCCAGTGCTCTGTCACCCTCACTGATAAGAAGTTTCTTCTCAAATTTAAATGGAACCTTTTGTGTTCCAGTTTGAACCCATTATCCCTTGTCCTATCATTGGCTGTCACCGAGAAGAGCCTGGCTCCATCCTCGTGACACTCACCCTTCATATATCTGTAAACATGAATAAGGCCACCCTTCAGTCTCCTCTTCTCCAAGCTAAAGAGACCTAGCTCCCTCAGCATTTCCTCATAAGGGAGATGCTCCACTCCATCATCTTTGTTGCCCTGCGCTGGACTTGTTCCAGCAGTTCCCTGTCCTTCTGGAACTGAGGGGCCCAGAACTGGACACAATATTCCAGATGTGGTCTAACCAGGGCAGAGTAGAGGGGAAGGAGAACCTCTCTCGACCTACTAACCACCCCCCTTCTAATACACCCCAGGATGCCGTTCGCCTTCCTGGCCACAAGGGCACAGTGCTGGCTCATGGTCATCCTGCTGTCCACCAGGACCCCCAGGTCACTTTCCCCTACACTGCTCTCTAATAGGTCATTCCCCAACTTATACTGGAACCTGGGGTTGTTCCTACCCAGATGTAAGACTCTACACTTTGCATTGTTATATTTCATTAAATTTTTCCCTGCCCAACTCTCCAGCCTGTCCAGGTCTTGCTGGATGGCAGCACAGCCTTCTTGCATATCAGCCTCTCCTCCCAGCTTGGTGTCATCAGCAAACTTGCTGATAGTGCACTCTATTCCCTCATCCAAATCATTGATGAATATATTGAATAATACAGGCCCCAGTACTGATCCCTGAGGCACTCCACTAGATACAGACCTCCAACTAGACTCTGCCACATTGACCACGACTCTCTGGCTTCTTTCCTTCAGCCAGTTCACAGTCCACCTCACTACCTGATCATCCAGACTGCACTCCCTCAATTTAGCTGTGAGGATGCTGTGGGAGACTGTGTCAAATGCCTTACTCAAGTCAAGGTTGACCACGTCTACTGCTCTGCCATCATCCATCCATCTTGTTATGTCCTCATAAAAGTCAATAAGGTTGGTCAAGCACGACTTCCCTTTGGTGAAGCCATGTTGACGCCCCTAATGACCCTCTTATCCCTAATATGCCTTGATATGGCACCAAGGATAAGTCGTTTCCCAGGGATGGAGGTGAGTCAGACCAGTCTATAGTTACCCAGGTCCTCCTTCTTGCCCTTTTTGAAGACTGGAGTAACATTTGCTTTCTTCCAGTCCTCAGACACCTCTCCCATTTCCCAAGACTTGGCAAAGATGTTGGAGAGCGGTTCAGCAATGACCTCAGCCAGCTCCCTCAGCACCCACGGGTGCATCTCATCCGGATCCATGGATTTATCGATGTCCAGATTGCCTAACTGCTCCCTAACCCAGTCCTCATCAACCGAGGCAAACTCCTGCATTGTCCTGACTTCCTCTGGGGCCTCAGCAGTACGGGACTCCTCAGGACAGCTTCTGGCAGAGTAGACAGAGACAAAGAAGGCATTCAGTAACTCTGCCTTCTCTGTATCTTCTGTCACCAGGGCACCCACCTTGCTCATCAGTGGGCCTACATTGCCTCTGGTGTTAGTTTTATCTGCTACGTATTTGAAAAAGCTCTTCCTGTTGTCCTTGACCCCTCTCGCCAGGTGTAATTCAAAGGAGGCCTTAGCTTGCGTAGTTGCCTCCCTACACCTTACTCCCTACACCCTAAGGCTGAAGTATTGTGAATCTTCCATCACATTTACACACAGCTTGCACTAACAAATGCTTTGTCCTTTGCAGTTCCCTTGATTATAAAATTAATTGATTTTTCACCTGATTTTAGATCCTTTACAACACTACAAATTACATTACTAGATTGAAACATAGATCATTACTGTTTAAGATGTTTTCCCACATAAGGAGAAGTCTAATGAATTGCACCAGGGATCACACTTCAACAGTGAAGCATTCAGACAAATATTTAGAAAGCAGAAAAAACGACTTTGTTTTATATTATTTAGTCTCTGGGATAAAAAAAAAAAAATGTTTCTAAAACTAACAGAGATGCACTAAAGCAGTTCTTCTATGTGTCTTCCCATCAATTAAGTCATTGGAAAAGGAAAAAATTCCAGTCTGAACATTGTCTCAATTTGAAGCCTACTCTAAAGTCTACTAAAGTCAATGTCAAGACACCATGTGCCTTAAAGGGCTGTGGAGTCCCCATAGTCACTTGTTTTTGCAGCATTTGATCTTTGGTGCAGGAAAGCTATGGAGTGAGTCATCTACAAATCCATGGGCTCTTAAAAAGAGTGGTAAAGTTGCCACCGAAGATGGCAAAAGCACTCCCGTTGCAGGACTGTCACAGCATATGGTCATTTTCTAAAAGACAGAGTCATAACACACAAAAACTAGAAGGTTCAATTAAGTCCACAAGGCATATTTTGTTCTGGCATTTCCTAATCCTCAGGTGCTTCGCTTTGCTTTTCAAAGAGAGGAGCCACACGAAATATGCCAGAGTTATTTAGAAAGCAAAGCATAAGCAGACAATCCATTGCAACAAATGCTTGCAACAAACACTTACAGACGTGAACAAGATGGAGGGGATTTTATTGCGTAGACATCTGCCTTTCACGTTGAAGTGGAACATTGCAGCAGCTGTACTTTCCTGTCTACTCTAGGTCACCATAAAGGCTGTGACAAAACACAACCTGCGGCAGTGAGCTCTGTCTGTACGAAGGAGCTTTGCTCATCCACTTGCAGTTCAGGTCACACGGGAGAGCAATTATCCCCTAATGATGGTTGCTGGCACAGGCATACAATATTCAGATCTTTGTGTTGAGTACACTAAAGGCAAAAGTTCTTCTGCTACAGAGCACAGCAAGAGAAGCAGAAGTGATGGGAGGCAAACACCTGGATAATGAAGGAGGCTATTCTGTTTATTTCTCTTTCAAACACAGTTCCTGCTCCTTTTTTCCAGGAGAGGAAAGACCAACTTGAAGTAACTGATAAACAACTGAAAGAAGGCTGAGGTACTTAACTTCTTTGCCTCAGTCTTCATTAGCAAGCTCCCTTCCCACACCTCTCAAGTGAATGAACTGCAAGAGGTGGACTGGGGGAGCAAAGTCCCTCCCACTGC
Organism: Streptopelia decaocto; assembly: GCF_964273445.1. Classification (NCBI taxonomy): domain Eukaryota; kingdom Metazoa; phylum Chordata; class Aves; order Columbiformes; family Columbidae; genus Streptopelia; species Streptopelia decaocto. The sequence goes on along the minus strand of NC_138655.1, from coordinate 117,950,215 downwards.
AACGGCAGGTCAGGTTCATGACTACTTGAGGAACCTGATCATACATAAGTCTACGGGACCTGATGAGATACATAACAGAGGCCTGAGGGAATTGGCTGATGTAGTTGCCAAGCCACTCTCCCTTATATCTGAAAAGTCACAGCAGTCAGGTGTAGTCTCTGGTGACTGGAAAAAGGGGAACATTGCACTCATTTTTGAAAATAGTAGAAAGGAGGACTCTGGGAACTACCAACCTGCCAGCCTCACGTCTGTGCCTGGGAAGATCATGGAACAGATCCTCCTAGAAGCTATGCTAAGGCACATGGAGGACAGGGAGGTGAGACAGCCAGCATGGCTTCACCAAGGGCAAGTCCTGACTGACCAACCTAGTGGCCTTCTGTGATGGAGTAACTACATCAGTGGACAACGGAAGAGCTACAGATGTCATCTGTCTGGATTTCTGTAAGGCCTTTGACATGGTCCTCCACAAAATCCTTCTCTCTAAATTGGAGAGAAACAGATTCAATGGATGGACTGTTCGGTGGATGAGGAATTGGTTGGGTGGTTGCACCCAGAGGGTAAAGGTCAATGGCTCGATGTCCAGATAGAGATCAGTGATGAGTGGTGTCCCTCAGGGGTCTGTACTGGGACCAGTACTGTTTCATATCTTCATCAATGACACAGACAGTAGGATCGAGTGCACCCTCACCAAGTTTGCAGATGACATCAAGCTGCGTGGTACAGTTGACACACCTGAGGGATGGGATGCCATCCAGAGGGACCTGGACAAGCTCAAAAAGTGGGCACATGTGAACCTCATGAGGTTCAACAAGGCCAAGTGCAAGGTCCTGCATCTGCGTCAGTGCAAGCCCCAGTATCAATACAGGCTGGGGTATGAAGGGATTAAAAGCAGCCCTGCTGAGAAGGACTTGGGGGTACTGGTGGATGAAAAACTGGACATGAGCCAGCAATGCATGGTCACAGCCCAGAAAGCCAACCATATCCTGGGCTGCATCAAAAGACGCAGGACCAGCAGGTAGGCTGATGGAGGTGAGATGCCCCTCTACTCTGCTCTGGTGAGACCCCACCTAGGACCCCCAACATAAGAGGGACATGGACCTGTTGGAGACAGTCCAGAGAAGAGCCACAGAAATGATCAGAGGGTTGGAACTAAGAGGCTGAGAGAGCTAAGGTTGTTCAGCCGGGAGAAAAGGCGGCTTCAAGGAGACCTTATTTCAGCCTTTCACTACTTATAATAAAGAACAGGCTTTTAGGAAGGCCTGTTGTAATAGAACAAGCGCTAATGGTTTTTAAACTAAAATAAAGTAGATTCAGACTAGATATAAGGAAGAAATTTTTTACAATGATGGAGGTGAAACACTGGCCCAGGTTGCCCAGAGAGGTGGTAGATGCACCGTCCCTGGAAACATTCAAGGTCAGGTTGGATGGGGCTCTGAGCAACCTGATCTAGTGGAAGATGTCCCTGCTCATGGCAGGGGAGTTAGACTAGATGAGCTTTGAAGGTTCCTTCCAACCCAAACTATTCTATGATTCTATGAAGTTGATAAGCTGGATGCTAAAGCAGCAGACATTTTACACAAAACCTGACCCGACCCTGCATCTCTCAGCTGAAGCACTTTGAAGAGCTCTGAAAAAGACACATATGCAGCCTGGTGAGCAGTCAGAGATGGAAGGTACCCTGGCATCCTTGACAAAGCTTCAGATTTGATGGGTTTCGGTCAGCATAAAAGTTTATCAGAGTCAGCAAGCAATTCAGAATGGAGTATTGTACTGTGAACTGCCAGATTACCTTTACAACAACTGGCACTATGCTCTTTAGTGTAAACAGATGCAAAAGAGTGTCTCAGCTTCTTTAAGGTCATTGGTACTGAAGACAAAGTGTTGTGAAATCTGAAGCACGAAAAGCATACATTCTGAAGAAAGCAAATAAGTTTAATGTCAAATTATGCCTAAATTTAGAGAAGCTTTTGTCTGCCACTCCCAAAATATCAGAAAGTAACCAACACCTTGTGCTTATCAGTACTTTCATTCTTAAAAATAACATTTCAGCTAACTTTCAGCATCCACCAAGATGAACTTCTGCTGGCATTACTGCCTGAAATAATTTCATGTGACTCATCAGTTTGCACAGGACACTGTGAAAGACTCCCCACATTCTGAAGAAATGAAGTGCTTAATTTAATCCACATCTTTGAGTTTTCTTAATTATTCATTTATCCAGGAGAATAGAAGGTTGCAGGTCTGAAGTTATATAAAGACATAGAAGCAGGACGTAAGTCACTTGCCACGTTTGATTATTTTGCTGGGGAAACTCAACACCTATGTGAAGTGAGAAAGCTTTTAAGATACTTAGTATTTTCCCTCTCCCCTACATCAAAAAAAAAAAAAAAAAAAAAAAAAAAGAGTAACCATTAACTCAGTCAAGCAATCACATTCTATAAGACTTCAGGATCACCTAATGCTGGAATTGTCACAAGTTTTTATAATGGCACCTGGCAGCTCAATCAGTACCTCTCAGTCCAGTTCACACACTTATCCACTGAGAAGCACTGAGTGATCAATCAGTCCCAGTGGGGCACGTATCAGATCAAATGGCAATGACAGGAGCTATCTAAACCCTTCACAACCACAACACAACTCAATAAATCTTCTTAGTGTTAAGGTATTTGACAGTTTGGCTTCTTTACAAAAGTAAAAAGGTGAAGCTCATCCAAATAGTTTCATCATAGAGGTTTAGCCCTGGCAACATCCTCCCTGCTAAAGAGCTGGCCAAGAGGACAGACATCTTACTCATTCACAAACACTCAGTGATCTGTAATATTAGTTCTCAAAGATACATTGCAGCATCCTTCAAAGAGACCATGACACGAAGAGATTTAAAAGAGAACTGTGATTTGTTTTTTAGATGTTGTATTATTTTTTTCCCTTAACATTTCACCCATTGCATTCATCAATGAACTCAGCAGGATAATGCCTGACATTTTAAAAAATACAATCAATTATGAAAAGTCATGGTGTTTGAGAAAAAAATTCTCTCACACTGAAAATATGAATTTAGTGACTCTCCGAGCTTTTAAGCTAATCTTATTATCCACATAATAATGTTCAGGGGCATAATAGCATCCAGTGGCACCAGACCATTGTGTTAGTTATAGTGGAGTAAGTCTCTAGGAAAATAATTGCCTTGACCTTATCTAAAGTTTTCTGATGGAAACATCTGAAATCCAGCTTTTCAGCCACAGCTGTTTGTTCAGTAGCATCCTTTTACAATGACTGAAGGATAAGAGGAATTCTGACCTCTGCTCTCAAGCCCACTTCCACCACAACTGCTAACACACAGAGTTTACCTAGACTACTACAGGCCAGTCTCCTCACACACAAATCAAAGCAAGCGCATTATTGGATGACCTGCGTTCTCTTCCTAATAACTGGGAAGGACTCTCCAATTCTAGCTCTCCTAGGGGCTGCATTGACCAAAATGAAGAGCAAATCCCAAGAAAAGTCATGGAGAGCAAAGTGGAAAGGACAGATATGCTTGGGAATGGAACACTGATTCTTGGGAATGGAAATGCCCTTTATTTTGAAACCTTAGTAAAGTTATCTATTAACAGTTACCTTAAGATTATTGCTTTTTAAATTATGTACAAAGAGCAAACTGTGAAGTGAAAGAAATTATGCCTAAAAGTGTAGCCTTGCATCCACATGCACCCATACTTACTGTATCTTGTTTTGTAAGATCAGCTGTTTTATATGTAAAAATGTTAGGAGGTCCTCTCACCTAAAGTGAAAGTAGCTTTACCAGCACAACTGTGGACAGGTTTAAACCTTTTCGCAAACAGGTCTTACTTAGAGGAATCTAATTCCAGTCTCTTTATTGCTCACCTAAGGCATTTATTGCACTTGATAGGCTATGAAGAAGGGCAGCCAGATTGATCCCAAGATTATAGGATTGGAACTAATGGGAACTGTTATAAAATTTTAATATATGCCATCTTCCAGACGAAAGGAGACTGCAGGGGGAACTGACCTTTGAGTGCAGAACTCTTAATAACATGTTAACAGTGGGGTTACATTTCCAATACAAAAATGAATGACAAAATTAGAGAGATTGCACTACAGTTGTACTGTATAAAAATAAATCTCAAAAGAGAGGTTTCTGCTAGACTTAAGTGAATTTATTATATAAACAACTGAAAAAGCACAGGGCCAAAAAACGCTGATATAGTTGCCACTGATTTCAAGCAAATATGTGCCAAACAACAGAACTCTTTTCATAGCTGATGCAAGCGTCATCTCATCTTGACTTCTGATTATACACCCACAGTACTGACACTCTTTTTAGCAGCACAGTCCTCCTTCAATTCGTACCTTTCCATTCACAATCATTATTAAGCAAGGGAAAAAAAAGCAACCCCTTGCTCTAAATAAACTGTATATTCTTCACAAAATAGAATTTCATGGAAAACCAAATTAATTGAAATTGAATTTACCAAGTAGTTTTGGCCAGAGAATGAAGGTGGAGAGTAAGAGTAACTTAAAATTGCAAGGGACTTCTGGAGGTCACTTAGTCAAACCCAAAGCAGGGAATATTTTAAAAATCTAAAAGCCTAATTTTAAAATTTCAGAACCATTTTGCAGGTGAAGCAGTCTGTGATTGATTACATGCTTGTTTTCCAAGTTTGCCTTTAAAATATGCATAGAAAGTTGGTATTTTCAAACTGATCCTGCCCTATTTTATCCCAGTTGCTCTGTTCAGAAAACATCAAGCAGTGTTAGTCATCATTTCCCACCATCTTTTGTTTATATGCGTCTACCCAGACTTGCACGCACATAGACTTGCATGCACAATGGCTTTACTTCTTTCCACAACAAATTTAAATCCTGTTCTTGCATCTGATGATAGGAATGGTATTTAAAAAAACCAAAAACAGCCAATCACCAGGACGCTCAAAAGTATCCTTTGAAACATAATTCAGTGTCTTCAGAGGAACAGCATTCATGAAATGGATAAGCTCCAGAAAGATCAGTAGTTCCATTCACATTAACAATATTTCTTATCTAGCTGCTATACAGAATATACTCCATAGCATTATGCTGTACTCCCAATGGCATTTTGTCCTGGTTTTGCCTGTGATAGCGTTAACTTTCTCCATAGTAGCTGGTGGTATAGTGCTGTGTTTTGGATTTAGTATGAGAATACTGTTGATAACACACTGATGTTTTAGTTGTTGCTGAGTAGTGCTTATACTAAGTCAAGAACTTTTCAGCTTCCCATGGTCTGCCAGCAAGAAGGTGCACAAGAAGCTGGGAAGGGGGACAGCCAGGACAGCTGACCTCAGCTGGCCAGAGGGATATTCCATACCATATGACATCATACTCAGTACATAAATTGAGGGTAGCTGGCCGAGGCAGGGGATGACTGCTGCTTATGAACTGCCTGCATATTGGTCAATGGGTGGTGAGCAATTGCACTGTGCAGGACTTGTTTTTTATATTTATTTATTTAATTATTATAATTTTCCCTTTCTGTCCTATTAAACTCTATTTATCTTAACCCACAAGGTTTATCTTTTTTCCAATTCTCTTCCCCATCTCACTGGAGGGGAGTGGTAAGCTGCCTTCCAAGTTAAACCACAACACTTGTAATAAAAATTCAGAATATAATATGCAAAGTTTATTGATTTTTTTCTGGTGTCTGAATCTGCTATGAATACAAGTGTCTGGCACCCACCAAGATGCAGTCAGCAACTGACCTGTGGTAGTAAGCGAATTACACAAGCCTATATAAAGCACAGGCTGTCACCCATAACCACCATACATTCAAATTAATACTGACCTGGAAAATACTTAATGTATTAGACATACTAATAACAATAACTGGAATACTTAACCCTTCTCTACAAAGCCACATCAAGACAACAGTACTGAATAAAGTGCTTTCACTTTACAGTCACATTTTAAAAGATTCCTTAACAAACACTGGTAAGAAAAGGTGAATGCTTATAACATAGCTTTGGGGTAAAGCCATGCACTTTCCTGTTCTTACCAGCTTTGCCCTGGTTGTCACATAGGACATGACAATGATCCTACACGAAGTCTGTATAGCAGATACATTTCTGTCTTCACACTGTGTGATACCATTTGCTGAGGTTTCCTGTTTACTTTCCAGATCAATTATTCAGGCACATATGCCTGTACAATATGAGAGTTTTTAAAGCACACAAGGCCTAATTATTGTCCTAGGTTAAATAACTAAACTAGGATTACCAGAGTGTTTATCCCAGCATTTGCATTCAAGAAAGGCTACTGAAAAACAAGCAAAACCCTAATATTCTCCAATTAAAAGCACCTTCACGAAATGAGGATGGAATCAACTTTGAGGAGCCTACATCCTTTCTGTTCTTCCAGCTCTATCCTGCCAGACCTCAGAGTCACAGTGGAAACTGGGAAAACAATGAAAGAACCTCTGTCACACAACGGGCAGCAGGAAGAGCTGTTCTCTGTCTGCTCTGTTTAAGGCACCCTAGACAGGGATGCGATATGTGCTGCTCATACTTAAATATGGGGAAAAGGCAAGAATGAGGGACTAGGAAGTCGCAGAAATATTAATATAATAGATGCTTTTATTCATTAAATACTTCTTAAAAGGTCACTTTAACAGGTTGATCTATCAAGATCACAGAGTTAAGATTGAAGTCTTCATAGCAGGTTAAAGCAGAGCTCCTCCATGTTTTATGCACTGACAAGATGTTGCTAAATGGATTTTTGTATTTAGCAACTCAAGATATTCTCCCAGCTTAGTTAATTTCATTTGCCCATTCTGATCTGGAACTTCTGGAAGTTCTAGACTATTTTAAACCTTCCAGCATGCAAGCACCAGTACAGTCCCCAAAAAGGATGGTAGTCTTCAAATGGCTAAACAGCTGAAGCAATTCTAAGAAGTCCACAGAATCAAGCTGCACATTGCTTGTAATTGTTCACATTCTTCCTCCAAGATAAACAAGAAAAAAACATGTAACAGGAAATCACTATTACATTTAAGCTGCTTTGCTCCTATACCTAGCACAAACCTCCTCTTGTGGTCACAGCATAAGGTGCAGAAATGTGCGCCTCAGCTTTGGCCTTGAAAGAACATTGATCCAATTATCTTAGGGTGACTGCTTTTTGCCCCTCTCCCCCCCCCCCTTTTTTTTTTCTTTTTTTAACTAAAAACACTAAAAATAGAGTTAGGGGCGGCTTCACATCATTTTGGTGCCCAGCTTCTGCTAATTTCCACCAATGCAGATACAAGAATCAGGCAAGTATCTAATGCTACAGATGCTGTTAGCTTTTCTCTTAGCATTACCTTAGATCAGGGAGGGTTGTTCTGGAAGACAGGTCAGTGGACTTTGGAAAAGTCAAATTCCCAGTGCAACTTCCCAACAGAGCTTCAGCAAATCACCCTATCCTATTTGTGGTTTATTTTTTGTCGGTGTTTTGTTTTTTTTAATCACTGTGGTAATTAAAACAAGTGGTGAGGTATAAGAGACATTCTCCAAAAAGATGGTTCTTGATTTTGGACCTTCAGTTTTGCAGGCCACATATGAATTTACCACTTGAACTCTCAGTAATGTGGTATTTCCAAACCAATATTGTAGCACAGCAATAACTTTAGCCACAATGAGCAATTCTCCAGATAGTTTTCAATATGTATCTATGAAAGGGTGTTAACACAAGGAGTGACTCAGAGACCTTACAGTGTTTTGCGGTGTCTTTCTATTGTGTGTTTTATATCCACAGATATATATATATATTTTATATTCTAGACATACATTCTGGATCTCATCTAGGAGATTCAGTAAGAATGGTCCACCTCCTCCCAAAAGGTCACACAGCCTCTGCATTGCAGAGTCTATTGAGCTAGGAGTGCTGTCTCAAATAACCACAACAAATAAACTTCCCAGGCTGACTTCTGCACAGCAGTTTATCCTGTTCTACAGAGTAAAACAGAACTGTAAAATCAACCATACAAATCAAAACCTTGAAAACTGCATTACTTTAATACATGAATTTGCTATGAAAAATTGTCAAAGCATATTTGCAGGCTTAGTAACTTCTTTTAAAATTGGTTTCTCATTATCTATTTACCTATATAACATTTTTACTATTTTCTGAAGATAGACTATTAAATTAGAATAGGCTTAGCATTTTCCTCTTCCCACAACAAAGTTCCTTGAGACTCAGGAGACCAGGCCATGCCTGATGGAACAGAACAATTCAGTAACTTGATTAAAAGCACTGAGCTGCTCAACAAATAGGCCCAGCAAAGGTCCTGTTCTGAGGCTTTCGTGTGCCAGCCTTTTAATTTCAGAATGACATTCAATAAGGGCAATGAATTAACTAATCAAAAGGACTTGCATGAGTGAGTTAAGAGGTGGCTGAACTTGAACTGAGAAAGCATGCACATAGATTGAATCGAACGGACAATAACCATACACTCACTCTCCTTTAAAAAGACAGTACCTGCTTGGATGGATACCTACCATACCAGCAGTTGGGAGGTACACTGGCACCTCTAGTGGAGGGAAACAGGGTAAACTGAGGACTTAGTGGGAATTTTTCTCCACTTTACCATTTTTTAGTGTTCACACCAGTATTTCTACATCCCCATTGTCAAATCTCCCACTTCACATTTCCAACTGATAGTCAAGATGCTCTGATAATGGGGTGCAGAGCAAGCAACGCACTGCCAGCACCAAAAAAAGAGGTCAATTCAAGCATGACCACATTGAGAGTCCTACTACTGCATGAATTAGAAGCAATTTGCTCCACTGTTAATCTAGAGGCAATGCAATTAAATAGTATTAAAAACAGTGCATTAGTAACAACAGTTACTGTACAGCCACGAAATATTCTATGATCATTATCTAGATGTGCTTTGAACAAGAAGAGACACCAGCAATATAAGCATGCAGAGCACACTATTCAAATAGTGCACAAAGCCGAGAAGCTGCCATTTGACATAAAACAGGCATTCATGTGCCTCTCTGATGGGGTCATCACCACCCACTGGTCTTTTGCATCCATCTCTTCTGCCAAGCAAGGGGAATTGCAGACTTTCTGAAGCAGAAGCCAAAGCAAGAACCAGGGAGGAAGGGAGATGGAAACAATTCAAAGAGTAGGAAGGCCAATGGCATCCTGGGGTGTATTAGAAGGGTCGTGGTTAGTAGATCGAGAGAGGTCCTCCTTCCCCTCTACTCCGCCCTGGTGAGGCCACATCTGGAATATTGTGCCCAGTTCTGGGCCCCTCAGTTCAAGAAGGACAGGGAACTGCTGGAGAGGGTCCAGCGTAGGGCAACCAAGATGATTAAGGGAGTGGAGCACCTCCCTTATGAAGAAAGGCTGAGGGAGCTAGGTCTCTTTAGTTTGGAGAAGAGGAGACTAAGCGGGGACCTTATTAATGTTTATAAATATATAAAGGGTGAGTGCCATGAGGATGGAGCCAGGCTCTTCTCAGTGGCAAACAATGATAGGACAAGGGGTAATGGGATCAAGCTGGAACACAAAAGGTTCCACTTAAATTTGAGAAGAAACTTCTTCTCAGTAAGGGTGCCAGAGCACTGGAACAGGCTGCCCAGGGAGGTTGTGGAGTCTCCTTCTCTGGAGACATTCAAAACCCGCCTGGACATGTTCCTGTGCGACCTCACCTAGGCGTTCCTGCTCCAGCAGGGGGATTGGACTAGATGATCTTTTGAGGTCCCTTCCAATCCCAAACATACTGTGATACTGTGATACTGTGAAAGGAAAAACAGACATTTTTCAAGTTTTGGGGAGGTGGTGTTTTTTGTTTTGTTTTTTTTTTTTTGATTGGTTGGGTTTTTTAAATAAGTAGCAGATACCTACAGTTTCATGCCATCCCACAGTGAGTTCCTTTGTTTCACAGAAGGTTTACTGAACTGCGGCCTCTTGCAGCAGCCTCATTGAATGCCACCAGCTGCAGCACGCACATCTCTCACTGCAAAGCAGGGGCAGATGAGCGTACCTGGCACTGCCTGCTGACACCTACCTACACACTTCCCTTCTGCAGCCTGTCACACACACACACAAGTAGCTCCTGGCACCAGCACATTCACTCCAGTGCACAACACTGATGAGCCTTCATACAGGCACCAGTGACCTGAAGCAGAGCTCTACGTCATCATTCAAAATTCATCTTGCATGTGTTCCATCTTTTAGAATTAGCTCTTTTAACAGCTCTCCCACCTCCTTTTCTGATTCATGAGCAGTATCTGACAGGGCTACAATACCCATCAAGACTGATAAACTATAATCTTGCAAACAAAAAACAGCCCTTCCTAAAACTGCTTTTTCTTTTTAAAACATGCACCAGTCATAACATTTCTTCAGTCACTACAATCTACACACTGTTTGTATTTTACTTACATCCATTCACATAAGGAGAAATAAATTATGTACAGAAGAGGCTGGGAAAAACATTCTTTGGACTCCATACACTTTAAAAACAGTCTTTTCTTAGAGATGACAGATTGAGGTCAGGAAAAGCCTAAAATGGGACAGTATTGCCACATATGACAGTGAACAAGTAGTTAGTGCCCTTCCCCCCACCTCAACACACCCTTGAACAGACCTGACTTGAACACATTTGTTTTCACAATGCTTTGGAAACCTCTGATGATGACGTATGTAGAGATTTCTTCGGCACTTTTCTCTTCCCCGTAGCCCTGTGTAGCACAGTCCCATAAACGAACTGCTGACTCTGAGGCAGGCTTGCTTTACCATAATCAGCAAAGCGCAAAGAGTTGCAGACACACTTATAGAATAAAGTGTCAAGATAATAGGGAGGTCATACACATACATATATATGCATATCCACAAATCTCTCATCACTTTACAAACTAGTAGTCTTTAAGGAAGACCCATTTTCACATTTTCTTATCCAATTTACTGTAGACACAGTAACAGAGGAGAAACTAGAAATAGAGGCTCTCGGATCTGTTTCTATGGCTGTCAGAGATAAGACAAATCAAGCATTGTAGAAGTCATTTTGTGTTTCTTACATCATCATTGCTAAATCATCAGATTTCCCCCTAGTTCAACACCTCAGCAGCACAATGTGCTGAGCTTTTCCTCAACCTCATTTTCTGCTCAAAAGCTGCAAGAGTTTGTTTTTACTGTGGAAAACCTGCAGGCATATAAAGTACAACAAAACCCAGATATGATTCAACTAGGCGAGTGCATTATGACAAATGTAGAATACAACATAAATAAGACTACTCAACCCCTGACCAAGACGGCAACTTCAGGTTCTGATTCTGCAACCAGATTCTTATCCTAAGGGCAGAAAGGATCACTGTCAACAAGAAGTCTGATGTTCTGTATCAGAAAGTGAATAATGTGTCACCTAAGTTTTAAAGCAAGCCTATAATTTATCATTGAGTGACAGGACAAACTTTTTTAAAAGACAGGAATTATGAATAAGACTTAGAACAACAATGAATTCACTACATCCACAGTAAGTGCTACCAAAGGTCAAATACTCTCATCATTAAAATACCTTACTGCAAGAGTCTGGCATATTGAGCATGCTCAGCTGTTCATAACTGGTTTACAACCTTAGTCCATTATTTCCTTTTTTTTTTTGATCTAATACGATCTTGAAATTGTTCTGCCAAGAGATCTGCTACTACTTGCTGTAAGACAACTTTTTTCTAACATGTTTCATGTATAGAAATATGAAAATATGAAAGGAATTACAAGAAATAGGAATTTTAAGAAATTATTTGAAAAAGACCTTCCAGATTGCTGCTACTTTAAAGTAAGCTTGCAGTACTTTATAGGGAGGAAGAAGGAGGAGAAAAAGAAAGGGGGGAGAAAGGAAAGCAGAGATTTTTTAAATAATCAAAGCTAGATGAGGTGGAAGAATCAACACTGTGCCTTTGTCTACACTCAAAAGACATTACTGGAATACCAAGATGGAAGACCTCTTCCACCATGGTCATAATAATATAAACCAAACCTCCTAGTATAGTTTGGACCTCCTTGAGCACTTTTACACACTTTAACCTCTTTAAGCTGTATTGATGTAAAATATATGGACTGGCGACAAATCACAGGCTCTACAAAGATGTCTTCTGGGTGTGCTACCTGTCACTGTCCCTTCCCTATGGCTCTGATGGTAAGAAGTACTCTCTAATCTCCTTCCAGCAAATTCAGTGGGCTAACTCAAACCCACCCTCACATGCAAAACAGGTTAAACTAGTCTCACAGACTTAGACTAGAATATTCTTATTCTGCTTGCAGGGCTGAAGAGGCACAATCTCCGGCAACAGGGCGTTGGCATGTACCAGCAAGCGACATGAACTTCAAAAAACACAGCAAAATGAGTAACTGTTCGTAGATAAAGATTTGTATTTCCAACATTCAGCTAAAATAGTCTAAAGGAGATGCACAGCAGTTAAAAATTCAGAGAATAAACATGGGGAGATTGCATAGCTCACCTGACTCATGGTAACTTGTAAGCCCTCTTTGACAAAGAGTTCAGAGCCTGGTACTGGTAACTTGGATCCCCTTCCTAAGCCTGGAAATAGCTGATACTATTTGGAGGGCATGGGGAGGGGATTCAATGAAATACAGGTAAATATTAGCTTTACTGGGCAACTGTAGCAACAAAAGCAATGTTACCATTTACAGATGGGCTACTGATATTCCCCTACCTTTTGCAATGCTGAATAATTTAAAGTTGAATTAATATACTTAATTGAACAAAAAATCCTTGCACAAAGTCCCCAAATAGTATTTTTGTTTTGTTTCTTTAAAACATTCTGCTAAAAAAAAATTTAGGACATTACACAAGAATATCCAGCCTGTTAAAACCCTTGTATAATCTCAGCAAAAATACACTAAAGACCAAGGAAAAAATGTTCCCCAACTTCAGTGAGCTCTGGTCCCACCTCTTAATGATACCTCCCCAAGTTAGATATGCACCAGTTCTTTGTGCCACTTAACAATCTACCCCCTAACAGCTGGGTCTTAAACTTTAGGGTTTTAAACACCTGGTAACACATAAATGTAAAGCTGAACCTCTACGAGAGAGTGACAGTGCTATCAGAGTAAGGCTGGGAGACCACAGACCCCCTCCAACCACCACTCAACCCAGAACATGAGCTGAATCCCTCCAGTTTCCCACCAGGGCCCACACCTCTATGCCGGTCTCACCTGCATCATCCTCCCTCCACTCCCAAAAAGCTTTCCGCTCCACAAGCTGCACTGTTCAGCAGCTTCTTGTTTCTTACTTCTAACCCAAAGCAGCTGCTTGTCTTCTCAAACAATAAACAAAGGTGATGCTAATTCTCAACCATCATCCACTGCTGGAGGCCCATGGTTTTAAAAATACCATACAGTATTTGAAGGACATGCTTACTGTGTATTGCAACATGATTTAAGTCACCATCTTCAACATGCTTCCAAACGTTCACCTGGCTGCCAGGCTGGAAAATGCCAAAGTTCTAAAGTCTATTAGACTATTGTTCGTGACAATGGGAGCGTGAAGGTTTGCAGTCATGACAATATATTCAACTTAAAAGAGAAGAAAATTGAAGACATGATTAAAAAAAAAACAAAACAAAAACACCTTACAAAGGCTGACTGTCCCTTTATGCAGCTGACAAAGAAGCTTTCTTCCCTCCTTCCCTACTCCCTCATGAAAAAAAAATAAATCTCAACATATAATAAAGACTAAGAAGAACAGAAAAATTAATTTAATAAATTTTTTTCATGTGTTCTACAAAGCAATTTTTAGTCTAGAAAGAGGTACTGCAGTTTACCTAAAGTGACTCTTGAGAGTATTTTACTTAGAATGAATGTTTAATAGATGTTAGCTCAGTTGAAGACATAAATAGCTTGCGGAAGAAATATAACTCTAAGTCTCTTCATAAATACTAATTTTTCTGCAAGTGCTTCTACATGGGCCAAAAGCGTACCTGCACTACTGTAACATCACAAGCAACTCTTTCTGCCTGTCACTTAATTTGTTTGAATATAAATGAATTAGAATTTTTGGATCAAGCTTTCTGCTCTTTTTCTCCAATATACATGAAATATCACACAAATGCTTTTTTTTAGGGGAAATGCCTAAAATTGTATGCTGAACTGGAAGTCCAAACATCCCTCTTCTGGTGCCTCCCCTGCCACAGATCCCTAGTATGATTGCAGACAAATCACATAACCCTGCTGCCTCTCACTTCACTGTCAGCCAATCTGGAGTAGAATTACTTCCCCTCTTTACACAAGATTTGAAAGAGCACCACAGCACTGTTTGTGACTCATTCACCATGGCACAGAGGAGCAACACTATTCAACATTTGTAAGAATCCATAAGCTGGTTAGACTGTCACTTCAAAGGCAGGGTTTTTTTAGTCTTCCTTTCCTTTTCTTCCTACTCCAACCTTTCAGATTGCCTCTTCCTTCCCAGGGGGTTAAAACCTGCTCCCAAATCCACACGTCATGCAAGGGAGACCATGACATGGAGCAAAGGCACATCTGTCACCTAGGTTTGCTGCCCAGCTGTCCCACACACCTGAACCCTGGTTTCCTCAAAATATCTTGGTCCCTTCCCCCAGGAGCAAAAGCAGAAAAAGATGAAAGTCACCACCTTCCCTGACAGCTACTAATACCCTGTGAAACAGCAATACTGTTTGGAGTTTCCAATCAAGTTGAATTGGATGGGGAGAGAGCTATTGAGAAATGTTCATTAGGAAAACAACCCCAAAACCCCAGAGTTTCAGTCTCTCTGTCACACCAGCTTATTAGTGATTTCCACTTGCTTTGCTAAGTGCTTTCAACTAAAAACTGAATGACAATCTACATCAAAGAGTTACCAGCCCCTTCTTTTGTCCAAAGGATATTGGCCTTGGATAAGAAACAGGTTGAAGTCCTTCCTCTAACCAAGGGGAGTCAAAGACTTTCTCCTTACAAATATTAGTGCTATTAATCTAATTTACTGATGCTGCCTTGGTCCCTCCCACAGACAGTGTGCGCCTGCAAGTGATGTACTCCAATACCACATGAAACCCGGCTGAAGCCAGAGGCACCGCAACCTCAACCACAGCTGGCTGGCTGAGCAGGGAAGCCAGACGGTTCTCTCATCCTCTGGCCCAGCTTCGGTACAAACATTTTACAGAAAAAGGAAAGTTTCAGTCTAGCCACAGAAAATGCTCTAATCACTGGCTTTTGCACCAACAAGAGTGGCAATTCTTGCTGTTGATTTTTTTCAAGGACATCTCCATGTTCTCCTGCCATGAAAACTACTTCAGATAAAAAAGTTTTTTGTTTTCAGGGAAGGAACATTACATTTGACACTCCCAAATCTTCAAGAAAAATCTTTCATTTCTCTTTCAAAATGAAAAACAAGTTAGATGAAGATTTCTATCAGAGCAAACCAAACAAGCATTTGTGGTTACTTAGTTCAGTAGTCAACAAACAAATGAAATACTTTATTCACTTGACCCTGCAAGCAAAGGCAAATGTCTCCTGACACATGTAAGCCAGAAAGTAAATCTGCTTCAATCCAGGCTAATGCATCAGAAGTATAATTATAGAATTAGAAAAATAAGAGTTATTAGACAAATCTGAAGTAATTAGAAGTTTAAGGGGTTTTTATTAAAAAAATAAGTTTCAGTCTTAATAATCTGGTTGAATAGAACCGTAAAACCCTTAAATTTTAAAATACACTTGCAGTATGAGCTGAGTAGAACCAAGAGCTAGATAGTAAATGAGCGCTAAAAAACAATCCTTTTTGTCTCTGAATAAAACACAGAAGACAATACTCAGTTTAAAGTCTATAAATCATTTGTTTAACTAGAACAAAAAAAAATCCTCACTTTTTCAGATGTTTACACTGAATTTTAAGACACTGCTCACAAATTTCATTTTATTTCCACTTCTAACAAGAAATGAAGTTGACAATACAAAGTATAATGTTAAACTACATCACACAGTAGTTTCTGTGGTTTGGTTTCTTTAGTCATTTTCTACCCAGCTCAGTGTTGTTTGATGTTTTGTAAGCATCTTTATGAAGGAAAAAAAAAACACAATAAACTCTTCATACTATGCCCTGCAAATTCTGTAATCTCGTGCTGAGTTAGGTACCTGTTCTTCAAAGAAATAACTAGAAGCCAGTGGAGCTTATGCTCACAAATTTTACCAATAGACATTTTATACTAGAATAGTTAGGAGAAGCAGCTAAGTCACAAACCAGCTATGCATTCTGAGTCAAATCCCCAACTGTGCCTTCCATAATAAACTCCCAGACAAAAAACATACCAGAAAATCCTGTTCCCCATCTTACTTGCTGTTTTCAAAGCATTCCACATGCAGGAAATACTTAAACCTCACACCCTACAAGAAAGAATTAGTGAATAAAACCCACTTAGCATCTTTGCCTCATGTTTCCTGTTCATGTGATGTCATGAAAACATGGAGCGGGACTAAGGTTGAAAATTAAAGGACTCCTGCGCACGGACTACTAAGTCAACAAAAACACTGGCAGCAGTGGAACAAGAAGTGTGTCTTCGTTTCTCTGCTGCAAGAAAGAAGCGAGAATGTTTAAAAATCAAACCAACTTATTTCAAGGAAACAAGAAACTTTCTGATCACCTCCTTTCTTCTAATTAGAAAAGGAAGAGTCACCACGTCAGTACCCCTTGACCCACACACAGCCTTTCTCTGTGTACCCTTAATACCTGGGTGGTGACTGGTGCAACTCAGAGACAGGGCCAAGTGACAGCTGGAGAAACCTATGTTGCTAAATCATACTCATAATTTATTTCATCTTTTCTATTTAAGGTCTGAATGCATCTTTGGAAACATATCTGGATGCTTGCAAGCATCAAATATAATCTAGCAAACTGTTTCAAACAGTAGTGGCCAGTCTTCATAGTCCTAAGAGCCTCACACCAGCGTCCTCATAGACCTTCAAGACATTTACCCAGAAGAAACCCCAGAGATCATTCAACAGGGAAAGGAATGACAAGAGCTGTCTGAACCACACCTTGGTAACACAAGCAATTTCACTGTGAGAGCTGCACAAGGGGACCTTTCAAACACTCACTATCTATATAGGCCCAAATGTACAGGCCACTAAGTATTAACAGACAATTCAGGCAGGACCTCCTGCAAGTAGATCAACAGCTCCATCTCCACTCCTACCAGCACCTTCCAGCCCCTCTGCTCCAAAGTTTCTGTTGCCCATGGGTCACTCTGCAGCAGGCATCCTGGCAACCCACCCTCCGTGGTGGACCACAAACCAAATATAACTACCTTGCTCTTTACAAGTTTCACAAGATGTTTTATACTGACAGCTAACGCATTACCTTTTCCACAGAGGTCAGCTCCTGTGTTTTCCTCCCGGCACATGGCTATTGAGAACATTTAACACCAATCTTTCACTTACTCATAAGCTTTTAGCTGCATACTATTTTTCTCCCACTTCAACGCACGAGTGACTTGAACTTACACCTTATTTTTAATGTGCTTATGGTATTCCATATTCACTTTAGAAAAAAAAAAAACAACACAAAACCAAAAACAAACCAGCACAAAACAACACCCAGCACAAAATCCACACTACAAAAGTTCTTCGCTATCAGAGGTCACATCAGAATCAGTTTAGAGAAACTGAACTTGTGGTCTAACATATCATCACTAAGCCAAGGAAACCACAATCAATAAGAGATTATGTCCAGCTGAAGCTTCTTGGCAACAGCTGCATGAAAAACGCTAGGGCTACTCTCCCTTTGTTTTTTTCTGTACCTTTCAGAAAGCACTGGGCGCTGCCACTTCTGCGGATCTCACACATTCTGCTGGCAACCTACACAGCGGCAATTTGTGAACACTGCTTGTGTGCAGCCCATAGTTTGTCAGTGAAGTTAAGGAGATCAGTTACATTGCAAGTCACTTGCTGCATCCATCTTTTCTGATTCTCTTGAACCACAGGAGAAACAGTTCATTTCAAATTGATCAAACCCTCAACTTTCTCTCTTTGTCATTTCACTCAACTCCAATTTAGTCTCTGGTCACAGATACAGAACTGCACCCTCTGAAAAAATTAGTATCTGAGAAGTCATGGATGGTCACTTGGAAATGGATACAACAGCATGAAAGAATTATTCACTTGTTAAATGGGTTGTTAAACATAATTACTTCCGTGATAAAATGCCACCAAGATATAAGTGCAAATAAGTAAATTAATTCTGAGTACTCACTAAAGATAGTGATTATACAGTAACTATTTGCTCACATTGAAATGCATTATATCTAAGAAGGTAATAAAATTCAAGTTGTATAAAAATCTGCTTTTTGCTAATTATGATCCTAAATGCCTACAGACACACTTGGCTTCATCATCATCACTTGTAAAAGTCGTGCTTCATCTTACACTTACTTGGTACAGACCGGGTTTAGACTTTCTTAATACTATGTAGGTAGTATTTATGTAAGAGAACTGTCAGGACCAGATTTATTAAAAGGCGGCCAAATATATCTTAATAGGACAGGAAAGGAAACCAATATATTAACATCACAAGTAGCAAGGTATAGAAATTAAAGACTTGTTTAAGGCAGGCAATAAGCACCTTCACTGTGAAACTACTTTCTGTGAATACCAGTTAAACTTTGGTTCAACTTTGGTTCATATCAAAGCCATTTCCATGGCAGACTAAAACAGTTAATTTTACAAACTCCCCCAGTCAACCCTCCTGAGAATCACTGGTAACCTTCAGATACACCTCTTAGAGCAGCTAGTTCCCAAAAGTTTCAAGGATGCTTCCTCAAAAAAGTGAACACTGAACTGAACTCTGAGACAATTGGTCTCTGATATTCTTGACTTGGAAAAACAACCACAATGCAAATCCAGCTACCTAGGCAGCAAATTCAACCCACAACTAGGTCAGCACTTGGAAAGAGCAATGCTGTAAGAAATTTCAACTGCATGCAGAGCCATTGCTAGTTGTTGTTTAGCTACGGTATGAAGTAAAGATCACAGATGGAAGAAAGGCATTCCTCTGCATCACATTTTGATAAAAATGAGGATTTCAGAAAGTGTAGTCTTGTCATCCATTCAGTTGATTGTTTCCAAAACCAAAACAAGCAGAAATTGTCCTGTAAAGCCTACTGCTATTTAATTGCTCTCAAACTGAATACTTTATGCAAAAAAAAACCCCACAACTAACCACACAACACACCAAACAAAAAACCCACACGCCACACACAGACACAGTTTTACACCACTTCAGTGTGTAAAATAATCCTTAACAATCCAATTCTTGACATTTTACTGCAGTAGTACTTAGAAGATGACTGATGTGCCAAACACTTCAATAACAGCTGATGAATGCTTATGCCACAGTGTCTGAAGCTGTAAGTGGCATCACTGAGATGAAGACACCACAGCCTCTGTTCCTATGCATAGGAAGCAACAGGAAGCCATTCACCTCACACTTTACATACCTCTAGCAGCACAAGAGGGATGGCACTTTTCAAGGATGCAAGACCAATACTTACACATGATAGCAAGTCATAGGTGCCACTTCTGATTGTCTAAATAAATAAATAAATAACTCTAAACTGCAACAGCAAAAAAATTGAAGAGCATTAATAAATAGTTTACAAATCAGTGCTATTACCGGCGGCACACTACCAGAAGTCTTAGTTCAAGGAATAAAATAATAAATAAAATAAAATAAAATAAAATAAAATAAAATAAAATAAAATAAAATAAAATAAAATAAAATAAAATAAAATAAAATAAAATAAAATAAAATAAAATAAAATAAAATAAAATAAAATAAAATAAAAATAAAAACCACACACACACCAAAAAAAAACACACCAAACATACCACACTATTTTCACAATTTGTTAACTCTTGTGATTTTATGTCAGAAACATGTTGGCTTCCTTGATGTGCCACTTAAAGACCAACAATTTAACAAAGGTTTGCCTCCTGCGTAGAAAGGATCGAACACATTTGAAAATCTGCTTTCTGGAAAATTTTCTAAAATCACAAAGGGTGTGGTTGAAACATCAATTGCCTACAAAACTGCATTAACTGTATCTCAAAAACTCATGGCAGACACTCATTGTTCTTAAAACTTCCAGATGATTGAAATTTCACTTCCTTCAGAAATTTTTTTCCAGTTACACTACTGTTCCAGTGAGAAGGTTTTTCCCAATGTTTGACCTGATTTTCCATTGCAGATAACACATAACCCAAGTGTGTAAACTTACAAATACAAAACCAAACAAAAATCAAGTTTCTTTCCTGACATTCAAGACAGGAATGATTCCAGCATCGGCAAAGGCAATGTAAGTTTTGCTTTGCATTTCACAAGAGTCAGAACTTTACTGACTGTTTTTCATTGAAACCCACTTGTAATTTCTGATCCTCCTACCCCCCAGAAAATACCAAAAGTATCTTCTCTTCTTTACATAAAACCTGTTCTTATTTTGGTTCTCTCCAATTTTACCTACTGTGACACCCTTTCCTAACTGTCAAATAGCATACAATATAGCAGGTAGACTGTATACAGTATACTGGTTCTCACCATCAGTTCATGGCTCCTCTACAACTCTTGTCCACATTCTGAGCCTCATCTTCCTCTATTTCTTTAAATGGCTTTTGTGCCATTTTTTTTAAAAAGTTTTCGTTATCATAGGCAATCCGTATCAGAATCACTTGTCTCTGTCTAAGACCAGGAAAAGAACCAATTATAAACTCCATTGGTGTCAGAAATACATACAAAACCACACTGGTGGGTAAACGCCCAGTGCTTAGAAGGCTTAAGTTACAAGGCTTCTCCTGCAGGCACCCACTTATTTTGAAAATAGTTGAAATAACCTTGCAGCTACTATTCACTGTGTGTCCTCCTAAGGGAATCAGCACAGCATAGCTCAAACTGATTTCACACCTCAGCTTTGTGTGAATCCTTCTCCTAGGAGTTCATCTGTCTGTGATCCAAGGCCTAGTTTTGACACAGCAGAACTGCGTGACCTTGGATGAAACTTCTTAAGGAATTGCCAGCTTGTGAGAAAGCTGTGTGACAATACTTAGACTAGAGCCATGATAGATAAGAATGATCAGTTTGCAGCTAGACATAAGATTCTTGAAACATCAGTTGTTGACAGTTCAAGGACTCCAAAAGAGAAAAAATAATAAGGAAAAAAAAAAAAAAACAAACAAAACACAAAAAGCTGTGAAAACCTATAGTGGAAAAAAACTCAAACAAACAAAAAACAGGGAGTCAGAATATAGCAACTTAGCAACACTGAGAATCAGTCCATCCAAGAAGCCACAGAAGTCAACCTTCCCCAAAACTGATGACTGCCAGGCCACCAACAGTGCCAGGCTGGGTAAGACCAGACCTAGAGTACTGTGTCCAGTTCTGGGCTCCTCAGTAAAAGAACAACGTGGACATACTGGAGAGAGACCAGCAAAAGGCCACAAGGATGATGAAGGTACTGGAGCACCTCACATAAAGGGAAAGGGTGAGAGAGCTGGGACCTTTTGGTCTGGAGAATCACAGAATGGCTGGGGTTGGAAAGGAACTCTGAACATTATCTAGTCCAACCGACCTGCTAAAGCAAGTTCGCCCAAAGCAGATCACACAGGAATGTGTCCAGGCAGGTTTTGAATGTCTCCAGAGAAGGAGACTCCACTGCCCCTCTGGACAGTCTGTTGAAGTGCTCTGGCACCCTCAAAGTAAAGAAGTCTCTCCTCACATTCAGATGGAACCTCCTCTGCTTCAGTCTGTACCCATTGCCCCTCATCCTGTTGTTGGGCACCACCGAAAGGAGTCTGGTCCCATCATCTTGACACCCACTCTTGAGATATTTGTAAATGTTGATGAGATCCCCTCTCAGCCTTCTCTTCTCCAGGCTGAACAGATCCAGCTCTCCCAGTCCCTCCTCATAAGGAAGATGCTCCAGCCCCCTAACTATATTCGTAGCCCGCCACTGGACTCCCTCCAGTAGTTCCTTGTCCTTCTTAAACTGGGGAGCCAATATTTAAGAGAAGAGAAGGCTCGGGGGAACCTTATCAATATATATAAATACCTGAAGGGAGGGCACAGAAAGGACAGAGCCAGGCTCTTTCCAGTGGGGCCCAGTGACAGGAAGAGGCAATGGACACCAGCTGAAACACAGGAGGTTCCATCTGAACATCAGGAAACCCTTTTTCACAGTGAAGGTGACCAAGCAGTGGCACAGGTTGCCCAGGGAAGGTGTGGAGTCTCCATCCTTGGAGATATTCAGGAACCATCTAGACACATTCCTGGGTAACTGGCTCTGGGTGGCCCTGGTTGAGCAGGGACGTGGGACCAAATGACCTCCAGAGGTCCCTTACAATCTCAGCTATTCTGTGATTCCATGAATCAGGTATCTTACCTGGAGGTGGTATGTCAATGCTTTGCCTGGTTACTCACTAATCCTAGTTATCTACCACACATCTCTCTCAATAAATAAATAAAGTTACATATATCTTGTTTTCATAGTTTCTTTGTGCACAGTAAAGGGTGAACAAAGTGACCATGAGAGAGCATTACAGCTATCTGCATTAGCTTTTCCCCATGGGAGTGTTTAGCAGGATTTGGAACTATCTAACAGGATCTACACTGCCAACCAAGTGCACTAAGTAGTTCTTAAATTTTACTGTTACAAATGCCCTGATGAAATAAGAAAGTCTTTGCTCATGACAAGTCCCTATGAACTAGACATTTTATCATTGTGTGTATAAGAACTTCAATACCATCTCCCTTACCAGTCCATGGAAGACACTTAAGAATTAACCATCTAAAGACTAGTCCTCCAACAAAATTCTCTTTACAATCAATTTTATTCAATGTTGCAGTTATACTTATCTTTCAAACTGTTTTGAGCTGATGGGCAAGCATTACATCTGCTTATTCCAGTCTGTCTTGTATCTCTTTCTTGAGTCCATAGCTGAACATAGTCCATCTATAAACAAGATTAATAAGAATCCTCCCCCTCTCCCCCCCAAAAAAAAAAAAAAATTGTATAATCAGTCACTTTCAGATCATTCCTGGCACTTGTAATAATCACAAAATGAGACAATGTTTAATTCAATGCTAAGGGATAATCTCATAAAAACATTTATTTAAACATTTTTCTGTGCCTTTGTGTATACTTTGTTCTAAATCAGCCATTCATTACAAATCCATGTTCAGAAATGAGGTTTTAGTACCTTGTTTCTAATTATAAGCTGCATCTGACATTTTCAACCGCAGTTACAAATGCATATGACAAATATTTAGGTTGAAGCCTCATCTCCTAACCCTTCAACAGAGACACACACAAGGTATCTGAGCTTATGAAGAAAAAACAACTTTCAAATATAGTTCACCAGCTTCCCCCATTCTGACTACGGTCCTACGGCAAATTCTTTCTTCTGGAAGATAATATTATGATGGGTATGAAGAGAAAGGGCTGAGGCTGTCATTTTTCCTATAAGCTGTGAGCAAGCTTTCACGAGAGCAAATCAGAACTGACAAATATTTATTTGGAATCTATCAAAGTTAGCACAGCTGCTTATGTCACAATAAGAAGCAAAATACAAGTTAAAGTTACTCAAGTAGCATTTAGTCTAATGAAAAGACAAAAGGGCTTTTCCTAAACTTAGAGAAAATTACATGTGCCTTGAAAGTTTCTGCTTGCTTTTTCCACATCTTCCTATGGCCATCTCCCACATGTACTTTCAGCCCCGAAACTTGGGAGCAGCCATTGTATTTTATACATCTGCAAAATAACCAAAACCCAAGCTGTAGTGCAACAAACCTTCTTCCACTTCTTCCACACAAGAGAAACTGTAAGCTCAGCCCAAACCATTAACACAAGCTTAACACTGAAAGCCTTTCTGCGAGTTCAAAAAGAATATACCCAGGAAGTTCACAAACTGCCTGCAATTCCACACAGGGAATGGGACCCTACATAAACCACTCTGACCAACAGGCTAGTCCAATTTTCTATTTTCCCTTCCCTTACTCTTTTACTCACCTTCATCTGTACACTAATTTCACACAAATAATTTCATAGATTTTTTCCCACTCTGTTCTTTGAGCCTATCTGGCCATATGTCTGGCAAGATCTCCAAGTCATTTTCAGTCTTTCTCAGTGAACCTTAATGATACTGTAAAACTTACACCGTAAATTAATAGCCAAGTAAAAGCATCTGCTTATATCTGCTACCAACACATGATGTACCGAGGCAACATCTGCACCAGGAGCATACAAATGATGTGCAACTCTATCAACTCACAAATGCAACAGTAACAGCAGCAGCAATTAGCATAAAGCCAAATATCAAACAGCTGTCTACATTACTTAGTACACTGTTAGCAGTGGGTTATTAATTTATCCACATTTCCCAGGATTTTACCAGCATTGGCAAAGTGCCAGTCACAGCCTTCACATAACTGTACAGATATTCTCTGAGATATTTTACAAGATATTTATAAGTCAACAATCCAATTCTGCATGTATCAGAATATCCAGTTGCTTATTGACAGAATCCTTCTAGATAGCAACTATTATATATTAAGAATCCTATTCCTCACATTATGCTGAGCCAGAGTGACAAGCACAACGAAAAACAATTATCTTGCCTGAAGGCACTGGACAACATAATGCAAGAGGAGAAACTATCTGAAGTAAACAGACAATCATAAAAGAGCTAGTAATTAATTCTAAATACCACCCATGTCCAAGCTACATGCCATAGTCAAGTGATTGGCTTTTGCCACCCATGAGAAGAGTGTCTTGCCCTCTCCAGATGAAGAGTGAATGTCTATCTTGCTGCCTGATGACTGACAAGGCACATAACATTCAGTAATCAATTCATAGTAAATAATTTACCGGAGAAAATTACAGTAAGTAGTAGATTAGCAAAGCATGGATTAAGTGCACAGGTGGCATGCTAGAGCAGTTTCACAGTTTACAATCCTTCCCACCAAGAAAACTTTTCTTCCCTAGGGCGCATTTGCTTTCCATTTGTCTGCTGTTCAACTAAATGGAATCTTATTCTGTACTACCTCAGCTCTCCATAACAGTCACTTACAGACTATGCGGATCCATGAATGACACTGATTAGCAAAACAAATGTTGTTGGTACTCTCCCTGTGTCAATTGTGCATCTGTTGAAGATAAATGAGGAATCAAAGTCACAGGGATAGCTACAGTTGGGAATCACTGCTCTAGCCACAGTTGGTCAGGCCAAGGATCCTCTTAACACCCCATCCTGAGGCGCTTCTTGCACTCCAGTCAGGCTACCAAAGACGCTGGCAGCCATTTCATTCCCAACTTCGGAGGGCCTGGGCTGGTAAGGCAGGAAAAGCTAGTGGTAAGAAGATGTCAGGGAGGGGAGTGGACAAGCTAAGGGATGGACACCAATGAGGAGAGGAAACTCCCCCCAGCTAGACAAGATCTTATATGTAACCAGGATCACAGCGAGTGGACTTTGCTGCCTCCTCTAACCCAGAGAGAGACTATGTCGGTTGTGAAACACAAAAAAACGCTGAAGCAGCATTTTCCTTGCCCCACACCCCTTTTCCAGCAGCTCACCCACCAACACAGCCCACGGGGACAAGACAGGGTGCCCAGCCACTCCCTCCCAGGGCCCTGGAACACCAGGTTGCTTTGCACTGGAATGCACTGCAAAGTTCATCTGAACATAACTTCGAAGTGAATCACTTTTATTTCGTTTATACCTCCATACAGACGACCTACATACTCTGACTGCACTTGAGTGGCTGTACTTCGGCCAGCTTCACCTCGTTATTGTCAGTGAGCTGAGACCAAGGCTAACGCAGCCCATCACTCTGAACGGGAGAGCGCTGAGGCAGGTGATGTAATTTACCCGAAGAACTGATCGGGGAAATGGGGATTTGTTTCCCCGCGCCGCAAACCAGCCGGAATCCCCCGGGAGGAGGGAAGGGGGGGGGGGCACCGGCCGCTCCCCCACCCGCCGCCGCGCTCCACCGCTCTTCGGGCGCCCCCTGGTGGCTCCGCCCCGCTCCCAGCGGAGAAGGGGACCCGCTGTCCCCTCCAGCCCCGCTGACACCCACCGCTCCCTTCCGCGGCGTCTCTGCTGTCCCCGGAGGATTAATCAAAGGAAGAGGCAGGCAGACTGTACCGGGACTGTCCGTCCCCGCGGGCTGCCATATTTAGCGCTAGTCCCGCTTACTACATCAGGATCACAGGTTGCCACAAAAACGTTAATATCAGGCAAATCCCATAGTTTCTGCAGGCCACTGGTGGAGCTCCCAAGGCAGTTTACTTGGAAGCCCCCTTTGTATTGTTATTTTCTTAAGGAAATGAATGGGAATTGGGCTATTTACTGCATCAGTTTTCACCTGATATTTCAGTATCAGAGAGAAAGGAAGAAGTCCTGTTAAGATTTCCCAGCGAAGCCTGAATTAAGTCATTTGCAATGTTACATTTCCATTCTTGTCTGATAGCATGTACGATCCCCCTCCCTCATTTCTGCAGTTCAGCTGGTCTCCAAACACCTGCACCAAAATACCTAACAAGCACTTTACCTAGCACTGTACTCAGCTGTAGCAGACTTTGTAGGTATAGTATTTCTGCATGCTCACAGCTGTGATTCAGCAAAGCACTAAAGCTTATTCACCAAAACATTCAGGCGTGTGTTCGTTTTTAAGCATGCATGTAGCTCCCCTTATCTCTGTGTAGCTTTTTCTGGAGCACAAATGACACTTTCAAACTTACCTTTCTCTGAGAATCCAGGGTGTTTAAGAACATGTACACCACCTTGAAGAAGAATATGGTCCTAAACCAGAGCTAGAAGGCAACTTCGCAGCTGCATCGTGTATGCAGCACAAAAGGGCAAGCAGAAACAAAATTAAGGCTGCTTCTTGTTAATTTGCAGTAAACACAGCAGCTACAATTGGCTGATTAGCAGGAGACAACATGAAGGTCTTCAGCTACTCAAATCTGCGTCTACGCAAAATAAATGCCCCGCAAAATAAATGTGCCAGCACCAGTGGCACACGCAACTGAACCAGCAAAGGACACTTCAGTTGCAAGCGCAGACAAAAATGGAGCTCTGCAGGGCAGTACACCTTGCTACACAGAGGTTTTGCTGTCAGGCATCTTGTAAAAAACTAAAACTATTTAGCCACTCTTTAAAGTTGCACCCTGCAGTTTTTAAGAGAAAAACTGACTTAAATTTTGAGTCATAAACACTAAAACCCCAAAGTTACCCATTTCACAGCAAGCTCGGCACAGCTCTTAGTAGGCATCTATTTTTCACCCTCAAGTTAGAACTTCCTGGGTTACTTAAAGTCACCTTTCCAATGAAGATCACTACAACAGATGATATTAAATTCTAGTTTGGATATTTATGTGAAGTGTTGCTGAATAATGGTTGCATCAGGAACCATAATGCTGACCACTGGCTACCTCACATTTAAAATCTCCACTCTAACAATCCATTAGCAGAGTGTTGTTTTTGCACGGAGTCTACTAGATGATTTCAAAACACTGAAATAAGAAACCGAGGAAGAGAGAAACTATGACAGGATAGAATGTCTACCAAAACCATGTGCATGGAAAGACACAGAAATCCATATAACAGAAAAACACTTCTTAAACTTTGAACATCGTCAGCCAACGATTAGCTGCAATAACTAGTAATATCTTTATTTTATATCGTAATTCAAACATAATCTATAGCAAACAAGGCAAACAATCCAGGCAGGACTGCCAGTCTAGAGGTTCTGGCTTCAACTTCTTGGTCTTTCAGACTTCCCAAGTGACTCTGCAAGGCTCTTAGTCTCTCTACATCCGTGGTACTTTCCTATCCCACCTCCATGAAGACAAATCAGCAATTGTGATACATCAGTGACAGCTACCATATAAACGTCTCCTGTATAACAGCACTGGACACATAATACCACAACACATACTCCATTAGGTTTTCTGCATATGAAGAGCTCCAAGCTTTGGCATGCTCCTAAGAAGATACTTTTTCTGAACAAGGCACAAACATCCAATCTTGTAAGCAGAAATAGTTCACCGTAATTCACCTCACGTCAGTATTTTATACTGGGGTACATTTAAAGCACTACATTTTATAAAAATCTCTCCCCAAAGATTAGGAGATGGCCAGTTAGGCATGTTAGCTCAGTTACACAAACTGATAACGCTTTTCACAAGGAAATTAAGAATCTCTTATTGAATGTTATTAACAGCTTTCCTAAATACTTTTAGTGATACACCATGTGTTTCCTATCATCCTAGTCCAGGACTAAAACTGTTAAGCACTCACCTGAGTTCAACCATAGACTTACGCTTAAGGATATTAGGTATGCAAGCCTCCAATGTGTCCATGAGTTCAGCAATACCAACACATCTATCTAGAGATACGGAATTTCCATGCTTGTATTCATACAGGATCACGGTCTCAGTTTGGGAACACAAGTACTGAAGTACAAAAGCTAACAGCGTTACACTGCAATGCCCTATTTCAGAAACACTACCTGTTCTTTTATATCCAAGTCCAATTGCCCTGAACATAGCAAATACACCAGCCCCACTATGGGGCTATTTTAAACTTTCCAGTAGCGAGCATTTGAACTCCACAGACCACAATAAAATGCCTTTCTCTGAATTAAAGAGCTAGACTGATCAGATTTTTGACACCTGAAATTCCAAAGACTCAAGAACAAACTCGAGAAATGCCATCCCAAAAGAGTTTTCTCATCTAGAAGTAGTTACAGCACAAAGCGTTGGGTTTTTTTTGTTCTGTTCCCCCCCGCAAAGTCTGGTTCGCTACTATATACTATACTATATCGCTACTATTAGAAGGGCAAGAAAGTTTGCCTTATTTTACTTACTTCCACACCTTAAAACCAGCACTTTTATAGCAACATTTGCAGTTGCAGCAACACGAAAAGTTCCACAAACAACTGACTAGAATCCAAAATCTGCTTACTGTCAGGTGTTTTAGGAACACAATAAAAACAGACAAGCAATAACTGAACAGTCAGCTCACATGTGTGGAAATTGCAACCTTCAAGCTTTTCTGGGTGCAATGCTATGTTTTCTGTAACATTTCTGCGTAATGACACCAGAAAGAATGCTCTTTAGTGAGGAGACTATGATTACATGCATGCGTCTACATCTATTACAGCTAGTTCCCTGGTTCTTGACTAGAGTTTCTGAGGCTGAACTGTAACACAAGCAATAAAAACACACTCAGGATGAAGACAGTTGACTTTACCTGACACTGCTATCAAAACACATGGAGCATTGCTGCATTTCAATAACTATTTCCAATGAGTGTCACTCATTTCTCTGTTTAATTAAGAAGTTTTCTCTTCTCTAAGGCAGGTAAAACAGTCCTCCCACTCCCTTGGACATCTCAAGTGGAGAGGGCTTGACTCGTTAAAGTTGAGCACCAAAACTAATTTAACTTTAAACTACTTCAACTGGACGAGTGAAAACAAGACCCAGATGCAAAGTTATCTAACCGAGCCCACATTGTACATCTGCAGCCAGTTGTGTAACAAACCTCAGGACAATTTTACAGGTCTTAATCAGGCAAAACTCCCTGCTGATTTCCACGAGGAAGCTCTAATCAATCAAAAGCTGTGAGAACTGGATCCGGTTTTCTCCCTTTTAATGAAAAGGTTTATTTTGAGCCACAAGAATATCAGATTATGTGAACTCGGCAAGCCCGTAACTCCCGCTTTAAAGGCGTAAGGAATTTGTCCTGCGTTTAATCTATAATGTCAACCACCGAAATTAATCTCAACGTAGAGCACCAAAAAACAAACAAACAAACAAAAAGACAGAAAACACTTTCACAAACAACGGACTTGTTCTCCGGCTGCGACCTTTGTGGGACAGCTAAAAGAAAAGACGGCACGGGCGGCGGGAGACTGACGGCTTTTTAAGCGAACCACATCACCTCGGGGCAAACGGGGAGGACCAGCGTCCCCCCTCGGGTTCCTCCCTGAAGTTGCGCCGCTCCCCGCGGCAGCCGGGGCGCTGCCGACTACGGGCGCTGGCGGGAAGAGGAGCCATCCGCGACGTGTCCACAAGCGAGCGGGGGAGATGGGCTCCCTCCCCGCCACCACGCCGAAGCCACGGCGGGAAGAGCCGGGCGGAGCGGCGGCACCGAGGGAAAGAGGGAGGAGGGCGGGCTGCGAGGCGCCCTCTCCACGTGCGCCCCGCTCCGCGCCCGTCACCAACGGCCGCAACCTCGCGCCGTAACCGACACCAACGGCCGGGGCGGCAAAGCCCCGCGCGCCCGTCCCGCCGCCGCGCCCGCTCACCCAAGTTCCCCTGAGGGGCGACGCCCGCCCCTACCTGCCTGCCGGCGGCGGGGAGCTGCCTGCGCCGGGTCCCTCTCAGCGCCTGGCGGGATGGCAGAAGCGTTGTCCCTCCGGCAGGGCGAACCCCATGTGAAGATGAGCGAGGGAGCCCGGCGGCTCCACTGCCGCCGCCGAGGGGAGGGGACGGAGGGAGGAGGCGCTCGGGCGCGCCTTGACGCGCCGGGCGCTCCCCCCAGCTCGGAGCCGCCCCGGACCCGCCGGTGCCGGAGCCGCCGAGACCGCGGCAGCGCCCCCTGCGGGCTGCGGCGGAAACGGAGCCTCCCTCGCCCGCTGTGTGCGCACCCAGCCCCGCTGCCGGTCACACGTGTTCGCCCGCGGCCGCAGCAGGGGCGGCCCGGGCTGGCGCAATGCTGGAAATGCTCCGGGCCTCTCTTGTGCACATCTCTGCCCTCCCAGGAACAGGTCGAGAGAGGTTCTTCTCCCCCTCTACTCTTTCCTGGTGAGACCACACCTGGAATATTGTGTCCAGTTCTGGGCCCCTCAGTTCAAGGACAGGGAACTGCTGGAGAGAGTCCAGCGCAGGGCAACAAAGATGATGAAGGGAGTGGAGCATCTCCCTTATGAGGAAAGGCTGAGGGAGCTGGGTCTCTTTAGCTTGGAGAAGAGGAGACTGAGGGGTGACCTCATTAATGTTTATAAATATGTAAAAGGCAAGTGTCATGAGGATGGAGCCAGGCTCTTCTCGATGACAACCAATGATAAGACAAGGGGCAATGGGTATAGACTGGAACACAGGAGGTTCCATTTAAATTTGAGAAGAAACTTCTTCACACTGAGCGTGACAGAGCACTGGAACAGGTTGCCCAGGGGGGCTGTGGAGTCTCCTTCTCTGGAGACATTCAAAACCTGTCTGGACACATTCCTGTGTAGCCTCATTTAGGTGTTTCTGCTCTGGCAGGGGGATTGGACTAGATGATCTTTCAAGGTCCCTTCCAATCCCTAATATTCTGTAAACAAACACACAAACAAACAAAACCCCACAAAGTTAACCTCTGGGGCTGTTCTGGCTGTAACCTGATCGCCAGGTGGAGGAATTTCACTTTGCTTGCACTGCTAAACAGCAAGCACAGGGTTAATCAAGTCTCTCAAGTATGTTTGGTGAGCCTACTCACCAAGTTCAAGTTCAAGTGTTTGATTAAACTCAGGCTGTAACATCCACATTTGGGCAAGCAGTGCAAATGCAGCAGGGGCCACAAGTGCCAGCCTGCAAGAGTCAGCAGGCTTGGCTGGTTGCTGAGGGGCCAGTGCTCCTCCTGGCATCAGGACTCTCGTCGCTTCTGCAAAGCCTCAGTAGATGTCCTACCAGGGCGGAGGGATAGGATGTCCCCAACTAAGCAGAAAAAAGTTCTTACAGACAAAACACAGCACAAGGACTTGGGATATCAGGATTCACTGTTTGACTTTGCCCACCCACAGCAGCAACTCAGTTCTTGACCTATCAAGCAGCTGTGGTGATGCCGAAGTGTGTTCTCCTGAAAAGTCTGGCTGACTTCCCAGATTAAGTAGAGAATTGGATTTGCGCTTCTCATTTAAACACATGCCTAAATGTTTGTGGGATACAGCATCTTCGTGCCAGAGCTCCCCATCTGTATAATCTAATTTCCCCTCCCTACCTCACAAGAATCTGACGAAGATAAATTCATAAACCTCTCCAAGGCACAGATTTGACAATGATAGAGCTCCTGGGGCATATGCACAGAGAAATAGATGTTGCAGTTGCATCTCATCCTCCTTCAAATAGGCATAAAGATATATACACTAAAGATTTTAAAAAGAATATACCTCCAGTGATGAGAATTTTCTGGGAAGGGAAAGGAAAGGAACGCAAAACAGAAATAAATCAGCCTTATGCTGTGAATTTGATGTCAGGTGTTTGCTGAGCTGGCAAATCCTGGACTTCTGCTCCTGAGTGCTCTGAGGTGTGAAACAGAGAGCAGACAAACACATTCACTAGACCAGACTGGGAACACTCATGGCAAATGTGCCAAATTCAAATAATAACAACGACTACTTGGGGTGTAGCTGAAATCCTCTGCCAGAAAACCCTGATTCTCTGATTACAGACTTCAACACCATACTGCTGCGCATGTTAGAAATATATACTGTAAACCTGTTTTTTTTCGCAATGCAGATAAAGTGCAATTAAAAAGCAGCATCTTACTGAGCATATCATGCAAAAAATATTGCTGATCAGTAATTTGTTCACAGCATTAAAATCAAAGATCAGTCATTCTATTTATGCCTCCACAGAAATAAACTTAAGCAACTTTTATAGTACAGTAAGACTTTTACAAAGCTCATCTAAATATAATTTACTGTCATGTAACAGTATGGTTTCCCTTGTCTTTTCTGCTTACCTCTTCTGTTACTATCTTTGTCAAAGTAAAGCTGTGATTTATTTTTTTTTCTTATGCATCTAGTGCATAATAGCCTAACCACTGAACTAATCGAATTCCCCAGAAAGCCAAACTTTCCTTTAGTTTTACTTGGATCTCACAAATCTTTTGCCTTGATAACAGCAGAACCATATTGCACTGAAACATATCAGGTGAAGCCTCCAGGGGAAATCCATGTATCAGTACAAAGGCAGGTTTATGCTGCCCCAGAATAATTGTTGGGCAAGGCTGCTTGATTTCCAGGCTCTGTGCACTGTGTCATGGCTGGGAGCTGTGACAGCACGCTGGATCTGCTTCCTGCTAGCAGGACACAGCCTCTCGGCACACCAGGGTGTCGGATGTTTAGCTCATCTCTCTAGAAAACAGCAAGAAACCCAGGATACCCTGCAGGAATGCAGGCAACCTCAGATGTCTGTGGCTTTGGCAAGATTTTCACAAAATATATTTGTGGTCTAGCTGTAGACCAGAGCCTACCACTCAGGTAAGCTGCAGTAGGGGACTATGAGAACAAGGAGCAGGATCCAACCTCCATCTGTGCTTAGCTGAGTCCAGCTGAACACTGTGAGATTTCTGTTCTCTATCTTACCCTCCAGCACTCAAATCATACCTCTCATTCTGAGGCATGGATACAATAAGAGCCTTGAATGTCACCCTGTAATTATGTGCCTATGCAGCTACATGCCTTGAAGTTTTCTCTGCTTTCTGATATTACCTGCTAGTCTCCTGCCAGCACTGCTGAAGTACCCTTAGTAGGACACAGAGCTGCTGTAAATCAGGACAGAACTGCTGAAAGTTCCCGCGTCCTCCTGCGGGTGGCATCAGAATATCTACAAGTGAATCAAGTCTTGCTTAGGAAAGAGAGAGGAGAGGGATGATACTCCTGCTTGCCAACAGCAGGCATCATTACAATGCAAGTGCTGCTTTTGCTAAGACGCTCACGTAAACCAGTAGATCTTTAAATGAATGTTTTAAAGTAGTAAAAATTAGCATCACTCCATCAGCCCTCTTAATTTTGACAAAGCAAGCTCTATCACACCTTGTGCCCATGCCCTGTACACATTGCAGTTATCACAAAAGGAAGATGCAAATGCATGATTAAACCTCCTGCCTTCTACAACTTCAGCAAAATCAGAACTTTATCATCACCAGGAGCAGTTTCATATGTTTTAATGTAGGCCTTAATGAGGCAGTTACAAACAAATGAACACAAGTGAATCATCACAGTCATCCAACGGGACACAGAAGTATGAGTGCAAAGCAAGATACCAGAGCCTTACATATTTAAGGTCTCCACTTGTAACCAGAGCAGGGTTGTTCTGTGTTTTAAAATTGTCTTGTTGCAACTGTCATGCTTGTTTCTGGTAGCTGTACAGATCAGCAAAGACCTTATCACACTGAGACAAGCCAATGCACACCCCCAAGCCAATATGCACTCTCAAACACTCAAGTTCTGATGTCCAAAGCTATATGGATGTAACTGCTGAGCAAATGACTGCCTCACCTGCAGAGTATTACACAGCCAATATTTCTTAAGGCTATGAAAGATGAGAATACAAAGCTTATTCTTGTGATGATTTTAGAATACTTTCTTCAGAATTTGAGAAAGTGCGTTGTACTATTCTGTTGCCTATGACTAAATTACACAGCCTGAGACCATAAACACAATAAAGCTTAATCAATTTAATCCCAGCAACCACCACCAGTTGTAAATGAGGGTGAAAGGGAATTTCAAAAACACATCAGGAAAAGTGTTTCTTTTCTTCCCGCCCCCTCGCATCCCCCACCTCATTGTAAAAGCATTTTAATTTATATGAGCTGGCATTTGTTGGCTTTGTAAGCATTCATCTGCTCACCTAACTTTTACACCTGACTTTTCTACCAGCCTTGTACTAGATTTTGCTTAGGAACTTCATTGATATGTTGCTTGCAAAAGACCTGGATTAATTGTGTTAGAGATGGAATACTTGATCTCCACAATGACTAGATAGGTGTGAGCCCTTTGCTTTAAAACAGGTATGTGAAAGAAGGTTGAGATTCAAATCATCCACCTTCTGTTTTCTTTCAGTGTTTCCAGGATCAGAAGTGACATATGCTGCCCTAAAACTCATCTCTGATCTATACTGTTATAGGATCAACTCCAGTTTTCCATTTCCTCCCATGAATTTATTACAGAAAGAAAAAAAAAAAAAGAGTAATATTTGTTCTCCTGAGATTTAGAGTGTACAATAGTCATCGTGAGTAGGTGGCACAGAGACTGGGTGTTTTTTTTCTTCTTGGCAATGATGCTATTCTTAGTTTTGTATGTGATCCTTATCTGTGTCATAGATAGGCACAATAGATACACATTGGCAGCTTTGATAGTATTCAGAAAGGAGCTGTTCTCCCAGTCCAGGAAATTATCCTATAACTCATCATTTTGGCAGCAGAATTTTAACCAGCATTTCCCAAGAGCCTCTGCCAGCACATCATTGCCTTTAAAGGACTTGGAGCAACTAAACATATTCGAGAAAATTCAAATGTCAGAGGAATTATTTAAAAAAAAATAATCAACGATGACTGGGGCTACAGCTGTAGCTTCATATTTCAATGGTTACACAAATCAATTGGGTGATCTTGTGATGTGTGGCAATATTGAAACCCTTGCACTGAATTCTCTTGCTTCAATCATCAGTCACTCTGGGGTCTCTTAGCAACAGCTTTGTGGCACAAAACAGCCATAAAGCTGACACCATTGCTGTCAGTAGGATGTGGTACCCTGTAATGTGACAGAGGAGAAGGTACACAGTAGCCTGAAGGCAGTCGTCATGCTTTCTAGCAAAGCTTCTTTGGCTCTGCTAAGCCATATCATCCATTGCTGCCTGCCCCTGCTGTCACAGTCACCCATTCCTTGGCATGACTTTCAGGAGCCTGAGTAGTGCCCAGCAGCTCCTGGGAGGCAAGAGTTGTCACAAGCAAGACAAATCACAAGCAATAACTGATAAGAGAAATTGATGCCGCTGACTCAGCAAGATTGTGTTATCTTCAGTGCCACCTGCTGACCTATCTGACATCTCCGGGAAGTGACACCAGGTGAAAGAATGGGAAAAAGACAAAGATATCCTTGTTTCTCTAAGGAAGATCCTTGTCTTGAAGAAAATGGTTTAAAACGGAAGATAATTAAAGAAAGTTATAAGGGTTGAAGATTCTGAGATACAAAAAACAGATTCGCTTGCCCAGCTTGCTAAGGCATCCCCAAGCCATTTTGCTGTGGGTGGTACAGTTACCCTTCTCCAGTATATGCATCCCTATTATGCAATCTCACAAAGCCAGCCCTGCTTACTGGCATCAAGTCAGACAACAGAGAAGACAATAAAAATTATCTTGCATCTGAATAAAAATGTGTGTCACTGCACAAAACTTACAGGAAATTGAATCCTTCCTCATCCTTCCCAGAAAAGTCATGGGTGATTTCTTGTGACTACAGTGACAGGGACAACCAGTGACACCAAAGAACATCTCCCACCTCCCAGCAATGCAATTCAGCTGCAATTGTAAGTGGACTGAAATGTGGTGCTTATAGCAACTGTGCTTCCACCTGTGGAGTTTAGGTCTTCAGTTCTACTGACTGCAGTACCTGTCTGTGTGTCTTTGGCCTGAAGGCTTTACGTGCTGCTTTATTTATGAAGAACTACACAGCTCAGCAGAGATCAGGGTAAGCAACCAGCCAAGCACTTTGCGCAACTTCTGGAACTTGTAGCAATGTTCAGATGTACCGCTGCTTAAAACAAGGGAGTTCATTACAGAAGGGAGACTGTAGCTCCTCTATAGGCTCTGTAACCACATTCAGCTGCAGCTACTTTCATTCTAATTAGATATCACAGAGATGAATTTCACAATGAGGCAATGTTAAGTGCTCAACTGCAAGGCTCACTGGTGCCATACTCCAGATATTTCATTAATCTTGACATTACGAGATAAGTAGTTAGAAGAGGCTGTGTCTCTCTGTCACTACAGTATCACTGTTTTGGCTCCATTTAACCCTATGTGGATTTTCAAGCAGAGTACAAGTAACCATTATGGCCTTTCACGGGCCAATGAACTGTTGATGCGAGACCTACCCAACACGTAGGATGCTGTCATGGCACCTGGCAGCACTGCAAACAGGCATTGGTCAAAGGGATGGAGGGCTCAAAGGGATGCAGAAGATCACAGTGCTTGGAAGGAAGCTGTTTGCAACCTTTTTTGTTCTATCTGAATTTAAAGTGTGTGAATTTAAAAGACAGTTAAAAGGTTAACTAGCTATATGAAGATCATGGGGAAACGAAAACTGAAGACAGATCACAGCATCTAGACAGATAAATACTGGCTTACAGTGGCATTGTATTATTGAAGAAAGTTTTCCTTATAGCAATGGTGAAACCAGGAGGAATTACAGTAGGCCTCATCTAATAGACTTTGGTGATAATTTGGCAAGGATATGCTAAATTAAAAACACTTTGAATCAAGAGTCTTACAGTCAAGTCTCATGCTTCTCTTACCAACCTCTTCTGTGTCCCCTTGACCACCACTAGAGCAAGCAGAGAATGAGAAAAGGTCACAGCCTAAAACAAGCTGAGAATAATTGATCCGTCATAACCTTTTTTTTTCTCAATGAAACGTGACATTTCACCTAGAAATAAAGATTCAGTTTAACCATATTTTGTTTATCCATGAGTTCAGAAATGGTAAAGATTATGCTCCATGCAACATTTTGGCCACACTGTCACCAAAATGTGCTCGGTCATTTGCCATTCTGGCTGCTTCCTGACAGATTTTTAGTTACTGCATAGCATGTGCATTTCTATCACTCTGTCAAATACCAATTGATTATGCCAGCCTCATGCTATTTTCCTGGGAACAGTAAACTCTAAAGCTTGTTTAACAGTATGTGTCTGTCGCTTTCTCTCAACAATTGGCTTAGAGAGAGAAAAAGCATCTTTTGTTAGAAATAATGGTTTGCTTAAAAACACCCAGCTCCTTTTGTGCTGAAGTTTCATACACAGCAGGATACTGTCTCAGTGTTTCAGCAACAAAAAGTCTCTACCATCGGGGTCAGGGGTGTTTTTTATAGGGTACCATGGTTCCTGGCAACACTTACAGCCCTGGTATCACAGAAGAGATTTAATATCCGGTATTCCCTATATCCTACAGATGGTGACTTTTATTGTTTTTATTAAAATATTAATAAGGCGGTACTGTACCAAATGGAAATTTTTCACTAAAAGTACATTCAGAGACCTTCAATGTCTTGTTATCTTAATTTAAAGACAAAGTTAAGCCTGTTCTCTATAATTAAGTAGTACTCTATGCAGGTCACAACAGAAAACTCCTCTTACACATATCCTGCAAGCATGAAACAGAAGTGTAAGTTTAGTGTCTTCTGATCTGAAGCTAAGACTCCTAATTGTTCTGCATACTGTTTAATAGAGAAAGGAGATCTGATGAATTTCAGTTTTATTGGTAAGATTCTTTAGTATTTCACTGCAGAAAAATGTTATCTTGTCTAACTTGTTGCTACATTCTCTTATTGCTTCATATTTTAAACCTCAGCAGCAGCTCTCCTAGGCCAAAATTGTCTCCAGTGCAACTCTCTTGCAGTCATAATACTACTAAGCAATGCCTTCTTTTTAGCAATAATAATTATGGAGACTATTGCTTCCACCTTCTTACCCTTTGCTGTGGAAAGCCAGTTGTGATGTACGGGGCAAACAAAGAGAGGCTGCGAAGGTGGTACTCCCAACAGAAGAAAGGTTGGCTTCACTACTGGAGCAGAAGGAGGAACACCCTGGCCTATTTTCTCTCTTTCATGGGCAAAGCTAGAAAATTTTTGAGATTCCATGCAAAGAAGCTGGGGATAAGTGTGGTGAAGGACACAATTTTATCAACAACCTTTGCAAAGTAATTAAAGAATCGGAACTAAATCCACTAATGGCTGGCTGTGAGCATTCAGAGACTAGTCAAAATGACGTCTGTTTTACTGCTTCTCTCAATAGCTGACCCAGAAGCAGCCACAGCCTGGTTTTCATTTCTGTATTGTGCAATGGTATCAGTATGTTCACCTGTAATGTTATTATTACACACGGCTGCTTCTGCTCTTCAGCCCTCACTCTTTAAAGAGACTACTGGTCACCTGGAACGGGTACAAGAAGGCAGATTTCCAGTGAATGAGTAGCCAAATGGACACCTTCAGTTCATAAATAAATGCACTAACAAGAACTATAAGAGAAATTCAAGACTGCTGAAAAAAGGGATTTTCTTTCCTCTCTTAGAACACTGGACTTAGTTCTGCTAAGCTTGAAGTTCCATTTTTATTGCTGCAGACGCTGGTCTGGACACCAGTCCACTTCTGCAAAGCATAAATTGGTGAGCTGAACTGCTAAATACTAGTATTACAAGTAGCAGCCAGGGATCCTGACTGAAAATGAAGCCCCCTGTGTTGGGGCTTTACAGGAATAAAATAAGCATCCAGTCTCTGTGCCAAAGCAGATCAAAATAGAAGAGGACATGAGAGGAGAAACAGTGGTACAGACAAAAGAAGTGGTTTATTGAAAGGATTTGCTAACAAGCCAGTGTCAGAGCCAACAGAAGATCCACAGCTTCTGATCACCCTTTCCCAGTCCAGCAACTGGTGTGCTAAACTGAAGAACCAAATTGTCACAATTCACCTACTGGTTTTGAG
Organism: Streptopelia decaocto; assembly: GCF_964273445.1. Taxonomy (NCBI): domain Eukaryota; kingdom Metazoa; phylum Chordata; class Aves; order Columbiformes; family Columbidae; genus Streptopelia; species Streptopelia decaocto. The sequence goes on along the minus strand of NC_138655.1, from coordinate 117,910,698 downwards.
CACAGGGGAGGACTTACTATTAAGCAGGTGTTCCTTGTTCAACAAAAGGATAAGCTTTACAGTTGAAAGTGTATAACTATCCCAGGGAACATTTCAGACAATGTGAGCAACCTAGATGGAGATGAGCCCCAGATTTTTGGAAAAGAGGAGCAGAATTACTAGAGAGAGAGCAGAGGAGGGTGATAAAGCTGGTGAGGGGCCTGGAGCAGAAGTCTGATGAGGAGCAGCTGAGGGAACTGGGGCTGTTTAGCCTGGAGAAAAGGAGGCTGAGGGGAGACCTCATCAATCTCTACAACTACCTGAAAGGAGGTTGTAGCATGGAGGGTGTTGGTCTCTTGTCCCAAGTAACAAGTGACAGGACAAGAGAAAATGGCCTCAAGATGTACCAGGGAAAGTTCAGACTGGATATTAGGAAATATTTCTTCATAGAAACGGTTGTGAAGTAGTTGAACAGGCTGCCCAGGGAAGTGGTGGAGTCACCATCCCTGGAGATGTTTAAAAGGCATAGAGATGAGGTTCTTAGAGACATGGTTTAGTGCTAGAGTTAGGTTCTGCTTGGACTCAATGATCTTAATGGTCTTTTCCAACCAAAATGATTCTATGAAGTACTACTTCTCCCTCTCCAAACACTCATACAAGCACTAAGGGCCCCTGGCATGCCATGGGCAAGGCATTAATGTGTTCCCTCACCAAACCAGCTAAGGTTAGTGGCCTGCAGGGATATCCTGAAGACAGACCTCCTGCCATCTCTCCTGGCTCCTCAGACTCCTGCAGAGCTACCGCAACTTTTGCCTTCAACTACTATGCAGGCAGGATAAAGACAGTCCTAGAAGGACAACAGGAAAAATGAAAGGCTTTTAAGGTCAGTAAACTTGATTTACTGATTTAGCTAAAAAAATTTACTACTGAGGTAAGGAAACCACTTCACTGGCCATTTTTACTGGGAGAGGACAGGATAGCTAGGGCTCCTGTTGTTCCAAATTCATTATTCTGCTGTTAAATCAAGGATGCACATCCAGGAGGGATTCTTCTTTCTTTTTCCTGGCCAACTTTGTCAACAAAGGAGGTTTTCTGCTGTAATTATCAGGAAAATCTGCAGGATAGAGGAACAGAAGGACAAAGCCTGTGTTTCATTAGAGACACTCAAGAAATATTCTAAACTTGGGGTCAATCAGTCTTCTAGGAGTGTTAACAAAATCTCTTTGTTTATACAAAATTAACTGTTTTCCTAGTTTTGTTGAAACAAGACTAATTCCCTTTTAGTTAGTTTTCCTTTCAGCTCAGTTCTTTTGAGTAACTGCATTTTTCAGAAATTGGCTGATTATTTTTCAGACAATGTCTGCTCCAGAGCTGAGAACGACTGATGCTTATACTTTTACTGAGCTAACAGTACGGATGGAACCTAGAGAAGGCCCATTACTAAAGGAAAATGAGATTTGCCAGGGTTTTGAACGAGATCTGAATGTCTTTCCACAAAGTGAGGCAAGCAAATACCTCTCAGAACGGTTAAAGTAACAAATGAGCTCTGAAAGTTTCACTCCAGAGCTGAAGCACATTTTGTGTCCCGTATAGACACAGACAATGGTTTCTGCCATGGCCTGAGAGAAGAGGAACAGCAAAAGGTTTATTCTTAGGAGCCAAGTGGCAGAGGAGGCGTCAGGGCCACCCATCAGCTGTGCCCAGTGCATGGCCAACAGGGGCAGGGACAGTCCACTGGGCCTCCTGAGCACAGCGACTGTTTTGGGGCCAGGAAGCCAAAAGCTTCCTCAAAAGGGTGCTGGGCAGAGATGGGGTGGGTGGGGTTGCAGAGGGTGGGGCTGCACATGTGTGGTGCTGTCACCCCCATGTCACAATGCCAGCACCCGGCAACACAGCAGTCACAGAGCTCCAGGCAGGATAAGAAGGAGCAGCCTCACGTGTCCACTGCCAGAGCTGGCCCTGGGGGAAACTCCAACACATCCCAGAGGAAGCACTTGAGGGGCTGAGGGAGGAAGACCTTGGATGAGGCTGCTGGAGGTTCTCCACTGCAAGACATTTGGCTGGCAGGGCCACCTTTGAAGCTCAGCTAATGAATGGATATCATTTTCAGATGGGTAGCAGTGGCAAGACCAAGAGAATTCCTTCTTCAGGAGCACTGCAGAGCTCACCATCCTCATCCGCTGCAGAGACAGGCTCAGAAGCCGTAAGAAATAGGATGTAGAGGGGTTGCAATGGGTTGCAGTGCTTTGGAGCACCCACTGCTGTCCCACCATGCATGGGAAGGATCCTTGCCCCCAAGGTCCATTGGGCCGGGGTTATTTGGGCACTCTCGGAAGCCCCTGAGAGGGCTCCAGGTCAAGGGAGAATAGGGCTAGGGTGTCCCCTCGGCAGCAGAACCAGCCTGTGGGCCAAGGAGCCAGGTCTCGCTCCCATGCTCAGGGACAGCCGATCGCCAGCACTGGCTGGGGTCAGGAAGGAATTTTTTCCCCAGGGGCAGATTGGCCCTGGTCCCCGGGGGTTTTTTGCCTTCCTCTGCAGCATTGAGCATGACCACTTTGCAGAGCTCCTCTGGTCCCTTTTGGCTCGGTTCCTGCCTGCTGCTCATGCACCACGAAGATGGCCTGTCGTGTCCTGCAGCTGGGGGAGGAAGGCTTTTTTTCCCCCACGTGAGTATCACATGTCTCCATGGGGTTTTTTGCCTTCCTCTGCAGCAGTGAGCACGGCTCCTCGGCCCTGGGCCACCTTTGGGCCATTGTGGCTGGGTGCCTGCTGCTCCTGCTCCACGAAGGTGGCCCTCGTGCCCCGCATCCGGGGGGAGGAACTTCTTGGACTCCCAGGTTGAGCCCCCAGGGTGCTCCTGGGGTCCACCATGGCCTCCCAGGTTGAGCTCCAAGGGTGCTCCCGGGGGTCCTCCACGGACTCCTGGGTTGAGCCCAAAGGGTGCTCCCGGGGTCCATCAAAGCCTCCCAGGTTGAGCTCCAAGGGTGCTCCCGGGGGTCCTCCACGGCCTCCCAGGGCGGGCCCCGAGGGTGCTCCCGGGTGTTGCTTCTCAACCTCTGTCGCATTGAGCACAGCCCCTGTTCAGGGCTCCTCTGAGCCCTTTGCCCTCAGTTCCTGCCCACTGCTCTTGCACCTCCAAGGCACCGCTGCTGTTCTGGATCTCTTGGTCTCTCTTGCCCAGGGCAAGTTTACAGCAGGAGCCAGGGAGCCAGCTGTGCTCTTCCCTGGGCTCCATTGCCCCAGGGCTTCTTGCTTGTCCAGCGCTGCCCATGCTTGAAGGGGCTTCAGGTTCGCTGCACCATCTGCAGCTGCCACTTGTCAGCTCTCCCTGCGGGCAACACAAGCACCGGGCAGGGGTGAGAGTGCTTGTTGTGCATCCCAGGCCAAGAAGCCCAGCAGGGGAGCAAGTTTCACAAGTCCAAAATTCAGCTTGTCATCGCTACATGTCACACTTTGGAAATGATCCCACAGTACCATATACCTCTTCTTGTTCTTCTTCTTTTGTGCATCGTCAGTCCCATCCCTCATTCTCAACGTTCTCCCACTTCAGGAACCAGGGACAGCTTGGCCTGTGTTCCTGCTGCTGCCCTTGCAGCGCTGTGGCTTGCCTTTGCCAGCGTGCAAGGGATGTTTTTTCATGCTAATCCAAAGAATGCATCAGCCTGCTCCTGGCTACACATGAGCTTGTGATAATATTTGTGAGCATCAGCTCCGAAACAGAGTCAGAAATGGAAGTAAAATGACATAACAAAACATGAAAAAAATAAAGTAAATTAATAAATAAAACAAAATAAAATAAAATGAAACAAAAGAAAGACGTGTATCCATTGTGTTATGTGTCCTTGAAAGTGGTTTTGGAGCTTAACCCCCACTGTCCTTTCAGGCAAACAGTCTCTTTGTTATGTGATGCACTGTGAGGATACAGAATAGAATATAAAATGGAATGGTATACAACATAAAATGGAAAGGAATGGAATACAACATAAAATGGGATGGGATAGAATGGGATGGGATAGAATGGGATGGGATAGAATGGGATGGGATAGAATGGGATGGGATAGAATGGAACAGAAGAGAAGAGAAGAGAAGAGAAGAGAAGAGAAGAGAAGAGAAGAGAAGAGAAGAGAAGAGAAGAGAAGAGAAGAGAAGAGAAGAGAAGAGAAGAGAAGAGAAGAGAAGAGTTGTGCTCCATTGTGCCTGGACACTGTTAGGTTGATTACTCCCCTCTCTTGAAGGCGGATCCTCCCTATTACTGATTTTCTAATTGTAACAGTTAACGGATCTCCAGATTGGGTAGTTTTAAATTAAATGAGAAATCTGGGGCACACAAGAAGGATTTGAGCAGGTCATTTAGCAAGTCAGCAATAATGGAGTGTACCTGGTAGCTTATGTCAAAACCCTATCTTCTGCATTTCTGTTCAATGCCTTCTTAATATAATGTTGGTTTGCAGGCTCAGAAGAAGGATCACACATAAGAAGGGATGTGAGATTTGTTGTTTGCACATACTCATTAACACATTGATGGGTTAAAAGTGGTATAGCATTGGAGAAATGGATGAACAACTCTGGATGAGCACTGCTCATTAAAAATAGCCATATTTATACATAAATATTCAAAAATGTATAAAAAGTGAGATAGCTGTGAAATTAGAGTTGTTTACATTAGATGAGAATTATGGCTGTAGTGTGACATGCATGCTTCATTCCACAAATTTTCCTTAAACAAAACTTTTTTCTTCCTCCAAAAAGCAAGACCTCTCCAAAGAGCAAGACCTCTAAATGCCACCTGAAAGAAAATCCTGGGTGAAGACATCCAAAGTAGTAGCCTGCCCTATGAATATAAATATAAAAATTTAGCAACTGCTGGGACCATATGAGAAATAGGCAATATACACAGATAATACTTATTGTTGCCACCAATGATGAGAAACTTCAGAAGTTTAGATATTTATGGTATCTGCTCTTCCATGCTTTCTATCTAAAAGATGTTTTGAGTAAAATATCTGGGAGTCCTCACGTGAGCATGCTGCTCAAAGGTCTAAATCTTACTTTCAGTGACTGTCCATTCTTGTTCGCAAGCCATACAATAGCCCATGTAGCATATTCAGTAAGGGAATAAAGAGTCTTGAACTCTCTCACACTTCTGTTCACTCTTTTCTTTACTTCCACCCAAGTGGTGGCTGCAGCTGTGCCTGGGAAAACAATCTACTAAGGTGATGGATGCAAAAGAGCATCACACCATTAACATTTTGGAGAACCGAAACAGCACAGAAACATGCTGCTGCACATTGGCATCTGCATATGGATCCATACCATACCCTGTCTATTGGCACAGCAGTCACTCATGAAAACATCTGTAGTAAAACTTAGAAAGCACTTTGCTTGAAGTTCGGGGTTTTTTTTCTTGGTGATTTCTCATTGTCTTCCAGCAGACTTACTCTTTCGCCTACTGTGCGTTACACACGTATGAATGCCCTTTTATATGCACATGCAAGACAGTATCTTCTTCACACTACACCATTATTTTGTCCAACTTCTTCATATTTTCCTCTCTTTCTTCTGACAGTCTTGTGGGACAAAGATGATGGGATTAAGAAAATTGTTGTAATGGTGAAACAGACAGCAGGATTTGCTAGATGGGTAGGGCACAAAAAAACTGTGGTTGGGTGCACAAAATAGCCTCACTTTTTCCTTTCAGCATGTATGCCCATGTGATAAAGGCCCAAATCGATTCGCCAATCAAATGCAAGCTACAAAACATAAGGTATTTGTTTAAAAAATGTGAAATGCAGCACAGACAGTTAAAATCATAACATCATTTGTTCAATCCCTGTGAATCGGTTTACCTTTTTTAATGTCATGTACAAAAGTCATGCCATACCTGGAGAAGAAGCCGCCTGTTTATGTCCCTCTCCCAAACAGTGGGCACTGTCAGTGCCTATTTCTAAAGCTGTGCATACCAGCAACTTTGAGGTAGTACTGACTGACCTGGCAATGTAAGGTGGTTTGCCAAGGAACTCGAGCCTGCTAAGTCAGCTGAATGTCGTGTCAGACCTTTAAAAATAAAAAGGGTAGTCTCAACAGAGATGCATGAACAGTAGTCCCACCAGCCATAAAAATACTTACTATAATGCTGGCACCACTCCAAGGTGTTTGCTGTCTTCTTTCTGCCATTTCTTATCCATTGTTTCAGGTGACCGTAACTGGGAAAGTAGCCTCACTTCTGGAGACCTTTCCATTTACAGGAGTCAACATCAAACATCTCCTTCTTCTTTTTATCACCTACTGGATTTGGGTGGAGATACCCGAGTTATTGATTCTGCAAGATTCATGTTGTTAAGTTTTGGATTTACTGTAGGACACAGTGGCTCTTAGCATACGGTTTGAGTGTGCGTGAGAGACGGTGGTCCTTATCATACGGCCTAAGAGTGGAAGGCTGAAATATTGTGAGTTATCATCTCAAAACTTGCTTGCTAAAATAATATGTTTAAGGTTTTGTCTCAAAGTTTGATTGCTAAAATTATATGTTGAAGGCCTGCTTGTTACAGAAAAATGCTTGCTCATGCTGCTTGCTTAATTGGGCTTTCTGTAAAGGCCTAAATACAGTGAGTTAAAGTGCAAAATGCATGATCATTGTGAATTGCTAAAACTCAAAGAACGCTTGAAGTTTATGTAAGCTCAAGAGAAGCTCCAGCCATATCAGGCACCAAAATCTGCAACCAGGCCTGCATTGTGCTCGGGCAACCCCCACCACCAACTGACATAAAATGCCCAGGTTGCAACTTGCAACTGTGGCCATCCACCACCAGGACCAAAACCTGTCGCCTGAGACCGGTGGACCTGAGACCCACGCGCTGCCAGCACTACTGGGACCTGGACTCTGATACCAGCACCTGGTATTGAGTATCAGTTAATTGAGTTTGATGGATATTTCATGTGAGCTTGAAGCCAGAGGATGCATCACCACAGTCCACAAAGTTCTTGTACACTATAGTCAAAATTTTAGCTGGAAGTTCCCTGGTTCCACTGACTTATCTATAAATATACTGTTTTGCAATAGTTTTTGCCCTGTTGCAGGAAGAAGGAAATTATTGCTGATGATGCTTACTGAAAAAAATACCATAGAGACATCTTGAGTATTTAAAACTAGCAAAAGTTGTTATAGCATCAAACGCTCTTGTTACATAGCAATTCCACTTTGATTAGAAAATAGAACAAGGCAAGGAAAAACACTAATTTCCTTTTATTTTCCTTTTCAAGCATTTTAAGAGAGATTGATATATCTGTGCCCTGAAAAGGCATGTCCCTTACAAAAAGGGACAGAAACGTCATTTTCTTTAATGTCACAGTTACAGTCACTGAGTGAATAGCAGGGTTTTTACTCAGCAACACCTGTTGGGAAACTATTTGCTCTGATAAACATGAAGAACAGTCAGCTGAGGAGCCACAACTGCAAATGGGATTTGAGTGGTCACTGCTGGCCCTTAGTACTGCAGTGAAAGGAAAAGGCAGTGGGGAAAGAACACAGGAAAATGGAAGGGGTAAAACCCATCCAGGCTGCTCAGCTTTCACAACTGCCCCCAAGCTGGTGGCAGTGCCCAGCTGCTGCCCATACTTTTGGAAAAGGACCCAGCCATGGCTCCCCACCAGCTTTGCACAGAGGGGTCCAGCAGTGAAACATGCCTGGTTGCCAGGGCAGCACTGACGTTGGGGGAGGCCCGTTTGGCCTCAGCACTGCCAAACGATGCAGATGGGTGTGGATGAGGGTGAAGACTGAGATGTTGCTGTCCCTCCCAGCTGTCCTTGCCTTGGCAGGGGATGCTGTGGCTTTGCAGAGACACTGGGGTGGGAATAGTGTGTGGGACACAGCTTGCTCCAGACAGAAGAAAGCTGCCTGTAAGAAAAGGATGTGGGCATGCTGATCCACAGCCAGCTGAACATGAGGCAGCAGTGAGCCCAGGTGGACAAAAAGGCCAACAGCATCCTGGCTTGTATCAGCCAGTAGGAACAGGGAAGACATCGTCCCCCTGTACTCAGTGCTGCTGAGGCCCCACCTCAAATACTGTGTTCAGTTTTGGGACCCTCACTACAGGAAAGACATTGACATGCTGGAGAGAGCATAGAGGAGGATAACGAGGCTGGTGAGGGGTCTGGAGCACAAGTCTGATGAGGAGCAGCTGAGGAACTGGGGCTGTTTAGACTGGAGAAAAGGAGTCTGAGGGGAGACCTTATCGCTCTCTACAACTACCTGAAAGGAGGTTGTATCATGGAGGGTGCTGGTCTCTTGTCCCAAGTAGCAAATGACAGGATGAGAGGAAATGGCCTCAAGTTGTGCCAGGGGAGGTTTAGATTGGATATGAGGAAAAAATTCTTCACGGAAAGAGTTGTCGGGCATTGGAACAGGCTGCCCAGGGCAGTGGCAGAGTCACCATCCCTGGAGGTGTTTAAAAGCCATATAGATGAGGTTCTTAGGGACATGGTTTAATGCTAGAATTAGGTTATGGTTGGACCCAATGATCCCAATGGTCTCTTCCAACCTAAACGATTCTATGATTCTATGTAAACAGAGATGACTGAGGCATTCTGCCAGCTGTCGTGGCTAGTACTAAGAGAAAGACTTGCTATCTACCACACTGGCAAAGGTGAAAGAGGCTTTCAAAGGTGCTGAAAATATATGCTAAGAGCATTTTACGCAAAAAGGATGCATGAAATGTGTTCTTCACAATTATTTTAACTAGCAGCATGTGAAGTAGGATGCTGACCATTTTCTCTCTTGTTTTTTCTGCTCTCCTAGCAACAGAAGAAGTGTTTTAAACAGTTTTAAGAGATGGAAGTTCAAGCAGAAAATAAAAATATGCTGAGTGAAACCAAAATAAGGTGAACCTTACCGGGATATTTTTGCCCTGTCAGATTAAAAGGGTGTTCTGCAGCATTTAATGGGGATCAGTCACAACAAATTACATGTCAAGACAAGGACTTGGAAAAAAAACTACCCAGTGTATTTGTAACTGCACTTTTCAGAACCTATGACTGCTTTTCGTGCAGCACAGCAAAACCCAACCCCTATCTGACAAGATTAGGAAGAAATTTTGCCTATGCACAGGTTGTTCTACACTAATCACCTGCCCACTGAGGCAATATCACCATTCACAAAGATGTCAGAACAAGATGAAATATTGGTCTGATTCAGCATGGAAGTTCTTACATGCTGCTACTTAAGGTTTTCCCCCACGTACTGACTTTTATCCTACCTGACCTTAGTTCAAGGAAAAACTTAAAAAGGGAAAGATCGTTATTCCCTTTTCTTTAGAATGGTGTGCGTGCATGTGTTTTCAGCCTGTAAGAGGGCTTCCAAAAATGGAGTCTGTGATGTTCCCATGTTTCAGTCATTTTGCGTCATAAATGAAAGGACTGAGGAATCCTTAGATTTCCTACAGGAAGGCTTTTCATTGCAGTGTGGCTGACACTGCTGAGTTAAAAATTTTCTGCATAGCTGCTGGAAATGGAGGCTGAAGGTAATGAGAATAACTTCAATGGCACTATGATTTATACCTAAGTTTTAATGAGAAAGTGTTATCTCCTGGTGTGTCCCTTTTCAAGAACTTTTTTTTTTTTTTTTTTGCAAGTTATCAACATATTTCCAAGAGTCTACCCTGATGCACCTGATCTGTTACCTGTGAAGAAGACATTCAACCAACTAAAAGCATTTTTATATAGCACATTGCTTAAATCAAATATGTTATCCAAGTTTCTAATTCATGACCCAAGGGAAAGTGTGTATGTGCACATCCATGCCTCAGAGCAGTTCTGATGCTTCATGCAGGAAGCCTACAGAAAAATCAGAAATTCAAAGGTTTATCTTTTCTAGGATTCTTTTTTTTTATATTCTCTGTATGTGTCCTGCCTCTTTTCATGGATCTTACCTCTGCCACTTCATCTGCGTTTCCATCTTTTTCTCTTCTGTCTCTTTACCTCTACTGACTTTTCCAGCTCTGTCTCACTAAGATTAGGTTTGGGATTATTTTCCTTTCCAAACAATATTCAAGACTATCAACGTTATCATTAATGACGTGTTTTATCATTTTGTTAACAATCTTTTATTACACATCTGCTATACTCCTAATGTCAATTAGGAAAATAATTACCTTCCTGTGCCTCAGCAGCAAATTGGCTTAACTGCAGAAAAAAAGGTGTTCCCCAGGAAGGCTTCCCACTAAAATGTAGTTTATGGCATAGAGTAATCTGAATGTTATTGATCCTATTTACTGAGTCCTACCTAGTCACAGTGTTTATTTCCCATACCAAATTAATCAGTGATGAATCAATGGGTTCAGCAGCTCCTGTCAAAAGATTTGCACTTGCTTACTGGAGGGGAGCCCACATCATGCTATCCACACACTCCCCTCAAGGGTCATCATTAGCTAAGAAAGAGCCTGTTATTTATTATCTGCTACACTCTAGCCACATGCAAATCGGCTGCTGAATTCTCTCCAGCTCCTTGGAGGCCATCCACAGTAACTGCCAGGCCCTGAGGGCACCACCAGCCCCAACTGCCTCTGCCCAGCCTCCCTGGGCTCTCCTCACTCTGCCCACTGCCCAACACTCCCAGGACCATCAGACCCTCCCCCAGCAACAATGCAGCAGGGCCAGTTTCCAGCCTGCACAGCCATGCCCACTGAATTGGATCCCCGCCCCATCCCATCCCATCCCATCCCATCCCATCCCATCCCATCCCATCCCATCCCATCCCATCCCATCCCATCCCATCCTTGTCCCTACTGCCTGTCTTGATTCATCCATAGATTTGACCATCATGGAACATGCCCTCTGTCCATGAGACAGGAAGACCACATCCACCACACCAGCCACCTACCTGATACAGACCCCACTTTGGCCAGCCATCTCCAGCCCTGGTGCCAAGGACCCTCAGCACTCCAGAGTTTGACCAACAACCAACATGAACTGTTTACAGGGGAGACCCTAGGCTCTGCTCATGACTGCATGAAACTAGAGGGCAGGACATTCCTACCTTGTCTGGATCTCCCCTCCCCAGGCCTTCCATCTTGTGCTTTCTTTTCCATGACACTTCCCAAAAGGGTGGAGTTGCAGGGTCTTTCATCTCCACTGCACCACCCATCAGTCACATTCCCAGACATGCTTTTTCAGCTTCTTTCCAGCCCCATGCCTGCTGCTCTGCTAGCAGAAGTCATTTTCTGTCACTGTTACAGAGCATATTGTGAAAGGTGAGCCTTTCATCTCCCTGCCAGGGCCACCCCCCACAGCTTCCCATCCAAGTGGGCTCTCCTCTCTGTCCAGCCTCCTCATGCTTGGAGAGCACACAGCAATTAGGATGGCAGCAGGTGAGTACTTACCACCTCTGAATCAAACATTTTTTGCTGTTACTTTCAAGTTTTATTTATGTTTATTAATTCCTGTTGATAATTTGCCAAAACCATTTTTTTTTTAGAATGGTAAAATAATTAGAAGGTATCCACACACTTTTCCCCACTCCCTCCATCCCCCAGCTTCTAGATGCTGCAAAAATTGATTATTAAGGGAAAGACTACTTCATTATCCACAAATAGTTTATAACCCAAATACACTGCCACCTGCACACATCTATTTTCAGTAGCCTATGGAAGTATTCTGCCTCATAAAGTCCTTCACTTCTGAAGCATGGCAACAAAAAATTGCTGTGGAAATCCAAGGGCAGAGGATGACTAACCCCTAACTCCAGCACTCAGAAAGGTTACAAGTCTGCATTTTCTTCTATTTAGCAACTACGGCATAGCAAGAGAAGAATTTACTCCCTTCAGCCTGGAGTTGCTACTATAACAATAGCAGCAGCAGCAGCACTTAAACAGCTCTTTCAATTTCTAAAGCAATTTACATTCATTAATACTTTGAGCCCCACAGCTCCAGAACAGGGATAACAAGAGGAAGAAAACTGCAGCGAACCTGAAGGATGCTGTAAGAGGACTCAGTGTCTAGCTGTTAGACAAATTTCTGGTGAAGAAGATAACAAGTCTCCCATCTCAACACATGACATCAGAGAATGACCTCGTAGTTCTTCCTGGCTGAACTTCCACACTGATAGAGTCGTCCCATAGATCTGTCCTGATTAAAGTGGATTACATCTTATTGCACATGATTATTCTACCAAGGCATGGCTAACGGGTGAAACAGAGTGGCAGAGGGACAGCCACCTCAGGATAATTACCTCTGTAATTGAAATATAAATACAACATTTTCCCAAACCATTATGCCTCTCCTTCTAAATGGAAAGATGTATTCTGAAATACTGTAACTTTTATTCTGCAGTGGAGGGTTGCCTTGGAGAAGTATTCCAGTACAACTAGAAAGGAATATTTTATGGAAGTTCCACTGAGTAAGTCTTAAGCCTCCTTTAAATTCATAACATGGTCTTGCAAACACAGAGTAAACCTAGGATACCATCAGTGAGTGGAGCACCATTCACATCACCTCTTTGGTACAAAAGCAACATTTTTTGAGGTTGTCCAGAGAACACATCCGGAGACATGAAACACTAATAGAGCATGACCAGGTTATGCTGTTTTGCAGTTCTCTATTAAACCTTTATGTGCTGACGGTAAAACTCCACTGCAAGCTCCCTGAATAATAACAACATGAAGCAAGAACAGATTCGGAGGCTCCTGAGAAAATTTTCTCTTTCAAGAGACAGAGGGGAACAAAGAAGCACAGAGAAAATGTTTCTCTCAAACTGACAGTGCTTTCTTTAATACTACAACAACACAAAGTTATTCTAGAACTTCATTTTTTGAAACAGTGAGTACTTTTTCTTAGCCATTCTCTACAAAAAAAAAAAAAAAAAAGGATTAGTTGTTTCATCAGTAAAGCAAATCAACAAGGCTTAGTTAAGTTATTTAGTACATTAGTTTGAATTCCTCCAACATCAGCCAGATCAGGAAACTCTGACAATAATCAGTGGCATGACAACAACACAGGTGTCTCCTCTGTGCTTATTAACATTCCAGGATGGAGCTACGTAACTCCTATATTTTGTAATGTAGACAGAGTAAGTACTATTTCTTTCTCTTTCATGGACTTAGTAATTCCAAATGTGAGGCGAAAAAAAGCAACAACCCCTTGTCATTACTTGCAACCACAAAGCTGTTATGCACAAATATTTGGTTATTTATTTTTACATTAAGGGACAATCTGTGTTCCAAAGGTTTCAGAGACACATAAAGAAGAAGTGGCTGGGAAGGTAAACTGAGGCAACACAGAGTGACTGCCTTTTATTCAAGGTCTCACAGCAAGTCAAAAGCATCACCAATAATACAAGACTATCCCAATTCACAAGGACCTAACTGGGTTTTGGAGGTTAGTGGCTACAAAATAGATGTTTATCGTTATGACCCCTGAAAAAGCCCTACCATTCCATACTATGCAATTATAAGATAACCACAGATCACTCTGCATATTATCTGTCTGCTGGTAAACATGGTGTCAGCAAGACATTTTTTTCTAACAAAAGAAAAATTAGGGAATATCCAAATAAAATGCTAATCTTGAATAAAGTATTATTTTAGGATTGCATTAAAGGAGATAAAGAGCTTAAAAGAATGAAATTTCTGAATTTCTTACTCCATTCTAATAATGGGTTTCAATCTTCTGAGCAATGAAGATCAGATGGACACCCTCAGAAGACCCCTGATGTCAAATCCTCGCTGAGGGATATTCTAAGCATCCCTGGAACTGATGGTCAAACCACATTCAGAACCCACTGGGATGTGACCCTGCCCTGTAAAGCACATCAGACTGCAGGTAACCTCTTGTCACCAACCTCTCAGAGCAAAAATTACAATGATGACTTGCAAAATAAGGATGTACAGGAAATTAATGCAGTTAATTGAAGAATAAGAGTTTTCAAAAGGAAGCATTTTGGCTTGCACAAAAGTGCTTAAATTAATCCCATTCAAGGGCTAAAGAGCACTTTGAGTCTTCTTGTTGAGCAGATGGTAATAATTGAGGTGTTACCCCCAATAACAGTACAGTGAACTGCAGACATTCCTGTATGGTTAGATAACAGTTGAGATGGGAAGAAAATTAGTGTGGTTGATGGAAAGGTGCTTGCATACTTCACAGCCTGGTCAGCTACTCTGAAAAGTGAATATAATAAGGAAGACCAACACTCAATTTCCCACCCCTGTCTTCCCAGCTGGAATATCTATGAAGGCTTCACTTCTCACTAGCTCCAAAATCCAGGCAGGTTTGACGAGAGCAAAATCCACCCTCGAGATCTGCCACAGTTCTTACAATTTATTTCAGTACAAATGCTAAATAACTCCCCTGGACTAAAGGAGAGCACTTCGGGGTGAGGCTAGGGTACAGAATTATATCCCATGATTTGTATGGTTTTCCTTTCCCTGCAGCACTGATTTTTGCTCAATGTTATGGCCTGACCATGGGTCATTAAAGGAAATTTTGAGCTTATATAATTGGGAAACAGATGATGGAATGAGTACCTAGAGTATTGATTGACTTAATTTCCTCTGTGGGCATTTCCCAAACTTGTACCCTTAGAGGATCTAACCAGACTAATGTATCTTTCTATTAAATTCTTCAAAATGGCTAAAACATGCTTAGCAACTTCACTGTAAGTTTCTGCTAATGAGGAGCTGTTTCTTTTATGTAAAATGTTGATCTGTCAATACTTTATAATTGACATATGTTGGAAGGGTTTTCTTCCTTTAGCCAGCTATTTAAAATAGCTAGCGATGTGTGATGTATATTTTTAGAGGCTGTCAGGCCATGTTATTTTTGATGATACAATATGTCTGTTTTCCCTCACCACACAGGAAGACAGTAATGCTGGACTGAGCATGTTTCCCCCCGCAGTGGGATGTCTTTGGGGAAACATCAAGAGAAGTGACAATACATACACAAGAAAATAACATAATTTAACAGTCCCTGTCATAAGCCCCATCTTAAATTGAAATAAAATCTTTCATGGTTGATTTTATGAAGGAAATTTATGTCTTAACAACTTTAATTCTACTCCTGCCCTTCCTGAAATCAGTGGCAGATTTGACCCTTTTCAATCAGACCTTCACTTATTAATGTTGTTTCTGTTACTCGATTAGAAAGAACTGCTAATAAGTTACCATTCTAATACCAGTATCAGTGTCACACAGTAGCGAAGAGGAGCTGTAATTTGTGAGCTGTTTTGTTGTGAGATTGCTGTAGGTGTATGGAGTAGGAGTATAATACAGGCACCAGGACTGTGTTGTGATTCATGTTATAGGTCTTAATATAAACTAAGAAGGAAAACACATTTATTAAGAACTAGAGTGTGCCCATCCCTTGCAGATACAGACAGAAATAGGAGTGTGATGTCTCTACCCAATGGCCTTGGCATCAGCAACTAATGTTGTGCCAAATGTGTTGGTAGCTGCCCTTCCTTTGCTGTTTAAGGTCAGATGCAATAGAGAGCTAAGCTCAAGCTTTGCCCTTCTTGCACAAATTCTATTGTTCTGCAATTTAAAAACAAACAAACAAATGAACAAACAAACCCAACCACCACACCAAACCACAACATATAATTCGAAAGACTTCTAGAAAATGAAACAAAATCCCATAAGGACATCACTACAAGATGGATGCTAATGTCTGTGGGAACAATAGCTGGCACAGTTCCTTCAGTAAAAGGAAATAGCAGAATCTGGCCATGACATAGGATCCCTTCAGAGTAATAGTGCTGGTTCAAATCCAACATAGATGGTGATCAGCTCCTACAGGACCAAGCATTTGCACACCACAAACCAGCCTGTTTCCCTCCAATCCCATCCTTAAGGATCGGACAAAAACTAGCTAAAAGACTGTTCTGGCAGATGAAAAATGAGTCTCAGGAGCAATATGACCTGTAGCAAAATATCCTGGTTCTGACTGCTGAAGTTTAAATACTGCTGCTAATTAATTCCAATTGAACCTCCACTGACTTCCCTGGAGCTATGGTACAAATGACTTTATCTCACTGTATCCCAAAACAACAGTGAAACCAGAAGCCAGATGAGAAATTGCTCCACATTGGTGGCAAGTAAGAAATCAGGGCTCAGAAGAAATCTGTAAGAAGCATCTGCAGTTACGTACCTCCTGAAACACTAATACTGTTCCTGGCACAGGATATGCTCCTGAACTTTGGATTTTCAGGCAATGAATAGCAAAATAAGTCATTGGGTTATTCAAGAATCTGAATATGCGTAATATCAGAAGCCAATATCTTATAAACTTATTATTTACCCAAGATATCACTGTAGCTCTGAAAATATAAGTTACTGGAGTCCTGTAATTAACTCTCTCCCTACAGAATATGTTCATGCTAAATTACACCATATCTGAAGGCATTTTGGATAAGAATTTGTCCTACGGATGACAAGACAACTAAATACAGCCAACAGCCACAAGCAACTCCTCTCTTTCCTCTTCATTTCTTGGCCTTCACAGACACGGGTTTTCATCCAGCTGGTTGGAGAGCAGAGCCCCAGGGCAGAAGTCTTGCCTCAAGAGCAGAAGGACTGTCTTCTGGTTCAGCAAGTGAACCATCACATGCCTGCACAGTGTCACTGGTCTACATATGTACAGTCAGGGAACTTATTGTTATATTCAAATCAAAGTTCCTGTGTGCTGGACACCATTCAAACCCAGTGAGAGAAACCTTGCTCAAAGGGCCTTGAAGCCTAAAATAAGAAATCAGCAATATTTCAGTTATGCCTCCACACTCACTGGAGTCTGTTTCTCTGTTATAGATGACCATAACTGAGGTGGCCTTGTCAGATTGATTTTAAATGAGAGTTAGGTGAGTTGTTTTCATCCTGTCACTGTTCCTCAGTCCAGATGTGTCCCAAACTGAGGTTTTTTTCATGAAAAAGGCTCTGCTGTTTGCCCAGGTCTCCACACAACTTAGAAAAAAAAGAGTTACTTACCACTTGATTTTGCCTTGGGAAGAGCAAGAGCACTTGGTCCAGATGCACGAAGGACACAGAAGCAGACAGCTGCAGGTTTCTGGAAGGGACACACAAGTTGCAATGAATGACAGAAAAATGTGTGACTGCAGATGCACACTACCTTGCAAAATTTCCGGTCTCCTTCACCAACAGAAAATTTCATAAGTTAAACTTGCTGCTAGTAAGTTGCCAAGTTCATAATGTTTTAAGGTGGTTTGGTGCAGACAGTCCCACAACACTAGCTGAAATTCCTTCCAGGGAAATTAATCCCTAACTTTTTGAAAACAGCCGATAAGCTTTGGCCCCTGATTTATCTTGCAGATCTGCAGTATGGTGAACTGCCAGCTGCTAGGGAGCATTGTCATGCTGCTGCCAAAGCAGCAGGTGAAGAAGCTGCAGTGAGGAATGACCTGCAGTTTGTATTTAAATCCCCTTTTTGGTTTCTGGGCCAGCTTGGAACAGCAATAGGGTTCAGAGGGGCTGAGAGGAGTACGAAAGAAGATGAGCTGGAAAAGACATGGAGGACTGTAAGCCCCGGAGCAAAGAGAAAGTGTGGGGGTGGAAGAGAAGGAATGTTTTCACTGCAGAGAAAAGGGGGAGGGTTGTTGAAAGTTTTATTAAAAAGTGAGATTTTTGGCTGCAATTTTTTCTAGAGTTGTATAGATATATTCAATCAGTTCCATAGCTTGCAAAGTACCTTGCATGTGTAGCTTTTCCCCACAGAAGGGTAAACACATTTCACTGCAATAGAGCTACAGAGAAACAATTTAATAACTGACCCAATAAACAGCTTCTGCAATTCAATGTGCACCTTCCTTTCTTTGTATAAATCTAGAGTTTCCACTTGTATGTATATAATAGTAATTTGCCTTACAAACTTTCCTGGCCAGTAAGGAAATCTCAGATGTATTTCCACTTCTAAATGATTGTGCATCCAAAATTTCTGAATGATGTGCTGCATGAAACCACCTTTCCAGGCTACTTTTTGGTATCTGCTTCTCCTATAGGCAGCTTTCCACTTTAGCTATTTTATTTCATTATTCCTTCACAAATGAATTTTATTCTCTTTATTTCAGTGGGTTTTCACTATTAATTACTTTAGAAGAGTGAGCTGACTGCAGTTATGTTCTCTTATTAGATAATCCGTTCAACCTGCTGCCCCTTATAGGATTAGTCAGGAAACAGGAGAGCGCACACTATTGGATTTTGGGCTTCGAATCTCTTGGTTCATAGCTCAGATCACTAAAAGGGCCACCGCAACTTAATTACTTCCTGAAGTGAAGAAGACAAGTGCTGAGTAGTGATGAACCGTATTTTACCCAAAGTCCCCACCAGCAGTCAGTGTCTACTCAGAAGTGCTTTACTGCTTCTTTTTCTGGCAGGGGATAAGCTACATCATATAATTTTAAGGGCCAAAGTACTTTTGCTTCACATTCCCAAATCTCTTAGCATTCTAAAGCAGGTGGAAACTTTATTTGTCTCAGTAATCTAGCATTAAATTCCCACAGCCACCTAAACCTTCCTTGTGTATCCCTTCATAAGTACCTATATATGCATAAAACATTTCTTTTTAGTTTTACTAAAGTAGGAATTATTTGACAGAAGCATTTGGTTTATGCAATATACCTGATGGAGTTTGAGCTCTGGAGATACATTTCTAGCAGTCATTCTTAGACACCTGGACAATTGTGTAATAAAATAGTTATCAGATTAAATCTGGAAGCATTTTGATGTGTATCAAACATTGTCTGCGCAAGATGACTAAATCAAAACATAACTCAGTAGATCATAAACAGAGTAAGTGAAATTACTGTCTTTGTATGCTGAAAGCTTATTGTTTCCAGAACACAGAAATAGCCAAGTTCATACCAAATATGCCCAGTTACTTCATTGGAATTGTATCAAACTTGAGGCTCCCTT
This sequence comes from Streptopelia decaocto, assembly GCF_964273445.1. NCBI lineage: Eukaryota > Metazoa > Chordata > Aves > Columbiformes > Columbidae > Streptopelia > Streptopelia decaocto. Next base: position 117,891,811 of record NC_138655.1, on the reverse strand, counting down.
TTTCCCATGCACGTGGTATTATAAGGCCCATAGAAAAGACTAGGCTTAAGCTTAGATGAAGAAGGAGCCTACAAGTTCATTGCTATGTCCTAAAGCATTGCGCAAAGTTAGGATGAGAAGTGGCATTTCCATCCATTCCACTCACACTGGGTCCATGTAAGCTGAGTGTTTTGCCAGCACCTTCTTTCTAACCCAAATTCTTTCTGTGACAAAATTAATTCGAGCAGCAATCACCACGATAGAGATACAACACCACCCTCTGGAAATACCAGTCCTTTCTTAACTGTGCTGAATCCTATAGCTGAACAACAAACAGTCTTCATTCCTGTCTTCTGCAACCCTATTCAAACTCCGTATGTAATACTGAGTCCTGGGAATCACAGCTTTTCTTCTAGGCATTTACCAGATTCAGGAAAGAATTATTTTATTTTGTGCTCTAATCCCAGTCTTAGCCCTTGCCCTTTCCCTGGCAGAGTGCCCCAGTCACAAACCACATATTCCACAATGAGCTGCCAGAGCATGAACCTTCACTCTAAGTTTGTGGGCCATTCTGGATTGATCGCTTCAGTGATTGATGAATCACTTCTCTACCTCCCACAACCTTATCAGAAAACAAATTTGGAGCTTCCCTTCTCAGAGTCAACTAAATATTAGAACAATATTAAGATTTCAAGGTAGACTGTTCCCTCTGACGTCATATTTCTATTTCTTCTAACCTACATATCTATTTCCAGATGTTTGTTTCAAAAATTAAGTTAGTGCTCTTCAAAATGTGATAGAGTGATGGTACAGAAGTGAAATTCTTCTGTCTAAAGAAGGGACACTTGTCAATGCTTATCATCACAATAGCAAAGAAGATATATTCATGCTGTTGATTAACTGCAGTGGAAAATCTTAAGGTAAAGTATTCAGCCCCCAAAATTCCTTCAGTCATTAGGTGTCGAGGTTTTGTTTTTGTTTGTTTGTTTGTTTGTGGGTTTTTTTGTTGTTGTTGTTGTTTTCAGGAAATCCTCAAAATATTTAGGTGGATATTTTCATATAACGATCTAGACTTGCATTCCTACCTTAAAACTGCTCAAATAGTTCAGCCATAGCTGTCTGACAGCCTGTAAAGGGGGTTTATCACCACCTGAATGCAATAACAAATCTCTTGTTAGAAATTAAGTATTTGAACTATCCTCCTCCTGTTAGGAATCAAGAGGATCAATTTGAACTACATGGTCACATTCCAACCTTCGGGGGAACATCTTTTAAATAAGAAAAATACTTCTGTAAGAGTCATCATCATATAAATGAAATTTTGAGTAGGATTTTTCCCTCATATCACCACAGCAAACTCCCTCTCTATTTCAGTTATTCACCATCGGTCAACTCCATACAGAGTTTCAGCACGAACAACTTGTTCTGTGGGCACAAAATCTTCCATGACCCTCACAAACTCTCGCATAAAACATCTTGTAGATATAGATGTTGTTGCTAGAGTCCATTTTCTACCTTTGTTCATGCAAGGCTGGGGCATAACTTTGCAAAATCAAAACCTGCTAACTATGCAAATGTATTTATTTGTGCTTTTTTTCCCTAAGGATACAGTATTCCAGTAAACAAGCTCAAAAACTTTTAAAGAAAGATCAATGTGGATGGAACATCCACTGCATCACTTTGTGTCATAATGCAGATTCTCAGATGAATAGCAACATTTAGTGCTCTGAAGCTATAAACAGAGATCTCTGACCCCCATTTTTTCAAACTCTATCATGTGCCAGGAATGCACAGTTGTCCCCAAAATAGAAGAAAAACAAAACAAACACCAAACCAACCAACCAAACCCAAAACAAAAGAAACAAAAAAACCCAACAACAACAAAACCCAGCAAACACCAAACCCACAAAACTCAAATTCTAAGCCCTAATGTGCCCAAATAAAGGTCCTAAACCTTTAGTAAAGTAAAAGTACACCTTCTTATCCACCTACAGGATTTTCAATGATACACATTGCAGCCCAGTAACAATCTAATGCAAAGTCTTAATGTCAGAAGAATACCTGCAGCCTGTAAGAATGTCTGTTTCCAATTTACATTGATGAAATTTGTTCCCATATTTCCAATATTGGAGCAGATATCTACAAAATGCCCTTAATCTATTAGTAAAAGGGTGCTTTTGGTTTGTGCTCACCATAGTGAGTACAGTAATCATTCATTGACTCTGATTTCCAGTTACTCACTCCTGTTGTGCACCAAAGGAATCCATTCTATCAAACAGGTTAGATACAAAGCCGTCAAGAAAAATCATAACCACCCCCAGTGCATATAGGCAGAAAACAAACTAGTCCCTGCAACCAGAAAACATCTAAGATGCGTGATATCAGACGGCCTTTCATCACTGAGGGTACATCGAAAGCTGAGACAATTGCAGCCCCAGTCATATACTCTGGCCTTTGAGCCCAAATTCAGCATAAACATTCCGTTCAGAAATGTTCTTGGTATAACGTTCAGAAGTACTCCCACCTACTCTGAAGTTACACATTGATACTAGTTTCTTATGCAAGCAAGATCACACTAAGGTTAAGCAGGTGTATTTTTTATTTTTCTACAGTGTCATGCATGGAACCTAGGAGATGCACCTGCATACATATATATTTACACTCTGGGATACATTAACTCTTGTTTAGATATCAGCCATTGCCCTTACAGATGGGAGAGAGTTCCAGCAGCCAACAGTTAACTAAGTGTCATATGAAGAGGTAGATAACTTCAATCACTGTTTGAAACTCCTCTTTTGCTGTCAGTCATCAATCAGTTCATAAGTATGGAGTCAGCTGGACAATTTAACTTAACTGAGGAAGCACTCTAAAGACCCCTCCACCTTCATTCAATTTTCAACACTATGTTCATCATTGTATCTATATTAAATAAATAAATAAATCATCCTCTCTTCACCAATGAGTTCAACAACCTAGATGCTGCCTGGTGATATTGGGGCAATGGCAAGTGACAAGATGACCTGCTAAGTTACATTTCAACATTAAGAATAATTAAAGACATTTCTACACATAACAGCATTTGCTGATAAACATACCTATGGGTAGCAGTAAGAAACAGCTGTTCTGTACTGCTAAGTACGTTCCTTAGGAGGGTGAATCTCATCTTCAAAGCTCATTTGGGAAGGAGCTGAACAATGATTTGAGGAACTAGCACAGATGTCAACATCCAGGTCCTTTCTAATTCTTCCAGTGAGTTATTCGGTGAAGTCAGTTTTGCTCTGAAAGATGATGAGAGATTTGTGTAGGGTGCCTGAGGAAGCACAGTGAAGTCAGAAGATCTTCAACAGCTAATAGCAATTGAGATACTATTTGCTCATTTCCCCACCCCCACCGAGATTTCATCTCAGTTTTCAGAGTTTGCCAATTTTCTTCTGCTTAAGCAAGGATTTTCTGTTAGGAAAGACAACAAGAACGAACATCTCAGCTAAAGGCAAATGAAAGACCTGACTGAACAGCTCATGGAGTCAGAGGAAGAAGCACTTCACAAGATGAGAGATCAGTTCCCCTCCTTGTCACATTGCCCACACTGGGTTTCCCTTTAACTGAGAGGAGAGGCCAGCTCTATAATTCTAATTGTTCTGTAATTGTCTGCCTGTGCCATAACAATCAATATCAGTTAAGTACTCTTCTTTTTCTCCCTTCATGTGACAAGTACTGTTTCTTTTCAGCTTGTGTAGAAGCTTATATTGTCTTTGCTGACATCTCAGTTTGCAAGGCAGTCTCAGTATTATGTTAATCATTTTAGAAGGTAAATACACAGTGTTAATCCCTAAAAGACAGGCAAATGAAGCATTACTGTGTACCTGGCTATAGCCCTGAACCTGAAATGACAGAGCTGATTTGTCTGAGTGCAAATGGCACGGATCTGTCTCTTTCCATAAAATTTACGCAATTATAAATCAAGCCAGTGGTTCCATTTTTTGAGGGTCCAGCAAACGAAACTGGACATTATATCCTGGAACCTGAACACCTGATATATGGACCGCTGCACTTAATGTTTGGTTGCTGGTAGGCCACCTGCAAGATGTGTCACTATAAACTGATTGATGGGGAATGGAAGGTTAAATTCTCCAGAGATGTAGAGTAAGTTAGACTCACAGTTTGAGAAGATTTTTCTCCTTAACTACTGCAGTTATACTGAAGATTGGCAAGAAAAAACAAACACAGATGTTCCTCAGTTTTGGCTGGGGCTTGGTGATGAGCAGAATATAAAAGTCCCAAATCTGCCTTTGGTGAAAGGGCATGAGAACTCTGGGTCTTTGTCCAAGTGTTTGCATGTGATCCCAATGGACCTTCCACTCCAACCAAGTCTTCACCCAGCTGGTTCTCACCTTGAGAAATAAGCTGAAACATTGAACAAACAAACACGAAGTAGTCTGAATAGTTGTTATTAGTTTTTATGTTTAGAATTCACAGTTATGCTGTTAACTAAGTATGTTATCTGGATTTTTCATATTCTGGAGAAGACAAATAAATTGTATTGGACATTTCATAACCCCCAAGCTTTTTTTTTTTTTTTTTCAAGAATAAATTCAAGTTTGAGAGCATTTTCTTTTCTCTGAAATAAACAATTTCAGAATTAAACTAACTTTTATGTTGAGGCAAGACTACTCTAAACTCTGCTGTCTTGTAATCAATATAGTTCTACTGAAGTCAATGATATTTCATTACAACAGAAATAAAATTGGCTTTCAGGCTTTCTTTTCCCCTTTTGGCCTCAAAATAAGCTAACAGACAAATTCAAGATGCATAAGAGCAGTCAACTGTAAAACACATACCATTCAAAGATGGCTTAGTGCAGTGTTCCTCATCATTTTGGGTTGGTTGTTTTATAAGCAAAGTCAAGTTGCTTGCCTGACTAGAAGAATTGCCTTGTGTCTGTTGCCAGGGAGGTGCAGGAGAGAGCAGCTCCCTAAGCAAAGGGCAGTCGGAAGCCCAAGGTGACACCAAAGCAGATATCAGGCAGTGGCCTCACCAAACAAGAGGGGTGCAGTCCCACGGCACCTGAACAAGAGCAGGAGCTCAAGGCTGGTGATGGTAATCTGGTTAAACTACTGAGACAGTGATCATCTGACAAATCCACAACAACAAGGCATGATGAGTTCAAGCTGGAAAGAAAAGTCAGATGTCTGAGTTCATCAGTGAGGTACCTGGCCAGGCAGAGGCATGGCTGGAATGTAGCTGAAGCCATCCCCTTCACCTGGGCCTGATTTACCTTGTGGCTCCAGAGCAAACACAGAGGAGTCTCTGACCAGTTCTTGCATGCCTTTTCACAGGAGTGTGACCGAGGTGACACAACCGTGCCCTGAGCCCCTACAGTCAGCCCCCCAGGGTGGGAGGCATCTAAATATCTTCTCCCTGGCACTTTCACAAGGGACAGGCATGAACTCCATATATGTTAAAGTACAGATTAGGATAAAAAGCCTCTTGGGAAACAAACAAACAAACAAAACTCCCCAAAACAACAACAAAAAAACCACAACCAAAAACTTTTCACATCATAAGCAAAGAAATGAAGCAGTGACAATCTTCAAGATTACTATCTAGAAAACATAAGATTTATAATGCCTTTAAAAATCTCCCTGTGAAGAATATAGATTGCATAAATCAGTATTTAGCAGTGAAATCAAAGTTCTGCTCCAAACTTAACACTGAACTAATATTATATTACATGCTTAGGTATGCCTGTTTTTCACAGGATGAAAGTATTGAAATATTAAAAGGCTCTTCTCGAGATAGTTCTTGCTGAACAAAATCCAATAAGTTTATCAAGATATAATTCAAGCCAATGGAGTTTGAAGAAGTTTAAGACAATGCATCTGGGTTCCTAAATATTTATTTGAATCAAAGCTCTGAACCATGACAGGTAAAAGCATTCAAGAATATGAAGATATTTAAAAAAAAAAAAAAAAAAGCCAGTGGGTAAAATATAAAGGCTACGTGACATCCTGTAGTTATCTATGACAGCTTAATAGCATTCCAGGGATATAACAGATACAGGAGAGATTTCTCCAGAGCATTAGTTCTTGGCCATACTAGCTCAACAATAAAATGATTTGATATTGATACTTATAGAAAGAAATAAAACCAAACCAAACCACACAAACAACCTTGCAGCCTTTTACTCCCCATCATAAAGTTCACATATTTCCCTTACAGGAACATCCTTAACTGCCTCATCCTCTCAAGTACCACTTTTGAAAAGAGATTGCCGTATGGTTGGAATATACCTGTTATCCATCCATACCACAGCTCCTGCTTCTGACGTTAACATTCATGAGAACGAACCAAAGAGCTCAGTAATAGGAGCTCACAAATGTGACACTATATAACAGATCTTTTTCCTGCTCTGGCTGTCCTTTTGAACCCTTCATTGTTTGAATTTTTGTGATTATATGTTGTTTTCCTGTGCCAGTAGAATGAGATGACAATTCATATAACATATTCCTTCATCCTCACATGAAACTACCTTGACAGGTTAGCTAACTTAACAAAAGCTAACTTGAAGGTAAAAATGGAAAAGGTGGCATTCTTAGAGAAGTGTGGGTGGGGAGGAAAGCTTCTCCTTAAATACCTGAGTTCAAAACAATCCTTCAATAGCTCTTCTCTACAGTGAAATATGCACATTCATAATTTTGTGTACCTTCATGTTAAATGTTAAGCTAGAAACACACACTGACAAAACCATAATGGTTCTCCCACATGCTCCAACTAAAATATGAAAAATCCTGAAGGGAAAATATCGAAGTATTTACATGCGTTACATTCACAGCTGCTAGAAACTGCAATTTAAAAATTGCTAAATGGAATTTAGTAAGAGAAACAAAACCAGGTACTGCCAATTCAGTAATGAGCAAGCTCTCTAACTGCCTTTTTAAAATACTAAGTCATAAACCCTCAGAAATAAAATATAATTAACACAGATCATACCATTTAGGAAAGCTATTAATAGCTATGAGAGGTTGCAGGAGGCAAAGAAAAATCTTTGTGAAAAACACTGCACAGGTAAAAGCAGTACTGCAGATACAGCCAGACTTCATTAAACATGTCAAGAGGTAAAACATTCTGAGGACAAACTTAGTGTTAAATGCACGATTCTTGTGAGAAGCTGCAGGTGAAAAAAATACAGCACGATAGCAGATTGTGACTCTAAGAGAAAAGGGACTTTACTCAATCAAGTTCATCATTATCACTCTTATTTTTTATAATAAGCAGCATCTGTGAAAGTGAACAACAATAGCAATAAGCTAGGAGTGTATCACTGCCTGGGATCCAAGATAGAAACGGTTCAAATTAGGTAACCTCTCATGCAGTGTTGGTTTCCACTTAGATCAGACTTTTAGAGGCAGGAGAAACTCCTGAGAAGGTTAAAGATTTCTTTCAGGCTGCTAATAACAATTGGCTTCCTTAGGAAGAAACCTACCGGCGGGTTTCCCCCAAGGTGCTTCCCTCAGAACCAGACTCTCTAGGGGCTGCTGCCAAAATTCAGGATTTGCACAGAAAACCCCCATGGGCAACTGCTGAGGAGCTCTTCAGCTTCGGCTTAGTGCCAGGCCTGCTGCTGCAACCACCAACTCCCACTGACTACCCCTGGCCATCCAAAATTTGACAATTTCAAGTATTAACCTGAAATCTTGGTGTTATAAAATTGCCTCAGAAAGAATTGTCATCAACTCTATGGGAGCTAGTGAGCACAGAGGGTTGTTCTAGTTACCACACGTACTTTTCCAGGAGGCTGTGGTTTGTATAGTTAATTCATCACACAGAAAGCAAGGGAGTAATTAAGATGTCTCATATAAAGAGCAGTTGAGAACAGGAAGATTTGGTCCTGGCTACAATTCCCTCACTGTGTCCTGACACACCAATGCTATTATCTGCCCTCTCATTACTTACTCTTACCAAATGCTAAAACCTCCCAGCCTTTTCTTTGCTGATAACTTATCATCACTGGCAACTGGCCACAAGGTTAAAAATATTCAGTATCTGTACTCTCAGAAAAAAACTCCCTAAAGAAATAACATGGTGAAACACTGTAAAATTCCTTCCTTTGAGTATTTGACATGAACCCCAGAGACACTTCAGGGTCAGAGGCACAGTTAGATGGCACAGGGACTATCACAGACATCCATAAAATACTACACTAAAATATCTAAAGATTTTCAATTATTACACCATTTAAAATAAGGCATTTTTACTGTAAAGACATTAGGAGTTCACTTATCCCTCCAATTCCTGCCTAGATCACAGTAATCCTGTCTTTCTTGACTTATTAAAAGGAATTAACAGTTAATCTAAAGCACTGCAAATCTTTGTAGTGCACCACTGAGATATTTGGGAATTTTGATTTGCAGATGCAGGTTTCACTTTTCCACTGAAAAAGCCTCTTCTATATCCACTCTTTAATGCTGGGCAGTTAAGTACTGTATACAGAGCCTACCTGACAGCAGCATAACTCCTAAGAATGAAATATTGTAAGTCCATTCATTCACAGAATTAAATTAAGAGGCTGAGGATGTGATATCACTAAGATACCCCAAAAGAGATATTTTGGTCAGGTACCTTCCAAGTAGTTCTTTGTGAAGCATATATCTTATCAGGAAAATACCATATGATCTCATATGTTTCTCCCAAGGCAGTGAAGTTCACGTTTCTAAAGAGACCATGACTGAAATAGCCAAGAAAGAACTCTAAAATCTGCATTCCCTGGCCAATACAGTGGACATGCATAGAGAGGAGTAATGGAGAGTATAAGGAGGAACTTATTTCTGCTAAGTAAGAAATAATTGACAAAGCACTACCTTCCCAAATAATCAGTCCTAAATAACTTTCACTGGAAAAAGAATGAAGAAACAAACTTCACAGCAGAGTCAATGACAGAATATGTAGAGAATTGTGAACAGGGCTCTATAGAACTACTAACTTGTTTGAAGTGCAGTTGTAATGAGGGCTGCTCACCTCCTCATGGGCACATAAAGACATGAAAACAGCAGAGAAGGTCCAAGGTGGAAAGTCACCTATCCCAGGTGTGGGGCCACACAACATCCCTAAAACAACCTGGAGGCAAAGGCAAGAATTTCCCGAGGCAAGCCTTTCACCTGGGTGCTTAGAGAAAGGCATCACCCTGGTATTCAAAAGAATCTTTTATCTTTTCTCTAGGCTTTTTTTTTTTTTTGTTAAGTTTCATATCCCTCAAAATTGCATCCTCTATCCCAATTTAAGAAAAGAAGTTTGATTTGTCTTTTCATGATCACTGTAAAAAATATTATTCAAGTGTTTATCCTACTTTAAAAGATTATGTTCTATACTTAGAAATTAAAAAAAAAAAATCAAACACCTTGAATATCAGTAATTTTTACTACTGCTTTTGAGGGTTTTCAACAAATCTCATTGTTTAGTGAAACCACCACAAGACACAGAAAAACAAGTAAAATAACCCTGTTCCCTCCTCTCCAACTTTCTTTGTGTCTCTCTTCCCTAAATGGGAAAGGACTAGAGTTTATGCTAATCAGAAGTATACTGCTGGATCATCTTACAAGCACACATCTGAAAAAAGGCCAGTCATATAAAGTAACTTCAGTTCTCTACAGTACTTCAAGCAAACCTGAGAAAGAAGAGATAGAAATGAACCACCATCAATATAACAAATAATGAATGTCTCAGGTTAGGGTAATCAGGAGTTATGGCCACGTGTTTCTGGAATGAAAAATCCTCAGAAAGGACAGGACAGACAACAGAGGGCACACAACTGTAAGTCACCTCATGCAAACCCCACGAGAACAGAAAGAATAAGAATCATAAATCCAACTCTAGGATCCATACTACAGCTTTACGTTACTTCCTCACTTTACCATGTTGAATGTATCGATGTATATACATGCACATATATTTACAATTTGCAGGTCCAGGTCTGGACACAGAAATGACAACCCTTCAAAGAAGGACAAGAGGAAGAAAAACTTTCTTCCAAACACTGAAAGTCAGTTACTTGATTTTTTTTTTTTTTTAATAAATTATCCTGGCAATAAGGCACAAAATGTGTCTTGATTTTGAAGGGCTTACTTATCTCTGATGTGGTCTTTCATATGGAAATTAGACAGTATTTCTTCTCTTGAACAAACCCCATGTTCAGTTTATTAAAAAAAAAAAAAAAAAAATCTAGATTTACATGCCCCTTGGAAATATAACTCCCCATTCATTTCCAAACTTGTTTTGAAGTACAACCCAAACCCAGGTGATTAAGTGATTGACCTGCTGCCACCTACCATCTATGCAAATACACCCAGCTTTGGCAAACCTCCATTGCCTGCTCTTCCAGGATTTCTGCTTGTTGTTTAGACAGAAGTTCACTCAAAATCGTTGTTGCAAATCAGCAGTGCACAGCTGGTGTTTTTTGTATTTTTGCTAAACAAAATCTGGAATTCCCGAAGTTTTTGGCTTACCACATACTGGGAAGACAAAACAGTGTTTTAAGAGCTCAGCTAACTGGAAACAGCCCAGAATCACCCAAACCATGCACTTCTGAGAGAAGAATGAATAATCAGCAATACATCAGAAAAAATGAGCATCAGCCATGCCAAACTTCATAGAATTCACATTTACTCAGCACCTGAAATTTGACAAATACCCACCCTAACATCTTGATCCAGATGAACATTAAACAATTGTGAGCTGAGGATGTTGCCTGTAAAAATTCATGTTAATGCTTCAGTCGAGTAACATTTCAAAATAAGTTTTTGTCTCATTGTTACAATGCATGTAAACCCAAATGTCATTTTTTTTTCCCCTTCTTTTCCCATAAACAATCATATCAGAATTTTTCTGGCATCTAATTTATCTGCAAAAGTTTAGATTCTGGAGCCTATGTATGAACAGATTTGGGAGAACAACCAGCACAGGGATATTCACACGGGCATAACTAGGAATCCACTTCTGTCACTGAATGTCCTCTCCAAACAGAACACTAAGAAGTAGCATGGGGAACCAGTTCCATGGCACTCAGAGCAAGGCACAGGAAACAATTTAAGGAGCAGTCAGCCTAGTTTTAATTAAGATGCTGATTTTTATTTTCCCTAGTAGTGTCAGGGAGCAGTAAGGGTCAAGGAAAGGGAGCTGATGGTGACTCTAGTGTAGGGCATGCCCTCACCCTCTGGGCACAGTTCCACAGGATCTTAACAAAGCAGATAGATTTGAGGACTGGTAAAAGGGTCCTTCAATAGTCCCAGACGTAGAAAGTGAAAAGTGAGATCCAGGGTTCAACCAGTCACTCCAGACAGGAACAAAAGACATGGATGGAGACAAGGCCACAACATACAATCAAGGGATTCACCCAAGAGATGAGCTACCTGCAAAGGTCCAGCCAAGAGGCAAAGCAAAGAAGCAGAGCAGGAGGCAGGCAAATCTACAACATAGCTCAGGATAAGACTAAAGGCCCCAGGTCAAGCTTAAATGGGGCATTAGTGCCCACAGGCAGAGAGTGTGAGTGGAGGCCCCAGGTGAGATTGTTCAGAGCCAGTAAAGCCTGCTGGTGCCCTGAGGGCCCTGCCAAAAATGGGACAATGTCTATTTTTTTAAGGACCTTCCTTTGTTCCAATCATCCACATGGAAGCAGATGAGTTTCATCTTATTTTAGGAATATCTTTATAGATCTTTTGGTTGCTTACATGTTACACAGACATTCACATATAATGGCTTTGGCTTAAAGCATTAGTGTTAGAATCCTTCATTTCCAGGTGGACACATTCCATTTCCATTTTTACAGGATACACTGGATGCTGGAAAGATTATTGCCCACCATACATTGCAAACACCCCACACATCATCCGGAGTAACACAAAGGCAGGTAAAACAACACTGTAGCTCTACGAGGCTTCTTTCTGAGAGATTTAAATTTTAAGAGCATTAGCTACAAACGAGCTAACACACATCAGCAATCTAGTAGCTGCCACCAGGTGACCAACAAAGCCAGTCCCAAGCACATGTAATGATCTGACCCTGGTGGAGAGCACTTTATAATATTCGTACACATCAGCAGCATTACACTGCCTGAATGCATACACACATCTAAAGGCTCAATGTAAACTGCACTTGGTCATGTACTGTACAATTAAGATAAAAGCCATCCTTTTTCCTGCATTTCATTTGTGTCTAACAATTGCAGACCTGAAGGATGATGAAAGTGTTTCTGAGTTCAGTTGTTGTTTCTGATTTTGAAATGTTGATGTTTGACCCTGTGGAATACAAATCAATTCTAAAGCACTGGTATGAAGGACACATTAAATGAAAAAGCTCTAGTAGGAAGGCTGGGCACAGTGTGTTGCTCACGTATGTCTGAGGTACCTGGAATCATTCCATGATTCTTCTTCAGTTTTGTGGTCAATTTCTGAGAATTAGTGCTTTTTTCCACTTTTTTTAAAAATTTTTTTTTTCCATTTCCATTGAGACTTCATTTGTTGTGCTAACTGTTACTCAGCTCTCTGCCCAGCCCCATAGCAGTTCAAGCGCCCTTTGGTAGCTCTTCAGAAATCTCTGAAACAGGCACATTCAGATCAGATTCCTTCAGTATGAATGTTTAATCCTAGACCCATCAAATTCAGCAGCAAGTTCCCAGCTGCTTTCTCTAGCATTGAACAGAAATAGTCTCAAGTCAATGGAAAATTTCTGTTTACTCCAAGAAGACAGGATTCTAATACAGTAGCCAGCAGAGATTTTTAATACAGTATGAAGTTTCTCACCTTTAGGCTCACTCCTTGAAACAAAGATTGCTAGACTTCACACAGCATTTTTAGCATCACTTAGTTGTAACAGTCAGGAGTCTTGGGCAGGACTAGGGTAGGTAAGATGGACAGCTGACATACAATAGGAGACTGATTTGTCCAGCCTTAAGAAGAGAAGGCTCGGGCAGATCCAGATCTTGTTGCTATCTACAACTGCCTGAAGGGAGGTTGTAGAGAAAGTGGTCAGACCCTTCAGTTACACAGCGGGTGGAGGAAAGGCAGTAACCACAAGCTGGAACTTAGGAAACTTCCATTAGAAAAATTGTTTACTGGTGGTTAAACACTGCAACAGAGGCACAAAGAGGTTGTGAGATTGGATTTGTTTTGAGCAGGGGGTGGACTAGAAACCTCTAGAGGTTACGTCCAGTCCTGGCAATTTTCTGCAGCTTCACCAACATGAGCCCCCATTGCAGATCTAGAAACACTTTCAGCCTTGTCAAACTGGAGTCATGTTTATTTGACCAGAATAGGGAATCCAGAAGGAAGATTTAGAGAGAAGAAAAATGCCTGAAGTGAGAAAAGAATCTCCTTGGGCCAAGAAGAAAGAGTAAGAAAAACTGTGCATCTATACATGAAAGATGAGCTGCTCACTTCACAGCTCACCACCAATGAGCCACCTTTGCCACTGTCTTCAGGAAATTTACTCCAATTTATGCTGATGTAGCTAGAAATTGCATCCAGTCTAGTGAATTTTCAAACTTTTCCATAAAGCATCACCCCCACAGCATGCCACTGGCACTTTGCCTCAGCAGTGTTCAGCACTTCAGGTCTCACCATGAAAGCTTATGTATGCTGAAGTTTTGATGTCTGTATTTGTAATTCTGCCCCAGGTAATGCTCAGAAGGCACCATTACACTCAGAATTTTTTTTTAAGACACTATATATGTATTTTTGCCAAGGACATCTGAAATTTTACAAGCTACTTATTCTTCTAGAAGTGTCTGATCCCTTCATTTATTCCTTACCTGAAATCATAATCATCCCAAGGTGCATAATCATTCCTGCAGCAAACAATTGATTTCATAGATTATTCTTTCAGTTGAGAAATAAGCAGGAGATGATGAAACCTGCAGGGGAAAAAAAAAAAAAAAAAAAAAAAAGGCATTCTTGAAAACTTTTCCCCCATCTCAAGTTAAAAAACAGAACAGCAAACAATAGATATATGTAACAATTTCCAAACTTTTTTTCTGAGAAACAAGTAGACAAATGATAGCCCTAATTCAGCAAAGTAATGAAGTATCTGGACATTTTGAGGATCACAAATGTTGCTAAGTATATGTCTCTCTGAACTGACGCCTATGTTGAGCTACACCATGTCCTGTCCTTGCTGATTTTCACTGCCCAAAAGCTCCCTTGCTACTTGGCAGGTACATCAGGAGAGCTAAGTAGACTTCATGGGTACCACCAACTGGTGCATGTCACCTGCAAGAGGAAAATTAGCCTAAGTCTGTGTAGCCTTGCCATCCCCCACAGCAGCTGAGGTAGCCAGTCCTAACATCTCCAGAACACCATTTAACTCAACACCCTTTGGGAATAAATCTGTGTCATAAGCCTCTCTGTACATCTGCAGCAGGTAATGGAGGCACCTCAGGTACAGTCTCTTCCCACATTACCCACCTTCTCTCGCTCTCTTGTTTCCCAGAGTAAGATACCGCACTCTCTTATTAGATACAATCCTGCTCATTACACTGACTGAATCAGAAATACAAAGAGCAGGTGCTTCATAGTGACAGCCTAACACAATGGCTCTTAATCTTATATGTGCCACAGCCACTTTCACACAAGATCAATTGCACCTATAATTAATTTACACAAGCTGAACCCTCAGCTGTCACCTTACACAGCCTTGCAAATGCACAGGCTGCACAAAACTGTATTGGTAATTAATTTGTCAAGCAAATGCTAGGGAAGAGCAACACTGGTAATTTATACCATAGATATTCAAATGAAACATCTTGCCTGAGTAATTTAATGTCAGAAAGTAGAACAGCGGCAAAGCAGAACAAAAAATTGGAATCTTCCACCAGCCAGTTTAAGGGACATGACCGTGATGTGTTATGAGCCAAATTCAGACACAGTAAAAACACATGTTCCTTCACTGAACTCATCTGGCCAGATGTTGGCATAGAAATTGTTGTGAAATTGTACATGTGCATCCTAAGTACAGAGACTCTGGGATCACAGAGGATGCTAGAATCCAACCAGAAATTAGCTGTATGGAAAACTGTATGGGAAAACATAGATCAACTACTGGAAATATATGTTGCACTCCAGTTCTTTGTCAGGCATTGGAACAGGCTGCCCAGGGAAGTGGTGGAGTCACCATCCCTGGAGGTGTTTAGACGAGGTTCTTAGGAACATGGTTTAGTGCTAGAGTTATATTATGGCTGGATTCAATGATCCTGAGGGTCTCTTCCAATCAAAATGATCCTATGATTCTAGGGAAAAAAAAAAAAGCAGGACTGGTGACGCCATGCCTCCCCATCTTTCTCCTCACTCTACCACACTTAGTACTGCCAGAGGTATTGGGACCTCATCATTTGTTACTGGCAGCCCTCTCCACAATAGAACTAGTTGGCTGTAGTTGTTGTTATTAGTGTGACTTTTTGTGTGATCAAAATAGAATTTCACTTTTAAAAAATGTTGCTTGAGTGATACTGCAGTGTTCTGTCAGGGTATCTTGGATTCAGCAGACTTTAAGCAAATTAATTTCAAATTTCTTAGTTCAGAATCCTACACAACATTTTTTGGTTTCTACTGCCTGGAAAGCTCTTGCCTCAGCAGTCAAGCAGCAGAGGACAAGAAGGAATTCTTCTTGGTGGCAGAAGTTAAGTAAAGCATTTCAAACCTTGCTGATAATAGAATATTTTATAATACAAGCTGTGAGAAGCATATCCTTAGACGTATGCACAGCAGATAATGGAACAAACCACACATCTATATAAAAAGAGGAAGATTTAATTTATGGTATAAAAAACCAAACACCACTTTATCTTCTGTGAGCATTGCCAGTTGGGATACCACAGCCATGTGAAATAGGCCTTCTCAGCATTAAGATGATCCACTTTCCTGGTTTGTGTGTCTCAGGATGATTCAGTGTGGTAAAACAGTATATTTCTGAATGAGTCCTGATAGAGCAAGAAAAACTCTTACTTAATTAGGAGAGCATAAATGTCATCCATAAATCCCTAATAAATTCTCAGTCATTAATGCCACTAATCTTCTTCTCCCTTTTCCTACCCCGTCAGGCATTTTTCATTTCTAGTGAAAACTGCGAGTGCAGGTTCGCTACTGATGGATGTTATTGAACCTAAGCAGTCAATGACCTCTACAGATCTTGATGTTAATAACTGTATTTCAGTGCACGTAACAAAATTTCTAAGTGTGAAAAGAAAAAAAAATCTTTCAAACAACCAAAATAAAAGCTGCTGAAAAAATGGTCATTTTTCTTAAACTCATACTAGTAGAATGCTACAATATGGAGACACAAACACATATTGGCACTGACACTTCTGGTGAAGAGTAAACTGGACAAGATATAGGATCAGTTATTCCAAAACTACCACACAAAGAACCTAGCTGTCTGTCTAGTTAAGAAACCTTGAAGAGAAGTAGGTCCTTTGGGGAAAATATGAAAGAAAAGAAGGATAATTTGGAAACAGCCTGGCTACTGTTAAAACTTCTTTGTATTTCTTTTCATTTAGGTTGTAACCAATACTTAAGAGTTTTCATGTAGAAATGATTTTATTCTATTTCATGTAAATAAGGATTTTCCAATAATCAATATCAATTCTGGTTTTGTTTTGTTTTGGGTTTTTTTTGGTGATACTTTTTGGGAGCAGTGTTTTCCACAGGTTTTCTGTGCTCAGTAGAAAGAAACAAACTCCTACTACCATTAATACGTTTGTCATTGTCTCTCCTAAGTGTATGTCTTTCTTACATAATTCCGGTCTTTCTCCATGTCCATTTTTTCATTATACCTTGATTTTCTACTTTCTAATTCATCCACAAACAGCAATAATTATTTCCATAATGTCATCCCTTCCAACAGGAAACTCATTGCAATAAGGCAAAAAGCAATTATAACAGCAAATGACATCTTGTACAGTTGTGTAGTGATGACTCAAGACTAGACCACTAGTCTTGAAAAAACTTCCGTTAATCTGGTTGTGGAATTTGCTTCACAATTTTTGACACATATCCTTTCACAACAACACATATCACTACTAGATATTAATCCAGCTGTACTTCACTCACTGTAATATGTATGAAATATCTCCTACTGAACAGAACATAATAAAACGAATGAAAGACAGGATGTAGAAGAAGGAATAGTTTTAAAAGGCAAATAGGAAATACACTTCATATAGAGCTGAAAAGTATAAATTCTTTGAAAAAAAAGTGAGACGAGATGAGGGCAGCTCCACGTACAACTTCTGCAAAAGCACAATTAGTGGATCTTCTGTGTGGTAGAAATACCATTGTGCACAGACAGTCAGCCGAGGTGTACTTGAACCATATGAGAACAGGAGCTATGCCTTGAGCAATGTGGAGATACATCTGTAAAAGACAACAGTAAACAGAAACCCTACAAGACCAGATGAAACAGAAACATCCTCTGCTGCTTTTTAAACAACTCTTGGTCAGATCAGAGTTTTTCGTAAGACAGAGTGGTGAAAATCAGACCTCTGAGAGTCTCATTAAATTTGGAACTGTTCTCCATGAGGTAAAAGAATGAATTGTGGTTATGATGACAGACGTATTTGTTCACCTAAACCAGGCATGACTGTGATCCATTTCTGTTAAGATGTAATTTTGAGATAAATGTAAATGAAAGATTCAGAAAACTTAATACAAACTAGATAGCTCATTGTTTATCCAATTATGAATAAGAAATGCTTATTAAAACTTACATGCAAAGTAGGCAACATGAGATATAAAAACAGTTTTTCAGACTTTCCCCATAGAATATTTATTGACAGTAGGTCACCTTGTTCTGCCAACGGATAAGTAAAACTGTAAATATGTACCAGAAAGCAAGGCAAGACCAGCTCCAGGCTGTTATTCTGCATTGGTACAGATTTGTAACAAATGAATATGAATTCCTGACTCAGTTTTCGCTTTACTAATTTAGCAGTAGGTTCTAGCAATTTCAGAGGAACTGCTCAGTGGGATGAAACCAACATTGTAACAGTGTTTATTTGGTGGAAACTACTCTAATGATCTAGTGTAACAGTCAATGTAACCAATCTAAAAAGCATAGGATGGGTATGAGGTAACCATGAGTAACCCACTCAGAGTATTGTACTGTAGCTGCTAACCAGTAAACGTAACTCAATATCAAAATATTGTTAAACTTTTTGGCCTCTGTTTGGTGCAGGATCAGTCATCAAAGGACTGAACAGAAGTCATATTCCCAGCAAGTGAAAGTATGGGTAGCTTTCAAAGGCAAAAAAGTATTAGAAAAAGTAGACCAGCTTTTCTACAACAGGGTTTGCAACTGGAGAGGACTGAGAACCAACACATCTGGCTTTGAAATCCCACCTTTTTCATTCATCTCCTGGGAATCCATGAACAAGTCACCTCTTCTAGTCTTGATTTTCATGTAAGTAAACTGAAACTGGTGCATGTGTGATGGGAATGTGACAATCCTCGTGTGATTACCAGTTAAAAGCCATTTCAAAATCTCATATGGGAATGTTACAGAAGTACTGCAATTACAGCCCTTCCCAGGTTTCTGTTCACAGGTGTATGACGGGTAGGACCAATCTGTTATGTGTTTAATGAAAACCGTATTTACTCACAACTTGGATTAATTCTTTCCCCTCTCAAGAGAGAAAGCTTGAGTCAGCAGCTGTTGGAAAACTTGAAAATCATATCAGTGGCCATACAAAACAGCTACGTGTCCATTATACTGACACCCAATTAGAAATGCAACACAGGAACTGCCAAATTACCAGTTGGCTAATGCTTCAAAACCAAGGACAAATAGCGTATTACAATTCAGTAAGGAGACTGTTTCTGAAGCATAGTAATCATACCCTGAACTCCACACAGTAATTGTTTGATGGTTTTCAGCTGTAAAAATATGCTAATAGGATCAATAAACAAAGAGAAAAAATACTTTGAAACAATGATGAATACAGATAATATAGCTCAGTGAAGCAGAGATATTTCCAAACGGCAGCCAAAAATGAGACAGGAAGTGTTGCACTGTCTTTTCTGGACACAAAGATATTAGTTAAGGGCAAGAATTGTGAGCTTGTAGCAGACAAATCCATGCCATCTCATCTCATTCACTGCATAGTTTCTTTTTTTTTTTTGACACTTTGGCCAAAAGTGTTGTCAGTCCTGCTAAATTTAAAAAAAAATTACTGTGGTCTGTGATGGAGGCCTATCTTTTCTGGCTGTTGCACTTCACTGTTTATCTGGATAATTTCATTTTGTACCTTTTGCGAAGACCTTCAAAAAAACAGGATCCGTCATTATTTTGGCTGCGTTTTCCTGAGCAATTCTGTCCCTGCTTGAAAACTGACAAAAAACTCCCTCAGATTTCTCTGAGTTCTCCTCAAACATTGCTTGAAAATACCAAAATATTATGCATCCATTCTCACTGCCCTCAAGTTATCAACCAATACTGCTGACTAGATATATCCACACAGATGACATGATCTGAGAGTTTATATTCCAAGGCTAAGAAAGAATGAAGGCACAATGTCTATTGTAGTGCAGTGCAGTGGTTGAAAATTGATCGGCTTCATCTCATGTGAAAACCTGGCCAGTTGAGTCTATCAGTTGTGAAACTGAAGGCAAGAACAAGAAATGCCATTGCTGTAGATTGCAAAACATAGAGCATGCTAAGAGGAGGAGGTTGGAAGAAGATAGGATGTGATTTTAACTTTTTTTTTTTTTCCACCAGAAAATCAGAGAACTGGCCAGGCAATGCCATTGAACTGTACTAAAGTAACCTTCTGACCTTCACATTCTCCTCAGGTTACACTGGCTTGTACAGTTACTGTACAGGCAGATACATCTTTCAGAATGTGTAATGGAAAGTGAGTAACACAATAGCTGTGGAGGTGGGTCACTTTGTATTAAGAGAGTTTCGAAAGAGGGATGGTTCAAGGAACAATAGTTTGGATGCTTTACTTATTGTTGTGTTAGTTTAGTTACACAAACACAAGTTTGTTACTTCAAGTCACAAATCAGAGCTGATGTGAAAAGTGCATAGGTCTTGGTGTGGCTAAAAGGCTCATATAAGTGTCTAGCAGATAACCATTGATGTTATTTTGTTTACCTTCTGGAAGCTGCACCTTTCTTTTTGACAGAACATAGATCTTGCCTGAAAAGTGATCATAGGTTGAGCTGGTGCTCTGAGATGTGTGTTGTACTAACACAAAATAGGCTACAAGAAGCTGGAAATGACTACAGAGCTACTATGAACAAGATCAGATTGTTGGATGGGCCCCATTCGACACGGGGAAAAGGGGTCACATAATGAGTAGAATCACAAAGGTTTCAGTTGTGAGAACTTCAGAAAGGGGCAGCACTTCAGACATATTTGTTCCTTCTCACTCTTGGTTGCTTGGTTTGGTTTGTTTTTTCTTTGTTTGTTTGTGTTTGATTTGGTTTGGTTTGGTTGTTTTTGTGAAAAGGAAGTTGAGTAGCTGGCCATGTGGAAGGCTGCTCCTATTGCAGAATAGCCTACAACAGCAATTTTTTTTGGTGCTAGGACCTGTCACAGATACTCTGTCATGTTCAGAAAGGACAGTATCCTTGAGAAGAAAAGAAATAAGTTAGTGAAGAAACACTTGTTCAATTATAGGACCAATATAAAGCAGTTTTAGAAATATTATTGACACATGGACTTTTCAATCTGGCACGAAGCAGAAGAACAACATATGTCATCCTAGTAATCGTCTTCCATCCAAACACTGCACTAGCTACTAGAAAACATGTTTCTACACTGTCTCCTCCCTCATTATTTGTCTCATACCAGCCATTTCCTTTTCCTTCACTCTAACACAACTGTTATGCTGAAGCTCCATGTAAGAATTAAACTATTCAACCAAATTATCACTGTTATGTATAATACTGCAAGTATGAACTTCTGCTGTCCTTTTCAAGTTTAAGCTAGACATACTCCTTTTTTACGCTGGCAAGCTCTAAAGAAGAATACCTCTTAGGGTAACCCTTGTAATTTATACACAGCACAAATTATGGGCTAAACTGAAACTTCAATGTATGCTTCTTTAAAAAGTATGTAAAGAAGAAGACTGTTTGGATCAAATATTAGTACACTATATAATTTAGCCAAATTACTTAAATCACTGAGGTTCCTATGTAACCTTTTATAATCTAGTACAGAATATCTCATACTAGTGAAACACTGACAAGAAATCTATGCTTGCTTGTTTTTCTTCCCATTTAAATGTTCACCCTGAGAAATAATTCTAAAAACATGAACAGTTTGTCGACTGTACAATAATATTCTTGTAATCCTGCAAAGACATGACAACTACATGTAGGTGAATGCTGTAGAGCATAGAAGACTGAAAAGGTAAAGCCAGATGAACCAGATTACATCTTTTCATTAATAGGTTGCTTTTGCTTGCTCTTTAGTGGGGGAAATACTCCTACTTTCATATTTGTATGTGCCTAGCAAAGATATTCTAGGCCTAAATGTACCTCTGAGGGATTACAGCAGAAAATGCATGTTTTTCAGAACTTGAAAATTAACTCACTGAATTATGCATTGGCTAATTAACTTGTGATTCTTACAAAAGAGACGAGGTGAATATTAATTTTTGCATTGCACAAGGTAATCATCTGAAAGAGAGAAGATGCATGTTTGATATTCCTCACTTTCGCTGGAGTTCAAGAACAACACAGATCTGAGCTGGCTCTGTTTTCCCAGCAAAAGAACACTAAAGGCAATCCAGTGTTCCCTCAGTGACAAACCCAGTGGAAAGAAACACGTTTTACAGATCAGAGATGTTAGAGTCTGAAACAAGCATCGGATGTTTCTACACATCACAGCAAAACAATTTATATTTTCTTGGAAGTCAGGTCACCAGGACTTCTGGAGACCAATAGTTTGAATGCACGTGTGTGTGGGCATGCACAAGCATGTGTATATAGACATTACAGCTGAGTCATAGATGTGATTAGAAATAAACACTAAGAGAGGGGCATGGTACAACAAATACACTGTTTGCCTACAGCAAATATTTTTCTTCCTCCATTCCATCTTGTATTAGTTTTCCAAAAGATGTCCTCAGTTTTTCTAAGCAAGATTGCTGTCTTGGTCAACATACCAGCCAAAAACAGTACCGATATGCCTCAGAAAAGAAACACCATTACTACCAGATGTAAGCAGAAAACACTGCCAGACTAGTTTTGCCAGAGGCATATAACATACCATTAAAATTAGAAAAAAAATTACTAGCAGAGTTCAGATAAACTGGAAGAAGGAACAGTTGATTTATTAATGTCTGCACACATAAATGAACAGTTTATAGATATCCATACTTCAAGAACTCTGATTTTTTACCATTTAATTGGAATTCTTCCAATGAAAAGGGAGTTATGGGAACCCAGTATTTGTTAAACAGCTGTTATATTTTCCATGTTATTGAGCCAGTCCATCCAATATGCACTCTCAGCCATTCATCTGGCCAGGGTGTTATGAAGACCAAGTGTTTGAAAGGAGCTTTTCCTTGCTAAAATCCTTGGCTGTTATAATAGCCATTTCTCTAACTGCCTTTCTCCCTTGAGGAGGAGATGATACAGTTTCCCCCACAGCTTCACAGTTGGATATGTCACAGTTTCCGAGGTATTTTCACACTGTTGATGTGACAGACATTTCTTCATGCAGCAGGACTGTTCACATGAAGGAAATTTTTTTCAGTCCTTGGGATCAGAGGATTTCCTTCTTCTTTTCAGGAATCAATATGTTTTAAGCCAAAAAAAAGGGTCCCAGGCCAAAACTTCATCCTTTAATCAGCAGCAATGAACACAAAAGGCGAAAGTTTATCCAAATCCCCATGTGAAGAAACAAACCAGCATGAGCTCCTGGCACAAAGAGCACTAAGAAAGCAAGACTTTCAGCTGTACGTTCTGTCTACTTCTTCCCACAGCGAAGTGTGTGATCCTAAGTGAAGAGCTATCATCCCTTCCCTCTGCAACACTCCCAGAGCGCTCAAGTCTCTGAGATATGCATCTTGCAGCTCTTTGCCACAGGAACATCTCAGTCTGTGGCTCATAGGACCTAAAGTTTGGCCATCTCCACTCTTAGGGAACACAAGCCTCTAAGTGTTGCTTTCCAGACAGTACTATTGGAAAGAAGCCAAAGGTTGAGCTGCTTCTCAGCCTGAATGTGTACTTGAAATCCAAAGGGTTTTCCCCTTTTCTGAGAAGGCAAGGATAAGGATGTATAGGCGGCAGATTTTGATTATCTGTGTGTAAGTGGTAAAAGGCATCACAGATATGAACTCCACTGCATACACGCCAGCGTCTGTCCTTTTAATATGTGTCACTAGGGGAAGTGGAGAAATGTTAATGCATAAAGAGAGTAGAGACAAAGAACATTTTCAGGACCATGTGTCCACACATCTGTGGATTCACACATGACTCCTAAACTGGGAAGAAATTTAGGTCAGCATTTATTGAGATGAGGCTTGTTTTGTGGTGTGTTGTTTTGTTTGGTTTGGTTTGGTTTGGTTTGTTTGCGGGGTTTTTTTTGGTTGGTTGGTTTGGTTTGGGGTTTTTTTGTTTGTTTTTTGGGGGGTTTTTTTTGGTGGTTTTTGGTCAGTTGCTTGGTTCGGGGGGGTTGTTTGTTTTTTGTTTGTTTGTTTTTATGGGGGTTTTTTGGTGTTTTGTGTGTGTGTTTGTCTGTTTTAAAATACAGTTAAAGCAGCCTACCTTTCTTAAAAAGGTTGTTTTTATGCTTAAGATCTTTATACTAACTCAAGTTGTAATTTGCTGAGTAAGTATCATAGGTACTTGATATATGACGTTTAATTCAAAACAGTTCAATGGCTGTTGTAACAGTGCTGTCTTACATGTAGTGCTAATACAAGTCTTACTCACATGAGCAGAAACAGAAACCATTCTCTCAGTAGGAAGATCTTGGTAGTGAAGAGCACCATCAGACAATTTAAAATTCAACATTGCTTGGTAGTAGTCAGCCATGAAAACCAAAATGGCCTAAAATGAAAGGAAAAAAAAAAAAAAAAGTTGATATAAAATTTAAGAGCCTCTAATCATGCAATAGTATAACATAGAGACACATTTCTTTATGGTCTGAACTCCTGATCAACTTATGCTCCAGACATCTAAAGGAAAGAATGCTTCCTGAACAGTACTGTAGAAATCCTATTCAGAAAATTCTCCATTTTGAACTTTTTTTTAAAAAACATGTGTTATTTACAGGAAAGTTTAATATTGCATTAAAATGCAAGGAATAATGATCAGGACTAAGAACCAGAAAATGGAGTAAGCATGTTTCCTACTGCTCTTCTACTAAATGAATTACCTTACCAGTAATACCAGAGCTTCACAGAGAGGAAAAGGCACAGCCATGCTGAACCTCTAGCAGTAACAAGCCAGGAAGGACGAGTCCTGGAGTGATTTCAGTCACAGTATCACAGAACCCCAGCCCAGCTCATTCCTTCAGCTTCCTGGGCAGCTATACAAAGCTGCGTGTTACCAGGGCAGGCTCTGCAATCACAGCGTGCTACAATTGACACTGCTGGGGATGGTTTAAAACAGTGCAATGGTCTTATAGCTGTACTGGTTCTGGTATATGGGATAGCCAGATCAGTGCTAATTCACTGTCTCTGCATTGCATTGCAATTTTTAGATATACCCTAAAGTTCCTGTGGGAAGTCATACAGGAAATCAAGTGTGGTCTTACACGGAAGCCAGGTCTTACACGGAACTCAATTCAGGACTTCACCCACAAAAATAATTTCTCCAGACTACAACAGATCACTCCACAGACACTTCATTCAATCTCCTGCGGTTTTCTGACTGAGGAGGCTAAGTATCTGTTGTTCTACAAGCCTGACAGTACCAAAATCAGCAGCTAGTAGGGACCAGAGATCGTCATGCCTTTGTGCATAGTGGGGAGTTAATGCCAATCGGTTCCATGTGACAGCTGATCTTCAACTATCTAAATGTTTTCCTGTCATGCTGCCATCTTTCACACCTTGACTGCAGAAGCCTTGGTTCTAGAAGGGATTTGGAGTGTTTGTCAAAATCCCAATAAGGGGAATCAAAACCAGGTTTGAGGACAAAGTTAATTTATGTGGAAACATATGCTTCTTTAATAAACTCAAAGAACATGTTGGTAGGGAATGTAATCTCTTACCTGTGAGCATCAAGGGGAGGGGGTAGTAACTGGGCTTGATACTTTGAAATTGTTCTCACTGCCTTCAGCCAACTCATTAGCTTCATTCATTCAGCATTACTATGGCTGAATTGAGGTAAATATCAAACAGGTGAAAATGAGCTCAGTTTTTTAAACTGAACTTCATTAATTAAAAGTCATTACTGTGCAATTCATAGAAATTAAAAGCACCCAGGAGATGGTGCTTTAAAGTTGTCTCTAAGTACAGGAGGATATAACTATTTTCTGCTCTCCAGACCCAATACTAAGGGTTTTTTTGATCGGTAGAATTTTCAGTCCCAAAAGAATATCCGGTCTCTCAAACTAATTAGTAGATAGTACATCCCAAGACATTCGTGTTGTAAAATCATAAATCTGGTAAAAAATGGGAGCAAAAGGGACACCAAGAGGTCATCTAGTCTATTCCAAATTCCACACAGCAGGTATGTAACTATATTCCTGTAATGGAAATTCATGTAACTCACTTTTAAACACCTTCAGTGATCGAAATTTCACAGCCTCCATAGGCAGTGCTTCAATCTCCTTAATTTTAGTTTGTGCTAAAATCTAAGCTCAGTCTGCCCCTCTGCAATTCCAGACTATGTCTCTTTTCTTGCCCAGCATGGGGACAATTTTTACTTTCCTCTTAGCAGCAGCCTTTAAATATATGAAGACTATTGTGATCTCTTCTTTAGTCTAAACAGCCTCACATCTTTCGGCCCTTAAATGGCAATGAAAATGAACTCTCACATTTCAGGAGCTCTGAAACAGTTAGAAAGACCTTTTCACTCTATCTTATACATAGAATTAAATTCAGTTTTTAACTTTTTAAAAAAATTATTCAATACAATAGAATATTGTGAAGAAGATTCCTCTTCCTTGAAAAACAGAGGTGGAAAATAAATTTCCATGAAGATTTTATAATGCTGCCCTTGATTTTTCGAGAGGAAGTTGATGATAACAGTAAAATAAACTCTTGCCCAGTCAGAGCTGCAAATCAGACTTTACATTTCTCCAAGAGATTTCTCTTGTACATTTTTTTTGTTTCAAGGAGTACAAATTCAATAAAATGTTCTTGTTCTGACCAGAGCCATGGGAAGCCACAGGTCTCCCACACTCTTTTGTACATCAAGACACAATGTTTGAGTCTCATTATTGCTGATTGGTTAGGAATTACAAAGCCTTACAAACAGGCAGAAGCACCAGGATATTTTGTGCCAGAAATATGCTTTTTTATTTGCTTATTCAGAGAGGTTTCATACCCAAAGATAAGAGATTTCAGTGTTCATAAGCAGTGCCTGATACATTGTGTAATTTCTTCATTTCTTTTGCTTCTCTGTTCTGTTATATATTTTACCAGGGGGAAAATACACATTCATACTGATACACATTAGTGATACACTTGTGCTGGAAACAGTGTTGATAACACAGGGATGTTTTAGTTATTCCTGAGCAGTGCTCACACAGACTCAAGGCCTTTTCTGTTTCTCACACCTCCCCACCAGGGAGTGGGCCGGGGGTGCACAAAAAGTTGGGAGGGCTAGGGTAGCTGACCCCAAATGACCAAAGGAATATTCCACATCATATGACATCACGCTCACTATATATTTTAGGGGAACAAGAAGGAAGGGGAGGATGTTTAAAGTGATGGTGTTTGTCTTCCCAAGTAACGGTTATGTGTGATGGAGCCCAGCTATCCTGGAGATGGCTGAACACCTGCCTGCACATGGGAAGTGGTGAATTAATCCCCTGTTTTGCTTTTCTTGTGTGCATGGCTTTTGCTTTACCTATTAAACTGCCTTTGTCTCAACTCATGAGTTTTCTCACTCTTACTCTCCTGATTCTTCCCCATCCCACTGGAGGGGAGTCAGTCAGTCAGTGGCTGTGCGGTGCGTAGTTGCCAGCTGGGGCTAAACCATGACAGGGTAACACCATCAAATAAGTGTCACACAGTTTCGTCTATTGTATGTCTTCAGGAGATCAGCTGATATCAGAGAACATATGCTGTGTGGAAATGTACATAACATGGATGGGCTGAGATTTTAGTTTCTTTTCAAGTCACCCCAGGGAGAATTTTGATTTACTATTCCAAGAGAATATTGTGCTCCCTAACTATTCTGTGTGTAACACCCCACAGTAACACAGCCCTCCAGCATCCATGTGCCTCAATTCAGAGCTTCCTGCTCACTAGAAAGATTGGCCTATAGCCAACAGGTTAGACAGGAGAAAACAAAAAAATAACAACAAAAATATTTTCAGGAACTGTGGAACCAGAAATTATGTCTCTTTAGGGAGAAGCAATAATATCTGCCGGCAGTTCAAAGCAAAGGGAAGGGAAATTCAGTTATTCAATGGACAAAACAGCCAAGCCAAAATGCATTGATAATGCATCACAGTACTTGTATCATCCTTACACCGTGTTCTGCTGATGTTACTCCATAATAGTGTCACAAAATAAATCTGGAGACATTATAAAACACAGGTCAGTCCCAGATCATTGTGTCTGTCTCAAGGTTTCGGAGATGGATGGTAACTCAGTTAGAAATGCTTAACAATACCTTTCAATGGGATCTCTCCCTTTCTTTTTTCTTAAAGGGAAATAATTCATATAATTCCCCAAACTGAATTTACTTGCAAGTTTCCCAAAATATTGAAGACTGTCTGTGTCATTATCAAAACTTGCTGTCTATAATACAGTGGCTTCAGTAACATATAGATTTCCAATAGAATATTATTTACAGTTTAGAGACAGATCAAACTATATTAAGCCTTCCAATATGTCACAAAATGTTGTTTCCAGGAAACTAAAATTTAAACAGCAGGGTGTAGATTTAGATACTTTTTGCTTCACAAGGTGATAATGAAAAGAAAAAAAATAATAAAATGTCTTCAAAGTAATTATGTTAGACCATTATTTACAAGAGGTGAAGAAAGTGCTATGAAATCTGTCAGAAATTACTAACCTATGAATCAACAAATGTTAGTTGTTTGAAAAAAAAAAAGTAAGGAAGGAACAGAGTTATGTATCAAAAGATAAAGAGAAGCAAATAGAATATGGCAGGTATGAGAAAAAAAAAAATTCATTGCAGCAATGATTTTTCAACAGCAAAGTTTTATCTGAAACCAAGCCAGCTCCTTAAACTGGTTTAGTAACAGATAGCAAGCACAAGACAGGTTGCTAACTTGACTCGGACAATTCTGTCTGAGTGCAAGTCTAGAAGCTCTACTTGCTTTTCTTAAATACATTCATAGAATTAAGAAATCTTCCTATGTTTCTTCAATTGCTCATCCTCAGGATGAAAAGAAACAAGTTGCATAAGCAGTCTAATAGTTAGGTTACACCTACATAGGAAATAGATAAAACTGTGCTTTTACTTTTACCTTTCCAAGGTTAACAGATGACAAAATACACAATAAACTTCTCCCTTTTCCTCCCCACATCCAACAGCTTTCAACAAACATTCATTGCAAATACGTTGGTGTGAATGTTTGAAAACTCTTGCCTTTTGTCATTTAAAAAATATGTTTTAACAGAGAAGATAGCATTGCTGGATGTACTGGAGCTTTGATACAATATTTCTAGGAAAAACCACTTTAAAAAAACAAACCAAAACCTAAGTCATACAGATAGGACGTTACAGCTTCAATCACTAAAATACAGCAAAGTTTTATACAACTATAAAGTGGGATGTCATAGAGGCAAAAGTCCTTTCTAAGATGAAGTGTTGCAAGCCAGCTAATAAAATTCTAATCTCCAGTTCACTATCTGGAAGTCATTGCTATGAATCAGGTGAGTCCAATGTTAAGAGAAAACATGAAAGATAGATGTGAAAGTTATGTCATCCTTGAATACCATAAACAATAAACTATATAGAATTTCTCTGTTTCACATTAAGTAAAACTCATAGAAAAGAAGGAAAAAACCCCAAACTATCTGAATAGAGGAAGAGAAGAGGCTACATTACTCCAGCTTGATCTTTGTGGTCATTCAAATTCTCTCATTTTGTAAACTTAATGCATATGCCTCTCTCTCTCTACAAAGATTCAGACTTCTTGTGACCGGTGCTGAGTTCCTATGACAAAAGAAAACATACAAAGAGAAAAATATTTTAGAGTTAATACTACAAGTATAAAACAAACCACTGCATTATTTTTTCACCACTTCTCACAATGGTGAAAGAACTGGAGACAGACTTCAACAAACTCCTTCTGGTGAATAAATGTGTTTTGCCAGGAACCCTGAATATAAAAGTGAAAATCATTGAACTTAATCTTTAATTAAACTTGGAAATGTGCTCATGTGTTCTTGATGGCTGTTTGCAGTGATGCTGTTCTGCATTTCTCAATATATTTCCAGATTTCCAGTGATTCTCACAGAAATGTCTGTCTGGAATTTATTGCAACCACACTAACCCAAAGTGCAATGAACAGAAGAGGGTTTAACACTAGATGGCAATATGCCTTTGCAAAATATTTGTCTGAGGTGCCTGTAGATAGAGGAAAATATTTTTCCAACTATTATACTATTTCTTAGTTCTTGTGTAGGCTTTAGACATACAGTTTTTATTTGGTTTTCACTAAAATAAACTTTCCTTTTTTCCTATTAATTTAAATTAAGTTTAGACAATACTCTCATCTAGAGCTGACTAAACAGAAGAGATTCACAGTTTAACTGAAAGTACATTATCAATTATTCACTATTCAGTGTGGAAAACGTGAAGAATCACAAGATGAATGTTGACAAAATCTGTCACGCTTGGCGAAATGTAAATCAAAAGAAAGCTTATTTATAGTGGGCTACTGCTTTGCATCTACTGATGTCAATCAGAACATGAACCTCAGCATGTATGTATTAAACTCATGATTCCTTTGAGTAGCATTTTTCTCCATTACATGAAGCATTAATCTTGGTTATCCCTTTTGTGCTCATGCATGTAAGCCTCTATTGAAGACCATGTCAGTAATGCAGGTAGAACAGTCTGGATTGTACTACAGATATCTAAGATACATTGGCTGGCTTACCTGTACTTACTGCAGCACTTCCCCGAGTTTCTCAGAAAGCCCAACATGTTGCAAATCAAACCTATAAACCCCCACTTTGTAAAACTAAATCCACATTATAATTATCAATTCAGCTGCTAATTAATGGGTTGCTTGGTTGTTTCCAGAAATGATCAATGTTTGGAGGTAGCATTAATCTGTCTCAGCAGTGGCAGCAGCTGAGAAAGCCCTCAGCCAATTCTCTGCATGACTTTAAGCATATCTTCCTTTTACTGGCACTTCTTTTTTTATGAAGATGGGTCCTTGAAGCTGTTACCACTCCCACACACAACTTACTCTCCCTCCCAACTCAGTAAATAACAGATCCCAAAACAAGATGTTAACTGCCAGTGCCACTTTGTCTGTTCAGCATTTTAGCTACTACCCACTGGATAGTCTGTCCCACATTTCAGCAAAAGGCACTTTTACACCTTTTGTGCTTTATATGGATGTGTCTGGGAAGAAAAACACAGACAACATGTGATTATAGTAGGTGAGAAAACAGAACATCTTTTCGAGGTACTTTATAGAAGTAGATCAAAATACTTGACAGAACTTCATGTCACTGAATCAAGTGGAAGTCTGTGAAACATCTCAGCTTCTATCACCCTGGTAGGCAACATTTATTTTAGTTTGATTTAACAGGACAGAAACTGGATATATGACCTAAAGCAAAAATACAGAGTTTGTTTCTAACAACCATATTGACAGTCAATTAAAATTTCACTGATAGAAGTCACACTGGAAATACCAAGGAGGTCTTTGAAGTGATACCATCATGCAGCTTAGTTAGTATTAATAGACACTGTGCAGTGACAAAAAAAAGACCCTTCCATTGTAACAGTTCTGACAGTTTCATTCAGAAAATATTTGTAGCAATATTCAAATCACTGACCAGCTTCTCAAGAAAACACTTGGTCAGAAGAGATTTGAAATTTGCAATGAAACTATGCCTATGTCCAAGCACAAAATGCTTCACTGGCTAAAATGAACAAGAGTAAAAATAACAAAAAAAATCCAAGAATCTAAAGTGACTGAAGAACGATTACAGTATGGGAAATGCATGGGAAGGGGAAAGAGGGGGATAATAGTTCTGAAACAAACAGCTAATTTATTAATTCTTCACTCCTAATTCAGGATTTATGTTGCAAAAAACTAAACTATCCACACAGGTGCATGATGCTCTTTACAAGAAAGATCCAATATTTATAAGATATTGCTGGCTTATATTTGACCTCAGCTTGGGTTTTCTAAAGGACTTCTTGTTTTATTCCAATAGGCATAAAAAAGTTATTCAAAGAACATTTCTTCCCTCCCACGTATTTGCATTCCAAATCTTGCAGCATTGTGCTAGGGCATGATCAGAAATCATTCCAGCTGAGCAGAACAATTGCTTTAATCATAGTTATTGTAGCCTATCTCAAAAATAAATATAATTATTAAAATGTAAAGAAAGCAGCAACCCAAACCCCTCAGGTATTCTAAAGTGCACAAGGACAATAGCTTGATGCTTGATTACACACATGGAGGTTGTTGTTTGGACTCATGTCAATACCTAGATGAAACGCTTCTGGTTTATGCCCAAGCTAGACAGCTGTGATGATGGCGCACAGGAAGAAAATGTTCTTTTCCTCTAGTACAAGAAATATCTCAGATCCCACTGTCAAAACAACAGGATGCTGTCTGTTCTGTACAACTCATTGTTAGTGGTCTAAAGATCTTTGTCTCCTAGGACTTTGCTACAAACCTCACCTCTTTCCTGCAGTGGCAGTCTGGTTACATGATACATCCATTCATCACACCCAAGCAAGGTTGCTTGAATTCATTCATGGAATTTGGGAAAATAAATAACAGGCCTTTATACCGCACAGAGTTCAGGTTTGTGACTCACTGATGGCCTAAGACCAAAATGAGTACCCCCACTGTGGGGAATAATTTCAGCTAAATCCCTTTGTTCTGATATTATAGCAATCATCTGTTAAGACACAACTACCAAGCTGCATATTAATCTGCAGCTCCTTTATATCAGTCTTGCTTTTCTTGAGTTGTGTATTTTATGATGACAAAGGTGAAACATATGGAACTGGAGAGAAAGTGTTCCCATTTGAGAGGAAGGAGCTTTACAGTCCAGCAAAACTCTGGACTTTGATCTCTTTTTGCATCAACACTGGGATCCATTCTTTTGAATAATGCTTCTTCATCAGAACAGGTGGAGGAAATGGACTTTAACATCCTCCTTTTCCTCTGTTTTGAAGCCCCTGTAAGCCAGTGCAACTCTACAAAAGATAAAGAGCTAATCCAACTCACATCAAATGAGGATCTGGAGCAGCAGGTGCACATATCCCATACACAGGTACAAAATGCAGAAGATCAGAAGGTGCTCAGAAGAACGTCAGTGGAAAACAGCTATGTAGATCTCAAGGGATATGTATTTGGAATAAGTTCATCAGCTTCTGTGCAGTTACTCTATATTTGCATCAGTGTAATGCAGAAGAAGCTGGCAACTGTGAAAAAAAAATAGTAAAAAAAAGCACTTTATCTCAGATCAACATTGAGTGCAGTTTTGGACCCAAACAGAAGGCAATTGCCCAGAACGCTGAATGGCCAAAGAACCACCACAGCCCCACTCCTTACAAGTCCCAACACCAGCTGCTGTCTCCTGCTTTCTCCTGCCATTTAAGGAAGGATCAGAGGATATGGGGCAAAAGGTGATGTCTCCTGCCAGCAGCAGCAAGAACATCAGGCACAACTCTTTAGGGCTGCTGTTACCATTGCAGATTACTCTGACAAGCCTTGACCCAGCTCCTCAGGACAGGTGAACATGCCTTTAACTTTTAAAATGGGCTGAAAGAATATTGCGTGCCAGTGCTGAAATCATTAACAGAAAGTATGTATCTGATGGAGCAGAATTCTTTTTGAGGTGGAGGTAATGTACTCCTGTGACAGGGGCGTGGTGACACGACATGCCTTTGTTTTCTTAATGTAAAGGACCAAAGAAGTCTATGTTAAGCATTAGCCAAGTAGAGGCAGCCTATCTATTTAGATATTAAGCAAGGGACTTGGAGTTGGAATTTTTTGTTCTGGTTGTTAGTTTATTGCAGCTTAGTGAACGATATCCTCACTTTTCTTCATCCTTTAATCACAGCGTGAAAGCAGGAGACAAACAGGTACACTGTAAACCAGAGGAAACACTGAATTCTGTTTAGGGACAAATACAGACCTGGTCTGAATGGAGCCCAGGAGAGAAGACATGGAAAAGGCATGGAAGTGTACATGGACATCAGCACTGCAAAAGCCATGGAGCCACAACTTCAACACCAGAGGCTGGAACCAGTATCCCACTAGGTGACATTACAGGGAGGGGGAAGGAGAGGAGATGGGGTGGGAAGGTTGAAGTTCTGCTACATCTGCCACCTTCTCTCCCCACAAATTCTATACTGGAGTCTTCTGCTGACGTGCTTATGACTGTATCTTCAACTGATTCTGATCCCCCTCCACTGCCAATGACAAAGTTGCATCTCACGCTGCAAGTCCAGTCTTACATTGCATTTAAATACCAAGCAGATTTCCCCCTACACTTAATAAAAGCTGGTGGAGGGGGTGAGCATCACAGTTTGGAGAAGATTTCCTCATATTGCAGTTTGGGGGTAGAGGGCCAAATTTTGTCCTTTGGATTATTAAGCTTTTAAATACAATAATAACACTTAAACCGTGAACCTACTTTAAAGCACTGAAGGACTATTAATGAACTTACATTCCTTGAACACTGTTGAATATCCAGCAGCATTTCTTAACACACTGACTTTTCAAATTTCACAATACAGGACACAATACAAATCTGTACTTTTACTTGCTTAATAATATTATGTTTAGCAGAATCCCAAAAGCATTTCATCAGGTTCATTGGTAGGATTAAGGTATATCATCTATACTTAATATATTTTCCTTTGTACTTCCAAGGCAGTGAGGGAGGTTCATTTATTGTCCCTATATTTATCTCTGTCTCTGCTACCTTCAGCTGTTTTTTCAACACAGGCTGCAGGGATATTAAAGAATCAGTTACCTTGACTTTGAAGGCAGCTATAGATTTCACACCTCTCACCACCTGCGACAAGGGATCTTTGCAGGTATGAATTAGCTGCCAATAAAGCTCCATCTCCTGGTCTGTAGAGTTGCAGTCTCAGGAACAGTGCATGGTACAGCACATTCTCCCTCCATGATCTTTAGCAGGAACAGAGTTAACCAACGTGGTGTACTATAAAACAACTCCAGTCTTTTCTGTGTCTCTTCCCACAGAATTAGCAGCACCAAGATCAGACCAGAGGAAGCAAGGATCAGTTTTTACACTAATATGTTGTCATCTCCAAAGTAAGAGTAATTCCACCTTCTTGTTAAAGAAATCTCACAGAAAGTGTGAGACAATGGATCCTTGAAAAGAATGAAGTTAAACATTTCTGCTCCTGTTGTATATCTGCCCTCCCTGCTAGATGTATCTACAGCATCTGAAGAACCTGAATGGAACCTTGTGATTCTGAGAACTTGCCTATTTTTTCTCAGCAACACTAGTTGGTTTAACTAAAAACCTTGCCTTCCAGAGCTGTGTATTTCAGAAGTGGTATCTGACGTTATGCCCTCTAGAAAGGGCAAAATGGCCAGTCTCTTCAAAGAGATTCTTGAAGTACAACAGCCAATGGAGACAGGAAAATGTACAGGGTGTCAATAGCTTTAATCAGCTGACCCACATCTCCACCTGGTCCCTCATTTTAAAAAAAATAAAAATCTTTCTCCATAAATGCAAGCAGGTCCCCATATTTTTCTATTCCTGCATGAGTGTGTTAGACTTGACAGGCACAAAAGCAGAAACGGCAGATGAACCATCTTGCACCAAGAAAGTCTGATCTCTGAATGCTTCATAGAGGAATCCCTTCAGCTCTGACAGATGTGAAAGATACGGCATTGTTACTTGAGGATAGAGAACTGATCCCTCTGGGAAAGCCTATATCTGATAATTATGAATGAAAGTTTCATTATTTGTGCCTTAAACTAGCTTGAGATTATATAGCCTCTTTGAGTAGCAACATGATTTTTTTCAGCAATTTCTTTTTAGGCTCTTACATACAGAGAACTTTTGATCACTTCGAAATCACCCTCAATTTTTACACATTACCGGGGCTTTCTTTAACACATGGATGTAACTGAGCATAGACCCATAAGCTTGTAAGATAACTCCTGTCTCTTGCAACACTGTCTCTGAGATAGATGTTTTCTTTATTTAAAATATACTGGGCAAATCACAGAATTTATGCATGCTGTAACAACAAGAGTGTTTTCACCAACAGAAACTTGAAAATAAAAAATTTACAAAACTGTATGAAATTCTGGGGGATAGTTCTAGAAAACAGTTGCACATGCTTTGCCACTAGAGACATAGTCTATCTACTGCAGAGATGAAAACTATGTATCTTTATTTTATTTGCAGTGAATTTAGGCTTATCCTTGCTCTTGTGTGACAAAACCTCCCGCTGTTTAGTCCTTCTAAATTCCGCAGTCAAATCCAGCAAAAATCCAGAGATCCTTAATAAAAGAACAATTGTCAGCACTGCTGCTTCTAGCTTTGTAGTACAAAGTGTTCAGAGAATACCATGTGAGCCCTGGGAATGAAGATGATTTATTAGCTCTTTTGCATACAGCGAGAGAGAGAATATCAGCAGCATTTTCACTCTGGAGAAGGTTGACTGACCCACACTAAATCCTAGTTTAAATAATAAAAGGTAACTTCAAGTTCTTTATGTTCACCTGCCTTGCAAGTGCCAAGGGCAGGAATTAGAGGGCTCAGAGATTCCACTCGTCGTGTTATACACGGGACACAGAAATCGGGTGAGAGTGCAAAATACACTTCTCACTTCATGAATCCCTTGAAAAGCACTAAGCCAAGAAGGAAAAAAAGGGAGGAGGAGGAGGCAAGCTCACAGCCCACTTTGGGACTCCAGTGAACACAACTGGCTCCTCCCCTCCTAGCCACATATCTACTGTACCACCACATCCAGCCAGGGACCTTGGTGTGCAAAATAGCTGAAAGCCGCCCTTAGGATGAGAGCCAGGCAGCTGGTGTGTGGAATTTGGAGTCTGTGCTTCATGTTCTGCCTTTTCTGCATCTTTCTTCACCAAACCACGGCAAAAAGAAAACTCAAGTTTGTGTCCGTAGTAAGTAGATAGTTTGTGGGCAAATGGGATTTCCTCAAACCTTGTCACTTACTGCTCTTTTTGTACTCAAGGGTATGGGGGAGGGGGCACTTTGTGGATATTTAAGTGTTTCCTGCATATTCAAAATTCACTATTGCATCTTAAAAAAAAAAAAACAACCTAAATTTCAAATAAGACTTGAAAATTTTGTCTTCTTTGTGCAGTCCTAGTTGATCCTAACTTTCTGGATTGACAAAGAATGCTTTTTAAATAGCACTAAGAGGATTTTTTTTTTTTAAATTGTAAAAGAGGATTTCATAACTAAATATCAACTGCACAAAAACCATCTTTACCATGGAAGTTTTCACTTTTCCAGAGGTTTCAATGGATAAACATGCAAAACAAATTCTGTTATGTGAAACCCAAACAAGTGTCCAATGGCATTGAATAAGCAACACAGAACCAGTGCTGTGAAACTAATGCTATTTGCAATGATTGTGACCTACTGTTTGTTTGCAGAAAGCCTGAATTTTGTTCCAAACCTTGCACATGCTTGTAAATCACTTACAGACTTTTTTTGTGCTGCACTTTTTGATTTTATTTCTCCCTACTTGGATTAAGAAATTTTAAAATTCTCGTGGTAAAATTTTAAAACTACATGACAGGAATTTTGCTGGACAAGAAAAGAGTTAATTACAGGAAAGAAAAATCTTGATCCATCTTTATAGATGTATCTTTTATCTGAAGTGAAATTCCAGAACAGGTTCAATGTTTTCAGAGTAACGGTTTAGTCTGTATTTAGATATTAGATGACACTTTCATCACCTATCATAATGAAAAAGTTAAAACACATGGATTTTTAAGGGTCATTTCTGCCAAGAAAGAGTACTTCATAGCAGTCAGCCACAGAAACTCTATCTAGAGAAATAGTTTGGTTTTTTGTTTGTTTCTCCTTCTGAATTCCCAGTTAGTCCTACAAAAATGTTAATTTCTGGACAATTACTTACATGCTTCTGTTTGTTGTCTGTTTACTAAATGTTGTGGTCTATGCCTCCCAAAATATATTAAAACTCTCTAAAATACATTAAGATATTTTACACTTTGTGTAACTTGTAAAAATTTATTTGACCTAACCGCTTTTCAAATGCCAAGAAAGAAAGAAGGGTTATATTTGTCTAAATAAACTGAACAGGTATTGTAGCTATCTAGATCCAAGAAAAGCACCATGAATATATTTAGCATCTGTTAGATACAGTACTCATTGCATATTCTTTGCAACTGCACTAATTATGTCTATCAGAAAAAGCCAAGTAATGTGAAGGGAATTCCATCTATTTTACCAGGTATTTCGCCACGGTGATCATACCCCACAGGAGTTTTTTCCAACCGACAAGCACAAAGAAGTTGCAAAGCACCAGGGATATGGACAGCTTACCAAGGTATGTTTGCTTACCTGGGCCAATGGACTAAAATACTGGAATGCAGTCTTGATATCTGGTTTTTGGAACTTTGTTTTCACTTGGAGAGAGCCCATATTAAGTTGTCATTTATAGATCTCAAAAAAAACAGCCAAAGAACTTACTAGGAAGCCACAGCTACAAGCACTCACTGATTTTAAACAACACTGAGTCAGCCTAGTTTGGTCCAACCACAACATATGTTGAGCTGTTGAATTGCAGACTAGAGTCTTCTGGCAGGAGCCAGGCACTGGTGACCATCACACTTCACCCGAGACCAAACATGAAGCTTTAACCATCAGTAGCATAAGGTGGTGGAAATACTCACACACCACCCTCAATCTCTGGGGAGCAGGAGTGCTTCCTAGCTCATGAACAACCAAGATCGTCACGAGCAGAAACTTCTCTCATGCTACGCCAGGGAAAGCTGATTTAAATTTCAGCTATTTTAGCACAGGCATTGGTGGAATTCAGCAGAGCTGAGCTCACACATAAGTATCAGCTGGTGGCAGTAACTAGCAGCAGCTAAGGGAACTGCAGAGTCCAACTGAGTGTCTTGGCATTAGCTGTAATTAGTATTAGTTGCCTCCTCTTGTGCATGGAGCTGAGACTGAACTCCTGTACTATGAGGCTGTAAGGGAATATGTGGATGCTAGATGGTTTTAATTCTAATTCTGCTTTGCTCCCACCATGATCCACTGTGTCTGTGCTTTGTTCCTTTTTGCCCAAGATATGTTGTTTGGATGGAAAAATCCTCCAGTTATTTGCCTAGGATTCTAGGAAAAAACAGCCTCACCAAAGTTGTTTAGATGTGCCAAAATTGTGGATGTCCCAGATAAATGGCTATTGTACAAATGCAGGGAGGCTGTGGGGTGTGTGTCTCTGTTAGGCTGCTGAATAAATTCACTCACATACTCTATGTCCAGCAAGCCCAGCACAACGTACCTGTTCCTCTCTACTGGAGGAAGTAGGCACTTGCCAGGTCTCCACCAGAATTAGAGCAGAACAAACTTCCTGAGGGGTTCCTCTCTTCACCATTCTTAGGAGGCCAAACTGATCTCCAGTGCAAGGTCAGGCCTGTTTCTTCTCACATCACCTTCCTTGAAGAAACAGGACTAACAGACCAGCCTCCTGTGCCTTAATTCAGCTATGACTCAACCGTTCCACATATACTCTATGCGAGTTCAGCACTACATGCCAGCTTGCTCCAGGGCATGGAAGGCTTCAAGACCCAAGTGTCAGAGTTTAACAACACACATTTTAGGCAAGCTGGGGCAGAACCCTGGGAAACTGGATGCACAATTCCAGCAACAGAAAGAGGCTATCACATACACACACCACGAGCCATGTCCCACACTCTGCATAAAGCCCTGACTAACTTGGTCTGACCTCATAGCTGACTCTGCTTTCAACAGGAGGTTGGACTAGAGACTTCCTGAGGTTCCTTTCAACCTGAATTATCCTTTGTTCCTACGACTTAGAAAAGGACTTTAGGAAACAATGTGTAATCACTGTACTTGAGAGCCCAGTGCAGAGTAATGTTTACATAAGCAAAGTTGAATATATTTCAATTTAGGCTGGGAAACAACACATACAAGTAAAAAGATGTCAATATTGATACCATTACAGGGACATTGCATGTTATTCTCATGTCATGTGTTTACAAAATTATATAGGAAAATGTTAAGAAAAGAGCTACTAAAATGCTGAGGCTGGAAAACCCATTTTGCTGTGAGACTAGAGAATTGTAATCTATTTACTTTAACACACAGATTAGGTCACTTGATTCCATCTTATTGATTATTCTTACTGGGAATAAGCTCTGTGATGGTAAAGAATGTGTCATTCAAAAGCATAACAAGATCTAGTTACTAAAAGCCAGGAACATAGTCAGGCAAGAACCAAGAATCAAAGGTTTCAGACTCTCGATAATAATTAACCATCACAGTAAAATACCTGAAGGCTTGGAGGACTTTTACTTGAAGTCTTCTATTCAAGGTTTTCTATCTTCCTGGAAAATAAGATCTCGCTCAAGCTAAAACTGTAGCCTCCTTATGGAATTACTGGTGATACTCTATGGTATTCATATCCTGGATAGCTGGTTACTTTGTTTGCACTACCAGTTAATCAGCTCTGAGCCAGCAAGAGAGCAGAAGCCAGATAGAGAGTGCTGGGACGTCTCTATACCTCCTTTAAGTCACCCTGCCCCTCAACCAGTCTTACTAGCTTGGATAAACACACAGAGCGTTCCATAGAACAAAATGTAAAACAGTATCTGTTAGGAAGATATATCTAATATTTTCCAATACTGGAAATGCAGCAACTTTACTGTTTTTTTCTCCTGTCTTCGTTCCTCCTTCGCTTTAGAAAGGAAAAAGGTCTTTATCAAAATAATATGAAATGTTATCTCATTTTTTGGTTGTAGGAATGGATGCATAGCACATTACCTGAGCCTCTTACACTATTCTGTTACTTCCACAGCTTGGCACACAGCAACAGTATGAGCTTGGCCAGTACATGCGGAGGAGATACTCTTATTTCCTGAGTGTTGCATACAAGCAGTGTGAGGCAAGTACCAGATCTGGGAGGAAGGATGTTTTTCATGGATGTTAACAGGAATTCCTGAATGCATGAGAGTCTGAACCTGGTATGGCTGGAGACAACGCCCACTGAATTCAATGTGACTTCAAAGTACCCCTGAAACCATGGCCCAACTTCTGTTCAGGCTGATGGTTAACTGGAAACGATGTGAAAGGTTTTTCAGGCTGTATATCAGGTTCAGATGCCTCACTGTAGTATGGCATAGTATCTGTGTCAGATATCTCCAATTCTACACTTCCATATGGAATGGAGATCCAGCTTTGTTTCCATTTAGGGCACAGATATTCAGGGCATACACAATGTCCCAAAGTCTAGATGGTCAAATGGAGTCAGTCTTAGGCTTTTCAGTAGGACTCCTAAGAGAACTGCTACCAAGTTGCAGCTTCCTTGTCCACTAAAATTTTATTCCAAGGCTGTATTCCAGGCTTTCTTCATCTCACTCTACTTCAATGCTATCTTGCCCAGCACAGTACCAGTCCCTTTCTTTAATACAAGAGAAAAAAAAAAAATCTAACGAGAGAAATGACCTTCCAAAACTTTTTCCTTTCTTTTCATTTTTTTTTTTTTTCTTGCTTCAGATTTATATCCGAAGCACTGACTGTGATCACACGCTTATGAGTGCTCAGGCAAGTCTTGCTGGGCTGTACCCACCAACACAGGGCCAGATTTGGAACCCCAGAATTCTTTGGCAACCAGTTCCAGTCCATACGGTACCACTACCACATGATAATGTGAGTATAAACTAAGGGGATTTGCTTTCACTTAATCATTACTAAAATATCTAAGATATGAGATGAAGGGGCAGGATAAAGGGCATGGTAAAGGTAATGAAAAGTACATTATGTTACAAGCATTTTGCAGAAAGGCCAAATAAGCTGAATAGAAATATTATCAAAGAGTTCCCACAAGAATGGACTTATATGTCAGGGACCTGGAGTTAACAAAAAAGAAAGACAGAAGTCCTAGGTACGGAAAAAAAGAATTAACCTATAATGTGAATAAACCACTTTAGAAGTAGATTAATCCTAAACTTGTCAGAAACATAACA
This sequence comes from Streptopelia decaocto, assembly GCF_964273445.1. NCBI lineage: Eukaryota > Metazoa > Chordata > Aves > Columbiformes > Columbidae > Streptopelia > Streptopelia decaocto. The sequence goes on along the minus strand of NC_138655.1, from coordinate 117,850,279 downwards.
TTCTTTGTGTGAGAACAGGAAGCATACCTGGTCTCACTAGTGCTTCAACATTTCTTAGTCCACTGTGAATGGAAAAGAGAAAATAATTATTCTGGGATTTTCATTACATTGAGAATTGAGTCACAGGATTGTTTTTCATGCACTTTGAAGGTCAGTGTCTACATTTTGAGGGTTGGTGGAAAAGTAAAAGGGAAAAGGAAGGAGGACTTGGAGATTTAAGACCATGAGTTCATAAGGCAATATATTTATTCATCTCCCTTCCTCAACTTCTCTCACCTTGGAACTGTAAGGAATTGTGCAGGTAACAGCTTTGTAGCCTGCATATACTTGTCCAAGAGGTGAAAGCTGGGCAGCTGAGTGGAGCTGGAGTTCCACATTTGTGGAAAACCTACGGTAAAAAGCTAGGAAACATCAGGAGTGTACAGTATAAGACCCAGTTTGGCAGAAGAGGTTTGCACATGTGATGCAAGGTAAATTATGTGGGCTTACAAGTGTAGCTAACACAGTCTGTGATGACAGGGGAATGAGGTTAAATAGGGACATGGAGCAATGGCTGTCACCTCAGGGCGATGAGAGCATGAAGACAGAGGATATGGAGAGACGTGTCTTCCTGTTCATGCACAGAGCCTGGCGTAGAGTCAGGAGCTGCTTCTGACACTGTCACAGATGGTGGTACCCCAGCAAATAGCTAAAATTACCTGGCCACTGTCAACACCACTAAAAAAATCATCTAGGGGAGCAAGTTTATTAAAACAAATAATAAAGTCATTAACACATACACATTCTTTGTATTTCTTTCAACTGTATTTTAACTCTATTCATCTTTCCTACACATACACACTAAGCTTGAGACAAGTAGTATTCTACTACCCCAAACAAATGTCCATCTTTTATCAGTGAAGTCATTCCTGTTCATGAACCTATGGTTATAATTCAGAAATACTTTCCTACCTTCTGAAATAGATAGATCATATTTCTAAAAAGATTGAGGAACTCCTGTGAAGCTTTCCAAACTAATTATCCCTTCAGGACTCTCAAGTTGTTTTTAAAGCTCTTGTAACTCTGGGACTATATAGACAGAGCTTTGCTACTGAAAAAAAAAGGACAAAAAGTACATTAAACACTAAGAATATCTCCACATCAAATTTTGTTTAAACTTTTGTTTAAAATCTAACCCAAAAAACTTCAAACAAGGATAAACTCAGTTTAGCTTAGATAAATGAATTAAAAAATTCTTAAGTTATCCAAGTCACATGTAACCTTTAACCTTTGTATGCCTTGAATTAATCAAAGACAAAAGTGAGTTATAGAAACTTCACAAGTTTCTACAATTTAGTTTAAATAAATGAAGCTGTACAGATCAGTCCACTTAATACAGCTGAGTATGCACAAAGACTCCTATTGCAGTCCTGCTGCTGCTTGGTAATTTGTTGAATAAGGTGACGGTGTGTTTAAAGAAAGACTGAACTCAGTGAGTGAAATCATCCCTGGGGAAGCCAAGCACAAAGCAGTTCATGAGGGCTTGTGTTAGTCTTCTGTCAAGGGACAAATTTCATCTTGTGTAAATGAATCCTTTAACTTTGAACTACTGCAGCTATTACTCCTCCGAACATTTAGAGATTATTTTGTAAGTAGTCATCAGTATGAGTTTTACAGTCCTGAAGATGAATATCCTTGAAAACTATGTTCCCAAATTATTTTTTGGCTTGTCCTAACTAGTGCAGGTAATCAGAACAACAATCCTGCAAGGGCATATTCAATTGCAGAACAAGAAGCACTTTGCCTAACTAATGTTTTGCAATTTTCTTTTCAGTTGCTATACTTACCTTTCTCACACTGCCCAAAATACAATGAGCTTCTGAAAGAAACCTTTGCAACAAGGGATTTCCAAAAGCAACTCAAGAAGTACAGGGTAAAGTATTTTCAGTTCTGGAAATTTAGTGAAAACGTACCACTTTTGTCAACATCATCTAACAGGAAGGTTTCAAACTTGGCAGTCAATACACTCCTTTCATATCTCTAATCTTCACAGAGGGTGTAGCCAACATACTTGAAAAACAATTACAACAGTATAGATCCAACTGGTCTGGGCTATTCCCATCAATCGAAAACTGCAAATCATAGAGATGTTATTGACTACATTGCAAAACAACAGTCTACCTACCTTCTAGAAGAGACAAAACAAAAACTCAGATCAAATCAGTCCAAATACCTCTCAAATCACTCCAATAACTTTCTCTGTTTATTCCCATGTAAAGCAACTCATCTGACGTCTCTGTCTATATAAATCTCTGCTAGTTCAGATTCCTCTTACACCACAAAATGCTCACAGTTCCATTTCCTGGATTTTCTAAAACAGCCTCAGTGCTTCCCTCGTGTTTCATGCTTAACAGCTGAAGTCTTCATTCATGTTCTCACTTGTGTTTCATTCTTGCCTCTGTAAGGTATCCTTTCCTTTCTTGCTCCACCATAATAATTTTCGTCACAAGTATGTAATCATTTATCTATTCTGCTGCAACCTTCTTCTTCACAGATCTATTCAAAATGACACTATCAAACTCACTTGTTTTTCTGTAATCTTTGACCACTGATCTCAGCCATCTATCTGTGGCTTTGCAACTGGGTATATTAAGCAAGCGAAGCATAATTCCCAGTTTTATCAAATTTACATCATACCTCCCTTCTGCTCAGTACCAACATCAAAATAATTCCATTTATCACACTTCCTTTAATCATTTTTTCGGATTTCTGCCAGACTTCCTCATGTATCTGCGTCCCATCTACCCCCTTCTGAACATTTCCACCAAGCATAAACCACCACCGTACTTCAAATCCGAACTCAGATCACCAACCTTGTCTAGATGAATAGACCAAATTCTCTTAACCCTAGGCAATGGTTCATGGCTTAAGTGCAAACTGCAAAGATTATCTTGCTTCTAAAAAGTAGTATGTACTAGTATGGCAGTATGTAGAAATTATGTAAAAAGGCCCTGTCTGTTACAAGTTTGTTTTTTTGTATTCCAGCCATTTCTGAAGTTTTTAGCCACTCATACAGGATACGCACTGAAGAAGTTGAACACTGAAAGAATTTTGAAGCTCTCTGACACTTTACAATATGAGGTAAATAATATAAAGAAAATTCCCAAGGTCCAATAGAAATACTTACACTTCCTTAAAACTGGTTTTAGCTCTTATTTCTATTGCTTGTAAGACATCAAAAGAGGGTAGGTCTGTGCTTCCAAACTTTTTTGAACCGCAGACTATTTTCAGCTCCTTCCCCAGAAATCCTCCCCTAACATCAAACTGCAACTCAAAATCCTGTAAAGACACTGTGACTGCATGAGACTGCTGCAGGTCATCCACCACTATAAGGAACACAAACTAATGGCCCACCAAATCCAATATTCTGTCAGTGACTGCATATGGAGAACTAGGCAAAAGCATACCTTTGGATAAAATTGTTACTCCTCCAAACCCATCACAAAGGTACACAGGAATAAAATATGTTGTTGGCATAGAATGTTGGCATAGAAACATAAGCATCCATCCACAAGGTTTTTATGCATATTGTATATGCAAGAGGAATCATTATTGCATATAGACAGTAGTGGTCAGAGTATTTTCATGAATTAAGCAGCCATTGGAATGACACAAATGGCGATTTGTGCAAGTTTGGGAATCTGTTCTTAGCAAAGGAACCAGCAACATCACAAAGAAGCATGGATTTTATAAAGGGGCTACTGTGGTGCATCATGGGTATTTGGGTCTCACAGTCTGGTACTTCTGACTAGGATCTGAAAAAATCCTGAGGGCCCCCAATTTAGCAACAAGCTTCACTTCCTGTCACTTCAAAGTCAAAGCAAGTGAAAATTTCAGGGTCTTGTGTTAAAAATTTGTTGTTGCAGGCAGCATTTGCTACAAATGCTTTAATGCATATTTCAAACTCAAACATGAAAGATAAATCGGTCATCAGTACCGGGATATCCCCTTGAAAACTGAGGCAGTTTTAAGATTGGTTTCACAAGCAACATGTAATAAATACTTGGGCGAGATGCTATTGAGTTTATTTTCTGTCCTGCAGTTTCTGCAAAGCTCCAACTCTGGTCAAAACAGCCTTGAATGGAATGTTAGCCAGGGCCTAGAGTTAAACGAAACATTAACTTGTTGGGACACCTCACTGTAATTTCAGCGAGGTCACCCTTCCATATTTTCCAAATGTAGGACAGCTCAAGACTACAACTTTTTTTCTCAGTTGCTGTATCAGACTGAGAAACATGTGTCACCAGAGAAATGTGCAAAATTGACAGCTCCCATCAGACACCTAGCTAAATGCTGGAAGACAAACCCAGGAAGCTGGGCTTTTCCTCCCAGAGTCAGGTTTGATACATAGTTTTTCAAACACAATTCATGAAAATAGAGTAACATGCATCTCTCTGTATTTATTACTGGCTAAGTGTCATCTGACTTTCAGGCAACCTGGAGACTGAGGTGCTTGCTTGCCTACAGCACTGTCTTAAACAGTATGAAACCACCCAGTTCTTTCCTCAAGACACCAATCACATTTGTTAAAAGAGAAAGTGATACATTGTGACCTGAACTGGCTTAACCTAACACGTGCTATTGTTTCACTTGTTTAAACAAATCCCTTAAGTAGTTGGCATTTTCCTTAGAGCTCGCTGTTACAAGAACACTCCCTCTGGTGAGCTCAGTCCACAGCTCCCATCTACAGAGATTACATTTGACTAAAGGAAAGATACCAACCTTGTTTCAACAGGAATTCAGGGTAGGGCAAACCAGGAGTGTTGGGTTTATCTTCCGTTCTCACAGTTGTGACCATTAATATATCTTGGGCTGTGTCCCTAAGGAAAGGCTAATCCGTTCCATCTTAGCTTCAGGACTACGTCAGTATCCAACAGACCTGGTATTCGTAGGTATGAATTCCATCTATATGCCTAATCCCTATACAAATATCTCATACTCCAGTACATCCAAACTGCAGCTATATATATTCCTCCATGATCACTGGATCTCACTTAAACCTCAGAGCTGTCAGCCCTTAAAATCCTGATATCTATATAGGATTTGCTTCAGTAAAGATCTCAGATATATCTCAGTAGATGACCGAAAAGAGTCATAAAGTGAATTTTTTGCACCTGACAACTGCATTAGCAATTGGCATAAATATTGCCACTTGCTTTTTGCGCAATAATTTTTAGTATTATATTTCCTCTTCTTGTTGAACACTGCCCTCCAAATTTGCTGTAAGCAGTGCAATGCTATAAATAAAAATTCTACAGCTGTCTAAATGCAAAATACAGTCATTATTGTGGAGAGAAAATGTTACTTGAATGAAACATTCAGAATTTGTTCTAACAAGCATTTTGTGCCAAAACAAACATTTAGCAGTAGGAATCATTAAGAAAATCACCATGTTTTCTTTCTTCACTGTAGGATATTAACAATTACAGTTTACCTGTTTGGGCTACTCATGGTGTCAGGACCAAGCTGATAAAGCTCTCAGAATTGTTATTGCAGGCGGAATTTGGGTTCCACAAACAAATACAAAAATCACGTTTGCAGGGAGGTAAGCCAAATTCTTACCCCATTTAAAACCAAGAGTAGAATGGGAAGGAAGAAAGGGTGTATAACAAACATTGAACAATTCCATAGTAGAACTATGAAAGATTCCATGATATGGATATTGGTGATCAGCACTGAAAGATTTTGATTGATAGGAAGAGAGATGGCAAAGGATGTGAATCACAAATATCCTAATCCAATATTATAAAGGTGGTACTGTTTTTGTTACACTGTATAAGAAATCCAAAGTAATATACAGATTTTTGCTGAACTGAATCAAGTCTGAATTTAATGTAAGCCACCCTGCTTAAGTTAACAAAATATTATTTGTAATAATCTCTAGGATGGTAACTTTATTGCCTAATAGTCTTCCTATTACATTACTCAGAGTACTAAAATGAGATTATTAAACTTCTTCTAAACTCAGCAAATGATAGCTGAAATTTTAAAACAGTTTATACCTCTTTAAACACTCAATCTCCTCCATTCACCCACTGTCACCCTTTGGGCCTCGTTTTTGTTTTATATGGACACTGTACAGTCAGGGTCTGTGAGCTGCAAGGACAAATCACATAAAAGCATGAATTTGTTTGCCTTTTTGGAGCTCCAGCTTACAAAATTAAAGATAAAGTTCAAACCTCTGCTCTTGCTTTACTAACAATTGCTATTAAAAAATGTGCCAGTAGCTGAAGACAAATACATGTGTCTAATTCTGCTGGAGCATATAATTCTTATTTTAGGATTTTAATTTGTCAAGATTCCAACCTTATGCTGTCATACTAGCATAGCCATTCATTTAATTCATATAGTTTGTCTTACAAATTTTCAGCAGTTAACATTAACAAAATACAGACAACCACATAATTTAAGGAGGCTCAGAGTCCAAAGGATGTGCTCGCTCTTTTTCTCTGGGAATCAGGAAGTCAATGGAATTACACACAAAAGAAGAAGCATTCATTACTGTGCTCTCCTTACACAAAGAGCTATGAATGCACTGTATGAAGCTGTCGAGGCTATTCGGGATCCACAAAGCATTTAACACAGAAGCAAAATAGGCCCACTGTCCATAGAAAAGATAGTATCAGAATTAATCAGGGCACTCCACAGAAATTACCTACAAAGTCAATTGAACAAATCTGGTGCATTTAAAGACAGATTGTGTTAAAACAGTAACAAGGGATACAGATGTTAACACAAGCATCCCTTTCATTGTCATTGCTTCCCCATTTTCTTTCAGGTATTCTTTTAAAAACTATTCTGAAGCATATCTCAGATGCTAGAAAGCCTTCACACCAGCAAAAAATGGTTATGTATTCTGCGGTGAGTCCTTTCTGATTCTTTTATGCTCTCTTTCTGTGGTTATTAAATGCAGTGAAAGCCATGAAACTTTATTTCTTCCATGAAATACAGCTACAAGCATTTTTTATTTGGTTAACCTTAAATATAATTCAATTATTTTCATTCTTTCATGGACAGATACTACATTGAAAACTGCAGCATTCCATTTTCCACCTGATGTCATGGCTTGTTTCATTGTAATATTGTTTTGATTGAGTGGAGAACTGGAAAAAACATGCCTCACGCTTTGTTGAATCTTTATTTAAAAGATAATTTAGAAATAAACTTCCTGCATCTTTTTTTTTTTCAGATGCAAAATTAAAAAAAAAAAAAAAAAGAAAAAGAAAAAAATAAATTAGTTACTTTAAAAGTTCTTATGAAGGCAGCTACTCAATTGTGACTTAATACTTTCGTTTAGAACATGCAAAAACCATCCTTGGAGAAGGAAACTTTTTTATTTCTCTTGGTAAAAAGCTCCTGTTTCTAAACTGCAGTTAGACTATGACCTATCAGGTATGTATCATCCAAGGAGCTTATTGATCTGATCTTGAATACCGTTTACTTAACATGCAAAAATACTAGTTCTTTTTAAAATGAGTTTTAACAGCTCCTACTAACTTTGATAAGAACTGCAAGTAACTAAGACTTGTTAAATATTTAGATACACGTGTACTTTATACAGGCAGCACTTCAGTTTATACAGACATAAAACGATGGAATGTTGCAGAGGGAAGAGGGCAGGTGTTAATGAGGCCACACAAGTCATGTTAAGTGGACAGACAATGAGCTGGACATATTGTTAAATAATAGGTACATGCAGTAATTTTCAATAGACTTTTAATTAAAGGTTTCTTATATTTACAGCATGCAGCCACCATTGTTGCCTTACAGATGGCTCTCAATGTCTTCAATGGGAAATTGCCTCCTTACAGTGCCTGTCATTTTTTTGAACTTTACCAGGAAAAAAATGGGCAAGTATCTGCAAGCTGTACTGCTAAGATATACTTCTTTCTAAAAGGCAAATTATACTGATAACCCAGACTAATTAAACTGGATACACCAGGTTCACTACACAGGAAAAGATTATAGATTGGTTGTAATTATTATAATTGGACTCAATTTAGTGTTTATTGACTGTAGCAAAATCACAGCACTGCAGCCTGAAAACCCTCTATATGTTGCTTCATTACCGTTACAAGAGAGGTTTTGCTCTATCCTTTTTATTTGTTTAACTCCTTGACTCTCTACCAAGAAGACAAACTACGTGCAAATCAGTGCTGATAATCTATTGTTTAGAAAGATCTTCAGAGTACTAATGATACATATTATATTAATAGCCAGACAAACTGGCTAAAAGTTTGTCCCAAAGTACAATCACTATAACATGGAAAAGCTGTGTGGTTCTGCATACGTAACCTACCTTTGACCCTTCTCTATTTTGAAACAGGCAATATACTATTGAAATGTACTATCGGAATAATTCTTTGAGAGATCCTCACCCCCTCACTCTCCCTGGCTGCAAGTTTCGCTGTCCGCTGGAGAGATTTACTCACTTGGTCTCCCCAGTCCTAGTACAGCAATGGACAAGAGAATGTAGGACATAAAAAGAGGTAAGTTAAGGGGCACATGTACCCAAAAGTAAAGTCAGAATTACATCTTCTGTCAAGACCTCATTTGAAGTAACAATCATTTTCATAAGGGTCTGGTCTGAAATTAAAAACATTCAGATTCAGTAAGACAGAATTGTACCCTAGGCCATAATTTCTACTCCATTGATACATTTACTATTCCATCTCAACTTCCTGGCAAAATAGAATCAAGGCTTATTAGACTTTGGGGTACCACTTTTCATGGGTTTTTTGTTTGTTTAGTACAGCCAAAAAGACCTTCAGTTCCTGAGGAAGCAGATACAGATGCATGGAATTATCACAGTTCACCTTATCTTTTCTAACTGTAGAGTATTTGTCCAAACTGATTAACAACACTGTGCATTCCCTTAATTTTAGGAGATGCTCAGAGAATAAAACAGATTAATATTAAATAGTATACCAGAATGTCAAACATTTACAGACACACATTGGCATACTAACACACTTCCTAGTAGGTTGTCCCTATCTCCATATTAGGATGTCTCCATATTAGGATGTCTAATATTCACATTCGCAAGAAGTGGGAACAGGAAGAGGAAGGGGAAGTTAGAGAATTACATTGTCTCTCTTATATCCAGCTCTACATTCCTTAACAGAGATGAAAAGCAAACAGGCCCCAGGATTCAAGTGCCCCCACTTTTTTTGATGATCTAACGTTGTACCTAACGTTAAGAAATCCCATATGGACTTCTGAGTCACCGATCTCAAGAAGAATTAGAAATGTAGATTAGAAGAACGCAGGCAAGCTAACTCACCTGGTTGCAAATAATTTCCTGTTAAATATCTTGAATCCATGAACAGACTGGAGATATTTTAGCCAGAATGAACGAGTAATTAGCAACTAATGATTCACTAAACACATTTCTTCACTATATTAATTGCCTACAAATTCTTAGGAAGCACATCAGGACATCAGCCTATTTAATAGCAAAAGGTGATTGGTCAGGGGGAGGTTAGTTCTGACAATTTTTTTTGGCCAGGCAACAAATACAGTCATGGAAGATGGTGATAAATACTTCACGTTTATACTGTGGTGCATAGTAATCTAAGTTTTGTGAAAATGAGTTCCCCTCCTTCACAAAGCAAACTGTGTAACCGACTGACTAAGTAAACAAAAAAACTATTATGTAATCAAAAGTTGGCATTAATAAAGACACAAATGTCCAATATTTAGCCTTTGAGTTCAACACAAAGGTTGCACATTGTTTCAATTCTCAAATTTGCTAAAGCAGAAATTAGATAGTCCAGGCACTTTACATCAAGTTCAGCATAATTGCTCATGACTGTTTCCATTACTAATCCTGAGTGCTGAAAACATGTATGGACCACAAAAGAGATTACAACCATAACTGATGCTCCAATCAAAATATTTGCCATATTGTCATAGCAAAATTTGATACCTTCCCCTCTTTTATCCTGGTTCAGGATAGTTCCATCTTAGTAACTGTTGGGGTCAGATCCTAATTTTGGGGCTCATAACTCTTCTTCTGCAGGCAGAAGTTTTAAATTCCCTGCTGTGCATGAGTGGCACTTGGGAAAAAGCCCAGGCACATTGCCCAGAGCTTGCACGGTGCTGCAACCTGACAGAAGGACCACACTGTGCAAAACCACTGTGAGCAGAGATGAAATGCATTACACCAGCTCTCAGTCAATGCAGATAAGCTGGACCACTCACTGTTACCACCAGAAAGATAAACCCAGCTGAAAAGTGATGCAGAGAATTTACAGGTCACATTTACACCTAACTTACACAGCTGCAACATCACTGGTGTCAGCTGTTTACAGCTTTGTCAAACATAATTTCAAATATTGACTTTGCTAATGCATATGTTAATACTTTGTTTTTACATGGATCTGAGCATTTGAGTATTAGAAACCCATAAATGCCTTTTTTTTTTAAAGGAAATCCGAGAGTGTGTCTGAGCTCAAAAATTTACCTTACATAGCCATTCTATATGGAGACACTATTTCCCAAACATAGGGCTCTTTCCAGAAAATGCTTAATTGAAGTTTCATGGAGATGACTTATGTCCCCAATACAGGGAAATACAGGGTTGGGCAAATATTGCTATTACAGGTCACACATGTGAGTAGCAGTATTTGAGGGTGGTACAAACAAGACCCAAGTTCCTCCACATGAGGATGACCACAGTGTGGATCAGAGGATGTGAAAACAGCTCAGCACATTTGGGAAGGAGATCAAACATTTCTCTGTGATTTTTTGGCTGCTAAGGAAGATTTCCATGTGGATTAGCTCAACAAAATGAAAGCAAATTTGTTAACTCTTCTGCACTTAGTCTGAGCCATCAGAGGTTGAGGTACTGTTAACAGATTTGCCATGTTTTTGGAGAATGAGGCCATATGCTAAGAATTATTCCCTCTTTTTATCTCACCTTTAGGTGCTCCCTCCATGATCTTCAGTGTGAATAGCTTTGTGAAACAACTTCTCCAACACTGTGATGTGATTACAGTCTAACATTTCTTATTAACTTCCATCAGCATGACCAGCAGTCTCCTGATCTCTATCAAAAGAAAATGTTTCTCAGCACGACAAATGAAAATTACAGCAAGCAGTGACTTATCCTTCCTGAACATTTGTTTTATTTTATCAAGTGGTAAAACCCAAGTGCAATATCAAACCAGAGTAATTTTTCAAGATCTATTAATTCCAAAGGGATTTTGGCAGAACTAATTTGAGAATGTAATTGTAGTTATAGTGTTTTGAAGGGCTATAGCTTTAATTTACAACAAAATTGGAAAATACCACTGAATGAGTTTTGCCCTCTTTTGATGAATGAGACAAGAACTTTCAGAACTGGTGAGGGGAGCAGTGCCTCAAAAGGAGCCTCCAAAAGGAGAAGTCATTCCAGTGTCCTTATATTTCTTTTTATTCAAGAAGTAATGAAGCATTTTACACAAACAGATCCCAAAAGCTACAAAAATGATAATGGTTATTTACTTACCTACCAGATGCCTTTCTTTTTCTTTTTCCCATCTTATACATGCTCAAATATTCCACCTCTATACAGAAGGAATGTGAGACTTATGGAAAGAATGGACCATGGATCTAGTCCTAAGAGAAGCCTACGAAGAGCCAGGCTGGCTACAATGAATAGCTGTCAGGCAATCATCTGACTCAACAAGGCTTTCATATATTGAGCCATTCTATCTCTTTCTTAAAAGACAGCAAGGCCAAGTGCCAAGTTTGAAAGAAAAATAATCTGTGGCTTCAAATAGCTTTTCAAACCCCTCCCTTTTGTTATGTTATCTTGATTGTATACCCTGATCTGATCACATAAAGTCTGTGCTTTGGAGAAGTCTGTAAGTCCTTGCTGTTATTGACATTAACCTAGTGGCAACATGAAATAAAAAAAGTCCACAGCTACAAGCTAGTTAAAACATGCAGAACATGCTGGACAATTCTTCACTAATCACTTTTTCTAATATTGCTAATGTGAAAACAGTTTATGTTCTTACTACTAAAGTTAAATCAGAACAATTGGATACAACTGATTTCTGAAAACAGTGGACATTTCTTTGCTTGAAGAACTAGACTTTTTCATTTTTTACTTTCTTACAGTGCATAGCACCTTTGCCAACAGCCTTGTTGCCTGCATTTCAAAGAGAACCAGAGTAATAGATGAGATGCAGAAAATGTTTACATTCCAGCTTCTTCTTCTTGGATGAGGCTTTTAAAATGGATTTTTAGAACTACAGAGTAAGCAAATTGCTACTCCCTAAGCTACAAAAGAAATAAAAGAATAAAAAGATCCCATTCCCCTCTAGCAAGAATCTAAGTTTCAGAATTCTCACTGTAAAAGCCCATTTTCTTCTCAGCAAGGCCCAAGAAACAATTCTTGTGCTTCCTAAGCCACCACAAGAAACACAGTTCAGCAAGAACTGTAGTTAGATTTCATGGCAAAGAAGCTCAACCACATAGATAAAAATAAATTATTGCATCTAGTGAAAAAATGCACCCTCTCTTACCCTAGCATCAAAACAAGAGTTTTTCAATAAGACGATCAGTTCTAGCTGCTTCTTTATGCAAAGAAGAATAACCTTGTTTTTTCCATATTACCTTAACATCCACAATGGACACCAGCAGAAAGCCTCCCTAGGTCCAGCAGTCCTCATAGGAGAGTTAGTGCAAGCTATTTAAATGGTTCCTCTCAAAACCATAGAGCTGATCATCACATCTCCCTTAACAGAAGTAATTAAAAAAGAAATTGCTAAAAGAAAGCAAATAGAGAGGAAAATTTAAAGCTCCATCTTCATTGGCATTAGACTACTAAGAAGATTGCAGCCTTGGCTGACAAAGACAAATTTCTAGGCATTTTCTCTTCTATCCTGAACCTGTTCCTAATTCTCCTTTTTCTGAACTTGTGCCAGCCTGCGTTGCTTTTACTTTGTTTGCCATATATTTAGAACTGGAAGTTCAAGAGCTGTTAAAGGTCTTCTAATTCTTTTGCCATTAAAGGTAAGGGTAACTTTTCTGCTGGTTTCCTAGATTGTGTAAGGCTCACACAGAAATTTTGCTTAACAGAAATCAGGATGTTCAAGGTACACTCACTGGGGCATGTGGCAGGGAAGAAAACATGGTCTGACGATGTGATGGAAAAGGGGGACCTTCTATTGGTGTTTTGTGAGGAGTGGCCTCATCTAGGATTCACTTCCATAGCTGAACTGAAGTGCTGAGGCCAGGGTCCAGCTCCATGATTCCCCAGACCAGACAAATTTGTGGGACAGAAAAGTCTTCATGTGATTCTAAACATTTCTGAGAGATGAATTTGGGTGATAAAGGAGATATTAAGATATTTCTAAATTATTTTACTCTCCTCATCCCTGTTCAACAGAAACCCCATAACACACGTTCTTTATAATGTTTTTTGTTCTTAGGACTATCACTGTAGAAACAGAAAACTTTCTTGCTTACTCCAATGAAAAATAAACATCCGTGTTCATTAAGGCTGAAACATCAAGCCCAGATCTTGTTGCATGAATACAAATTGGGGATGTCAGTGAACAAAAAAAAATAAAACACTCTAAGTTATGTTTTTCTACAACTGCACCAACTGACTCCATTTGAAAAATCTGTCCCATAGCCTCTTGCAGATATGAAGCCATAAACTGTTCCATTTCAGTTGCTCTTAAAGAAGATATGAGCAAAAAATTACAGTTCAGCTTTGGAATTATTTAGAATGCAAAGGAAGATAATAATTATATATATATCATGTTGCAAAAGCAGTATCACATAAAAATGTAACTAACTCCCTCCTTTCACAAACAATGCATAGACAGTCCAGTCATATTTTAAAGAAGACTTGCTAAAATACAATAACCTAAATAGTCATAGATGTTGTATGGGTGAGATGTAGCTTGTAACATCCACTATTTTTCTTGTCATATGCTGAAACAATGTCAGCAAGTTGGGTAATGAACAACCACAGAAAAGCAACAGTAATTTTGTGCTGCCTGGGAAATGTGGCACAGGACTACTTGCAGTATGATTTTCTTTCTTTTCACCACCTCCTTTTCTCTTTGGGTTATTTACTTAGCTGACTACCAAGAAAAAGGAAGAAAAATAAAAGCCAAACTCTGCATAATTCACAAATATGGATCTAATTAATTGATAAATTTTGATTTGTTTCATGGAAGTGCCACAAGTAGGTGTTCCATCTTTTTACTCAGTTCTTAGGGTACACATCTGAGATTTAGCAGATAGAAGTTCAAATTCCTGCTTTACCAAAAGGACCTGACTCTACATCTTCCAGAAAATAAAATTTACCACCAGGCTGCAAAGTTACAGAAGGAAAAGTGAAGATGAACAGTGCTTTTTGCCTCCTTCTTACTGCTGTTCGCTTTGTTAACATATTCCCTGGTGTGCAAATTAGGCTTCTTATGTCTCAGGCAAACACCTCTCCTGAAAGCAAAATTTTCCTTTTCTTTCGCTTTTCGAGCTCGCAAAAAGCTTGAAAAAAATAATTGCACATAAATCCAACCTAAGTTAAGCACTGATCTGCAAATTCAGTGACAGAACCTGAGCTGTTTCCCCACGTGAGCAGCCTGGCCTGTGAGCACAGGCAGCAGTTTCACATCTGCCTGCCCTGACTGCAGTGACTTCCACTCTTTCAATGCATAGGTTTTGCTCCACCCACAGTGGTTACCTAAGGTAATCCTTGTGTACATTAAAGCGTGAGTTCTTCTGCAACCAGTCCACTTCAAAGCCAACCTAGCTATGCTTCAGCAAGCCTTCAAGATATAAAGGATATATGCACTTAAAATGGACAACTGTGTTTAAGCTCATCCTACTTAATGCCATAATGTCATAATTAAAATATATGCCAATGAGCCAAATTAACATAAAGATGATTCAGATTGTTCAGGTCCACTTCCATGTTGATGCTTGAACAACTGTAACTAGATTGACTTAGGAATGATTTTGTTTTATTTTGAAGGAACTTTTCCCTAAAAAGGTAAGGATTTAAATGCTGCAGAATATGACAAGTTTGTAGCTGCCAAATGCATAGTAGAAATTGAGACTATACAAGTAAGAAAACTTCCAAATGAAATACATGCCACCGACATACCCGCAGGATCCTATCTTAACCACTATGGCATACAGAATCATTTTGGTTGGAAGAGACCCTCAAGATCATTGAGTCCAACCATAAAAAAGATGAAAGAATGAAAGATGAAAGAGGATATTCTTCCCTTTTGAAATGTATAGAGATTCATTTAAGATGTTGAGGTGCCCATTCTTTTGTGCATAAAAAAGTCTCACTGGTCAAGTATACTAACAACACGTTGAAGGGAAGAGTGAAGACACAGAAAGCAGAACTGTTTATCCTATGTTTGATCTTGGGTTAAAATCTCATTTTTAAAGACATGTTAGCAAAGATGTTCTATAAATTGCAGTTGTTATATAGCATCAAACATTCTTTAATGATACCATCCAGCATCAAAAAAAGAAAAAAAAAAAAAAGAGTTCATGTCTAAAACGAAGTTTCTATAAGGGTTCCATAACAATGAGACTTCATTAGTCATAGTCACCCATCAAAGAAACACAGTAAACCAGCAAATCTTGTAAAAACTAATCAGTTACGAATTTCATGGTAAGAGCTTGGGAGGGGGGAGAAAAAATTCTAAGAGCCAACAAGCATTCCTGGATCCAAAAAGCTTAGGAACCACACATCTCAAAAGCCATATAGATTAAAAAAGTAGGACATCTTTTATTGACTTTTGACACATATTAAAATATTCTAAAGAAAGTATATTTTATGACCTGCTCTATTAAATAATAGAGAAGGATGATCAGCTTACATTTGTTTTCAGAAAGACAAAGTACTATATATTTATGGAGTATTAATTACTCTCTTACACCTTCTGCATAGGCACAATCACACCAGGAAATGTCCAAAAGGAGGGTGGGGGCATAATGGTGGAGGAAGAAAGAAGTTCAAGTGCTGAAAACTGGGCACAGATTGACAACACATGGGGAATCCTGGGAGCTGTGGTTCTCCTCCCTTCCACTCCCATCCATCAGAGGATACACAGTGGTCATTCACACAACTCAGAGAACACAGCACTTGAGGCTTGGTGGGGTTTAGGGCCCTAGAGGCTGAATTTCTAGTAAATAGTAAAATACCTGTTGTAGAGAACACTGTTGCAGAGAGCTCAACAGAAGACCCTGAGACAGGTTTGGGTATGACAGGAATGGGATGACTCAGATAATACTTGGAAGATCTTAAGTCTTAACATTTAGATAACTCTATTTATAGGTGAGAACTCCATAGGTCTCTGCAAAGTGTAATTCATTTATTGAGAAAAACCTTATGAAATCAAGTCTAGAAGTATGATTATTCTCATTTATCAAGAGGAAGTCAGCAGAGGCAAGCTGAGCAATCTTCTCCAAGCCAGTGAACTACAGGCAGTAACAGAGTTCTTAATCAATAACAATAAAAATGTGAGCACCAGGGCTTGTTCACAAGACATTTCTTAGGAGAACTGGGGCCAAAAAAGAACTTGACTTAAGCAGTTAGAAAAGGAGAAGTATAGATATACTCCAAGAAAAAACAAAAGCAACACATAAATTGAAGAGCAAATAACTGCCCAACAAAGAGCTTAAAGAATTTTCTTGTTGCAAGGTTTATTTAACCCTTTTGTTTGGGGAACTGGTAATTTTAACCTACATGAAGTGTTGTTTGATATAATTATTCTGATTTCACCACGACAATGTAGAAGAGAAAAGAAAAAAAGAAAATGAGGGGAGGGAAGCTGTAAAGAGGACTAACTGAGCAACAAAGAGAAAAGAGAAACAGTATTGCCTGGCTTGTGGTTCTGAGTTTATCCTCATGACCACACCATAGTCTGGAAAAATTCCAAGCCCTGAGAAGTAGAAACAGAACAGGTAGGTCAAAACATGAGGAATGCTTAGCAACTCCTTCACGTTCTAACTTCATCCTTAAACTCTAAAGGAGAAAAATATCACAGAGAAAAAGGAACTGAATTATGATTTGATTAAATAGAATGTAAACAGTAATTTGAAAACAAAGGGCGATGCAATTTGTTGCGTAGTCACACAACATTCCTCTTGGATTTGAAATTCACCGGCAGCAGTTCCACCCCTTTGGAAAGCACAGCCTGGCGTCTGGGCTGTTCAGCCTGAGCAGCTGCTGGAGCTACAAAGCCTTTTTTCATCCTCTGCCAGTATGGGAGTGACATGGCTTCCCAACCTATCTAGGATCCTGTGTTTTTCTCTTCATATTATCCTCATTCTTCTTCAGCAGACTACTGCAGAAAGAGAACTGAAGTTTGTGGTGGCAGTAAGTAGATTAGTTTTCTGTTTTGTTGTGGGCAATACAGGGAATTTGATATGGCTGTCGAATCAAACAGGCTGTGCAGTTGCTTTGCCTCTTTTTAAGCTTAGAAATTACTGCTGCCCTTTTGCTTACTGAGTTCAAAGACTTTGCTTAAAGAAGATAAAAATGCCTCTAGTTATAAGAATTTTCATAACCTAGCACCTAGTTATTATTTCAAGATACATGAACAACTTAGTTTTGTGGTATATGTCTAGTCAGAGAAGTTAAGAGATCTGAGGTCTAGTTTACATGTTCTTGCTTAATTTAGCTGGCACTCTGAAGAGTAGTCTGAGAGCTGGCCATCATGGCTTGCCTTCCTCGTGCTTGGAAGCTGAAGCTTATGATATTACGGAATTTGTCACAAAACCAAAAGTATTTTCCATTTCTGAACAACTGAATTGGCACAGCAGTATACTGAGAAACAGAAAAGGGCAGATTTGAGATGCATGTAGCAGTAACTGCAGTTAGGTTGAAAATGGATTGTAATTGTTTTTTTGCTGGGCCGTTTCTTGTTTTAGAGTAACTAGACACTACTTCAATGTCACTTTCTCCGAGAGCTCAGGTAAAAGAGAGATTAATTCAATGAAACAGTTTGGATTGTGAAGGTTGCACCACAGTCCTTTTCATTCTAATTGCTTTTTTAATAAGAGGTATACTGATAAAGAATAGTTAAAGGCAAAATTTCAATATACAGTTGTGGAGATTGGAATGCACAATTGTAGACAGGAATTTTAAGATCTTCTTCCACCTTTCCCTATTTGAGACATTATGTACACAAAGAGATAACAGACAGGAGTCCTGTGTCCAAAATATATCATCCAGCTCTAGATAAATTATTTCATATCTGGTTGTCTCTTGCCTGCTTTGTAGATGTGCCACTTGGAGAGAGGCCAGAGTGAAGAGGAAAAACCAGTTCTTACTCCTGCTGAGGGTTATTGCTCTGTCAGACACTACTCACAGCAGGGACTTAATGCTAATTCCAGTAACATTCTGCGTATAGCAATATACTTAGATGTTGTTTCAACGATAAGAGGGAGAACTGGATACAGATGAAGTCAGCCAGTCAACAAGCCTCAGAGGATTCACTCTGTGAAGGGAAGGAGACTTTTATTGACTTGCAGCTGTCACTGTGTTCTAACAGGCAATGGTTTTGCAGAAGAAATGACAGGAAATGCTCACCATTATGGAGATAGAGGCTTCCTATCCAAAATCAGCTGGCTTACCACAGCTACGCAGCCACCTTCCCCACCTACCAAAAAAAAAAAAGGCACTTTATTTATTTATAGTGTAACTTATCACAATTAGTATTAAAATAACAGGTGAATGTCATTTTAACTGCCTTCATTTTATTCTTGATACTTTTTCTCAGACTGATCAATCTGCCTAAAAAGTTACAATAGGTTTAATGTTATTACCAACACATATCTCTTTTCCCAAGGCGTGGTTTCTCTGTGTTCAATAGAATTTTGCCTTCTGAACTCCCCAATTGAACTTTCATGAGAACAGAATTGCTAGCATAAATAAATAGCGTAGGAATTGGCCCCAGAACATTTCACTAATATAATGGGATATGAGGGCATGGCTACAGTCAAGGTAAGTCTAAAAGGTGTCTTTCTGAGATAATTCAATAGCCATTTTCCAGTTGTATTCTGTGAGTTGCTATGTTTTCACCTGAGAGTATTACTGCATTGTGAAAATGTGTCATAATGACTTTTTAAAACTTTCTTAGCAGAATTGCACAATATGAAATACTTCTGCAGGGGAGAAAAACCAGACAAATGTTCCCTTTTGCTCACTTCTGGAATTGGCTATGCTCTAGGAAGGTGCCTTGTTCTCTCCTGAAGGTTTTCCGTCTTTGTGCTGATTCTGTGCGTTTTGATCATTGGCCACAAGTCCTTTTGGCCAAAAAGCTCCAACTCAAGCCAATTTGTCAAAATGCTATTTTAATTTTCTTTCTCACATGTAAACATTAGCCTTCAACATAGTTCTTGTGCACTGAATTTAAGATAGACATAAGAGAAGAAAATAGGAAATACGTTGGACCGTTGGGTATCCAAGTAGAAATGAAACACTGATTTATTACCTCTGTATAAAGAAGTTCTGACCTGTAACTTCTGCTTCCTCACAGGCACTCATTTCACCTGTCACATATACAAAGAGGTGTGGTTTTTGAGGCACTGTGATTTAATCTTGTCTTTCTTCCTGTAACTCAGGGTAGGAAGTGTTGAGTGAGCATGTTATCTATTTGCCTAATGAAGTCAAGCCATTTGAAACCTTGACTTAACATGCTCAGTATTTCTGCATGTGTGGTTTCCATGAACTAGCAGCATAAGTGGTTCCATTTCTCTCTTGCTTCTTCATTCCTATGACTGACTTCAAAATAAGAAATCCTTTTGTTTGAAGTTGAGTCTGTCCATGAAAATGTCTGTAAGAGTCTCACTATTACTCAGAGACACATAATTCATTGTAATTCATGGCATTTCTGAATGATGATGTTATATATAGAGAAAAATGCCATATTCTCAGTTCGTCCTCTCCTCCACACCAGTTTTTCTCCAATGTGATTTTTCCCCTAGCAAGAGCGGAAGCAAATGCTGACCAAAGTCTGAGTCACATGGCTGTTTTGATCTGACGTGATCACCCTCACAAAATTATAAAGAGCGACTGGAAGAACCCAGACACCAAATCGGTTTCAAACTGTATCCAAGTTGAAGGAGAGAGTATTCAGTAACTATTCATCTTTGTTTTTGAGAACTGACTGAGGTGAAGCACTTCAGATAAAAGTGTTGAAATTAATACACTAAACAGGTGTGCTTTGCCCTTTTTGTGTACATACTTCTTGCCCTCCCTTCCTTCTTGATTTCTAGTGTCTCCACGTTTTATGATGCCTTCTGTTCCTTTTCTCTCATCCTGCCATGTTCTATGTCTTCTGAAAGGTTGGGAAGGCAATCTGTAGGCCAGGAGTAATAAATTCCACAGCAAGCATTTTTAAATGAATTTTAAGGATCAACTCCTTTTTAACAAAATCTAAATGATGAGTCTTAAGAAATACATACTCATAAGCAAGGCAAGCTTTGTAGGGACACATTTTCTTCCCCTAACAGTATCAGGTATTCTAATGAAAAAGACTAACTTTCAAATACACAATCTCTTCTTAAACTGTTACATTAAAAAAATAATAATTAAAAAAAAAAAAAACAAACAAACTAAAATGTTGCTGACTATGACTGAACAAATTAGCCTTTTAGGTTAAGTGGTTGTTCATAAGGTCATCATTTCATTTCCAACTGCAACTGAAGCAAGGTCATTTTCAGAAGTAGCAAGCAAGAAGGAGGTTTGAGCACAAACAAAACCCAGCTGGACGAGAAGCTTAGTCCTTCAGTTCCTAAAAAGTGTTCTGCTCTTAGAAGTATTTGTTTCTTGCCACTTCCAACTTAATGTTAATATCACATTTTTATGTCACTGTGCAATGAAGATGCAGAACTTTTTTCTATTTTGTGTGGACTTAAAGAAGCTGTGTTGCTTTTTAGGGGGGAACACCCTCCATTGCTTCCATTTCTTAAGACTGCAAAGTGAGAAAATATTTTTCATTACATCTTCTGCTCCCACATATATTTGAATATCTTTTGATCTTTAACTCTTTGCCCTCTCACCTCTGTTCAGGTAAAACACTACTCTGTTATGGCTTATTGAAAGTTTTTAGGGGTTGAGTGACATTAAAATATACACCGAGGGTTATGTTGCACACTAAGTATTAAGCATCATAAACCAGTATTTGAAACCTAACACATTTTCAGTAGTTTGTCACTAATAAAAATAGAGTATTTATTGACTAAGTGTTGGTTCATTGCTACATATTGCCAACAAAAATAGTCATTTAATCATGTCAGTCAGTTTGAGCAACTTGTCAGTTACTCATAAAAATGCTTCTCTGAAAAGCTGGGTAATTTTAAAAAAAAGGATGCAGCTACATTGTAATTGGGCATTTAATCTTCATTCTTTACAGAGGCATCAGGTTGTCCAGAAAAACTAATGAATGCTACCTGACACCTGTGTAAGTCAGCATGTCAAAACATGAAGGAAATAAGTAGTGACACAAAAGTCCTTCTCACTCATTTTTCTTGCATGCAACTAATTCAATCACCAGACAATGTAGTTCTTTACCTCTTCATCTGCTCCCTGGAGGTGCATTGAGAAATTATTATAAAGAACTGAGATTCAAGATTAGTAATAAAAGACATATACAGAATTAAAAACTGCATAGAGAAGCAAAGATCAAATATTTGAGAAAGATTTTATGGGCTATTTTGCTGTACTTTAACTTGTTTTCTTCTTGAGACTGTGCAATTACATGTTAACCAACATGTTGCTGATGATGGTGAAAACACCTCCTTCATTTGCTGAAAAATAATAATTTCAGGTTGTCTACATCTTCAGTGAAATTCAAATAGCAAAGTAAAAAAACAATAAACAGTTTTCTACATGGTTCTAATGGTAACATCTACTCTAACAAACCTTGCTGTCTATTGTAGAAAATGAACAGAAGGAAAAATCCAATTATATTTGCCTTTAAAGGACAGTATTTTCCATCTCTGAAGTACCTGCTCTAGCACAGGTTTGTGCACATTAGTCCAGAAGGCTGACGAAAAGGGTGTATATTGTAATTAAAACATTAAGCCACACTGCTTGTGTTTACTTTGAAAAATATAAACATAAAACAGCACCCAGTGGGAGTGGCAAACTAAGCAGCATGTACAAACCTCTCTGATGTTCGGGTAAGAATGATGTGGCTTAACGAGGCAATGGAGAGTATTAATTATAATCAAGCTATATACCAGTGAGGTATTATGGAATAAATGTCATTTTATGAAAAAATATACCACACTTCCACATTGTCATTTTATTCTCTGAAGTCAGGACTGAGGTTGGTTATGTGAACGCTGATAGAAGCAAACGTAACTTTTGCAACCATTTGCATCAGCGTCCTGGATTGTTGGAAGCCCCATGAATTTTTATTCCAGCATTTCCTTTCATGTGAAACTTTTGTGGACTTCATTTTTCTAAGACACACTTAAGGAGGGTAAATCAGAGTTTTTCAGAACTATTTAATCTAGGGTTGGCACTTTCTTCATATGCTGGAATAAAAATACAAAATGTCTCATTTAAGGTTTCTCATGTAAGAAGTATGTGACTGAATGCATCACAGTAATACTCACTATGCTGGAGTGTCTGGGATATGAAAGCAACAAAACTCTTTGCTCTCAATGAATTTAACAGAAAAAAAAATCCTACAGACTTTCAAAAATATTTTCATACATAGATGCAAAAATACTAATAGATATTAAGTAAGCTAACAGTGTAAATGTTTATATATTTTCATCTTTACATTTTAGGATGATTGAGAAATCAGAAAGGCACTTACCAAAAGTTTCAAGTGTCCATGCCAAAGTAATTAAATCCTCGTACAAGCACAGCAGTAACTGGTTTAATATTCAGAGGTGCTGAGTGTCGAAAATTCAGTCAGATTTCTTGTCTGGGTGCCTAGCTATGGACGTAATCTCAGCATTAACTTCTTGGCTGATTAATTTTATGTTCTATGTGGAAGAATCATCAGGCTCATGACCACTAAATTCCTATATAATTATACATAGTCTTGTATGTAAAGAAGGTACTCCAGTCCTACCTGACTAGGTTTCTGCAGACTATCCAATATTTCCATCTGAAAAATGGCACCGGAAGTAAAATGTATGCTTGGATTCTAGCTAGTTAAGAAAATAATGTTAACAGTAATTAACTTGATTTTTTAACTGGTAATTTTATTAGGTTTTCCGCCACGGTGACCGAACACCAATTGTAAACTTTCCAACTGATCTACACAAAGAAAGTGAATGGCCACAGGGATTTGGACAACTTACCAAGGTATGTAACTTTCTGAGAAGCACGTGTATATGCTACAACAATAGGAAGTGGGCAGATTTTTTATGTGTGCTTCAGAAGCATTAGCAAATCCCAAGTATTTATAGCTTGTATTAGCAATACCCCATAATTAATAAATATTTTTGCAGTATTATTCATCCAACTACTGTTAAATTGCAATCTTGTTCATCATACCTTTAGAACTACTTTCCTAAAACCAACAACTTCCTGATAGTGTGTCTGCATTCAAATAAATGGCAAGTTTAAACATCATGTATACTCTTAACATTGATGAAGTTCTATTGACCATTAAGCACTGGGCCTTGTGGTAGGGTAAAGGAATGACACCTGGTTAAGTGCCCGCCAGGTCAAGTGATGAATCCACACCTCATCATTTGACTGGCAACCATGTACTCACAAAACAAGGGAAGTCTTGCAGGAGAAGGCTACTTCTGAGGACTACGCATCTTCTAAGAAGGCTGCTTTCAGCCCAGAGTTTCACTAGGATGCACTGAACCTACTTCTTGCTCTGACATTTCAGCATCAAGCCTTAGCTCTTGAACTGTATTTGACATATGAAATCCCGGAGCAAAGAACGGCCAATGCATTTCCTAATAATACTTCATCATGATGCGGAAGTATGAATCAGAGACAGTTCAGCGTTTAGCGTTTGAAGTGAGGCTTGAAAGGTCTGTAAAATTCAGTCACTCAGACCACACATTACTATCCCCAGTTACACAGCTTATGTTGTAAGAAGAAAAAAAAAAGTTTCTGCTTTGGCACAGATTTTTTTGAGAGCTTTTTGCTATTCTATTATCTTTTAGCAACAGTGGTAAGAATATACGTTTCTGACAGCTAAAAGTTAAAAAGTTCTGCTCACAGCTTTGGAAATGAATAACAGAAAAACAGTGTGCAATTTAAGACATTTGCAGGTGAACCAAGGCAAAGATGGGAGAACGCTACTGAAGGCATGGAATGCAAGCCACACATTTATCAGGTTGATCAAACAGCAAAGCTATGACAATAATAGATACTAGCTTATCAATCATGCTTTCTCAGCTGTCACTAACTGACATACCCTTTACAGTGTTCATCACTAGGAGCATCTACAGAGCTACAGCACTGTGGAAACAGTATTTGTATAGAAACAGGTGCATTGCCTTTCCTGTGGCAGATGTTGGAGTCTTAATGTTTCAGAACGTATTATTTTTTCATAGCTATAAGTGAGTATTTCTGTTAAAACTTCTAGATCACCTACAACATATACAGTATGTTACACAAATGCTTAATTATCACTTAAAAAGATATTGCAGAATACAAAAGAAGAAAATAGAAAAGAAACTTCTACATTAAGATTCTCCAATCACTTTAATCTAACAGTCATCCATATGCTTGCTTTGTAGACTGGAATGCAGCAGCTGTTTGAACTTGGACGGTACATGAGGGAAAGATATGCCAACTTTTTGAACAGCACATACAACCGGAAAGAGGTATATAGCAGAACTGTCTGGAGGACATTTCTCTGGTATAGCAGAACTATGGACTTGTGCTAGATAAAAGCACATTATCATATTTGTTTCATTAATGGAAAAATTAAGGGAGTAGAAGAACATTTTTGAAAGTCAGCCTTTTGTATCAAGGTACAAACATAGACTCAAGTCTAAATTGCAGCTGCTACATACAGTTTGGGTCTTCCACTGCCCAGTTTTTCAGGAATCAATAGCTCCACACAATCAAATGAATTGGGAATTCATATGTGGTGGCCAAATATTGTTCTACCCTGTTGAAAGGTGAATGCATATCCAGCCATGCGATGGGCTATGCTCACATACTTCATCCTGTAAAAGAGAGGTCTAACAGTTGTGTGGATGCGCTTGGTGTATGGTACAGATCCATTTTGTTCAGTAAACGAGGGATGCATTGACACATGGCATAACAGACAATAGCTTTGCCATGTATCTAAGAGACGTTTATGGTTTTAAGTGCCTTTATTCCTGAGAAATAGTAGATGGATGATAGAATAATAGAATCATTCAAGTGGAAAAAGACCTTCAGGATCAAGTCCAACCATAAACCTCACACTGTCAAGTCCACCACTAAACAATGTCGCTAAGCACCACATATCAATGTTCCACTGAATCTAAGAAGATGGAGAGCTTCCTTCTTTTAAATCATGCTTTCTTATTCTTGTTAGTTCAGTCTGAGGGTTAGATTCCAAACTGAAAGATGCTTTGGCAATTTTATGTATGCAAATGAAGTAGAGCCCTAGAAAGCTCAGTTGTGGTTTCACTGTTTTAACTTTGTGCAAAAAATATAAAACTGAAAACAAGAAGCCAGGATTGATGAGTTGAGTAAAAAATCCTTATTATTTTTATTGTTTCTATTTTATTTTAAACTCTTTGCCATTCTCTTTTCAGTTTTACATCCAAAGTACAGATTATGATCGCACCATTATGAGTGCCCAGTCATACCTTTCTGGCCTCTTTCCACCAACTAGCAGCCAAATTTGGAACCCTGAGCTTCTCTGGCAACCCATTCCAGTTCATGTTTTGCAAAAATCAACAGACCGGGTGAGTACTGGCTGGACACTTCCTACAACGCCTTAAACTTGCCCAGAAGAAAAAAGGAGAAATAAGGGGGAAAAAAGTTTAAAAATATTCTCTGTTCTCTTTGAGTTCAATCTAATAGAAAACATAAACTGCAGCTACTGGCTGACAAGCTTGTCACAAGTCAGCTGTAATAGCTGCATGAAAATCCTCCTTCTATAGTTGCAGAATACATGAATTATCATCCACACTACCGTTTTCTTCAAGGTACAGCTCTAACATTTCTCCTGGCAAGGACACTTTTGGACAGCATTGTAGGGAAGTTGCTCTAGGCCTTTAGAGAGAACAAATGCTTTTCTAAGCACCAGTCAGCTAGACAGACCTCCTCTCCTTGGCGAGTTTGTTCCACAGTTTATTCAAGGAATGGAATTTTCACCAGCTACTGTAATGACCTCTCAATTATAACTTTCCTATTCTGGTAGCACTTAGGCACCCTAATTACAGACAAGGACCCTTTTATGCTCAGTGCTGCACAAACATTTAATGAAACCCCAGGACTTGTCTTGCCTTTCATAAGAAGAACAGACTTACCTGAATGACAGATGGTGTACAAATTTTACTATATGCAGCTCTCCCTGGCTGACTCAGGTTTAGATTTTCATGTCACTGGCTCCTGTCACAAGGATTGTGTAAGAAACAGTGTGTCAAACAAGGACAAAAAGCTATAGAATGTAATGACAGAAAGGTTAATTTTCTTCTGCCTTTGAGGATAGAAGTTGACTTTAAGGAAACGTATAGAAAAAACTCTGTTCAATAACTGCCTGTCCAGCCACCAACATCAGAAGATGGACCCTGTCATTAGGTGGTGGCCACACTTGCCTCCGATTGGCATTCCTCCATTCTTGGAGGCCATGTTTGAAAGCAGGTACAGAGAAAAAGGGCTTCCACAAACTGGGTTATGCACAATGTGATTCAACTTGAAACTTGACCCTGTCCCCAAACAAAAAATAATATCACTGTTATTTAAATGTGGAACACTAAGGGAAGTTCTTTCACCAGAAGACATGAAAAAGCATCAAAGTGGTCAGAGCTTTGCTCAAGTAAAACCTCAAAGCCCTTAGAGGAATCACAGTGCAGTGCAAGACCTATTTGGAGAAGGCAAGCTCATTTGTAGGATTCTCTAGTACCTCATCACTTATGCAGCTGCTTCAGGACCAGGTATTAAAGTTTCACTGAAATACACCTCTGTGGCAACTCAAAATTCCTACTAAATATGCAAAACACCTAAAAAACCCCATTGTTTGAGGGTATTTTCAAGCTTTAAGCAACACAAAGTGGGAAACTGAGGTCAAACACAGTTCTGTAAAAAAACCTAATCACAGTTTATTTTTCAGCCACTGAGATCTATCAAGATGTGACAGGCAACAGTACTGAGTACTGCTTAATGAGGCCAAAGGGAGTGGCTTAATTAAGAACACTTAGAGGGAGATAATTAAGCCATATAGCAAGAGAAACATTTGTTATTGTGTAATTAAACAACATTCCCCAGTTTCATATTGCAGCTTTGGGCCTTCATCCTCCAGCATGCTGCTGCTACAGAAAAAATGCACTGCACTACTGGAAACTGGTCCAAGTCCAAGTGTGCTAGTGTCAGCTGCGGGCTGCTGCAAGCTTCACGTTGATAAAGAGAAAAGAGAAGCACTAGAAGTGCAGTCTGCTAATGTTCACCTCAAGATAGAGGTGAACCTCCTTGCACATACATAAGCCCTAGATATTGAAGTTAAATGGCATGGAGTCTTCCTAGTAGCATCTACACAGAGATTTATCCACTGTACATTAAGTCAGTTCCTTGATGTGAGTTGTAAGATCACAGAATAATAGTACTGCTGGCTAAAAAATGCTCTAGTAATGTGACATAAAGTGTTGAACCAGCACAAGCTTATCTTGCTCATCATAACTTTTTACTGACACTTTATGCTGGATCAGGTGTCATCTGTCCTTCTGCAATTGGCATAAAGCGTATTTGCAAGAGCCTAGTTTGATGGACATATATATGTATTTGCACATGGTTCAGATCAAATACATACTACCAGGTGACCTCGTAATGCACATACTTGGAGTTATTAAAAGTGAACCATACCCCTAAACACGGACAGAGCCATTAGGGTCATAGCTTTTCAATATTTCAAGAGCACAATTTAGCTGTCACTCTTGTTTCAAGTTCTGTCCATTGAGTCGTACTTAAAATGCTTACCATAATACGCTGGTTACTTCCAAAGAGATGAGAACAGGATATGTAGATGCAGAAGCAATTCAGATTCCAGGACCAGGTGGAGTCAAGCTGTCATCTGGGATGATTCAGAAATTAAGAGGGAAATGGTAGCTTTTTAAAATTCCTAATCACACATCCTGCTCTGTTTCCCAAAGCAATCCCCTGACAGGCATGCATAATTTCTTTCTGCCAAAATCACTTAAACTGAGGGAAAACAAGCTATTGTAGCCACAAGTAGCCACTGAAAAGCCAAGTTACCAGAGTCTGTTGCTTATGTTAACTGAATTCATGAACAAGGCACCCAAACAAGCCACTATGGAGTAGCTATAGGATGGGCATGAATCTATCTAACAAATATTACACCAGCAATCTCAGCAATAGAAAAACTAGAGGTGTGTTGATTAATTCTAGAACTAAGTTTTACTTCTCTTGTTTCAGAGTCTGCATTTTCCTCTGCCTGACTGTCCTCGTTTTGATGAGCTTCAGAATGAAACACAGACATCTAGTGAATTTCAAAACAGAATACAACCATACATGGTAAGACAAAATAAATGGAAACAAAATCTAAGAAGGAAAGTAACTAAGATGTAGAAGTTACAGAATTGCCTTGCTTCATTTTGCTAAAATACAAAAATAAACAAATGAAAAAAAAATCCCGCAGACTCTCTTAAAATCAGAAATGTAGTCCAATATGATCAAAAAGTATGTTTAATATGATTATGCATTTCTCATACTTTTCTTTATTAGTCCTTTAAAATGTGAATTTAACATTTTCTGAGCCTATTTAGAACTGCATATAACTAAAGTTCCATGATCTGAGGGGAGAAGAAATGTTTGGATACAGCAGTTTCCAGTTTTACAGGGTAGTATAAAACCAATTCAAAAATCTGATAAATCTAAAACTTGGGAAGGTTTATGCCTTCCTGCTGTGACTTTCTGAAGTTGGCACTGCAACAGAGAACTAGAGCAAGCCTAACCAAGTGAACGCTCTGACTTATGTACATTTCTCTGAGAGGCATTTTGGATCCAGCTCAAGACACGCTTCTGTTTTGGCCATGATACAAATCTTCGCAGTCAGAGATTCAAAATTTCCCATTCCAGTGCTACAGCAGGGTGTAAGTACATCGATGGTACACCTGCCTCAAGCAACCATGTTCTCATGGATAATAATTGCTCTAGGTAGTGGTTACAGCAGCTCTCTTTTTTGACTATCATGCACTTTATAATAGCACTACAGCACAAACAAAGCAGGGTCTCATGTTCCTCATACCCTGACTGTACCTGTACACATTCTGTCAAAGTCACTTCAGACTTACTGCTTGGGCTAAACCATTTTCCTTTTTTTGGTTTATTTCTAACTTTCTGCTAGCTCAGCTACCCTGGTCAGCCTCACTCACCTCCAACAGGAGATGAAATATGATGTCATAGCTATCCTCTCTCTCAGCTACTCGTGTGAAATAGGTAATGTGAGAATAAGGGATATTAAGGAGTCCCTTTATTCTTCTGTGTTAGCACATAGCAAGAATCCCTGTGGGAATTGTTGTGGAACTATACATCAGATATTGAGCTCCCCTTCAATGGCAGAAGGAAAACCTAGTTTCTTTTCCAATTTCTGAATATTTACTACAGTTCTCTTTAATTTTCTCCTTTCTCCTCACCTTTTTTCTCATGTTCCTCTTCCCTTAGTGCCTTCCTCTTCCTTATATCTGAAGGCTGAGGTGACTAAGGTAGCCTCCTGGAGCAGTCAGAAGAGGGAGAGAACAGTGCTGCAGAGAGAGCCCCAGACTTACCCATAGCAGGGCTGAGAAAAAGCAGTGTCTGAAGTAGAGATCTCTGACTTGAAATGGTTACAAAACGAAATCTGCAACCAAAAGCTTCCACTACAAGGGTTTCACCTGTGTAAAATTAAACACTACTGTGTTGCCAGGTTGGGTGTTAATGAATCTGTATGCATATAGTTCCATATGCATTGAGCATTTGTAGTGTACTCATCACTTTTTTTCCCCCCCCCCAGGATTTTATACAAACAATGGCAGTTAACACAGGACTTGAACTAAATAATCTTAAAATACTAGACAATTTCCAGCTCTGGAATACATACGATACTCTGCACTGTGAGGTAATAATAAGGCAATAGAGGTTGGGTAAGTATATAACCCCTAAGCTGGGTTTCTATTAAACCATGCCAATGTGGTTTCATACGAATGAATTGGCTTCTCTCCTGAACTTTTTGTTTTTAATTTGAATCTAAGTTCTAATTTAGTGCACTGGTAAAAGATAACCCAAAAACATGGTTTACAGCTTGGGAAACCGTTGTTTCCATTTGATGTTTACCCTGAAGCACTGGTACCTAGATCCATTCCCTTTATTCACTCATTTTCCTTCCCAATATGCTGCTATAAAATTATGAGTGTGCTGCCTAGGATATATTTATGATTTTTAACAGGAAGATGAAATTATTTGCTTTAACCTACCAACAGGTAAACATCAAAATACTTAGATGTTGAAAATGAGAGGTAAGATTATGATCTATCAGTTAGAAAACTAGGAGATGATGATTGCTGCCACCGAATAAAATCACACTGGCCCCAAGCACAGGATGATTTCATTTCGCCCTAGTCATTAGCAGCAGCACATGAAGGCCATTGAACGTATCCTCCACGCACTTAAACAATATAAGACAGTGTCACTCTTACATGACTGCAGAGTGACACTTGTCTGTAAATGGCCCATGATGGAACTGGTATCTGGACAACTGTATGGAAAGGCACGAAAAGTTGGGAACCTCTGAAGACCCAGAAGAAAGGAAGAGAATAAGACATACGTCTGCAATCTTTCACACTAGCAAAACTCAAACCATATATCTCTATAGAAAGAACACATTATCCCCACAAGGGATCCCCTTCACACAGGTTTTTCCCCTCTCCCCATTCACCCACTTCAGGTTGATCCCCAATCCCACCAAGGGAATTTCAGGACATACTGATGAGTGAAACCACACTGATCAAAGTATTGCAAGGCAGCCTCAGAGAGTCTGAATGTAGTAGTGTGAGGCTGAGCAATAGAATGATGGAAACCAGTGGAAGAAAAAAAACATTATTTTGTTTTCCTCTGTCACTAGGGTATTCACAACTATACTCTCCCTGCATGGGCCACCAAAGATGTAATCGATAAGATGGAAGAACTGGCAGAACTGTCCTTATTATCGCTTTTTGGGCTTTATAAAAGAGAAGAGAAATCACGACTACAAGGAGGTAAATTAAAAAAATGTATAGCTCTCAGAAAGGAGGCAATACTTACGATAATAAGCAACATCCTGTCATCTTACTCATGCAAAATTATTGATACAGAACCTTGATTTTTAACTATGGACATTGGATGCCATATTAAGCATGAAAATATGTGCCGAACACTGGCATTTGCATGGATGAGATGTTGTAACACAGTGTAAGCTTTAGTGCCTTTAGTTATCCCATGGTTTTTAAGGGACTAAGATTTTAAGAAAGATTATAGAAATTCAAGGGAAAAAATGAAGCCCTTCTGGGTATGATCATTACTTGTCTGATATTAGGTTAGATTAAGATTCTGTTTCTCCAACATTTATTCTATTGATTCCTGCTCTTTGTTTTTCACTTTGAGGTATCAGCCATACATTGTGTCAAAACCTTGGCAACACATTGGTAGCACTCTGAGAGACTGATAGAAAGCTCCTCTGAAACAGTCTGATCAGAACAGAAAACGAGAGATACAAGTTATGTCTATACTGCAAGAACTGGAACTACTGCTTAGCTCCAAAATTGGGGTGCATAGGCTATGTGCATTCTGACACTACTTCAGGACACAACCCAGGCATTTATTATATGATCTCCAGGTGTCCATAAGCAGGAAACCCAAACAAGTCAGCTTGAATATCTGCAGGCTGGACCGTTTGGGGCTAGGCTTTGTAATGTACACACTCTGCAGTCTAGACCTAGGCAAAGAATGATTAGCACCCTCATCATCTAGCCATATACATCACTGGATGGAGCCATATAGTAATTACAGGCTCAGACCTGCATTAAAGCCCACTAGCCAGTAGCTGGCTATATCATGTGGTCGGAACTTTTTTTCTAGCGTTCACAGGCATACCAGTTGTTCCCTCTTTCTCTAGAATGGTATAAATTGTGCTACAGGGAATTTCTGCTGCCCTTATTGCATTGGCTTTAGAATATCTCTGGTCTGGAGAAAGAGTACAAAAGTGCTTTGGAAAAATGAAGAATTTATACTCTGTGTGACTTATTGGAAATAAACAGTTAAAAATATTTCTTCGGCATCTAGAGAGGAAGAGGCTGGCACAGCTGTCATTATTGCAACATGCCAAACAGACAAAAAATGACAGCAAACAGGCCCCACCATAACAAAACTGGAAATATCATTAGCCCCACTTCTCAGAATAGTTCTAGGTGATTTCCTGTAAATCCTGCCACTTCACTTGACCTGGATGATAAATAATATATTCCACCTCTAATATCTTCTCTCTAGTTATGAACTTGTAGTAAGCTAAAAAAATGAGTACAAGGCCTGAGTATATGTCTTCTATTTGATAACTCAAAATCTTTTGCCTTTTTTGTTTTCTTCATTTTTCTCTCCCTTGTTTAAGGTGTCCTTGTGAATACTATTTTAAATAGTATTAAACAAGCTGCCAATTCTTCAAAACAAAGAAAAATGGAGGTCTACTCTGCAGTGAGTATTTTCATCTTTCATAAATCTTGCTATGAGTTTACCAGTAAAAGACCTTTAAAGAGAATAATCAGAGTCTCCCTGTAAGTTAAATGAAAGAATAATATAATGCAGTTCAATTCAGATAAGAAGCTGAACACCAGTCAGTACAAGAACACAGCAGGATCTTGAATTTCACCTCAATTTCAAACCGTACTTGGTAAACTATGTATTTTATCATCCATTTTCATTTTTTTATGCAATTTAATGGTGTGGTTTCTATAATATGCATCTTTCCTTAAGTGCTTCTAACACAGAGATGCTGGCACACAGCAGAACTTCAGCTGCACCTCCAAACCCTTCTCTGCCTAGAAAGAGGTGAAACAGCTCTGGATTTTATATATATATAACACATATAAACATATATATAACATATATAATTTGTTTGTTTTAAGTTTAGAGGATAAAGAGGGCTGCTTGGGTCAGACCAAGATCCACTTAGCTCATTCATTATCTTGTCTCTAACAATGGCCAACAGCAGGGAAAAATATGAGAACAATGCCAGCACAGAGTGATGCTTCCCCTGATACAAC
This sequence comes from Streptopelia decaocto, assembly GCF_964273445.1. Taxonomy (NCBI): domain Eukaryota; kingdom Metazoa; phylum Chordata; class Aves; order Columbiformes; family Columbidae; genus Streptopelia; species Streptopelia decaocto. The sequence goes on along the minus strand of NC_138655.1, from coordinate 117,816,829 downwards.
CTTCCAGCAGTCTGTGGTGTAGGAACTTCCTGAGATAGAATCTGTGTCTGTGTGTTTAATAGTTCTTGACAGATTTTCTTCCATCTATTTATCTAATCACATTTTTAATGCATTTCTGCTTTTGGCCTCTGCAGCATCCTGTGGCAATGACTTGTGTGTTAAAAGAAAAAAAAAAAAGTACTTACTTTTTTTTTTTTTTTTAAACATAATACTGATTTAGCTCCTTCCTAGCATTACTGTTGTGAGAAACGGGGAATAGTTATTCTTTATTCACTTTTCCTTGGTCACTCATGAATTTACTCTTTTCTGTCACACCTCTTCCATCTTTCCTTTTCCTAGACAGTCCTACTTTATTTAATCTTTCCTCACACAGAAACCACTCAATGCCTTAAATTTCTCTTGCTGCTTTTTCTAGATGTTTTCCAGCCCTACTATATTCTCTTTGAAAAGGAAGAAGTGCATCCAGAATTTTCACTGCTGTTTTAATGCCTTGACCCCAAGTATACTCTCATTTTTGAAAGTGATCAGTCCAAAAAGTTTCAGATCCTGAATAATAACTAAAACATAGCTGTTAAGATTATAATATAAATAAGCCTAGCAAATATGTATATAAAGATGCTTGCAAAATTCAGGCATCAAGGTGTTTGGACTTCCTTCAGCTCCTCCTCCTCCTGGGATACTCTGCAAGAGGAGGGATAATGGGGAGAGGAAGAAACTGTGGGTGGGTTCCATCAAAACAGAAGCCAAATTGAGATTTTATTGCATAGGTCCAAACAGAAGGAACACCAATCTTAAAATTTCTGGAGTGTCAAGGAGAGAAGAATAGTCTTCATACTCGATTATTTGCCTCAAATACTATTTAAAAAAAAAGTATTTGTATCTTCACTTGAAATGCTACAGGATATGCAACCTTATGCTGCCTTTATCTGATTTTGGAACCAAAATACTCCTGAAGGAAGGAGTAGCAAAATGCAGTGAAAAACTAGATTTATTTCTTAGACTACATCTTGCTTTCCACCAGTATCTCTGTCCCCAAAATATTGCTAGGTGGTGTAAGAGACATACTGCAGTAACTCTTTGGAAATGCCCCCTGCTGTTTGTAGTAATCTGTTAACATGTTTTTTTCCAATGGTGAATATACAGAATATGTTTTTATGGTGAAATTTAGACAGTCTTTCTTTTATCTTGATTTCCACTCCCTCTCTGCTCTGTCTCATTACTCTATATAAATGGTAGTTGATTTAACTGACTGCCAAGGATGTTTTGTTTTGTTTTTCCAACAGCATGACACCACAGTTGGGGCCATCCAGATTGCTCTCAATATTTTCAATGGAAAACTGCCACCATACGCTGCTTGCCAGTTTTTTGAACTCTACCAGGAAAGCAGTGGGCAAGTATCTTCTTATCTATGCAAGAACAAGGAGTGTTTGGAATTTGGTTCCCCCTTCCTCAAAATATTTTTATCACAAATACTGTGAGGCGATAAAAACTTGATTTAAAATGATACTTCAATGAAAAGCAAAAATTTATATTAAAACTACGATAAATTACATTTGCTGGATGTGCACGTATCTGTGTACTGTCAAAGACAGAAAGAGGAGGAAATCACGCCTTACCAGCTGGAAGTAAATGGTAAAATAAATTTTCCTGCTTTTTCAAATGATGGCAACATTTCCAAGACATCTTGTAAATCCTAAGAAAAATCAGTTGGTTTAGAAGAGCCTGGTGCTGTTGCCATTCAAGGAGCCTTCAGAAGGGTCTTTGGAGCTGACTGGTGATCCACATAGTGATGTAACCAGCTTTGGCAAAGTGGCCTTTGCAGATGTCTTTCACAAAGCCTCCATTCTTGAAGAACAGGTTCTAGGGTAGGATGTAAGGGACTATTTCCAGCATTCTGTCTCTAAATAGGAAAACTTGTGTTTAAGAACCTTTTTTAAAAAGTCTTTTCAATGTTGTTAATCAGGCGATACAGCATTGAAATGCATTATCGGAACGACACTTCAAAGGATCCTTACCTACTCACTCTGCCAGGATGCACCTCTGCTTGTCCACTTGAGAAGTTTGCTGAACTAGTTTCTCCCGTGATTACAGAAAATTGGTCAAAAGAATGTGGGAAGAAAGACAAAACAAAAGGTAGCGTAACAGCTCTGTTAAACATCTTCTACGTAAGACACAGAGGCAGAAATTGTATCACTGTCTCCAAACTTTGTACTTTTCACACAACAGACAGAACTCCCTTTAACAAGCATGCACCAGCTTTACTATGGACAGGGAAAGCTGACAGAAATTAAATATCTCTGAAAAAGCAGACTTGCCCACCAGCGTAAAGGCCGTGTTATTATTAGCACACTCACATAAGGAGCTACCTAAAGGCCATGGCCAAAACTAGAGCTCTACTTGTTGAGAATGTCTGACAGAACTACGGGTGTGGGTGCTATGCAAGGAGTCCTGTGTATGCTGGACACATTGGACCTTCTGTACATGCGAAGGAAAAATGGGTTGCACATGCACAGTAAGATTGATGTATGTGTACAGTGAGACTGATGCATGTCTATTTCTGGTATGTGTACTATGGACTGAGGATACCTTAACTTCCACTGTACACACAGAGTGCAGCTGATCCATGCAGACGGAGCATCTCTTTGTCTTGGACTACCAACATGTAAATGCTGGTAACTTCTTCCTGCCTGAATATTATTTCCAGGAGGGAAGTGGAGGCCAAGGCAACACATGCTACTTTCCAACAGTCCTGGTATTTCCCCCTTCCTGAATATATTCAGTGTTTTGCCAATCCCTGATGAAACTCCTAGTTTGCATTAACTATACATGGTCCCTCTTGACCTGTGAAAACCTACGAGTAAGATTTACCCCTGTACAGGAAGATATCTATCTCCAGGATTGAAGCATATGTTTTTATGCTTATGTTGCATATGTCAGTAAATGCAGAGCATGTGATCTTGCCAGAAATATGAAAATATGTAACTATATTTCCATTGTACAAATTTGTAATTAGACTGTTATCTCTTTATCCAAACTGCTATACAATTATGCCTTCCATTAACTCCCTTTTTCTTTATTTCTTTTCCTTCACAGATATTTTTATTGGATTTGATGTTGCTGTTGGCTTGTTGTTCATTTTTGACCTTGTACTGCTCTACCTCCTTTATCATTATGGACGCTGCAGGCGCAGAAACAACTACCAAGACATTTAAATGGAAGCTAAAGAAATGAAAGAGAGCACAGCTAGACATCATGCAACCCTTTAAGTTGCTTATCTCCATCAGTTTGGTCTGGCCAAATTAATCTCCAAAGCATATTCAATAAACTTGAAGAGCCAAGGTATCTGTGGCCTAGCTCCTAAAAGACTAAACATCTGCAGTAGGAAATACTGTAGAAATACACTCTTGTTAAGAATTTACTTTTGTAGTAAGACAGAATTACTTCAATTTCTGTATTTAGGTTTTTTGCTACTATTTATCACTCTTAAGTCAACCAGTGGGGTGAAGGGATGATATTGCCTGTGTTTCGGTTTTTTGTTTTGGCCTTCAGCTAATAAAAGTCTGCAGCTTGCTTTTCAAATGAATTACACTGCTATAGCTCTCGCTGAAATCAGTCGAAACTAGAGGGAGCTCTGTCGCATATCAAGGCATCAAGCAAGAAGCTTGGTGCATCAGGATTCTGGTCAGTGTCCACAACTTCAGTAATATGGATAAGTAAAGACATTAAAATCTATATTGCATTCCTGATTTTCTGAGCTCCCAGTCATGAATGATCCTTTGCCCTGCATCTTTGCTATGATACCTCTGTTCTGTGTCCTGCTTCAGGTCCCTTCTATAATCTTTTTTGTTTGAGCCATTCTTACAATAATTCCTCAAGCTATCACTCTGTTCACTACCTTTCATTTTCATTTACAATCACTCCTGTAACTTCTTGCTCTGTTCAAAATCCCTTATGCTAGAAAGACATGCACTGAAAGTAAGAAAACAATGATTCTGCTTTTTGTGTGTTGATAATTTCTGTGCAATACATTTTGTTTAGATTGTAAGTTCCTACGGGCAGAGAATGCATTTCCATAATTGGCCCCTGGTATCATAAACTACTATCATAAGCACTAATATTGCTGTATAAAATATTGTTTATTGTAATGTGTTTCAAGTGTTGAATCAAGATTTGTTAATCCTGTAGTTTTGCAGAGGATAGTGTGAATTGCTTTATCATGTAGAAGACTTTTTAAAAATCAAGACAACTATACAGACAGGTACCAACAGCAAGTTCAGCCCAACATTGCTCATGTGCTCAAGCTAATGAGCCCTGTTGAGGTGCAGAAGTTTAGAGAATGTTGAGAGATGGAGCTGGCTACTTCAGGCACAGGATCACATAAAGGTGAATATGCTGCTTCTGGACTGACCTTGACGCACCTCTGTTGGTTGTAACTTGGAGCCCAGGAGCCTGGGTCAGCTGCCACTGATCTATAGATCAGCCCTCAATATTATAGCTACAGACACATTTAAAATGTGATGTAGTTAGATGGTTTGATATTAAACAGCATAAATCAAGCAGAAGAGCAAAGGCTTATGGGAATATAGCACTTTCCAAACATGATTGCATTTCTTATAGTAACTTCATCTACTGAAGTGTCCACCTTTTGAAGCAGTATTTCCCTCTCAGTAAAAAGCTTTTACTAGTATCCCTGACATTTCCATTTTATCTGTTTAAGGAAATATAATCAAGTGATGGATTTGATTCTTACATGGTAAGGATGTATTATCATATAACAATTTGTGGCAAAGCTGTTGAAAAGATGAAAGTCTATCCTTAAATCAGATGTTTTGGATGTCCAAGCTTCAGATTGTAGCTAGTAGTTCTGATTCTTGGCGCAAAAACTTAAAGGAATGTCTATATTGCAGTCAAGCACTACAGCAGCTCTAGGAAACAAGCCTGAGCTGGCTTGGTTACTATTAGCAGTGTACTTGCAGTTGGGAAAAGCTCAAGAGAAACTGCAAAACTTATCCTGGCTCCTGACTATATGGATGTGTGCATGTACATATATATATATATATATATAATGATTAAAAAAAAAAAAAAATATATATATATATATATGCTCAGTGATTACCTGATGCTGAGTTCTGTACTACCATGGCCACAGTGCTGCTGATACTCACTTAAGGATAGACTATGTTTTTTATTAGAGGCAGTCAGATGCTTGACAAGTGAAGATGTATTGTTGACTGATAATGTGCAGTAAGAACTGTTTTTGAGATATTAGAAAGTCAGTGGGTTGCACTTCACAAGAAGTACAATGGGACATGGTTTTTCCAAGACTGTTTCTTATAAAAAGTACATCCAGACAGAAAGTAAAATGTGAAGTATGTGAGGCATCTTTTGTGGTTTACGCTACTCAATCCTAAGCTGTTATAGAGAGTTTCAGCAGATGAGGCAATTCTAGCTGTGGCAGGAGCTGTCATGAAGTAATTTTATTGTAGGGACACCTTTTTGCTAACAGATAGTCATACTTGAAAATGTCCCTGCACTTTTAGAAAGGATCCAGTGAGCACAAGTTACAAAGACTGTACTGGATAGGTTCAGATTATGTAACTTCAGAATTAATTAAGGTAAAATAGTAATGTAGGCCCTGTATCTCACTTACAGTAGAGATGCTTTGTCTTGCTGTGATTAAATCAAGTAAAATTTCTCCAGTGGAGTAAGAGGTTGTAAGTATCAGAGAAGCTTGTGGCTTTTTTTCATTTTTCAGCCATATTTACAATTTGCTTAGTATAATCTGCATACTGTTTGTGATTAGAAAATATCTTGTCTCCAAGCAACTTCTAGCACTGCAATAAAGTACATTGAAGAAACAACTCAACATTTGCAATTGTATTTGAGTGAAAAATAATGGAGTCTCAGTATGAAGAGAAGCTCCAAACAAAAGTGAATGTTTAGGTTTGCTCCTTTTACAAGAACAGATTTTAAAAGTGCTGATGCTTTGACATGAATAATGCTAACACTGATGACATCAAGCTCTTCCTTTTGCCCTCTAGCAGTGACATCATCTGCCTCTATGATAATTACAGTAGCAATCAGCAGCTCTGCAGCAGGATTTTCTGGTGCATATAGAAAACAGCAATGCACAGACAGCACTTTCCAGCTCAGTCAGCAACAGCCTCCTCTTACTGAACTGATTTAATTCTGGAACTTGCTTAATCACAGTCCTGAATATTGTACACAGGGGGTCAGCACAGCACAGTTATCTGATTTCCAGAGTAACACAGGCTCAGTCTGGAGCACTCATGTCCATTTGTACCTGTAATGTAGGGATATTTCACAGAATCGCAGGATCACAGAATGTTAGGGATTGGAAAGGACCTCAAAAGATCATCTAGTCCAATCCCCCTGCCAGAGCAGGAACACCTAGATGAGGTTACACAGGAAGGCGTCCAGGCAGGTCTTGAATGCCTCCAGAGTAGGAGACTCCACAACTTCCCTGGGCAGCCTGTTCCAGTGCTCTGTCACCCTCACAGAGAAGAAGTTTCTTCTCGAATTTAAGTGGAACCTTTTGTGTTCCAGTTTGTACCCATTACCCCTTGTCCTACCATTGGTTGTCACCGAGAAGAGCCTGGCTCCATCCTCGTGACACTCACCCTTTATGTATCTGTAAACATTAATGAGGTCACCCCTCAGTCTCCTCCAAGCTGAAGAGACCCAGCTCCCTCAGCCTTTCTTCATAAGGGAGATGCTCCACTCCCTTCATCATCTTTGTTGCCCTACGCTGGACTCTCTCCAGCAGTTCCCTGTCCTTCTTGAACCGAGGGGCCCAGAACCGGACACAATATTCCAGATGTGGTCTCAACAGGGCAGAGTAGAGGGGAAGGAGAACCTTTCTCGACCTACTCACCACCGCCCTTCTAATACACCCCAGGATGCCACTGGCCTTCCTGGCCACAAGGGCACAGTGCTGGCTCATGGTCATCCTGCTGTCCACCAGGACCCCCAGGTCTCTTTCCCCTACACTGCTCTCTAATTGGTCATTCCCCAACTTATTCTGGAACCTGGAACTATACTTGATCCAAATTATATTATTTCCTGTCACTTAAATACATTTTTCTTAGGTGCGGTAAGATACAGAAATCAGAATAACAAATACACTGTATTTAAAAAAAAAAAAAAAAAAAAAGAGTTTGGATTTGGATTAAACCCCAAAAGACAAAGGTTGCATTTCTAAATTTTTCTCCACAAACAAAAAATGATAAAACTTCTACTCTACAAAGAAGAATAAAGATTTGCAGTGATAGAGAGTGATGTTGAGGGTAGACGCTGGCTTATTCTTAGGCATATAACCTTGGCCCTTACAAATACATTTGCACAGGATTGTATTCTTGGCATGAAATAGCTGAAACTACTGTAACTCCTTAAAGCATTTCTTATAAAGATGGTGATGAAAGATGGACATTTACCTATGAAGGGCTAGCTTTATTGATTTAGACAAAAATGCCTCTTCATCGGAAGTTGCCAATTATTAACACTCGAATAAATAAACATGAGTTGCTACTGAAATAATAGAAAATAATTTGAACTATTACATAACATGGTCTCTTCTATGACTAGGCAACTTGACCTCCAAAGGGATTTTAGCACTGACAAAGCCTACAAGATCATGCCTAGGAGATTGTGTACAGAAAGACAATTAAAAAGACATGTCTGAAGTCCAGTTGTGTTAATTTCTGTAATTCCTCATAAAGCAGAATAAAAACACTACTTCCTTTCCTGAGACTGATAGCACATCATTGTCAAATTTATCCATCCTGCAGACTGAGGTTCCAGTGATCTTTTAAAAAATCTGTAGTGAGAATAAAAATTCCATTTATCAGTGCAAAACAGAAGAAAATAAATTGTCCAGGCTCCATCTCTCTACATATTTAGCCGGAGTCATGTCCATGTCAAAAAAAGGTAATGTCTCTGTGCTCTGTTTATGGCACCTAAAGCTCTTGCCCTCTTCCTATTGGGAGACCTTGGCTTCAGATGACATAGCAATTCTGCTAGCTCATCTACCCTATAAACTACAGAAAGAAAGGCTGCAAGATGAAGGATGATCATAAAGCCATTTCTTTAGGAAGATGTGAATTAAAAGGATAAATGGACTCAAAAACATGTGACTTAAGGCCTAAATAGGTAAGCACATGTCCTCCATTCTCAAAAACACTAGTCTTGACAGCATTTGGATCAATAATTACTGGAAGACTAGTAGAATTCTGTAATACCAATAACTATTGAGCTGACTGAGGACATTTCCCACACTTCTTAGAAGTGGAGCTCCTCCATCCTTTCCAACCTAAGGCATCCTAAGAGCTTCCTGGCTGCACTTCAGGAAGGAGCAAGAACTGAATCAGAACTGAAGCCCACTTCTTGTTCAGACATTTTGAACCATGTGCAGTTAAAACTAAAATGGATGTGATTAGTAAATTACTGTTTGTTGTAAGACAGTTTATTCACTTGTGAAATTAATACAGAAGTACTTTTACAGTACAGGCCACCTCCTTGAGGGCAGAAGAGTTAAATAAACAATTCAAACATAGCATGTTGCACTTGTAAAAGTGTTTGCTACTGATATAAGCAGCCCTTCACAAGAAACTTTTGTCTCCTCTGTAATACTCTTGTGGAAGAGAGATTTTCCAATCCATTTATGCACAAGAAACAAACACTCCTCTTTTATTTGTAAAGAAAATGTGGATCAAAAAACACCTTAGTCTGTAAGTTAAGACTCTTCAAGCAAGCACATGAAAATCTTATTCTGACAAGTGAAGGCCTAATTTTCACTTCGCTTTACTTTGCTTTGCTTCACTGTTTGGAAGGATGGAGTTGGAAAAGATGCAATATATTAAGCTACACTATCTAGTGGTTAGTGTATCTCCAGCAGAGTTATTGAGTTTTCTACTCTTGTACGACTATTTGCTCTGACCTCTGAACTACTGGTAGGATGGAGGTGAAGGATGATAAATATACTAAGCTGTAGTGAGCAATACAAGCTGCTGTTGTTCACCCTTACATGTTTTAACCACCAAACTCTTTGGTCCTAGATGTGAACCAAATGGGTCTTTAATCACCTTAACTCTTCATTCTAACTACCACACTCAGCCTTAGTGTATGGACCAAAGCATAGTCTGTATTGATTTACATCTCTCCCTTTCTGACCATACACTCAGTAAGATCAATATTATAAAAAAGCCATCAGCTGAGATGCAGCTGTCTTTGTTGGTCTGTTGTTTGGTTTATGTTTCATTATTATTTGAATACTAATTCTCTGTAAAGAAGACCATTCTCCACAATGACGTACTCTTGTCATTAATGACTGTCTCACTTGAGCCTTAAGAACCTTATTTTCTGCAGACAACTATATCTGAACAAAAAGCTAAGAGATTTTCATAACCATAGCTTGAATTATCAAAAGCAGACTAAGCACTCTATATAAATTTTCCTCTTTATTTCAATGAAGCAACTGCCACTTTGGAGAGTGCAAATGCACTCTGACTCTTCTTGAGTGTGTCATTTTAAAGTGATGTATCTTTCTGTTTTAGGATGCCGTCCTAAGTATGTTTGTTATCAGAGAAAACACAAAGACTCTTGATGATGATATATCTTGACAATTCAAGAAAAAGACCAAATACTCTGAAATAATAATGATACATTTTAAAAGAACTGCATTGCTGAGACAAAAGCATGTTGCAGACTCTTATCTGTTCAAAGCAAATCTTTAGACAAATGGAAATACTATAGGAATGGTCGTAGAATAGTATGATTTAGGGCAGTTTCTAATAAAAAAATCTAACACTTTCAAAAATTAGCTCTTCCGTCAGGAGATGATTGGGATGGTCCTGAGCTATTCTTTTTCTTCTTCTTGGAGATGGTTTTGTTCTCTGACATGTGCTTACATATGCATTGAGCCCTGGTAAATATTACTGTGACAGCATCACTCAAGATTTCCCCTAAGTCTGAATAAGTGTGTATGAAGGAGGAAGGAGTGGAACTGTGCACACATGAACACCCCATTCTCAAATCAATCCTTCATTTATATGCTAAGTAATTGACGCAAAACTGATAGCAAGATAACACTGCAAATGGAAAGGAACTCTGACAATCTATATGTTTCATGATGTATAATTTGTAAAGTTATTCCATCATGTTTTAAGGAAGATATGAGCAGGAGAAGGCATCTTGAAGACCAATGGCATAATCTTAGTCTAAGCAAAGCATGCAGTGGAAATGTTAAATAGCCTGAAAAGGAAAGCAAAAAGAAAAGAACTACATTTCTGCATACCCATGTGATGTCTCAGTAACCATTAACAGAGCCTAAAGGATCAGTCGCAGAAGCCAACTTGAATATAGATGCAGCTGAGGAGGTTTAATTTTAAAAATAACGCAATCTTAATAAAGATATAATTTCCATAATGTTTGTTAATTTTGTAGTTTTATAATGCTTTTCCCATACAGAAAATCTATGTTTATAGATTACTTTGCTTTTAAATTTTGTCTTGTGACAAAAGTAGTTCTAGATAATCTGGCAAATGCTAAGCATATCATTCCACAAAACAGATCCAATCTTTCCATGTAATGGATAGGTAGCTCCCCCAAGTGTTTACTGGCAGTTTGGTTGTGTGGTTTTCAGCAGTTTTTGAGCAGTCTCCTACTTTGTTACTACAGCCTAGTCCTGGGTGTGTAGTGAAATACCTCAGTATACACTAGATAGAGCCTTTGGCAGTCAGCAAAATAATGGCATGAAAAACAAATGTGATGGGATAGACAGTTTGTGGAAGCACCACAAACACCCCTTACAATGAAACATATGAGACAAAAGCTAAGGGACCAAGTATTTCTCTAAGTGCATTAATTAGTAGTAGCAGGGCATTGTGGAAACCCCTCAAGGTGAACTGATGTATGAAAAACGTCTGCTAAACAGAGAAAAGGAGATTTGTTCCAGGTTAGCACCATTTAGGGAAGGGCAAGGAGGAAAAAAAAACTTTGTCAAAAAGACCGGATCCCAGCTTTTGGGGTACTGTACAGAAGCTATTTTAATGGGATAGTCTGCTGTTTGGTGAATACTTCAGACACATAATTTATGTCACATGTAGGCAGAGAGCAGTGGAGGCCTGTGTTTAGCTCTAGATATCTTCAGACATAATAATCCATGTGTTAAACACTGTTTTGGCTAAAAATCTTCTTGAGGTGCCTGGAGTTAAGAAGGATTTCTGAGTAATAAGTAAACTACCAGCACATTGTTCTGTAGAGGAGGCAAAGCCACGAGAGCACTGGCTTACCATCAACAGTGGCAAATCTTCCAAAGCAAGGTCAAGGTCACCCAGCTCCTGCAGGGTGGGGTAAGCTGCCACAGTTACTTTAGGAACTGATAAAGCAGAGTGTGTAGAAGCAATATCCCCTCTCCTGGTAAACGCTGGCCAGCGTATCTCTGGCATGCTTCACAAAAGTAGGTAGTCTGTTTGAACCCTAGGAGTCTCTCCACCTTTACATCTCTCTTTACATCACCTTTAACTACAGCCCCGTGGGCATTAAGAAAGCTTGAGTCACAACTACCTACGGATTACTGGGAGCACTCTGCCACCTACTGCCTATACAAGCTCTCCGTGTTTGCAGCTTTCCACCTAAATTGTAAGAAAGCTTGTTTTAAATGGGATTTAGCCCACTTTGATGTTTCGAAATCTGGAGCCAAATTCATCTCGGACGTTAAAAGACCAATTGTGCCCGTCCAGAGCTAATATTATTTCTTAAAGGAGCAGAAAATAGACTATTAACAATTTTATTCTAGATAATGTCTGCAGGAAGTTAATAAGCAGGTTAGCATCAAATGAACAGATCTTTCTGCCACAGAAAATATATGACTTTGCTACATACTTGGCTCATGGATTAACCAGTAATTTTTTTATCAGACAAAATCTCCTATTCAGTCATATTCAATGGCTAAACTCCAGAAGATTATTACGTTTTTCTGACCTTCCGTTAGTCCTTGTTCATCTTACTCTCTGCTTTGTTCCTGTAGTTAGATAATGCAACAAAACCTGTAAACAGAATAACATGAGGAGGAATGTCTTTGATCCATCTAGCTGTTGACTACAGGCTTAGCTTTGCCATATTCATTTCCCCTGCTGACCACAGACTGCTGACCAGCATTTTCTCACTTCTTGTTCATGACAATGATGAATCCATCCCATCATATCTGATCCCTCAGTCTGACACTGGGAATTTCAGCTGGGGATTTTTCAACATTTTGACATTTTCAAATGACAAAACTGCTGTTGTCACACACAGATGCAAGCTCTCCATCAGAAATCTACAAAAGACCTACTTGTTCTATAAGCAGATTTTTCTGGCCTGGCAAGCTTGAAACTTCGTAGTGCTATAATTTTAAGAAAATCTAGAACATAAAAATTATTTAAAAACTAAGCTATTAGTGTATAAAACTGTAACAATTTGAGAAATGTCTCACAGTAAGGAAATTCCAACCTCCAAGTTTCCCTTAAAGAAATTATACTAGTGTAACTACTGAAAATTCCGATAAACTGAAAGCAAGTTAACTGTTGCAACAAATTTATGACTTTCAATAGTAGTAATGACAGTAAAAAAGGCATTTCTTGAGGCAGTTGAATTAATGATCAGAAACTGATTACTGAGTTTGTGTTGCCTTTTGTAGCACAGAACAATGCAGTTTGAACAGCATTCAAGACAACACATGGAGAAGAGATGTATAAGAGTATATATGAGAGAAAAATAGCCAAAGGAATGGGAAGATATGTCATATACTTGTAGCCAACTACTGGAAATCCCCACGTGTGTGATTACTCATCACATATCCATAGTTCCATTGACTCTGGTTGCTCATGCTGAGAGTGCTTGCATAAGCAAAGGCTTGCAAAAGTAGGTCCTCCTAGATGGTAAGGGGTGAGCAGTTAAAGGACTAGTAAGATGAAAACATCTCAAATTTTGGACAAGGGTGTTAAGTCTCTCTATGAAGTTGAGAGAAGGAAATAAATCACTTCTAGGGGGAAAGAAACAAAAACAAACAAACTCTACATCAAACCAGTTATGTTCTGCATTGGGATGCCTGAAGCCAACAGCTATCAGAAGCTGAGTATAAAAGGAAACAGAATCCCATGTGATGAGCTTGTTACAAGTTGGAACACTGTCAAAGCCAGCTTCAGTTTTTCTGTTTTGCTTTTAATCATCAAAGTCCACACTACACCACTGGCTACTGGTTGAACCGAAATAAATTTAGGGCCACAACTGAATAGTTTGTCTTTTATCTGACAAGTGCCAAGTCATAACTCTGTGCCTCTGTCAAAAGCTCTTCTAGTGTTCCTAAAAAATGGAGTGCACCAGATCTCTAAGCACAAGTCAGAGAGAAAAAGAAGTTATATTCAAAGACATAATTGCTAGTCACTTTTGCATAAGAAAAGACCAGAAAACAAATAAATAAAATACTTCCATTTCTCCTAATGACTACCAAAATGCTTAGTTTACTCAAATGAAATAAACTAACACTTCCGTTTTAGGCCATTGCTGTATAGAGTGTGTTCTTCAATTTTACTTGTGCATACAAAAGTTCTATTTCTAAGGGTTCAGTCACTTCAAATGGGAAGATTCACATCAGAAGTAATTAAATCAGTATATCTGGTGTGTTGCAAATAATTACCTCTCCATAAAAGATTCAGTTTGAACATGCTCTGTGCCTTTTTTGGTAACAAACCACTTATTTTGCAGATTGTGGTGAAAAAGTATCAGTAAAAAGCTTGAGCAATTATGAAATTAGTTTACACATTCATGGATTTTACTCTTGAATCTCCAATAGCAGAAGAGAAATAATGAGCAACAAATGATCAAAATGGAATTTGGACCAAGAGTGGAAACAAAAGACTTCTGTGATCGTAAGACAAGTAATATATTTCTTTTCACAGCTGCTAGAACGTCACCTCAATTGGGGGACAGTTCAAGCACTTCTAAACATCTTAGTCTACCCTCCTCAAGTGGATCGCATTTACTTGCTGGCCAACTAATTATACAAGCATACTAGCTAACTTCAGTTCACTGTTAGGTAATTTATCAAATAATTACTTCATTCATATAATCCAAACCTGTTTTATTAGTATAATACAATAATAACCCAATATTTTGCAGAAATAAAGATGTGTAAATAGAGATACATTGAAGTTTCTTTTCTTACACACCTCTCTGCCTTACACTAAAAATGGGACAGCAGAAGTTCAGGGAAATTTGGCCAAAGCCCCAAGCACTAATAGTATCATCGCAAACTAGAACCAAATAAGATTACGTAAGTATCCATATGCTTATGCTTAAAAACAGCATATGCCTTGTATACCATTTGATGGTCACGATCTGTGTCAAAGCAAAGCAAAAGGAGTGGGAAGATAATATGGATAACATACTGCCTGAAATGGCTGCTAGAAATGGTGTTAACTTACTGTGTGCATTTCTGCCTTGCTTGTTGTGCTTTCTCAGACTCATATACTTCTGTTTCCACTAATTTGGCCAAATGGACCAGGCAAAACACTTTTTCATCATCAGAAGAAACACTTTGGAAAGCTGAAATACTGGTATCTCTGCAAACCTGAGAAATTGTTAAGGGACCCAATGATTCATTCATAAAGAGAAAACTGAAACCAGCAACAGCATGACGAAAATGAAGGTGAAACTGTAGAGAATTAAGAAAAGAAAAATTTTACCAATCCAAAAGAAAACAGAAATTTCCAAAGTCCTGCTTCTGCTTGTTACAGAAAAAAAAAGGGGAAAGAGCCTGAAAATTATGCTGACTGATGCTCTTTTTATGACTCACTGTGTCTGGCATTCTTATAGTGTGGATGTCATTCAATAACAGGGGAAAAACAGACTATTACCTTCTCTATATCCGTGGTTTGCAATGCAGGAGTTTAGCATTACTGCAGTATAATGCTAAACTCTCCTTCTGTTGTTAACATGGATCTAATCGGATTATCACTGTAAATAGCTCATAATATGAGCTTCATAAGCACATCACCTGTGCCCATCTCCTCTGAGCCTTCTTCCAAGGATGGGGCGTGTTTGTCGCCTGGTGATATTCCCCACCTTGGTTCAGACCAGGAGCAGTGATCACTGACATTGCACAGTGAACTTTATACATTCATCATAAGAATAACCAGATCTCTACCCTGTGCGCAAAGAGGGTGAAAACATATGCCTGTGGGAATACCAGTGAGCCCACTTCTGTGGGTTCAACCCTGTTGTTTTGCTTCACTGTGCCATCATTTGCATGAGCACCAGCCATGATTTACATGTCAAAGAGAATGTCCCAGATGTCCCATTTCTTAATTTGATGCCTTTTCCTGCCAAGCTGAATGATCTGGTCCATGGTTCAGCAAAGAGCCTCCTCAGTGCGCTACCCAAAGCACAGCAGCCACTCACCTCTGCTTGTCTGGATCCTGCTTGCTCCAGGCCTCCTTGGTGCTACAGGGACAAAGAGGTCAGTGAGTTGTGGGCCAGTTGGAGCTTGTTGGCCTTGTAGCACCAAGGACACTTGGTGGCTGACTGTCCTGACCTACAGGCTCTGGTCTATCCAACAGGTCTGAGATGGCAGGAGAGTTTAATGTTTTAATACCAGATATACTTATTTGAAGATATTCTACATTATGTGGGATTTTGATTTAGAAGAGCAATACAGCATTACGCTGAAATCACAATACAAGCATGATATGATGATTGTAATATACAGTGGAATCACAATACAAACTGATTCCCCATACCAGTCTCTATATGCTCCACTGTCACAAAGAGGGAGGTCTTGTCCCAATTAGAGGTCCCAAACCATGGATTGAATAAAAATATAGTCTGGAAATGTTTAGATGGTCTGCATAGTCAAGCATTCTTAGTACTTTTGTTTTTTTCCTAGCAGTTTGCATTCTGATGCTTAATTTGTAGCTATCAATGTTGTATTTTTTTCCATGTTAAGTCATGGCTCTCATTTTAGCCAGTACTTCTGAAAGACAAATCTTGTACTTCACTGAAATCAAGTCCTGAAAGCTGTCAGAGGGAGGAAGAAAACCTGCATAAGTTTGTCATTATCTGAAGATTCAAATCAAGGACTCTAGAGTAATTGTGCATGACCTTTCAGATCTGAGATCTGCCTGCATCAAGGAGGCACAGCTCACTTGAAACATCTCCCAGGATCAAGACCTTTTCTGGCTTCATCAGGAGTTTCAAGCTTAAATGACAATTAAATCAGATGTGACTTGTGGCATCAGTCTACCATGCAGGGACAGGGTGGCCTTGTGTGCCATCCTTTGTGGTGGGAATTTACACGAAGATGGTGTAAATTACACATGGTAATATAGTCTAAAATACCATTGCTGATGATTTTTAGACATTCTGACTGAAGAGCGGTGAAAGCAAAACCTCTATAGTTAATTTACAGTTTTTCATGGTAAAAAAGTGTGGGAGAGAGCAGCCTAGAGGTGTATACTACAAACTACACACACACAAGGCTATATTAACCTTTAAATTACCTGTAAACACCTTCTGTGGAGAACAGGGGTAGATTTTAAGCAGCAGTATCCAAAATGTGGAGAGCAGCAGGTGTTATATATCCCATTTTCTGTGCCATGATGCTGGAGCCAGAAGCATCTGGTGAAATAATGAAAGTCAAATCCTTTGAGAAGTTGAACACAGCTCAGCAAAGCAGATCCGAACTAACGTGGACTGCCGGTCTACCAGTAAATTGATAATTGCATTCTGTTCTTTAACTGAACTTTCATGAAACTAAAATCTGTTTTGGTAAAATCCACCATGAAAATGTGTTCTGATTATAGATCCTGTATATAGGGGATGAAGATATTGGTGGAGGCAGGGGTGTCTATCAGGTACACAGATAATGCTTGAGATTAAATTGTTAAAAAAAATACAACTTCCACATATTATGTAAATTAGATTTTTTAGCCAGAAGCCTTTTCATTGCTGTTGCTGTTATTGGTAGGGATCTGTTCATACATGGATTAGAGTTGGGTAACACCATTTGGGCACAAAATGTTCTCTTGTTTTTGCAAAACCACCTTGCAGCTGTGTCATTCATACATAGTTAGTCTGCATTTCTCAGCTACCAGACATTCTAAATGGTAAAGAACATACTACTGGACTATGAGAGGGTTTAAAAAAATGAACAAACAAACAAACAAAAGCCCCCAAACAAAGAAACAAAGAATGAAAGAATAATTTCAATTCACATTCTTTCTCAAGAGGCTTTCATGTCAATGCAAGTTATGTCATAATCTCCTCTGTTATTCTCTGTGAGCTTCATGAACAATTTTTCATGGAGGAAATGCTGGATATTCTCAAGAACATTCTTACTCTTTGAAAATACTAAAAGTTTTCTTATTCCCTGGGGCACTGTGGGCAAGGTTAATAATGCCTGTTTGTTGCTTTGTTCACAGTTATTTCCACTGGCATTACAATCACACTCTCATTTTTAATTCTGGGATTTGATCCCAGGCTAAGGAACCAGAGGATTAGTACTTACTTTTTCTATATATGCTGTACAGGCTATAATGGGGAATCAAGCATATACAAGTGACTCCCTCATAACTCTCATCAATTAATACTGCACCACCTAAGCAAAAGCCCCACTGCTTGGTTTTCAGAGGTCCTTTTGGTTGCATGACCCATTTTAAATATCTGGAAGGCACTGAAGCTATAGATACATTTGAGGAATCTCATGGTGATTTTCCGACTGTCCTACTAACTCACTCTGCTTCTGAAAAATTTTGAACAATGTTCAAAATCACTTTTTTGGAAGCAATTTTTTTCTTTTTTATTACCTTAATTGTTGAACATAAATATTGTCTGCTCCGTCAATCTCCAGTTTCTCAAATTAGTAGCATTCTTATTCCCAAGCTAGTATTTAAATTTAACTTAGCCCTTTCCACAGGAATCAGCCTTTAACAAATAAACTGACAAATAAATTGACAATCCAAAGCCTTAAGCATTGAAATTTTATAAGGTAGAAGCATGTTATCAAATACGTAAGGCATGTAAAACGTGACAACGTGGTGTCACATAGATCAATACATTGAATAAGCCTGCAATGTACAGCATCATCTGTTTTGGTTTTCCTGTCCATAAAAAGAGACAAGGAGAGAATCAAACAGCAGTTTTGTTTTTGTACAGGAGTGCTTTTTGCTAAGAGATATAGTATTTTTAAAGCTTGTGCTAGGATACTTGGAAATCATACACAAGAATATACAGAAAAAAGAAATAATGATGTATTTTCAGCTACTCAAATATTAGAAGCAGAAGGATGCTGTGAAAATAAATTAACTCAGGTTCCTGAAGCACTCAGATAGTGTACTGAAGAATGTCACAGAAATGTCAATATGGAAATTAATAAATTTGGAGCTTGAATAATAGAGTTTGCACAGTGTACACTAAATAAATCTTGGGCCATCAAATCAAGCAATGCAGATAGAACACAGTATTGCATATATGTTGATTCAATGAGTCCTTTCATCTTTGTGGAGTGAACAAGGCAGGGGAGTCAAACTCGTTTTCACCAGGGGCCACATGAGCCTCACTGTTGCCTTCAAAGGGCTGAATGTGATTTTAGGACCATATAAATGTAGCTACTCCTACAGTTATACAGTCTTAAAATTACATTCAGCCCCTTGAAGGCAAACACGAGGCTGATGTGGCTCCCAGTGAAAATGAGTTGGACACCCCTGGAAAAAGGTAACGTTCCCATGGAAAAAAAAAAAATTGTATGTAAGCATGCAACTATTTGCAAAGGCAATCCTAATCTTCTGGAATGTTTTAACTCTTAAAGTCTTTTGGCTTTACAATTCCAACATTGCATAGCTGTTTATGTGTGTAGATGCATGATTCTCTAGGTTTATTGAAAAAAATTCACATAATTATGATGTGGGATTATATCCTATACCACAACCAGATCTGCAACACAAATCTCTGACAAGAGAACTAGCAGTTACTAGCGACAGAATTAACTTGACATACACTAGGGAAGATGTCAAATACATTTGAGCATTAGGTTTCTCAGCTGGAGTCATGCTGGAGAAACTGTGGGTTCTATTTTGGCAGAGTATTGTGGGTACTGTTATTTTACCCTGTCTTTTTCAGGCTATTGCTCTGCTAAACTCATTCTCCCTCTCCTTTCTTCTACATTTGAATCTTCCTAGCATCCTATGTTGACTCAGCTCCTATGCCTCACAGTATTCCTCAGCTCAGTCCCTGTGTTCTTCTCTACCCATTCCCAATCTTTCGCCTCAGCTACTTCTATCATTAACAGTGTTTCCCTAAGCAAGATCTAGGTGTTTCTCTCCTTACTCTTCTCCTTTTACTTTTCCTCTTCTGTGAGTTGTCTGTACCAGTTTTCTTGAAAGTCCTCTTCTCCCTGCATAAGTGCTTCTTCTGTTCATGGTCTATTTTAAAAAAAAATTCCAATCTTCAGTACTTTCTATCTCAAAATGGTCCCCAAGAGTCAGATCTTTCAAAGAGCAGTTTACCTTAAACAGACTTCCAATACTAAGATGAAGCATCCTCAGGACAAACTAAGTACTTGGAAATTTTCATTCTCATATTTTATCAAGCTTTCCACTGAATACACGTGAACTGAGTTTTTTTCAGATGTGCACAACCTGTCTAAATGCAGTTAAAAGAGAAGGTAATTAGGGACTTTCCCTAAGAAACTGTTGATATTTTATTTTACATGCAATAAACAATGTCTTTCTCCTTTACTTTTTCCTTTGAAAAATTATAAACGCATATTTTTAAACAACATAATTCTGTTAATAATAGTTATGTCATTGTCCATTGCTATTAAGGTCCATGAAAAGACTCATTGTTCTATGAATGACATCTAAGATATTAGGTAAATCTACTACATTCACTGTACTTATGCCAGATGCACCCACATAAAGTACTAAGACTGGATTGCAACTAACCTTCCAATAAATAGGTTGCAATATAAGAGTTAAAAGATAATCAGTAGATTATCTTCAAAGGCCACACCAAAAAGACTGAGTTATGCAGGGCTGTAAGTGGATGAAGAGATCAGAATTTACTGCATGTATGTTGATGCCAAAATGAAAGAATTATCCAAACAGAAGAGAATGGCTTATTGTAGCCAAAAGGAATGGTATGAATAAAAATACAGTTTAGCATGAATCACTGTATTGAAAATGCTCCTTATTAATAATTCAACAAAATTCAGTAACAGTATCATGAAGCTAATTAGCTTAGGCTGCAGTTATTATCAAGCTATTAGCTGAGATAACAAACAAGTTATCATTTAACAAGTCTATCAGGAAATACAGAATTATTAATAGGGAGCACCCAGAAGTTACCTTTTAATTAATCTCACAGGGAAGATAAATGATCAATATTATTTGCATTTATTTTTATACAAAATTTGTCCAGATACATACAAATATGATGTGAGCTTTGAACTGCTGGTAAATTGTCAGCATAGTCTTAATGCACCTTTGGGATAACAAAGAGTAGAACAAGGTCTGATGCAGTAATGTGGGTCTATTTCCCAGAAGGTCTTCTTTGTAACCTGCATTTTGGCAGCTGCAACAAATGACATCTTAATTTATTTGTTTCAGGTGGGACTTGTATGCTGAAATTCTCCTTGTCCCTTTGAAAATCTGTTATCTGGTATCAATCTAGTCCTATAATTAGGCATCAAAGTATTATTGCTTTTGTTATCTGGTAATGTAAAAGCCCCAATTATTAAGCATATACCCTCTTAATTATCCTAAATTTATACTAAGCTGTGGTGTACCACTCCAATGCAATCTTAAAGAAGACTGGATAGATCCCCATCACTTTATGGCAGAAAAAACAATAGTCGGTCTCAGAGAAGATGGTCCTGCACCCTTCTGCACTGTAAAAATGTTGTGAGTAAGAAGGTGAAATAACTATTCCCAATTCTACTAGGAATTTGTTTTCTTGTAATACAAGGAAAGGTACAGAAATCACTCCTTTCTCCAGAAAGCTGACACAAAATTCTGCTCCATCATTAGAGACAGTACTGGGAAAAGGAGTTAATTTGTCCTCTGTTCACTGCGTGCAGGCTGGGTAGAAACTTGTTCTTTGTTATTGCTATAAACCACCATGTATCTGTTTTAAAAATAATAAGAGCTCTGCTATTGTAGGCGGTATTTACAATCATCATATTTACTGTTGCTGCAGAGAATCCCAGCACTGTCTCTCTCCAGTATCTGCACTGTAGTGTGCTTGGAGAATTCAGCAATCCTAAACCACATTCTTTCAGATTAGGGGCTGATCACAGAAATAGTCCAGTGGAGCATTAATTATTTAGTAGTGGACTGGAACTCTTCACTCCTTCCGGATTTCAATAATTGGATGGTAAGAAGAGCTTGCTTTCTAGATTGGAGGTGGCCTTAACTCTTGTGCAAATGTCAGTATTTAAGGTCAGATTGACATTTGCAGTGCTGCTTCAGATGAAAGCTCTAGAAGCAATGAAGATGAATTTGCTTCTCCAAAGTGAACTGAAGCAACTTAACATTTTCTCTTTCAGGAAGGCATAAAAACTGTGCTTTGTTATTTTTATTTTAACAATGAGGATGGCTCTGATATGGCTCCTGACTCTAAGTGGCTGGGAAAAGTAAAGGTGAAAAAGTACCCATGTCACAGCTAATAATAAAACTGTCATTGATGTTAATGGAGTGAGGATTTTCACTTTCTGTTTAATAGGTTTTTAAAATACAATGAAAAACTTTAAAATTGGGAGATGGTGACAAACCCACTATTTTTGTACTCCAGACTTTCCACAAGCCTTTAGGTAAACAGAAAAACAAGGCCCCTAAATTAGTATCATCTCACATGAAAAAAATTATCAAGAAAACTAGAATGCTGTTGTCTATACACAATTATAATTTCACACGTGTCTTATAATTACAGTTATGAAATCCTGATCTGCTTTAATTTCTGAAAGATATTTTACCATATTGCACAATAACATTTCCATAACTTCCTTCCTGGACTGCTAAACACACCCTTCTTGTTTGCTTTTTCTCTGAGTAATAATTTCAAAAATGTTATTCTGCTTTCTCTCCTATTTTCTCACCCTTAATATGTATCCTCCTTTCCTTTTATCATTCTTCTGCATTATAGCCAGAGTTACCATTACTACTTAGACAAAAGTATATCCAAAAATGGAGGTGGTGTATAAAGGAAAATACGTAAACACATCATTTATTACTGAAATACGAGCTTGAGCTCAATGAATATGCTGAAACACAATCTATGTTGTTTGATTAAAATCTAGCTATGAAAATATTGATTCCTAGTTTGTTATACCAGTTTCATTATGCAAATGTAATTCTTTGGTCTCAAGCAATAAACATCTAACAATCTGTTGCTTTACTTGCTGTGTTTGACCTACCTATATCAAGAACATAAAAGTACTAAGATAAAATATAACACCCTGAATAAAAATCTTCCAAGCCAACTAATCAAGAAGAACAAAATTTACAAAATCCCCTCAAGTCCCTCCAAAACTCTTCCATACACTCAACCAAATAAGCTCTTCTGAATCATATCATCTCCCTTTGAAATGAGATTTCTGGAATTCCTAGTATGTTAATAAAACATTCAATCTTTTTCCCTCTCAAAGGTCTGTGACCAAAAGTAATTCATCAGCTTCCTCAAAGTAATGTTATTTTCCCATTAGTGCTACTTTAGCAGGATTCAGAGGACTAGACTTATCAAAAGAATGACTTATTAGTATTTAAAGACCTTATGTAAAATATAAGACATGAAGGATAGTTTATATCACAATCAAAAGGATATTAAAAAATACCAATATACTGCCTGTGATTTTAATCTTACTTTTTCATCAAGATAATTAGTTCCAGTTACAATTTGTTTCTCAATTCTCTTTTCATTTGCAGACTTTAAGAACACTATTTTAAAGAAAAGGCATGGTGTTCTAATGTGAATCATATTTCAAAATATTTATGTCTGTCTTTAGGCTTTTTAAGGAGATCATGGCAAGCTGCTATTATGCTGTTGTAGTTTACAACATTTTGGGGAAGTCTTATGACTAGTACAAAATATGGGAATCACAGTATCATAGAATAGTTTGAGTTGGAAGGGACCTTCAAAGCTCATCTAGTCCAAACCCCCTGCAATGAGGAGGGACATGTTCAACTAGATCAGGTTGCTCAGAGCCCCGTCCAGCCTGGCCTTGAATGTCTCCAGGGATGGGGCATCTACCACCTCTCTGGGCAACTTGTGCCAGTGTTTCACCACCCTCATTGTAAAAAATTTCTTCGTCATGTCAAGCCTGAATCTCCCCTCCTTTAGTTTAAAACCACTACCTCTTTTCCTGTCGTAACAGGCCCTGCTAAGAAGTCTGTCCCAACCTTTCCTGTAAGTCCCTTTTAAGTACTGAAAGGCCATGATAAGGTATTTTCTGAGCCTTCTCTTCTCACAGAATGGTTGGCTTTGGAAGGGACCTCTGGAGATCATGTAGTCCAACCCACCTGATAAGCAGGTTTCACCTAGAGCAGATTGCACAGGAATGTGTCCAGGCGGGTTGTGAATATCTCCAAAGAAGGAGACTCCACAGCCTCTCTGAGCAGCCTGTTCCCATGCTCTGGCACCCTCAAAGTAAAGAAGTTTCTCTTCATGTTTAGAAGGAACCTCCTTTGCTTCAGTCTGTGCCCGTTGCCTCTCATCCTATCACTGGGCACCACTGAAAGGAGTCTGGTCCCATCCTCTTGACACCCACCCTTGAGATATTCATAAGCACTGATGAGATCCCTCTCAGCCTTCTCTTCTCCAGGCTGAACAGACCCAGCTCTCTCAGTCGAAGGAAGAAACCACTGCTGCCCCGTGTGAGGAAGTTGACGGAGAGCTTAGGAGCCCCGTAACAACTTCCAAGGGTGGTTAGCCGACCACACAAATCAGTGGTTCAGCAACATTAATATGGGATTTAACATTATTTTTACAATCACACAATTAATATGCATAATTAAAGTTTACTTCATTTTTTGATTGTTCAATGTGCCTTCTATGGCTTGATGCCGCACATTCCCAAATGGGAGACTACAGGTTAGTAACATTTGTTTGTAATTAAAGCACCTCTCTTATTTGCTACATACTTCTCTGATGAGCGTGAAACCAGTACTAGGCCTCAGAACTACCGTACCGGGACGCTGAAGGCAGGAAAAACTGGTAGTGCTGCAGCTGCCCATAGCCCCAGAGCTGCACAATCACAACACTCCAGGAGCTGGGCACTTGGGGAACTACCAACTACCTCCAAACGAGTTGATCTAGTCTTGACCAACAGACTAAGCTCTAATAAAATACCACAGAGAGCAAAAACACGGGCAGAGCCGCTCACGGCCCTAGGCAAACCCCTAACCCGCCTCACCCTTCCCCGCCATCGCCACAGCTCCAACCTCTCCCCTCAGCAGCTCCTCCCGCCGCGCCCCAGCCCGCCCCCTGCTGGCCCCGCCCGACCCTCCTCCCTGCCAAGGTCTGAGGTGACGGGGAAGGAAGGGGGGACTCCGCACCCCACGGCTTTGCGCATGCGCACGGAGCCCCCCCGCCCCGACCCGCTCTGGTTCCCCGCAGGGCAGGGCAGGGGAGCGGGCAAGGGGCGGCTTCGCCGGCCGGGCCGGCGCGGCCGCGGGAGGTGGGGGTAAGGAGGGGCTACATCAGCTGACCGCGTCCCGTGACGGCCCCGGGCTTGACGGCGACTGCGTCGAGAGGGCGGTCTCGCTGCCGGAGCTAAGATGGCGGCCTCCAGCGCCAGACTCTGAGGGAGTTGGAGAGGTGTAGGGGCTGCCGCCTGGCCCGGTGGAGGGTGAGGGGCGAGGGCTCCGCTCGGTGGCCCTTCACCCTTATCGCCGGCAGCGGCGGGAAGCGCAGCGCTGGTGGGGGCAGGTCCGGGCAGCGCGGGCTCCCTGGCCAGGTAAATCCCAGTGGCGGGGGAGGTGAGGGGGCGGCGGCGGCCCCCGCCTCCTTCCACAGCCTCGGGCGGGGCCCTGGGGCACCGAGGCGCTGCTGGGGGCCGGGTGGGTGCGGGGCGCGCCCCGCCGTTGGGCTGTGAGGGAGTGGGGGCCGGTCTGGAGCCCGCGCTCGCTGCCGCCCGGGCACGGATCCTTCCGCCGGCGAAGCCCCCGCTCCTTGTCCAGCCTGGAGGGGTGAGGGGGTGGCGGCGGGGGCGGCCCTGGCCTGGGGCGGTGAACCCCCGCGGGCCTGATCCCCAGCTGTGGTACCTGGGTTGTTACAATCCACTCTCAATCCTTCTCTTCCTGTATCTTCCTGTAGCTTTTTTCTAGCCTCAGCCTGCCTGGTGCTTCGCTGAATGTGCACCTGATGCAGCTTGTGTAGCCACGGGGCAACATTTGTCCTGTTTTTTTCTAAATGGGTACTAGCGCGTCCATTAGGAAAAGATACGTTATTTTTCTCCTCTTGGCCTCAGGTCAAAACATACCCATCATGAGATGCTTTGGGAAATAATTTATGAAGGATGGGAGACATGAGAAGGAAACTTGCTCTCACAAACATGAGATTTTATTTCTTTTTTTTAAGTGGTTATAGTGTGGCTGAAGAGCATAAGCAGAACTGTGTCTTTCAGAAAGTCTACCCTTAATGTGGTTATTTTTCCAAGTGTTTTTTAATTTCTCCTATGGATGCATTTTGCTTGGTCTTTGTGTTCTGAAAGTCAAAACAAGTAGGCATACTAAATGGTTTTCTGTCTGCAGTGAGCTGCCAGCAGTCTTTGGGATAGATTTTCCTGTCGGCATGGAGCTTGCACCTTGATAGCTGTGTCTTTACTGAGGGCCAAGCTCTGGGCCGTAAAAATGGTGTCTTAGTCCTTCAGTTTGGGTGGGAGGTTTTTTCCTATTTTCAGCTTGATGCTATCAAGCATAGGGAACATTAGAGCGTGCTGTTTAGGCAGAAGGCGGCATATAAGTTCATTTGGAGTGTTCTTATTAGTGTGCTTATTCTCTGCTCTGTGGCTGCTTTTGAAGTTAATGTAATCTGAAGTGAGTTTTATGTTTTTTCTGTTGTGCTCCTTCACAAGTAAGATCTATGGCAGTGAGACTGAGGAGATAAAGTTGAGTAGATAGCAGCCTTGTTTTTTAGTACTCAGCACTGGTTAAATAATTCTCTATTTAAGAAAACATTCCTTGTTTTGGAGCTTAAGTTCTTTAAAGTTGAAGCTTTTTCCTTTTGATAATTAGAAGATTGTCTACATAGGCTACTTGCATGTAGGGAGATATGTAGAAAAGGCAGGATGTCAGACTGCTAGTGACTCAAGTTTCAACTTTGAATTGAGTTAGGAGGATGCTGTTTAAACAGTCTGTTGCTTAGTTCCAAATAACAAGACCACTAGTACAGAGGTAAAAACTATGCTTGGCCCTAGCCTGCTTCAGTTTCTAGATATGCATCTTTGTCTAATTCCTGCCTGCTATAGGCAGACAAGTGTCAGAACACTTAACCAAAAATTAATGACTCCTTTCCATTATTACTGACAGGTTTTTTCCACTTGCAACAAATTTCTAAGTGGTTAGAGAGTCAGAGCTGAGTATCTATCCCTGTAGTATAAACTTTCCAGGAACTTTACCTTGTATTTTAGTCTTGCTGGAATGAATTTATAAAAAGATTTATTTCATAAGTATTGCTTGCTCCTCTGGGTATCATGTGCTATTTTTCATAGTTTCCAAACACATATTTGTCCTGAAGGACTGAATCACCGTGCACCAGATTTTAAGTGGTATGTTGGGGATTGATCTGAAGGGCCAGATCTGTGCTTTCAGATTGAGGTGACTTTTAGCTTGTATTTGAAGCTCAATAAGTGAAGCTTACTGACATAATAAAATAAATCTCCAGTTGGCATTCAACTGTATCTTGAAGTGTTAACCTTCAACTCTTTAACTTCTCAATTTGCTTCCAAAAATATTCTTATGCTAAAAAAATCCACTTTTTTTTTTTCTTCCCCTCATTAGCAACTAAACCCTTTTGTTCCGGTACTTTCCTGTTTAGCTGGTGAATGAGTTTAGTTTATTGATACAGCAGAGTGCTAATGTAGATGGAAAAGAAAAAAGGTGTGGAAGATTCTGGTTATTCTCAGCGCTGGTGCTCAGTGAGGGAACTGTCTGGAGGATGGACACTAATGTCATCACCGTAATTTCTGGTAGCATTAAGTTTGAAATTCTCAGCCTTTTTATTTCCTAGACTGTTGAAGGTGGTGATGCTGCTGTCACTGAGGCAGGTTGCACTAATCTTCTTTTAGGGATCTGCTGGGTCTCATCTTTCTCCTTTTACAAAAAGGGCTGCACAACAGATTAAATCTCAGTTTCCACAGTTTATTAGGCTGTAGTACTTCAAGAGGAGAGAACCTTTTAGGGAAGAGGGAAAAGTGTAGTGTTTGTTAAAAAGACTTTGTCTGAAGGCAAAACTCTGCCAGTTAGAGCACACAGCGGTGAAAGAGGCAGATACAACCTAGGCAGCTGAAGCATTTCAGTGCAGAAAAGCTCATTAATTTAAATAATGCTTTTAAAACTACACATGAGTAGATGACTGAAAATCAGGCTCCATACTGTTAAGCTAAAAGGTAGCTATGTAGAACTACAGATTAACAGAATTGTGTGTTTTTTCAGTGCCTTGCTCTCATTTGTTTCCAGTTGATCCCTGTTTTTCTCCTCTTGATGTCTTTTCTCTCTCAGGAAAGTCATGCTTGAGCTAGATACAAGTATCTGTCCCTGTGTATTGACTTGCCAGGAACTTTACCTAGTATTTAGCCTTGCTGGAATATATTTTTAAAAAGACATCTCAGTTTAGCAGCATTCCTCTTCCACCCAAGAAATCTCAGTTTCATATCAGCATTTCTCTTCCTCCTCCCTCCAGTG
This sequence comes from Streptopelia decaocto, assembly GCF_964273445.1. Classification (NCBI taxonomy): domain Eukaryota; kingdom Metazoa; phylum Chordata; class Aves; order Columbiformes; family Columbidae; genus Streptopelia; species Streptopelia decaocto. Next base: position 117,788,879 of record NC_138655.1, on the reverse strand, counting down.
AAATAGAATAATAATACTGTTTGTGGCTTTGAAGTGGTACCTCATCATGGGTTAAACCTTCACTTTGTAATAGTAGAGGAGTTATATGATCAGGAAAAAAAAGTCAGTCTGAATTCTGCACTAAACTTTGAACCCATGTTCAAGATTCTGAATTTATTTAAACTAAGGAATGCTTGTATGTAGGTACAGCTATGCCTATTGCTTTGAAATGTGCAAGGTCACAGCTTTGTTTCTAACTCTTCAAGTATTGGTTTGAGACTGATTGTCTCTGTTTCCTGAAATAGATTCTGCTTTCCCAGATGGTAACTTTGTCTGAAGAATGTGAGATCCTGGAAAAGTGGAAAGCGTATGCAAGATGGTAACTTTGTCTGAAGAATGTGAGATCCTGGAAAAGTGGAAAGCGTATGCAAGTTGAACACAGCTTGTGTAATATACCTATTCATGTAGCTTAAATTCTGAGGCAGGGGGAAGTCTGGCAGCAGTTCAAGCCCTTTAATTTTAGGGGTTGCTATTTCTGGTCCATGCAGCACACAAAAATGTGGTTTCAGCTCTTCCACCGAAATCTATTTCATTGCTACTTGCAGTACTACAAGAACCAAATAGGAAAGTATTGCTGAAGTTCTGTCTTGTGTAAAAGCTAATTAACATCCCCATGTATTGGGGGAGGGCTTTAGTTAAACTCCCAAAAGAAGCTGCAAGTCATTGACAATATTTTGCCTGCAGGAACCTCAGATCATTTGACTATATGTTGCATTCAGCATGCTTCTGCTCTCAACCAGATGAAATGTTTATAAGCTGCTGCTTTCAAAGTACTTGTTGCCTCAGCTCCAGCAGAAATAGAACAACTGAACTAGGTATTTCTCTAGTATTAAACCTTTGAGGGCCATGAGTATGGGATATCCAATGGCTATGCTGCAATATGTTTGAAATAAGCTTTGAAGCTATGTTTTCTATTGTGAAATACCTCAGGACACTAAGATGATAATTAAAATTGGGACTTTATTGCCTGGGATGCTTTTGTGGGTGAAATAAAGAATTTAACTAAACTTTTGTGTCAAATTGGTCAACTTTTAAGACATGTCTTAAGGAAGGAGAGGTAAAGGTGACAATAAGAATGTACTCTTATTTTGGGTAATTAATATGATACAACTATGCAGGCTGCTATACCTTACACTGGCAATATGTCTAAACTTGATTAGTAATATAACTTGATGTGCTCTGCCAATTCAATGGTTATACTATCTCTGGTACTAAAATTACAATGTATCACATTGTAGGTGGTATAGTCAGAGTGAAGCCACACTGGTTCTGCAGGAATGAGTGACGGAAGAAAACTTCTTGGTTTCTTCTAAAAGGTCTTTGTCTTTGGCATGAACTATTTTTTTCATCTTGCTTTTGCTGTGGAACCAAAGATAACTGCAAAATGATTGCTGGACCTCAACATAGCAGCTCAGAACACTAGGCTATTGTTAGCCTTGTTCTCTGTTAAACTGCAGGAAAATGTGTACAAGAATTAATTGTTACTAGATTTTGGCATATATTGCCTCTGTGCTAGTCTTCTCAGTGGGAGAAGAAGCACAATGAGTAAAGTGTCAAAGCTTAATGATTTTAATAGTTTTTATCTAAACAAAAAAGGCAGTCTGGTCCATTCGTCACTTCAACTGCATATAAAATGCTTTGTGCATCAGTATCCTGAATCTAGCTAGATGCTGGTGATAAAAGTAATGGAAGCAACTGGTTCATAAATGAGTATTTCTCGTTCAGTATTAAGACTAGATATTTACAAGTGTGAGAACATCTTGCTTTAAATACTCTGGGTAGTGTTCAGGTCTGGGAGACTTAATGGAGCTGGTCACTGTAGTCTGGTGTTGGCAAAACTGGAATTGCAGATAAATAGGTCTTATAATCCTGTACTTAGTGAAGCTAGTCTTTTTATAAGCTTTTTTTTTTTTTTTTTTTAACTAATACATTGGTCCATGTCAAGAAAATGGCTTAAAAGGAGGTATGAAGACTGAGTATCTGGTGCTGTGTTCTGAAAGTTAAATGTAAAGCGCAAAATTATCAGAACTAAAGTGTGTTACTATACAGTAAGATCTGTGTAGTTTTGACAGAGTGTTTTGATGCTTATACATGGCAATAATTAATACAGTGAAGTTCTTAAAACAGGCAAAATGGAGAATGCCAGGAATAATGCTGTTGAATATCTTGCCCCTCTTGAAACTTTGCTTTCAAAAACTGGATTTAGAGAATTGAGTGTGTCACAAGTCAGTGAGATATTAACTCTGAAGATTTAACTCAAAAATTGAGACATTGAAATATGTAAATGCTACTTTTCCCTTTTTCTAGAGGCAGTACCACAATTTCTCTATAGTAGGTAGTGATGATGGTGCTGGTTCTTCACCTGAGGGAAGGAATTCTCAGGTTCATTTCAGTCAGGCTATCCATTCTTCATGTGTGTGTCTACATAACTGCTACAGCCTTTGCTCAGAAAGAAAATAGCCTGAAGTTGTAGAGGGCAGAAATTAGCAATGAGCTAATGCTACAAGTCATCCTTCTCAAAATGAGAAATCTTCCTTTGCCAAATCAAGTTAGCTGAATGTAAAAAGATGACTGGGGTTGTAGTCTTAACTTTTAGTGGGGTATTGACTGGGACTGGATTACTCTAGCATGTGGTGTTTTGGGTATGCCACCGCATTAATGTTGTGAACTTGAGAGTGGTACTAGTCTGTAATCAAGAGCAGAGAAGCCTGTTCTGTCACATTTGAAAAGAAAACTAATGCTGTAGCAGTAAACTGAGACTGACAACTTCACTCTTGCAATTTGATCAGGGTATGTCCACTTCGGTGCCTTGCATACGTAATAACAGCAAAGTGAAGTAAAAGGGAGGTTAACTTCTCAAGTATCAACATGCATCAGTTTCAATCATGGAATATAGTGTTTAGTGTTCAGAAACATTCCTTGGAACTTAGCAGCTCCTAAAGCAATGATCCAGTCAAGCAGTCATGGGCAAGTTTCACTAAATTCATGCATGTGTTTGGGGAATAGGTATTCATGTGTGAAATAAGCACATTGAGTTGTTAGCAATGGGATTGCTTAAACTTTTACAGCACAGAAATGGTACTTCGTCAGCTCTTTAATAGCAATGCTTAGCTAATAAGTAAGTTTCTCAACTTCAAATTCCATTTCAGACTGGAAAATAAGCTGTTCTATCTATCCAGATTTCCCCATGCCATTTATTTTTAAAAAATGGCAATAATAATCTAGCATAGCTGGAGTTGTGGATGCAGGGCGCTCGGATCATTTTGACATTGTAGAATTTTCAGGAGTTAAGTGTTCTGACGATAACCTAAAATGCACTTGAATCTGAATGTGCAAAGATGCAGCACAAGTAGTGTGATTGCAATAATATGGCAAGTAATAAGGTATAAATTACTGTACTCTGGTACTGTTAAAGAGTAACTGGTATAACAAAATCAGTGGGGAAACTAATAATTATGTTCATCTCCATGTGCAACTTAGTCTGTCAATTGTTTGATAAATGTAAGTATTCCTAATATTTCATGGTGTGGAATTGACAAAGAAGTGACTTAAGTGTTTAAAAACCAAGTATTTTTGTCTTGAAGCATATTGACGATTAGTGAACTTTGGTTTTAAATGAAAATTGTGAGTACTAATAGGATGTCTCTTTTGTTTTCAGGTCTGGGCACAGAATGAACATAATTAGAGAAAACAGAGATCTTGCCTGTTTCTACACAACAAAACATTCATGGAGGGGAAAGTAAGTTATTTAAAGATTGTTTGGGTTGTGGTTTTTGTGTGTGTGTGTATTGCATGACATTTCTCCTCTCCTTATTGGATTTAACTGCATAGTTCCTGTAATGATAGTTGAAGATTGAACTAAAGGCTCCTGCTGTGCAGTCTCCGAACTGAATGTATTTTCCTTAGCATCAGTTTGTTTTTTAAACATTGGGTCTTAGCCTTCCTCTGTGCATGTTGCCACACTTTGGTGTAACTCTGACATGACCACCTGACTTGCTCAGCTTCTCTGTCTCTTGGATTTACTATATAAAGCACTAATTTTTGAGTGGAAGTGCTTCTTTTCAGAACAGATTCTTGGAGGAGTATTGTCTTTTGTGCTTTAATAGACGAGGGTCATGAGTCCACATAGATTCTTAACATGTTGTTTAACAGATAATCTATTAAACTACTAACTGAAATTATTTGAAGACTTCTGTTACTAGAAATAAACTTCATCCGTTATGGGGGGTCTCAGATCTATACATGAATTTTCAGTGATGCCTCTGTTTGCAAAAGCTAGGGAACTTCTAATAAAACTGTCCATTAAACTATTATAATTGTACTGTACTGTGTTTGAATACAGCTGTTATGCATACTTTTTAAAGCTTCATAGGACTTTCTTTGGTATCCCTACCCATTATTCCTCCTTACATGCATAGCAGTGCTGTGGAAATGGGATTTTTTTCCTTGCTACGCAAACATCAACAGAACGGGAGGTACATTGTCTGCACCTCAGGATCATGAGTTCTGTTTTATTTTAATGGTTATGCTGAGAGATGACGTCTAACTCTGTTGTTTGACCAGTAACTTGAAACTAGTGTTGTGGTTTTATTTGTTGCTTGGTTGGTTTTTTGTTTGGTTTTGGTTTTGTTTGTGGGTTTTGTTTTTTTTTTTCTTCTCTGGCTGTCTACTGATAGTGTTACTTCCTGAATTCTTCCTATCCAAGTTTGTGAATGCTGGAAAGGAAAGAATGGGATTGCAGGAAGTGACAGCCGCAGTTCTTTCTCAGTTGTGCTTTGAAGAACCATGAGATTGCTTCAGTGTATAATCCAAGAGCTCCCTGCCTTTTTGTCAGTAAAAATTAAAGCCCTGGGTAGTTCAAAGTCCAGAGTAGATTGAGCAGCTGTCTGAGGGCAAAATCTTTGTTCTATCACAACACATTCTTGATTGACTTGAAATAAATAGTTTAATATTAAGTTTTACCTCATTAGATTTTTTAACTCAACTTGTGTAAATTGAGTCTTTCGTGAGTTAAGATCCATGTGTTTGGATTTATGTGGACACGGGTGAATAAACTGTTTCCTTTAGTGATCATAAGATACTATATTGGGGTAGAAAGTTAGAACAGTTTTCCCTATTTATCTTTCTGTTGCCCAACAGAAAATACCTGGTCTTTTCCTTTGAAGGTCTTGTGATGTATATGCAAATTTAGCATGCATACAATTTGAGCCACTTGGTGAAAATGAAATATGTAGAACTCAAGATGCTTTTCTTGCCCAATGCCTTCTGTTAAAGTGCCTGTTCCTACATAATGCAAGCTGTTGAAGTTAGAGTAGTTTGATCTTGAACTTTGGCAGTACTGTTCTGATAAACTATCAAGTCTTATAAAACTTCAAACTAAGTTTAAAGTCTAAACCAGGCTTAGTTTAAAAATTCAGTGGCACTTTAATTTTCACATAATGGAGAGGGAGTATTTTGTGAGTAGTTGCCTCTTGGGTTGCAGCAGAAGCTTATATGATTTTTAGTAAGCTTATATTTGAACACTTAAGTCTTCTCAGTTCTTAGTTACACATTCTCAGTATAATCTATGGATAATATAAAAAGGCAGTAACTTAATGTGTAGTGCTAAATGAGCCTGAATCACTTTGACTATTCATATGATTTGTCACCTTGCTGAATACAGGCTGTGTGTATGGCAGTGAAAGTATTTTCTAGTAGTACAGATGATGATAATAGAATCATAGAATACTTTGTGTGGAAGGGGTCTTCAAAGGTCATTTAGTCCAACCCCCCTGCAATGAGCAGAGAGATCTTTAATTAGATCAGGTTGCTTCATCTGTAGTTCTGTAAAAATAATGAACACTGTCTTTCTCTTGAGTGTGGTCGTATGAAATTGGTCTACCAGGTGCATCCTGATTAAAAAAAAAAAAAAAAAAAAAGAAAAAAAGAAAAAACACAAAAACAACCGAACAAAATCATTTTGACTTAGAACTTCTACAGTGCTTCCAAGAAACTAGTGAATAGGCAGTAGCCTTTTTACTGGGAAGAGGACATTTGTTTTGAATTTTTCTCAAAATAGCCTGGCGTTAGACTGTACTGCAGATGTGTAAGCCACATGTAAGAACTGACTTCTGAGTTTCTTCGGTTTGTGCAACAAGACTTTGGTCTTCTGAATTTGCCTAGGGAAATGAGATGAAGGAAATGGTAACTTGGCAAATCTGCTGTTCTGTCTTGTGTTCCTTGTCACATCACACATTAAGAATGCTGGGTATTAAATATGCTTCCTAGGTCTTGAAATGCTGATTTGAGGATGAGGGGAGAAAAGGAAGTGGCTATGATGTTTGGAAACGGATCTTCAATTATGTGTGATCGTTGCAGATCCTCATTCTACCACAAAGTACTGTGAAGCTTTTTAGTATGTTAAGTGAGTAACCAAAACCTTAAACAAGTAATAAAGTGCTTTATTACTTGTGACAAGATTTAAGTTCTTTAGAACAGCATAAATGAGCCTTATTTGTAAATCATATAAGAGACTGAATAGCTACCTAAATTTTGCAACAAGAGGAGAGGCAGCAGTTGATATGTTCAGAGGATTTTTCCTATGATCTGAGAACAAGAGCATTCTTTGACAGACTGAAAACAGTGGAACTGCTAGCAGTCAGAATAACTTCAAATGTTCTGCTTCATTACTACAACTTCTCTTGACCTGCATTTTACAACACAAGAATGTAGAGAAAGAGGGAAGAAACGCCCTGCTTCTTGATGCAGTGTCTAGTATGGCACAGATCCAGCTTAGTCAGCCATCTGGTTGGTCCTATTCTGTTCTTCCTTAGCAAACTCACAGCGTAGTCAGAACTGAAACTGAAATTGCTACACTGAATCAGTTTTAATACAGACAACCAGCTGAAGTATTTTATTTGGTTCAAGTTCAAGAAAGACATCCATATTCAGATCCTGTTTCTTTGGTCAGAGACAGTTGCTAGAACTGGCCCTGGTTCAGGTTTGACTTGACATTCTGGGCAGGACTGCCTCAGATAGAAGTACCCTAGAAGAAGTTTGTACAAGTAGTAAGGGATTAGTAATAATCTATTGTTTCAAACTCTGGTTACTTGTGTTGCAAAACTTTCTGATTCAGAAATATGTAAATAGTCTCTTTATATAGAGTTGGTTCAGGATGTGCTATGAAGGTTGTCTAGGAAATGAAACCATGGTAAGGCTTCCGTTTCACATTTGATGTATCTGAATTTCTTGGCTTTGGCTTACTGCTGCTTGTTTCTGTTATGCCTGAAATGCAACTATGTTACTACAGCTGTTCTTAAAGCACTGTGGCAGTTAAGGTATCTGTGAGATCAATGTACAATGACTAGCTGCATATTGAACTACAGATTCAGTGATCCAAATCAGAGTTTAGTAGTCTAGTTTTCCTCAAGTTGAATAAAATTAGGCTTGGCCATAGTAACACTTTATCTTGTTACAGTATTGTGACCAGATGTGTAAATTGGATTATTTCATGTTACAGCTGTTGTCTGAGATGGCTTCAAACAGACACTTTATATAGAGTATTGCATGAATGTATTTCTTTCTATCTGTGTAGTGCTTTTAAAATTTATTCTGGTCTGGGAGTACCTTCCAGTGCAAGTTTCAAGAGTCTTTTGGTCCTGACTTAACCAATAACATGGGAAAAGCTATGCGAAATCTGTTTAGTAGTATTTAACTTGTATGTCCCCTTTATGAATATATAAAACAGAGAAGATTAACGTTTTATAAGAGTAAACTGCAAAGTAACAACAAATAAAATTCCATATCAATTTCCTAACACTGACTTGTATATAGCTTTTTAACATAATTTTTGCGATTCAACATGACTTTTCTGTGACTTCTGGAGAAACAAATGCTCTTCTGTGTTCTAGGTATAAGCGAGTCTTTTCAGTTGGAACCCATGCCATCAACACATACAATCCCAACACACTAGAAGTTACAAATCAGGTAACTATTATTTTTAGACAGGGCTATTTTGAGTTTATTTCTGACTTGTGTTCACTTTCCAGAGTGAATAATAGCATTCAGTCTTCAGAAACTTTCTAGTCTGAGATCTTGGCAAAATCAGAAGGTATGGCAGCTGCTGCAAAAGCACACAAGCAGAAAACTGGTGTTGCCTTCACTAACTCTACAAATATCCAATAGTTTTTGTAGTTCTAGGCAATTTGTCTTTACTGGCCAATAAGCAGTAGTTTGCTTTTGGGTGTGCTGTTCTCAGGGAACTGGGATAAGTTTTGATCACTCTAAGGCTATGTCCCTGAAGGGAGTCGAGACACTTATTTACTTTGCAGAGTATTGAATAAGAAGCTCAAGCTAAAGCTGTCATGTAGCATGCTAGGTATTGCTTCATTACAACAGCTCAAATAGTTATTATAGGTACTAAGGGGTTTTGAGTGGAGAAGATGTAGCTTTAAAATTACTAATGGTCTAACCTAATTACTTTCAATTGCCTAGTGGCCTTATGGAGATATCTGTAGTATTGCTCCTGTTGGAAAAGGACAAGGAACAGAATTTAGTCTCACTTTTCGCAAAGGGAGTGGAAAAAAGTCCGAAACTCTTAAGTTTTCCACAGAACACAGAACAGAACTCCTTACAGAGGCACTGGTAAGATTTTTTTTTTTAATATTCAAGCAAGTAGTAAGTACTTGGCTATCATTACCATTTGTGGTAGTTTACTGTGCTTTCTTACATAAAAGGTAGGGAAGCAAGTTGTCTGTTGAGCTGTAATGTTAATGAACCTGATCTAGTGTCAGTTGCAGCGACTAGTGCATGATTCTTAAATAGTGAGTAAAGCTACAAATACTGAATACATTAAAATGCAGTGGAATGGTGAGCTGTCAAGAAAGCTTAGTCTGAGTCCTTTCAAACAGGGTCAGCTTAAATGTAGACTTTCTGGATAGGCGGACTATTGTATTTGCATTCATTCATGGTTAACTTTCTTAAAAACAGAGATTCAGGACAGACTTCTCAGAAGGAAAAATCACAGGACGGGTAAGTGTCTGACTTGTCTGGATCTTGTGTAGTTTAATGAGATGATCTAAAGACTAGCACTTTGTTCATATATGTTATGCTTGTGCTATATGCACTACCTAAAATAGCTTTTGTAAATTTGAATCTGAAGTCTTGCTTTGAGAAGAGAAAATTAAGGGTTTGTACAAAAGCAATGGGAACCTTTTCAGCAGTAGAATATTTGAGTCTTCTTCACTTGGCCCCGGTCTTATGGTGGTACACTTAAAAACTTTGGATGTTACTGCTGAAATAAAGGGCTTTCTAATTTGGTAAGATGGAAGAAGAAGAACATAAGCTTTGATTCATTATTCGATGTTTACTAGTTCCAGCACTTTACTTTCTAAATCTAATTTAGTTTTCTGCATGACATCCTGAACGCTTGATGTGGGAATATTTTTTTTTTTCCCTAGGAGGATTTTGGTTGGTCAGATTAAAGTCAAGATTGCTATTTAATGAATCTTGGTAATATAGTAATAAGAAAGGCAATATACAGAGCTGGACTTTATATTTGGTTGTCTTCTTGTTACATAAGATAGCACTTAAAGTATTGCATAGATTAAATCTGCAGTGATGAGCATAGTAACACTGGTGGAATATGGGTGTCCCCTTTGTCTTCCTGTAGTTTAGAAAAGACCTTTAACTTTTGCTGGTTTCAGTATGCCTGTATTTGTAACAGAATATGACTGCAGGAGGTGCAAAAATTGCACTATACTGATAAGTTTACCTTAATTTAGTCTTGATGAGCAGAGTAACAGCATCTGGTGCAATAGGTGTTTCCTTGTCTAACTACCATGCACATAGTCTGTGAGTGGACTAGCATCTGCAGCAAGAGAAACTTCCTTTTGGAGCAACTGTTTGGGGATTCCTGTTCTCTCTTCAAAATGTATTGTTTATGCTGTGACTTTCTTGTCAGTTGACAACTACTTTCCTTTGATTCATAGTGTTTTTAACATAGATAAGATCATTAAGGAAAATTATATAATTTTTTTCAAACTTTACACCCACGCTGCTTACTAGACTGGAAAATAACTATTGCCGTGTAGTAAAGGAGTGTGTGTAGATGTCTAAAAGTAGCTCTCTCTACAGAGGTATAACTGCTATAAACATCACTGGAGTGATACAAGGAAATCTGTCATTCTGGAAGTGACTCCTGGAGGTATTGACCAAATTGATCCTGCAACAAATAAAGTCCTGTGCTCCTATGACTACAGAAACATTGAAGGCTTTGTTGATATTGCTGGCTATCAGGGAGGCTTCTGTATCCTCTATGGAGGATTTAGTAGATTGGTGAGTACTAAAACAGAACAGCTTGGTATGGTCCTTAGGATGTTTATAGCTGCATATTTAATAAAGAAGCTTCAACATAATTTGAGCATACAACTATGTGCATCTTTAGCACCCAGCTGTGGAGCCTCAAGGCTTTTGGACAGGCTTTAGAACCTCTTTTCCAGAGGAAATTAGTTAAAATATTTGATAGCAATGTGTGGGGTTGGTGTTTTTTTTGCTTATTTTACATCTTTAAAAACTACAGAGCAAAAGATATTCAGTTATTTATAATTGGGTAGTGAATATGAATGTAATGTGGTTGTGGAGTTTCCTGACATCTCTCTAAGTACTGGAAGTGACAGGCAATATTACTGATCTACCTGATGGAGAGATCCTGTTCAGAAATAGTTTGATCAGTGGTGATACTTCCTTTTCAGGCCTGTGATCTGATATTCAACTGCTTTGCTTGGGAAATACTTCAGTGTAATATTGGTTTCAAAATCTTATATGGGTTTCAATGTGCTATACTGCAGACAGCTGAAATGGATCTTTAGGAATTAAATCATGGTTACTCATGTAAATATAGGTACCTCAGTCACTACTAACAACCCTCTAGATCAGGGTTTCCACATCTTTTGTACTGCAGCATGCTTTTCTCTGGCATAAAACTAGCAACATAGTTTATCCTCTAGAGCTGCCCTAACCTCGCCTAGCAAGGCTGGATAGCAGCAGCTGGGGATACCACTGGGGTTCTCTGGCTCCTCATTCCTGCCAGACTGTCAGGTTCTGTTGATGAGGGTGAACAGGCAGGTTATATAGACTTTTACTTTAATGGCACACTAATGTATAGCAGGGTATCCTTTAGGAATAGCTGCTATAGATTTTTTTTTTTGAAAGGCAAATGTAAACTTGATAGTGAATCTCTTGTGTAATAAATTTCTCTTCTCGTTATACCATGCACTTAGCAAAGGCAAGCCCAGTTGCTGGGAAGCTTCTTTACTATTATGTATATAGTGGAGGGTTATTTATGGAACTGTAATTTCTTAAGCTATACTGTATTTTTCACCTTTTTTTTTTTTTTTTTTTTTTCCTCAAAACTTGCAGCACCTGTTTGCATCTGAGCAGAGGGAGGAAATTATCAAAAGTGCAATAGAGCATGCTGGCAATTTCATAGGTATCTCTCTGCGAATAAGGAAAGAATCCCTAGAATTTGAGCAATACTTGAATCTTCGCTTTGGAAAATACAGCAATGATGAATCTGTAACATCTTTAGCAGAGTTCGTTGTTCAAAAAATAACATCTAGACACTTGGTAAGGGTATCAAACTGAACTCACTTGGTTCTTCTTAAGTACTAAGGATTCCGTTTCTTAAAATACTTTTTCCTTTTTTCTTAAGGAACCTGTGAAAAGAGTACTAGCACTTACAGAAGCTTGCTTAGTTGAGCGAGATCCAGCTACCTATAACATTGTAACTTTGAAACCCTTAGGCGAGGTAAGAGGCAACTTTCCTCAGTACCACTTCTTCAAATAGAAGATTATCATAGTAGGAATTTGGTAGTATACATGGGGTGGCTTTAATTTGTAGAGTAGATAAGGAACACATTAATGAAGCAGTGTTATTTATCTCTTATTTTTAGGTATTTGCAATAGTATGTGACTGTGAAAACCCCCAGCTTTTTACCATTGAGTTTATCAAAGGACAAATTCGGAAATACTCTTCAACAGAAAGGTAACTGGAGCTCCTGTGGGTTATAAATTCAAATGGAAGTTGCTATTGCAGTGCTTCTAGTTTCTCAGCTTTCATAAACTCTGACCCTTGGAAGTATTAACTCAAAGCCTTGCTATTCTAGTGGTCTGCTGCTTACAAATCAAGATTTGTTACAGGGTGTAAATCTCTCCCCTCTGCCTTCATCATAACTTAAAGCAAATCTGTTTAGAAGTTTTCTCATGAACATGTAGGGGTGTTGGCCAGTTAGATAAAACCTGTTTCTGCTAACCATTGTTTTTCTGCATACAGCTTAAATGATATGGAAGTGCGAAGGCTGTGAACCCTTTGAGCTATCTGCTTGAGATGGTCTTGGTTGATTCTATTTAAAACAGCCAACAGACTAGTCTCTGAACACACTTGCAGTTGTAATGCAGTCTAATCCTGCTAAGTGAGGTTTTGCAGAAGGCACAAGGGTGAATTGGCTTGCAACAAGTGTAACTCATTAACAGATAATCTAGAGTTGATCCCTTTAGTGAAAGGCTGCAGCTGGCTATAAAGGGTGCAAGACAGCTCCATTCTTACAGTGAAAAAAGGAACAGTGGAAAGTTAGTGACTTCTTCCAGAGGTGTAGCTGTTAGCACCAGTGTTAGAAAGAGATTCCAAGTATTAATGCCTTTCATTCTGCACTTGATATTTTTTCTGATTTTTCTTATAGCTTGTTTCTTTGGCATCGACTTTCTGATCTAAATTGTATTTGTACGTCTCTTTCCCAATCCAGAGATTCTCTCCTGGCAAGCCTGTTGGATGGAGTTAGAGCTTCTGGTAATAGAGATGTCTGTGTGAAAATGACCCCCACACACAAAGGCCAGCGTTGGGGATTACTCAGTATGCCTGTAGATGAAGAAGTAGAGAGCCTTCATCTGAGGTTTTTGGCTGCTCCTCCAAGTAAGCTAATGCTTAATACATGGTTTTATAGTGCTCTTTAAAACATGGAGGTATTGAGTCAGGTAATGTGCACTTACCTTTTATGTCTTCTTCCAGATGGTAACTTTGCAGATGCTGTGTTCAGGTTCAATGCTAACATTTCCTACAGTGGGGTACTACATGCAGTTACACAAGATGTAAGAATGAATCCTCTGCCCATCCTCTTAAGATGTTGTTAATGCATGAAGATATTAATAATTATTTCTTAACCAGGGTCTGTTCTCAGAAAACAAGGAGAAACTCATAAATAACGCCATAACAGCATTACTCTCCCAAGAGGGAGATGTTGCAGCATCTAATGCAGAGCTTGAAAGCCAATTCCAAGCAGTAAGACGACTAGTGGCTTCAAAAGCAGGCTTCCTTGCCTTTACTCAGCTTCCAAAGTAAGTGAGAATTCTCTTCAAGCTTGGAAGTAGTAGGTGAAAACAGTTCTTGAGCTTTTGATGATGCATTACCTTTAAGAATGAGAACTGGAGTTAAGCCTCACTTCTGAAAAAGACTGGAAGACTCTGTACATGATTGATTCCAGTAGTATGAGGCTGTTATCGGGATTTAATGTAAATTGAGAATCCCAAATGATCATTAGGATGTAAAGCTGATTCTTCCTTTGCTAAATACTCTCTGCCTTGAGTCAAATATGGTTTAAAGCTTTTCTTAGTGGAAAAACTTCTGAAGTGTTCCTTCTTCTATCCTTGAAGTAGGCAGTTCTTCATTCTTAAAGTATGTTGATGCCGTTGCTATCTTCAGTTCAATACAAGATAAAACTTTATGTTAGGAAGTTGAGTTATACTTCTACAGTACATACAGACTGCTTGGAGTTTGTGTCCTAACTGGATAACATAAGGAAGCAGAAACACTACCTGATGTTCTGAAAGTGAAAACGGGCTTATGGGGCAACTTAATGATGTAAAGAGTAACATACATAGGTAGTCTGAGACCTCCATAAAGTCCTGTTTCTCTGCGAACAGTGTCCTGTACTATCACTATCCTGTAACCACAGAAGTACATCTTTGTTTTGGTGAATGTGCTCTGGGCATATAGTTAACAGTGAAGTCAGTATTAATGTTTTCCTACCAAGAAGTCTCAAAGTTATGTAAACGTCAAGGTACTGGCTTGTCAAATGCAATGGGAGCAGGCAATTCTGGTCCCCAATTGGACTTTTATCTTAAAACTAAGCTTTCTGTTTCCTCTCTAATATTGGTGATTTTGCTTTCTTTTCAAAAGATTTCGAGAACGGTTAGGAGTGAAGGTTGTGAAAGCCCTTAAAAGGAACAATGATGGAGTAACCCATGCCTCTATTGACATGCTTTGTGCTCTTATGTGTGTAAGTATTAAATTGTGAATTCTTTTATTTTGGAATGTGTGAACTTCAGTCTACTGAAAAATGTAGAAATAGGGACTTCCCTTCCCTGTTGCAGTATGCTCAAACATGAAATGACTTGTGGGACTGGTGACTTCCCACTGAACTTGGATGTGCTTTTTATGGCTTCAGAGCGTGGCTTTTTCACTACAGCTGTTAAGAACTGAGGACTGAAATGTGACTGCATAGTGAATGCTTTTTTTTCTTTTTGTTTTTAGCCCATGCATGATGACTATGACTTGAGGCAGGAGCAGCTGAACAAAGCTTCCCTTCTTTCTTCAAAGAAGTTTCTAGAAAATCTACTAGAGAAATTCAATTCCCATGTGGTAAGTCAAATTTTGAAAACAACCAGCTGCTTTAAGTGCTTTTCCTAATTGCTATGAAAACACTTCTGTCATACTTGGCTATATCTCTGAATATATTTGTACCTGCAGTTGAAGTGCAGAAAACACAGCTATGTCTGTCACTGAAGCTTGTTCTAAGTAGGTTTGGCTCTCGACAGGATAGGATGTAGCTGTCTATATTGAAGAACTTGAGTGTCATGCAACAAATGTTTGCATGCTTAATATGGAAACTGGGTGTTCCTTTTAACTGAAAGGGTAGTGTGAACTTGTACTTACAGGATTAAAGCTAGAAAAAGTAATTCGCAGCACACCAGTATACAAGGTCATGAATCTCCAATATGCTCTAAGAGCCAATACTTTACCAAAGTAGTGCCATATTCAGAGTAATGGCATATTTGACAAGCCAGTACTTGTAATTTTTGTTTGCAGACTATTTGATGGTATGACAGGGAAGAGCACCATAAGCATCATGAGTACTGAATAAAATTTGCATGAATGCTCTTGGGCGGGGGAGAAACATGGTATCTGTGTTACATACGTGTCGTCTTAATTTCAGGATCATGGGACAGGTGCCCTAGTAATTAGTTCACTTCTGGACTTCCTCACATTTGCCCTATGTGCTCCATATAGTGAGACTACTGAGGGGCAGCAGTTTGACATGTTGTTGGAAATGGTGGCGTCTAACGGAAGAACACTGTTTAAGCTCTTTCAGGTAAGATTTCGTATATTTATTATTATTATTATTATTAGAGACCGTAGGTGGTCAGTGAACATGAACTTCTTCTGGTTCTCCTGAAAGACAAATTTGTCTCCTGTTCAGCTGGTTAATGTGCTTAAACCTTTCCTACCTTGCTGAGTTTTTTTAGCGACCTGTCGCTTTACTTTCAGATATCAGATTGAGGTGGTTATGCTATAGTGAATGATATGCCAAATTGTTGTAGAATAGACTGCTTAAGGCTTGGTTCTAGAAACACTTTAAAATAAAAACATCAGTTAAACATTAAGCTAGATTCAGCAGATGCGCAGATTTTCCTCTCTTTGGAGAATGTGCCACCTTTTAGTTTCTCAGTAAAATGAGTTAAGAGTTACAAAACAAGAGTAACATCCTTTTCAGTAGTAAACCTGCAAGAATTCTAAGATTTTTTAGCTAAAAATGTCAATACTTTGCTTCTGTAAAAACAGTATGTTCTTCTGCTTCTTGGTTAGCATGAATTTGTTAGACCATTTTCCTGAGCATTATTGCAGCTTCTCTGGTATATAGTGTTGTTCAGTGCCAAGAAGTCCATCTGATAGTTGCATGAGAGATTCTGGTTTAAAGGCATAGGGAGGAACTCTTGCTGGACTAGCTTTCACAAAACTGGAATACTAACTTTTGCCCAGAACTGGAGGTAGAACAGCCATGTAGATGAGTTAAGGAAACTGAATCACAGATGATCTAATCTTCAAATTTTATTCCTGGATAATTATTGTATCAATGTTCTGTTTTAGCACCCTTCTATGGCGATTGTGAAAGGAGCAGGTTTGGTAATGAAGGCAATAATAGAGGTGAGATTTTTATCAGTGTTATCTGGGATAGCATGCTGAATAAGTATTGTCTATTTTGGAAGTGCAATTGCTTACCAGTAGAAGTCTTATGTTAGCTTCTGTTGGTGGAGGTGGGTGGAGGGAAGATGGGGAACAGAACACCTGCTTAATTTTGAGTGGTTTAATACAGCAACTTGCTTTGTCTTACACTTGGGGGTTTGGAAGGCATGTGAGTTGGGACATCAGGTAGTGTCTTGCATGTTCTCATACTGCAGTCAAGATTTGGCTGTTAATGTTGTATGTAGCTCAGTCACGTACCTCAGAGCCACCGGTCTTCTCCTGCATGTCAAAGGGGGTGTCTCCAGAAGGAGAGGCCATGTTTCCTGGGATGCATTGCCAGATGGAATGGGACTGGGATTAGCAGGCAGTAGTGTCCCAGAGCAGACTAGTGGTGTCAGCCTCTGTTCTTGCTCTTTCTGCTTCAACAAAGGATGATTTGGCTTTTGTTAGTTTCCATACCACATGATGTATGGACCAAGTCCATACTTCTCCAGGGCTGCTCATGATTGTTTCAGGGTGACCTTGCCAACTGACTCTGGACACTTCCTGTGTTGAAATTCAGGGCTTCAGTTAGTGCCTCATTGTATTGCAATGGCTTATGCATCTGAAGTGTGTCTAGTAGTTTCTTGGAATGGAAGTGAATGAACACTTGAAATAGAGGTATTATAAATCTGCAAGTTTCCATTGATATCTCTGATAATGTTATCTAAAAGTTGCTGTGCTGTTTATTACAACTCCTGTCTTGTGAACTATAGTGAGACATGGGCAAGTAAATGCAGTAAAAGCTTTTTATTGACTGAGTGACAGTCTTATCCATGTGGCTATCTAAACAGAACTGCACCAGTTACTCTTCAATAGTTACTGTTGACTACAGTCAAGCAACAAGCAATTACTCGTGGCTGTCATTCTTTGTTTAACCCTAATTTGCAATTGCAGTGTGAAAATGGTACTTGTAAATGTACTACTAGCCTTCTGATCTATGATGGGAGTCATGCGTCTTACTCTATCCAGTTACTGTCCTCATAGATATAACTACCAATTATCTGGTTTGTGGCTTTACTACAGCTTTGATCAGTTGCTGTTGAGAGCTTGCACTTAAAGCCCATTATAGTATAGCTTCTAACTTTTGGATATTAGTTGACATAATTGATGGTCAAGAAGGCCTTGGAACTGTAGACTAAGATAAAAACAGCTTAACTAAGATTCTTTCTTTAGTAATCATCTTGCCCTGTTTCCAAAGGAAGGAGACAAAGAAATTGCTACCAAAATGCAAGATCTTGCCCTCAGTGAAGGTGCCTTACCTCGTCACTTGCACACTGCTATGTTTACAATAAGCACAGATCAGAGGATGCTTACAAATAGGTATGTCAGTCTCGCTTGATGTATTATCTTTAAAAAGTCTAAGTAATGGCCTAGCTAATACTAAAAACATGGGGAGGTCAGGGAAGAAAACTTGCAGCTCTTTAGGAGAATATTTTTACTTCAGCAGCTGGTATGTTGGAGTAAACTTCAGCAGAGACTGCAGCCACTTAATAAAACTTTTTTTTTTTTTCTGAAATGGAACTTGGGTTGCTTACTCATTAAAGGCTCAAGTTTGGTTGTTTTTTGGTTTTTGTGGGTTTTTTTTGTTGTTGGTTTTTTTTTGTGTGTGTGGTGGTGTTTTTTTTTTTGGTTGTTGTTTTGGTTTTTTTTGTTGTTTTTTTGGTTTTTGTTTTTTTTTCTGAAAACACTCAGGGAAAGAAAAGGCAAGGTTCGTCTTGTGTTATACAACTGTATATATCCTGGAGTGCATACCTCAGACCTCTTACATGCAGTTAGGGTCACGCATTCCGTCTGAGAGAGCAGTCTCATGCAGAAATCATCCCCTGAATTCAGCAGTCAGTAGAATTTGTGAGCTCTGAGACTGGCCTGAGGTTATGCGGAAGAGGATGAGTGATAATTCAATTATTTCCACCCAAATATGAGACCATAGAATAGAAGTTTTAGCTGCACATTCCTGAAGTGCTTAAAGAGTTGTGAAGCAAGGTAGTGACAAGTGGAACTTGTTGCCACCGTGTATCATCCAGGAGAGAGCTTGTTTGAAACCTTCTGTCGTACTAGTTCTGTTTGGAGCTACTACTTATGACTTGCTTGTAAGCAATATGTCAGTTGAATGTAGCAGAACCCTAGTGACAAATGGTGGCAGAAAGCATCAGTGTAGAAGACAGGCTCCGAAAAAGGCTTTCGTAGCCGACAACATGTATTAAGAGCTTCACGTAGAGCAGCTAACAGCTCTTGATGGCTTCTAGACTCTTAACTTGAATTTTAATTTAAGATTGACTAGCTAAACTTAAGCTTTGTTATTAGATTATTAGTTTCTACTCTATTGTTCAAGTGTTCTTTTGAGATCTAGATCCTCCAGCATGTGCTGCTGCTGTTCCACTAACTTCACTGGAACTTCTTAAAGGCAACACTTTAAAGCATGCTAAGCATATACTTGAACTGGAACAATATAATGCTTTGTGCTCTTACTCACTCAAGAGCATGAAGCTCTTGCTCATCTTCATTTCACCAGCATGGTAAGGGTGTCAGTTTAGTGATTTAAAAGCCTGTTTAAAATGCGAACTTGCAGTTCATTAATTTTGGTGGCTTTTTCAGGCAGCTAAGTAGACATTTGGTTGGCCTCTGGACAGCTGAGAACAAAACTGCTATGAACTTGTTGAAGCGTATTTTGGTGAGTAAAAATGGGATATGGAGTAGGAAAATAATAAAATCTGAGAGCCTGTAGTATTAGAAAGCTTGGGGTAGTCTGTATGGTAAACATATCCCCTTTCCCCTCCAAGGGAGAAGTCTAGCATGGGAGATCAACAGTCTGGCATCTGCTATTTAAAGGATGTTGATGGCTAGTACAAAATATCTCAGATTCTCTTACTTTCCTGACACTTTAAAAATGGTGTATGACACAAAACTTAAAAATAAGGTGTCTGACTTATTTTTCTTTATTAAAAGGACAATAATGTGGGAGACATAGTAAACATAGTCTCTAGTGCTTAGTGTCAGCAAGAACTTAAGGCAACAGTTCTGTTTGTGCTTTCATGCCTGTCCAGCTTTCTTTCCTTATTAAAGTTATATATGGACTGATAGGTCCTATGTTCTTTCACCCTTAGAGTTTCCTGAAAGGTTCTTGCTTAAGTTGCATCAGTAAAACTAGTTCAAAGCACAGTGTGTAAGGAATTGCTAAATCTGGAAAGATGCCCACTTTAAAACTCAAAATAGCAGTTCCTTAGTTTTTGGCAGAGTAAACTGTCCTGATCTTGGTCACTGTCTTCTGGAAGGCTATCTCATCTCTAATGTCACATGCAACATCCAATCCATATCAGAGGATATGGATGGATCCTAGTGTTACAGTATTCATGCTCCTCAATATTTCTGTGGGATCAAGTCTTTTTGTCCTGCAGCCCTTAGCTTCATTAAGTGCTCCTTTAAGAAATGGAAGACAGGCAAGAGCTCTGCTGTACTGAAGCTAATTGAATGGTTCTATTGAGGATGGTGGCATTTCACTAATAAAAGCAAAAAAAGCTGCTGTAGCTTTAAGTACTTGCTTTAGAGTAGAATGTAAAATAAATTCTGTTTTGAAATTTCTAATTTAAAGAAATATCTTCTTACCGAATGTGATGGGTTTTATTCTATTAGCCACATCTGTGTTTATATTGGTTTCAAATGTTTTTAGCCACCAGGTTTGCTGGCATACCTTGACAGTGCTGAGCCTGTTCCTGAAAAAGATGCTGATAGGATGCATGTTAGAGATAACTTAAAAATTGCAACTGTAAGTATGTGCAGCTTGCTTACTACTTCAATTATATAGATGTATGCTCGTAGTGACTTTTCTGTTATAATACAGAGACTTGACTGTTGCATTGACCTGAATCAAATATGTTGATAGACCTGCAACTGCAAATAAATAATAAGATTTATTCTGCAGGATCAGTATGGCAAGTTTAATAAAGTGCCAGAGTGGCAGAGACTGGCTGGAAAAGCTGCGAAGGAGGTTGAAAAATTTGCCAAAGAGAAGGTGGATCTGGTCTTGATGCACTGGAGAGATAGAATGGGCATAGCTCAAAAAGAGGTAAAAGTATTTGAAGCTCTTTGTTATAGCAACTTGACTAAACTTAGAGAAGAATACCTACAACTCCATGAAATCAGAGGGAAGTGTGACAGGAATAGAAGTGCAGAAATGTGAGAAACTTAATAGTTCTGCTTCCTTTTAGCAAACTCTCAGCTTCTTAGTACTCTTCATCTTGGGTTAGAAATGGAGTCCAAGGAGAATGTAAAGTGGACAGATGGATTCCTTCAGTAGATGTATTAAGCTTTAGCTTGTTCTTGCTTTAGCCAGCCTTATCAAACTGGACTGCAGCTTATGTACATTTCTTCCAAGATAATTATACAGGAGAATAGGAAAGTCCTTGAAATGTGGCAAAGCCAGTTTTTAAACTACATTTGGAAGACACTATGAATATCCTTTGTGTCCAAAATGGTGTACTTTGTGCTGGTGGTATTTTAGTTATGGAACTTGCTTGAAGAAGCTGAGTATTACCTTGAATATAGGTATTTCAGTGCTTAAGTTGCAACATAAGCCTATACAGTTAACTACAGCTAAGGTTGAAGTGATAAGTGACTGTTTCGATCTGGCAGTATAAGAAGGTAGCTCAAGCTCTGCTTGAGTTCTTACTGTTGCTTTCCTTTTTCCTTTAGTTTTATCATCATGTTCTGTATGACAAACTCTTTGA
Source organism: Streptopelia decaocto (assembly GCF_964273445.1). NCBI lineage: Eukaryota > Metazoa > Chordata > Aves > Columbiformes > Columbidae > Streptopelia > Streptopelia decaocto. Next base: position 117,767,801 of record NC_138655.1, on the reverse strand, counting down.
ATTAGAAGGTGTTTTCCATAACTTACTTTAGGCTCCTGACTGAGCCTGGTTTTATGCATTCTGGAAATGAAACAAACTATTATACAGGCAAGGAAGGACAAAAAGAGCAATGCAGAATATTGAAAATGCCTGTCTTTGTACTTGATCTGATGTAACAATAAGTTTTAGTTTAGGAAAACCTTAGCTTGGTAAAATCTAGCTCAAGGGCTATGATGCAGAAATTTGACAGGTATTATCTCCAGAATAATGGTGAACTAGATTCAAAACCAAGTATTAACGGAGAAATGTGGAAAACAGCAGTGGAATGGCAAATTGCACTTTAACCATCTTGTCTAGATGCAGAGTTTAAACAATCATTTTTCTGTCTGAAGTTCTGAGCTGTTTAATTTCACAGTAAACATATGCAAGTGTAGCTTGAAAAAGGTAGTAGCAAGTTTGGTATTACCACTTTGAATTACTTGAGTGGATGTGGCTTGTTAAATGTACCTTTTCTTTTTCTTCCAACTTTCCATCACAATCAGGACAGAAACAATATGGTGAGTCCGTGTATCTCTGCCACCTGTGTGGATTATGTTGCTCAGACTTCTGCTTGCATGTAATACTTTATATAGAGTGTGTAACATTGATTTCATGCTTGATCAAACTAGGGAACCTTTCAGTGACCAAGTCAGGTTTGTGACTTATTTATGTGACTTGCTCTAGTTATTTCTTTTTGAGAGCAAAGCGTTAACGTTGTGGGTTTCCCCATCCATGAGCTTTGGAGCTGGTGAGTGCTTATGGTGATGGGAACTAAGCTTTTCTCAGGGATAACTTGCTTCTAAATTAATGACTTGTTAAACAGCTGAAAGTTTCTCTGGCATGATTTAACTTGGCTTAAATAACACTTGTGAAAGTCTGTTGCTACTATTTGCTAGAAAAGAAGACCTTATTAATGAGGCTTAACTTAGTGTGGCTTTTAAGGAGTAAAAAAAACTCAGCTTTTATTTTAAAAGAGGAAAATGGGGCATATCTGTTTCTACTAACTTCTTAAATTTGACTTTTTTGCAGAACATTATTCAAAAGCCTGTGATATTAAGGAAACGACGCCAAAGAATAAAAATAGAAGCAAACTGGGATCTCTTCTATTACAGGCAAGATACTAAGATTAATATGGTGGTCTCGGATACAACTTATTATGTGCCTGGATTGTTTTTTGTTAGCATTTTCTGAGTTGCTGTGGCTCGATTCCAGTTTATGCCTGCCTTGCAAGTGCTCTGTAACAGGAAATTATGAAAAATGAAATCCTAAGGTGTATTTAATGATTTAGCTTGTGTTTAGGAAATAGGAGAATTTGGAAGGCTTCTCAAATGTTATCAAACTACATCCTTTTTTTCCCTTGAATCAAAAGAAAGAGTGAATAACAAACTGCAGGTGCAGATCTGCATGATGTTGAAGACTAAGTAAAGCAGCAGTGAGTATCATTGTAGCGTGTTAATGTGTCAACTTGTAAGGTCATCAATGTTTGAACTTGAATCCGAGTAAAAATGAGCTCAAGACAGGCAAAGAGAAGACACATGGATACTGGATTTCAAATGACACCACAGGTCCTAAATGCAGCTTGCTTACCTGTGAGTTCTTAAAACTGTCAAAGTTTACAAGGGAGGGGCTTCCATCGGGAAAAAGATATTACTTTGATTTGGCTAGGCAAGTTATGTCTGAGACTGAAAGTTTGACTGTTCAATAAGCTCTATTAAACCAAGCTTAGGGAAATTCTATAAACTAAACTGTTTTGATTTGGTGCTTAACATTTCTGAAGGTCAAATATACTCTGTTCTGCACAAGTGTTGCATGAAAGGAAGATTCGCATGCTCCTAAATTTTGAGTATTAAATGCTGCCCTCAGCCAGTCTCTGGATCCAAAAGCTGTTTTGTAACTGGCACTGAAAAATGTTCACTGACTGTCTTGTGACACTTGAGACATCAACTTCTATTTTTGTGTATATTTTTTTTTTTTTAAAACATACACTTGGTATGTGCATGTCATCTGCCCTGGATTATTGTTCACTTGTAGCCCTTACTGGCAGATATGATGAATAACTTTCATGTCTCCTGGTCATCAGCTATATGCATCAGCTATATGGAGCCGAAAGGGATGACAACAGGCATGTTTTAGTGTAGGCTCACCTCCATGGTTATGAAAACACAATATAAGTGAACTACTGTAATTAACAAACCAGAGACCACTACTCAGTGCCTTCTAATTAAGGTCCACTAATGCTAATCTTCTCTAGCTTGTCAGCTGAGTCTTGTCTGCCTTTCAGATAATGTTTTGAGGGGTTTAAACGATGTGTCTTCTTTCTTAGATTTCTTCAGGATCATGCTAGATCAAACTTGATTTGGAACTTCAAAACACGGGAAGAACTGAGAGATACTCTTGAGTCTGAGATGAGAGCGTTTAATATTGACAGAGAACTTGGTAGTGCTAATGTTATCTCATGGAACCATCAGGAATTTGAGGTAAATGACCACTGTAGGAGAAACTGCATATGTAAAATATGTCTACTTAAAATGTCCCTCTTCTGTCTTTAACTACATGAGTGAATCTTGTGTTGACAATCCCTGACTGCAGGCTGGAATTCTTTTGGGGTTATAGAATAAACTGCTGCCAAGGCTTGAGGCTGTCAACAGGTACTGTTGTCCAGTGTCACTCTGCAAAACTGAAACTTCTTCAGCCTGACAAGTGACACTGTAGAGATGAAACCTTGATGTATTCTTGCATTAAGAGGAAAAGAGGAGAGTTAGTGTTACATTGTCAAGATAAGTCATATTTGTCTTGAATATGCTCCATCAGACTTGTTTTGGGTAGTTTCACAAGTCACTACTTCCTGGTAGCAAGTCCCTTATCTTTATTTCCATCATATCTCAGTAATCTGAAGGACATTAAATACTGGGTTGCCAAACCATGAATAGGTTATGTAGCTAAAACCATGCTGCTCTGTTAATTATAGATTGAAGATACTGTCTTTACATTCTAGGAACAGCAGTTCCTAAAGTCAAAATAGCCTTTCAGGCTTCTGCAGAATGATCTGTGTGGTCCTAATTGGCTTGCTTAAAACAACTTGGAAGACATTTTCAAGTAATCTGCTAATAAACACTTCTTGTACTCTATCCTTTATCTCCAGTATTGTTATGGTTCCACACAGTTTTATTCAATGTGTAATGCTAAAGAAAAAAAAAAAGTCACACTTGAATTCAACTGTAAGATATTCTTAGATATTCCCAATGCCATCCTTGTTATAGTACAGCTTTCTAGTTGAAATCTAAGCAGAGGACTACTAGTGAAACAAGAATAAACTGCTGCTTTTGAGGAATTCTCAGTTGACTACTCTGGCAAATCAGAAAGAGTTGCAAGACATCAGGCTAATGCTTCAGGAGAAAGAACTATTTTATGCATGCAACTTACCCCTATCACACAGCTACAGGTGGCTTCTTACCTTCATGCAGTAAATGGCTAAGTTTGGGGTTGGATTGATATTTTTTGCACTGGCACTTAGCTTTCGAAGCTTCCTTCAGGTATGGACCTGACATTCTGGGTGCTACATGCCTGCTATGCCAGCTCTATGTGCTTTAGAGGTGCTAACTAGGGTGGAATCTAGAGTACAGATTTGAAATGTAGTAATGAAGGCTTCCCACCTGCACTCTGTGCCCCATGTGGCTGATGCTGCTGGAGTGTATTGCTGATGTTCTTGCAGTTACAGCCCAGGATACTTTGGGAATGTCTGAGGGAGCTTCTGTAGCCTGATCTTTGAACAGCTGCTGTCTCTGAGACTTGCTTTTAAATATTTTAAATGAATAGTTTGTTAGGCTATGCTGTAAGTATTTGAACTAACTATGTAGTGGTGACAAAGGCTTCTCTGCCAGCTGTGGAACTTGTCACTTTGCCAAGGGAGTTGGTGGATTGAGGTTGCTCTGGAAGTGTACTGGTTAGTGGAACCTCTTTGTATCATGTGCTGTGGTCAAATCTGTAGAGACCTTTATGTGGCCTGCAAACTATAGATAAGAAAACCTGCTGTGGAGTGAGGCTTTTGTGGGATATTAGAGGTACCTCTAAATGAGGTGCTTGCTAAATGCTTAAAACCACTGAGCATTGAGGCATATGGTTAAATTTAATGTAGTTACTCTAAAGTTAATGATGGCTTTCATTGTGCAATTTACCTTCAGCTTCTTGATGTGTAAACTGATGCCTCTAGGCTTTTATTACCCAGCATAACAAGGAGTATAACTAGTAATTAAGTCATGCTTGTGTTTCATACTTGTAGTAACATTGAGTGAAATACCCTGTAATGGAATAACTACTTATTAAAGCATGAGTCACTGAATACATCACTTATTACACGAGTTTAGTTAATAAAACCAGCTGATATTAGAAACAAGTTACTTAAAGGCTGGAAGCTGGGGTTTCAGTAAGACAAGAAACTTCATTTGTTCTGAAGAGCAGCAATAGCTTATAGCATACATTTTGTAGATCTATATTTCTTTGACAGCAAACTTGCAGATTTCAGTCTTCCTCAGACTGTAGGAGGGGTTGCTAACCTTGTTGAGTGTATGGATGAAAGTAAGTACAGTATTGTTATGCAAGTGAAAACTGAATGGAGGAGAAACGTATTTACTGTTAAGTAATTTGTTCTGTGTTACAGGTAAAATACGACTGCCTTTCTGAAGAAATAAAAATAGGGGATTATTATCTAAGGCTGCTACTGGAAGAAGATGAAACTGAAGAGACTGGAGCAATCAAAAAATCGTGAGACATTATTAAAATCCTGTCTTGTTCCCAAGGTCTCAGTTTTCTTTGCTAAAATCTCATCTTTTTCTTAGATACGAATTCTTCAATGAGCTGTACCATCGGTTTTTGCTTACCCCAAAAGTGAATATGAAATGCTTGTGTCTGCAAGCATTGGCCATTGTTTATGGAAGATGCCATGAAGAAATAGGGCCATTTTCTGATACTAAGTACATTGTTGGGATGTTGGAAAGGGTAAGAATTATTTAAAGTTACTTGGTATAGTAGTTAATATACAGCTAGTCCAACATATGTTCAGGTCCTTCAAATTGCTGTGAAAGTTTTGTTTTTATACAATGTGAAGCTGCAGCATGAATACTTTTTCATGCTGTCATCAAGTGTTCCTATTACCTTCCCTTGATTCAGTTGCAGTTTCATTAAAAAAAACCCTGCTAATCATAAATGTAGTTCAAACAAGTTTCTTTATATCTGCATTTTGTTGGCCTTAACATGTTTTCAGGCTCTACAGAAGTGGTGTGAAGGAATTTTGCGTGATATTAATCTTGCGCTTGCTTTTGAAAAATGCAAAAGCTAAGCTTTTTAAGAGGAGAACCTTGTTCCACATCACCGTATTTTGTAATACAGACTCAAGAGTACTAGCAACAGTTCCTAACCTGATGAAATTGTAGCCCTAGATTGGCACATGTGATGGATTAGATTTTTAGTGGTAACTTCTTTGCCTGTTAAGTGTGTCTGTTCAGTTATGTCTGATGACTGGCAGAGCTTGCAAAAATGCATTTCCATGCATTCCAAAGAAGGGGTTCTCTGCTAGTATCCATGTGGGTTTTAGATCTGGATGCTTTCAGTGAAACTGAACTAGTGCACTCTCTTGTCATTTTGCCTTGAATCTTGATAGTCTCACCACAGACATAACATCAAAAACCCTTTCTGTCTGCTGGCTCAAAGCATTCTCTTTTTTCCTTGTATTTGTGTTAACTAGCTAACTGGGGAATCCAACACTGTCCCTTTAGAACAACAGACTGAGTAGAAAAGTGGGTTTGAGTGTCAGAGCCAGCACAACAAGCGGGGTGGTGGTGGGCCACAAGGCCTTTTCTTCTTCAGTGGCAGAAAGCTACATTTATTTAGTTGTGCATGAAATTGGACATTTAATAGTCAGGAGTTTTATCTTGGGCGTGAAAACCTAAACAGGTCTTTGCAGGTGCAACTGTACTGAGTTTTGAAGGTAGCTTCTTACATGTGCTAGTAAATACTAATTTGTTCTCCTCTGCTCTTACAGTGCACTGACAGGCTTGAGCGGGACAGATTGATACTGTTTCTGAACAAACTGATCCTTAATAAGGTAAGGTGGACATGTACCCTTAACAGTAGTTTATCGCTCTTTCAGCTGTATGAAATAGTCTGAACTAGTCTTTCAGGGTTAACCTAAGCAAAAAATCAAGTCCTGTGGAAGTCTTAAAACAATGTCTGATACAGTTTTCTGGGATGCATTAGCTATTTACTGGTGAGAAAGGTGAAGGAAATGTAGATATTCTGGTGATTTTACCATTCTAGTCATTTGAGAGAATTTGACTTTTCTCATGCCCCTTCTTACTTGAATAAAACTGTTCAGTACTTGTAACAACTCTTAGATAGAAAATGCTTGTGGTAACTCAGTTCATCCATTAACAGAAAAATGTGAAGGACCTTATGGATTCAAATGGCATTAGAATACTTGTAGATTTGCTTACTCTGGCACATCTTCACACGAGCAGAGCTACAGTCCCTCTGCAGGTATGTGGCCTTTGTTTCTTACTACTTACACATTGCTTTGCTAAAAGGACGATTCTTAAAAAAAAAAATAAAAAAATAAAAAAAGCTGCTCAGATTTCCTGTAGAAATGTGATATTTGCACTGAAGCTAAAGCTAATCTTTTGAACATCAACTTCCAGAGCAATGTGATTGAGGCGGCACCTGATATGAAGAGGGAGAGTGAGAAAGAATGGTATTTTGGCAATGCTGACAAAGAAAGGAGTGGTCCTTACAGCTTTCAAGAGGTACCTGTCAGCTTCAAACTCGCAAACTTAAAAGATTATTTCCATCCTGGAGACTGGGTGTGTTTCAAACAGTAAGAGGGAAAACTGTAAACAATGCTAAACTATATTCTTGAAGTAACTCTTTAAATAAGGATAAAAGCTAGGTAATGGACCTGATATGCCAAGAACCACAGCCCTTTTGGGTAAGGCTGCCTACCCCTCTGTGCCCCATTTATGCTGCAGTCTTTTGCTTCATGTTTCCTGACAGTTATAAGTATGTTGGAATTTCATGCAACCATAGTAGTCTGCCATACAGCAGTTAAAAATCTTGTCTTGAGAATGGGTGTTTAGGAGCAAAGGTAGCTCTGAATGCCAGATCAACTAATTAATCTGATCTTTCAATAGATGCAGGAACTATGGGACAGTGGAAAACTGACTTCAAAAACACGTTGCTGGGCTCAAGGTATGGATGGGTGGCGACCATTGCAGGTCATCCCTCAGTTGAAGTGGTGCTTGCTTGCCAGCGGCCAGGCTGTGCTGAATGAGACTGACCTTGCCACACTTGTACTCAACATGCTCATCACAATGTGTGGATATTTTCCCAGCAGGTAAACACTAATTTTCAGCAGAAGTGGTTAACTTTCTCTGGCAGATGCATAAATTCATAATTTCTATCTTAAAGCTTTTCTTAAAAACCAAGTAGCGCATTAATGAACTGTGTTAGTGTTTTATGTAGTAGTAATTAACTCTGTGGGGAAATAGAGAGTTTGTAAATGAGACAATGCTAGTATTGTGAAAGGGACTGCAAGAATGAATGCACAAGCTATGTATGTTTCTAATGCACAGTGGCATAATCTTTCTTTGCAGGCATACTCAATTTGGAAGCAAAGCTGGTTTAGTGCATGATGTTAAACCACACTAACAACAAACTTTGAAGTTAACAAAAATAATGACAATAAATATGATCTCAATAGCCTGATATTTATGGCTTGATAAAGTTGTTCATTGTTGAAACAGAAAAGGTGCATGTGTGCTTACTGCTGTGCCTATTTGTCTGTTTTTTTTAGGGATCAGGACAATGCTATTATAAGACCTCTGCCTAGAGTGAAAAGGCTGTTGTCAGATAGTACTTGTCTTCCTCATATCACTCAGGTAAGCAGCTCTTCAAAAATGTTTTGAAATGAGCAGAAGTCTGACTTACTGACTTATCATCTTCCCTCTATGAATACTTCTAAGTGGGGCAAACACATCAAATGACATCTCTGGCATCCTGCAGTTGTTTGTGTCACTGGGTGTTGTTACAAACTTCATATGGTTTCAGCCAATATCTCACTAATAAATATTTCTACCCTTGGAGATATTGAAAAGCCATTTGGTCATCGTCCTTGACAACCAGCTCTAGGTAACCCTGTGTCTGACCAGGGCGGGTAGACAAGACGACCTCCAGAGGTCCATTCCAACTTTAAACATTCTGGGATTCAAATTTGTTATTTTGGGGGCTGAAGTATTCTTTAATAAATTCTTGTAAGTTTACTGGCTTGTCCCAGTACTGAATTGGTTAAAACTTCAGTTTTGGCTAGGTAACTGAGACTACCCAAGCAGCTAATATAAATTCTTGTGTCCTTTCATTTCAGCTATTACTGACTTTTGATCCTATCCTTGTGGAAAAAGTTGCTATATTGCTGTTTCATGTCATGCAAGATAACCCTCAGTTACCTCGTTTTTATCTGAGTGGAGTATTCTTCTTTATCATGATGTACACGGGTTCCAATGTACTCCCTATTGCAAGGTGAGGAAAAATAATACCCAAAATATTTCTTGACCAGTCATGCTCAGAAGTACTGTCGCTCTAAATGCTCCAGGGGTTGTGGCTAGCTAGAACCAACATGAGATTCCAAGCAAACACCCTCTGGAAAAATCACTTTCACGTGGTCTAATCAGTCACTAAAAAACTGAATTGCTTATGACCCTGCCAGGAGGGTAACAAGAGCATGTCTGATCATATAGTTCTAACAGTGCAACTAGGCACGGCTTATTGTAGAAGAACAAATTGTTACAGGCACTGAAGAGTAGTAATATAGGCTACTGATAAGCTAATGTAGTTTTTTATAGTAAGTAGCTATCAAAAGTGGTGGAAAAAAACTAATATCCTGTTTTAGTTGAGGCCTAAACCAGTTAAATTAGCCTGTACTGCCTGGCAAATGCACTGCACAGGCAGGTGGCTACTGCAGTCTATTCCAGTACTCTTGCTCTAAATTCAGTAGTTCTTAAAAAGCTATTGTACAATTCCAGTTAAGTCTTTTGTATAGTAAAATGCATACATGTTTATGTGGTTACTCTAGTGTGACAGGATTGTGAGCAGTTAGTGTAAGGTCATCTTGTTTCATCTCTGCAATGATGATCTAATGATGCAGGGAGAGGTTTGTACGGAAAGGTCTGTGTCTCTGAGCTTCTTTTTTGTTTATTGCTTTTTTTGTGGAGAAAACAAGCTTTCAGGAAAAAGACTTTCAAGCTGAAATAATGAACATAAGATGATGTTTATAATATGGAAGTGTGTCACTTGGTGGGTTTCCCAAGGATTTGATGCTGTTACCCTTTCGTCTCAAAGTAAACGTATGAGACTTGCCAGCTGGACTATGTTGGTCTGCTTGTCTTTCAAGGGTGCCTTAAGTATCAATTAAACAGGAAAATAACTGCTGTTTCTCTTCTAGGTTTTTGAAATACACACATACAAAACAAGCTTTCAAGTCTGAAGAGGTGAGTAGATTGCAAAAGTAACTATCCCTGTTTCCAAATAGTTTTGCAGACCACCTCTACTGATGTTAACGATGATGCTTGTTCTTTCGCTAGGTTCTCCAGAGTTAGAATTAGAGAACTATCAGGGAAAAGGGGGAGAGCTGTTTAAATTTCAAGTTGGTTAGCGAGACTGAATTCAGATTACCTTTGAGATGACAATATGATCTCTCCTGTAGACAAAAGGTCAAGATCTAGTTCAAAGAAGTATACTTGGACATATTCTTCCTGAAGCAATGGTGTGTTATTTAGAAAACTATGAACCAGAAAAATTTTCTGAGATATTCCTTGGAGAATTTGACACTCCAGAAGCAATTTGGAGCAATGAAATGAGGTAACTGTTTTCTGTCAGAGGGACAAATAAATCTGAACTACATCTTGTGCTGAAGAGGTCTTGTCCTTAACATTCTTAAGGAAAGCCAAAAATACCTGGGTTTCACAGCTTCATTACTTCCCTCTGTTTGCTCTCTGCAAGAGCAATGTCCTGCATTGCCATCTACTTCTATAAAAAAACAACAGGGGCAGGAGGGAGTGGAATTAGCAGAGGGAAGGGGAATATTTCCCTGAACATCTGACAATATGCTTTATGTCTGCCTGTGTCATACTTGATTAAGTTCCTTTCATGAGTAGAGACTTAAGTATTTACATGAACTGCTTTATACTTACTGTACTTATTTGTTACTAGTACATATCTAGGAGATACACCTCTAATATTACAGTGCATTTTTAGAATATAAAAATACAAAAAGTAAAAGAGGTGTTGAGGGAAAGCAAAATGTCACTTTCTTGTTTTTAATAAAGTAATTTTAATGGCATTGAAATAGGTTTCTGAACAGAATAGGACTGAATTCTATTCTGAATCCTCTCTGAAATGTGGGAAACTACTAAGGAAAAATCTTTTCAGAAGAAATCATTGAACACACTTGTACAGTCACTGAGAACTGAGGTTTGCTTGACAAAAGTTAAACCAAACTTTGTAATTTTTTTAGGCGTCTTATGATAGAGAAGATTGCTGCTCATCTTGCTGACTTCACCCCTCGTCTTCAAAGCAATACAAGAGCACTCTACCAATACTGCCCTATCCCAGTTATCAACTATCCACAACTGGAAAATGAGCTGTTCTGTAACATTTATTACCTCAAGCATCTTTGCGATACACTCAGATTTCCAGAATGGCCAATTAAAGATCCAGTAAGTACAAATTTTTTTAGGATCACTTAGTTCTTGATCTTTCAGAGTCCTAAAAGTGGGACTTGTACCAAATTCAGGAAATCAAATGCTAGGTTTGTTTCAAGTAACTGATCCTTTCAGTTCATAAGCAAATATTTTAAACGCTTTATCTTGAAGCAGAATAGTCTTCATGCCACATAGCAATCATATTCAATATATCTTCCTTGTGATGACTACTAAAAAGCAAAGTAAAGCATCCAGGAAACTTCAGTGAATCTCAGGGGATTTGGCGGGAGGATCACTTTGGCTTTTTATTAGTCCGTGCTGGACAAGAAGCTGAGGTAACTTGGTATCAGTACATGAACTGAAGCAGTTAGATCTTTTTGATGCAAGTCTGTGATCTAGATCTATCTAGTCAGCTTTACTTAGTCTCATGCAGTTTTTGTAGTATTGAGCTGTGAACTGGTGATTCTCTCTCCTCTAATGTCACTTTTACATAGGTATTTTAATCTTAAGGTGTTCTTACCTTGAATAAAATACAGCACTGCAGTGGAGCTTCCTGACTAGATGGAGAACCATAATTACTAAAGATAAAAGGATTAGGCCTTTGAACTTAGGGTGATGGGTGATAGGGATTCATTAATAAAGCAGCACTTTATTTAAAATGATGATATGTACAGATGTCAGTATGAATGAAACACTAATAAACTGTAATTATTTAGGTTAAACTGTTGAAAGATACACTAGAAGCTTGGAAGAAGGAGGTAGAAAAGAAGCCACCTACCATGTCAATAGATGATGCTTATGAAGTCCTTAACCTTCCCAAAGGACAAGGCCAGTAAGTTGTTTTTGGTATTTAAAGTTAACTACATTTACATAAACTCCTTACACAGAACAAAGTGAAGTTTCTTATCTCAGTACTCTCAACCAATTAGTTTTACCAGTTCAGTTATGTCTAACTGATTAATAATGGGTTGCTTTATCTAAAAGGAAAGTAAGCTTGAAAATCCAACTCCAGTGTTTGAGAGAATAACTGTAAAGTGTTCAGAGAAACTGAAATTGGTAAAAGAAAAATGCTTTGAGCTCTCCTACAAAGCATTCAGTAGGCTGTTGCACAGGACAAGCATTAGATTCAACCACAGTGAGCAAAGAATATGGCAGAACTTGAAGATATTAAAAGTTGAACTCTGTTTCTCTAATCATCCTTCTTCCCCTGCCAAATATTGTCCTTTTTCTTGAGGATAATATCCTTAGGATTTTTTACATCCTGTCTTGTCACTGGTTTCTGACTTCAGGACGCTAGAAAAGAACTGACAGCAGTTTGTATTTATCCTTCAAGAACAGTGCACTTGTTACAAATAACAAACTACTGATTTTTACCACTTATAGCTCATTTAGACTCTTCACTTAGAAGGTTCAAGGACCTTGAGGACCTTCTGATTAGTATATTCAGTACAAGAGAGGTGCTAAAATAGATTTATTTCTCTTTTGTGGCCACATGATAACCCCCATTCAGTGTCAGCTGACGAAGCAGGATTTTCAAATTGAAATATGAGAGCTTTATAGTTTCCACTTAATTGCAATTATTATTAATACTGTTATCAGAATCCAGGCTTGTTGTTCTGTGTGTGGTAGTTGTTTGATTGGTGGTGGTTGTTTGTGATGGGGTTTTTTTTTTTGGTGGTTTTTGTTGTTGTTGATACTCAATGTAAAGGACTTATTTTCTTGTAGGCATGATGAAAGCAAGATCAGGAAAGCTTATTTCAGGCTGGCACAAAAATATCACCCAGACAAGAATCCAGAAGGCAGGGTATGTACAAGATAAAGTTATTATGTTAATAAATTGGGGACAAATTCAGCTGTTACATGTATTAAGAATTCTGTAATGCCCACTTAAATCTTCTTTCTCCCTTTGAAAGTTTGTGCCCTGAGTGAATCCTAGAATACAGATTCATACTGCAGATGAGTAACTTATGTCAATCAAGGAATATTAGGATTTCTACAGTAAGCAATTGTAATCAGATCAGACCTACTGCTCAGAAAACATCTGGTTTAAAGAGTTACACAGGACCTAAATAAGCTAATTGCTCCCTTTCGAAAACAGACTGCATCCTCTGCCTATTCTTACAATCAGTTAAACTGTACTTGTAATTTTGTGGTAGAAGAATTGTCTTGGTTCTAGTCTCTTGCCTTTGGTGGAGGTTAGGAGGCAAAAGAAAACTGATCTGTGATCCAGTCTTCTTAATGTTATCCTGAGTATTTTCTGAAGTATAATAAGGCAGTGAAACTAGTGTTGAGGCTAATAACCTGGAATGCTTTATTTCACCTGTATCGAAACTGATGCCGCAGACTTGTAGTAATTTAGGGGTTTCTGAGCAACTCTTAAGACTGTTCTTCCTTACTTGCAGGATATGTTTGAAAAAGTTAATAAGGCTTATGAGTTTCTATGCACAAAGTCTGCCAAGGTGATAGATGGGCCAGATCCAGAAAACATAATATTGATCTTGAAAACTCAAAGCATCCTCTTCAACAGGCATAAGGAAGGTAAGTGTGCTGCCTCAGAAGAATGTTTTAGGTTCATTTCTTTAGTGGCCTTTGTGGTCGGTTTTAATCTCCCATCTTCTTGAGTCTGTGTTCTGTTGATGTGATTTCTGGCTTGCCACAGCATTATGTAGCTATGGTAAAGAGCTTCAAAATAGGACTTTTTCTTCTGTGAAATAAATTCATCTGCAGTAAAACTTAACTCAAAAAAGTGTGAATAGTTCTTTGGAATTCTCTGCTCCCATACAAATCAGTCTGAATCTTCCTCCATAGATAACTTACACTTGCAATTCTGTCTATGCAGAGAAGTCCTTACTAGTACTCAGTCATGCAGATGGCAGATTCTAGGTATGAGTTTGCACTTATGTGGCTGTTAAAAAATGAGCCAATCTTGTAGCAGTTCTGACTAGAGTCCTCTGGTGGGTGTGCTGCAACACTACCTCTTTCACAGCCCAATGGGTGAGAATAGAGAGCTGGAATACCCAAACCCTTGGCTCTACTACAGCCCCTGGCTGGCAGCTGCTGCCATGGCCAAATCCTGCAGAGCAGAAAGTGCTTTGCTACCCAAGTGTTACATTATAATGGTAAACTTAGATTGGCTCACGATTTGCTCCATACTGCAAGATGAATTTTTTTTTTATCAGTGCTGAACCTTAAAGGAATGAAAAAATTATTTAAAATGTAGCATTGCTGAGTCAAACAGGAAAACATCCTTATAGGCTTATTGTTAGACAATCCTGGCTTAAGACAGACAAAGCTGTACTTGTATTTCTCTGGAGACAAACAAACATCATTTGGAAGGCTTTGAGCTTGGGAACTTGTTGAGCTGGAGATGTCTTTTTTTTTTTTTTTTTTTTAATCTTAAATGAGATTTTTTTTTTTCTGTGAAGCTCTGTCAACTTCTAGTATGAACAGTCTTCTGTGACAAGGAGTCAGACTGTGTGGACTACTCAGTCTTGCTCCAGTTTTCCCAGATGTTGGCTTCCTTTGACTCCTAGCCTTTATATATCTGGTATATCTTCCACTAGCAATTATGCAGTGGTTTAAATCGCTTAGACTCTGCATATATGTAAACTTTGACTTTTGTTTCCTCTTTCAGAGTTGAAACCTTACAAGTACGCAGGCTATCCTATGCTGATAAAGACTATTACCATTGAAACATCAGATGACCTTTTGTTTTCCAAAGAATCTCCTCTGTTGCCTGCTGCTACAGAACTTGCTTTCCATACTGTCAATTGTTCAGCATTAAATGCAGAAGAACTGAGAAGGGAAAATGGAATTGAGGTAAATGGAAAGAAACTAAATCAAGTAACTTTTTTGGGTGTGTTTGTGTGTTTTCCTAACTTTTCCACCATCCTAGGTACTTCATGCATACGATATCAGTTGCAATTGAGAGTCGCTTTTGATCTTGTTGAGACACTTGTCCATTCTTACTGTTTCTTTTATGGACGCATTAGGAAAAGCCTCTTGTGGAGTATACCCCTTTCTGGACTTAGGCTTCTCTGTTGAAATGTGGATAAGCAAGCTACACATGATGTTTCTCTATTTCTTTACAAAACTCTATTGAGACTTTCTGCATGCTGTTTTTGAAAGCTATGTGTGAACAAGTCACTGGAGCAGAAGAGCTAGCTTTTCATTGCACATATTAGAATCGTAAAATCATTTAAGTTGGAAAAGACCTTTAAAATCATTGAGTCCAACCATTAAGCTAACACTGCCAGGTTCCACTAAACCATGTCTCTAAGCAATATTCCACACGTCTTTTAAACACCTCTAGGGATGGTGATTCAACCACTTCCCTGGGCAGCCTGTTCCAAAGACTGACAACCCTTTCTGTGAAGATTTTTTCCTAATATCCAATCTAAACCTCCTCTGGTGCAAACTAAGGCCATTTCCCTTTGTCCTGTCACTTGTTATGTGGGAGGAGAGCCCAACACCCTCCATGCTACAACCTCCTTTCAGGTAGTTGTAGGGAGTGAGAAGGTCTCCTCTGAATCTCCTTTTCTCCAGGCTAAACAGCCCCAGTTCTCTCAGCTATGCCTTGTAAGACTTGTTTTCTAGACCTCTCAACAGCTTCATTGCCCTCCTCTGCACTCTTCAGCACCTCAATGTCTTACCAGTATTGAGGGGCACAATATTTGAGGTGAGGCCTCACCAGCACTGAGTACAAGGGGATGATTGCTTCTCTAGTCCTGCTGGCCACGCTATTCCTGATACAAGCCAGGATGCTGTTGGCCTTTTTGGCCACTTGGACACACTACTGGCTCATGTTCAGCCAGCTGTCCGTCAACACCCCCAGATCCTTTTTGTCCAGGCATCTTTCTAGCCATTCTTGCCTGAGCCTGTAGCGCTGCCTGGGGTTGTTGTGACCCAAGTGCAGGTCCCAGCACTTGGCCTTGTACTTGGCCTTGTTAATCATCATGGAATTGGCCTCAGCCAAATGATCCAGCTGATCCAGATCCCTCTGTATGGCCTTCCTACCTTCCAGCAGATCAATACTACTGCCCAGCTTTATGCTGTCTGCAAACTTACTGAGGTATTAGCTCACATGTGAGAATGCTGTCAACTCTAAAGCACGAAAGGTTAGTACCAGCCCTTGCAAGGAATTTTGCCCCACAAACCATTTGAGCAAGCTGCAGATTTTGTTGAGTGTTTCCTTTTGGTGATTAAAAATGGGTTTACCAGCTAATGTTTTATTTCTGCCAGTTTTTATTGGTTTTTGTTCTGGCTGAATATATGCATCATGCAATCTTCACAGGTATTGCAAGAAGCTTTTAATCGTTGTGTAGCAGTCTTGACTCGTTCCAGTAAACCAGATGATATGTCCGTACAGGTAAGTTGCAGCAACTTGAATTTTTTGTATCAGCTTCTTGGAAGACAAGAATATATATATATATATATATATAAAAATACATAATATGATAATAAATGTGTGTATCTATAATATAAAATATTGATACAGTATTATATATATTAAAAATAAGATTGTGAACATGCATTTCCCCTCCACTTGGAACCAATAAAATATTGCTTTTTGTAGGTATGTGGATATATTAGTAAGTGTTACAGTGTAGCAGCTCAGTTTGAGGATTGCAGAGAGAAGATTACAGAAATGCCTAACATCATCAAGGACCTCTGTAGACTACTGTATTATGGCAAGGTAAGAGTGCCTTTCCATTTAACTGTTAAATGTTTAGGGGAATCTTCTGCTTTTAAGGGAGATAGGACAACTGTGGAGACTGATCGAACCCTTTTGTAAGATACTAACTAGTCATGATGGGATACGGAACTTTACTGCCTTGTTCTCAACACTTACATTTGAATCCATTTAGTGGAGTTAAAATGCAATCGTAAAGATTCAGCTACTTTTGCCTTTTTACTAACATGTCTAGCTGATTAGTTTACTGTACTAAATCAGCAGGTAAAAGTGCTTGTGTAAGCAGATTGACTTCTAAATCTGCATAAACTCTGGGAACAGTATTCAAGAAGTTTTGTTGCGGCTCTTTAGAAATTAACTCATGTTATATAAATGGTGAATTTTGTCTGAGTTAAGAAAGGAAAGCTTGTCTTGAGTTTCCCGTCTATGGAGTATGTGAAAACACAATATGATAGTAAAAAACTATAGAAAACTGTAAAACCAGATTATAGCAATTGACTGTAGATGCATTTGTGTTCCTTAGTCCCAGCAGAACTCATGTATTGCTCTAAAAAGCTCACCTGGAAATCTGACACCTTCTCAAAGTGTTTTTCTGCTAGTTAGTCAATGCTCCTTTCTAATTGTATGAAATAATTATTCAGTTACTTTTCCTTTGAAGGATGCTGACTAATTAGCCATGTTTTCTGGCTACCAGACACTTAACTTTAGCTGCCAATGTTGTTCTGTCTACTTCAATTTTTTCTCTCTGTGCTGCTTAGGTAGTACCAAAGAATTAACAAGTTTTGGCTTTGAGTCTTCGGTAAGGAAGCCAGTTGGCTTTCTTTGGTTACAAGTACTAAGGCAAACTTTTTCTCCTCCCTCAGAACATACCACGAGTAGCTTCTTTGGGAGTAGAGTGTGTTAGCTCCTTTGCCTTGGATTACTGGCTACAAACACACTTGTTCCAAGCTGGAGTTCTCTGGTACTTACTGGGTTACCTCTTCAACTATGACTACACGCTAGAAGAGAGCGGTATTCAGAAAAGTGAAGATTCGAATCACCAGGTAATGTTAACAAGGTGCATGCTTTCAGACACCAACACTTATTCCTTGCCATTTCCTAACAAAATAAATGTATTCAAAAACTTGTTAGAATCATTGAATTATATGAAAAGTAATGTTAGCAGAGCAGTTTTGGAAGGGCATTTTTGTGTAGTAGTGTAAATACTGGTTTTTGGGCTTTGTGTGGGGGTATTTAGTTGGTGGGGCTTTTTTGTTGTTTTTAGCTGGTTTTTTTTTGAGTAGCTCATGTTTTGAGTCCAAATATTAAAGCTGGCAAACTCTGTAGTTTCTGATAGACTTAATGCAAGAGATTTTTGTCTACCTTGAACAGTAAAAAAGTAAATTTGAGCTAGCAGAAAGTCTTCTTTTCATCTTGAGGCTCAACTGAAGGGTTTGTGTAGTGATATAATGAGCTTATCTGAAACACCTTCTTTAGGACCATATTGTCCCTTTGCCCCACAGCAATGTAAGTGGCTTCACATTTCCATTTTCTTAAATGGTGACCCCCTAAGTATGGCATTTCTTCCGCAGCTACTGCATCAGATGAGCTTTCAACAGTCTGTTGTAGTTATTAACTCTTGTTACCATCATGAAAGGCTTATTTTGCTGATATTTGACTGTGCTAGCAAGAACTGTTGTCAGATCAGAAGCTATTACACTAAATAGCTTCTGTAGCTTTCAGCTCACCTTTGTACCCCAGTTTTTCCTGCTTATCAGTGCTCGTGTCTTGCTGCTTTTATTAAGCCCACAACACAGCGATCACACTGTGCTGTCTGCAGCACTTAGTGTTTTATTACACATCAGTGCATAATTAGTGATGCAGATAAATAGAGAATAACAGTTCTATTAATTCTGGTACAGAAGTGTGGGACAACTCTTTCTGGCTATTCTGATATTTCTTCAGTAAGCTCCAAGTGTTTTATAACTATATTTTTCAGGAGGTAGCAAATAGCCTTGCTAAGCTCAGTCTCCTGGCCTTGAGTCGCCTTGGAGGGTATCTCTCTGAAGAACAAGCTACACCTGAAAACCCAGCGATCAGGAAAAGCTTGGCTGGCATGTTGACACCCTATATTGCAAGGAAACTCGCTGTGGTCAGTCCTACTGAGGTATGCTTCTGTTGGGCAAAACTTTCTCTAGGGGTTTAAGGAAGGAGTACCTGGTTACTTGAAAACACTGAACTCTCTTAGACCAACCTGATACAGAGAACAGCACTGCAATCTTTTTTTTTTTTCTTTGCAGGTGGAGTAACTGCAGGGAAAATAAACTGTTTTAGCCTCAAACACTATGTACAAGAATAATAGTCTGTAGAAGTAATATTTGCAAAATGAATATCAGAGCAGAGAAGTTGAGTTAATCGAAGGCTTAAGGTTATAGTGATGATTGAGAGCAAAGGCTACACTTCTCTCTTTAAAAGTGGTGTCAGGGATGTCATTTACAAAGATACTGTCAGAAATAGAAGGAAAATCTGAACTAAGTGTGGCTTGAAGCAGAATGAAGAAAAATTAAATACAGGTTTTGCAATACCAAAAAACTTACACGTACTGTTTTTCCAGTATGTGGGAAGCTTGAGACTTTAAAGTTGCTTATGAAGTTGGTCTAGCTGTTGATGAGATTGGATTAACTAATGTCATGAAGCATGCTACTTACTGCATGTAATAATCCAAAACTGTTGTAAATGTGTTACATCATGTAAATTCCTTATTTCTTAGACTCTGAAGATGCTGAACAGTAACACAGAGAACCCCTACTTGATCTGGAACAATGGGACAAGAGCTGAATTACTTGAGTTTTTGGAATCTCAACAAGAAAGCATGATTAAGAGAGTAAGATACTCTTTACTTTAAATCCCACTACCGTTTTTATTTTTTTAAACTGTTTCATGTTTTGCTACATCCACTGGTAATACAGTGGTATAGTTAATACAAGTATTCATTGTTGTCTACTCTTAAGTTGCTTTTTCCAGTAGTCTTAAAAAGAAAACAAAACCAAGAGTGAGTTTGTTTCTTGTAATGTTTCAGTGTGCCTAGAGCTTCTGACTTTTCCTAAAGCTTTAAGTTTTATGTTCAAGTATTGTCAGTTTTGTTATCTGGTTATAGCTTTACACTTTTGCGAGTTTTTTTTTCTGTCTGAGCTCATGCTGTTTGTTTCTACTTAAAGGGTGATTGTGACAAGAGCTATGGATCTGACTTTGTCTTCAGTGACCATGCAAAGGAACTTATTGTGGGAGAGATTTTTGTTAGAGTCTACAATGAGGTCCCTACCTTCCAACTAGAGGTGAGCTAAAACCTTCCTGTTGAAACTGGTATTTGGAATGTTGTTTCTTCTTCTTTATCTGTCAGTGCAAACACAATGGAGAAAATACAAAATCTTGTGGAAATTTCCTTCAACATGATCAGCATGTTATGAGATCTCTCTATTGGAGCCTAAAAAATTAAAAAGAACAATGAGTTTGTCATAAGATGTGCTGCTTCAGATGTTGTTAGTGTCTTTACAAGTTTGCACTGTAAACGCTCAGGTTGATTCAGTAGTTTCAGGAGGTAGTGATTCTGCTTAGTGCCTTTGCTGTCCATCTATATGTATGGACAAACATAAACCTTAAGAGTGCTGTTGAAGCAGTGGCAGCTTTCTAAGGATATATGTTTGAATGTAAATAGGGTTAATGTTACAGTGAATATAGTAAAGTGTTTCCTGTCTGGAAAAAAGGGATATGTGAAAAGCGGGAAGCATTATTTGGATACACTTTCTTGTAGTGTGAATATTTTTGCATCACACAGCTAAAAATGCTCTCATCTCTAATTTAAAGCTTCCTAAAGCATTTGCTGCAAGCCTCTTGGATTACATAGGTTCCCAAGCACAGTACCTTCATACGCTGATGGCAATAACACAGACTGGGAAAGTAGAGTCCAATCAACATGGAGATCGGCTACGGAGAGTTGAAATGGCCCTGGAGGCTCTGAGAAACGTGATAAAACACAACCCAGGTAGGCTTAAAACTGAACTTCCCTAGTAGGCTTTCTTGTGGAGAACCTTAAATGTAGACCTCTGTAGTATTTTTATCTTCCAGTGAGAAGGAAGCGTGTTTTGTTGGCTAACAGACTTCAGCGTTGTTGCTAAGCCATATAAGCTTATCCTTTTGTTGTTGTTTTTTCCTGGAGAACGTTATCAGTAGATGTATTAAAATTTTGTGTGAAATCCTAACCTTATCTATTTGTTCTCTGAAACATTGGGGTTTAACTCTAATTCTGGCCTGCTGTTATCAGGAAGACTTAAACCTATTGGATGAAACTTTCTGTAATCCTTTGAATCTTTATTGATATTTAAACTTCCTTAGATCAAAAAGAGATACTGCTTGGGCTGAGTATTTGTTATTGATGTTATTGAGAGTGGGCAGCTAATACCAGCAAAGATTTATGTGCAGATATTAGTGTACAGACTAGAAAAGCCTGAGATGTATAATTAGGATGTTTTTCTTCTGTATTTATGTTAGTTGTAAAAACAACTCATGCTGCTATTTTGGCTTGTAGTAACAGCTGATTAGGTGGTTTTCAGACTGGATTCTCTGTATTTGGCAATTTTAACCTTGAAGGCAGCTGTTACTGCTGCAGGTAGCAACCCTGCTCTGAGCTGGGAGAATCAGACAGGGCAAGTGTTTTTGAAGCCAAGAAGTACTGATGATCAATGATAAATAAAATAACTGAACTTGCTTAGTCGTATTCTAAGAATGCAATTAACTAGGTGGTTCAAGAACTAGCTCAGTTACTTGCCTTAGATGGAGGAAGCATCTTCTGGTTTTGAAATATTGTTGACCTGAGACTTTGTGGAAGCTTGATTAACAGACAGGATTTCGTAATTTTCTAATTCTGTAGCAAGTGCTGTCCTGTGGGAGCTGTTCTGACTACTGTGGCAGACTGTCTACAGACATGTAGTCTTCTCTGTATGGTGAAATATGGGCTTGGGATGGACTTCAGTGAATGCTTTATACATGGAGAGAACAACTTATTTGGTCTCTTGCAGGTTCTGAATGTGAATGCATAGGTCACTTTAAGTTGATATTCTCCCTTCTGCGTGTTCATGGAGCTGGCCAGGTGCAGCAGTTGGCTCTGGAGGTAAAAAAACAAAAGAAAACACTTCTTTACCACCCCTCCACCCCCCCCAAAAAAACCAAACCCCAAAACAATAATCAGCATAAGCAAATCTGATCATGTAACTGTTAGAGTAACACCCAAAAAGTATCAAGATTGGGGTTCCAAGGTGTCAGTTCTTCCTTGGAGGAACAAGTGATAGCTTCTTGCCTGTGTCTTTTCTCCCTTCTTCCCTGAGGTTAAAAGGCGGTTTGGTGGCAGGAATAAACACTGTAAATATTAGCTATATTGGCCCGTGAGGTGACAGACTTCATCATATACTGCATTTTCTGGATGGTGGCCTAACAGCTGGAATATAATTAAGTGTTGTTTCTGATCATTTACAGGTTGTGAACATAGTAACAAGTAACCAAGAATGCGTTAACAATATTGCTGAGGCAATGGTTCTTGCTAACTTGCTGGCACTCCTGCATTCCTTACCTTCAAGTATGTACTGTATAATTTGTGGTCTTGCGATGCAAAGGGCTGCCAACTCAGAAATTAATTAGAATGCAGCTGGCTGAGCTTACTACTGAGCTACAGGTTAAAACCAGCATTTCAGTGGGGATTTCTATGTAACCTGTTTGTCTTAAATGTGTGAGCTGAAACATGAGCTGCAAGTATTCAAATTGTCTTTGAATTGTGTAGTATTTCATTGGCTAATTCTTTTAGGGAATTTAAGTAGTAAACATGTAATTAAGAAGTTCTGCTGTACTAGAACGTATGATTGATTTGACATTACTTAACTAACTGAATTAGCCAGAAGTTCCTAAGCTTGCAGTTGTCATGGACTTCATTGTGGTTTTAAACTGAGCTTAACAAAAAGCTGTATCAATTCATCTTTGATTAGTTATAACCTATACGGCACAAAGTTCTTAATACTTTTTCTTTTGACAGGTCGGCAGCTTGTCCTTGAAACTTTGTATGCTTTGACATCTAGCACAAAAATAATTAAAGAGGCCATGGCAAAAGGTACAGTGCTACACCTATAGCAAATATTTCTGCAACACTGGACTTAAAGTAAATACAGTGGCCAAATCTTACTTTTCCCTTTAGAATGATCAATGTGGAATTGGTGAATTCATACTACTCATGACCAGAAAATAATTGGACTGTTTTCCTATCTCTTTGTACAGGTGCTTTAATCTACTTACTAGATATGTTTTGCAACTCAACTCATCCACAGGTCCGGGCCCAAACAGCAGAGCTCTTTGCCAAAATGACAGCAGATAAGTTGATGGGTCCAAAGGTAAGAATCTTAACAGCTCTTGTTGGAACTCCTGTCTTGATATTAGCTACCTATCTCTAAAGACAGAACAAAAACCCAAAAACCTCTTCTGTGACTGTGACATTCATGTGAAGAGCAATCTGGCTTTTTCAAAACCGTTAATTCTGAATCTGGAAGCAGACTACTGGAAGCAGTTGTATTTATTGTAACTACTGTAAGCACTTTGGTTTGTAATTACTTTAATACTAGATACCTAGATTTCAGACCTGTCATTGGCTATTGCTATTTAAAATGGTAGCATTGTTTTTTTTTTGTGGCGTTGTGTTCTAGCAGTTGGCATTTTCACACTACAAATAATTTGACTTCCTGGAGTTTCTCTGTTTTTCTGTCAGGTCGTCTTATGGTATACTAAATGTCAATTTCGTTCATCCCTTCCAGGTTAGAATTACATTAATGAAATTTTTACCTGGAGTCTTCATGGATGCCATGAGAGACAACCCTGAAGCTGCTGTTCATATCTTTGAGGGAACTCATGAAAATCCTGAGTTGATTTGGAATGACAGCTCCAGGGAGAGAGTATCAACAACAGTTCGAGAAATGATGCTTGAGTATGTGGAGACCTTCTGACTTAAGTATATTCTTAACTGAGACACTGTTTCAGTGCTAGTAAACCAGAGTTGCTCTAGAAGAACAGTCAGAGCTCTGCCTGTAAAATGTAGAATCCTTGCGAGTCAGACTTCTGTGAAAAGAAACTTGTTCCCTGATTGTATATTGTACCTGAAACTCAGTATCACAGTGTGGTTTGTGCACAGTCCAGGTATTTGCTCACTGCTATAATATTTGGGAGGGGGTTACAATGAGGAGAAAATGGGCTTTAGGAACTGGAACTGTGTCACAGTGATGGAGGGAGACTGAGGTATCAAGTAGGGAAGACAACTGCTTCTTCTACTGCTCATTAAAACTTACTTTCTTTTTAAAGGCACTTTAAACTTCAGAGGGACAACCCTGACACTAACTGGAAGGTAAAAGTATACTGTTTCTGCTCTGGGTGTGTCCAGGGAGATACAGACCAGTTGATAATATGTACATGTATGTAAATCTCTGACAGGCTTTCCTCTTAAAGTACCAACGGGAACTCACTGCTGTGCTAACATAACTGTTTTAATGTTGAATTGATGCTTTCTTTACATCTTGTACCTTGAAACCAGACACTTTATTGGCAGTGGTTTCACCAGTAATGCTCTGAATCTTCTGATAGTTCAGGTCATTCTAAAACTTATCAAAAGTCAGCAAGAAAGGAAGATACCGGTTTGCTGGAAAAAGTCCTGTCATTTATTACAAAGATGTAGTAAATGTGCCCCTAGGAAATATTCAGGAATGTTAGTAAAACTCAGAGTTTCAAAAATTATTCTCCTGAGCCATTCTGTCATACCAGGTCCATCAGATGTTTCAGTCTGTAGTATTTCCCAGTATTTGTGGAAGGCCAGGCATGACTTCTCCCAACAATGGTCAAGTTGAACATTAAAACAAGTTCTAAACTCATCCAGGATGGCTATTTTGATGCAGGTGAAAACTGGAAACTTCCCTGGATTGGTGAGAAGCCTTTCCCTGAAATGTGCAAGCAAGCGAGGAAAGGGCTCTTTTACCAGCCTTCTGGCTGGTACTTTTTTGAACTAGTGTTTACCCCTAGTGTAGTTGTAGATGCAGTTACTTGTGGTGTTTGAAAGAAAAGTTCACGTAGTAGTACTGCTGGCACTGCTCTTTCTACTCTTACTTCTTACTGCATGTTTCTTCAAGATGACGTGCTTCTTGGTCTTGCACAGCTCTGTTTCAGAGTGTTCAGTTCAGTGACCCCTTAGCTCTTAGAGTCATGATGTTAGAGAAACAGTTGCAGCTCTCGCAAGTACCCTTGCCAATAACTCCTTCTGCTTTACAATTCAACAGCTGCCTGAAGACTTTGCAGTGGTGTATGGCGAGGCAGAAGGTGAACTTTCAGTGGGGGGAGTCTTCCTAAGGATTTTTATTGCCCAGCCGGCCTGGGTTTTACGGAAACCAAGAGAATTTCTCATTGCACTGTTGGAGAAGTTTACTGAACTACTGGAGAAAAATAACCCCCATGTAAGATGGTTTTTCTGATTCTGCTCTTTGAATTTGTTTAGCAGTCTTAAGCTACTAGTCTTTTAGTATCTAACTTAGGTTCTCACACATTCTTCCCAACAGGAATGACTTTTTTTTGGTCTGCTTTCTGATTCCCTGTAAACGCATGTAGATCTGTTTAGGCAACTTCTGAACATAGTGCTTTTAAAGTCCCTGAAGCCACAGAACTAGGTTCAGTAAGTCTTAGAGGCTTATTTTGTGGTAGAGATGCAGCCTAACAAGTGAATTATCTTTAATTATTCCATGAATGACCAACCTAAGAAAATGGCACTTGTCCTACACTGCCTAGAAGTTTTCAGCTCTTAACACTTTTGGTGTCCTTCTGCAAAACTAACTTCCCACTCCGGTGTAAACTATGTGACCTATACAAGGCTGCCACCTAACAACTAGTGTCATGCAGTAGAACTGATTTGTTACAGGTTGGATGACAGCAATGGTCAAGTCAGTAACTTAATGATATTAAGAAAACTGGATTTTTAAACAGTGTTCTGACAGATTCTTGGTTAGACTTGCAGCGTGTGAGACTAACTTGCACATTTCCAAAGCAAAGTGATGTGCTAAAGGCATTAGGGAAAAATCTATAATGCAGAGCAAGTGAGAAATGTTTGCTATGATGGTGATACATAAGGCTTTACTGAGTTAATACTTTCTGCTGTTCTTTGGTTTTCTGCAGGGGGAGACCTTAGAAACCATTACCACAGCAACTGTGTGCCTGTTCAGTGCCCAGCCTCAGCTGGCTGATCAAGTTCCTCCCCTTGGTCATCTGCACAAGATAATCCAAGCTATGAATCACAAGAACAACGCCATTCCTAAAAGTGCCATTCGTGTCATGCACATATTGTCTGACAATGAGGTAATGAATCGTTGAAGTGCTCAAGGGGAGAAAAAAAACATAACTGGAGTTATCTGTTTTGTTTAGTAGTGTTCTTAGAAGGGCATTATTCTAACTATAAATTTTGTGTACCAGATGATTAGGGACTTATGGCTAATTAAGGAGGAATTGATAGATTAAAGACAGCAAAAATGTATCATCTTGCCTGACCATATCTGCCTTAACTGCCAAGCTTAGCATAAAATAAAGCACTCTGGATGTTTCTGTCTCTCTGTAGCTTTGTGTTCGAGCAATGGCATCACTGGAGACCATTAGCCCTCTCATGAATGGAATGAAAAAGAGATCGGATGTAATTGGTGTAGCTTGTGAAGCACTTAATCGAATGTTTCAGAAGGAACAAAATGACTTAGTGGCCCAAGTAAGTAGTACATTCTCAGACTGTAAAAATGTGATATTTATACATTTGAGTGTCTAAACTGTTCATAAGAGCACAGGTACAGTTCAACTTCAGTGTCCAGGAGGCTTCCCAGAAGCCATCTAACTACTGTGCTTTTCACATTGAAGTCAGCAGTCAGCCCTTTATCCAAAATGCAGACCCCTGCAAGGCCATTACCCCAGCATTGAAGCTTAATGCACAGGGTGGTGTTGGTTTATGTCTGCTGAGAAAGAATAATGTAGGGATGCCAGCTAATTCAACTGAGTTTACACCTAGATGGAGCAGAACTGCTGGACAGTATCCTCCTTTCTCTTGTATTTGTACAGCTCAGGAAAACAGCTGTTGGCACTTTTGGTTCATACTAATGCCAGTAATGTGAAACATTTGCACGGCACTGCCTAGTCCCCGTTAAGACAACTCATTTGGGTTTATTTGCAGGCTTTGAAAGCAGATTTGGTCCCTTACCTTCTAAAGCTGCTTGAAGGTGTTGGTCTTGAGAACCTGGAAAGCCCATCTGCAACAAAAGCTCAGATTGTTAAAACTCTGAAATCCATGTCTCGCAGCCTGCAGTATGGAGAACAGGTAAGTACTGCCAAGGAAGTGCCCTTTACAGGACTTCGTACACTTGGAAGATCAAACTCTGAACATCCTTTGTTTAATCTTATGGCTGTGATGTGCGTTATTACACCTAAAATATTAACATCCTGGAACCACAAAGTCATTATGGGTTGGAACAAATCCATCTCTTTCTTGTGGAGAAGTCACTGGTTCAATGCATATGCAGAGCACTAAGAAAAAAGACAAATCCCAAGGGCAGAACTGCTCTGTGTGCTAGTAGGCTTCTACTCAGAACTCCTAGAACTTGTCAGAAATGCAAATAGCTCTTTTGTTGGCTGGATAAATACTGTTGTAGACAACTGCAGAAATGTTATGGCTGTATATTCAAGTTGGTAAAATTTGTCCTGGTAACTGTGTGCTAGGTCTTGGTGCTTTTCTCTTAGCCTTGTGATGAAAGCTTTTTCGAGGGGGGTGAAACTGGGCATAGGTCTTTCCAGTAAGGTGGCCCTGTCTTCTGTAGTACAGGGAAAGTCCTGTTCTACCTCAGCTCTAGCTGCATGGCAAGTGGTTGCTTGCAGGGTTTCTTTTCCTTGTCACCTAACTGGGGAATGAGGGAGAAAGTCAAGCTGCTAACTTCCTTATGAGCATTCTGCACTGTGTTCAGCTGCACAATACACATGGAAAAGCAACTTGCTACAGTCTCCTTGGAAATGTGTGATACTGTATCACAGCCTAAACTACTGCCTTGCTATTTGGTAATCCCTTCAGAGTGGTTTGGTTCTAGAAAATGAGTTTATTCCTCTAGAACACTAGAAAGGTCACTTCCTCACTCCGTTAATCTCTTCAAATACTGTAGGTAAATGAAATTCTGTCCCGTTCTTCTGTGTGGAGTGCCTTCAAGGATCAGAAACATGACTTGTTCATTTCTGAGACACAAACAGCAGGATACCTCACAGGTGAGCAACCCTTTCCCATTTATGTCCTGAATTGTACTGAACTGTTATTTAATTGTCGGACTTGACTCTGGAGATACTGTTTATCCTCAGGATCTAGTGCCATCATGTGGCCTGAGCATTCAATGCTGTAAAAATACAGCAAATTTTCAAAACACTTATCAAAAGACAAACTTTTTTGTGGTTGAGAATATATTTTTCTGGGTAGTCTTTGCTGTACCTACTTCTAAAATATCAGAGCAATGCAATATGGACAGCAGGAAGTCTTGAAAGTAACCTGCAGTGATAAAGCAGACACGTAGTCAGAACTAATGAAGGATGGAAACTTTCCATGCTTTCTCAGGATCAGTCTGCGTTAGTTGTAGAACAAATTGTTTTCCAAGGTTGGGCAGAGGAGTAAACTCTCTTCAAAATCACTTGGACTGTTGGCATTAATTGTGCCATGTCAATGATGCTGCTTTAGTGCTGGGCGCACAGTTGTAGTATTGGAGGAGGTTCAATGTTAGCAGCTTTGAGTGTGAGCCCGTGTTCTGCCAGACCCAGTGTGCTGGCTGGGCCCTTGTCTGGCGGGAACAACCTCATGGTGCCTGTGTTCGGAACTTGCAGCACAGACATATACACACCTGTGGTGCACCCCGGGGTGAGTCCCCTCTTGGTGCCACTAAGGTTGAAATGGCACCCCAGGGTGCCACCTCAGTGCCCTTCGCAGTGTAGCAGAGCATTCTGGCCATGCGTGCTGTGCGCACACACAGGACAGCGGCTGTGGGGAACTTCCTTGCTGGTAGTGGCATGGCGTGGCCATTCTCCTAGAACAGCTACATCACAGCACGTGAAATTCTGGTCCTTCCCATGCTCATGTGCAGCACTTGACAGACATATCTTTAATGACTACATTCTGCTGTACCACAGTCCGAAACTTTGATATCACAGAAAACAGGTTTCCAGATATAGCAAGTAATGTAATGACAGTGTAGCAAACTTTGGCTAAAGCAAAACGTGCTGCAAACTCCTGACTGATGGCCATCAGCTGAAAAATCACTCATTCTTAAAAGTTTAGCCTCTCATGTAAGGTTTTTAAGTCCTTTTTGACAGGTCAGTATAAACACGTATGTGCTGCATGTAGCTTTCTCATCTAACCTGACTTAAGAATCTTGGTAAAGCTTTTGAGCATGACTGAATTAATGAGGTCTAAATCAGATGGCCATATAGGTGGGAAAGTTTGTTGTGCAAGATAACTAGCATGTATTTTGAGAAAGTGAAGGAAGGGCCTTTTGAGTCGGGAATTAAACATTCTAGAAGCAAATGCTTAATATTTTGAGAGTAGGTACATTGCAGCACTTGATGCATTTTTCCACATGAGAGAGGCTCTGTGCTTCAGCACTGAGCAGGAGTTTTCTGTTTATTGCACCATCTAATGACACTTTGATGAAGAACACTTGATTCAGTTGGTACCAAATTTCCTTGGTATTTCATAAATACTATAAATTAGAAATGTGCAGAAAATGCTGGCAGATTACTGGCTAAGAACTAAAGCTATACCAGACATGGTGGGGCTTGAGACTGGGGACAATATAGCTATCCAATTGCCTTAAGGCCTGTGCTGCATTTAAATTGCCTCATGTTTAAGTGCTTGCAAATGTAGAATGAAGATGCTGTACAAATGCAAAATGTTAGACGGAAACCAAACTACAAGCTTTGTTTTTAACCTGCCTTATCTTGTATTCTGCCTTATCTCTTGCTTCAAATTGCTTTGCTATTTGCACTTCCCTTGAAACTTCCCTTGCTTATTTCTCTTCCCTCAGGTGTCTCTTCTCCTTCCCTTCTAACTGGCAGCAGTCCCCTTCACCTGCGAAGTGGGCTTTAGATCTGCTCTGCCAGGCAGCTTGCTAACTTCTGTGTAGCTCTCTAAAGCAGGTAGATACCTTCTTGCAACAATGCACGCTGCACTCGCTGCATTCCGAGTAACAGATGCATGTCATAGAACTGTAACAAATGCGTGGTCACAAACTGCAAAATGCTGATCAACTTGCCTTCTTCAAGCACGCAGGAGCAGAAAACTAACAACGGCAGTGGCTGGTACTACAGAGGAACTAAACTTCTGAAGTATGTTAGGGATCCTCCGTAATGGAAAAGTTTGAGGGGTGAGGGAACCAGTGGTGTTTTTGGAGTAGGACATGTAAAAGTGTGTCTGGCTCTTGGCAGGTACCACCGATGGGCTGGCAAAGAGAAGTCCTCTCCTGCAGCCATGCAGCTGCTTTCACCGAAGGCACCGCTTGCTTTGCTCTCCTACTTGCAATAGTAGTGTAGGACTGTTTGCACAAGACAAACCATGTTCTGGCCTCAGGCTCTAGTGTGAGAAGGGAGGGTGGGGCATGAAGAGAGAGTAAATTTGGGAGAACTTGGTGAGGATGACTTAAGGAGGGGAGAGTAAAGGACCCCCCAGAACTTACCATGTTGAAGATCCACAGTGTAGGCTGAAGGTCCAATACCAAGTTGTCACTGTATTGATGCAGGAAGATGTTGAGGGTGGCAGTTTTCTACAGTCAGTCTGGTAAGATTTGCTGTTGAAAACCTCATGCTGCAACATGAGTTTTTTTAATGCATTTTTTGAAAGCTTCTGTATGACTAAATTTTAAACTCCAGGCTTTGAGAGGTGTTTTTGTCTGTAGTGTAAAACTGACCACCCCTATAGTAATCAGCACAGATTTATTAATGGTAAGGATTTCTCTAGCACTGATGTGAAGAGCTTCTGTATCCCAAGAATGCTGTTACTTTTTCTAACTCATGGCCCAAAGAGCTGCCTAGACAAGCATAAGGCAGTTTTGCTTGTTTATGGGGCAGCCCATTGAGCTTCCTTTAAATATGTAGCTGGGAAAGCCTTTGCAACACGGAAAGCATAAAGGTGGAGCCCAGTAGTGGAATGCATGCCTGAAGTCCTGTCACATCTGCAGCAGGTCCTGTCCTTAGCAAAGGAAGGCCACCCACTCTTTCCTGCCACTTCTGTGGTGTAAGGTGAGATGGATAGTGCTGGTGGCTGGGGTATTTTTGTAACTCATTTGGCACATCGAAATGAAAAAAATGCTGAGCAAGTCTAAGAGTGGTCTCCATGAGCTACTCCACTTAGTGGACTAGGATGCCTTAATTCCTCATGTTCCTAGAGTCCCAAGAATCTAAACTAAAACTCTTCTGTGTTTTTGTTTAAGGTGTCTGGTTGACTTGGATGATGCATTTGAGTGTTACCAGAGGGAATAAAGCTGTTCATTTGCTCGTTAAAATCAAAACTAATCACCAGCATTCTGTTTTCTTCCTGAAAGGCCCTGGAGTTGCTGGTTACCTTACTGCAGGGACGACATCATCTGTAATGCCCAACGTACCACCCCCGGTAGACCATGAAGTGGGAGATGTCAGCTAAGGACTGGAAATGCTTGTGGAAGAGACAGAAAGGCAGACTGGCCAGTGATGAGGAACGGCACTTTCCTCCAGCACACAGAAGTGAACTTGCTGCCTTTCCAAGTGTTTAATGACAGTGTTATTCCTTTTTCTATGACTGTTTGGGTTTTGTTTTTGTTTTTTTTAGGAAAAAGTCAGTGATTCTAACTATCACACTGTAACACAAGAAAGCACTCTGTGGATCAACTGAAATGGGTACACAAGATTTTTTTTCTTGTTGTACATAAGCACATTTTGTTCCTTTATATTTGTTTACAAGACTGTGAATCAAACTTTCCTAGTTTTTCTATTTTATGAATTAGCATGACTGGAGTTGAGCTACAGTCTAGAGGAATTGGGCTAAAATCACTTCGACCTCACCGCCCCCAAAAAGGGCATCCCTTCTTTTCCCAGTCTGATGTGATCACTCCCATTGAACATGACTTGCAAAGGGTTTGTCCCTGCACCAGTTCACTGATGTCCTTAATCATTAACATTATCTTCTTCCTGAGATCAAACAGCATTAGACATTCGTATGTATAACTGGCTTGACCAAATTGACAAAGCTTCAGCAAAAAAAAAAAAAAACCTTAAAGTTGACATGTTATGTAAGAAACTAGTGTAATTGTGAAATGTTCTATACATTATCCAGTATATAAAAACTTTCTATATTGAGTGTACATTATACAGATAATTCATATGTACATAAAATTTTAAAATAAAGGGAATTAAGAGCCTTGTTAATGAGATAAAGGTGGTGTTCTTATGTAGCTGTTCTTTGAAGGTATGGAAAATTAGGGTGGTCAGAGACCTTAATTTCAGCCGGCTAAGTAGGGTTCCTGGGCATTCCTGCTTGGAAAAAGGTGTGGTGCAGGTTTTGACAGCCTGGAGCAGAACTCCTAAACCATGGGCAGTAGTACTGTACAGGCAGTTTTGTGTTGGAAGTGCACTTGGACTATGGATTTGATGACATTCTCAACTTTCTAGGAAACATTCTTGGCAGAAAGCAAGAGGGAACAACA
This sequence comes from Streptopelia decaocto, assembly GCF_964273445.1. Taxonomy (NCBI): domain Eukaryota; kingdom Metazoa; phylum Chordata; class Aves; order Columbiformes; family Columbidae; genus Streptopelia; species Streptopelia decaocto. The sequence continues at coordinate 117,735,573 of NC_138655.1, read as the reverse complement.
ATGGATGGAAATAAAAACAACAATTACATTATAATCTTGGTTTTAGATATCATGAATTGATACGAGGCAAGAAACCTATTTGCAGAAAGCCTTCAGTTTTAGGTACTCTGAACAACTGCCACCCTGACTGACTTCCACAGCCTTTGCTGGAACGCTCTGCAGGTGAACGCTTGGCTGTAGGCTCGTGGACGGAAGAGGCTGCAGCTTCATCCTGAAGACTGAGCCAAGCAGGGCCTTTTCTCTCCATGCTCCTGCACTGTGCTAAGGAGGTTGGTTTGTTCATGTATAATAAAAAGGAAACAGTTGTATCCTTAAGCTGAAAAGTGCCTGTCCTACGTTTCTAGGAAGTAGAGCTACTGCCAGTGCAGCATACTGTGTTCTGCCTGGTTCTGTAACCCTATGAAGTAGTTCTTCTGTAAGCAACTGATGTTAAAAGAGGATTGTTACAGAAGCAGAGCTGAAGAACTCTGGTCTTTGAGAACTTCACAAAGGTGTATTTGGCATAAATACCCTGTTTTGCCAAAAATAAGACCTACCCCAAAAATAAGCCCTAGCATGATTTTTCAGGATTTTTGAGGATGCTTGAAATATAAGCCCTACTCCAAAAATAAGTCTTAGTTACAATTCATTTAAAAAGTCAATTTAAATAGTGTCCAGGTAGCTATACATGTAAAAAAGTAATAAGTTTTGGAGAAAAAAATTAATATAAGACCCTATCTTATTTTCAGGGAAACAGGGTAGCAGAGCCTATTTTGGCAGCAGAGGAGGCCACAAACTGCCCTGTGCTGGTCACTGCTGGTTCCAGCTGCAACTTCAGCTCCTCAGTGGGGAAGGCACCACCTCTGCTCAGACTTACTAAAGAAAGGAGCAGCTGGGGTGAGGAGGAGGGAGGAGGCTTGTTGGGAATGCACAAAAGGAGACACAGAAGGAAAGATGCAAGGGAAAAGAGACATTTATAAGGAAAAAGCAGAGGAATGAGGCTGAAGGCTGGAAGGCTGGACTGAGGCTGAGCTTTGGAAAGGGAAAAGAAAGGCATTACTCTTAAGTGTTTAGTTGTCATCTAGTTAATAATTAAAAGCTTATCCTAGCTTGCAATAGCCTAAATTGGGTGAAATGGCTTTGCCTAAAGTACAAGGATAAAGAGGACTTTGGCTCAGAGCCAATAAAGCACTTCAAGCCTGTTAGAAGATACATTTTATTTAGTGTTATTAAGAATCCAGACAAACCCCGGTATTTAAATCACATTCTTCAAACCTTTAAAAGCAAGTCTCTTGTAATTGTTAAATTTAACAATCAGAGTGAGAGAACATGAATTGCATCACTCTCTTTTCCCAGGTAACACATGATAGGATGAGAGGAAATTGCCTCAAGTTGTGCCAGGGGAGTTTTAGATTGGATATTAGGAAAAAATTCTTCATGGAAAGGGTTGTGAAGCATTGGAACAGGCTGCCCAGGGAAGTGTTGGAGTCACCATCCCTGGAGGTGTTTAAAAGATGTGTAGATGAGGTTCTTAGGGACATGGTTTAGAGGCAGATTTGGCAGTGTTAGGTTATTGGTTGGACTCACTCAATGATCTTTAAAGTCTTTTCCAACCAAAATGATTCTGTGATTCTATAAGCTAGGATCAAGTTTCAGTATTCATCCAATTTTACCTTAAACAACATTATTGCACTGAAGAAAATCTTTCCTACATCTTCCATCCATGTGAGACGGCTTTATGCTGACATCATTAGATTTTTGCAGTCAGCCGCTTTGACTGATCAAGCAGTTCCCACCTTGCAATTGTGGAGAGATGAACTTCATCGGGCCCATCTGCCAGGCGCAAGGTCCGCATATAAGCAAACCTGTGCGGGAAGAGCAGAATCAGCGGTTGATTTCTAATCCCGGTGCAGCAGCAAGCCAGCCTGACAGCAGGAGTTCTCAGCACTGTTTTTGCTATAGCCACCCTTTAACAATAGTCTCTTTGAAGAGAGCTATTGCACAGGAGGTACAGCAGAAGAATCATCCTGGCAGGGCTGAGATGTGTGTGGGCTGGATATTCTGAAGATTTGCTTCTCCCCAAGGCCAGAAGGGATATAGGAATAGATCCTCTGTGCTGCTGATAAGACATATTTTTGGTCCAGTGCCAGCTTTATTTGTGTGTGTGTTTAAAGGTAAAGCTATGCAATTGCATTGGAACTGAATTATAAAAACAATTGTTTTAAGTTTTATAGTTTAAAGGCATATGGACCACGATTTTGGGCTACTTGAGGTGAAACAGCATGTACCGGCTGTTATAAAATTATCTTAAAAGGAATGCTTAGAATCTAGAGATAAGCCTGTCTTACTCACATTAAAGCCAAAGGAAAATCTTGGGAAACTCCAGCTCCACCACACACTTGGATTGCACAGTCGATCACTTTAAGCACAGCTCGAGGGACAACCACTTTGGTCATGGCTACCTGGAGTTAAAAAAGAAAACTCATGTTATCAGTAATTGTTTCATAAGCAAGTGAAAATGTTTACCTAACAGTTCTGCTGAAGATCGGTGTCTCACAGTACATTCCTTCCTCTTTGGACTAGAAGAGAGCTCTGCTTCTCCTGTTCCCTGCATAAGGTAAAACTATTGCCAGGAGAGACAGTCACCCTGAAGTATCTCATTGTGCTGAGACAAATGAGCAATATTTGAACTACTTTAATTTTTAAATACTTTATCAGATTGATCTCAAGGTTTCTCGTTGAGAGTACTTTGCAATGTCACAACAAGGCCATCTTTTTTCAACATGAAGCTATGCTCTACAAACAGAAGGATGTAACTTTTAGCAGTACGTTTTCTGTTGGTATTTCAACTGGTTGAATGCACAGATACTGCAAAGAAAAATTTACCTCTTTTCTTGCTTTTCTATTGCCCAACGTGTCTATCTTGCTGGCTGTTTTCAGCGTAAGCAGTCGAGCCTGTTCTATGCTAAGGCGGCATTCGGCGATCCAGTGGGCAATGACTTCCTGCAGAAACCAAAGCCAACAAGCACAAAGTCACTTGGTGGCGTGTCTGGGCGAACCTCCTCCGAGGAAGATGCCTGCACTCCTCAGCGTGTGCGCGTTCCGACATTTAGAGACACACATGAGCAAATGAAAGCTGGTTTGATGTGTGTAATGTAATTCAAGGAAAAAGAGGGAAGACAACACTTGACTGACAGAAATACTAAAGACTGAGCAGTTCTTTTCCTGGCAGGAAAGAGGAAAAGGGGGGAAAAAGTCCAGATTCTGGTGCAGACTCGTTTTGTGGTCAGACCTGCTGCCTGCTACCTGTTTTCCTGAAGCCCTTCAGAGCCTGATGTTTACTCCCTGCTGTCCTTCACCCGCTACCAGGACTCACAACCCTCTCTCGGTGTAACAGGCTCTGCTGTAACAAAACTTTAGCAAGGGGTGGTGAAAGAAGAGAGGAATCAGTTCTGGTTCTCTTCAAACACTGGTGGTGTGTTACACACCCAAGCAAACAGCTGCAGGGTGGTGGCTGCTGCATCTGTCTGTGATGATAAACTGTTAGCTCCCTTGATCCAAACAAGGTCTCTAACAGCCCTTCCCTTCTCCTCTTAGCAAATTCTCCTCAGCAGCCAACGTAACCACAGCAGAAAAAACAAATTAATGTGATGCTCGTCAATGCAAAAGCAGTTTGGAGCCAGAGCCAGCCTCAGGCACACCCTCCTGCCTCAGCAGCTGCAGGAGGCACAAGCCAACGTGCAGCACTTGCTTCAGTGCAAAGTGCTTGGCTTTGCTTGTGCCAGAAGAGGTGATGGTGACAGTGAGCCTGTCACCTGAGAAAGCCAACAGCATCGCCTCACCCTTAGCTACCCCGCCCGAGCTGTGAGGGCTTACGCTGGCTCTGCAGCTGCCCTCCAGGTCTTGCTGTGGCATCAAACGTCAGCTTTACTTTAATGAGCTTCTGAGAAATAGAGTGCGCCTCACCCAACTCTCGTGAATTCTAGGCTATAGTCATGAATGGAAGTTTGGCAATGACGTGACTGGAAAATAGATATCTAAGATTACTCCCTCTGGATCTGCACAAACAATGTTCTATTAACCTGTGCCAGACACTAATTCAGATTCCTCTTTCCGTTGCCTTTACTTGTTTTTTCCAATAAAATCATCCTATCTTTTGGAAAAGAGTGAGGAACACTTGAAATGTGATAGGCCAACTACTAAATGCTGATCGCTCCTATAAAAGGCAGATTGGAATCGTTCCTATAAAAGGCAGATTGGAATCTTTTTATGATTCTAGCAAGCTCTCTCTCACAAAACAGTACATCAATTCCAGAACAAGACAAGACCAAAATCCCAATGTGGCTGTGGTTTGGTCTGTATGGTCATAAGTAAGTAAAAATACGTGACCAGAGAAGTAAACTTTTAGTGAAATTTACACTCTTGAGTGCCTCTGGTAATCATGAACAGAGCTGTCAAGTGACAAATTCAATATGCAGAACTGGGGAATTCAGATTGTAAGTATAGAAACATAAGCTGTATGCCTGAAAAAATGCTTGTCCAAACTGCTCAATGACAGCAGACAAAAAAACCCAACAAACATGGTGGCAAAATATGTATTCAAATCCAGCAAATGATACCCAATTCACTGCAAGGAAAAGAAATCCCATATGCTATAGTCAAAACTGGTAGCTACACAATGTGATTTTCCCCTTTGCCACCTGAGGCACTATGAATAGGAATTCAAGGTCAGGGCACATCTATTTCAGTGTCTGTTATGAGAGTAACTCGGTTCTGTGTGGGAAAATCAACAGGTGGTGGCTGGAGCACGTGAACTGAGAGAAAGAGGGAATATGCTTACATGGTGATACAGTTTCTTCCCGAAAGTCTCTCTCTGTGCTGCACGCTGGCACAAGATCTCTAAAGCGGTTTCAGCTGCACCAAGGGACCTCATGCAGTGATGAATCCGGCCTGGCCCAAGCCGACCTTGAGCTATTTCAAAGCCCCTGCCCTCACCTGGTTGGAAAGAAAAACAAGCACATGCAGAATCCTTGATTCCTGCTTGAAAGGAGCTGTGTGAGCAGAAGTGGCCTCGTAGCACCACAGCTACAAGCAAGCTGCTTACAGTTCATTTTGCAGAACCGTTTTGCTTGTTTACTCGAACTAGATCTATATTGACACACTGTTAATAATACAGCACAAAGTACACTCTAAGATGGTTTATGAGAGAGTTTGACTTACATGATTTAATTTAAATTTTGTTAATCTTACATTGAAAAATACATCTATGAGATTTGGTATGAGAATCTGCGGGAAGACTTTGAGGTTTCCAGGTCCTTGGGCTACTCAAGAGAAAAAGCTCTTTGAGAAAAATAAAGACAGCAATGTATTATAAATCCTCATTTCTTCTAAGTGAGACAAGTAGAGCAAAGTTCTCCCTGCAGAAGGTCACAGTGCTGGCCTGCTCATTCCTTCACTTTTTTTCTTCAGTTCTGCTATGTCTGCAGGCACCCAGGCTTGTATGACCACAGACTACAGCAGAACGCTCTTTTTAGAAGTCTGTAAAGTCTAGGAGAACTGGTTTTGGTGAATGAATGCCACTGACTGACAGTATCTGCTTTGTCCTGCTTCAGGAAGGTGATTTTCGCATGACAGCTACAGCTGCCCTGCTTCCTTCAATCACCTTTCTGCTTTAAACAAGTTAAATTCAAGCAGCAGGTAGACGGGTAAAGATAGAGTGTGCTCCCTCTTACTTGTGTTTGAATCCATGGCTCAACTGACCATCGCTGTTTACAATAACTTATGGTGATTCATAAAAGAAACCACCACTTCATAAAACTTGGTTCACTGCTGTGTGTGTTAGAAAAGAATTAATACCTGAAACTCACCCAGTATGATGTTGGATACAGGTACTCGCACATCATTAAAGTGTATCTCAAAATGTCCTCCATGGATCTCATCTAAAGGGACAGAGAAAACACAACAGCCCAGTAAAACAACAGAAGACAACAATACAGGCCTTCAATTCCTAACCCTTCTGCAAGATAAAAATTTTACTGATTTATTTCATATACAATATTTGTTAGTATTACTATATCTTCTGAGAGCACTAACAAATTAATACAAATAGATCTGATAAATATTATCACCTACCCAGATAGCCAAACACTGAGAGGGGTCTTATCAACTTCAGCCCTGGAGTGTCCATGGGAACAATGATCATACTGTGCTGGTTGTACCTGATCAAGACAAAATGCGCAAGTTATTATTAACTTTGAGCCTCCCTTCTGTCCCCTCCCTCTATTTTTTTAATCTTCTATCCTCCATTTAGCATTCGCATAAAGCCCGTGTTGAAATTTCCCCCTACCTGTGACAGCCCTCCTGCCTGCATGTAGCGTGGCTCATGTGCTTCAACAATCCTGGAATCACCGGTCAACAAGCTAAGATGTCCTACTGGCATCTAATGCACCACAACCGAGTTCTGTGCAAGTACTTCTGTATCACCCAGTCAGTTCCCCCACCCTTGACTTTCCTTTTTGTTCTCAAAACATGTTTATCATCATCATCGTCTTGGCTTGCCTATAGTTTAGCAAAACAATCCCCATGTTTAAATTCCTGCAGAATATTTAAGGTCAGTTACTAGTCACACAGAACTGGAAGTGACATCCTAGGTCCCCGAGTTTAGTTTGCAGTCCCAGCACATGCAGCATCACATAATCCACTCCATGAACTTCTATTCAGCTTTCAAGAGCTGAACTTACATAAGTTATTGCCAATGCCTCTACAGCTGGTGGACAAACCATCCTATATCCTATAAGCAAGTTACTGTTTACTTCTTAATGAAACCTAGCCAAATCTACAAACTTAGGATAATCAGTGGAATTTGGGCTAAAATCCAGCTTGGAGATACAAATGTTTCAATTCTTTCCTATTACAAGTTGTGTGATTTTAATGGAACCAGTCACGGAGCATTTTACTCATCACTTGCATATGTTTTTGTAAAAGGCTATTTTAGTTCGGTAACAACAGTTAAACAACATGTATTTTTTTTAAACAAGAAGAGGGAAGTATTCTATTTACACATATAGGAATGGAATGCATAGGTATGGTTAAAGATGTGCAACACTCTCTGCTCACACAACTTCTCATAACAAACATACCATGTTTCAAATGCTACTTTCTATACCTACAGATAACTTTGTGAGAAACTTAGTAGAAAACTTCAGGTCCCTGATGGGCCACTTGCACTCATTCTGTTCAGGGAAGCTCTGACAAGTTTTGATTCTATTATCATTTAAGCAAGCAATTCTTCTTCTTGTTAATTGTTTTATATACTACACTTATGAAATAAATTGTAAGACAGAGATTAGTTGTTGGTTGAACAACTGATGCAGACTAAAACTAATGTGACCAAGATGAAGTTAGTGAACCCCCATAACATCTCCTGATCTAATTCATCATCCAGCTGTGCACACCAGAGTGAGCGCAATGCGGGGAGGGACACATGGCAACACAAACTGGTGGCAGTGAAAAGGTTGAGAGGCTTCAGTCATCAGCAACTGACAGCAAAACAGAACGTTGGTCAGTAACAGACACACCTGCAGGTTTACAGCTCCCATGGAACTTATGAGCACATCCAACCGACCAAAGCAATTAATGGTATTTCACTTAACAATATTTCCTCTAAGAAACAAGTTTTAGGTAACTCTTCGAACCTCCTAGGAATCCTTACCTGGATGCTGAGGGGTTTTTGGTTTTGCCCATTACAATTGCAACTGCACAATTTGGGTTCCCAGCGCCTTAAGAAAAGTCACAAACAAGAAAAGAGTTCTCAACAAAAAAATCTCAATGTAGAATCAAATGAAGTTTCATACTAATAAATCTTACTCTGTTCCTTTCGTGATACAGGAGCAAAAACACGCAATCTACTGTTTATGCTCTGAGTAATCAGACTGAAACAAAATACATCATATTGCTTAACACGTAAAAGGGAGTTGACTTGTGGGGAAGGGAACAATGAAAAAGCCAAACATCCAAACCCTCCAGGATCCAGCCATCATCTATTCCTATGAACAAGAGAACAAGAAGGTACTTGAAATGGAATCTAATTACTTCTATCTCCATTATAACTAGGTAAATAAGTGTGACACAAAAGCACACCTGAAGGCGAGACGCTGCCATTTCAAAACCAAAGCTTCTTGAAACTATAAAGACTGGAGAATCTATGTGGGAATGAAATGCCAACCACATTATAACCCAATCACGCAAACAAAGCTATAAGGGTTACCATGATGACTTTAATATGATTTCAATGTAACTTCTCTGGAATGAACATTTATCCCCCTTTTATGCAAATGATTATAGTTTGCACCTTAAAGAAAGATCTGAGTGGAAATCATTACCTGAAAATAACCTGCTAGCATTTCAAGCCATATATAACATTATTTGAGATATATCTTTGTAGCATAAAGCAAGCATCTTAATGTATGAGCCCTAAAGGTTCTACCATTGATTAAAATGGCATCACATTTCCAAGAGCCTTAATCCCCAGAATTGTTTCCTTTAAAGGTTTCTTAGTTCAAAAACACGCTCTCATTCCTTCCAAAGTCTTACAGGATTCTACTTGACATATATAACAATCAGTACATTTTTTATTGCTATCTCAAAGCAGATGACAAGCTTTGCAGAGATTATTAAAGATTTGATCTGTACCAACCCGGTTTGTTTTGAGGTCAGAAACAAAGACGACTTTTAAACTTCTCTGGCAGGTGGTTGTATTGTCCGGACCAGAGGCTCCCAAACCTTGTATCACAAGGTTTGGGAGCCTCTGGTCCGGACAATACAACCACCTGGCTTGGAGCTGAGTTATTTCCTCCTAAGAGCAGCCACTGTGATGGCTGGGAAGCGGAAGAGAGATTTATTTCATTCTGATAAACACTGTGTGTTCTGAGGGCCAGACTGGTTGGCTGTTGAATTTCCTCTTTTGCAATATGCTATTCATCCATTGTTTTCAAGTGGGGTTATATTTGTGGCCCGTAGCTGTACAGTGCCAATGAGCTAAAATATCAGAGTGATAAGTTGTGTGTGTGTGGAGGGAGATAAATCAACTTGGTAAGAAAAAGGTAGATCTCAAACAGTTGGCTCATTTGGGCAACTGCAGCAAGTGGGTGACCAACCCCAAAATAACACAACATACGCTTTGCAATGTACTACCCTGCAAAGAGAAACACTACACTCTTAAGGGGTATTTGACTCTTCTCCTTTTCCACAGAAGGCAAAGAATAGCACAACTGGTGTTTTCTGAACCACATTTATCTTGAAGTGAGGTTTACAACAAAATAGATTTTGACTTTCTGTAATCTCTTCAAAAAGTGTTTGGTAAACAATCCTCAAGTCACAGCCCTGCTTCAAAAGAAGGCAGATTTCACCATGTTGTATGAAAAAAAAAAAATCAGAAAAGGCTTTCATGTTGAACTTAGTGAGGAGTTCACTGAGAGCAAGACATCTGGTTAGTTGCTCTAAATCATTAGTACAAGTTTTTGGAAGGCAAATTAATATCTCAGTTTCATATGTACTTTTCCCCATCTGAATATAGCACAGGAAGGCAGATTCCTGGCCTTTCCACTCCTTAGAGTCTGAAGTTCTGAATACCCAAAACAAATTTTATGCAACTTTGACCCATGAACACCAGAAAGAAGTGCTGGTCTAATGCAAGACTCTGAAAGACTCCAGTGCTTTGGAAGAAATGCAGACTGCCTGGATGTAATAAACCTCTCATTTGTAAATGGCATTTTTACATGACTTACAGAATTCAAAGCAGCTGCTGGTGGATGGGGGAAGGAGTCAGAGAAGCCTGTCATTTTGGCAAGAGTTAGTACTAGTTTTGCAAGAAACTCACAACTGAACAAACAGAAATAGCAGATATTTTAGAAGGTCAGTTTTAAGTATATTTCCATACTGATAAGCTTTTTAATAAGCTTTTTCATATATATGTCTGCACAACCTGTCCAAAACTTTTAAAGCGTAATGCTGCTATATTGGCAAACATTGTAAGTTTAACTAATGTATTACATTTTTTAACTCTTCGTGGCACTCACATGGGCAAAGACAACGATATTTCAAAATGTGCGTAGAGGGTTGCTCACAATCCTGTTAGAAACCTAATCTCTGCTGTTAGGGGTGCAACAGATTTAAGCTTACTGATCTTCACCCAAACAACTCAGGTTCTTTCTGGTGGAAAGTAATAAATGTGGCATGGACACGGAGAGTACAACCTTTACTGAAACAAGCTGCGATATCACCTGGTTTCAGAAGCCAACAGCACTTAATTCTTGCAATCTAATTATCTAATATTCGGTGTTCAGCCTTCAGATTTTTGGCTAAGATTATCAAGGTAGGATAATTTACTACTTGAATGCCCAGACTCCTGCCATGTTGGCTGCTGCACTGCTGAGCGCTCTCTGCTGAAGATCAGGGGTTTGTGGTGGCATTACAGACTTGGCAGCTTCCCAGAATGGTGCTGATGAACACAGGTTCTGGACTCTCCTACAAGAATAAACTGGACTGAGTAGGGTGTATGGCAGCACGACATTGATTGTTGTAATATGGGGATCTTCTAACGGAGAAAAGGGGAGGCTGCTGTAATTTCTATCCAGTTGTGAGATGTAGTTTTATCACATCTTCTCCAGATAACACCGCTGGGCATCTGGTTCATGTATGGTAAAGATTATAATGCAGCTGCAAGCAAACTTGCACAACCAGTAATTGGTGCTTCCCAGCTGGAGCTCACAGCCTCAGATGGTGCCAGTGAGAGCAGCTGCTCTCAACAACATTTAGGAATGGTTTTTCCTCACCTTCATCCCACTTCTACACAGCTACAACCTCTTCTTAGTTCAATGAGATCCATTGACATTTTGCACTCTTACTTATCAAACAATTCGTGTTACTTTTGAGCCTCTAGGGTCATACTGAAATCTAGTATTACATGACAGTAATATTTCTGTACTCTGACTGGAAGGTTCTGTCTTCCCCGCACCCTGCAAAGTTATGAGGAGCTGAGGTACTGTGATAAACAGCACAGGATTTACAGGAACTGCCTTCCTACAACCTGCCCACAGGACCTCTTGGGCGCTGGTAACACAACTGTCTTTTCTATAAGCGACAGACAGAGATATTTCCCTGGGGGCTTTCTCAGTTCTACCTGGTTATTTGGGACCATATTGAAACAAACCTCATCCAGGACACAGAGATTAACTTATTTTGAAGAGATACAGCTCAGGCCTCTAAGCAACACAAGCTGTGAGAAGCAGACGTGCTGGAAGCAACCCAAATGGCTTATCTGCTGCTGTGAAGAACACCAGTGAAGTGCTGCGATAACTCCAGACGAAAACACTACAGAAATATGCACAAACATTGCAGCACTCTTTCTCTGGACTCCAGTTCCTCTCCCAACCCATTTTCCTTTCTCATTGTGAATGCAAATGAAGGTAGAAGCATGTGGAAAACATCTGCCTGTTACATTCTTAGCTACCCATTTTGAAAAAAAACACTTTCCTTTCACATATTCCAAAACAGTTGAAGCACAGATGGCTAATCCAGATGTGTCAGGTGCATCAATTAAGCCAGCACACCAAAAAGCAAAACCTGACCTCTGGTCTGCTAAAAATCTCTGTGTTGTTTGGCATCAATATTGCATTTACTGAAATCCATTACACTGCTACAGGATACAGGACAATTAAAACAAAAAAAAAAAGCTGTGGAAGGTCATAGAAGGTTCCTGACACCCTGCACAAAGCATTCTTGCACAAAAGACCAATTTGAAGCTGTAGAGACTGTGGAAATTGAAGTAAGATCCAGTCACTTTAGGAATTCTTGGCACAGCTAAGTCCTTGCCTTAGTGCAGAAATACCAATGTCTGCACGTGAGCTGCAGAACGTCTCCATCTTCCCTTTCCTGTAACAGTTTTGTCTCTTTGTAACACAGACAGCACACTGCAAGTGGAAAAAACCTCATGGATGGAATAGCATATTTTTATTTTTCTTCCACAGTATCTGCCTGGCTTGTAGTGTCTGTAGAAATATTATCAAACAGTAACCTGATTATTCAAGTCCCTGAGAACTCTCCTACAGGGTGCAAATCTATCTGCTTATACTCTAGTTGACAGTTTACCACTTGCTTTCATGTCTTTTCCCTATCATCTTCCTGGTTTTGTTCAATATCACATACTGAAAGAACAACCTCCCCCATCTCACAAAAACTGATCTTTCTATTGTATCCCTAAAAAGTTACTTAAAAAGGGGATATAAGGATCTCTTAAAACCTTATAGAGGCAGCCACCAAAAGCAGAGTAGTGTCCTGAGGAAACAATCTAGTGACACCCTACAAGTCACTCTGCCCCAGAGAGGCCTCCTCCTCTTTCTCTCCTTTTCTAATTTTAAACTTGTGATTTGATAAAAGCCTTATAATTAGGTTAAAAAAAATTAACTTTCAGGAATTCATTTTTCACAGTGAAACAGTAAGAGGGTCTTGACCTTCCAAAGAACACTCATGTTGTGGATGGAAGAGGGAAGAACGTAGGAAATGTACGTGTTCAACATGAAAAGGGTCTCCAGGAAAGCAGGAGTTGTATTTATTTTTTTTTAACTGGCAAGTCAAAATGAAAGTGCAACTGAGCTCCAGCTGAGGGTGTGGTGCTTGAAGACAAAATGTAATGTGTCAGACCAATTCAGATCATTTCACTGAAGCACCTCTCAGTTGCAGTCCCTGCTACCAGTCTGCTGACAAAAGGTTAGTTTTGTTTTAATATTTACTGCTCTGTATATTGTGATATACTTATCTTATTTAGATAGAGATGAGCTAGGATTTACTATAGTTAAGCTGGCTTTACAGAGAGACATCATTTCACTAAGGCATATTCTCATTTCCAGTCTAAAAATTAGATTTGTTGAAGAGGAGAACAGAATACTGCTTAATTAGTTTTTAAAAAATCCGTCTGTTTAAACTGGGGATATTAACTTCATTCAGCATGTATTCATGCAATCCCACGTCAAGTTTAAACACACAGAAACACTGAGTTTGTGTCTAAATGGAAGGCTGGAACAACTCTGCAAGAAAGCATGCAAAGCTGTCTATTAATATATCTATTAATATACTTCCTAGAAAACAGTACTTGAAAAAAACAGCTGAGGTTCTGAGCTGCTTGGGTACTTGTGGGCAGTTTTCTACGTGATAAGACTCCTTTTTGTGTATAATATTCTGAGAAGTCTCCAGCTGCAAGATGCAGTGTACCCACAGCAATTTGATTCTGTAAGGAATTCCACACGGGCATAAGGGGTCTCGCTGTGTGGGACAGCAATGAAACCAAGCCTGCTCCACCACAGTTCAGTACCTCACTCCCATGGGACCGCTCCGCTTTACGTAACGGATGTGTAAACGTGTGCCCGAGCAGCAACATTCACAGGAATGACAAATACAAATAGGTATCCCACCCAAAGCAAAACTGTGTTTTTAAGGGAGAAAATTCAACTGTTGCATTTGAGATAACTTTGTTTCCCTCTAGAACCTGGGTCAGCCAAAAGCATTGTCAGGCAGCGGAACGTGTTCCTTGTCACAGCCAAACCGCTTAGTGATACATGGACTTCTTGAATTTTGCACAGAAATGTTTATTGTCTTGCTTTCAAGCAAATTTGCCAGTGATCCAATTTGATTAAGCATTCCCAGATGGATTCTGTAATAAGCATTTTAGACCATAACCAAATCTTTTCAGTTGAACTTCTCATTTTCTAAGTGGATTTAACTCCCTCTGCAGCTGTTTCTCTTCTACTAAAAGAAAATGCATTTGCTACTGATGTCTGAATCTCTCCTCAAAGTACTATATGGCTGCAAAATCCTGCTAACACAGCTTGTTAGGCATAGATACCCCTTGCCAAACTAATAAATAGAATTACTCTGTCTTTCTATTCTGCACGCTTCATTTAGGCAACGGTAAATGACAAATTACAAGACTTAAAATATGGGTAATCATTGTTTAAAGTTTAACAGGAAGTGTTTTGAAATGTTAACAAAATAATCTAACAAAATCATTAAGGATGAAGCCAAACCAAACAGTTAATTTATAACAAACACATTAAAAAAACAGACAGCAGATTCACTGAAAAAAAAAAAAAAATCAAGCAAAAATATAAATTATTCATTTCTTTCTATTTAATTATTCTGCACCCTGAATATGAGATCAGTCAGTAACTTATTTTTCCTGGTAGACAGAATACATTAAAAAAAAAATAGGAGATACTGTTTATTATAAAGGTTTGGCAACCCTTTGTTTCAACCCTTATCTAAAAACCAGAAATGGTATTTTGAGTTTTCAAGCTTCAAAAAGCTTTGGGGCAGAACATCAGTTAAGAATATGCTTTCAGTAACACTGGCCTCAAATTCTGAAACACTGCAGATGATGAGAAAGGGGGTTAATGTTTTTCATTCTCAGCTACTTTTTGCCACTGCTACTAAGAAATTTCAATCCCATTTATTTCAAGAAAAGAGGGCACTGCAGGACTGTAACTTAAAATAGAAAGAATTTCAGCAAATTACTCAATGAATGCAGTTACGGGAAAAGAAGAAAATACTGTAGGACATGACTTGCTTAAGACACAGCCTGAAGACACGAATACTCAAACTTCAACCCTGAGCTGGCAGTGAGAATACAGCCTGAGTGTTTACGGAGCAAATCTGTCATGAGATAGTACATGATAAAACAGCAGTTTCTGAGCTGTTTGGGTACTTGTGGGCAGTTCTGTATGCGATAAGATTCCTTTCTGTCATAACATCCTGAGAAGTCTCCCGCTGTAAGAGGCAGCGTACCCACAACAACGTGATTCCGCAAGAAATTCCCTGCGGACATGGCTTGCTGTGTGGGATGGAAACTAAACCAAGCCTGTTCTGCTGCTCAGCAACTGACCCCACTGCTGTGCTTTACCTACTGGGCATACATATATGTCCCTGAGAAACAAACAAGCACATTCTACCCATACTATACTCACAAGCCAAAGCTGCCAAAATTTATGACAGTAGGCACAGAATACTACTGCTTGCCTCTCAGTTTTAACCTGTTAGTATTCCTTATCCACTCTATACTAATAGCATTTACAGCCTTCAACTGGTACTACTTTGCTTTGCAGAGAGGAAGGTGTACTGTCAAGCCCATTAAACAGGTGTCAAACTCATGTGTGGGAGTAGATACAATTACACAGTCATAAAATTACGTTTGGCTCTTTGAAGGCAACCACGAGGCTGCTGTGTCCCCCAGTGAAAATGAGTTTGACACTCCTGCTAAGGGTATAGTCAAATTTATTTTGCAATGGAATATTGTCAAACATAACTGAGTCAGAGTGGTTTAAGCAATGATGGCTCAGCTGAAATGTGGAAACCAGTGAGGTGCACTCCGGGCATCTTGCAATCTCAAATGCCAAGGCTAACGAAAGCATTTCAGTCAAATCCATTTTACAATGCATTGCACACACAGATGTTGTGAGTTACCCCATTTCATGTGAGAATTTGAGATTTTGCCTTCTGCCTCCATCACTGTCTAGCTCTATTTTGATTATTTACAAATGTATTCTCAATATCAAAGTTCTTTAAACTTGAGCAACCCTGGGCAAGGGTTTTAGGTTTCAACAGAAATTTAAAAACTTAAACCCAGTACTATTTATTTGTGTGTTGCAGCTTTGCCAAGGGCTGGGATATGAATAACTCAACTGATTATTGGATTGAGGACGAGGAGGATGATGTCAGCTCTGTTATAGATTACAATACATATGAGCTTCTCTGTGAAAAAGGTGATGTGAGAAATTTCAGTAAATTATTCCTTCCTGTGTTCTACACATTGGCTTTCACTGTCGGAGTCGCTGGAAATTCATTAGTGGTCGCAATTTATGCCTACTGCAAGAAACCGAAGACTAAGACAGATGTGTACATCATGCATCTGGCCATTGCTGATCTGCTCTTGCTCTTCACGCTCCCTTTTTGGGCTGCAAATGCAGTGCAGGGATGGGAACTCGGCAACTCAATGTGCAAGATCGCTTCTTCTCTGTACACCATGAATTTCAGCTCCAGCATGTTGTTCCTGGCCTGTATCAGTGTGGACAGATACAGGGCCACCTCTGAGCCCCGGGGTAGCAGAAGTGTTGGTAAACACTGCAGCGTCACCTGCATCTGTGTCTGGCTCGCTGCCGTTTTCCTCAGTATCCCTGAACTGATATTCAATCAGGTCAAGAAACACAATGACAGGAATGAATGCCTTCCTGTATTTCCAATGAACATGGAAACACTCTTAAAAGCCACCATTCAAATCCTGGAAATTATCCTGGAATTTCTGCTTCCTTTCCTTGTCATGCTAATCTGTTATTCAGCTACTGCTCGAGCAATCTTTAGATCTGCAAATGCTAAAAAATCGAGACCTTTCATGGTTCTGCTGGCAGTCGTCGCTACTTTCATCATTACCCAGCTACCTTACAACATTGTTAAGTTCTGGCGAGCCATAGATATCATCTACATGTTGATCACTGACTGTGATGCAAGTAAAACAATAGAAGTTGCACTCCAGGTCACCAAGAGCATCGCTTTGTTTCACGCCTGCCTGAACCCTCTTCTCTATGCCTTTCTGGGTGCCTCTTTTAAAATGCATATTATGAAAGTTGCAAAAAATTATGGATACTGGAGAAGACATCAACGGAATGGAAGACCTGAAGAAATTTCTATGAATTATGAAGACCACACTGAAGAAACAACTAGTTTCACTCTATAGACTCCCCATTACTTTCGTTATTTTGTATAAGCAAGGGAATTATATATTAATTATTATATATTAATTACTATATACTAATTTGGGGGTATTGTTTCAGCAGCTGTTTGTCTGCAAGTAAACTTTCAGATTAATTTCTGAATATGCAGACTAGGCAAGACACTACAGTGCAGTACAAAGTGGAACACGTTGGTCAAAATTAAGCATCAGGCAAGAACTAAATACTGAAATCCCTAGAAACAACTAGGGATATTTACTAAAAAAAAGTCATTTAAAAGGGTCAGTACTAGCCTTCAAATGGCTGTGTAATGAACAAACTGTACATGTCTAAATGTATAATTAAAACAAAAAAAGAAACCATCAGCAATAAAACAGTAGTACAGAAACTTTTGTAGCTGCAGTTAATAATGTTTTGTTTCTCCAACTATTTTGTGTAGAACACTTGCCTAATAAGTCAATTTTTTCCTCAGCTATCATTCCATAGACACACTTGCACCTTGAAATGAGGTATCAGTTCACGCGTGAGAATTGAAAGAGAAAGGCGGGGGGGAGGGGGGGAAGCCATTCTCTGTGTTTCCACATATGTATAGCAACAACATCCTCCACAAAAAAACAGTAACTCCTTCTCTGTAATGACCAAAATTGACCTTTCACCTCTGCTAAAATATATGGAGATACAATAAAATCAACTAATACAAAAAGTGCACTGGCTGTCATTTATTCATATCTTAATGTTTGTCTTGTTTTAGAAGGTACTGACATCTCTCATGATAGGGATTTATCAACCAGCAAAGGCTAGAGGCCTTCCCTGACAAATGAGAAAGGTTTTGACTCCATATGGAGTTCATGGTCAGTGGGATTTACAGTTTTTCCATGGAAAGGTACCAAAGGTGTTCCCTGCTGGTGGATATTCCAGGAAAACAGCAGTTTTCCATGACTCTCTGGAAGCATTTCAAATATATATACAAATAACACATTAGCTTTCAAAATGGAAAAAAAAAAAAGTGGTATTAGAGCATATTGTCCCTGCCTTCAAACATTCCAGAGCTCTGACAAAGTGCCTGATCTAGGGCTAATGAAAGCCAACAAGAATCTCTCATTTTTAGACACTGTTCCTAGTTACACAATTGTGGACTGGAACAAAAAGCTCTAAAATGACAGACAAGAAGCAACAGTAGCACAAACAAGACACAAGCCTCTTCTCTCTGTTTGGATGACAAACTCTTACAGAATTTCTGCCCAGTATTTAGAGAAATACTAGGGCGCAGACAGATAAGTCAGAAGTGCTTGACAGATGGTCTACACATGCACCATAAATCTGCCATGTTTAAGCCATACTGGATTTACTGTAGACATGCAAAGAATCCATGCAGAGCATGGTAAGAAACTCCAGTTTTTCCAATAAGCGAATGACTCCTTGCATGTGTGATTTATATTTTATCTTCACAAATACAGAGTGGTTGCACCCAGAGTGACATTCTGACCAGGCTGTCAGGCTTCTGGAATTCCCAAACATCCAAGGTCCTCATGTCCCACTCAGAGTAAAAAGGAAAAAAAACCAAACAAACAAAAATGAAACCAAAACATAAACCAAACAAAAAACCAACACCAAATCAAACAAACAGAAACAAAAAAACAACCAGGCAGAAAAGAAGATTCTAAGGCAGAGCTGCATGAATGTGTTTCTCAAACTTCTTGAAACTGCAGCACCTTTTGTGTGCCTGTCTTAGGCAAATCTGACTGATCTAGTGATTTTTTTTTACAAATAAGACAACCCAAATCATGCTTACTTTCTTATGCTTACTCTCCTTTTCCTAATTCACATAAGTAATTTTATTAATAATATTTTGTGTGTATGACCTCCTACAAACTTTCCCATTACTTCCTTAGGAACTGCAATGCACACTTGAGAGACACTGACCCAAAGCAAAAGCAGCAGCCAGCAGGAAAGTGACACTCTCAGGTCAAGTGACAAGATAACGATGTCTCTTTTTGCCACCAGTTTTGCAGTATACTCAAAACTCACACACAAGCTGCCAAAGACAGTTTCATAAAAACAAAGTTTAAAGGCTATGGCCATATATGTGTAAATTATCTGATGGAAAGAGGTAATGTTTAAAGAACAACAGTAGCAATAAAGAATAATTCCTTCTGTGATCTAAAGTCAGAAATTCCAAAAAGGGCCCAAAACCCAAAATTGCATTTGAATCTTGGACTTCACAGAACAAAAGCTTGATTCAGCTCTTTCCACTGTTTTACATTCTATTGCCTTCACCCAAGAAGAAACAATTTTTCATCTTAGAAAAGGAGCACAACTTTTTTTGTTTTATCTGCTCTTGGAAAGAATTTCAGACTTAGTCATTCTCATTTAACGTGTCTGTACTTACCGCTGCTCCACCACTTCTTGCCATTGATCACGTAACTGTTTCCATCTCGCTCAATGCTGCACTGCATATTGGTGGCATCACTTGAAGCCACATCAGGTTCTGTGTTAAAGAAAAAAAATAAACCAAACCACTGAGTTAAATATACAGGTAGTACTATCACCACGGATACAGGTATCTAGGTACACTGTATTGATGGTAATGCTGTTTTGCTCTCAGTAGAGAAACTGTTTTCAGAACCTCGCTCTGCTGGTGGTCAAAGGCTTTCTATCTTCTAACAACCTCTTATTCATGATCAGTTTAAACTAACTTCTATTTGGGCTCAGACTACTCTTAACAGCCTTCTTACTTTCCTGACATTTTTAAATCCTTCCCTCTTCCAATGTACTTATAGATGTATCTCTCCTCAGCTTTTTTTTTTTTTTAAGTAGATTTAAGATAATTTTGTGATGGTTTATGAAATACGTTACACAAACCAGTTGTCAGAAAAATGTCATCAATTATTGTTTGAAATAGGAAAGACTCTTCCTCTCTCCTTTCACCCTTAACTTCTTTTAAAGGCAACCTTCTTTTAAAGCTAAAGCATCTTTTTGCTCTTGGTGAACACACTGAACCATAATTTGCAAAATAAGGGTCCAGCTCTGCAAGACTGAGCTCTCCCAACTCCCGGTGACACAGAAAGATCAAGATTTTGACTTCACATGTTCAAAAGTTACATCCAGGCCTTCCACACATGCTGAATACTACGAGCTTTCAAGAGCCAAAATGAAGATAATGCTGAGCTACAGACATAAAGCAAGCACATTGTATGTTTTGTTAGTTAGATTCAGGTTATGTCTTAATACTGCAAAACTACAAAACTTTGAACACGATAATCAGACCTGCACCTAATTGTACCTTTCTAGAGAAGCCTAGAACACATTACAAAAAAAAAGAGTATCTGTTGTATCTATTGTAAACCATTTTGGTACAATTAAATGTGTTTTACTAGTATTAAAAATAAACTGAAAATATATGGAAAGCAAATACTAACTACTGTAGCGATGAGAAATGGTAACTATCAGGGAAGGGCAGCAAGGGTGCTTCACTTTGCATTCACACCTCATGGATGATTTCATTTTCAAACACATATACAGATACAGTGGGAATTTCTGTATTAATTGTAGTTTTGCACTTTTCAGACATGCCATGTGAAATTTCTGCCAATTGCCTCTTTCTTCTCGAGAAAAATGTACCTGTCATGCAGTAGCAAGAACTAATTTTCCCTTCTAGGAGAGGCTCCAGCCACTCTTTCTTTTGCTCTTCAGTCCCATATAAGTGGAGGACCTCCATGTTCCCAGTGTCTGTAAGAAAACAGCAGTCGTGTTTACTTGTGGAGACACACAACTCGTAAGGCTTAAGATGCCCAGCTTTTCAGTGCTTTCATGCTGTAGCTATGGGACAGGGTTGCTAACCCGGTGCCTGACAGTTGAAAATCTCAGGAGCAAAGAAGGATTTCCCCATCTCCTCAGCTATTAGTGCATAGTCGAGTTGGCTGAGACCACTGACAGCTGGGAGAAAAAGGTTCCACAGACCTTCTGCTTTGGCCATTTCCTGTTCAAAGAATAAACAGAGAAAAACACTAGCAATAAATCTTACCAAAAAAATAAAATATGGCTTGATGCCCATTTTGCTTCCTACCTGCCTAACATATTGCCCAATATATCTGATGCCTTTTTTCAACAGCTGTTTTCAATAGGTACAGTCCTTGACTTAAGAGTTCAGACATATATACCCCTCACAGAACTCACTTTTGTTTTCCTCCTCTCTTATTTGTATGTCTCACCTCCTTTCATACACTTCCTTTCCTTACGCTATTCCTCATACTGTTTCTTTCCATGCGGAGAAGCTTCTCCAGCAGCATACACCAAACTTACGTTCCATGTCAGTGCCTGTTTCTTTTACTGCTAGTGCTCAAGGATATTTATTATCCCATACCTTCAGTCTCTCAAAGAGTGGTGGTTTCTTCCATTTTTCCTCAGTATTTCCGTGTTCAGAATAGTATTTCATCATTTCCTTAGAGAAACAATTAAAAAGATACTTGCTTAAAGTAAGAACACATGTAACATATACAAGTAATAATAGGGTGTCTTTTCCACCCCTACACCCCAAGAAACCAATAAAAAACATTCAACGCAGGTTTTTATTATATAGTTGGTTGCATTATAAAATTAAAAATACAATTCAAAATCAAACTGCAATCTATTCATTTTGCAATACTGTAAATGCTTCATGGAGATGACCCCAATCAGTAACTCCTTTCATACAGGGAAAGGCTTTGGGGTGGTTTAAAAAATGTGATGATGATGGTAGAAGGCCAGTGTTGGCTGATGATACAAGTAACTGTTACCAACAGCATGCACAAGAGGCATAAATCCAAAAGTAAAACAAAAGATAAAAGCCAAACAATTAAGATTTAGGTTTCCCATCACAACATTCATACATATAAAGCAGTTAATCTTTTTTTTAACTGAGAAAAAACACAAAGAATACTTTCTTTTTCCTGTCAAAATAATTCCTTAACAGATTATGTAAACAGTTGTTCCAAGCACCAGTGATTAGTACTAAGTAAAACTGTGTATTCAGTAACCCTATTATTTTCACAACTATGTTTTAGCAAGGCCCAGCACTTCATCAAAGTTGGTCCTGAACTAGTTTTAGAATAAATAAAAGTAGTGCCCTCTTCTGAAAAATCACACAATAAGACAAATTCTGAAGTAGAATTTACAAGCCATGATTCATAACTTATTATCAGAAAAAACCTAGAAGCGCAATGCTACTCATGGGCAAAACTTGTGTGGCTATTTGTGGTTCATTTGTTTTTAAAGCAAGTACATTAATTATTGCAATTATTTCTCAGACAATCCAAAACTAGTTACAGAAAGACTTTTAAGAAACTTTGCATATCAAGACCTTCTTCTCTCAGCCTCTCCTTGTGATAGGCAGATGCATTAATGTTTTAGATGAATATGTCCCCTGCACTTCTGCCTGATTGCAAAGAAGAAGAAAAAACAATCAAACAAACAAAAGCTGAAAAACCCAATTCTGCTACACAAGTCTTCTGTGCTTCCATGAGGCTAAACGTTGAACCAACATTTTCTAAGTGGAAAATTTCTAATCTCCCTAGGCTAAGAAGTAAAATGCTTCATCTTATTTTCTCTTGCACTATCTGGGGACTTCAGTGGATATTTCACTATTTGATTTCAAACTTTCACTCGTATGAAATACACTCGGGAATGTGGCCATGTTAATATGTTATAGAATCACATTTTTTGTCGTAAAAGTCATACCTCAAAAAAAGAGGCAAGAAACAGAACCATTCAACTTTGTATGGTTAAAAACAGCAGTTTTCATCTTTTAACTAAGCATCTTTGCGTTTAGTATGTAAAACTTCTAGGGTTTTGTTAGTGTTAAAAGTATTTTTGGCAAATACCTTTAAAAAGTATTTCTTTTTAAAGAGAATACTTTTAAAACTTTTTAAAGTTTAAAAAGTGACACATAGCATTCATTAACAATGCACACAATATTTTAATTCTGAAAAAAAAAATAATGCAGACTATAATGATTTCCGTTAATATTTTGCAATGCCGCAAACACCACTGCACGAAAATAAGGCTGTTTAAAAAAAAAAAAAAGATTAAAAATACAGGAGGGCATGACTTCTGTACATAGCTTTACATTTTTAAAATTCTACTCATAAAATGCTCATTTATAAATAGGTTTACTAAAAGCTTTTACCTTCTCAGCTGGATATATGTGCTGCTTCATGAACTGCTTGACCTTCAGTAGAACTTCTTGGCCTTTCCTACTTTGACGGAACAACTCTCCAGAAATGCTGTGATGTGTGCTACTGAAAGATGACCTAAAGAAAGCATTCAATGCAATAACAAGTAATAATATAACCTGCCTTATACAGGTGTTTAAATAAGAGAAGACGTTGTAAAAGCTTTGCGTTCCCTTTGACCAGGAGTTTAGATTACCCTCACCTTTTCGAGAGCTCTAACCCTCTCTCTGCCAAAGGCTCCACAATCTTAGCAAATTCATGACTATTCTCTGCAGAAGCATTTCCAATGAGATATCTCGCATATACACCCTAAAACCAAAGGAGAGGCATTTATGGTATAATTATGCACTTAAAATTGTCTATTCTTTAAAATTGGTGATTTCTTTAACTATGAAAGCAACACTTAAATGCACATATTCTTAACAGGAGAAAATTAGGGCACTGACAGATATTCTTGGGATGTTTCACTATTGGTTTTGGTCCATTTCTGATATAATGGAGAAGCTTGGCACGCAAGAGAAAAAACGCATACCCCAGCTACACTAAACTAAATGAAAATCACAAAAAATAGTAGAGAAAAGAAAAAGAGAAAAATACAACCACACATGATATTGCAAGCCCAGCCTGTGCCTTAAGCCAACTGACAACAGTACACACACATATGATTATTATCCACAACTACATTAACTATCCACATATATACTCTTACTCCCAATTAATACCAGTTAGCTTATCCCACATTGGTTATGATGATCTCATGCTACAACTCATAAAAATATACTTATGCCTTACAATGGATGAATATCTAATTAAACACTTCCATTAACAATGACTCAATTAAACTGATTTTCTCCTATAATCACATCTCAAGATCGGCTCATAATAAGCTGAGCTCACAACACAACCTTTTTCATCTGTGGGTGGCACCAACAGGATCTTATACATCTACCCTGCTATCTACTTTTATGAGAGCTGCAGAAACTTAGAAAGATCTTTATTTCTCAGTAATACAGGATTTAAATTAGCCAGAGAGTCCAAAAAGGTAATGACAAAATTGCCTGCATACTGGAACATCAAAAAGAAAACATGCCCATATCCACATTTTCTTCTTTTTTAGACTACTTTCATAAGAAGTTTGCTATATCTAACACAATGTACTTTATGTAGCAAGAATTATATCCTAGAGAGTTCCCAGTCATAAGCATCTAAGATATGGCTTCTAAAGGAACAAACTGAAATACAATTGTGACAGTTATTTTTTACATATGATTCATATTTTGGACAAGTATTACCAAACTACATATATTCATAATAAAAATATGTCACGCTTCATCAAATGTGAGTGTATTACCTGGGCTATTGCTGCCAATTTAAAGTATGACAAAGCAAGAAAAAAATTAAAGTTGGGTAAAGTAGTGCTAATACCCCGGCAGCGGCAGTAAATGGAAACCAGTTCTTCAAATGAAGGAGTTTCTACAAAAAAACAACAGAATATTTTAGAATAGTCAAGATTTTCTATTATCTTTTTCCAGCTCATTGTTCAAACATTTGTACAGCTTTTCAGCTTTACAAGATATTCCACTTACATAGTAAGAAACATGATTTATTGTTTCTCGTGACCTAGGTGTGATACAGAGAGCCAAAAGGAAATAGGAGCTGACAAAATTCCAGATAAGCATAACACTTCCTACTGCTGCCCACCTCCACCGCAGTCAGCACCATGGTGGTTTTTTGTTTTGTTTGTAAATAAATGACAAATTTCCATTTAAATTTTAGTTTTCTTCACTTGTCTGTAAGAAAGGTTCAAAATAATCTTCTACAGAGGCAGCATGCAGTGGCTATGCCACAGCTTATTAAAACATGACTATCTTAAACCTCACTATCAGCATGTTTCCTACAATCAAGAAAACCATGGAAAAGTTATTTTCAAGGGCAAAATCATGTGCTTATTAATTTAACTTTTTATTATTGTTTATAAAGGTAACATATCAAATACAAATCAACCCTAGAATTAATTTCAACAAAAAAGATTAGTTTCGTACCTAAAGTGTTTTTGAAATTCAAGACAGTTCCTTGACTTAAGTCCTTAACAGACACAGGCCAGAAGTAGAAGAGCGTAGCATATGCTAAATCTGCTAAAGGATGACCAGTAGTTGAAAGTTCCCAGTCCAGCACTGCCAAAACACGAGCCTTAAATGAAAATAAAAGCCTCAGGTGAATACTAGAAGATAAACTATCTCCATCCAAAAATGTACAACCCACTTAATATCTAATTGCTTGTTCAGTTACTATGTGTTTAAAATTAAAAACATGCACTGTTCTTGTCTACAGCAAAAACAGGTCATGTAAGGATCTGTAGAAAATTAACATTCACATAAAGGCAGAAAACCAGTCATTTTTCCAATAAAAATTAAAATTAAAGTTGCTTGAAATCCTACATTTCTGAGTAGTGTTCTTCCTGTCAGAAACTTCTAAACTCTTCTAGGCAAAACATGATTGAAATAAAATATCCTGAAAAACAGGATGGCATTTTCTTTGCTTCCAGTCCCATTGCACAGATACTGTTGCAAAGTCCATTTGCACAGATACTCACAGACAGACCATGCACTACAAAACTTCACTTATCACAGTATTATGCATTGATTAACACTCAAATGAGGAACTGAGTTTCTTAAACACAACAGTCAATCACTGGTCAGATAGCGACATGAGCCTCTGCTGCAAGCGTCCTGGCCACAGTGTCTTCAGCTGGATGGGTTGAGACTCGCCAAACTTTCTTTCTGATGAATTCTTATAATCCAGCTGGTCTGTCACCCTGAACAATCCCTCCAGCTTACTCATGATCTATGGCTAATTGAACTAAGTGCAAAAAACTTTTCTACATGGTAATTCCTGCATGTACAGGAACAATTTCTGCAGATTTTTGAAATACAATCTTTTAATATTAGACATGGTTTAATGCCAGAGTTAGGTTAATGGTTGGACTCGATGATCCTGAGGGTCTCTTCCAACCAAAATGATTCTATCATTCTATGACTCTCATATTTTTCTTATTATTTAATATTTTATAATATGACATGTTGAATATCATTTGAAATTACCTATGAACTGTCTTGTCGGTTCTTTGAACTACATCAGAGCAACTGGAAGAGTCCCTGAAACCATGCACAACAATGGGAATCTCTGGGATTTGTTGCTTTGTTGTGAAGAAGGCATTGCAGAGTCTCGGTCGCAAATCTCAAGCATACCTTCTGGTCACAACACAGCAAATAGGATGAAAAAGATACTGAAAATGCAATTGTGTCGATAGGTAGGTAACACACATTTATTCCCACAAACTACAAAAAAATCTCTTCCTTTTCTGTAAAGATGAGCCTTCAGGGTCTCTGTGATCTACATATGCTCCATAACTAAGCAGTTTGGGCAGGTTTTTCTTTGCTTCCACTAGTATCACATATCATGCATTCAGATCCTGCTCCAAAAGCCATTATTGTTAATTAAAGCCATACCCCAGATTTCAAAGGCTTTGGATCAGATGCTTCTGTAGTTTACTGAAGTGAGCCTTCAGTATGTCCTTAAGTTGCACTGACTTCAATAGGATTTAAGCATATAAAATGTTTTGTGCCTGGACTTTGAAGTAGGGACTAGAGCTAATAAATAAATTTGGTAACTAGCTCCTGCAATAAAAATCAGGACTCTTATTAGGTACCTGAACACCATACACAGAATATAGAGAAGAGTTAAATTCACTACTGTTCCTTTGAAAGATGCATCATGCACTAAAACACCCATGCAAGTGTCCCATTCCATGGCAGGAGTACAAACAAATACAGGACCAAACCCTACCAAACACATGCAAATATGTTTTGAATACCTCTGTTGGGTGGAAGATGATGTTATCTATTCTGAAGTCCCCATGAATCAGGCATTCTTCATTATCATTAGGTGGCAAGTTGTTTGCTAACCACTCAGCCAGCTTGTTCATGGCAGGAATATCTGTATGAGCAGCTGCATCATACTGTCTTTTCCAAGTTGATACCTAAAGAAAAGACTTTCCAACTGATTCACAAGTTTTTCAAGCGCACAAAATTCTGAAGCACACGCTTCTAGGCTTTGACTATTACCATGTTACCTTTAAATTCAGTAAAACCCAGTACCTTTGCACTTGCAAATGTGAACTGTGAGATCAAAAGATGCAATGAAAACTACCTCTATTTTCTGTTTCAATCCTATTTGCATAGCCCAAATCTAACAGTATTCCAAAAGCAAATGAGTAAAATTCCCTGACTATAGCACTACAGAATTGATCTGAATGTGGCCATACCTTTATACTGTGCACAAATAATAGAACAAAATGAAGGTGTCTAATAGTGTCTAATAGATAAAATATGATGGTTACTTTCACAAGTCATTAATAATTAACAATTTAGTTTAGCTTGCAAATCCAATAAATCTTCAAAGACCTGGCAAAACAAGGGAATTTTTTAAAGAGCTGTACCTGTCTTCTGCAGTATCCTGGTCCTCTACCATATTCTTGGAGACCCAATGACTGCAAATCAAAGGAGTGCAACAGGGCCAAAGTTTCTATCATTGCAACGTACAAAGCAGAACGCTCTGCTGGGCTCACTTCAGACAGTGAGAGGTCTCGGAAGATGCGACCCTAGAAATATCATAAATCAGATATTTGGTGGGATGTACACATCAATATCAGATGAAGAGAAGTAAATTTATACACTTCAAGAGCAAAAACAAATGCAGTGAACCAACACTTCCTATGCAATCAAAAATTCCTTCCTCATTTATTTTATTCCTTGCCCAGGGCAGATGAAGGGGTTAACTGTAATCTCAGATCATCAGTATACAGGATATCTATTGGTAGGCAACTAAAATAACAGATATATTCCGTAGATGAAAGGCTGAATTAGAGCACTCAATCCAGATATCCTGAAGCTTGAAAGCACCAGGAAAAAAAAATGTTATTGTATTGTCTCTAACAGCTAACTTCCAGAAAAAATATCAATGAAGACTTTGTGGAGGGAGGTGGGGATTAGGCAGGGAGAGGACAGGAATGGGTGGGTTGTATGTATAAACAGGCAAACCATCCAAAGAAATTCACTTGCATTCTTCTTAAAAGCAGTTTAATATGTTTAGAAGATGGCTGTGTTCTTCTATTTTCTCCTTTAACTTAGACCCTGCGAGTAAAAGACTGGAAAATAAAAGAACTGCTCTTCTCTGAGTTCCTCAGTTTCACTGGTTTGCATGGCTTCAACATATTTACACAGCTAAGGCATCAAGAGAACTTTTTTGCTGAAAGATTCTGCATGAAAAAAATCTATAAATCAGATTTCGTATTGTGTAATAGCTTATTCAACATGATCAACATATGATTGTTTTCTAAATACACAATCTATTTGCTAAAAACAGTGCACTGCTGTCCATTTCAGAATGGACAGACTACACATATACATCCTTAGAAATGTAAATATAAAGGTAGTAAATAAGTGAGAATCTTTTATAGCTAGCACTTCTTAAAAATATCAGACGATTATTATTGTTTGTATCACAAAACTTGGTAAATGCTGGATAAGGCTGTAACAGAAAGGGTTTACACAATTTAAAAGCAGCCTGTAGTAAGGAGAATAAAAAAAAATCTCTCACATTAGAGGACCAACCTTCACATGCTGCATTACGTAAAATTCTGTTCCAATAACAGAAACGTCACTGCAGTATAACAGGGGCTCAGGCACTGGAAATCCAGCTGAAAATAAGGCTTTCTGCACATGATATTCTCTATCAACCTAAAGAAGATACAGAAATTCAGGTTAAATGAAAAGCTCCCAAACATAAATCAGTACAGCGAATGACAATGTCTCCTCTTAAATGTTTGGTTATGTGGATAGCATAGAAAATTGCAAAGGATCTGGCAATTCATTGATTTTCTGGACACATTCAGCAATGTGTCACAACATCATGTACAGGACTTATCCACCTACAATACAAAGTGTTTAAAGTTTGCTGAAGAATGTTACTTACCTCGTGAGCTCTTGGTAAAAGGGGGCCGTGGGGCTTCTTCCTGAGCACATAAGCCTGCCCGCCCTTCTGAAGATAAAAGGTTGGATTTGACTGGCCTGAACTACAAAGATCAGAATTACTTATGAATTCAATTACTTACAAATTTGCAAACTTTTAACAGATACGATGCAAAATGCACTGTGACTTGGCCTAAACAAAATGGCAAGACAGGGGAAAGGGTTCTTCTCAAGAGTTTGGTCAGTTGGTTGGGATTTTTTTGGTTGTTTTTATTGTTGTTTTTTTATTGGGGTTTGTTTGTTTTTTGTTTGTTAGTTTTGGGAGTTTTTGTGTGTGGTGGCGGTGGCTTGGATTTTTGTGTGTTTGTGTTGTTTGTTTTTGGTTTTTTCCAATTACAGTCATACAAGGATGCAGGTAATAGCCTACAAAATTCGAACTCGGAGATTCCATTCCCTCCTATAAGAAAGATGTCTTATTTCACTGTGGAGAAGTCACAGATACTCAGTTTGTTCTCCTATGAAATGGAGATAGCATTTACCTCTGCTCCCTAAAGAAACATCATTCATGTTTTCAAGGTAGGCAGCAGATACTAACTTTAAAGCTTTCCGATTTGGAGGGAATTAAACAGAAGAGAATTAACAGTAGCCCATGACTGTATTTATCCTTTGGTGAGCTCTATTTTTAACAACTTCGGTGTAGAGAAAGCTCTCCAAATAACTGATGAATTCTAGTACCAAGCCCCACTGTATGCTAGCTATGCTATCATCACATACATATGCTATGCTTAAGGGACCACCTATAACAACTGTAAAATTTTAAAGAATGAAAGTTGCAGTGCCAAAGAATCACAGAAATTAGACATTTCAATCGCACAGGTGTAAAGAGAAGGACAACTAGTTAAATCCTTCATAACACCTCATCCATTATATCCCAATCAAGCTTACTGATCTTCATTTTCCCCAAGGCTCTGTGCTCATCTGCATGCCATCCTCTCCTCATTCTGCATCATTTTTAAGACCCATTTTGATGTAGTTCAATAGAAGATTAGACAACTACTGGAAAATCAAAATCAAGTGAAATTTTTCCCTGTGGTCCCCCTGACTTTTCCTTTCTCCCTGAGGCAGTTAGGGCATAGTCTGTAACATAGTTCAACAAGTATACCGCAGAAATATTTTGCCTTGCACAACAGAGATTTGTATCAGCTGAAGCCTTGAAGTACAGCTACAAGAAACAATGCAGTAAAAGTACAAATACTGGCATATTTTAGTAGATTTTACTATCAGCTACTCTCCTGAGGCCCCTCCTGAAGTCTCCTCCACTGAAGTATATGCGAAGATTAGAGTACAGCTGGGGATTCAACGCATGTTTCACATTTGCATCAAAAGACAGTGAAAAATTGTTTAATATTTCTTATTGATAGCTGCAGATAAAGCAGTCATGTTGACAAAGGAATAAATACATATGCTTAGAATAATTTAACTTCTAATAGCTAGCTTCCGATTTAAAGTCTCACAGCCACAGCGCTAGTTTGTTGAATGCAAATGAACTGATGTGTGTAGCAGCGGCTTTGGAGCCCAGGCGCAATGTGTTGCTCTCAGGGTGTTATTGGGAATCTCAGCACAGTGTTACGCTGTTCTCATGGATCTCCTTATCTGGCAATAACTTAAGGCTTTTAAAACTGATTTCTTAAGCCACATATGTGCTTCTGAACATCAGCTGTGCAATTAAAGAGAGACCAGATAAATCAAGATTTTTCAGTAGGCAATAAAACAAATACTCCAACAGAGCGCACCAGGGAGGACCAAACGCTTGTTTTTCTGAGGACAGCGCAAAGTCCACCCAACACTGTGCCAGCCTGCGATGGGCAACCACAGCTACGGGATCAGCCTGTACCACAGGTCACCTTCCCCACCACCGTAAACTCTTTGTGAAAAATGCAGTTGTGATTCGTGCTAAGATGTTTAATGTTTATAACCAAATGAGGCACAGACTCTGAACTTGGAAAAGGGAAAGGTGGTTAAGTTCTATGTAAAAAGTTATGAAACTTGTTTAGGAAGTTATATTGATAGAGGGAACTAACATTTTAAGGGTTAAGCAACTATATAATAAGGGCCTACTAACAAGCTAACATTTTAAACCACATAATGAATATCTAGTTTAGAGCTGCATGTAACTAATTGTGCTAAAAAAAGCAGGACTTCATTAAATGCCGAGATAAGAAGATTTACAGCACCAGCTGCAACCTTGAGGAGACAAGATAGCCAAGATTTACAGCAAAAAGGGGGCGCCAGTCTGGTTTTAGTCGGTTTGGTAGCTTGGGTTCCAGCCAGTTCCTCCTAATGAGCCAAAGGTAAAAAGTCC
Organism: Streptopelia decaocto; assembly: GCF_964273445.1. Taxonomy (NCBI): domain Eukaryota; kingdom Metazoa; phylum Chordata; class Aves; order Columbiformes; family Columbidae; genus Streptopelia; species Streptopelia decaocto. Next base: position 117,704,222 of record NC_138655.1, on the reverse strand, counting down.
ACTGTGACGAAGCTGAAGGAGCCTTCATCCAAAGACCACTAAAGACCCTTCCTCAAATTCACCAAGTGACATTGTGCAGGCGCAACAGGGGAGGGTCAAGGAGAGGAATATGTAAAAGGTTATCTGAGACTCATTTTAATAAAAAGCGGGAAAGATAATGAATACGTATAGGCGTTTCTGGGGTCATTATGAATATGTAATATCGTACTGTATTTAAGCACACTAATTATTGTTAAAAGGGTGCGTGTTGGGCGGAGTGAATCCCCCGCGCACCCAGCGCTGTTTTGCTTATGCTCTAATGAACACGTGTTTAAGGAATACAAGGAATTGGATTAAATGTTGTTTATCCATAGAAAAAACCGTAAGTTATTTATTTCATCTTGATTTCTCAAAGAATCATTTCAGTTGGAAGAGAACCTCAGGATCATTAAGTCCAACCATAACCTAACTCTAGCACTGAAGCATGTTTCTAAGAACCCCATATATGCCTTTTAAACGCCCCCAGTGACTCAACCACTTCCCTGGGCAGCCTGTTCCAAATGCCGACAACCTTTTCCATGAAGACTTTTTTCATAAGGGCACTAGGGTAAAGGGCTCTCACTCTGGCCACCCTTTCTGCCGGGCAGCGAGCAAAGCTGCGACCTCCCTCCTCACTCCACAGTCACCCCTCGGGCCCACGCTCCGGCTCTGGGCCTCGGGGCGCCCCACAGGCGCGGGCGGGCCCCTGTCACCAGCCACGGAAGCCGCCGCTCGCCCCTCACAGGCGCAGCCAGCGCAGGGCCGCGGCCCAACCTTTACCTGTACTGCCTCACAGCCAGAGTCCCCGCGAGCTGCCGAGGGAAGCCGCGCAGGTGGAGGGACAAGTACCGCTCCAAGCTCTCCTGGTCGAAGCGGTGCTGCCCCCTCACCTCACTGGTGCCCACCTCCGCCGCCATTTCGTTATTGCGACGGTGGCGTACGGCCCGCCCTCCCCCGCCTCGCCGCTAGGTGCCTCCCCCTCCCGGCCCGGCGTCTCCGCGGCAACCGGAAGTGGCTCTGTCCGTCAGGGAAAGCTGTCCCCGGCGCCGGGCCAGCGGGGCTCTTGGAGTCGGGTGGCTTCCCCTGGAGGAAAGCGACTCCCGGATGGTCGTTCCTACCACTGCCCTCCGTCACCGCCACAGCCCGTCGCCCGCTGTCGGGCGGCAGGAGGTACCCCCCGAGATGAGAACGCTCCCTGAGGCTCCGGGCGAGCAGGGGACGGCGCTCCCTGCCGCTCCCGGAAGCTGCCTCAGCCGGGGAGACGTGTCGCTGCCATGGCGGAGCCGAGCCGGCTGGAGCAGCTGGAGCGGCGTGTGCGGGAGCTGGAAGAAGAGCTGGCCCGGGAGAGGGGCGGGCGGCGGGCGCCGCGGCCCCGCATTGAGAGCATGAGCCCGGAGGTGACGGACTCCAACCCCTACAGGTGCGGCCGGGGGTGCGGGAGGGCGGTCGCCTCACGGCGGGGCGCGGTGTGTGCTGGGGGCTGCACCGGAGCGGGGCTGGTTATGAGGAGACGGCCAGCGCTGAGCCCTGGCTGTGGGGAGGCGTTGTAGGAAACAATTACCTTGCCGATATAAGAGACCCAGGCAGGATCTCTCAGCCAAGCATATTTTATTAACGATTTTGCAAGAGCGGGTGTTCTACCTAAACGCAGGCACACATAATAGGGCAAAAAGCCCCCCCAAATCCTGGTCACAAATTCCCTCCCCTGTTCCCCATTGGTTGGGTACTGCAGGGTTTACAGAGTACCCGATGCCTGCCTCAGTTTACCTATCTCATCTAATTCCAGCAACCCCCACCCCTTATTGATTTATTTAAAATATGGATTCCTGGCTCTTTGGTTACCCTTCCCCATAGCTTAACTTTTTAAATACAGTAATCAGTTCGCATCCTGGGATTAGTTCGAGGAGGCTTTGTTTTACATTAAGGATTCATAGTCTGATGTCTTTTAGTCCTTCCCCTCAGCTGGGGTCAGGCGCCAGGTCCTCATTTTTGTAAAAACAACATTCCTTTGTTAAACATTCCTTGCAGTGTCAGGGAGTAGGGGATGGGGAAGGGTGGGGGCTGTGGGTTCTCAGGCTGTGGGTTGGAACTGTGGGTCTGGGTAAGGGGGAGAAGAGGTGTGTATGTGGGTCAGGTCAGGTGGGGGGCTGAGGGCTGGGGCTGGGTGTGCTGATGGGGGTGTCAGGACAGTGCTGGTGGGCCCTATGAGGCAGCAAGGGGAGAGATGCTCCCAAATTTCCCACCTGGCTGGGCTGGCAGGGATGTACATCAGGGTTATTTTGTACTATTGTGCTTTACCGTACAGAGGGAGAGAAATAGAGAGATGAAACACTGTGAGTTTTTCAGCTAAATTGTCAGTAGGTGGTACAAGTGTTGGTATTACATGAGGTCTTATTCCTCTAACTTACCTATTTTTGTAGAATCATAGAATCATTTTGGTTGGAAGAGACCCTCAGGATCATCGATTCAAACCATAACCTAACTCTAGCACTAAACCATGTTCCTAAGAACCTTGTTTTAGTTTGGTTTAGAGTCTTGAGTATCTGGAACCCCTTGTAATGCACAGTGGTTCTGGAAATGTGATGCCTTGTTTTGAGTTTTGTTTTTTCAGGATTAACTGTTTTAATACAAGCTGATACTTTTACTTTAATTGATACTTTCAATTTAAAAAATGCAGTAGCAGGATAAAATGTCAGTTTAAAATTCTTCCAGTTATCCTCACACCTGATACTATTTTTTTTTTTTTAATTGTTGTGTTGAAGTCAACCCGATCAAATTGATCACAAAACAGTGGAAGAGTCCTGCTGCCATACGGTTTCCTTAAAGAAAAAAGTGTAGGTTTTCATTCTGTAGATCAGGGATTTGTTTAGGAAATTAATTATTTCATCGATGTTACTCATACCAGCTGAATAAGCACACAAATTTCTGTAGGTTTAGTACTCCATTGCTGTTCCTAATAGGAAACTATGTACTATCTCATTTAGACTGTATCTAACTGGCAGTCACAACAGCGGTGAAAACAGCAGGCTTGAGTATGGTGCTTGGCAGGGTTATTTTTAAAACAAAAGTGATTTTAAATACCTGAAGCGCAAAATTGCTATTAGAAATGTAGCAAGCATTTTTTCTATAACGTTGCTGTTTTTCATTGTAGTCGCTTGATGGCATTAAAAAGAATGGGAATTGTCAAAGATTATGAGGTAGGATTCTATCTGCATTAAAACAGCCTTGATTTTTTTTTTTTTCTCTGTGAGGACTACTTTTGACGTACTGATCTGTATTTTATTTCTTTTTACAGAAAATCCGTACCTTTACAGTTGCAGTAGTAGGTGTAGGTGGAGTTGGCAGTGTGACTGCTGAAATGTTGACAAGGTGTGGCATTGGTAAGGTAATGAGAGTTTTCTTCTACTTCTTTATAGTAGATAGACCAGTCATCTTCATAAAGAGCTGGATTCAATTTCACTCAGTTGATTTTGCCCAAATAAAAAAGTACCATGAATAAAGCATTCAAGAGCAGCACTTAAGTAAACATCACAAATGAAGAGTCTCAAGTCTCTTTTCTTGTGCTACTAAGATTGATTTACTTAGGGCTTAATCCTGTATTGTGTGGATGATTCCTGTTTGGATGCTTATCTTCTCCATACTTTTATACAAGTCCATCTATCTAATCATTATACTGGATTATTGCAAAAGGAAAACAAAATAAAGAAACAGGAGAGTGACTCCCACAGAAAATTGTCTTATGTTCTGAGAACAAGTTGATATTCATGAAATTGAAATGCAATAGATGTCAGATATTTTTATCACATATTTTATTTTTATCTTGTTCATCATGTGGCAGACTTAGAGCTAAAAATTTAGCAGCAGCCAAAAATAATTTGATGTGTGTATAGATAACAAGAACCTCCAGAGTTAGTAGAACAGAATTTTTCTTTAAACAAGGAATTTAGGGTCTTGCTTAGATGTTTGTATTTCTAGGCAAAGCCATTTACTCTTGGACCTTTAAGAAGTTTCTTAATACAGAGGTGATTTTTTTTGCAAAGTTTATCCCCCCTTCCTCTGGAGGAACATTTCCTGAAGACCAGCATCTTGCACATAGAAAAGGACACTGGACAGTTGATTTGGAATTTATAATAATCAACATATCCATGTATTATATAGGCATTTTAAGTGAATTGGTTTTGAAGAACTACATGCCAAGACAAGTGAAAGAAATTATACATTTCTAGTTAATGCCATAACAGCAAGCAGGAATGTGATAGTTGATAGTGTGCATGTAGGTAATCCATTGAATATTCTTAGTTTACATCAAATGAACAGATTGCTTTTTATTAAGAGTGGTTTTCATGACTTCAGGAATCACTTCCTGGTGAATGGCAGTTAGAATTCAGTCCTTCACATACTGACGATGTTGGTAACTTTTGGATGTGAACTGAACAGGTTGGGGGCTGTTTGTTTGGGGGTTTGTATGGTTGGTTTGAGAATAAATTCTGTTGTTTAAAATGCCTTGCCATAGTGCTGCAGTTGCAGAGTCTTTGGAGATTCACGTTTGTTAATACAATATTTTACAGCTGCTTCTGTTTGATTATGACAAAGTGGAACTGGCAAACATGAACAGACTCTTCTTCCAACCTCATCAAGCTGGATTAAGTAAAGTGCAAGCAGCAGAGCATACTTTGAGGTACAACTTAGAGAAGTGGATATAAAAATGTGTTTACCTAGGATGCTGCTCCAGAAAACCAACGTTTCATTCTTAATCACTTGCAAAGTAGCATGATCTAATTTTGAAATTTGAGAGTAAAATAGTTGTGGGAATGATTGATACTTTAAGGACATTTTTGTACTGGCCAAAACTTTAATGTAAGTCTACTATTTCATTATAGCTAAAATTGCTCAGAAGTTTGGTATAAACAGTGCCACTTTGATATGTTGTGATTTTCCCCCTCCCACCCACCTCATCTAATGTGTGAATTTTTGACAAATATAGGTGTATTCTAGACTTCAGACTGGAAGCTTAAGACTGTAGCAACACTAGTAAAGTTAGGGAGTAGAATGCAAATTATCATTGTATTTATTAACATTGATTCGTATTATTTCCTCCATAAGGAATATTAATCCTGATGTTCAATTTGAAGTACATAACTACAACATCACAACACTGGACAACTTTGAACACTTCATGGATAGAATAAGGTAAAATCCCTCACCGTCTGCTGGTGTGTGGCTCTAAACACAGCCTCACATTTTTATTGTTGGGTATTTTTTTCAATTTAGTGACTTCCATTTGAAAACCAGTGCGAAATATGTATATATGAAGACATTTCTGCACAGACCTTTTCTCTAGAGTTAGCATTTATTTCTGCTGTTACATAGATATATTTTATATTAGTGCATCTTTAGATTTCCAAACAAAACTGTGGGTCTTATAGGCTTTTCCCATTATAGAAAACAGGTCAGATCATGTTTTGACTGCTCTACAGTAGTTTCACATATCCTTCATAGAATGAAGAAAGAAATCTCACAGAGAAGTTCTGAAATAACTTTTCCCATTTGCAGTTATGTTGTACAAAGATACAATTCTCCAATACTTTGGACTGTAGTGTATACTGTATAAAACTTATTTTAATCTAAAATGCCCATATACTTAAATCCCAGCTTCAGCCTTCTGCTGTGTAAATCTAGGATGCTAGCTGTATCCTGTTCTGCATTTGCACAAGTTTTGTTAGAAATGCACTTCCCATGTGCTTCTGTATTCTAAAGCAGCATGTCGATTGCCATGTTGAAGTTTTGTTCTGCCAGCTATTTCATGCAAACTTCTGATGCTTATTCCAGTAACGGTGCGCTAGAGGAAGGGAAGCCTGTTGATCTTGTGCTAAGCTGCGTGGACAACTTTGAAGCTCGCATGGCAATTAACACGGTAAGGCCATTGAAGGCATGAGCCGGTGGAAGCCTATTTTCTCCTATAAATAAGGTTAGGAATTGTGGGGACTAGAGAGAAGACAGGAACTTATCAATAATCTTCTAAGAAATTATGTCCTTGATTTAAAGAAACAGAATCTGAGCTTTTACCCCATTCTTACAAAACACATTTTATGTGTAGAAATATAACTGTAGAGTTTTAAGTTACTAGCAGCTAATGGATAGTAAAAGAGTTAAGTATCATAAGCCCTCTCTGTCTTTCCAAATTATTTTATTTATATAAAGGTATTATCAAAGCCCAGCATGTTAAATCTCACAAACTTTTAAAAGACTGAGTATAGTTAACTGTATACTTCATATGACGGTTTATATGTTAAAAATGTCTTAAGGCTGTGTGTACCTAATCAAACTGTTTTTCTTTGTAGTAGTAGCCAATGCAGGGTATATGCCAAATGCATGTTTTCTGTTATGCTTCAGCTAACTTGATCCATACATTGCATGCACTGAGGGTGCACAGATACACTATCCAGGCCACTGAAAGTAATATGTGCAATTTCATTCTGTAGTGTTCTGGTAAATGGATCACTAATGCATGTTCAAAAGTCTTGGGTCTTCAGGAAAGCTGGCTTCATGAGAACAACTGTAATTTGCCCTTTGATTTGTCCTTGGATAAACAATTTCATCCTACATTTTTGTGTTCCTTTTTCTGATCATAGCCTTTGTGTTTTAAAGCAAGAAGATCAAATTACAATGCTTAAAATAATAAAAAAAAATCATTAAACTTCTGCAGTGCTGATGTGCGTGTTTCTGTGTTTATAAGGCCTGCAATGAACTTGGACAAATCTGGATGGAATCTGGAGTGAGTGAAAATGCAGTGTCGGGACATATACAGCTGATCAAACCTGGTGAATCAGCCTGTTTTGCGGTATGCAGCGCTCTGCTGAATTGCTGGTTTGTCTTTCTAAATGCGACGGGGAATATGAAGATTAGCTGGCAAGTCAATGTGATCCTGGCACAACTGATGGAGTAGCTCAAAATTTTGTGTGATCTGTGGGGTTTTTCTAATACTTTTTTAAAACTCAGTTTCTTTCTTTCCCCTCAGTGTGCTCCTCCACTTGTAGTTGCTGCAAATATTGATGAGAAAACATTAAAACGAGAAGGAGTTTGTGCAGCCAGTCTTCCTACAACTATGGGTGTTGTGGCAGGAATTCTTGTACAAAATGTTCTGAAGTAAGTGACTGAGTTGTTGCTGTTCAGTGTACAGGGAAAGAAACCTGAAGGACCTTTTCACAATGACGGCTCTAGTTCTTTTTAGATGTTTGTGACCTGTTTCCTAAAGGTATTGGCATCATTGGACTGGGCCAAAATAATACACTGCTTGAATCACTGGTCTGTTTACTTTGGAACTGCTGTTTTTAATAGAACTTCTCAGGGGTAGAAAAAGTCTTTAGGGTTTTCCTAAGAATTTCTTTTACTGCATACACACACTCATCTTAGTTCTGCATTTAAACATGCTCCCTTTTGACATCATTAAATTACACACAAAAATGCTACAGTGCTAACTTATCTTTGAAATTTTGTACATGGACAAAGAATAAATAAGTTCTCTTGCAGTGTTTGTATTCCAAAAACCTGAGGTTATTTAAAAATGGTTATATAGCGGACCAGGTTCTGTGTTGATGCAGTTATGCTGTTGTCAGGCGACTAGAGCTTATTTTAAGACTATTACAGTAGCTCTTTACAACACATTAGTGTGAAAGTCTATTCTAGAAGTTCTTTGAGGAAAAATTATTCCTTGAGCAACTGAATTTTTAGGTTGGCACCTGTATTTAAGGGCCTGCTTTCTCCGTTTGTGTTTCTAGATACCTGTTAAATTTTGGTACTGTGAGTTATTATCTTGGTTACAATGCGATGCAGGATTTTTTTCCAACTATGTCTATGAAGCCAAACCCACAATGTAGTGACCAAAATTGCAGAAAACAGCAAGAAAATTGTAAGGTAAAAATGTTTTTTGTTGTGTTTTCTTTTCCTTTCTTAAAGCCTTAAGAACAAAGCAAGCTACAGATCTGTAGTAAAAGAAAACTTTCATCGCTACTCCCAGTTTTCAGCAGCATTGTCTTCAGATGGCTGCATGTGTTTCTAAAAAAAACAGTACTTAGAGTTATCTTAAAGCAAAGGGTAGGCAGAAGGCTTGCATTCAGTAAGATAATATTCTGCAGTATTATTGAGTGTTAATGTGTTTGGGTTTTTTTGAACTTGCAGGTATTCTGCCTTTTTATGTGTAGTAAAGTTCTAAATGGTGACTGCATATCTTAAATATTAGAAGAAATGTGAATATTTTATTTTCTTTGCTGTTGTTGAAAATCAGACTACTATATATATATTATGTTTTGGGGTTGTTCTGTTTTTCCTCCAGAGAAAAGAAGCCGCACGACCAAAACAAGAAATAATTGAACAGGAAGAAGAAATAGTACATGAAGACAATGACTGGGGTAAGTAATCAGCTGGAGATGAAATTATGTTCCCAGTACTGAGATTCAAATAAAGTCTTTGTTTTGGGTGAACACACTGTAGGGTACACAGACCTCTTATGGTTCACATTTTTGTAACTAACTTCTACTGTGTAATCACTGCTGGCTTTTCACAAATTTTGACAGTAACGTTACCACAACTTGGTAATGTATTTTTAGTGTAATGTGCAGATTTTATGCTCAAAATGTAACCGTGTTTGAATAAAAAACTTTCTCAGAAGATGGTCAAGAGATATGAAAGATGTGACAAGATGTATTCACTCTATGTTCCCTTTAAATACATAAATAAAGAGCATTTGTAATTTCCATAACCACTGTGCTAAAAGATATCCCATGGAATTTTATATTCCTCTGAGGGCTTTAAACAAGAAGGAATCGTTTTAAGGAATGGTAAGCATGGTTTATATAACTGTTTCGAGAATGGGTATATACATTCTTTTTATTACACGATATAAAAAATTCTCTTTGCTTACCATTGGGAGAAATGTCCTCGTGGTAAGATTTAAGTGGTAAGGACAAAGAAGTCCTACAGGAGAGGTGCTGTTCTTGTCCATGAATTGTTTAGAACCATTTTATATATAAAGGGAATATATTTTTGCATTGATAATTGAATGAAGTAGTTGAAATCAAAGGTCTTTCTGTTCTTAATTCTTTCTATTTTGGAAAAGTAGCTGTAGTTTTCCTCTTACTCTGACAACAGCGATTAAAGAACATTTTCTTCTAACGGAGTTCTCAATTCCTTTCAATGCAAAGGCATCGAATTAGTATCAGAAATTTCAGAAGATGAGTTGAAGGCTGCTTCTGGCCCAGTACCTGATCTTCCTGAGGGGATTACTGTAGCATATACTATCCCAAACAAGGTAATATATTTATTCTCCATGAATTTTTGAAATACATGTTGTAAATTAAATGTATAATGACAGTGGTTTAATTACCCTTTAAAACTAAAATAAAACTTCATCTTGAAGAATTCTGGTAAAACAACCTCAGTACACCTCATTGGTGCCTTCTGTGGTCCAGATTTGTGTTTCTATGAAATGTATTTTCTTAAGTATGGATGCTACTGTGCATGTAGTTTTGAGGTGATAGGACTGAATGTATTTGGGCAGGTGGTCGAGGGAAAATGAACATGAATTTCTCAGTTGATATTTTGGTGACTAATTAATTTTTACCATATTTACCTTGTAAAAGCTCTATGTCATCAAAGAGCAGTTAGCATACCTGGGCAACACAGGATCTGTATATTGCAGCCAGAACATTCTAACCCCTAGTCAGAATAGTTTATAATTTAAATTTATAATCACCTAGGCCTAATCTTGCAACTGAGTGCTTGGTTCTAGAAAATGGTTTGGTAGAACGGTAATAAAGCTGATTTTGTTTGCTGTTTTTGTCGCCAACTTTTTCTTCCTGTTCCTAATAGGAAGAGAATTTGATAACTGAGGAAACGGTAGCAGAGTCTGAAGAAAGCCTAGAAGAACTCATGGCCAAAATGAGAAACATGTAGCAAAACAAATACTAAGTACAATGTTTGGGAGTTTGGATTGACACTGGATTTTGAGAAGACCAGGTTTTTATTTTATTTGCTTATCTTTACATTTCTAATGAAACTGAACTGTTACAGGGGCAGGAAGGAAACAGCCTTATGTTTTTTATATTCTGTTGTCTATTCATGTCTTTAATGTATGGAGTTTTGCTGCTGTAAATTTTAATTTCTCAGCATTGCTAGTGTCCAGATATTCACTAGAAAATAAAAGGAGATGGGTAAACTAACAGAAGCAGGCATAGCATGTTACATGCAGTATCACGTGATGAGAGCAGTACATAGTACAGGACAAGTAAAAGGTGAAATCTACTGGAGTGACTGAGGGGGTCAAAGGCAGATGATAGTCCCTCACTCAGGCTGCTGCTCCTTCTCTTCCAGGCACTTTTACTCATCATGGTAATGCTGGTCTCTGCAAATACTTGGCAGGGATCATGCTGTGGTTACTTTTCCTGAGTAAACAGAACATTTCAGCCTTTTCACCCACCTTAAATAGCTGCCTGTATGTTTTGTGTGTGGTAGTGCTTTGAGTATGCTGCAACAAGGCCAGGTCTTCTGTTAGTAGACAATGATATTGGCAGGCTGGGTAGTAGCATGTCACCATTTAATGACAAAACCAGTAAAAATTACCAGCAATACTGGAAAGAACAGGAGATTTTATCTATTCAAAAATCTAAATATTATATTTTTCTGATCCATCCCCATCATATGGGCTATATTATGGCATATTTTTAATCCAGGTTTGCTTAGGAAAGCTAAAATTCAATGCTCTAAACTTTGTTTAGTGTTGCAAATATCTTCAGTCGAGTAGCTAAGCTATTTTATCAATCTTGTAAATAATGTTATTACAGTAGTATTGCCTTTTAAAATATCATGTGTTAAACTGACCTGCACGTTCTGTAGTGTCACAACCCTGCAATTTCAAGTTGCAGTATCAATTTAAAATATTTTACCTACTGTAGGTGTCTGATCCAGAACTCGATCATTATTTAGATTTGGTTTAGAAGAACTTAAGTTTCAGCCTTTGCAGCATAAAGCAAGTATTTCCAGCTTGGGCTGTTCAAAAAACCTTTTCCACAGCATGATGTGACCAGCACAGAACCAGTTAGTAATGGTAGTAGCAGTATCCAACCAACATGTAAAAAGAGAGTAGTATTTTGGAGGTGCCTGTTTCTCAGGGCAGCAGATTGAAACTTAGTTAAAAATGTTTGATTTCTAAGCAATGGTTACAAGCATCCAAATCTGTTTCCTCCACAGGTGACACAGATGATTTACATAAAATCATCTCTGAATCTGTTGAGGGAGGTTTTGGGTGGACTTGGGGTGTGGTGCATTATACTGTAAAATGGAAGAGGTTTTTTGGACTTTTAGTTTACTTTTGGAGAAGCCAGATTTTAGAAATGAACTGTAGAGAGAGATGGGAAATGGAACAATTAGATCTTTAAAAAGGTACAGACTTGAATCTGTGTCACCAAGTCTACGTTAGCTTCGTACAAGTGTCAATGTAAGTGTTACTTAAATTTCTTTGTTACTTTACACTTCTGTTGGGAACAATAAAAGTGAGGCACACAGCTGCCCCTGGAGATACTGAGGCAAACAGTTGACTCATTTCAAAACAGCTCAGTTAATCTTGACTCTTAACTATTTGGCTGACATGGCTGCTATCACATAATTGACAGCTTTACAAAAGGCAACTGTTTACCATTTTACTTCATGTATAGTTTTAAGAGCAAATTAATACACTTTTGTATGCCCAGAGTCTGTAAAATGGTTCTTGTGTTACTTTCAGCTTGTATATGCAAGAATAATTTGGAATAATTACAAAATACTTCGAGAAGATTGTATGTGCCAATGGTTAAAATTATTGAAAAATAAACAGTGTAAAAAAACCCCCAGATTTAAGGATCTTTTTGAATTAAAATACATTTACTAGTCTTACCTATTCTGGCTATAAAACCTAATGGAAAATTTGTGACTTCTTTTGTTACCAATTAACAAACTACAGCATATTGCAATGGTTCAGTCCAGCTTTGTTTGTTTATTTAGCAATCTTACACTGTAAACACTGAAAGCTTTTGTATCATGAATGTTACTGAGATGTTGATATTCTGTGATTAAATCTCCATTGAAACTGCTGGCGCTTTGTTTTGAGGTGGAGTTCTCCTACATAGAAGTTATTGTTTGGCACACACCAGATACACAAATTACTTTTTTTAATGGCCATGAGGTACAACTACAACCACAAGAACAACTGTCCTAAAAGTGCTGTGGCTATTGCTGCATAAGCTTATGGCCAACATGTGGCCTGGCTTGCCAGACCCTCCACTGTTATTCATCATCCTGTTTTATTTTCTGTACATCAAGGTTCTTTTTAGATTGACAGAGTAAGCTGTTGTTCCCTCACTGTCGTTGCTAATGGAACAAGGATGGTTGGCATCTACTTTTGAGGGAGTGATTTTCCTTCCAAGAGCAACCATGCAACCTATGAATACGTTAGAGAAGTGACTTAAGGGAAGAATTGTAACAGTTCGGACTTGGAAATCACTGAATGCGCAAAGTCTGATAAAACAGTGGAGGGCTAGAAAGTAGCTCCTTATTTAAGCAAGCAACATGAAGGAAAACTATTTAGGAGAGCAAGATGCATCATTGTATTTGTTAAAATCAGAGCAGAGGGGACAAGCTACACCAGACATCTGGCAATTCCTAACACTGACTTTAGAAGAGGGAATCAACAAGGTCTGAGAAGACTAAGCAACAGAAACACATACAAGCTGAGGAGGTTGAGGTTTCAGGGAGGGTTGGGTTGGTTGATGATTGGGGTTTTTGTTTGTTTGTTTTGTTTTTTCCCCTTTCATCCTTCTCCTTGCTCAGTAACAGTCCAGCAAAGAAACTTTCCAATTTTCAAAACTTTTCAAGGTGGCTGGAATATTCTCATGTTGAATAAAAGCCCAGTTTCTGAAATAAGAGGAAGATATCTAGAGAGCTGTTACAAAGTGTCTCTCTTGTTGCTGTATTGCAATACCTTCAAGAGGTATTTTTGATTTTTTTCAACTAAATGTTTAAAATTAAATTTGGGTTGTATATTTGTTCTATCAGTTTTATACACCATCTCTTTTGCCAAGTTGCAGCCTTACCAAAATATTAAATTCCTTCTAACCAGAACAAGGGCTGGAAAAAGTTATATTAAACTCTATTCTAAAAGGGAAAAAAGACTGTGGAAAATAAGTACCTCTTTGAGGTAAAGGCCATTTGCATTTTCAAACTGGATCAAATAAATCTTTCCCTCAGTTGCTTCTGACGTATTATAGTGAGGTTTCAATTAATTTTGCACTTACATTCTATTTTTATTTCCTTCCTGAGTATGTATTTAAATTGATTCATGGATTTATGCACAAAACGAGAACAGACTTCACACTGATTCTGCTAGATGACTAGGATATTAAGAAATACAACAGGCAGGTATATTTGATTAATATATCTTTATTTGATGGCAAAACTACTCTGCATCATTAGGTTTTTCCAGCTAACACAAACATTCTTGTATTTTAAGGGATTCAGTGAGATTGAATAGTCAAAGTATCACTACGGGCTTAACAAAAGGAAATCAGGTCATAATCATTTTCATTCTGATTCCTCACTGGAAGTATTTTTACTGAACGTGGTTGAATCTGACAGCTTTAACAGCAGATGGTGATATATTTAGCTATATTAGCTTCTCAAGGAAACCAATTATTTTTGCACAGGTCCCTTGAATGGTTTGCTTAAAGCTGAAATCATCCTGCAGGTAAAACTTTGGGTAGAAAAGTATTTTGATATTTTCCAGAATTATTATCTCTTTAGAAACAACTTTAAAAGCTTCTGAAGAGGCAGAAACAATTCATGAAACAAAAAAATACACAAATTCTCTAGGCCAGGCTATTAAAACATGGAAATCTGAACTGCCCCATAGAGTATATACAATTGGTTCAACTCAGAATCCTGGCACTTATGCCAAGAGGTACCAAATCCACATGGTTTTAGTATTAGCTATAACTTCAGCTAGTAACTAATCTGTGCATCTATATACAATGAAAGCAGCTCCCTTTGTACCATAGTTTGCAAAGTAAACACGAAAGGACTTCAAGCTTAAACATTTGTTTCCCTGTCATTCACGAAGACAGGTGTCATTCCAAAAATAGTACATTATCCTAGGAAAAATAGATTTGTCTTAATAATTTTATGTCTACTTAAAATAGCAACAGACTGCCTTTTCTTTGAGCAGGTTTATATCACCTTTGTCCATGTTCCAGAAAAATGTTTGGTGATAATGCACTTTTTAAGCTGAATGTATCTCCACTCGATGAGTGTCGAGAAGTTGCTTTTCCACATATCAGCAAAGTCTCTGCTTCTTTTATTTCCATAGCTCTCTTGTAAAGTTCAGCTGCCTTCTCAAAGTCACCCCCTTCATAGCTTTGGAGTAGAGTAAAACAAAGTTGAGGAAAATAAAACAAGTCTCAATTTATTTAAACTGAAATGCACACCATGCTATCAAAGTGTACTTAAGGTTCTCTGCTTTCTTAGTATGTACACAATACTGGAATGTTTTGTTTCATCTAGTAATTTTTATAGTAATTTGCTTTTATAAGGCTAAACTTATAATCTTACCTTAGCACAGCCAAGTTTTTCAGAGTTTCCCCCACACGAGGATGCATGGGACCAAAGCTGTCTTCATAAATCTTTAATGCACGTTCATAAAGAGGTAAAGCTTCAATCTGCTTTTTCTTTGGGTAGTAGAAAGTTGTTTGTTACTGACATATATTACATTTGCTGTTCTTTTTCCCAGCATAGTATCAACACATCCTAGATGCAAAGTCATGCATATTTAACACAAAAAGGTGTTTTGATTTCTCAATACTGTTGACAGATGAGGAGGATAATTGAGATTGTCAAAGCAATTGGCTTGCACTTGCACATGCAGTTCCCACCAATATTATAATAATTAGGGTCTGGACTTCCTAGGCAGTTTTAAAAATCTCAATCATGAGTGCTGAGTTACTAAATGTTCTTTAATTTTACCTGAGGCAGCTTTAATAAAATCACATTGCAGAAATACAGAAAACAAGAAAACAATCTGCAGCTCACTCATATTGATGCTAAGTAAAGAAGTCATCAAGATGATTGCATCTCCTTTGAATCTCATCTTAGTTGTAGATTAGAAAATCCACAGCCTTCTCAGATTTTTAGTTACAGAGAGTTGCAGTTCATGCAGGTGGGACCTCTCTATAAATTTCAAAGGATTATGCTGCCCTCCAAGTCAATGGTGGAGCTGTGTTCCATCATACTGTGAGAACCACCGTATCGCTGGAGATGCTCTAATCTAACTCTTGTCGTATAAAGCATTTGGGCATTTTTGAATACTCTAAAGAGCATTAGCCCAAGGGTCCTGTGAAATGCCAGTTAAGCAATTATGTGTTCCCTGTATACATTTTCCTTGTCAAATATCCTTTCAGTTTTCAAAATGGAACCTAAGAATTTGCAAGTCTTATAAGGAATTCCCCTTTTAAATGTTCTAAAAGTAATAAAGTTTATTTGGTATCTTAAGTACAAATCACTAAAAAAAAAAAAAAAAGAAACCAAACACCAAGACAGGAATAATGAAAACATTAAGACATGAAAAACTTACCATCTGACAATAAAGGACAGCTAGATTTACCAAGGCAGTTGCTACACTGGGGTGTTTTGGGCCAAAGGACTTCTGTCGAATTTCAACCGCTAGTTCATACAGAGGAACAGCCTTGTCAAGTTTTCCCTAGACAGGGAGAAAATGATTCAGTTGTCTTGCGTCAAAATGGTAACTGTAACATCTATTTTAAACAAAAAGCCTTGGAGAAGATGTAACTGTTTCCATAATAAGGGTTTAACTTTGTTTAATTCATAGTTATATTCTGCACCTAATTTTCCAAAGCACTGAGCATATTTAACTCCCAGTTAACGTGTTTCCCAGCTATGTCTCCTTCTTTCTTTTTTAACTTATTTTTTTTTCTCCACGTGTCTCATTGAGAAGGCTGTTAAAAAGAATTTTCAGTTGTTCTTTTATCCAAAGCGTTTTCTCCATTTTTATTTCCTTATACTGCCATAAGTGAGAGCAGAGCTTATTTTTTGTCCTAAAGGGCCTAAATTTAATTGGTGATACAAGAACGGGAATGTAGCTGCCTTAACTTTTGAGCAGATTTCTGCTTACTGAGGTGGGATTCACATCACCTTTTTTGGAACAGCCGCAGTGTCCAAAGCCATTTCAAGTACCTGTTGCTTCCCATTCACCATATTGAGGCTTTGGCTTCTTGATTTTCATTTCTCTAAAATACCCCTGTCATATTCTAATTTTATTGTAGGCTATTTTTCCAGCAATTCTGTTTTCCTCCAAATTTAAATCTGCTCACACAATTACTGGATGTACTTCAGAAGTATGCTTAGGCTTCTATTATTAGAATGTGAATTGTCACATTTAATAGCATTTAGAAATTAAATACTGCAAATATTCATTGTATAATGGTTCACTCTAATTGCAAAATTCAAATCAAATTTTCTCCTTATATTTTAAAGCATCACTCAGCCACGGTTTGAAGATACTCAGTTATTAATCTGGAATAAATACTTATTTATAAATAATTGTCATTTCCTACATCCGATTCCTGTCCCTTCTCTCCTCCACTCTTCCCTGCGTCACTAGTTCACCATGAATTTTAATTTGTGCTCCTTCAAACTAGCAAAGATCTTTTTGATGCAAATATTGAGTGCTTTTGCAGTTTGTAGCAGCGTCAAAATGAGAAGCTGAAGTGAGCAGAGAATATGTGACCCAAAACAACTTCATGCACATAATAGCAGGCAACAATTATTGAGCAAAAACACAGGAGCATTTGATCCAAGGGATTATCTTCAAGGAGGCTTTTCTCTTTGAAAAATGGGAAAATGTGAAAATATAAAAGAAAAAAATTATTGTCACCCTCTGAATTTTATCTTGGTTCAACAGCTAGAAACCGTACATCACCTCTTACACAGATTATATCGAATGGTTACAGTGACCATTTGCAAAGACAAATATTCATAAACCATTTTGAAATCATGAAATGCAGATGTTTATACTACTGTTAATACTATTCCCTCTAGTGCATTTAGTGGGGGAGTAACTCTGATTTCACTGAATTGACGTAAGCTGGAGGTGGCTCAGCCAGACAGTTTACTTGTAAAGTACTATCTCCCTCATAAGCCTTCAAGTTACTCTCAATTTGACTGTAAAGTTCAATGTCATTGTGTAAAAAGAACTATTCCTCCACCCTGAAACATGATTTTTCCATTAAGACGCATCTGACCAAACTCTTGTACGTGGATGTCATGTAGCAGAGAGTGGAGAACTCAAACACAGCTGGGAAGAGTTTTCCTCACTGCAGCCAAAACACTAGCTTTTAACTAAATCAGAAATTTCTTTGTGGTGCATACTGAGCAGGCAGGACACTGAAGACATCATTCATAAACAGCTTTTCTTTCAACAAATTGTGTTTTGAAATAGCTACTGGGCTTTTTGGAAACAGATTGAGGCCACTGACTACATCTTTTATGCATGTGTGTAGAGCACCAGTAGCTGACATAATTCCCATGACCCACTCTTTTTGAACTGAAGACTGTAACAATGCAAGGCATTACAGTGATTTTAGGTGATGAGAAAAGGTGATGGGCTTGTGCT
Source organism: Streptopelia decaocto (assembly GCF_964273445.1). Classification (NCBI taxonomy): domain Eukaryota; kingdom Metazoa; phylum Chordata; class Aves; order Columbiformes; family Columbidae; genus Streptopelia; species Streptopelia decaocto. The sequence continues at coordinate 117,686,497 of NC_138655.1, read as the reverse complement.
TACCATCTTTTTGTACAGCACTGCCAGGTGTTTCACAGTATAAGCCAAGGAGGGATGATCTGGAGCCAGTGCTCTCCTCCTGATATCTAAAGCTTTTTCATAGAGTTCCTCTGCCTTGTCATAGTGCTGCTTCTCGTTGTACAAGGCTGCCAGGTTGTTCAAAGACTGCGCACAGTCTGGGTGGTTGGGTCCCAGGACTCTCTCTCTCATTTCCAAGGAGCGCTTCAGGAAAAGCTCTGCTGTCCTACAGAACACATTTCATCAGCAATATTTTAAAGCTGGTAGCATCTGTACAGGGTGAAGTGGCTGTCTGAAACAGAACAAACTCAGCCTTGGAAACTGCACAGATGCTGACGCCTGGTAATGGACTTTCCTTGGAATAAGTAAATGCCAGATCAGCAGTTAATTTACACAGTGAGGAGCTAACTATATATCGCAGACACAGTCCTGCTGTGCAGGCTAACCATAAGAATGTACACAGAGAGCTAGTTAATATATTCCTGTGCAATCTTGGATCCCACCTGTTAAGGAACGAAAAGCCAGTCTGGCAGATTTCAGCAAATATTACACTACTCCATAGCTGCTCTTTTCTTTGATTCAGCCTACACATTGAGTTATGCAAGTAATCCTTCCGTATTCAAAACATTCTACTGACTTCTGGGCAACTCCTCATACTAGTCAAGTACTTCCATGGATAAAGCAGTAGTAGAATAGGTGAAGATTCAGAACAGAGCACACATTTTTCAAGTAACTTTAAAGAACATAAAACATATTACAGGGTTCAACAGACAGCTTTCACACCATAGAGGGAGAGACTGAAACGGGTTTTATATATGTCACGAGCTAGCTTCTCATAATAGAATCTGTCTAGAAGTGACAAAGTAGAAAAGACTCTGTGTAATGCCACCATCCAAGCGTTTCCCTGTCAAAAGGGCATATTTTATCTCACTAGAGTAGCGTACGACTATTCCATTAGAGATTTACAGCAGCTCCTCTTTGTCAAACAATGGGTGATCCCCACGTAGTACTGGCAGCATCCATTATAACTAGGCAGTTTGTCATCCTGACATACACACAAATTCCGTGTGACACTATTCCCAAGAGGTCAGCTTAGTAAATTGGAAAAATCCATTAGAGGAAAAAAAAAATCACATTAGAGGAAAAACCGACCATTTATATACAGAACTGTAGGTTCAATTCTGGAGCTCTAAGACAAGTGTCAAAAGGTGTTCACTCTATGCAAGGGTTAGAAGCTGATGTGTGATGTAACATATAACAACTAATAAAGTGACATATTCTTCTGTCACTGATTTCTTTCGAACTGCATCAAATGATCAAAAACATTCAATCTTGGACTTGCTGATTCAGAACAGAGACAAAATATCCATTTGAAAAAATGACTTAAGCCTTCCCTAGAACAAAATTTATACTTTTGCTCACCTATGAAATAGTGGAAATATGGTCACTTTAGAAGTAGATCGTGTTGGACAGGAACTATATATGAATAATGTGGAATATAAAATGTTCTTGTATGAGATCAGATAGATATCGCTCCTTTATAATCAGTCACTTTGATGTGACTTCAGGAGGTACAGTGATGAAAAACTCCACATTTTCAATAACTGTTAAAAATCAATTCCTTCACTGCAAAGGTCCTGCATTTAACAGAGATTCTGTTTCTGTGTGCAGATCCTAAATTATGATATACTTCTGTAGTTATCCAACAACTACTGGTGACATAAACATCAGATATAGGAAGAACGTAAAAACAGTTCCAGAACTTGCTCTATGCTATTTTTGCTGTGTGCTTGCTTTCTCCTCTGAAAAGATTCAGTTCAGTAGAGTGGGATTTAACACAACTTTACAATTCCCTCAAACAGCTTTAGAGTACTTTTTGACTGAAGTAGTTGACAGGAAGCGTGCCTAGCCATACAATCAGAACTGTTCTGTACCTTTTATTCCCCTTCTTCAAGACTCTTGCTTATCTCTATCTGCTTTTACAACACCTTAGTGCTGCTCTGTCCTCTTTTGCCCTTAAAAAGGCCACCAGGGTAAGAGCCTGAGGATTACAAGAATGGTGAGAATTTAACTCATGATTTCTTGTAATACTGGCATTATAAGTGTTTTTTTCAGAAAAACAACAATCCTGCTGTTCAAGGAAGAACACTACAAAGAAGGGGCACAAAACAGGGAGGCTGAGTAGAGGAGGCAAGAGTTTCAAGAGAGAACTGGTCTTTGCTACGAAGGCTAGTTGACTTTAACTGTGGAACATCAATTCTGAATGCAGCAAATGCACTGACTTCGTAAATACTCACATGCTAACCGCCTAAACTCTAGAAAATGTGAGTGTATTTCGCAGTAAACAAAAACCAGTAGAATTAATCAGAAGCAGCATCACCATGAGCATTTCGTAGAACCGTTTTGGTTGGAAAAGACCCTCAAGATCATCACGTCCAACCATTAACCTAACACTGGCACTAAACCATGTCCCTAGGAACCTCATCTACACATCTTTTAAACACCTTCAGGCATGGTGACTCAACCACTTCCCTGGGCAGCCTGTTCCAATGCCTGACAACCCTTTCCGTAAAGAAGTTTTCCTAATATCTAATCTAAACCTCCCCTGGTGCCACTTGAGGCCATCTACTCTCATCCTATCACTTGCTACTTGGGAGAAGAGACTGAGACCCACCCTGCTACAACCTCCTTTCAGGTAGTTGTAGGGAGTGATCAGGTCTCCCCTCAGCCTCCTTTTCTCCAGGCTTAACAGCCCCAGTTCCCTCAGTTGTTCCTCATCAGAATTGTTCTCTAGACCCCTCACCAGCCTGGTTGCCTTTCTCTGAACTCTCTCCAGCACCTCAATGTCCTTCCTATAGTGAGAGGCCCAAAACTGAACACAATATTCAAGGTGGGGCCTCACCAGTGCTGAGTACAGCAGGACAATCAATTCTCCAGTCCTGCTGGCCACACTATTCCTGATACAAGCCAGGATGCTGTTGGCCTTTTTGGCCACCTGAATACACTGCTGCCTCATGTTCAGCAGGCTGTCAATCAGCACCCCCCAGATCCCTCTCTGCCAGGTGGCTTTCCAGCCACTCTTCCCCGAGCCTGTAGTGCTGCCTGGGGTTCTTGTGACCCAAGTGCAGGACCCAGCACTTGGCCTTGTTAAACCTGATACAATTGGCCTCAGTCCATTGATCCAACGGGTCCAGATCCCTCTGTATGGCCTTCCTACCCTCCAGCAGATAAACAACTTACTGAGGGTGCACTAGATACCCTTGTGCAGACCAAATCTTGATCCCAAGTCTACATTTAATGGTATTTCTCAATGCTTTGGTTCCATTTAGATGTATGAGAACACTCAGTGGATGTATCACAATTAATACAACTTACTCAAGATTATTCTGCAGGTAATAAAGGACTCCAAGCTCATTGAGGGTTCGAGCATTATCTGGTGTATCCTTGCTTAGTGTGAGCTCTTCCAATTGCAGGGCTCTTTGACGAAGCAGAGCAAAGCCACACTGCAGCAAAATAACAAGGTAAGGTAAACCAATCACCATTACTTTTAAAGTGTACGTCTCAAGACAGAAAATCAAAAGACCCAGTTTGGTAATAAAGGAGCCCAATAATCCTACTTAGATTCTGTTTTCAAGCTAAATGGTACATAGGCATTCTGCTTATTTGCAATCTAACAGTAAATTCCACCAAAAATGCTTCTGGGAAATTTAAGCTACTGTGCTGCCATACAGTTGTTTTCTTTGTATCATACATGCTAATTTGCTTAAACTCCACAGGTCAAATAACAAAATTCAAATCAAATTCTTAGGTTTATAAGCTAAAAACATAAAATCAAGTTAATCTCCTACCCTTAATGCCATATATAAACACATATAAAGTATTACTCAAGGCTTCACATGGAGCTTTGTAAAATGGACTGCCAAGCTAAAGCTCACAGGCAAAGTGAATTACAAGTAAAAAGTGCAGCCATTGTTACCCACTCCACCTTTTCTTGATCTTTGCAGTCTTAATAGAAAAATATTTGTGCAGCAGAAATTATTACAGAAATGGACAAAATTTTCATGATCCAAATTCATTTTTATTTGAGCACTGGGGAAACAGCAATATTCTTATGGCTTTTCCCTCCTTTCACTAGAACTACAACTAGAGCTCTGGAGTTACCAGCTGAACTCTTATAGCACAGCCACAATAAGATAAACAAACCTTTTTGTCAAGAATGACAAGAGGAATTCTGTAGCTGGAAAACATGGCAGAAAAAAATAGGGAAAAACTCAGTATAGCACGTAATAATATTACCAGGATTATCCACTGCATCAAGCACTGCGTTCACTAGTATTTGTAGGATAAATCTCTTAGTTATTCTGACAACCACCTTTTTCCATTGCCCCTTTGACAGCCAATTGTTATCAGCAGTAATTCTGCACGCCTGAAATGTATAGATCCACTTATTTCTTTTCCACCTCTCTCAATTCCATACCAGTTGTACTGATGCATCTCCACTTGCAGCAGTTGAAAAGGGAGTCACTAAAGCTGCTGCTAGGCTACTTCACTATCTATGCCCTCAATTATCAAAAGCACTGGAGCTTTGTCAGTTCTGCAGACACACTTTATCATCTATTTAGCAGTGCCACAACATGCCCTGCACTTTTATTAAATATCAAACATTTCCTTACCAGACTGCCTTTCCGCCTTGCTGCTTTTTGGCGTATTTTGAAGGACTTTTTCCTCAGTTGCTCAGCTTGTTCATACCTGAAAACAGGTATTTAGAGTGTTAGAAGAATTGACAAATGTAGCAAGAACGATTATTATGGAAAGCTTCTAAATGACTTGAGTGTACAAATTTGAGGAGAATTTAAGGCAATGCTCCTCCTTTATCTCTAGAAGTTTTTTGTTAAACTAAGCACAAAAATTGGCCCCTACATAGAGAGGATGCTCATGGTTGCATTGGAATTTCTGAAACTCTAAAAAAGAAACTAAGAAACATTTCGGCTTCAGGAAGAAAATCTTTGCTGTTATTTTTTACCACCCCCACACAAAAGAACAATACCAGTGTAGTTAAGCTCACTTGTTCTGCTTTTGGTATAAAGTTGCAAGTGCATCAAGTTCACGGGCTACTCGAGGATGTTCAGCTCCATAAGCATTTTCAGAGATTTCCAGTGCCTGTTTATACAACTGTTCAGCATTTCCAAACTTCTTCCACTGAACATAAACTCCTGCTAGCTGGTGGAGTGATTGTGCCACCCTCGGGTGGTCTGGATCCAGAGCAGTCTCTCGAATCTCCAGAGACCGCTGCAGAGGAGCTACAGCCTGTAACAACGAAGTTCAAAATATGATGGCAGCAGGCAGCATCCTGTATGCTACAATAATTTAACAACTGCAACAGAAAGCACACACCAATCTCTGCTTAATTTGCCTCCTTGCTGATAGGACAATCTCTAAATGTACTTACCTGACTGAGAAGACCTAGGTCCTTAAGAAACCGTCCCAGGGTCTCATAAAGATCAGCCAGGCAGATCATACTTTCCTCTCCCTCACAGCTCTTTTCATATTCTTTCAGAGAGTCAAAATACTCAGCTGCCATAGAGCTCTTATCTTTCCCAACCAGCTGCCAATAACTCAGCAATTCTGCAAAATGTCCCCTGTTTCAACAAGGAAATAAGAAGCTCATCTTATCTCTGATACTCCTCTATTCAGACTGATGCTAGCTTAGAAGAAAAGGGCCATATGCATGAATTTTGTCTTTATGCTACAGTGTCTACACAGACAACCCCTGGAGACTAACGCTGTTCAACAGCAGTATTCATCTCTTTACCAACCCCCAGGTATTAACAGAATAGAAAAAATACATTATTTACATGACAACAGCATGCAGCATTTCAGCCTGTACTACTTTAATCTATATCTATCAGTTTCTGATTTATATTGACAAGAATCACTTCAAAATGTTTATAAGTGCCAAAGCAGTGGCTACCTTTGTACCTTTTGTAAAGGTTCTGGGATACAAAGAGATTCAGAAGACACTTGTGTAGCTTTTGCTTATCACCCTGTTGTTGGAAGAGCCAGGGGAGTTCATCTGCACTTCTCCAAGTCACTCGGTCTCGACTATTGAAAGAAAAGCAAATCCAAATGAAAACTCAGAGGCCTAACGGAACTCATCAATTTGATGTGAAAACTAAGCAAGCGTACAATTTGCCATACCTGAATGTCTAAACAGACAGAGTACTATTAGACCTATGTACACCATTTCCTCACATCTTCATTTTAATTTCACCTCAGAGGGCTCTGGAACTCCCAGGTACCTCACAGAAAGCTGCTCCTCCCTCCCATATGGGCTCATCTGTGCCTGCTAGCACAAGACTGCAGCCCTGCAGCAGCCCACTATCCCTTTGTGCCTCATTTGCCTGGCAAACTGTGGCCCTCTTGGCTTTCTGCTACCCAAGTGCATGCTCTGGGAAGCAGTAAGCCCTCGCCCGCAGCTGGGACACACTCACTCAGGACTGTAAATGCAAATCAGCTTTCAAGCTGGATATGAACTTCCAGCTGTTCAGCTGTTCTACTGGACCTCCTCTTGTCTATGTGCTAATTGCTTGCTTGACACAACTGGTCATCTGCTGCTTCTTCAAGTTCCAAGCAACCTCAAATTTCCTAGCATTTATTGGGTGTTAAAAAATCTACATGTGGCCCATTACCACAAAATAACTGACATGGTATAAATATATGCCCTAACTTTTCACATGATAATTTTATTATATGTCCATTCCCCTCCATAGTCCTCAATCTTTTCTGTGATTAAAAAGCAACGTATCAATAATAAACTGCTAAACTGATAACTAGGGCTTTGCAGAGTTATTCTGCCATAATAATTTACTGAAATTAGACAAATAAGCTACAGAAGAAAACAAAAATGTCCATGAGGCATAAAGCCTGCAATTTAGCTCATCTTGAGGAACTGTGACCTACCTTAGCTGCATGGTGAAATACTCCACTAGTTTTTGTCTATAGGCAGAAATAACATTTTCACCTTCTTCCATATACTCTAGCCTCACCATCTCCCAAGCCTGAAAGAGAGTATAATTAAGAGAAAGAGAATGCATTTAATTTTTTATTAAGTGCTGAAGATACACAGGGTGCTATGACAGATTTTATGAAACACATCTCATGTTGTAGAACTGAAATTCTTTTGATGACAAAGGCACTACGAACAGACTGTCTTACATCAGAGCAAAGCTCTGTTTGTTCGGATAATATTCCCTTCTCATTCAATTGTGCTTGTTTTCTTGTGGACTTAGTGTTTTCTAGGATACATGGAGTTAATAAATAATAAATCAGAAATTTCTGATGGTTTTACATGCCAGGTTTTAACTGCTGACCAATACTGGTATCACAGCTGTAGTAGCTGTCAAGGTGATTCTAACATCAGACCAGATGTTAAGGAAAATAGATGAGCAAACATAAATATAACACAACCTACCTAGTTAACAACAGAACTTAACTAAAAACCAGAGGGGCTTAGGGGGTAGAGTTTCACTTGCATGTGTTTAAAATTACAAAGTTTACCTGGAGGTGCTGGAACTTTAGCAAACCACATCCATACGTCAACAAACACATTTTGTGCAGGCTGTGAACAAGCGAGGCTAACACCGCAGAAGATAGTTCAGGATAAAGTTCCATCAGCTCTGACTCACTCACACCATTGTGGCTAACACCAATGACACACAATATCTACAAAAAGCAGAAAAATTATTTTACAGAGTTAAGAATATTTGCTGCAGAGCTCAGTTACACTGAAATTCTAAGAAAAATACTGTATATCACTGTGTTTAACTTCATATGTCAAGGGAGAAAAAAATCCTGCCTACACAAGCTCTTTCCCTCTTCCGTCCTCAAAGTACAACTCTTAGTGCTAATGGATTAATATTCTAATAGATAAAGCACCAAATGGGACACTCTGGGCCAAACAACCAGCTTCTTAGACTTTCCTCTAAAACACTGGGGGAAAATAACCCCATTATCACAAGGAACCTCCATATAAGTAAAAATGCTGAAGGTCTTATGCTGCTAGAACCAAAGAACTTCTAGCAATCATCAAGTATCATGTCCTAGTAAAAAAAAAAATGTTCCACACAACAGGGCAATTCTGCAATGGTAGGAAGAGGAATCAAAAATCTAATAAGTGATGCCCTGTATTCAAAGATGCCAGGTTTTGATTACATTTACCATGCTCAGTGTAGCTACTCATTGGATCTGGGTAGCAATCAGCAAAGAAACACTAATTCTCTATCATATTATGGTGGAAAAGTTCTCTGTTTCGTTCGACAACGACTTGGTTGAAATTTAACACAAAGCAGTCATATGTTCTATAGTTATGCAATAGATATGATTAATAAAATTGTTCCTTCTATACTAATAATACAGTAATCTCTGAATCATACATATGAACCAACATATTTACCTTTAAGAAACACTCTTTCCAGGAAGGATATACATTACCTGTAGAAATATTGATGCATTCTCTGCTTACCTCTCTCAAAAGACCTTTCTCTTTATCACTCTGCAATGACTCTTGAATTGATCTCAGAATGAGCCTGTACAGTGATACTGTGTCTTGACATTGGAAACACCGTTGAAGGGTTTCATCAATATTTCCTGTATTTCTGACACTACGCAGAAGGACAAAAAGGGCACGGTTTAGTGTACTAAATTTGGCTGAGTAAGATGAATTGAAACTACTGAAGAGGTCTATCTCAAAAGTACTCTGAATTCCTACTGTGTTTAAAAGGTGCACAGCATCTGGTGAGATTAAACACAGAAGAGGTGAATACCCAAAGCCACCTTCTGTCATATTGTCTCATTTTTCTTAATAATTGCAACATTTTTATTTAAAAAAATAAAAGTGTGTTGCAGTGGTTTTTTCCTCCAGCAGGAGTACCAAATAAGAAGAGACTGGATAAAGATGCTGCTGTTTCATTTAATGCATTTACAAAGCATGTTTTCAAGACCAATTAAGCGTTTTAGGACATAAAACAGAAACAAAAAAAAATAATGAAAATCAGTCACCCAGAGTAAATTATCAATCAGTGTATCATTTTCTGGGAGTCTCTAAACTAAAAACGTGTCTTTCTCAACAAGATGAAGTCTAGGTTAATAATACACCAATGCACTTATTAAGTATTCCCTTGCACAAGAGGGAAGATTAATTTTCTCCGCAGCAGGAATTATAGGGAACAATACCATATGCAGGATGTTAAACTAAATAGTTGCTGAACTACCATTTAGCCTTAAAAATCTATGAGGCAAACTATCTGGTACATCAGTAAATACAACAGACCTGAATTAAACTGTTTAACAAAATGATACCACATTCTCCAAATACCTTTAAAAAGCACTGAAGCAACTAACATACTGAGGAAGCAGAACAACATTAAAATAAAATAAAAGCAGAGGAGCTGAAAGCAGACAGATATAACTGCATCTAGTATCAAAATGGTGATTGTACACACTCTGATCTTTCTTCCCATTGTTTTCACAGTCAATGAAGTGGGAAAGCTTTGTACACTGCTCTGTTTGTTCTTCATGAGATTTGTTCTGTGTTAAATGAATGTATTTCAAAATGCTAACAAACCTACTTTATGTCTTCTAATTTAGTGATGAGCACAGTCATTTCAACATCATCTCAACTTACCAAGCAATGGTTTTGCCCAAGAGAGTGACATATAAAGCATTGCAAGTTGCGGCAGAACGACAATGTCTCTCAAGCTTCTTTTCCTACATTTGAAAGAAAATGATGAAAATTAACCACACCAATAAAATGTTCACTGACAAGGAAATAGAAGTTCTAGATAAGCTTCTATCTATAACATCTCAAGACTGTGACATGATAACTACCACAAATAATACTGCTTTTTTGTAGTTATAGGAGCATACAAATGAAGGTGTCCTTCTGAATTTAAGATTTAAAAAGTAATGATCTAAACATTACATCTCTCAAAGATTACCTTAGAGAATCAGTCTCCAAGAGAGAGAGTTAAAATACCTTTTTCCCCACTCTGCCAATCATTTTTATAGTATTATGCAATACTAAACTTTCTATTGCTCTAAAATAAAAGAACGTGTTTACAGCAATATGTGCAACTCCGCTGTTTTTGTGTTAATAATTTATGTTGTTCCATCTGTGTTTGAGCACTATGAGCCATGGGGTAAAAATGCTCAAACCATGTCCCATCTTGAGCAGTATTTACTTAGCTAAATATAATACTTCCTTTTGGCAGCTGTGCTTATTTCATCTTTCCATGTTTTCATTACAAGTTATATAAGAGTAAGGTACTTTAGAAGAACTGCAACAGACATACCTGCTCTTTAGTCAATTTAATATTTGCAAAGTTACATTCTGCACTAATGAGAGATTTAACATCTTTGGAATTCAGTGGATCGAGATGAAGAGTGGGCCACAACCTTTGGTAAGAGAGAACAAAGTTACATTCAGACCCTATTAAATAGCACACAAAAAAGAAAAAAAAAGCCATCAAAGTTCTGGAGCTCTTTAAAAATTTATATCAAAGCAGTAATTGAAGCTTGTCCTGGTTTTGGCTGGCATAGAGGTAATTTTCTTCCTAGTAGCTGGTATAGTGCTGAGTTTTGGATTCAGTATGAGAAGAACACTGATAATACAGGGATGTTTTGGATGTTGCTAAGCAATGCTTATAACAAGTCAAGGACTTTTCAGCCAGGAGGCTGGAGATGCACAAGAAGCTGGGAGGGGACATGGCCAGGACAGCTGACCCCAGCAGGCCAAAGGGATATTCCATACCATATGACATCATGCTCAGTATATAAATTAGGGAACATTTAGCTGGGGGGACTGCTGCTTGGAAACTGGCTGGGTATTGACTGACAGGTGGTGAGCAATTGCATTGTGCATCATCTATTTGACATATTAGTTTATAATTATTATCCACAATCTGGTTTCACAACACCTAAAACCTGTCCTCACTGCAGTTACAAAAGAGAAGCTTTCATTGTCTTCAGTGGTTGCAAAACCTTATTCTATCTTGACAAATTTGGCAGTTTGCTCCTCAACCAGCAACTGTAATTTAGAATAACAACTCTAACCCAGGCTACTTTGAAACACCTCAGAAATACAACATACCTCCACGCCTGTGGACATGTTTCCACGTTCACTGATACAATCACTCTCACATTCACTGGCAGTGGATCTATCAGCCATTTCATATGCTTCTCAGCTTGCTTAAAAACAAATTTTGGTTACTTAATACAAAGACTGTTCAAAATAAATGCCAAATAGATTCTATTAACTGCACAGCTCAGTGAAAGGAGTCTTACATTCTCCAGTGTCCTTAAAAATTGTTTACAATTCAGTTCTTGAAATCAACCAAACAAATGAACACATATTTTATCTATAAAAATGAAATACTGTATTTTACCTCATCTGCACCTTCTGCAAAAGCATTTTCTGTACGTGTTTTTCAGAGCAAAACAAACATTAATGTTTCCATTAGATACATATAGCTGAACCTATTACAACAGTCAAAGTCTGTTTAGACTGACAAATGCTATTTCAAAAACATACCTGTATTTGGTCAATAGAATCAATAATTATAATAATGCTGCCTTGATGACGTGCCGAAAGTTTTTCCAGCCAGCGAGGAAACTCTTCCAGAAGTTTGGCTGGATCCAAAGTCAGAGGTGACACTAACCAAGAGTGTTGCATAAGCTGCAGAAATATAAACATACATGACAAATTCTACCTTAAAAATAAACTAGGATAGTTGAAAGAAGTCCCATAGACACATACACACAAAAAAACAACCCTACATATGATTTTGGGCAATTCTTCTAGCCAAGTTCACACAGAACTCTTTCCCTCTAGTATATGCAGAAAGCTGGCATATGCAGAAGAATATTTATTGAACTCATTGTGTAAATTCTAGAGAGAGAACTTGAGTTTGCACAAAGGACAAGGAATTTGGAGACTTAAAGGGTTTACAAGTTTCACAGGTTGAACAGGCAAACTTCTAAAATACATAAGAAAATTGAGTTCATTTTTCTAAAGGTTTTAGTCCTGTGAGGTTCTTAGTGCCACCCCGAGAAAGAAAAAGCTCAAACCCTGCTACAAAAATACTCCTCACTTATTCCCCACATATCTAACTCATAACTAAAAAATAAATAAACATAGGAGAGAAACTAGGCTAGGAATGATACGGTGCCAGCTTGTGAATACAGCCTCAGGTTCCTAAACACAAAGCCAGAAGAGGTACTACCTGCCTCTCTCATTGGCCAGATGGCAGGAAATTTTGGAAGAAGCTTATACAGTTTTATAAGCCATCAATATAGGTCACTGGAAGCATAACTGCTAATGGAAATCTACTAAAACATCCCAGTGATGCTATTTACTTGATCTGCATTCAATGTATAGGATCAGATGCCCCCATTCTATAGTGCTTTAAATTTGTATTACTCTTAACTGATGTAGAAATCCCGTAGAGCAAATGTTATCTTTTGACATACACACACAGGCACTTTCCAAAGAACCACACAATGCCGGGTATGTAAAAATACAGCATACCTTTAAAGTAAGACGTTTAATTATCAATGCAGATTCTGAACTAGTAGACATGGGCCTCCCAACAAAGTGGTAAAGAATTAGTGTGTTTGGCGAATGCTTCTGTTGCAATTGAATCCTAATGAGAGAAGGAAAAAACCAAAAGGCACTTAACAGACTATAATTTTGCAAATATATCTCAAAGAAAAATGATCAGTTTTGCCAAAGGACAGAGAGTGACTGACCTAGAGGTGTTCCATGTTTATCTTACAAAATAGGATAGACATTTCTTGGGCTATAATTTAACTTTTTATGTGAGATTCCACTTCAGCTTTCTACAGTACTGACAAGTGCCCTTCCTGGCACTGGACAATCACACGTCACTAAGCTTTCAAGAAGTAATGACACTACCCATTTATTTTTATGTCAGCAAATGTTGTCATAGCCTACAAGTGACCATAAAATGCATTTCTAGGATAAATTATTAGCTTTGGTCTTTCCTTTATTTCACTTTAAAAGACTCCAAATGACCCTTCTTGTGTATCAGTGATAGGCAACACTATTGAGCTACTGAAACCACTTCTTAACGCTGTGCAAAGACAGATCTGTAGGGTGTTGCAACTGGAGCCAGGAAGATGTGAAAGGCAGTCCAGATGGCATTACCTACTCAGTTATTACAAATCTTTCCAGGATGCTTCTATAACTTCATTGCTTTGTAAATGCTCCCATTTTATCTCTAATTAAACTGATATGATATTTAAAATGTAATGGAACCTTTTTTTCTTAAGTTACATTCATATAAAAAAAAAGAAAAAAAAGTTAAACTACCATTTTGACAGAAGAAGAGATTTCCCAGAGCCTGGTCCTCCTGATACAAGCAGAGGTGGAATTGGTGCTGGTGCTGCTACTAGGTCATTTAGACGTTCAAAATACTACAAAAAAACCCAATCATTACAAATATTCCACTGTTTAAGGGAGATATGTAGTGCTTGGTGATATAAACAATCTAGATACAAAACACATGTACAGATTTATTAAGGTAAGGGAATAAATACTGAAAAGCTAATAAACTGAATTAGTGTTACTACAGGAGAGCAATTGGGTACTATGTTTGTTCAGGCTTCCTCACCCCCATCTCCCCAAACTACTCCACTGCACTGGATATGGTTGCCTTCAAAGTTGCCATGAATGGTATTTTGAGGCACACCACATGAATGCCCAAGAGTGCTGTAGCAGAGTTCAGGATGACAACAAGACAAACCACCCTTCATCCACTTGGGAGAAATATTTTGTCTGCAAAAAAGAAGTGGAGGTGCATTAAGATACACATAGGTATTTTTTCTATTAATGTTCTATTATTTTAGTGTTCTAGAGTGTAGTAAAGAGGACACAATTCTCCAAAGCATTGCCAACATACGAGTCATGAACTAAAATAATAAATTGTGCTAGTAAAATAGGGGTACTAAAAATTTAAATACAGTATCACAGAAACTGCATGCTTATGTTACATTGTAACATTAAGCAATGTTGTCCAAATAAACTGTCACATCACTTTCCATGATCACTTTAATGTTTCTTCTTCTTACATTCACTATACCTTCCATAAATATAACTGTTCCTGGTACCACCAATTTGAAATGTTTCAAAAATTTTATTTCAAGTAATAAGTATGGAGCTATTCAGCAGCTCTGTACTTTAAAGTTTCCTGTGTTCTTCTCATATACACATGGCTGCTTGATGAGATGAAATCTTCTCATTAGTCACCTCTGAAAGACCTAACTCCAGCTGTCAAGACACAGCCTGGATTGCCTCAAAAGAATAAAAAAGGTGTTCAGAGGCTTTTCTGTTGACAACCAAAGCCTAGGAGGACACCCTACACTGTTATAGTGCTTTTCCCCAGTGTAGGAATGACTGCTTCTTCATCAATGTCATTCAACAACACACAAACTGGCATCTCTCCTAGAAAACAAATATGTCATTTATACAAGACATATGGCTTCTTCTGGCCTAAGGAGTAATAGCGTCAAGGATACTCTCAAGACACAGCTTCTTCTGTAGAAGTACATCTTCCCTAACAAGAGACAGAAGTGAATGATGACTTTGTCCATATACATTTCCAGTGCACTTACTTTCTCAAATCCCAGCTCACATGTTGAATTAGAGGCCTGCTGAAAAGCTTCCATCTGTTCCTGTTCATCATGTGCATCCCACAATACATCACCGAAAACTTCTTCTTCAGGAGCAGTAGACTCTTCCTTATTACCCAAATCCTTGCCTTCTAGTTCTGTCATTTCACACCCCAATATATCCTAAGGAAAAAGAAAATTACAAGGAGAAAACTGCAACTGTAATTCTTAACAGTTCAGGCACGTTTGGTGTTAAGTCTCAATTTCACTGTATATGAGTATGGCTCTACTAAGATCAATACTCTCATTTCCTTCTAGGCTAGCAGAGAACATAAATAAATGAGAAATTAGATGAAACGAAGTTAACTCTGAATGCACAGGTCTCAAGACATTGTTTATAGTCTTCTCATAGTGGAAGAAACCGCAAGGAATGATATGGAGAGAATCGAATATACAATTTTTCCTTATGCTATAATATGGATAAAAAGAAATTAAAAGAGAATTTAGGCTACAAACAGATCTGTTTGCCCTGTTATTTCTACTTCTGTCCATAAAAACACTGCCCAGTTTTGGTTTTTATTTTCCACTTGCAGATTTCTTTGCTTGCCAGATATGAATGATAAAACACAAAAAGATCCTTTGAATTACATCTAAGTAGCATATAGTAATCACACTGACATCACTTAAGATCATAAATCAGAGAAGGAACAGAAAAAGCTGAAATGCATCATGTACTCTACCTGTTTAATTATCTTTTCCACACAACTATAGATCTCATATGCTCCTTCCTCCACACCTCCAATATGATCAATCATCTGAAAAAGTAAATGGCAAAGCATGACACAACTCTAAACCCAATTGGGAACAGTATCTAGGACTTCCAACAAAAACATTATGAAACACATTTAAATTCTATTCTGTTGCATTTCTTAGGTAGGATTCACTTTCCCTAAACTTTAGATGTTGGGCACCTAGTTTCAGCTGTTCTCAAGAGTTCTCTCTGTAGAGGGAAATAAACGGCAACTGACAGCAGGGGTCTGCTACAGGGCACCCAACCAGGATGACCGAGCACATGAGGTCCTCTATAGACAGATAGGAGCTGCCTCATGTTCACAAGCCCTGGTCCTCATAGGGGACTTCAACCACCCCAATTTCTGTTGGAGGGACAATGCAGCAGGGCATAAGCAATCCAGGAGGTTCCTGAAATGTGCTGATGATAACTTCCTTCTCCAAGTGACAGAGGAGCCAAAGAGGAGAGTTGTTCTGCTGGACCTTGTTCTCACCAACAAGGAGGGACTGGTAGAGAATGTGAAGCTCAAGGGCAGCCTTGGCTGTAGTGACCATGAAACAGTGGAGTTCAAGATCCTTAGGGTAGTGAGGAGGTCTCACACCAAGCTCACTACCCTGGATTTCAGGAGGGTAGGCTTTGGCCTCTTCAGGGATTTGCTTGGTAGAGTACCATGGGCTAATGCCCTGGAGGGAGAGTGGCCCAAGAAATCTGGTTAATATTCAAGGATCACCTCCTTTGAGCTCAGGAGCAATGTACCCCAGCAAAGAGGAAGTCAGGTAAAACCACCAAGAAGCCAGCATGAATGAACAAGGAGCTCCTGGACAAACCCAAACACAACAAAGAAGCCTACACAGGGTGGAACCAAGGACAGGTAGCTTGGAAGGAATACACAGAAACTGTCTGAGCAGTCAGGGGTCAGGTTAGGAAAATTAAAGCCCTGATAGAATTAAAACTGGCCAGAGACATCAAGAACAACAAGAAAATCTTCTATATGTACACTGGTGATAAATGAAGGCTAGGGAAAATGTGGGCTCTCTCCAGAAGGAAAAGGGAGACCTGGTTACCCAGGTTACGGAAAATGCTGAGGTACTCAATGACTTTTTTTGCCTCAGTCTTCACTGGCAAGTGCTATAGCCAAACCACCCAAGTCACAGAAGGCAAAGGCAGGGGCTGGGACAATGAACAACTGACCACTGTAGGAGAAGACCAGGTTCAGGACCATCTAAAGAACTTGAATGTGCATAAGTTCATGAGACCTGATGAGATGCGTCTGCGGGTATTGCAGATTTCTGTGGGTACTGGCAGATTTCAATATAAGGAAGACATTCTTCACCATGAGGGTGGAGAGGCACTGGAACAGATTGCCCATAGAAGCTGTGGATGTCCCATCCCTGGAAGTGTTCAAGACCAGGTTGGACGGAGCTTTGAGCAACCAGGTCTAGAGCAAGGCATCCCTGCCAATAGCAAGGGGGCTGGAACTAGGTGATCTTTAAGGTCCTTTCCAACCCAAACCATTCTATGATTAATTCTATGATCTATTTTCAGATGGGAGGAATCCCTCTGGAGGTACACTTCTTTCTCCTCAGTGGCTACAAAAGTACCTTAGATAAATAACTTTGCCATTTAAATGGCTAAACCCAGGTGAGAAATTCTATCCTTATAAAACAGGGATCTTTTTTTCTGTGAAAATGTAGTAGCTTTTTTCCTCCCCTGCTAATTAAAATTTCATAACATTCATAAATTTCAGCTTCATTAATCTGCTCATACAATGAGCACTGAGTATAATGCAATTTCTCCTAAAATCTGGGATTGTTAGTACTTGAGGTTGTTTATAGCAGGGAAATTCAACACTCTTCAAAATGCCATACCTTTGCTTTGTTCATGGAAGAAATTTGCTCAATTAGCTGTTGCACTGAGACGGAACTGACTCTGCCATCCTCCTTTCTGTGGTAAATTAGCCGGGGCTTTTCTTCTGGATTTCTCAAAAAGGCTTCTTCGCAATCCTCCAACAAACAACTAGATTGGAAATCAGCATTCTTGTGCTATATTACACTGCTGTAGTAAACAGTTCAATCAACAGGAGCTCCAAAGCTGGGTTTCACTGCAAAATCTAATTCAAAAGTCACATCTATTTACAACAAAGGGCAAGAAAATACTTCAGCAGAGAATTTAAGATAAACTCTGAAGCAAGAAGGAGTGAAGAGAGAAATTTATGCTACTTGTACCAAACACATTTAAGCCATTTATTAATTTCTATTATTATTGCTTTGTAAATTAAAAGCTGAACTTCCTGTCATACCAGTAGGTAGAATGAAAGGTAATTGCCATACATGAAAAGAACATGGATTCACACAGAATTAATAAGCATCATATGCATGCTCTGCTATCACTTATTTGAAGGCTCTGTTCTATTCCTCGATCTTTTTAGGAAAAGTCCTTTAGTACTTGTAGAAGAGTCTTTCAATTTATAGGGCTTGAAATACACACCTCTAAACACAAAAGCACTTTGTATTTATACCTGTGAATGATATCTATGGATATCATTCCCAAAAATCTATTGCTGTTCCACAGAAGGAACTATAAAACTCTGGAATGCTGAAAACAGCACAAAGAATCTCTCAAATCTTATGTTCTTTATACGAGCACTACAATTTTCATCACAGTCTATCTAAAAGAAACTCTCTAAGTGAACACTGTGGGGAGGAACACTCTTTGTGGTGGTGGTTTTTTGTTTGCTTTTTTGGTTTGTTTGTTTGTATTTTGTGTATGTGTGGTTTGGTTTCAGGTTGTTTCTGTTTTTCTATTTCTTTCTTAAACACCTGTGACCCACATACATAATACTAGGTTATTTAGCAACAGTATCCCCTCAGAGTACCAATATACCCTCAGCAGCTGACATTATCTTTCCAAGAGCATAAATGTACGGCAGCTCTAGTCTTATCCCTCTACGAAAACGAATCGACACGAATTCTGTGGTACCTGGCTGCTCCCTGAAGCACTCCACTGTTGTAAATCTTAGCTACTAGTATCTTATACCGGCATTTAATTCTCTGCAGACAGACGTTTTATTTACAGAAACAGGTCCAGCTAACACAAGAGCTCTAATAATATAACAGTATTTGAAATCTCTGGAGTTCAAAATCTACCCCTAATATGAAATTTAATGCATACTAGTATTTTCAGATTTTTGCATTCATACAGATGTTTTGGAATGACCACTCTGTGATCCTTAATATTAACTTTTCTAATCCCTTTTTCTCTCATCTTTAGCAAAGGGACACCCCTCCCTCCTCCAAATATCAAAACCAAACTCTGCCCAAAATTCCCAAATGGATAACAGGAAGAGTCCTAACACAATTCTAAAAGTATCCCTAGTTTGTTGTTTTTCATTTGGTAAGTCATGTTTCTTCTTCTAGAGGGTCAGGAAATTACTCATTGAACAAACAGAACACATTGCATCACCATTTATCATAAAACATCATGACTTCAGTACATTAAGCTGTAGAAAGTTAGCATAACATACCACACAGACCATGAAATCAGTCCAAAAAACAGCCAAAGATAGAAAATAATGTGGCAGAATAAACTCAAAATACCACAGACAGATGTAAGGCTAGATAAGCAAATGAAAAACACTGTGGACATTCACACCAGGCATCTTGAATTCAGAGCTGCCCTTGGAAAGCAAAATATTTCTGTATTAGGAGGACATCTTTCTGGCTGTATTTGAAGAGAATCTGTAGCTACAAGAAAAAGGAAATGATACAAAGCTGATATATTCTTTTAACTGTCTGTACTAGCAAACCTAAAGTTTGAAGGAGTATCACTTAGAAGACACTAGCTTAGGAAATGTACCAAGCAAAGCACCACATACATTTTAATATGCTGTGCATTCAGCATGAATTATCGTTTTCCATTTGCTTAGCTAGTCTGAAAAACACTTACCTTGGCAAAGTTAAATGCAGGAGCAAAATGACTACCGAACTTTTTTCAATTTCCCATTTTATTACATCCTTAAGAGGCCTTTCATTTTCTGCTGAAAAATTAACAACTTGAAAGAAGTACCCCATTGTTTCACAGATTCTCTGAAGTTTTGGTGAGTAATTCTGAAAGCAAATTTTAATAACAGTGCTTTACTACTAAATATGCACGGCACTAAGGACTTACTAGATAAATATCAGTTTCTTTTCTCTAGGAGGTTTCTTCCTCTGAAGTCCTTGACAATACTTTCACTAATTTCACTGAAATCAGGCTATACCTACTAGAGAGGTACTAGAAGTAGTAGGTACTACAGAAAGTGCAGAGGAGGGCAATGAAGCTGGTGAGGGGTCTGGAGCACAAGTCAGATGAGGAGCAGCTGAGGGAACTGGGGCTGTTTAGCCTGGAGAAAAGGAGGCTGAGGGGAGACCTTACTGCTGTCTACGGCTACCTGAAAGGAGATTGTAGCATGGAGGGTGTTGGTCTCTTCTCCTAAGTAGCAAGTGATAGGAGAAGAGGCTTCAGGTTGAACCAGGGGAGGTTTAGATAGGATATTAGGAAAAAATTCTTCATGGAAAGGGTTATCAGGCATTGGAACAGGCTGCCCAGGGAAGCGGTGGAGTCACCATCCGTGGAGGTGTTTAAAAGACATTTAGACAAGGTTCTTAGGGACATGGTTTAGTGCTAGAGTTAGGTTATGGTTGGACTCAATGATCCTGAGGGTCTCTTCCAACTGAAATGATTCTATCATTCTACTAAAGCTTCGAAGAAATATTAGACAAATTTCCGAGTAAATATAATAGTGGAAACAAAACAGCATGTAAGTTAGCGTAAGTTTGAGAGGTACTCACTCTAATGAAGATGTCCACTTCTGGCTGAGTCTCATCAGTACTAATAATGAAACATCTTACTGTGCTACTCCACAGCGAGTGGGAAAACAGAGGAGTAACTTGTAATAAACTGGCAACAGCAGCATCCCAATCATCTGCCAATGAAAAAAAATGCCAGTCTAGAGATGTTCACAATTGGTTATACTACATAACAGATAAGTCATCACCTCTTAACTTTACAAATACTACATTTTATTTAAACTGGTAGTAACATTTTTACACTAATTTTATGAATTTGAATTTAGAGAAGCCTTATCATCTGATAATGTCATATAATTAATAATGTGGCAAAACAACTATGTTAAATATATTCGTATTATCATTACAATGATATTTCCTTCAAATAGGATTGATTAAATGTATCCACAAAATCAAGCTGATAGTTGTAAAATAATTAAAAATATGCAGGAATAATAAAATCATTCATAATAGTCCATTATTTTTTTCCTTCCGGATCTACATGCATTTCAGTTAGACCATGAGAATAAACGACAACAAACACTATGGGGACTTCCTCTTCTTGAGACAAAATCCATTGCTTTCTGTAGTACTGTATGTCAATTCCATGCAGAAGCAATGAATTTTAAAGCTTTCTTAGGTTCTTCATTTTGTGGCAGGTCATTCTTTCAAGATAGGAATAGGTTCTCCTTTCAGTACCACAATGAATGATAAAAGGCTTAGTGGATGAAGCTGGAGCCACCACAGAGCAGACCCTCCCCTCCCACTTTGCAGGCACAGACTTCTGAATCAGAGACTGAAGGATCACAGAAAAAAGGATGATATTCCCAACAAAGTCAACCATATGCAGAAGGGGTTCCAGTGCCAGGACAACAGTGAGGGAAAGCAGAACACCAGAAGACAATTTACAAGAGGTCATTTGGGAAACAAAGTTCACAAGCAACAATTACTGATAAGAAATTATCCACCACTGATTCACGTAACAATGCATACACCCTGGTCTTGCAATCAGATTTCCATAAATGCCCCCCTAAGTAGAGTCAAAACGCATGCAAATCCAATGAAAAAAACAGGGATGTAGTTTATTCTAATGCGAATGTAACATTCATATTCAGGAAGTAGAGAATTTCAATATAAATGGTAAAAAAAAAGGCAGCAGACATTGGAAGAAAGATTACTATCTTCCTTAGTCAACACAAGCAACAAAATGGTATTTGGTTTACTTACAACAAAGTACCATTCATTGCTCTTTGCTACAATCACTGCTGCACATACCATAGTCACTAAGTATATTAAACATAACTTAGCATGTACAGCTATAGCTCCCTTTATTTTTACAGAGAAGAATTCCAAATAACTCTTCAACCAAATAACCCCAGAATAGACAGAAAAGGAGATAAGGAAGAACAAAATTACTTAAGAATGGACAGAAAAATGACATAGAAACCTATAATCCCAGCAAAACCTATAATCCCAGCAAAACAAACCACCATTACTTACCCCTGTTTATATTTGCAAATGGTCCCTCAACATCTATGGAGCTATGAGCAAATTCAGGCCCTCTGAATGACTGCTGAAGTTGCATCATACTACCCATGGATGGCTCACTTCCCAAAACTCCTCCATTCCAGTATTCAGATTGTGCCCCAGTAGCTAATAATTGGAAAACAACAACAAAAAAAATCCTCCTCATTGTCACTGAAAAAGATATATTGTTTAGTCTTAAATACTCCAGCTGAAACCTACTCCCATTTGCCACTGAACATGATTTTTTCTCCTTTAGAAGATTTGCTCACACCTTTTTGTCCTGTAGTTCTAAATGGGAGCTTGTCCAAAGTTAATGAGAAGCCACACTGCTAACGAGAAGCCACACTGCTAAAGGATGAGGTTATTTGTTAATATTTGTTATATGGATTGCTCACATCTGTTGGGTTCAAATGTTGACTAGCATTACAAATCAGAAAAACAGTTCACAGTATTGCTGCAGTCATTTGTGCACATGACAAAATTGATAACTTTTTTTCAGGAATGTTCCAGCACTGAAAAGTACGAAGGGGCTGTAGGTCAGGACTGAAATATATTTTCTGTGCTGTGCGGAAGAGCCTTTCCAGTTATCTCTTCGTAAGATGCTTGTATTACACTTCTGCCAATCAATATACAACTTTCAAGACATTAAATAAATGTTTTGTGGAGAAAATCAGGAAATTGAAAAACACTTAGAAAAATGTAAGAAGCGAAGTACGAATTCAAAAACTAATCTAACACAAAAGACAGAAAAAAATACCTAAAAGAAAACATGACTATCTGTACCACTAAAGTTCATCAAATGCATAATTACTATTCAAAAAGCCAATCAGTGCATTTTGAAATATTTCTGCTTTTAAAGATTGCATATTTATATTCCTGCCAAGATGTGACTGTGGATATAACTCAACAAGTAAAACAAAGGCTATGCAACAGCACCTGCATGCAGTTTCTCCTCAGTGGTGCAAGAAGCAATGGTGGCCGTGCTTAAGAGCGTTAAGGTGCTAACTGTTTGCTGCAACTGTTGCTTGATTTTGAATCAGAGGACTGATCATATACCTATCTGAATCCTTCTCATGTTGTCAAATACCTCTTACAGCACACACAAGGTTTTGCCTTTTATGACATTATGTTTTCTAGGGCTTCCCTTTCAAAAAATTATTCAATAAAATGACTCCTGTGTTCATATCATGTTTGTTAAATATCTAACTCTGCTATTCTGTAAAGTCCAGCAGCTGAGACTGGCATACTTTATGATCCATAGACAATAAGTCTACCTAAGATTCCCTCTAGTTTCGGGTGTGCATTTTGGATTCTTTGGAATGCAATCTTTTCAGATCTAGAATCAGAAAACTCAGAATTGTTCATGGAACAATTTTTTTAAAAATGTACAAGTCACACTATCTAGACAGTGCTCTCTTTTCTTCATCTATTCATTCATAAGACCAGAAACACGGGGTTCCCACAATCTAAACCAAGCTTGAAAAGTCAGCTGCTTTTACCCTTCAAATTACTTTGTTGCTTTTCACTTGGATTAATAAAACTTTTTTCAAAAGAACATAAATATATGTATTATGCTTTACTATTCAGAGACTTCAGTCATGTCCCAAAACAAAATGCTGGGGATTCTTACCTGTAACATCTGTACAATTATCATCAGAATCAGACTCTTCAGGATCAAACACATGGATTCCTTGGGCCTGCAGTCTCTGAAGTTTTGCTTCTAACTCTCGTTTGGCCCTCAGTAAGTCCTGAATCTCATTTTCTTTAGTTTCTCTAAAAATCTACAAGCAGGAAAGAAAAAAAAATACAAACCATAAACCTTTTAAAATTCAATAGCAGTTCCTGAATTCATGTTATCTGCTTTCAACTGGAAAAATAAGTTTCTAGCATGCCATTAGCAGGCAAAGGCAGGAAAATGTGAACAAGAAGCCATCAGAAGCCTATAAATGAGCAGAAAAACATAGTTTTAAATGATCTAATTTTCAAAATTTTACCATTTTAAACCTTAGAGTACTCTTCTGAAAGACAGAAGTCTGCATTAGTATAGCAAGTTCATTAAAAACGGCAAGTAACTTTCTTCACCTTTTAAAGTTTATTGTCTTCTAGAATCACTACATATAATAATTTTTTTCAAAGTTCCCTTTTATTCTTCCATGTATTTTTTTTACATTTCCATATAATCTTGTATTTTCTTGTTATTGTTGCGGAAATTTAAATTTCCTAAGACAGAAAGTGATCAAACATCTCCAGCTGTCCTGATTGTAAAACCTTACGATCACATGAAGAAGAAAACACAGATTTAAATTCAAATAATTGAAATCTTCAAGTCTCATTTCCTTAAATAAGGTCAAAACCAATCCTCTTTTTATATATCTGCCAAACATTAACGCCTGTTACAATTAACGATATCAAGAATCTTGAAAACAGTGAAAAAACAGGATGTATTGCCGTTTCGGGTGGCAGAACTACCATCATCTGAAGGAAGGGAAAAGCAGAAGTATCACCTTGGCTTTTCAAGTCATCCCTCCAGAAAGTGAAAAGACTTTTGTCTTTAAGTGGCTATCATATTTTAGCGGCCAAAAGAGATGTACTATTACACACTTTCTTTAATGTAAGCTATAAGTGTTAAACATGACAATGCTAAATATAAAATTTATTCCAAAAAAATGGAATTCTGTGTTTATACATTCCTTCAGCATGAGTCAGATTACAGCCCACATTTTCTTTTCACTCTCAAATATGAATGTATTCCTGTATTCAGACAACGCAGGAATTCAGTTTAAGATGCATCACTGCATATCCTCTTTTTAATATTTAAAAAGTTATTTTCTATTTATTCCTCATAGTTTTACAGAGAATTTTTCATAGGAACATCTTAAAGGAAACTGACAGCTACAGCTATGATACTCTGGGTTTTTTTTTAAGAAGAGAGGTCTTCATGAAAGCTGTTGGAGAAGAGTTCATTGGAGGAATGTGACCAAGTGACATGTATCTTTTTTTTGGTCGTTTTCCCAGAAAAAGAAAAATCAAGCCATACCTTGAATTGCCTTTTGACCTTGTCTCGATCATGTTCAAAAGTAGCAGCTCTCTCCATGGCTTGGTATTTAGCTTCTAATGCACTTTCTTTCTCTCTAAGTATTTTCTGGTAAGTTTTCTGAAGTGCCTGAAAACATTTAATATACCATTTTTCCAAGTGAAAGTAACAGCTGATCATAGAATCATTTTGGTTGGAGGAGACTCTCAGGATCATCGAATCCAACCAAAAACTAACTCTAGCACTAAACCATGTCCCTCAGAAACTCGATAACACCTTTTAAACACCTCCAGAGATGGTGACTCCACCAATTCCCTGGGCAGCCTGTGAACCTGAAAACCCTTTCCTGAAGAATTTTTTCATGCCTGAAAACCCTTTCCATGAAGAATTTTTTCCTAATATCAAATCTAAACCTCCCCTGGCGCAACTTGAGGCCGTTTCCTCTTTTCCTATCACTGCTACTTGGGAATAGAGACCAACACCCTCCATGTTACAACCTCCTTTCAGGTAGTTGTAGAGAGCGATCAGGTCTCCCCTCAGCCTCCTTTCCTCCAGGCTAAACAGCCCCAGTTCCCCCAGCCGCTCCTCATAAGATAAAAGCCTTTAGATTACTTTCCAGGGCTGACTACAACAACATTATCCCAGCATCCCACATCTCTCCTTACTCTAGCGGAGATGTCTGTGCATCGTGCTGTGCCCACCCCCAGCACCACACCCTGACGGCTCATCAGGGTGGCACTGGGGCACAAGCCATTTCCCCACCATCCTGCCTTCTTTTGGAAGGAAAATCCATCTCAACTACCACCTCCGTGCCACAGCTTTCCTGGGAAGCAGAACAAGCCCTTCACAGCCTCTCACATGAAGACCCTGTTGGGTTGGATGAGGGCGGCGGGCGCTACCTGGAGCTCAGCGCGCAGCCGCTTGTTCTCCCTGTCCAGTTTGGCCTCCTTCTTCACCATGGAGGCCACCTCGTTGTTCTTGCTGACGCGGAAGATCTCGTATTCCTTCTTCAGCCGCTCGTACTCGGCCACACACTCCAGCTCCTGCACCGAGGCCGTCGACTTGAAGCTGGCCCCGATGAGGCCGCCCGGCCGGGAGGCACCGACGCGCCGCAAGGAGCCGCGCAGCAGCCGGGCCTTGGGCTTCACCTCCACCGGGATCTCGCAGGCCTCGCCGCCGCCGTACGTGTCCTCGATCACCTCGCCGACCCCGCCCGCCGGGCTCACCAGGGACGACGCCGTCCCCATGGCCGGGGGACGCCGCAGTCAAGGGAGGGGAGGGTTAACACCGAGGGGAGGGAGCGATGCCTCCGGCGGGCCCTGACGGCGGGGACATGCCCGAGACGGAGTGCTCCGAGAGGCGGCTGCTCCCCGCCCCAGTCAGCACCTCTCACCGCTCCCCCAGCCCAGCCAAGCCGCCGGCTCTTCCGAACCCGTGGGCCATGGCCCGCTCCTTGCGGCGGCCGGACGAGGAAGGGAGGGTGGGAGGAAGCTGCCCTCAGGGCCGCCTCCCTCCCTCTGCCCCTCCCGCCCGTCCCACGGCGGCTCCCGCCCGGTATGAGCTGCTGGAGCGGCCCGGGAGGGGGAGCCCGACCCGGCCCTGTGGGCCGGGGAAAGGCGGAGCGGGAGTGTCCTGGCGGCGGCCGAAAGGCGGGGATCTGCTCCTCTGAGGAAAAGCGAGTTTCTTTCTTCCATTCCCACTGGCACCACCTCAGCGTGCGCGGGAGAAGCCTCAGCCCCTCCCGACTCGGCCACCTGGCTGAGCACAATCAACCAAAAAAGTGTCCATTTTCTCCTCTGAAAGCAGGGCCTGGCAGGGTTTGTCACCGGCCCTGAAGCCCGCAGGCTGTGCTGCACCCCGAGCTGGTTCTTCTCAGCCAAATGGGCACACAGATTGTGCCACAAGCTTCTGTGCAATTGAGACCCTGTGGGAGAATTATCTCTCACCACGCTAAAACAGGGACTTTTGAGACCAGTTGGCACACTTTAAAGAAGAATTGGGAAGAGTTGGTGCTGGATCCACCAAGAAGTAAGTGCTGGGTAATGGTGCCATGTCATGCCTGTGGTCAATGCCTGTACCTTGTGCTGCCTCCTGGCTTCGTCTGAAACTTGTGAATTCTCTGTTTGAACATCTTCCCTTCCAGGACTAAGGCAGTTGTAAATTATCTGCCCCTTAAATTATCCTAATGCCATCTTCCACTCTGCCTCTTCAAAAAACCTTGTCTGGTTCCTTCACACATCCTGGAGATTTGTGAGGAGTAGATCCCTGATGCTAAGGAGAACATCCATCTGTTCCCACATCTCAGAACCTGCCCTACCATCAGTGTCAATAACAAAAATGTCGCTATTTTAAAGCAGATTTGCCTTATGTACGTGCCAGGTTTGTTAGCCATGCCTGGGGAAGACATCGCCTCTTAACAGGAAGAAAAAAAAAATCTTAGAAATAACCTTCCAATGATACATACCTGAATTTCAATACCTATTGGAGAGGAAGGTTACTTTTGTATAAACAGAGAAAAAACAACAAAACCAAAATACAGAGCAAAACAAACAAAAACACAGAAAACCCTCATAACCTCTAGGTTTTGGGAATATGTACTGTTTGCCCAACTTTACCCATTTATTTTCATGAGGAAAAAATAATTTGTTGTCTGAATATAATTTATGGTTACATTGATGATCTATTCCAGTTAATTCCTGTTTCAGTGAAAAAGACAGATACAGAATATATGACATTTGTGGGAAGAGGAAGGGTGCTACTATGTTTTCCCTAATATTGACAATAACATAGCCTGCACAGTATTAGGTGATTCAGCAGATGGGTCTGTAATGCTGTAACAAAGCAAGGCTCTTGATTTCTTCATTTGCATGTTGGTATCAGGCTATTTCTTCACTTCATTGCTGTTTGAGCTCTGGGAATAATTAAAAATACATTCATGCTGGTGCTTGAGCTGAATTGTTCTCATATTCTGAGTTCATGTAAGTCAAAATATCCAAGCTTTAAGCCTAGAATAAAAAGTGTAGTATTGTAAGAGCTCCTGGATTCCTTCTAATAATCCACTTGACGTTAATACATAGATTGGAAGAACTGTGAATGCTGCTTCTGGGTGCTTTACAAAAGTCTTATGGATAGTAGAGACCACATTAACAAAACTGTTTCTAAACAGAAAAATTACTCTGCTTCCCTGTTGCTTCATGGATTGGTTTTCCTAATGTTTAGAGATTAGAATAGCTTGCTTCAACATCTAATTTGTAAACGAAAAAAGATTGCTTTAAGTCACCGATTATGACAATTTAGAAAGAAATCCAACTATTCATTGCACATATGCTGGAAAGTGTCTCAGAATATCTGAGAATGCCGTCTTACCTTTAAAAAATGAATTGACCCAGAAAAAATGGATTGCTGGATAAAATATCAAGTTATTTAACATTTGCCTCATCATGTTATGTTATATTTAAGCTTCATTTGGAGCAAGCCAGTCCTTAGTCCTTGATCATTGATGCTGGGTAAATTGTGCCATGAAGTTCTTCACTACTCAGTGAAGATATTTGGAACGGTTATAAAGACAAACAGTGTTTGAGATGTGCTGTGTTAACCCTGGTCAGCAACTAAGCACTCACCAGTTGCTCACTCATTACCCCAGCTCAGCAGGATAAGGAAGAGAATTGGAAGGGCAAAAAACCAAGACAAACTTGTGAGTCAAGGTAAATACAGTTTAATTAGTTAAGGAAAGAGAGAGAAACACAACACAGAGGTGGTCACTCACTACCTCCTACCAGCAGACTGATGCCCAGCGAGTCTTTGGGGAACAGCTACTTTGGAAAGGCTACCCTCAAGTTTTATTTCTGAGCAACACATTATATGGCACGGAATATCCCTTTGCCCAGTTGGGTTCAGCTGTGTCTTGGCTGTGTCCCCTCCCAACCTTTTTCCCATCCCCAGCCTACTTGCTGGTAAGGCAGACTGAGAAGCAGGGAGGACCTTGATGCTGTGCAATAGCTAAAACATTGGTGTGTTTTCAGCACTGTTTTAGTCACAAATCTAAAACACAGCATCATAGGGGCTGTTATGAAGAAAATTAGCGCTCTCAGCCAGACACAGAACAGATGTATTTGTCAGATGAGGACCTGCACTTTGTAAAGCTGCTTCATGACTTCAGCTGTAACAGAACCAGACTTTTCATCCTTGATCCACATAATGAGGAGTACAGTACATTGACTGGTCCTCTGACAAATTTACTATTCTACCTACGTCTTCAGGGTCAGTATGCAGCCCATACTGATCCACAATGGAACAACTGCTCTGCCAATGTTCTCCTTCTACTAAGACTATGTTGTTGGTTTTGTTTGGGTTGTGGGTTTTGTTGGTTATTTGGTTGGTGGTGGTGGTGTGTGTGGTACTTACAAGCCCATGGACTTCTTTGCTTTATGGCATAGACAGTTTTGTAAAAACATTCTAAATACATCATTTTCTGTTATGTAAAATCTGCTGGGTTACAGTTTAAAAACATTTATGTGGCATCTGCAGGGGTATTGCTTTTGTCTTTGATATTTTGTCCCATCCCTTGAAGTGTTCAAGGCCAGGCTGGCTGTGACTTTGAGCAACCTGGGCTAGTGGAAGGTGTCCCTGCCCATGGCAGGGGGATTAGAATTAGGTGGTATTTAAGGTCCCTTCCAACACAAACCATTCTATAATTCTATGATATACATCATATTACCACGTTTTTTTGTTCAATTTTCTTACTTTTGCCCTTATTTCATTTTAGGGATTGCTGGTGACTATTGACAAAATCTATGGATTTAAGGATCTGTTCCATGGAGAAAAGTACAGCTACAGGAACTGGGCCTCTGAAAGAAGGTTGGTTTTTTACATGCATTATTAGGTTGAGCTCCAAATTAGCTGATGTTCCTTTTATAAAATAATATATCTGATGTGTTGTTACCTATGCATTCCTGTAAAATTTAGTGTACAAGGTCAGGATACAGCAAGATAAGAGGAAGCTGAGGCAGATTAAATATAAGAGTTGCTATGATTAGAAAGAATGTTGATAATGGCCTGTAAGTAGAAGGTGCTTTAAAGAAAGGCCACTGACCTAATTTCTGCACAACATCCTTTTTGTTAACTCAGGTGCTGGAGTGACTTTTAAAGCTATATACCACAACCATAAACAAAGTGTGTTAGAAGTCTTTCATAAATCACTATTAAACTGTTTGTGCCTGCACTAAATCAAATTGATACTTTTTTATTATCTCATTAATTATTCAAAAATCTCTATGTCTGTTTGAATATGAATAAGAGAGTTCCACTGAGGACATGCAGTGAAAAGGTATAATATGGTAATTTTAAAAATATTAGTTTTGTCCTGAGTTATATATGATTCTACTTCCCTCTTTTTAATGACGATGACAACCTTGCTCTAGGAGGTTGCTTGCTATTGGACTGTTCTTTGTTTACTTGTTGGCTATTCCCAGTACTCTACCCTCTGCAGGAAGTGCAAGCCTGAATATGCCAAATGACTGCTTACTCAGCTTCTTTCTTTCATAAAACACAATGAAGTCAAGGAGAATTTTTCAATTGGGATTATCTGTTTTGAACCTGGTAGTCTAGTTGTTCCATAAAAGCCTGAAACTGCCACATCTTAGGTCTGAGCATGAGAATTACTTTGTTGTCTCCACCCTGTTGTGACACCTGCATTTTGTTCACCTACATTAAAACCATCTGCCTCTGTCCTCCTCTGAGACCTTCATGCTAAGCAGCTGCAGTTCCACGATTCACCAGCCACTATGACTGATGTGTAGGGTTCTGGAGCTGTGTGCAGCTGAAGGAATGTCTGCCAAAGGGTGGGGAGGTAGAGCTCCTCTTCCCTTTTTCATGAGACCCAGCATGGCTGAGGCTTTGTCCATCATTGTGACTGGCTTAAACCTTGATGGTCTGTGATCTGAAGTGAAAATGCATAACTTGGGTTCAAGTAATTTGAGGTGTTGTGAGTATAGGAAACAGACTAAGAAACTGATTACTGAAACTGTTTATCATTAGCTTGACAAGTTGGAAATTTACATCCCTAAGCAAGACTTTGTCATAAAGTTAAGTTTTAGAAGTAGGACTGTACAACTGGAGTCATAGTAATGTGCTGAAAATGCCAGCTAAAGTCTTAAGATATTTTATTACTATAGGCATGTTTATGAGAGTCTCTAATGCATCTGCTTTTTCTTCTCAAGATAAAAATAATACACTATACAGGTGGTTAATTGTAAACTGCCCAGCAAATTCAACCTTGGGGCATAATTCTAAGTTCAAATAGCTATTGAACTTAACTGTGTTTCACTCAGTAATATTATTACAGTCTGTCAAGTTGAGATCATCAGGTTCTTTCAAGAATCCATTTGCTAAGAGACCAGAAAACTACCTGGAGTGGAGATGATAAAAATAAATAATAACGAAGGAGAGGACATCTACTTTTAAATGCTCCCATAACTTTACATGTCATGGCCTTTCACCACTAGAGGACAGCAAGACCTCAGTTGTGTGAAGAGGTGGGAGAAAAGGAGAGAAATTACTTAGACAGCGTGAAGAAAGTATTAATTCAGAAGTTGCATGCTTCTAGCTATAATCAAGCTTCTTAAAGAATTGAGACAGTTTTGGAAGATGTTTCAAGACCAAATACAGAGAAGACAAATAAAAACTGAAGTCTTAATGTAGTGGTTTGGCTATCAATCATAATGTTATTTGAAAAGAACAATACTAACCAGTTTTGCGAGCCATATACTGTTTCCATTAAATGCATAGACACTTTTGTATTGATTTCAGTAAGAACAGGGCTTTGATTTGTAATCTCAAATAAGTGGTAGGTGTTCTGATTTTTGATGAAGGAATTAGATGCTCTTATGTAGGAAGGTCTCACAGTCGATTATTTAGAATGGAAATAATAGTATGAAACCACTGGAAAGGAATCTTCTGCTTCCACACCTGTTACTTTTACCATATTTATGTTTGTAACTTGTAGTGCAAGGACTCATTAAATGTTTCAACATCAAGAATAGTGTGGCCAGCAGAACTAGGGAAGTGATTGTCCTCTGTATTTGGTTCTGGTGAGGCCGCTCCTCGAATCCTGTGTTCACTTTTGGGCCCCTCAATACAGGAAAGTCATTGAGGTGCTGGAGAGAACTCAGAGGTTAACAAAGCTGGTGAGGGATCTGGAGCACGTATCTGATGAGGAGTGGCTGAAGGAACTGGGGCTTTTCAGCCTGGAGAAGAAGAGGCTGAGGGGAGACCTTATCACTCTCTACAACTATCTGAAAGGAGGTTGTAGCACAGAGGGTGTTGGTCTCCCAAGTAACAAGCGACAGGACTAGAGGAAATGGCCTCAGGTTGCACCAGGGGAGGTTTAGATTGGATATTAGGAAAAAATTATTCACAGAAAGGGTTGTCAAGCACTGGAACAGGCTGCCCAGGGCAGTGGTTGTCACCATCCCTGGAGGTGTTTGAAAGACGTATAGATGAGATTCTTAGGGACATTATTTAGTGCCTGAGTTAGGTTAATGGTTGGACTTGATGATCTTGAGGATCTTTTCCAACCAAAATGATTCTATGATTCTATGATAAGCTATAAGAAATGGATTCAGAACAATGCAATTCATAATCAGAACCAGACTTTTCTCCTTCATGGTTTCAGTATGTCAGACAGACATACTGATGATTAACCTTGTTTTATCTTTATGGCAAGTCACTCGGTGACATTTCTTCATTAGAGTTCAAAAGGGGCTTTGAAGTGACCTTAGTTTGTCATAAGTCTGAATTGGATTTTAGCTGAAAATTCCACAATGAGTTATCATCTTAGCAAGAAAAGAGCTATTGAACATCCATTTTATCATCACTGAATCATCACTGAACTGAGAAGGACATCTGAGATTTTGCAGTCTCATGGTCATTTCATCCCAGGCCAGTTGGATTAATATTGTGTGTGGTCACAATGCTGAGGAACAACTAATCTTGTGGGAATCAGAAGATTCGTGAGGAGGATTATAAACACACTCAAGTGACCTGCAGCTGAGGTGTAGAAAAACACATACATCATACTAATTGTTGTTTAGCCTCGTATATTGGACAAGTAGAACATCTGTGTTTTGATAACATAGGCCTATGATAGACTTAGAGGCACCGTGTCGAACATGCTTGAAATTCCTGCCCTGCTGTGGGAGATCAAAGCACAGTGGTAAACTATGCCTCTGCGAATCCCCTAAATAGAGGTGAAACCAGCAGGTTCAGTGATCCTCTAGCATGGACTGATCTCCCTGGTGCCCGTGTCCCTGCTTGTGTGTCTCTGCCCACGTGCTGCTTTGGGGAACCCCTGGTGGGCACAGTAACAAAAATAAATTTACTCTTTGCATTTCATCTGTGGTTTTGTGGTTGTTCCCACATCCTTCTTGTGTTGGCTCACATGCTTGTTTGCCAGAAAAGTGGGATGAAACGGATGGAAATGTCCAAAGAAACAGCAAAAGCAAGAAATATTAATGGCAAGCAATCACTGTTGCTATGCTCTTCAATGCTTCAGGCTGGAGCCACAAAACTACAGTGGTGCATAACAAGGGATGAGTATAGAAGAAATATGCTGAAGATTGCACCTAATAATTTTTAAGATTGCTTAGGAGTGCTCTTTACAAAACCTTCCTCTGTTAGTGGGAATGTGGAATTCAATAGGACCCAAGTGAAATTTCTTGAGTATTTTCATGTGGTATTGTTCATACCCAGAACATCTGCCTTCTTGGCAGAGCTGGGTGTCCCAATAGCTCATCCTGATCTGGTTTTGCAAATTAGGCTTCCTAAATCTGACCAGAATTTTCTTCAAAAACACGTGTCAAACTGATGCAGACACCCAATCTGAAGGGCCGATACCTGAGTGGGTTCACCGGCTTCTTTAGCCTACAGCAATTCGATCCTGCATCATTTGTTTCCCAGAAGGGTGTCCTGGCCAAGAGGCTGTAGAGAGCACTGGGTTTGGACCTTCTGGAACTGTCTGGGGAGAACTAGTATGTCATATGGCAGAGATTGCATGGTTTATGGGGCCAGAGAGAAAGAACTGTAAGGATCATTATTCTCTGATTCAGGGATTAGGACTCCTTCTCTCTTCCAGCAAGCTAAAAAAAAAGTCTTGTCTCCAGATATACTCAGCTATACCCAGATGGGGCTGAAATGAACTCTTACTGAATTTTAGATGTCTGATTCCGGGAGGCACCTGAGATCTCAAGAGTGATCAGGTATAAAACATACCCATTCTGTAATGTCATTCCTTTAGGAAGCTATTGTGTCTGTCCTTCAGTATTCTGTCTGTGGTCAAGTGTGACTCTTCTCTGTAGTGTCTAGGGAAGCCAGACGTTGAAAGTTATGGGCTGCAGAATAAGGGCATGAGACTTAAGAGGTTTGTGTGACAATACTAGAAGATTCCATACCTTTGCTTTCTAGAGCAACCTTTATTCAACAATGCAAATGGTTACAGCTCACTAAGGTATCAATTTAACAATGTCCTTAATCATGCCTAATCTGTAATTATGTCAGTATTTACATTGGTATTCAAGGGCCTAATCCCGTCCTGGTGTTTTTTCTTGTGCTTGGTGTCACTGTTATTTTCAGACACAAGCAATTTTGCTTTTAGGAGTTACAAGGACAGTCACGTAGATTTTTTTTCTGACTTGATCAAATGCAGAAATTATGTTTATATCTCGTGGGAAGAAGGTTGGTTAAAAATTCCCATGCTGCTAGGCTAGTGGTAGAAGTGCCAACAGGGGTGTGGCATGTGAGATGTTGAACCCCAGGTTTAAAAAGATAAATACTAGAAAGCGCCCCAGAAGTTCTTAGCATATACATCTGTACCGCTGATTTCAGCTATGAATAGGTTGCTGTAAAGGCTTAGATGGTCAGAACTCTTGCCTTCCAGACAAAGGTCCTTCTCATCTAGCTGAAAATTAAATACTAAGTTCCTTTAGTTTTCTCTTGATCACTCCAGTTTTACCTGTGTAGCTAGAAGACCTTACAATTCAGGGATGCTGCTGAATTTTATTATTTGTCCTGCTGAACAGGATATAATTTCAATAAATTAATCTGGACAGTGTAGCAATTGCTGAAATGAGTAAAGAATCTTAGGTGTTTTCCATGGAGTTCATGTTGTTAGAATGAGCATATAGTTTGTGCTACATTAATTCTGCGTGTTTGAGCTGAATCTGACAACCACATGATGTAGAATTTTATTTCTAAACAGTTATGTGGCATATTTGTGAAGTCAGTTTATATAGTTTCCTAAAAAATTTCTTGGGCTGATTGGCTAGCAGTTTTTTTTAGCACTTCATTGTTTATCGTATTTAAATTCTATATACGAGATGTGCATTGAAACCAAATTATGTTTCTCTTTTTATAACTGCAGCAGATTCTGAATGTCCTGAGGCTGTAACTGACTGGCAGACAGAGAGATTAGATAACCATTGCATAATAGGAATGGCTGGAGAACAGTGGAGCTACATACACTCCTTTAAACATATGTCATTTAAAAAATGTGACTTGAATAAAGAAAGGTTTTGTAGTCAGATATATATTAAATTAAATTACACCTTATTTAGACACACTGAAGCTATGTTGTGGCATTGCTGAAATTAGAACAATAGGCTATAATATGGCAAAAGGTGTAGTTAATTTTTCTCTGAAACATTTGAGGCATGCTATTACAGTAACTCTTCTGGGACTGCTTTAGATTGAAGGTGTAAAGGTCTGTGATTACATTGCGGGTTCATGCCACAACTCATCTTACTTCAGGAGTTTTGTGGCAATGAACTGTGACCAGACAGAATGGGAGGAAGGAAAAAAAGACTTGCCAGTGGTACACACAGCAGAAATGTGCAATTGTGGAGTTTTTCATGGCATGTTAATTGGTACTTTGTGTCTCCACATTTGGAATGACTTCAGTTTATGAGTTGTGAAAATGTTTATGTATCTGGAAACACAGCATATTCATTACTGGATAGGAAACAGCGTTGTGATATTGTGAGCTTCTGGAAATCTGGGATTGGGGAGTATCTCCACAGTGTCAAGTGGTACAAATTCTTATCAGGTAAGGCTGACTTGTTGTTGTACAGTGAGACAAGCTGAAGACTGTCTGCTGTGCACATGCTAATCAGCTCCACTGTACCTGTGCACTGAGTTTGATGTTGTAGAAAGCATCAATTCAACATACATCAGTTTTGGGCCCCTCACTCCAAGTAGAACATTGAGGTGCTGAAGGGCATCCAAAGAGCAACAAAGGTGGTGAAGGGTCTGGAGCATGAGTCTTACGAGGAGCAGCTGACAGAACTGGAGTTGTTTAACCCAGAGAAAAGGAGGCGGAGAGGAGACCTGATGGTATTATAAAACTACTCGAAAAGCGGTTGTAGCGAAGTGGGTGTTGAGCTCTTCTCTCAAGTAACAAGTGGTAGGAAATGGCCTCAAGTTGTGCCAAGGGAGGTTTGGATTGGATATTATGAAAAATTTCTTCATGGAAAGGGTTGCCAGGCATTGGAACAGGCTGCCCAGGGAAGTGGTTGAGTCACCATCTCTGGAAGTATTCAAAACACATGTAGATGTGGTGCTTAGGGACATGGTTTAGTGGTGGACTTGGCAGTATTAGGTTAGTGGTGAGACTCAATGTTCTCAAGGGTCTTTTCCAACCTAAATGATTCTATGATTCTATCTGCTCAGGTGCAGTGCATCTGATCTGTATGAGACATACTGGGTTTACAGGGTATGGTCAACAAGCTACAGTGTGTCTGTAGTATTTGTGTCTGTGAAACATGACAACTCAGTTTTTGCACAGCAGTTCTATTTGCTTGTGCTTTGTACCTGGAGCCACAGCGTCTCTGCAGTACACATTGGGGCATTTCACAACTGCTTACGATATTACAAGCAGACATGACTGAAAACGTTTTGAAGAGTTCAAAAGAAGGGACATATTGCGTAACTGTCACTTCATCTTTGAAAAAGTTGTTTGCTGTGCTGTCGTTTTCCTTCCACAAACTCGTTATTTCTCCCTCCCAAGCTTGGGTCCCATCCCATTCCATCTTTCATCATCTTTTAGTGCATGCCAAAGGAATAGTAAGACAACCAGATAGCTACTAGCGGGGCCTCTTCTGCTGCTCAAGTACAAGTGTTGCAACAGCCAGACGTTTCTCTGCATTCCTATAGGTATTGCGCTATGCCACAAGTCTGACTGCTATCTGTGCTTCATCCCCACAGCTCCTAATTCTCCTAATTCAGGCACAACTGTGCTGTGTGAAGGGACTTCACATATGGTAAAGGAAGGAGAAAAAGACAAGAAATATCTTTTTGGCCTGGAGTCAACATAGATGCAAGTATCTTCTGACAACTGGAAGGGTGCAGTCCCTCTTATTATCGTGTCTGTGGTAGGAAGCAGAGCACAGGTGCTGCAAATCACTGGGAAAAAACAATGCGAAGTGTTTGGTGTGAGGTACAATCTTTAATACCTGCTGGTATCCTGAGTACATTAGAAAGCTGGCTTTGCAGTCACAAGGGTTAAACTTCTTTTATAAAGCTTCTGCTCTGCACAAAGCAAGCAAGCTGTAGTGAGAAGAGAGACCTAACTCCCCAGAGCAGTTTCTAACATAAAAAGCAGGCAAAGTCTTTTCTGTGGTTTTCTACTTGTTTTTAAAGGACCTTTTATATTGACTTCAAAGGGAAAATATGTATAAAACACTTTCTCAATATATTTATAAAGAGCAAATTGTCACTTTATTCTTAAACAAGGTAAATAAAGCCAGGAAATGCATACCTCAGACCTGTCAAAAAACATATTGCCTTTAAATCAGAAGAAACATTTCACACTGCATCTTCTGAACATTTTCACTAGAGCTCTGTCTGGTAATGAGACTAGTCTTGGAAACAGTAACCCTACCTAACTTTAAATTGTTAAATGTCAGAGCTGGGCTTATGTTCACAATGAAACTAAATGATGAACAGCACCAATGGAATGACCTTTATTGAGTAAACAATTTGTTGCAGTCTCTGGTGAAGCCTTTCCGTTGACATGACTTTAGATTAGGTGATACATTAGAATAAACACTACTGATATCTAACAGTAGAGGAAACATTCAAAATATTACTTTATTTCCCCATCCTCCCTAAAGGCTGTCACTTCATTCTCATGCACCTGATAAAGAAAAACCCAAGGCTACTCGAAACATTCAGAGTTTTCTTTGGAAGTCAATCTGCATGGCAGTGAAATGGAGAGTAAAGGGCAACTCCTGTTCTTCCTGCAACACCTATATTGTGTACACAGACGATGGAAGAAACTAATTGTAGTTTCTGGGTTAAGGGCTAGTTTGTGTCAGGAACTCAGGTAGCAATGAGCTTTTCCCCCACAATACCTGAATAGCTTGCAAATGAACTGGGTACAAATGAAATACCTTTGCTTTGGGATATCATGGCAGTGCTTCCTCCATGCATCAGGAACAGTGAGGTAGGTACTCATATTTAGTAAACAGCAGACTCAAGGTGTTTGGTTTCAGAAACAAACCTCTCCAAATTTCTTCTGTTGGCAACGTGGCAATGCCATTTAGGAATTGCATTCCAGGGTCCTTAGCCATGTTCTCTGCAGGATGCACTCAGGAAATGGGGCTGTGTCTTTGTTGTCCTGTTACCGTTTAAGGCGCAGAGTAACTTGCTGCCCTGGAGAGGATGCTGCAGTGTTTGGATTCATCTTTTCAAAGACCAAGATGTCTTTGGTCAGGCTCTAAAACAGAATGGTGTTTAAGCGGCATAGTTTGTTTTTCCGAGCACATGCAAGTGTATGTTCCATATGAAGTGTCTCCTTAGGCACCAGGCACTTTCAGAAGGGTGTGAAAGCAGGATGCCAGCCTAAGAACACAGCTCATACACAAATGAAAAGAGCACAGATGGGATGCAGTGCCTGAAGCCCACAGGGAATGAGCAACAGAACTGAGCAGGCATTTTCTTCGATGATGGTTGGGTAGTGACTGTGTGCTTGGTAGCAGGTTCTGATTTTGTATTTCAGTGCAGTCATGTGAATTTAGTTAGTCACACCTTAGGGAAATTTTCATATGCTAAATGTTTGAGTATCTTGCTTTCTTATACCATGTTTCTATTATCATCATGGGAAAAGCATTGGAGTCTTCTTTTGTCAGTTATTTAAAACAAACTGGTGAAAACCAGGTACAGTAAGCAATCAGGTCTGTGCTAAATGTTGTCCAAAAAAAGTTGACAAATTCAACAGAGAAAGTAATCAGCCCTTGCGTATGGTACATACATTATTTCTTTTTGAACTTGAAATCTATCAACAAGTTTCAAAGGTAAAGATAATTGGTTTAGACATGTTCATGCTTCTGATATTAGTCTAGCTCTTTAAGTCCTTTTATAGGTTTGCTCTTCTTTAGCTGTCGTATGCATAATTTGTGATCTAGTTTTTCAAAACATAGAAGTTTTGCTACAGAAAAGGATGTATTAATGTATAAACCTACACATAGGGAGTGACTGAAAAAGCGGTATACGTCCCCTGGAAACCAATATAATCACTTTGCAGAATTCCAGCTGTGTGGAAAGGATGTGAAATTGTTTGATTGATTTTTCCAGTAAGTGATGCATGTATATTTGGTTACCAGAGACATCTAATGTTCATCTAAAATAACCTGTGCAAGACTTGGTGTATTCAGCAGGATGCTTGTCAGTGTTCAAGGTCCTGTGGCTGGGTGACCTGCTAGAGCTCTCGGAACAGCAAAGATGTTTACGGGAAGACAAAAGGATGGAAAGAGCATGAGGCTGCAGGGGAGCCAAGGTAGAAATAGGAGCTTGCCCCAGGGCAACACGTTTGGATGTAAGTGAGGAGATGAGAAGTGGTTATTAACAGAGCTTCATGCAGCTACACTTCCATATGGTTAAGCAGCTGTGTGCTTGCTCCTCTCAAAAACACGTTTCCTATTACAGCTTGGAGCTGATTGGTTCAGAGATGCACTCCAGGCCACAGCGTAATGAAACAGAGCCTTGCTTTCTACTCGGGTGGTGATATTTTAATTAAACACCAAGTAAAATATTAAAAAAGCTTCTAGCTGACTTAGAAATTTAACTTACTTTTTCATCAGATTTCTTAAAACAATGTTGAATTGGTCTTAAACTCTATTTGAGCCAGTGTGAAAATGGGGCCTGAATACCTGTATCTAATTTGTACCCGTATTTATTTTAGAGAATCCTTGTGTTTGTTAGGAAAGGTAGAAAGTGAGAAATATTATCATTGTGCTGTTCCCTTATATCACTCAGGCTGGCTCGTGAAGTTGAATAGCAAGCAGTAGTATTGGCAGAAGAGAGTAGGAAATTAACTAAAAGCATAAAGGAGAAACCAAAGGGAAAGATATTAAGTGCCCTGAAGAATTATTACTCTTAATACGTGATTCTTTTCTAGACTCATAATAACACCACTGAGCAAACTATTCTGTTCATTTTGTACCTTAAAAGTCTACATGATAATTTACACAGACTGCAGAACCTTACCTTTTATAACTTCACTAATGTCTGTTTTAAATATCGTGTTTGCTTTTGATGAAAGAAATATTTGTGTGTTTGTATGTTACTTGGATTTCTTTTATTCTTTCTTTTCAGTCACTCTTGCTTTACTTAGCTATAATGCCTTAGCTAAGTATTTTAAAATAATACATATTAAATAGATTTAATATTGAAACAGAATAAATTTAGAAACTTTTAGGAAGATGGTGACATTTTAAGTGCAGTTAAGAGATGTTTGCTGGGTGCCAGAATATACTGGATAACAAAATTATAAAGAATTTTGAGATTATGTAATATTTGGATTTGAGCTGCTCTTCCGGGCTTTAGTTCCTGAGGTAAAATACATCCACTTCGGATGTACTTCCAGCAGCTCTTGTTTTTCTCTGTTTATATCTAGTATAAACATAACTGAAGCATCTGTGTGCATGTATAGGTAAGAATCACTCATCCGTGGCTTTTCTGCAATGCTGGTACAGTTAGCAGGGCTGGCAATCCACAGCATTCCCTCTTTAGGCCTCCCTGTCTTCGTCATGCAGGCACAATTCCTGCAGATCCGAATTAGCCTGAAATCTGTGAGGAGAGAACCAGTCCCAAACAGTACCAGAAATGACATTTTACCTTGGAGTGTGGCTGTGACAGGAAAGGACTTTCTACTGTTCATGTTTCCATTTTTGCAGACGAAAAGCACAGTCTGGTTGCAAATAACCTCTTTACATATTCTGGGGGAGGGATGAAAATTAAAGTGTAATATCACACATGGCACCATTTTCATCACACTTCAAAATTCTTTAGGAAACCACATACTTTTATTTATCCACTTATTTCAAGAAAAACTGTGTTAAAATACTTCAATTAAGATAAAAAGCATAGCTGAATGTCCATTTTGCTTAGTCATATTTTGACTCGAAAAACCTGATGTTTGTGGAAAAATGTTGTACTGCATCACATTTCTAAACCCACTGTTCATACAGTCATATAGATCATATCCAAAAGGAGAAGCTGAATCTTAAAGAAGTGACTCCTTAGTGTTCCACTGAGATATGTACTCACTTTGCCAACAAATGTGTGTTCCATAACAAAGCAGATTAAAAATAAAAGCTACTTGTGAAGAACTCTAGACATTTTTGCAAGAATATCAAGAACCACTACAAAAATCACTGGATATAATAAAATGTAAACAAAGACAACTACTTTTTTTTGAAAACAGAAGTAAAAAATTCTCTCCTACAAAAATCTTCAAAAAGAAGTAGGATTATTTCAGTTACACTGTTCACATAATAAATTTTCTACAGAAAGTGTAGTCCTGTGCTAATGCAGCTGCTTTAACTTGACAGAATGAGGTTTGGTTTGAACCCAAAAACATCTTCTGGATTATTAATATCTCCCTGAATAAGCTCAGAAAAAAGGGAGGTTCTGCAAAGGAGACTTTGCACCAGCTAAAAGGGTTTTTTGCGAGTTTCATACATCAGGATTTTTGTGTTTGTGAAAGCCCAGACTTGTGA
This sequence comes from Streptopelia decaocto, assembly GCF_964273445.1. Taxonomy (NCBI): domain Eukaryota; kingdom Metazoa; phylum Chordata; class Aves; order Columbiformes; family Columbidae; genus Streptopelia; species Streptopelia decaocto. The sequence goes on along the minus strand of NC_138655.1, from coordinate 117,644,569 downwards.
GTATATCTTTCTTTTTCAACACCTTGAGCATGTATGCTTGTAAATTTCTTATAAACTTGGACCCTGTTCCTGCAAGCAGGAATGTGGATACATCAGAACTGCAAATGGATGGCAAATTCTGCATCACTCGAAATCTTTCAATCAGCATTAGATTTCTTTTAATCACTTAATTTCTTTCAACCACAAGTATTGGGCTAGATTCAAGGACTGCTCTGTAATACCTAGGAGAATTTTTTTTTAATGTCAGTGTCAGGTGACATGATTGTAAATTCTTTTCAGATCTTGAAATGTTTCATTGTTTTCTACATGGATGCTGGGTCTTGAAAGAAGGGCAGGGGACTGGGGAAATGGTGAGGGCATGGAAGTTTGAAACCACTAAATCAGGGCTGTCAAATTCATTTTCACCAGGGGTAGTCACATTTATACACGCCTAAAACTACATTTGGCCCCTTGAAGGCAACGGCAAGGCTGATGTGGCCCCCGATGAAAAAGAGTTTGACACCCCTGCACTGCAGAGGACAGAATGGCATGAAAAGAGAAAAGTATAAAATAAATGAGATAAAGGAGGACGTAGATGAGCACGCAGTTACAGAAAGGCAGAAGAACGTATCTGACAGGCCACAAAAGCAAGCGCAAGAGGCAGAGATGATTGAAGAAGAATTTGTTATGTTAATTAGATTTCAAGCATCAGAATGATGCTCTGCACTTGGGCGGCCTTCAACTTCTCAGGTATGCTGATTCCACCCAGTGTAGCTGGATTGGTTCTATCTTTCTTTTGCCTGGTACTGATCAAAAGACAAGAAAATGAAGAAATTTCTGAGGGCCAACAAGCTATGAAATGCTTTTTGAATAATTCAGCTCCTTCTACAATGCAAAATCAAATTTATCCCCTCAGTTGCTATGCCAAGTAGCTATAAATAGTTCTTGTCATTAAATAACATAACAGCTGTATATTTCATATGATTTGTTTTGCTTTTTCTGATGAAAAACACTGCTACCTCATAGCACCAGATTGATTTCTATAAAGGGATTTCTAGCTGATATAAAATGTCATTATTCCACTGATTTAAATCCAGCTATGTCTCAGTTTAAGTTGGAGGTTTGGCCAAAGTGTTTTATAGATGGTGCCAAGAACAGAGGAACAGTAGTGCTGGGAAAAAAAAAAAATAGTGAGTTTTACAAAACACTCATCTAAATTCTGAGTGACAAAGTTATCAAATGATAGATGCACACTTCCATCTTATTGAGTAGGTCATTTACTTATCTGTATGCTGACCACAGAGTCCTGCAAAGGTAACATATAATTGCATACCTTAATTCAAGTGAGGGAAAATCAAATGCTTTTTTGTTTTGTGTTATTTCAAGGAATGGCAATGAATTCACTTGTCCATTTAATCAGAAAAAACAATCTGCTAGCTTGTTTTGTAGTATAAATAACTTCCAATGACAACAAAATAGTTCAATTACTCTGTTTCCCATCCTATATGAATAGAGATATATTAATTGAACATAGATATATTATGGTTTTGGATCCATCAAATCCTGTTTTTTCCCCAAGTCTCCAGTAAATTGGAATCTGGAGTTCCTATGATTTCTAGGTAGTATCAAAAGGCTATTTGATCATTTGGGTAGCAGTTGATTCTAAATTTCTCCAGACATTTCTGAGTTTTGAATCAAATCCACTTGGGATAGTACTTATGAACAATCACTGATCATACAAGAAATAATGAACTGCAATGAGTTAAATAGCCCTAGAATGGATACTCAAAGACAAGCAGAGCTTTAAAAATTGTTCTGTGAAGGCACTGGCAAGAAAGAGAAGCCATCATACTGCTGCTGCTTTAAGGGGCAGATGAACCATCCCATGAACAGTTTCTTTAAAAATTTATACTTCTGAAGGCTTCAAGTGCAGGTGTCTAAGGGGTGAGTTTCTCACATGTGTACCTGTCCTGCTGATTTCTGGGATGCTAAGGACTTGGAGTCAGATAAGGTTATAGGCCATAATTTCAACCCAGGGAAGACCATGTCAGCAGCCCCACTCTGCAGTGTTTTATAACAATGTGCACTCCTGAGAAAACCGCTTAACTGCACAGGCTGATTGACACCAAATAACTGTGTTAATCCATTGATTAAGAAGAATGAATCAAAGTCCTGAGATGTTTTGAATACAGAGAGCTTTTCTTCGTTGATGAAGTAGATAAAGGTTAAGTTTCCTGATTTGCATTGACTTTAAAAATTAAGATAGTCCTACAGAACCAAGTGCCATCAATAAAAAATGAAGTTTATATCAAATATTTGAGCATCATTGTTTTCTTCTTTTCAAATTTAAGATTGTGTTTAACCACAGCCAAGAACAGTGTGATTTTCATACCTTTCTAGTATTACTTAAAGGAATATTCCGTAGATTCTAATTTATATCCCTGGTTAACCATATTAGAGTGTTGACAGTCACATTTTTCCTCTGCTGATTTCATCCTTTTTGAAAACTGTTTTCCCCCTTCACTGTATGGAGCAAAAGCAAACTCTTGTGCTGATAGTCAGGGTACTTTATTTCCATATATTTTTAACTGCATGGAAAGAAAGAGTTCACGCACATACAGCAAGTTTCTAGCTTTTCCACTCAATCAAGACATTCAATACCAAGCATTTAAGAGAAAGTACAAGGCCACTGTTATGCTTCAGGCTTATACAGGTACATAATGTCCCAGGGGACAGGAATAGCTGAAGTAGAAACTGTCTGTAGTGTGTAAAATGAAACAACCTTTGGAGGAAAAAGGTCTAATTTAACTTTAATTTGTAATGCCAATAAAGAAGAACCCAACCAAATATTTTAAGCAGGTGTTGCCTCCTTAAATGGCATGCAACTTTGGATAATACAAAATTAAAAGTAGATTTGTATAGAAACAAAAACAAACAAACCATTCCCTGTGAACTGTTCTTTAGCCCTCTGTACTTTCTAAGATGAAATGATCTTTGCTGATGATATCTTTAAAGGGGGAAAAAAAGTAAACTGTGAGGGGCATGCAGAGTATCAGATTTGTAGTGTTGTTTATTAGATGTTGAAAGACTTCCGAAGAATATTCACACCTCTTTTACAGTGAGACAGCTTCAGTCTGAGTACATCCATATTAAAGTTGTGGCGTTGTATAGTGAGAAAGATATGAAAGCCAGATAATGTTTACTGAAAGAAAAATTCTTATGCTTTCCATCATGCTGAACAACCTTTTACACATTTTAAAATTATTCTTATGCATGTATCGAAGCCCTCTGTTTAGATATGATAGCTGTGATATTTCAGTACACAGTATTTTAGTTGAAATAAACAATCTAATTTAATACTTTCAATAATATTTGTTAAGTATCAAAAAGGCCACCATGTTATATATGTCACCTTGATACATGGAGGTTAAGTATTTTAATAAAGTACCTTTTCAATTTTTAAAAAAAGGAAAGAAATATCAACTTTACAGTATTGTGAAATTTGGAGTCTGTGTCTATAATGGTATGAGACAGACTGGCAGCCATTTGATTTCAGTGCCTTCAGTTTTCTTAAAAATAGTTCTACTTACGGAAAAGAGCTGCAATTTAACATTCACACACTGACAGCATAGGAAAGAGAACCAAAACTCTTTCAGTGCCTTTCCAGTAAGGCAAGTGCTGTTAATGCAAGGTTTGTTCAGCATCTCTATGGAATTACAAAAGTGAGGGCTTGACCTCGACTGAGATATGATAGTTCAGATCTCTGTATATATGAAGAATTCTTTTTAAGTCACTGGTGTACACCTGAGTGCTTTTCTGTCCCAGTTTATCATCTAGTCTATTTGTTTTAAAAGATCACAAGAATTTAACTGAATAAAATTAATCTTAATATATTTCACAAAGATTAATGTTAAAGAAAAGCTTGATATCACAAAAATGGCCTTGTTAACAAAATAAGGTCAGTGTGAAACAGTTTTTAAACTTGTTTCAAGCCATGATGAAATGAAAACAATGTTGTGCTTGATTTCAGGTACGCTGCTTTTTCTGCTTTCAGAGACAGAGAGAGAAGTATATATTGTAATATTCTTCATCATGATAAGCAGGCTGTTACACCTGCAGGCAGATGAAATCTAGCAGCTTGTATCTAAGAGCAGAATTGTAGCCCTACTCTTTGAAGGAAGACATACTGAGCACTGTTCCCTGTGCCTAAAGAAATGGTTTATTTTGGCTTTACTCTGCTCTGGTGGTTCAGCCACATAGATGTCTTGTTTTTCTACACTTGCCTTTTATGTCCTTACACAAAGAGGCTTCAAATAGCATAAGTAATGTGTATTCAGTAGTAAGCTGCAATACCTAAGCTTAGAGAAACAATGAATTACCTTTGTTTAAAACCATAGCTTGTACAGAAGAGTGTAATTATTTGCAGAGGGGAGATGGAGAGTCAGCAGCTTCCCCATTTACAAAGGAGCATTTAGGAGATAGCTGGCCTTATATTTGTTGTGTAACATGAAACACTAGGTAAAAGAACTATAGATTTTTCAGATCCAGATCCTCAGACGTAAGTACCTTCGAGAAGCCAGGCCTAGTAGTGAGAATGTTGTTATGCTACGGGACCCATTTTGTTAGGTACTGCACACATGGAAAAGAAAAATTATACTTTTATCCTACAAATTAAATCTTAAATGGAAGTCAGCATATTATAAAATGGATGTAAATGAAGACCAAAAAGGGAGGACAAGGAATCAGTGGGCTGGTTTCAGTCAGTGTTATAGCCCATTGCGTTGGTGCATCAGCAATATAACCAACATTGCAATTCTGTGAAGGGTGCCTGAGCAAAGACAGATGTGAGAAGAATAATGAGGCAGCTATGCAGATGTTGATGTTACACATATCCGAAGTATCAGTGACAGCAGGGAAGGAAGCACAAATTGTTTCAGTTTGTGCTTGTTTGTCTGTTCATTTGGTAAGCCTAAAATGAGTTCAGCACTGGCAGATCACCATCTCAGTTAGAATAGTTTGATAGGGTAGAGATACATGTGCTGATCTGAAAATGCATACCAGTCTTTTCTGATTTCTTGCAATAAAAAAAGGGAGCCAGTTGAAGGATGCAAAGAGACAGCTGTTGTAATATGAACTTTGAAAATGACTTTTCAGCAGCTTTCTGGATATGTACAGAGCCAGCTTGTACTGATCAGGATCAACAGAAAGGAGGTTACAGTATTATGAATAACAGGTAGTAAGCTCCAGATCCTGTGGTCAGTTAGCACATACAGAATCTTAGAAGTGGAGTGGAGCTTTCTAACATGAGATTTACAGGTAATGTGGGTGTAAGGATTTTAGAGATAAGTCTAACTCAAAAGTAGTGACCAGATGCTGTATATGAATACTGATGAGAGAAATTTGGTGATTGGTAAAGGAAACAGAAAGGATAGATCAAAAGAAAATATAAGTGTGTCTTAGTTTTAGTCATATTGATGAGTGGATGTCTGTGAGACAGAAGGAGGCCATTGAGTCATTCACTTTAACTCAGGTTAGTGAATGTCACTGGGTGAATATATGGTTGTCCAACGTATTCTTAAACTGTCTCCAGTCTTGGAGCTTCTGCAACTTATCTACTCGATCTTTTTTATTGATTCAGTACCTTTATTGCTAAAATGTTGTTCCTAATGCCTAACCTGAATTGTTTTTCCTGTGGTTTGAGTGTGCTCTTCAACCCTTTTTGCAAAGAATGGTGCCATAGTTGCCACCTTCCGTTCTTCTCAGGCAAAAAATAAGATAGTCACTTCAGTTAATAGTTAAGCAACTGATGGAGATAGGATTTTGAGCTAGGTGTATATTGATTTAGTTCTTAGGTTTACTGAGGTTCACATTCAGTTTATATTCACCTTTCTTTCTCCTTTCCCTTTTGAGGACTGAGAACACTACAGTTTCATAAAGGACTGTAGAATCAAAGAAGCAGTAGAGCTTGGATGGGACTTTTGGAGGTCTCCCTGGTTCGACCCCCTGTTCAAAGCAGCACCAACTTAGATGCTCTTTGAGCATCCTCTTTCAGTGTTTGACTGCCTTGATGGGGACAGTTTTTGCTTTATGTCCTCCTAAGAAGTTATTGAAGACCAAGATGCTTTCTAGTTCAGTCTCCTCCAGCAGCTCCCTCCTATAATTAGAGACAAATATTGAGGAGTACTTGTGCATAGTTCTTTTTCAGCAACACATTTCAAGACCTGGCTGAACAAGACATATTCCTTCCCCAAGAGAAATCTGGACAACTAACATCCCTCATTCCCACCACTCAGGTTATTTTAAATGATTTTGCAAAAGGCTGATAGAAATCTTGATTTATCTGATTTTGCTGATTTGGTTTCATGAGTAAGCTATCCAGAAGAATTTCCCTATTCTTTTTCTTGTTCATTCTTAGATTTTCAATGGGTTCATCCACATTCCAGGCTGCAGAGCAAATCTTTCATGTGCAAGCTAACATCACCTTCTATCTTTTCTCTCTTCCTGAAGCAAACCAAATGAAATGCCGAACAAGTAACTGAGTTATATCATTTGATCTCTGCTTTGCCATTTATTTCACAGCCCTGTTCATCTGGTAGGATTTCTACCACCTCTTGTTTTTTTCCCTTAGTATGGAGACATCTAAGATGATCAGTGATTTGCAACATTTCTTCCTTTTGTCATTCTCATTTCATCTTCAGCCATGTGTTCTGACAGTATTTATTTGCCCATAATGTTAGATAACTGTTAGTAAAGCTGGATTACAACATGATTTTTAAAATATCAAATTATGAAGGAGGGAAACACATTTATCACAGTATTGTGTAGAAAACAAACTGTTTCCATGGAATGGATTTTCTTCTGAAGTGACCTGTAAGCACTACAGTTTATAAGGAGTTGCTAAGTACCGTAAATGATGAGACTGTAATGTAAGGAAAGATTATGAAAGAAGGACTTAAGTGTAAATGCATTGGAAGTCATGGTGAGAATTGATATCTCGTGTTCTGAAAGGGTGATCCTGAAGAATACAACCCTTTCAAGCATTTATTACTCTATAAACTACACCCAGAATTTTAAATGAAGGACTATAATCCTGTGAGTTTGCAACACATAGGATGGGTAAATTGAATGTATAGATATTTATTTCCAAACATGACATAAGCAATAAAATAATGAGTAAGTAACATACAATATGAATTGCACTAGCATTTTTATTACAAAGTTATGGGCAAAATATGCCAAAGAAAGGAAAATAGCATAATTCTTAAGTTTAGAATTATATCTGTCAGCAGAGGAAGTAGTCTAAAACAAAAACCGATTGCTTTGGAAAGTATTTTTGTCTATGAATGTTTAATGTGAAGGTCAACTGACCCTGTGGCCTCAGCTTTTGTTTAGTAATGTAATGTGTGTATTGTTTGCGCTGATATGCAGGGTTCCTGTGATCAGGAAATATAATTATAGAAAAACAGAATTTGAATATTGAAGGTTAATGACCTTAATGCATTCAATTTCATGCTATCCACAAGACAATGAAATTGAGTTTTTTATAAGGCTATTTTAAATAGCTGCTGGACATTTTCCATTTGAGAGAGCAGTCCCAGCAATTGCAGGGCATCAGAAGCACAAACAACTTAAAGAAAATTAACCCATTTTATCCAGTCCGAGTGTTTTCTGGCTTCATTGCTGATGAAATCCTCTGACTTCTGTTTCTCAAAGTGAGATGTGGTTTGGCTGGAAACAAATCCCTGTGAGTGCCGTGCAGAAGGTGCTGAGCTATCTCTGCTCCCATTGAGGTCCAGTAGGAGCAGAAAGATTTGGCAATTGCGTTTTGTCCACTTCAGGCTCTGTTCTAATCTTGGCTAAGGAACTCTGGTCAAAGTATTCTCCTTAGATTGCATAACTGGTCTTTTTATTTCCAACTTCTTATTTGACTTCCTAGGAACACAGGGTGTTTCAAAAAGATGGACGCAATTTCAAAGCTGTAGTGATTTCGAATTGGGTCCATCTTTTTGAAACGCCCTGTATTTTGTTAACTCTTCTGGAGCAGTTGCTGATCCTTCTTTCAAGTACCAATGCCCATTACTCACAGATATATGAGTCTTCTGTTCTAGGTGTTAAAAGGCTGTTGTGGTCTGCTATCTAGCTGCCCAGAACACGTCTTTTAAAGAGCATCACTACCTTACAGTCAGTCTTTCAGGATCTCTGCTGCTGTTTCTTTCCACAAGCTTAGTGATTACAGAATTCTGTATCAGCAGATAAGTATTTTCTGAAAAGTTCAGTGGATTACTAGAATAAAATCCTAATATAGTCCTGTAGTACTTCCTATAAAGAAATTATCCGTGTCTTTCAGTGTCTACAACACATGCCAAATAGTCTTTTTGTCATAGCTTGCATATATCTTGTCTGTTTTGATCTGACATCCTAATTGCTCATTTATACTGTAACTGCCAGTAAATTTTTAAGAGATACAAAAAAATATTCAGGTTTGTTCTGTACTTAGTATGCCACTACATTATTTGTGTGCAGCAAATCTCCTTTTAGATATTCATTATCTATATATTGTCTCCATATGTTCATAGATATGTAGATGTAGTTCAGTTTTGGAAAGAAAGTCAATGCACTAGGAGTTTGCTGTGATGTAGCTGTGTTATAAAAAGAAAAGATTATTGACTTCTAGCAGGCAGTTACTTGTTTTCTGTCATTCCAGTATATTCTTAGGTAATAACTAAAGGAAATATCAGGTTTGCACCACTGCTTTGATTTTTGGGGGGTTTTATATTTAAGCCTCTCTTCCCTTCTTCTTCTTCCCCCGCTCTGCTTTCCAGTTTGGGGCAATATTTTGTCTTCGTGGTCTCATAAAGAATATTGTTTTGAAAGATTGTTTCTATAAAGCAGTAGGTTGGAAGGATTCAGTTTGTCACATAGCTATCCGTCACACACATGTTAACATATTGTCACCCCTTTATGTTTCCTGTGAGTAAGTGAATGAATTGCTCTGCTCCTAGTTAGAGTTACATTGGTGGAAGGCGGGAGAGTTTTCCCTGCTTCTATAAACTGGCAGGAAATAATTTGTGTGATGATTTCAGTTTTACTATGAAATGAGTCATTTGATATAAAATACTTCACTCCTCTTGTAGATTTTTATAATTTTAAGAGTCTGTAACTGTGTTGACTTAGGAAGCGACATTGCCGCTGACATTGGCCTCATGTCTGACAGTGATCCATAACCTCTCTATCCTCAAGGGCTTGCAGCAAGTTTTCTTTGTAAGGTCAGTTGTTACATTTAGCCCTCAGTTTAATTCTTGTCCTTCTGAGGGCCATTTCAAAAATGGCACTGACTGTTTACAAACAGAATCTCGTGTTCTGGTTTCTGGTAGAACTATAGGACTTATTTAAATTGTTTCATGGAGTGATGGTTTTCACTTACATAGAAATTGTGTTTTGGCACTCTGCAGTTTTACAAATGCAGTGGATATAAGGCTTTATTTTTCAGGGAGCATGGCAAACCATCATCTGATTGTAACCTAATCATGAGTACTGCCAGCAACATCTTAGCTGTTTCACCAGCTACCCATCTGCAGCAACAATGTAACGGCAGAATTTAGACCTTAACACTTCACTATCTTCTGAAGCTAATGACAGCAATTACATTAAAATGGTTTATTAATTAGAATGGAAAAAAACCCAACTTGGTTAATTTTTTATTGAGGGGTGGGATGGGCAATACCACTTCTCAGTTATCAGACTTCTGTCTTGCATGGTAACATTAATCCTGTATGTCACTTTCGTTTATAATATAGAATCAGAGAATCATTTCAGTTGGAGGAGACCCTCAGGATCATCATATATTTCTAGGCTGGCTGCTGTATGCTCCTTAAGGTGTTGTGAGTGCAAACCCATTATTGCTCTATTTATGCAACTATGTTCATCACTATTTTCCTCATTGGAAGCACGAAGACACAAAAGTAATTTTCCAGAATCTTATGACTTTATCATTTTAACACTTTGACAATTGAAATTCAAATCTGTCACAAGGGAAACAGGTAAGGAAAACTTATTTGATACTTTCCTATGATGGGTGCTTGAAAACATACTTCTTTAGTGAAAATTGACACCAAAATTGTTTGGTCGTACTCTGAATAAACAAGCTATTCTTGTAAGCAAGAATATGTTTTGAAAGTTGGTGCAACTTTCAAGTCAATAAATTCAGTAAAACGAATTCTGAGGATCTGTCCTTGGCAGATGAGATGAGAAATTTGACCATGCAGGTATCACAAGTGATCTTAGTAATATAGTTGTCTAGATAGGAACTTTAGCTAAGGCTCAAGTATTATATTGCAAAATTTAAGACATTAACATGAACTAAAACTTAAATTCAGAATTCTTATTTCAATTATTATATAGTTTATAGGTGCAGTAATTCAATTACAATGTACATTAAACCTATAATTTGTCTGACAATCTTTAAATGAATCTTTGCAATTCTCCCAATTTATGGAAATAAATTACTTATGACAACCCATGGGGTAAAATGTAAAATGCTTTTTATATTCTCCCTGGAAAAAATTAGAGTTGTAAAATACGACCGGGGCATTCCACTCACGCGTTGGTGTTCTCTTGTATATGTAGATGTTGGGCAGGACAGCAACAGGTAACAGCCTTATTTTCAACAATATTTTGGCTTGTCTAGTTTTTGATATGTGAGTGGAAACCCTTATCTGGGTATGGATCTAAGAAGCAATTATTTTTTACTTACATTGATATAATATTAACTGTACAATTATTCTTTACTTGAAGGAATGCTTACTGTGAGAAAAAAACTGTTAAAATTAAATGGTATAATGGAGCATTTATCCTACTGGAAAGAATGTCCGCAGTTTGAAATCAATTGAAACACCTGGGGGCTTCTACAATACAAGTAATGGGGAGTGTAGCAATTATTATTTCCACTTGCCTTTAACTGCAAAAAGTATTAGGTTTGGATTTAGAAATGTTTTTGCAATATTTTTATTAAGTAATGATGGTAGAAAGAACTCTAAGACTTAAAAGTGTGAGAATAATCTAGTCACCATGTAATTACTTTACAATTAGATTAGCAATAAAGACTTCATTACAATTTTTGTAATATAAACCCCCACAAAATATTTAGATATTTAAGAGCTCAGTCATGAAAATTATACAGATCTCACTTATAAGATTAGAGCCTTTAGCTTCTCTCTCTTATAGTTAAATGCTCTTCTTCAGTCTACTGTGAGATAAATCCCTGTGAGATGGCAATCTTGAAACTATTCTGTATTGAAACTTGTTTGAATGCCATTAAAATATATAGAGGATAATTTTCCTTTTAGCCCACTCACTTGTACCAGTAACTGTAATTTTAAATTGTAATTTCACTCTGTCTGTGTCTTAGTACGGACTGTTTGTGCGAAACATTATCTTGCATACTTATTCTACTTATTTTGTAGACTGAATGTTAATAGAGGAAATAGTGTTAACACAGGAAATTAGTGTGTATTAGCTATTGAATTTCAAATTCACCTGTTAACTTCCTCATCTAAACAAGGCTATGGATGAACAAAACACCCACCTTCGAGTGCATTTTAAAATAGAATTTACAAGTCAAAACAGTCTTGCATCTCCTTGCTCTAACTGCATGAGCTTTCACAGAAATAAAGGCAAGGAAGGAGACTCTAATTTAAACCATCTCTATTCATGTAAATGCTGTAAATATAGAATTTCTGACCATTTTCACATACATTACACACTGTAAATACTGACACCATATTTATAGTGCACATATAGATGCATATATACACATATATACTCTTCTGTACTATCTATATCAAGAAGATATAATTTGCAGTTTTAACGTGTTTCCTCCCAAATCTCAAGGTATTAAAAGAACTTCTGCCTTCTCATTAGGATCAAATCCATTTTGATGTACATATCAGTTGCTGAATTTTAATCATGTTTTACTTTCAAAATTAGCTCCAGCTCTCTTTCACTCTCTCACAAAGTTACATGAATAGTCTGGACTAAACTACTATCAAAGCCTGGCTGTTTGAAAATCTAGTAGGGTCATGCATCTTCAGTCTAATCTCAATTCAAATGTGAACTGGGTTACAATTTTTAGAAATGCAGAACAAATTATTACCCCAGATATATTTATTCAGTTGGCAATAGACAAATAGTAAGTCGCTTCTAAATGTGTGGCTCTCTTGTACTCACTTGGAATGATTAATGAAAGAATTTTGTGTTTTAAAGAAGAAGCTGTGGGTTTTAAGGTCTTTTTTTAACTGACATACTGAATTTTTAGAGCATAAAAATTATAATCTACGCTATCTAGATTATATACAATTTACAAGTTCTGTTTTTTCCTTTTGCAGCCATATGTTGATTATTTCTGTTATAACAATGATCAACTGTGTATTATGAAATGGTATAAAACAATTGCAGTCCATTCATCAGTGTTACTGTTTTGATTTTGACCATTCAAATACACTCTCAGAAAGAACGGGCAAAAGGCAAGAATAAAAGTTTGTTGTTTTTATTTTAGGGAAAAGGATGTTTGTAGCTGTTTGCAAGAAAGACAAAGAAAAGAGGATTGCTTACTGCTCACAGCCTTTGCAGCTGCTCAGGCTGAGGTGACAAGAGGGCTCACGGTGAATAATGATGGTGACGCGAGGTTTGCTGGGGCTTGATTGCTGTTTCAGAGGGGGTGCAGTCAGCCCACACTGAGACACTGTGTGCCATGTGCACTCGTGAACATCAGGAATAAAATGCAGAGGTATGTGACAGCCTCCTGAGGCTATAAGGAGTTCTATTCATTCAGCACATTATTTTAATTTGTAAAACTGTCCTAAGAGCAATGTCAGAAGTTCCCAAATGCAGCTGTCAGTCAGGAAACAGCATGTAGTTCTCAGCTGTATTTACCTGAGCACAACGGTAGATCACAAGTATCTTGTAGGAAGACAAGAAAGGAACAGTTGTTTGTACACCAAGTTAAGTAGATCACAGCATACAAAGCTGCTTTGTTTCAAAGCGATCCAATAAAAGTTCTGCCTGTATTCATATTGTCCTTACGTATGTTGCCACTTCTTAGCTATTTATAATTCATTTCCCTTTAGTTCAAAAGAAGTGGAATTAAAATATAAAAGGACATCTCAGAAAAGGAGAACATGTTCTAAACATATTTATAACAGAAGGAAGCCTGGTGCATAAACTCACCTCCAGTAATTAATTTAAAATAAATAGTAAATGCCTTAGGCAAGGAGAGATCCTGAATTCCTCCTGGGAAAAAAGGAAATTATGTTATCTTGTATTTCACTCTTCTGAAACCTATCAAGAACTTGAGTGATCTCCTGAAATTCAAATGCATCAGTCAGAATATAAATTCTTCAATGCTAAACTTGAGAGCCATGAGTCCACGTGGGTCTCAGGGAACACCAGTAGGTACAGATTACTGAACTGATTACTTTCAAAATAGCCATCATCATTGCTACAGCTGTAACAGTGCACATGGCCATTCTTAAGGGCCTGGACTCTTCAAGAAAAGTGGGACAGGCTTGTGCCACAGTCAGTATCTCTAGCAGAGACATTCTAGATTCATGGTTGTTTGCCACCATGCTCTTCAAAACTGGCAGAACATTTATGTGTTCTGGTGTTATGCTAGAAGGAATGAGTTAGATATATGTTCTAGGGCAGGCAAGTTTGTGCATTAAAAGTGGAAGTCACAGAGTAGGCATTATGAACCAGAAAGTGTTCAGAATTTCCTTAATATCTATCAAAATATTTAGAGGGGTGGATAATTTTAGACGAAGATTTTAAACAAAAGTCAAGCAAAGCACAGAAATAATGCTTTATGGTTGGAGAGTAAATTTTATTGTAAAATAGGAGTCTTGACCCAGGAAGAACTGTGATTCTGTGTCCAATCACTTTAAATACATCAGTTCTTTTTTCTTCATGTCCTTCAGTTCTAAAGTTTTAGTATCCGGAAAAAGGTCTGTGAAAATGATTGTACTTCACACCAGAAGTATTCTTTTGCTGTGGCCTTCTACGCCCTCTGAGAAATATTACACTGGAAAAAAAGAGGATTAAAACAACTTAACTGAGAACAATCTAGGCATACTGATAGGTAATAGGTAGGGGGAGAATATTTTGCAGATTTCTTCCTTGCCTGGAATGACAAGGTGCTGGTAAACACAGCATCTAAGACGGAATGATGGAAGGAAGTACCAATGGTTATAATATAACATCCCTGAGTGGAAAAACAAAGTGTAAGAGTGTGAAGAGATGTTGGAGATGTTCTGTTTGGTTTTGAAAGAAAGAGGATAAGAAAGGTAGCAGGGGAGTAGGGGAGATTGTGTGTGGTCCAGGCACTCAGAACTCTCTAAATTTAATTAAATGAAGCAATTAAAAATCTTATCTAACAAGTAAGTGATCTACATTTGAGTATCATCTGTTTGGTGCGGTATGAAACCATGACCCTCAGGAAATACAGTAAATCCAGATGATGTCCATGAAACCTGATGTTGCATTTGGCTCTCAGTCTGACAGATATGTAAAATCTTGTGGAGACAGACAGCTCCCCACTGGCTCTGCATCTGAAGGAGGTTCCTGTGCAATGTTTTAATTAAGGTTATTTATTTATTTATTATTATGATTGCCTTTTAATTGCTCATGAAGCACCCCAGGGGTGGAGGTATAGGTACCTAATAAATATTATATGGCAGTAAGTAAAGGGAAAATGTCACAATTTTAGAAAATAAACCAGCAGGTATATATTTCTGATGCAATTTAAGAATAAAAGCAGAAATGCTTCTTTAATCTCTCTAGCAGCTTTGCAGGTAAATAACATTATTTTATTAGTCTTCTCCATTTAACATACGTAACTGGCAGTGTGATGTCCACATCTTTGCTTAATCGACACACTAGATAGGCACATGAAAACTATCTGATGTGCATCTCCACTTGCAGAACTTAGTGGGGCCTTTTATATAAAGTCAGGGTAGGCATTAATGCTTCCAAGTCAAAGTACTGCCTGAATAAATCTCTAGTAGGAGAGTAGGATGGTAAAAAGAGCAAAATACAGAGAAAATCCTACCTTATGAAAACTAGTCCCTCAGCTGCTTCTTCTCCAGATGTTCCTTGAGTCTGTGTTTGCTAAGTGCACAGGTATAGATAGCTGGAGGTGAAATCCCCATTATACAGAGGTGTGCTCTGCTTGTATGGCTTTATATAAGCCTTAGGCTTTCCCTTTGTCATCTGAGCAATGGTTTTGTGGCCAGGAACTCAAATTCCCTGTTTATATTTCTGTGTACCTCTTTTTCATGCACAGATTCTTGCAGGTACAAATTCTTGCTTGTGGCACAAGCAAGTTTTGATGTGTAACAAAATATTTGCATCCAGCTAAAGCAGTACACTACAAGTTGGGTGGATTTTTTTTTCTATTAGCTATTTTTGCTGTTTAATTCTTGACTCATTAAAGGTTCTTGTATAGGGAGAGAAATATTTGTCTTTCTCCCGAGCTTTATTTTCATCACTTAATTTATGAATTTTAAAAGTTATATTTTTCAAGATGTTTTTTATCTGGCAAAGCTGGGCTTTTTTGGCTTGCTTCCAACATTGAAAATTGTTCCCCGGAGAAGAAAAAAAAAATTGAAGCATTTCAAAAGCTGAAATTATTTGACATTGTGCAACAACTTGAAATTTATTTGTGATTTTCAGGTTTTAATATGCTCTTTAATTAGGAAGAGATTTGTCAATCTTTCACACAAAGACTTAAAGGAATATCTCATTGGGATAAAGGAATATCTCATTGGGGTTGTAAACAAGACGTCGAGTACCATGTATTGGGGGATACTTTTACTCAGCAGTCAACATAAGATGGTATGTCTGATTTTCTTGATCTGATAATTTTAAAGATTACCACATGTGATAACGCACTGGAGCGTGGCTTACTGTTCCAATTGCACTTTGTGTAATGTGACAGCAGTGCTTTTATACCTGTTCACCTAGAAAGTTCATTTAAACTATAGTTATGGTCAGGCATTAGGTACTTCCTGTGGTGGGATAATTCCATCTAGTTACTGTATGTATCAACAACACTATGGATTGATATTAATACCCTTAGATACTGGCTCCTTTACAACTATTACTTCTTCAGAGCTAATTCCCTTATCTCAAATAATACAGGATTCTACATGTGAGAATGTCCAGTTAGATCATTGCTGCTAAAAATAGTATCACTATTCATATGGCCACAGTTTGCTCTACATGTGCAGGTGGTTTTCATGTGCAGAAATCAAAACTGCAGCTTCCAAAACATTCTTTAGATCTGCTCCCTCTTTACCTGCCTCTGCTTTATTTTGCTGGCTGTACAGCAGAGAGGATGTTCTACTCTCTGAGTCTTCTCAGCCTCTAAGAAGGATAAGAATGCAGTGGTCGGGGATATTTTATTTGCTCTTTGTTGCACCTATGTGCCAAACATCCATGCTAATGATGCAGCTGGCAGAAGTGTCTACACTGATGTCTCTTCCTCAGCCACTCACTGTTGCCTGATGCTGGGGTAGAGCCAGCTCTTCACCAATAGGCATGCCCTTCTGTGTAGGTTCTGTATTTCAAGGCCTATAGGTTCAGAGTAGCAGAGACTTTGTAAATTATTTCTACATCACACTATGGCTATTCAGTCATTGCACATAAATAATTTGCATATGAAATCTGACAAAAATTATTCAGTTGTTCCCCCTTTGTTTTCTTTGGTCTCTTCTACCTGTTTCCCTTTTTGTCTTCATAGCCCATTAGTTTCTTTCTGGCTCTTCCTCCAGTCTCTTGCATTTCTTCCTACCTCTTCTGTTTCCATCCCCAGCCAATGCTGCCTGATGCCGTGCCTGCAGTTCTGAGTCAGCTGCAACACATGAAGACATATATGAGCTAGCTTTATACTAGCGCATTTTGGTATTGACAGCACAGTTTCTATTTTTGTCTAAACGCCCAAATATGTATCCAGCTTCTCACCAAATACTGCACAAGCAGCCACTTTGTGCTACTCTTGGTGTTTCCTTATGTTACCATATGCGCAGGCACAGTGACTGCATTTTAGATACAACCTAAGTGTAATGCAGCAAAGGGTCAGTACATTCACTGCCTGCAGTTTTCAGCTGCTTAGTTACTACTTACAGTAAAAAAGACACCGAACTTATTAAGGAGCTCGTGGCTTTAATCAGTTACTGAGATGCAAGACCTGTTTACTCTGCAGGAAGCTGGTCTTAAACTCTGCAGGAATCATGGTAGCTGCAAGGCCCTGACTATGCTATTCTCGATTGTCTGAATCATTTTAAAATGTATTGGAAGCATCTGAAGAATAGGGATAGAGAATTTTTTAAGGGATTTAAGTTTTTTTATTAATTGATAATTTATGGAAATGGTTTCTGAGTTTGGAAAAAAAAACAACCTAATTCAATAATGATTTTATATTTATCAGAGATTTTTTTCATCATCACCTCCCTGCCATTTCAAACAGAGTTTAATATTAAAGCACCTTTGATTGATTTATTGATTTGCACACCTTAACCATCAAAAGTTTCAACATTGCTTTAAGAAGCACGTTCACTGACATTCAGCCTCTGCTACAAGTAGAACAGACAGGGAGAAGGCTTTGTGCTTAGCAGCGGTCAAACCCACCGCAAACTTTGTTAGCTTTAGTGGAAGCAGATGACAGCTAGACAGCTAGATGACCAGCTTTACTAATCCGAACTAAAGAGACTGAAAGCAGTCAAAGATAGAAGTGATGCTTAAAGGAATTTATGCAGTTACTTTAGGTAATGGTGGTGTGGACACAATATTCAGAGCAGTGTCTTACTTATTTCTCCAGATGAAGACTGTGAGACGCTCTGGGAAAAGAGCATCAGTGTTTCGGTAAGTCAGGATGTTTCCCCTCCATCATGTTTATCCTGCTGTAGCAGTACGCTATATATACAGCAGTATGCCACTGCCTTGCTTATTAGTAAATCTGCAACTGAGGATTGCTTACTTAAGTCAATATGCACATTTCTTTCTCTTCCTGCTCTTGCTGTTTTTACAGGGTTGGAATAGTTTAGGAATTTGGAACAGGCAAAGGATAGGGCAGTATATCAAATACATCAATTGTTGAATGCCTGAAAGCTTTTTTTCCCAATGAGCATAAGCTCTGCAGCACACTGGGTCAAATCTGAGCTCCCTAACCTTGGTACCATTTGTTTGCCAGATTGCATTTCCGCCTGTCTCTGCTTTGATGGACGTGCTCTCTTTTGTTTAGCCACTGTCCCACTCAGGTTTTACTGCTGCAGGGTCAGGATTTTATAGAACTGTGTTTTTGTTAATTGCTGTAATGATTTCATTATGTTGCTAGTAGTTCTATTTCATATTAGAATCCAAGTAAAATGCCTTGTAGTGTATTAGAAATGCCATGGTAAACTACATTAACTCCAAGTACATTTAGCAAACGATGATACAGTCTATCTTTAATTAGAAAGACCTTGAAGGGTCAGATGCATGAGACATATATGCTTAAGGTGGAAATTCTTTTGAAAAAGCATATTTAACCCAGTTTAACAGCAGGTCAACTCCGTAAGAATAGAAAAGGCATATTCTGTATGTAGAATGAGTGCAGCATATATCTGATTCTTTGTTATTCTTATATTTTTTTTTAAATCCATCTGGAGCCATCCACTGAGTGCTCCAGGCACTCTATATGATGGATTAGGAATTACAATATAAGCTTTCACAAAACACTTCTTATAAGTGTATCTCCATTTCTTCACAACTTCCTCAAAAGCTATAGAAAAGACGGAGAAAAGTATAGGCTGGGAGAAAATTAGTCCATATGGTGTCTAGGAAGTAACTAACTCTTTAGAGTTATCAATGATCCTGTTGAAATAGTGCCATTATAATTGACGTACTCCAGAAATACGCATAGAGGTAAGGTCAGGGCCTGTGTGTGTTTCGAGGGAAGTGGTTTGATACGAAAAATTTAAATAGCAAAAAATTTATCCAGAAATGCTGGGTATGATTTGTTCAGTCTGTCTTGCAGACTTTTTTTAAAAAAGATCTTTTGAGGACCAATAGAATATCAGCTTTTTCCATAAGTTACACTGGATTACGTGCCCCGTTTTGAATCTGATGGCCCTTTCTTCTGCAGAGATACATGTAGCTGGAAACCTCAGTTTAAAGCGTACCTTTAAGTTGAGAACTCTTTGTTCTCACTTTTCAATCAACAGTTAAAGCTCTAATAAATATTTTAAATCTTTATAGATACAAATACCTAGTCTTCAGCTTTCACTCTTCAAACTTAGTATGACCATTAATAGTAAAAAGATTTTGCAAGTACCCAAAAGATTGCAGACTTTGATCAGGACAGCTTTATACCTCAGACAAACATTTCATTTCCTTCTTTAAGTGCTATGTTTAAATCCTCTAAAGTCCATTTTATCTGATTTGTATTCATAGCATATGAACAGGATTGTCCATGATTGTTTAAAATATAAACAGAATCTATTCCAATTCAATGCATCAAGGTTATTTTGGGCTAGCCTTCCTTTTGCCTGTTTTTTCTTTGTGGGTGTGGGCTATTGTCCTGTTTTAGTAATGTCTCTACAAAAGACACTCTTCTGTTTATACAGTCTTTCAGGACTTTGCACTCATATGATTGACTGTGTTAAATGTTACGCAACAGGAAAGCCTGCTCTTACCGTTAGTCACACATTAGATTCCAGCTCCAAAAGCTAGAAGTTTTTCCTTCTCTGTATCTTTTGAACTGAAAATTCTGTCAGATACTATATGGATAAAGAGACGTTGCAGGGAAAGAAGAGTTTATACTTGGGAGATTTTATTCCAGCATGCTTGAAGATCTAGTTGCTAATCAGAGCTTGTTTGTGATAGACACAACTCACATTACACAAAAATGTGAAAGTCTTCAAGGGTCCAGAGATGTTCCTTTCTATACATTTGACAATTAGCTGCAGCACATACGCAGGCAGGAATAAAATAATTACAACTGGGGGGTTGAACAATGACCATAGAATGCCAGTTGCTCATTAATTCCCAAGCATTCTGTAGGAAACTAGGCATGAATATGTTTCCATACAGTGTTCATTACTTTTCACATTTTGATGCTGTATTTTACCAAGTAGTTTCTTGGATGGGAAACCAATATAATTTTGAGTTTTCCCACTGTTTGTTCTAGAACAGTCAGACACTCAAAATATCTTGTCATCTAGTCCTCTATATATTCATAAGGCTGCAATTATAATTTCCAGATGAATTTGTCTGTAATTATTTTTCAGTGGTTCAGAACTATTTTATTCAGTGAGCTTTACAGAAGAACATTAGCAGTGAAACAATTGTGTCTTTTTATGTAGCCCTTGTTTAGGTAAGGTCACTTTTGAGTTGTTAGAATAAAGACTGCCAGTTGAATATCTAGTTGAGATTTCTTTAAAGGTATGACAGTGAAGCTTGTTTGAGCTCTTGTCTTTTCCAGCACTTCCTTGCCTTCTGCATTGCAGTCTTCTTTGGGGAAACCAAGTTTCTTTGGGGCAGGTATTTTTTTTTCTTCTTGTGCAATTGCCATGAGGTTATTTCAGCTGCTGTCTGCAAACCCAGCTATGTGAGACAGTCATTTTCATTTTCTGATGTTGGACAAATCTGGAGGTGTTTTGTTTATTGCAGTTTCTGTTGAATCCTTCCAGTATCTGTTTTCCAAATATTTAGTTTCTAAAAGTAAATTTATGATTGGTATATACTTGGAAGTGCTGTAACAGACTGCTGAAATTCTTTACTGAATTTCTACTGTTCCCACTTTCCTTCAAAAACAGAGATTTCTTTTAAAACATTGTAAAGTAAAATAGCTGCTGTAATTGAGATACATTGTCATTATGAAACATGATCAAGTAGAGTGGTAGAAATAAACTTATTGCTTTGTATTGGCCATCACAGAATTGATACTCAGTAACAAAACTGTATCTACGTGAACCCTGAAAACACTAGTGGTATTTTCACGTTGTGAAACGAAAGTTACAATATTTTCATGCTATTCAAACTCACTGTAACTTGGCCAGCTGTTTGGAACTGGTTATATTTTCTTTCAGATAGCAAAGATGTAGCTATAGATACATGTCTTCATGAAAGTTTAGAAGTTCAGCCATATGTATGGCACGCTAAGTGTTGTCAGACTTTTTAAATTTCTGTAAGCAGCACAGAAGATTTAGGCCTACATTTTCTATATTTTTTATCAGTGTCACTGTTTTAAAAGCGATAAATATGTGACTATTCAGAACACAGGTTTGTCTTTTTATGATGTTTTTGTAATGAGAGGAGTACAATCTATATATCCGAAAGAACTGCAGCTTTGCCTCCCACGTACTATTGGGTAAGAAGATGACACTTTGAAGATTTAATAGTTTTGGCAAAAGATATTATGTTGAACAACATCACAGTGTATGGGAAAGTGACATGCTGTTATGTGGTGGTGATAATTGGTGAATAACAATGAATGCATTATAAACAACTTGCATTCTTTGGAAGTACTGTCATGCTATGTGTTTGGTGGTAGATGTATTTAGAAGTTTAAATAGACAAGCTTTGAAGAAGTTCAAAGTGGTTTTGGTTTGAACCACTTCTAACAACTTTGTGTACCTTACCTGAATTGAATTAAATTAACAACCAAAACAATATTTTTTTTCATCCTGCCTTCATTGAAAAGTCCTATTAGAATTATTTTGGAGTAGTATTTATACTGGGTTCTTTTGGGGAAAAGAAGGAAATATAGTATCTAGTAAAGATTATTATTTTCTTATTTAGTTCTGTGAATCACTTTTTAGAGTCATACTGGTGTTGATCCTATTTATGCCTCATGGCTCTTCTACTGTGTAGGGTTGGTCTTCAGTGAAATCTGTCTTGTGCAGAATGAATCACATAGTGTAACTTCACACTTGCGTACTGCTCTGTACACTGACTTTTCAAGGCTCTGCTTCTTATTACAGAAAAATATCATTAGTAGAAGCCATGTGTGCTGCATAGCATAGTTTATTGTTATGCATCATGTTAATGCTAGAAGCAAGGCTATGATGGAATTATTATATTATAAATAAGACCATATGCTTATACAAGCATTTCTTAAACTCTGACAATGGGGATTGCTTAATTCCATCAGTCATCAATCTGTTCCAAAATTTAGTTTGTGCAAAATATATGTAACAGATGATTAAAATATCTGTAAAGGAAATCTGTGTGTGTGTAAAGAAATAATTCTTGTTACAGTCTGGGTTGAAGCTGTTGTATAAATCAGCTTTCCTTCCATTCAGACTAAATGAAGGAACAATTAATTCCCTTTTGTTCAGCTGTAGCAAAAATAGTAGAAGCTGAACACAGGCCTGGATAAGAATGAGCAGAAACCATTTAGGCTAAAGTCTTTCCTTGGGAAACTCTAAACAGCAGCAGGAACTAGGACCAACTGGAGAAAAGGGAGAAGGAAAAGGAAATGCAGCTGAATCAAAAGCAAAGAAGCCAAAGCCACAATGACCTTTGAGAAATGGAGAGGCACACTTGGATTAAGTGTTGACTGCAGTAAGGCAGGGAATTCCATACTGGGGTTCAGGGAAACAGGAGTTCATTCTCCTTTTGTATAGAAATGAGGTTACATTCAGGGCATTTGTGCTTCTATTATCAGTTTTTCCTCTCCAAGGAAAAATTTGACTAACTCTTTAATCCATGGAGTGAGCAAACATAACCCAAGTCCAGACCCTCACCAGCTGGTGACCAGGTGTTCTGAGACAATTTTCTAGTAGCTCTGCTGATCTGGTCACCAAGAACAGTAAGCCATAAGAAGACATCCAAAAATTACATTCGAGGGAGTATTGGAAATGTGTGTATCCACTTGTTGGCTTGTCTCCAGGGTTAGCTGCTTAGACCGCGGAGTCAAAATGAGCATTTCAATGATCTTACAGTTCCCACCGTAGAGTACAGATAATAAATCTGCAATTAGTAATTCACTCATTAAGTCCATTTAGGAGGCCAGCTATTTTGTAGTTAAAAGTCGTAACAGCAGGGAACTTTCCACACTCTCTAGGCTGCTCTGCAGTCTCAATTTTCTAGACTCATTTTTCATCTGTCAGAACTGGTTATATTTTTCTCTCATAAACTGAAAAATGCTGACAGTATAAATGGATGGATCAGATTTGCTGTTCTTGTAAATGAGTACAATTCCATTGAAATGAATACAGTGCCATTGAAATTGCCTGCAAATATCATTATGCTGTTAAGGATTTTATATACTATCTGGAAATGTGACCTTACCTTTGGGTTCATGCAAATGATCAATTTTATTTGCACTTGTTCAATCTCTTTGCCACTTCATTCCTGTAATTGCAATTGAGCCTGTATATACAAATATTTGAATAGTTAAGATGGTAATTTGCCAGTTTGAGGAAAACTTTATTTTAGTAAAATGAGTTAAAATTGAGCGAAGTAATCTCTATTTTTTTATCCTTTGCTAGTCAATAGTCAGAATTTGAATACCTTGAAAAATAATGAGACTAGAAGAAGACTGAGAGAATCTGTGATTGATAATAGAAACATAGTTGCAATGGTACCAGTTTCCCACAGAAACAAGTGAAGAGAGTTTTTGAAAATATATAGGTTAGCCTTTCAAGTCAGCTTTCCTGTCATCAACACACATAACTTGACTGTCATCTTTCTGAGCTAATCCTAACATATTTTTCCCAGTCACCCAAATAACATCGCTACTGAAAGTTCTTTTTGGCCTCACAAGGATCAAATTAAATCTGTAAGTTTTGACATAATAGAAGTTGAGGAGCACATTCACTGCCAGCATTATGCTGGTCTCGAGGAAAACACCAACACTTTTGCTGGCCAAGTAGCCAGCAAAGGAAATAAGAATTAATATCTCTTTTGGGAAATCCAGAAAGCTGTAATATTGAAGACCAAGAGGCTGAATTTTCAAAATAAATGGGACATTTAAAATAGGTAATGAAGACATCAACCAAAATTTACTTAGACCAAGAAGTGCTGAATATGAAATGACTCAGTTACTTGTATTGTGCAAACCTTTGGCTTTCATTTGGCGACCAAAACACTTCAATATTTATTTTCTTTCATACAGACTCCTTTAGCATCAGGGGCTTCATTAGAATAGCAGCCTTTTTCATTGTAAGACTTCAAACTATACTTCAGTGATGTAGTGTTTTCAGTTCTCCCCAAGCTACTTTCTCACTTTTTTTCACTTCTCCAGGTTATAATTTCAGAAATACTTGAGATAAAAACTTTAAAAAAAAAAAAGCCCAGATGTGAATCAACTTGTAAAGGAGAACAAATTTTACCTATGTGGTAGCTAGTTCTTTCAGAGGCAGCTTCCCTTAGATGCTGTTTCTGCCTAGTAACAGTATAAGGACAGTTTAAGTGTTCCATCACATTTAGTATTTTCTTTGTTGACAGACTGTTGTTCATATCAGATAGTGAAGTAAATCTTTTTGTGAACATTAAACCTGCAAACAAAGGAAATGAGGGAATCAAGAATCCTGGAAAATGAAGAGCTATAAAGCAGTAGTAGTACAGAAGAGACCAGAGCCCCAAGCTGTAAATTGTCAGAAATTTATTGATCCAAGAGCATAATTGCAACAGATGATAATCTGGACATAAATTTTTCATCAAACTTTTCTTATTGTAGTTGTTATGCTTGGGGCTTTTAAATTCCAAGATTGATAAAACTGGCATGAATCTTGACATTTCCTGCTTATTTTTCATTATAAAACAGATCAGCTACCCATGTGTCTACATAGAAAACAAACTGTGAGCCTATATCCAGACAGGAAAATGAGGATGTCTGTTCATCTTCACTGTGTGTGGAGATGTCTGGAATTGAAACAGACACAGAAGAAAAGAGACAGTGACTAAGTAATTCCTGTCTTTCTATTGTTAAGATTCAGACAGCTTGGTCAGCAGTCAACACAAATAAATTCCAGAAGGGAATTACAGTCAAGACACTCATGTTCTCCCATTCAGCCAAAACCAACGTGGAACAGTGTTACTTCCAATGTGAATCTCCAGATACGATGGGTAAAAGGAAACCAGAACCCTAGTGTTGATGCCAAGATAAGAATAACTAGCCATGTCATCTTATTTTTCCAAATGTTAATTTTATTGAAGAGTGTACTGTTTGAGATCTATTAAAATTGAGTTGTTCTCTTTAGAAGCGAAG
Source organism: Streptopelia decaocto (assembly GCF_964273445.1). NCBI lineage: Eukaryota > Metazoa > Chordata > Aves > Columbiformes > Columbidae > Streptopelia > Streptopelia decaocto. Next base: position 117,619,344 of record NC_138655.1, on the reverse strand, counting down.
TTAATAAATTTTTTTTTAATAGCCTTCTTTAGGTGACTATGAAAATATTTATTGAGAGTAAATGACCTATTTTTTTGATAAGCTAATCTTCTGAGGCTTTTATTATGCACCCGGCATTGCAATATCTTAAGACTATCTCAAGAAGTGACTAAGGAATTTCTACTTTTGGGTGGAAGTTTCTTCCTGACTCAGAAGCATGCTATTTGCTATAGGGTATACTGACATATGGCATGTTTTGTTTCCTGTAATGTGTTGCCTTCCCTAGATAAAAAGTACCAGGTGCATTAGAAGTGGCTTGTGGGACAGAATATGCTGACTTGAGGTAAAACAGAAGTTGTAGCTGCTGATTACTTGCTACAACCTGGTTCACCATGGTTGTTTTTTAAAGTTTTACCAGACTCTCTGCTTCGGTAATATCTTGTAGCACTAGTTAATACGGTATGTATACAAAGGAAGTAGTTTAAATATTGGTAAGTACATGCTACTTGTTTTGACATTGCAGGACATACTAATTGGGCCTTTTTTGAATGTTTGATGACTTAATATACTGCTTTTGATTTACTTCTATCTGAATGTCCAAACCATGACCCTACCTGAAGATCCAAATGTGGTGGATTCTGCAGAAATAGGAACAATGGGATCCTCTCTCCATGTTGGCTTTGGTGGGAGGATTGAACATCTCTGGCCTGAACCATCACTACTGTCACATCAGCAGCCCCGGCACTGCTGTGAAATACAAGTAGTGGGAAAGCATGGAATACAGACCTTCATTTTAGGGGTTGAGAGATGGACTCAGTATTTTTTGATATCTAGGGCCTGAGGGATGGATTAGAAGATCTGCTGATGTTCCTACTTGTCTTATTTTTCGTTTTTCTCTGCATGGTTTCCCTGTATCTTCCCCCTCCCCCCCACCCCCCACTGGCTTTTTAGATATAGTGAAACCTCTTTGCCTTTTTCTTTTGAATATTCCTATAATGGTTGGGAGTCTTTTGGAGTCTTATTTTTCTCTACCACTATTTTTTTTTTCCCTGGAAGTCCTTATCATTATGAAAGGTCCTGCAACAGTCTGTACCTGTCTCTAAGGCATAGCCATACTTTTTATTCTATTTCTACTGTGTTGTTTTTTGGGATGAGATCACAGACGTGCATGTAATAGTGACAGGGAGGATGCACCAGTGATTTAGATATTAACATTATAGCTTTAATAGTATTCTGTATTTCCTTCCTAATGCAACCTAATATCTTATGATTTTTAGGTACTGGCTGCATATTGGACAAATGTCTTTATTCAGTTCTCCTTGATGACTCCTTCATTTTTTTTTCACCAGGATCTTATAACTAATTCAGAAGTTATCAGTGCATATGAGTAGTTTAAATTGTTCTTTCCAGTGTGCACTACCTTGCAATTTTCTCCATTCAATTTAATCTGGTCATCATATCATCCAATTGCTTTGTTATAATAGGTCCTTGTGGAGCTCTTCAGAATCATTTGCTTAAAGGTTCCTGAGCATTTTATCCCATTGCCTTTTCTGTCGATATAGTAACATACAACACATATAGCAGGAGTTAGATCAATATGCTACCCTAATGGGAAAGTCTTATGCAAGCTAATAGAAATAAAGCCAGTAGGCCCCCACATACATGATTATTAAAATCACATTTCTCTTATTAAAACATGACCTGGTTTTCTATGGGTTTTTAAATTATGCCTAATATAACCCTTTATTTTTGGATGAACTTCAGTTGAGTATTCAAAAGGATAAAACACCATGGAAAATGTCTTTTTCTAAATGGCATTGTATAAGTCTCTTTTATAAGAGTATAGTCACAATCAACACTAGAACATATTGATGTGTTTAAATAACAAAATGTACTTTCAAGGAGAAAATCAACAAGAAAATATTCATGAATTTTAGAAAAGCCCAATTAATAGGTCCTACTAATAGACACAAATAAATACTGAATATTTCTAGAAGATTCCTTGAAATATAAACAATTCTTTGAAATATACTTGTGTTGTTATATTCAGGGCAAACATGAAAAATAAAACTCACCCAAACTCAAGGCTTTATTGAATACTGGTTTTAAGGAAAGATTCTGGTCAATTTTCTTCTTCCCATGCAAGCCTATCTATAGTTTATTAAAGTTATCACCTAGTAAACCACTTTGAATTAACGTGCTTTTCTGGGCATTTGTGGTCACAGTGAGCTACATTTGTCAGTAAGGCTATTGTCACCCATTCCCTACTTATCCATCCAATATTAGATTACTAGTGAAATTATATAATCAGTTTTATTAATACTTTTGTCACTTAATTGCACAAAAAATCAAGTCCCAGTTTGTTTTTTTCCCTATGGATTCACAAACCTCCCATCGCATCCATATTTATCATTCACACTAGAAGAATAAACTCAAATGCTTGTGTGGTACATGTTGCATATGTAAAAAGGAACATAAGAAGCTGGAAATTAAATCAAAATGGTGTTAATTGCTAATAAATGCAGGATGTGCAGCTGGAGTGGAATTTTGTTGCTGCAGTCCCGTTCGTAGGTAGAGCCAAGACTCATGTTATTTAGATGTTTAACAGTATCTCCAAACTTGTTTGCCTTTATATATTCCTTCCATTTTCAGTGCTTCAAAACATGGAGGTAGAAAATGAGAAATTCAAATTGATGCCTTATCCTCTCTATCATCACTCCTGGGACAGCAATAGCATGAAGCTACAGAAGAATACCCCATTTGACAGAATTTTGCTGTTCACATAGCCTATTCATTTGCTTCAAATATATATGAGGAATGTTGCATGAAAAGGTTCTTTCTTACCCAAAATGCTGGCTACCTCCCTGCAAACACTATCAAGATGTAGACTGAGGAAAATATCGTTTTTCGAATTGTCAGAAATAGGAGGATTTCACAGAGCACAAATGCACTCCCTCTCAAAAATCCACACAGTATGCCAGTCACTTCTTTCAGTAAAATAACCGTCTGCTTGCCCGTTGGAAACAAAGCACCAAGCCATATTTCACAATTGCATAGTAGATGCAAATATTTTTCTTTACTATTTTAAATAACAGCCCCACGAGAACTCCATTCTGTCTTTCATGATTAAAACATTTCTACAGACAGAGTTAGAGATTGAAATCTATTCATTATGGAAACTATTTTCATGTTGTTGAAGCTTTTATGAAAGATTCCAAGTTTCCACACCATTTATTAGGCAATAACATCACAAGAGAGAAACCCCAGGAATATTTTAGATTAGAAGAAATCTAATAAGGACCTTCGGAATTAGGGTTGAACATGTTGTGCTGGAGATTTGAAAATGTTTCAGAGAAATCTTATCACAGCTTTAGAATAGGGAATAATTCCTCTCCCCCTCCCTCCCATGCTACCCACTTGGACCAAAGTCCTATCTTTGCAATTAAATCCAAATTATTATGAGTCATGTGGTGACTTTCTGTTCAGTAATGGGAAACAACAAGGATGTTGGAGCAATAGTCAGCGAAAGGATTCACTGAACTGGAAAATGCAGTTTTGACTGTGAACTCCAAATCATTTAAAGCCTATGGAGATGTGATGATGGGCTTTGCTGGCATTTTATGGAGAGGCGTTTAAAACTGTCATCTGTTTAACAGTAATTTTGCTCTAAGATACAGCAACTGAGAAAGTGAAAAATTTCAAAGGGAAAATGAGATAGAATTATGGTTCATTTTGCTTTTGATTGCCCTGTAAAAAAGTCAGAAGACCTGTGACCAACTGGGTGAGAAGCCCACCTCTTTTTCCAAGGAAAAGTGATGACTTTTTCTTTCTGTGACTACATACCAAAGTCCAAGAAGATGGCTGTGCTTTTCTTTTTCATTTTATCAGAAAAAAAAGACAGGTACTGGGAAGTTTCTCCCTCAGTTATTTGTGTATATGGTGACTTTAGAGGTCAGAGAAGAAAATAATTGGAAGAAGAAAATCCTTTGTGCCCAGAACCAGTGCAGGGTAGGACTGATTGCTGTTTTGCTCATTGTAATGTACTTTAGTCCAAGTCCCAGTGTGCTTGTGAAACCTGTCAAATATAAGTGGTTTTCAGATGGTAGACAGTTGTCTATGTGGAGCTAGTGGAAGGCCACTAATTCCCTGAAATTGCTCAAGGTACTGAAGAGGACAATACCCTTAGTACATAGTTAATGCATCATCCTTAGCTGTGTCAGAATAGCTTCCTTGTCCAAGCAGGTGCTATGCTTCTTCATTTTATTTTATTTATTATCTTTTAGTCTGTTTCTCTAAAATCTCACAATTTCCTTTATTTCCTGGAAAAGCCACCACCAGTAATTCTTGAACAGAATGTGAGTCATATACACAACAGAAGAAAATGTCTTGTGTCTACATTTCACACAGATAGTTTATTTTATTTTACTTTGTGGTTTTGTTTGTTTGGTTGGTTTTTTTAAATTTTAATGTTGTTATTAAACAGTAAATGTTTAAAGGCTTAAGATTTTCAAGGACTCAATAAGAGAGGTCAAGCACTTTTTTATCTGTTACCTTTGGCTTTACCTCTTGGAGTTGCTAATCTATATTTATTTGTTTGCTTTTATTTTTAGCATGTGGTCAGAAAAATCTCTGCTGAAATAATTTTGAAGATGCTAATATATGTATGTGTGCATGCATTTGTGTAGGGGAATGTATGATGGACCATTATTAAACCATGCATTACTATTCAATTTCTGTGATATTGTTCAAAGCCTCTACAGACAGGAGCTTCTTTTCTGTTAGCATCCACATGCTGTGGATGCTTTTATCCTTATTAAAGTCTCCCATAAGCAGTAAATTTCAGAGTAATCTGAAAAATGTAATGTTTTGTTAAAAATATTCAGTATTTGTCCAGGTTTAGCTCAGTGGCCAGAAGGCTGCAGCCACCCAGCACAATGCAGCACTGTGCAGCAATATCTGCATTAGATCATGTAGTAGATATTATATAGTTGCATTCACCTAAATGAAGAGCTGTGATAATTACCATTGCCGAGACCACTAAAACATATCTATAGCATGAGACCAATAAAAATGTCAACAGGAACTCCTTGCAAAATTAATCTAGTCACAAACCTGCCATTAGAAATCAGAAGCCCCTTTCAGCTGTAACCAGGAGGTTCCTGGAACTGATTGGTAATTAGCCAAATTGACAATCTGGTTCTTCGCAGAACATAACAGTGCAAGGCAGACTGGAAGATAATGAAGAGATCTATTGTTTCCCTGTGCACCAATGGTTGCAATTCAAATCATACTTCTTCAGTATTTCCTAGCACTATATATTATAGCATTGTTTATTTGCATTTCACCACACTTTCTTCTTGTTTCTATTTGCAAAAGCCCCAGAACAGTAGTAGAATTGCTTAGATTTTTGTTTTGAAAAGTCGTATAAATAGTACTTCAGAAAAGGAGAATAATTTACTTGTAAGATTTTCTCATATACATCAGGGGTGGAAATAATACCTTATTGGATCAGTCACTTTGCCCCTTTCCAGACACAATGATTCCGTGTCATAAAAATGCCAGTGTTGCAGCCGTATGAATTAAAAATTGCTTTTCTCCTTTCCCTAGAGAGGCTGTTCCATGCTCTGGGAGAGAACGTGAACTGAAGGTGTGTCCACTGCAGTGGGCAGACAAACCTGGACTTCAGGACACAACATCTGTGGCAACTGAATGCCTGGCTTGTGTTCAGCCACAGAGGCTTTAGCTCAGCTTCCACCCACCAGTACAGACAGACATAGGCTAACATTCAACCCAAATGCTTGTTTTCTCAGTCCTTTTATATCTGTTCTCATAGCATTCAGCACCCAAGGTGCAACTATTGTGTAGAAGTACCTTTTACTTTTAACTTCTCACAGCTGAGGACTGTCGCCATACCTCCTCCTTCATCTGTCAGTCAGATTGGTGCATTGCTTTGTGTCTCTGGGCTGTTCACAACAGGATAGTCATTTATTTAAAGTTACTACTTACTCATGACAACGAAGAAGAGAAAAATAACTGGAAAAGAAAGGGAAGAGAGGGAATGCAAAGGCAACAAACAACAGGAATAGTAAGGGATGACGTTTAACTGGAAGGCTTTTAAATCAGGTTTTGACATGGTTAATATCTGGGCCTAAGTAGAGAACATGCATAGACAAGTCAGAAGGAGAAGGTCATTAAACATGGGAAACTTCTAAGGCTTCATAAATCCAAAATTAAAAACCCAGCTGAATTGTAAAATGTATAAGAAGTTTCATGATGTTCTTTACTATCATGTCCTTTGGGCCTAGGATGGGACCCAGCTGCTCAGTGCTTAGGAGTTCAGAATATTCCTCAACAGTTGGTAATAAGAAAACAATGTAGAAAACATTATCACAAATAAATGGAAATAAGATTCAAAGGTTTAAAAGAAGCTTTTTGTTGCAAAAACCTTTTGTTCTGAAAGCTGTCAGAGACTGAGGTGAGCTGGAGAGATGACAGGAAGCTCAAAACAGTATAAATTATGCTCTTCATAATTAAGAGTTAAAACTCTGAAGCTCATTCTTCAAGGCAGATGTAGAATGATTCTAAATTGGTCATTTTTGTTCCACAGGAAGTTACCGAACATCCCTCTGAGTGGTGTTGTCCCCATTGGCCAATTAGTCCAGTGCTTAAGAGGATAAAATATTTCATTCTTAGAACAGTGTGTTATTGCACAATTACATTAATCTGGAACATCCATACTACACTTTTAAAGTCTCTGGTTTCCTAAGTCCTTCTGTAATGGGAACAATCTGTTTATAAAACGCAGGCTTCATTAAGGGAAATGACTCTTTGTAAAGATGTTTCCTAGACATCAGCATCTTCCCTGTGACAGCTTAATTTCAGAACAGCATACTTAGTTATAACTGATTTCTTATTTAAGAATGAGGACACAAAATTAAACTTAGACCAAAATAAAGACAACCTGAAGCTGGCTCATTTTGTTCTCAAGGGACAAAAATTCACAGACTCACTCATAAACTTTATTAGAATTTCTCATTCTGTGGGTAGAAAGAAGAAAGTACTGCGAATAACTAATTGGAAAGTAGTGTGTGTGCTGATGAGTTATTTTTCTCCACAGCACCTATCACATTTAAATATATGGTCTTTCAGCAAAGACATGCTCCCACAATGAAGTATGTTATAACCCCTTTTATCGTAGGCGGACAGAAAGGCCAAGAGTTAAGTTAGAATTTCCTTGTGGAAAAGCAGATCCTGCAAATATGCTTGGTGTCCTCTTCCCCTAAACTCAAAGCAGGTGAATATGCTCATGTCTTCCTGGAGATCTGTTCTGCACTCTGAGCTGTTAATTCAGCTCCAGGTAGAAAATTCATAATGACTTTCCAAAAATGTTTGTGTGCCCCACTGGGAGGAGCAAGAGCAGAATTAGGGGTTCAAGACAGAAGAAGTCCCTGACCTAAAACAGTCTGGGATAGTTACTGCAGAAGCAACTAAGAATCTGGAAAGGAGTTGCGCTCATAGCTCCTGTCTTTTACAGTATGTCCATCCCATGATTAGTTACTGCTCTTCTGTAGGGTTAACCAGATGCAATTTCCCATTGATATCTCTGAGTCTTCTCAGACACTTCAATTACTAGGCTTTGTCCTATTGATCATAATGGGCTAAAAGCTAGATCCTTTGTTTTTCTGAATTTATATTTTCAAGCAGGAGCCAGAGAGGCAGATCTGTCATCACTAATCTGCAGAATACAAGAGTTTATGGAGAACTTTTTCCTTACGCTTTGGGTCTCTTGTGATCACCAGTAATGCAGATCTCAGATCACTGTGATATGGTAATTGATGCTTTGAGTCTCAGTTGCAAAGTAGACACTAAAAAGGAATGACAGCTGACTGGGCCCAAAATCCCAATAAAAAATAAATGTAGATCAAAGGTTTCAGATGGGTTATTTGTGATGTGACATATGGGTTCCTTCCATTTATTCCATTTTTAATTATATAATTCTGAAATTCAAATGTATCCAAGTAAACCTCAAACACATATATTTTCCATTGCTGAGACTTAGGAACTCAGTATCTGTATGTGAACTCGGCAGCACAGCCCATTTCTAGCGCTGAGCCTGATCATCTCTCTGTTGCCTTTCTGGTATTTTATCAGAACATGGCTGACCTTAAATTAGTAGAATAAAAGGATATTTTACCTTACAAGGACTCTGGGAGGGCATCTGGTCCAACACCTCCCACGCCAACAGCTTTCTTAAAGCTAGCAGAAAAGATCTTGTGTGGAAAACAGTTTATGTACACAGTTTTGGAAAAAACATTTAGGGTACAGCCCTCAAGAAAAGAAGGCACTCTGCATTTTATAGCATCAGATCTAGAACTGATACGGAAAGTGAAATTTATTTCAAGTGAACATGTTCACAGTATCCCAAGAAAAATGACTTCATACTCACATTCAGAATTTCATTATTTTTCATCAATAGGTGATGCTGGATTTCAAGTAAGTGTTATAAAAATAAACTAGTAAGTTTGGCAGATAGACCTGTCTTGGAGTATACATGAAAGAGATCCCTAATATTTTAGCCACATGTTTTTAAAATGGTGTATCTGCAAATTTCCGAGCTACAAAGTAGTTAAATAAAATACAAAAGTAAACAAGAATTATTATCCTGTTATCCAGCATAAAAAATATTTGCTACTTTCTTTTCTTCCTTTGATATGTTTATTAAAATAATCCAGGATGCAGAAATTGTTGTTGTTTAACACTGTAATTCTCAGCAAGATAGCTGTATTTTGTTATTAGTTCAATATATCTTAATGCTGTTCATTTTTTTAAGTTTTTAATAGAATATTAATAAACCTTGATCTCCTGTTCCCATTTCTAGACTTTAAGAAATCTCAATAATGGTCCAAAACAAAGGGTTTATGAAAATCAAATGTGAAGACACAGTGTTATCAGTGTTATCAGTGTTCTTGTGAACACAATGAAATTAGTTATCAATTAGCTAGTTTGGCTATTGCCAGGCGCATCACAGAGTGACAGTTTAGGTGTTTATTTTATTTACTGGGTACTTTTTATGACACAAACTGAGCTCCGTGTTATCACAGTTACACATTTTGAAATTTCCTACCTGCCTTAAAACTAGCTGATTGGTTTACACTATCATTTAGATATGTACCTAAGCTGTCATCACCATCACTACAGTGCAGAGGTATCCTTCTGTGTTGCACAGAGCCTATTTTGACAGGTCCATGAGACGGTGTGGAGACCTTGCCATGACCTAGAATGGTGCCAAAGGGATTCACGGAGTTCTTTGCCAGAACACGTGGGCACTGGGGTTGTATTGCAGAACTCACCGGCTTTGGAGCTGGCATGCTCTTGCAGAGCTGAACACGTGCCTTTGATTTCAAGGGTACTTACATCTTTTGATACATGATGCTGTGGATCTGTAACCCTTTCTAGGAGCCCTATCAGGGAAGGTTTTCTTATCTGAAGAGATCTTATCCAACAGAGTGTTATTGTGAAAATAAGTCTTCTGTAAAGATACAGCAATATCACCTCTGAGTGCTGTTTTGCAAATCTGAAGATCACCTGGGGATATTACATCCTATTCTAGGTGGGTTATGAGGTTTTCACTGTTGCATGCAATCCTCCTTGTCTGAATTACATGGTCAGATAAGAAAGAAATTATGCCTTCCTTTTCTTCTCAGTAGAAATTACTGTAAAATGGGTTTTGGATGTATGAAGCGTGTTCTCACGTGAATATTTTAAGCTTAAGAAAATACCTGCAAGACATTGGTTAAGCAACAGGGAGTCAAAATGCATTTGACTGTAATTTATAATGATCAGTTCACAGAAAAATTGACAGACATTTTGGGACAATCCAGAGTTGCCTTTACATTGATAATATTCCTGTCCGAATTAGCAAAATGTAATTTCTTTTAAAATCTTCACATGAAGAGGGAAAAGTGATTTCTGATATAATTTTCAGGGAATAATATTAGAAAGCCATTAAATAGCTTTTTAAACCTACAGTTCAATTACAGCTCCATTCATCTCAAAATTTAATATAGTTTTAATTAGGGTTTTAATTTCAGAACATACATAATTTCTTCTTCCAAATTAGCCGTTATTAGTGAATCATATTCTTCATGGTATGCATTATAGAGTCTGATTTTTGAGAATGGGTGATTTTGGCTTTCTGGCTGCAAGCTTTTCACCTTCCACCGTATTTACTTATTCCCATGGGATGCTGAGAACCCTCAGCTCCCCGTCTTTCACACAACCGAGTTCTGAGCGTACTTAGATTCTTTGATTAAAAGTTTGTTCCTTCGTTTACTTTGTGCTCCCGAAGGCTTTGCTTCCAGGCAACTCACATTCATTAACGACTCTGTGGAAAACACATGGGACAAACTTAATTCAGCTGTGCCAGTCCAGAATAGCAATGCATGTTCCATGAGAACAAGGTGCAAAACAGTTGGCCTCCTGGGAACTGTAAACTGTCAACATGATCTTTGGAGGAGGGTGTATTTGTTGGAGACAGCACTGCGTATCAGGGGATGTTGGATCTCTCTTCTGTAGAAACATGGTGATATTAAAGGTTACTGTGTTAGGGGAAATAATAGTGACTCCTAACCCATTACAGGGGAAATAATAGTGGCTCCTAACCCATTACAAATTACCACACTACTCTTGAACTATACACAGTACACAGTGTAGGCTTCATTCCTTTGCTTATTTCAGATAGTTTGGGGTTTTTCCACTGCATATACAGAAATTGGCTTTGGTCCTGTTTTCTGCATTTACTGAAGTACACAAAATTTTGCCATCCACTTAAGCAAAGGGAAATTGGATTCCAAAAGAACCACCCCATATTATTTGTTGTATTTGTAGTATATGTACTATCTGGTGTAATAAAATCTCATTAATAGCTAGCAAATACTTTAACATGTAAATTAGCAATGAAGTATAATGCAATTATTCATCTCTGATCTAAAATATTTACATTTCTTAATTGAAATACAACTACAAGTATGATTTGCAAAAAGCTATCGTAAATGCTACTTAATTTTTTAAAAAAGAAATAAGTACCAAGCAGACTTGTAGATTTCCTAATAAGGTGATTCAGTGAAGAATGTTTGATCTCGGTGAAACAAACTCTGCGTCTAATGCCCAAGTGATTTTAAGGAACTACAGAATTATTTCCATTTTAAATATAAATTTTATCAAAATTCTCTATATTCCCTTAAGGGTTTGAATTTCTTCTCTGTGGCAGGAAGTCATAGAATATGATACATTTTATAAAAATACTCATTCTAAGTACTTAGATGCTAACTAGAAACTGCAAAGCTGTTTTTAATCAATATGTAGATACCTAAAGGGTATACACAGTATACTTTAAAAAGGAAATTAGACATCCTTATGTATATGTAGAAGCTTTTGATGCAGTTTTTCCATGTTCGCAGAGAAAGAGATTTTTGTGGCTCATGACAGGACCTATTAACCTATAATCCAGCCTTTCATTTCCAGCCTGGATCCTTGGCAGCATAAGATATGGCTCAAAATGAAAGCTGCAGGAGTCCAGACTCATGAGGCACCAGTCAGCAAATAGAAACCCAAGTCAGAAAAAAGTTTGAAGCATCCTAAATGCAAAAAACACAAAAACTAAACCAAACCAAACAAAACAAAAAATAAACAAAAAACAAAGCAAAAAAGAATAAACCAACACAACAAAATAGTAAAAAGGGAAGGAAGGCAACCAGTAGGGCTGCAGACAACCACCAGTGCTGCTGGGGCTGATTTACCAGTCAGGTCACAGCGTAGACCTCTAGCGAATATTTTTAAGCTTTGTTTTATTTCATAGGTATTTTTTTACCTGTTTTCTCAAGAAAAATGGATTGAGAGACTGCTTTTCCTTCTTCCCACTGAAAGGAGAGATGATGGAAAAGGTTGTTTCTATCCGTTTTTGAAAGAAAAGGAACTGGAGTTTTGAGTGTGTGGTTTTAGGACCAGAAGGGATGAAGCATGCAGCTGAAACGCTTCTGGTGTCAAAAAGATTCTTCTTTAATTTTTCACCTACTGACATCTGTTTTCTAACATAAAAAGTATCCATTAAATAGCACTGCCCCAAATGCCTAAGATGATCACCAGAATTTCCCACAGCTACACTAGAAACAAAATTTAGGATGAAAAGCCCAAATATCACATTGTTTCTACTTCAGAAAGTTTTTCAATATCTGTTGAAGCCATTTCTCCTCCTGGTATTGTTGAACCAGACACTAAGGTTTGATGGGTTAAATATATGCTAGTGCTTTTGTCCTCCTGCTCTACTTGTAAAACTAGGAAGTGTTTGAAAGTCTATTCCATTTTTTAGCTAGATTTCAGAAACATAAAAAATGATACTTTTTTTTTTCTTTTAATCAGAAATTATATCAACATTGCGGTGAGTTAAAGGACAGAAATAGCTAAAGCTTGGTTGGGTGGCCATGCTTTAGAAAGATCCAAAACCAATCTGTTGTGTGGGCAGTGCTGGGTGACTTTGATTACAGGTAATATTGGCAAATGATGAGTATGCTGTCAAGCACTTCACTTCTTACTCTTCATTCTACTACCATGAGTCAAAAACCTCAGGAATAGGTCACAGAAACTTTTTCTATGTTGTCAGCTAAACTGAAACCAGTACTGCCTTTAAATTGCAGGGATGATTGATATGGCCAGTTAAATCATAGCATGCTGTATGCAACTGACATTTTTGAAATATTTCTCTGCAGCCCCACATTTGTCCTGTTGTCAAGAACAAACTTATGACTCCCATGTTCTTGGACATGATATAAATAAAAGGAGAGAGTGAGCTTGTAGGGAGAATTGAAAATATAATGTAAGTAAGTTTACAAAGAATCCTCCATGGAAAAAACTATACAGAATTTAAGACAGGTGAAGACAATAATATTCTCAGAATTCAGCTGGTCATTCATTTCTGAATGGTGAATGACAGCCTTTCAATAAATGACCAGTGAACCTTTTTCTCAGATGCGAAGGCAAGTGTGTGATTTTCTATGAGTGAAACCGCAGAACCTTCAGACTTCCAAGTTTTGTTGCTCAACATGTGTACAATTAAGAAATATATTTTCATCAAAAGCACTCTTAGTGGCAATAAAGGCAGAATAAAAGTTACACACCATATAGCGCAAACATTTAATCGCTTTCTCAGAGCTATTACTGAATATTGAAGAAAGCATGCAAGGAGTCCTAAGAGCCCTTTTTAGCAATTCATTGGTTTCTACAGTTTATTTCATTCCTTTCAGAAATTACACATGGTTTTGCCATTCATTTACATTTGGTGTTGAGAATTTACTGTGTTCGTATGGCATAACTTGCGCAAGTGAGTATAGGTGAAAGGTCTTGCATCCACGCCACGAAACTGTTTTTTAATGCTGTGGCTTCGCTGAGCCACAATGTCATATTAGAGGCCAGGAGACCAATGAAGATCTCCTGGTGCCAAGTAAAGCTTGTAGAAGCAATACTAAGAAATGTTTCTTTCTGCAGCAGAAGTGTGTTTTTGCATTCTTCATGATTGTGACAAAGATTCAGCCTGTTGCAGGTTTCGAAGTGTAGTTGGGCTGTAATCATCACCTGCATTTGCTGTTTTCTCTACTTCCAATATCTTGCTGTGCTAGAGAAGCGCCCTCTTCTCCAAAAGCATTTACTTCAGTCTCCCACGGCTGGTCATTTGATGAAATGGCTTTATTATGTGGGCTTCTGAGTGAGAAAACAAAAACAACAATAAAAAGCAAGCAGATTGGCAGTTGCTATGGCAATTCCATCCTTTGTTAGGGTTTGATATAAGTCTTAGGAGCTGGGGGAAATGCTCGGAAATGGTAATTAGTTTTTTCAAGGGAATGTAATTTTCCATTGTGAACAGAGATTATAAAGTCAGCAATTTAACTGATACAACTAGATTAAGGAATATAAATTTTATATTATCTGTTTCTTCAGGAGGGGGCACATTTTCTGGAAAATAATTGTATTGTTATCTGCAATTCCAATTACGTAGTGTGCAATTTTATTTCAGATTATTGACTTTTCTCATGTATATATTGGTGACAATTGTTAATAATATCATCTGAGCAAACAAAAACCAAATAAAGTGTGTTCGTTGCAAGAGGTCCCTTAATTTCAATATAAAACATGGTGCTAAAATAACTTTGATTTTCCCAGAAGCTGAGAGGAAATCATTATGTGACTTTTGGGACACAGCTTTCAGGGATGAGCTCTGGGGAAGTTCCTGAAAATGAGATAAAGTTGCAACTATGTGGTATTTATCTGTACTGTACATTTAGCAGGTAACAAAGGACTTCCTGATTCAAAGGCTGATGCCAAGCCATTTTTTCTGCAGAAAAAATTTCTGGTGACAATATGTGCACTACTGGTGCTAAGCTTATGAAACACCTCTGGGTTTTGGGTAGACTAATGGAGTGTGCAATAATACTCTTCTCCATTTATTATTTCAATTACACTGGCTACAGCACAGACGTCTAGAGGCTCTTATTTGTGTATTGCTTTCTTACTCTGAGACCAGGCCATATTAAGCATTTTCCGGTGATGGATTTTTTACATTTCTAAGGGTGGATATTGAGTTAATTTAGTGGTTATTTTGGAAGTGTAATACAAAAAATTCTCTGTAGAAACTGCAGCAGAACTATAGCACACTAGTTGTGTATCACTTGATATTTGTTTCCAGTAGAGTCGAATTTGTAGGAGACGTTTGCTCCCATGAAGAACAATAGATTCATACCCTCTCTTTTAAAATCAGCACACTTACAAAAAATTAGAAATTTTTACCATTTGGGAACAGCTGCATGCAATACCTTGTATTTTCTAACGCAAATGTAACATTGAGAAGCATCTTCTCAATGAAATAGTCTCACCACTGTGGCTGTAAAGGCACAGGAGACATTCTGGGCAAGTTTATTAAGAGAAGAGTGGGGAAGGCAGCCATTTAAAAAATACCCCCCGAAAAAAACTTGGACTCCAGCTAACAGCTGAGTCACAGGATACACTGAAATGAACCTACAAATTCAGCCAAATAATCGTCTGGCTTTATTTTTTCTTCAGGTTCTCTGCGAGAAGTTTTTATGTGAAAGTATATTGAAGTGGTAAGTTAATAGTAATTTTTAGAACCCACTTTTAAATAAACTGCCATTGCACTTTAAAGGATTTTTTTTTTTTTAATATATGACAGCAAAACCTGGTCAAATTTTGAATTAGGCCTTTGTTTCATGCCAAGAACATCATAAAAGGAACTTCAAAGGAGGAGGATACTAAACGTCACTATCTTCCTTTTTGATCGAAGAGATTATGATTTACAAAAAACCCAACAAATAAATCACAACACAAAGGGGAATAAATTAATTAATTGCAAGGAGGAACACTTCAAAGGCTGAACATGATTTCTTTCTCTCTTGTTAATACTACTGGCTTCTGATTCACACAAATGAGATAAAAAGCAATATTTTTGTGTGATTCAGTTAGAAGGTATATAGGAGTATGGACACCTGTGTACCAAGGAGGCTCTTCATGCATGTGGATGCATTCTCCCTCTGAATAATTCTTCCTCCTGATTGTCACCATATGTGTAAGGAACCTCAACCCTTTAGCTGAAAGGTTAAAAAGACAGTGTAAATTACCTCCAGGTGCTGCCCAAAGTAATATTTCTGAAATCGGGGATATTTTCCTAAAATCCTCACATACTTGGCAGCATACTTAGAGGTTTTCAGTGAGGACTAGACAGGAATCCTGGATCAACTAATACCCACTTTATATTTGTTATGGATATTAATTAGCCTCAGAGATGACCCAAAGACTTGCTTGCACAAGTTTTCAAACCCAGGCCTGCCCTGTAGGGAATGCCCAAGCACGGCTGATGGCTGCACTTGCCTGGTAAGTGATCCCAAACGTAAAAGAGCAGATGTGTTCCCTCCTGGGGACTGTGGGCTGGTGGCAACAAATGTGTTAAACAGCACTTTGCACTGAGTGTCCATTAGGCAATCTCACAAAGAATACTTACCCAGGAGAGATCATCTGGCCAGAAGCCTGCAGCAGAGCTCTTAGTGATGCCAAGGAATTACATTGCATACTTATGTGTATAGACTTTTTGAATAATTTGTGTTGTAGAGAGACACCTCCAAAATGAGTCTAGAGAAGTATTTTCTCAAGAGTCTGAGGAGGAAAGCATCTATTCAATTGTGTCGATTAGCATTTTATTAAGTTTTCCTGGTATTATCAGCCAGGCAGTGAATTTATATTGGTTAATGTCATACTCCATTGAAACAACTTAATACAGTGAAGCACACAAGTGCCAGTATCAGGGAGAGCACTTTGTCCTCTGGCTGTCTGCATTCCAGGTTCCTCACCAACAGGAATATATATACAGTAATGCAGATTTTCTTGCTCTGTCGTGGTCACAGACTTGAGTGTGCTGAACAGATGAGTTTGAAAGGGTCTGCAATATTCATGCCAGACACAGAAGGGCATCTTTAAGCCTATACAATTGTACCAGCATTCATTGCCATCTGTCCCACCTAAAGGTACAGAGGTGAAAAAGGCTCACTAAGATAGGACTGATCTAACAAGGAGAGTATACAAGTAACAATGTTGGAGAGTGAGATTTTGTTTCTACAGTCTCTGGCTCTACATGGAGATGACACTGAGCACTAGTCCAGACTAGGCCCTGACATTGAAGACTAGCCTAAACCTAGTAAGAGCCTGTGCTCTGCAGAGGGGCTCAAGTTTGGGTTCTAAGACACTTGGCAAGAAAGTGTTGAGTCTTCACAGTCAAATGCAATCAGCTGCAGAGGTATGTAACAATTATTCCTATCAGGGACGCAGCACACACGCTGTCATTTTCCTTAGTGTCCTAAAATCTGGCAAAGCAATGCTCCTGTTCCTTGAGTTTGACCCAGTGTACCGTGACAAGGGATGGAGGCATTCAGAGCTGTAGTCTGAATATGCAAAGAGGCTCAAATCCTTCCGGCATCCTCTGTAATGGAAAAAGAAATAGAAGGAGTAACAGTGGGGGAAGTGAAAGAACCAATGGGTGGAAAAAACAGAGCAGTAGGAGGTGTTCTGGAGCATCTAGATGTCTCAGTGCAAGAGCACCAGCTCCATGACATTATCTCTCCTGCCTTGGATAGTAGAAGTTGCCGGGAATAGGCAGTGTTTGCACACAGACACATAAATTCTGAGTGATTAAACCTTTTTAGTTCTGCAGGTTTCTCTGTGATAATGTAACGCTGATGCAGTTTGTCATAGCTTTACAGTGTCATAAGCTTGGAGAGAACAGGGATTTCACAGTAAATTGATGTACAATGAAAGTGCCTTGTAAGGTTCACACCCCATATATCAATGTATTTAAAAACCCAAGTAATTTTGGATGATATCTTACATTTTAATGTATTAGTTAAAATATGGTTCATGGTCTAAAATTAAACAGCCTAAGGTGATCTTACGGTAGAGGATAAAATATTCATCTCATTATAATTAAAGAACTTAAATATAAAAGATTGAAACCTAGTAATGCTGCATTTTGAGGGGGAAAAAAAAAAATATTGTATTGTATATCTGGAGGGTGATGTGAGTAACATCCAGCCCAGGATTTTAAAATATGATTTCCTACCCTTAATAAATGCATTTTGTGTTGGATTCAACTTTTTCCTCAGTAAAGCAAGGAAATTAACAGTGTCCTTTTACTAAGTGGTGGCATCATCGTACAGAGAACTTTCATATTAAAACGTACATTAAAATTGATATATTCTAATGCTATGTATATAAATTTGAAATATGGTGGGTTTGCAATAATACTACATAAGTAAAGGATGCAAATGCTTATTTCCCTGCCAAACATGTACACACAGCAGAAAACTCCCTTGAATTCTACGCAAGGAGGATGTGAAAAATAGCTTAGAGAAGAGTAATCAGAGGCAATGTACTATCTTTTTTCAAACAGGCAGAAGGTTGCTACAAGAAGAGACATTCTAGGTCCATCTACTCTGTTATTCTAATGTAATGCTCTCAGAGGACATAAAAAAGCTTGTAATTTGTACCAAGTAGCAGCAATCCACCTTCATTATGTACTCCCTCACCTGGTTAGTGGACGTCTTAGATAGAGCAGTTCTAAATTATGGTGAGACTATACGGCTAGGAGCTGTCATGCAAAAAAAACATTGTGGTGAGAGTATTAGAGAAACTGCTTAACTTCAAATGAGGACAACTCCCATTCTACCTGTGATTTACTGTTAACTGCAATGACATCAAGGTTTCTTGACTCAGTAGAATGTGAAACACAAGTTTCTGGCCTCTCTATGTCAATGACGAGCCATAATAACATTATAATAGGATTTTAGATTGGAGAAAGAAATATAGGAAGCAAGTTCAAATACCACTGGGCAGGTTCATCATAAGGGGACATATGGCTATAGGCAAAAGATCAACAAATCAAAATATATGTAAACATAAACTTAATTCTGACTTCAAAAAATGCTTGTAAAGTAAGTGATACAGTCAGATAAGCATAGAGAAACCTAAAGGCAGCCATTGCCAAACACCTCAGCCTTTTGTTTTCTCTTTCCAGAGTCCAGAAGGGATGGTTTAAATGTAGGAGTAGTTACATTTATACAGTCCTAAAACTACATTCGGCCTTTTGAAGGCAACTGTAAGGCTGATGTGGCCCCCGGTGAAGATAAGTTTGACACCCCTGGTTTAAGCATCAGCTCTAGTAGCCAAATGAATATGGTGAGGGGTGTTAGATGTAGATCTCTTCCCTCATTTTATCTTTCCATTATTGCAGATAGAAGCTGTTTCCCTGGAGCACACTTGTTTAATATTGTTGCATTAATGATGCTTCCTTTGAATTTTTTTGTCATGGGAGCAACTCCTTCAGCAATAGCATGACCTTCTGGGTCTGTTTTATACTCTGAATCTCATTAGACAGGTGACACATACCTGTCTCGGAGGTCCAGATCAGTGCCCACTTAATAATGTGTTGTTATTTTAATGGTTCATTCTTCTGCTTTTCAGAACTGCTATTTCATGGCTAGAGCACCCAGCAGTGCTGAAGAGCAGCGAAGCACAAGGCCCTGTCAGAAGAGTTCTCTATTTTTAAAGCATTTTGATTATAGCATGGACCAAGAACTTCCACAAGAAGGTCCAGGTCTGTGCCTAAATTTAGGCATAATGACATTTGTTTGGATGGGAGGAGGGTAGAATGAGAACACAGGTGATAAGGACTCTTCAGATAATCAGTTTATTGAACTAATGCATGACACAAAAGTGCGTAGGTGGATTTTCTCCATTCTTCTCTGCATACGGCATTTTGTAAGCTATGTTTGTGCTATTCTTGTTAACTTCAGAATGGTTCTTAGATACAAAGGTTGGATGACCCAACCTCTAGTAATTTACTCTTCCTCATGTTATTTAATTTGTTGTAATTTCAAAAGAAATAGGAAAAGTTAGATCTACTAAACACGGAATGAATTTCATCTCTGGTGAGAGTTATGAGTTCACTTTAGCTTCAATACTAGTGAACGAAAACCTCTCCAGCAAAGTAAAGAGTAAATTCTTTTTAGTGAAAGAAAACAATTGGTGTTTTCTGTGTTTGTTTTTGTTTTGTTTCATTTTTTGTTTGTGTTTTGTTTTGCTGCTCATTTTTTTAAGTAGGAAAATAACTACAATTCTTTAGACATAACTGTGATGTAGGAAGTAGTGATCCATCATATCTATTCAAAGTAATTAATGTAATTAAATGGTATGATAATTTTGGAAAATCTTCTCATCATGTCGGCATAAAACATGTATTAGTCATATTCTACCTGCCTCCTTGCTTTTCTTAATTTCATATTTTTTAATTTGCTCTTTTGTTAGAGCAATCTAAGATTATTTGAACATATGAAGTCAAGATTTGGGGCCTTTCAACCTCCACTCGCGCTCAGCTGAAGTGATTTCTAATCTTCTGATAGGATATCTTGGAAATATCTTTTCGAACCATGAAGAAAGATCATAAGATCATATATAAGAACATATATGCATATAGCCAATTTTGGACACTTATAATAGCTAAATCGTGTTGGTTTCAACTGGCACTGAGTATTAGGTTCTGGTTCTGCAATCTGTAATGTTATATTATATATGCATTTAAATAAACCCGCAGAAAGTAATATATATATTGCTTTCTTTAGAAGTAATGTAAATCAGAGTTCTGACTTGCTTTCTAATTTGGGGAGGGGGAGAAGGATTCGGTTTTGTTGGGGTTTTTTTAGTATTTGATATTGGCTGTCAGTCAGGTTGTCATCAAATGTAGTTAATATGATGATCTTGCCTTCAGTCTTGTGAACAAAGCAGATGACATTCTACTCTTCATTGTTTCCTCTAGTTTTTTGTTCAAAATGCTGTAAACTAGATGAACATCTTCCGTGTATCAAGACTGATATTTTTGGTAATTAGATCTTTGAAAAACCTCCAGCAACTTTGACTCTTTTCTCCTTTTCATCTGTGTGTAAATCAGCACAAATTGAATGGAAAGCTGTGCTTGTGTGTCACAGGCTGGCACCAAAGGTTCTGAGCTCTGCTTTTCAGGGGTCAAGAAGAACAGGAGAGTTTAAAGAAACCTTCCCCTCCTGCAGGAAATAAATCAGGCATTTCTTTTTTTTCCTCTGGCAGTGGATGGCTTGCTAGGTGAAGATAAGTGAAAGTGCCCTGACATGACTACCAGTTCATTTCATGTAACTGCTTTCAGCCACTTGCGTTTTTTGGAGTCAGGAATAAATATTAGTTGCACACATCCAGGTGACAAAGCAACTGCACACAATGGGTTTCTGTAGCAGAGGTGCATGTGCCAGCATTCTGGCTTCCCTGGCTTCTCCATAACAGTTGAGGTCAAATTTGATCTCGTGTCCCATTAAAGACAATCAGCTGTTAAATAACTAAAAAAAGGCAGGTGTCCGTGTTGCATCCAAAGCTATGGTTGCAGCAAAAACAGCAAGAGGGAAGAGATTGCACAATCTCTGTTTATAAAGGCAGTCCTTTGGCTTTCCCCCATCCACGTACCAAAGCAAGTAGACCGCTATTAATCTTAAAATCAGCAATCTGAACCGGAAATTAGACCTTGTCCATTATTTATGAGGACGGGTGGAAAGTAAATAATCTTTTTTAGCATTAAATTGCAAATTCAGAGAGATAAATGCTGGTTTTGGATGATATGACACAGAAAAATAAATCTTAGTGCTCTCCTAATTTAACACATCAAATGCTAAAGGCGTAAAAGTGATTTTATTTCCTGCATCCCCTTTTGGTCTTACATGTTAACACAGTTACTCTCTGTTGTTTTGCAAGAGACCAAAGTAAAACTTGGGTATACTATCAAGACAGAAGGAGGAAACTATACCCTCCTTTCAATTACACCAATGGAAAGGAATAATTTAATTTAATTCAATGAGATTTTCTTGGTGTGAGACCTGCTGACAGCTATAAGCCCTCTCCTAAGAATCTAGTAAAGTAAAAGATAGTTGATGGATTTGTTGTTCATTGTGTGCAGTGGCAGCACCTGCTTTTTCACTGTAAACATGTAAATATCAGGCCACAATAAAATCTGCTACTTGTGCAGTTGCCATTGCAAATCTGGTGCTTTGGTATACAGGAGAAAATAAAATGTGACAATAAAGTGGTTGTCTGCCATTGGTAAATTTTAAGGAGCTCTTATTTAACTAGAAGAGACATTCTTTCCCCATTCCTTCATGGTATTTTTTGTTTCCCCCTTCCCCCAGTGTCACTTTTAAAGCCTTGTTTCCTGAGTGATGTTAGGAAGATTAATCCTTTTGCAAAGAAACAAAGACAACTTCCCTTAACTGTGTTCTCCAGGATACTTTCCTTGTTGCCATCACTTTGCAACCGCTCTGTATGAAATGGTTCGTATTTACAATCCAGAAAGATTACTTTCTGAATGTGTTGGTGGGTAATAACCCTAGAAAAACAAACTAGCATTTCTATTTAACTACTATTCTGTGGTTTTCTCACTTATGTGTTATGGATCATTGTCAACGCAGAAAATCAAGCTTAAAAACACACGCAAAAGGGCTGGACACATGTTAAATGTAGAGGAAAAGAGCTTCTTGCATATCTCAAAGTGCTTTCTGGGGTGGCTGAGGTAAACTCAAATACAAAGTCCCATTTTCTAACCATCAGTGATGTAGCACACTCCCAACTATGCCTCCAATTTTAATTTTCATAAGTGATGCTGGCTTTCTTCCACCCCACCCCCATGTTTAGTTTTGATCTGGTAGCTTTTTAACTCAGTGTTTTCCCTTTTTGCCTTCCTTGGGGAAGCTGCACTCAAGAGTGTAGCTGGAGACATTTAGTTCTTTTTTTACAAGATGTTGCCTGTAAGAGTATATTATTATCAGTGAGATATTCTTCTACTTTACTACATGCTTTTCCCAATGCTCTACTTCCCTTACGGAAGAGTTCATTAGCTGATTAACTCCTATCTCTTTCTTCACAGAGCCTGCTAATGTTATCAGCTCTCAGTCTAAATCCCAGTCCAGCTCAGGGTTGTATGGTCATGAAAGAGCAGGCTAAGGCTATATCTGCACTGAGGGATACTGAGATCAAGCAGGAGAAAATTGGGTCTTTGTCTGGGAATTACAAATTCCTTATGTGCAGCACTATGTGCCTTCAAGAAAATAAATTGGTAGCTGCCTCACACACAGAGTAGGCCATATCTTCTGGTAATGCAAATAGACATTGATCCATTGACATTACTGGAGCTGTTTGGATCAAAACCAATGATGGACCTGGCCCTGTAACCCTGCTTTTCTATGCTTTTCCTCATGAAGAGGCTTTCAGTCAGCATCCTCTGGCAGGGGAGATGGTTTGTCATCACTGTTCAAAACAGAGGCATCTTTGTTTGAAGCACTGAACAGAGCAGGGCAGACCGGGGCTGCAGAGACCATCAATATTGGCTTCAACGCACTTGCTGTGGACCTGCATCTGCTTAAACACAGCCCAGCGCCACATTACGCTGCTATGTGGTTTTCAGAAGCCAATTGCCATCTCCACCAGGCACTAGAGCATGTGGAGCTGCCAGCTGAGCTAGAGGTGTCATGGGGAGCAGTGAAAGTGAAGGTTATATGGCTGAGATATACAACACTGCTATCTAGTGTTTAACCTTAAGGAGGGATTCTATACTGAGGAGGGAATTATCTTTTCTGCCACTGTCTTATTGCTGCAGTGAAGCAGCACTGGAAAATAACTAACAGGTAAGTTTAGGCAAACTGCATATAAAATTCCCCTGAAATATAAAAGAGTTGGGATTTCATTAGTCCTTCTAACAGCTGGGAGCCAAAGGGCAGGTGAAAAAAATTACGCTTAGAACCAAGCTTTTTCTGCATTCCTTGTGGACTTCTGATATCTAAAGAGAACTAGGGTTGCCATACAGAAGAGGAGCTTCATATGCTTTCCCATCAGAAATGTTTGCTGGACTCCATTCTAGTGTTTTTTTTGTCCCATGGGTTGGGTCTGTTCACAAGCAAAATCACGTAATTTCCAGCAATGTAATTACCAGATGCATCCTTTATACAGTCTTTCAGGATCAATAAAACATTTGCATTTGAAATATTAGTAAATTCTAAATCCATCTGCATAATTTTAGACTGTGTGCAAGGTTAACAACTGCAATCTTCTGTATGCACTTGGACTTCAAACCTATGCTGGTAGGGTCATTCCTTCTCCAGGTGTGTGCAAGTTACTTGGCTAGTTCCATAAGTTTAATAACATAAAACAGGTTATGTGTGACTATCATAGATTTGCAGATGATGACACAGAGGATATTAGCTGAACTCTTGCTTATATTTACTGCTTAGCAAATATATTCTGCTGTAGACTGAAAACATCCTTCTCCTTTCAAGTTTCCTTTATTGCAACCAGAGCAGATGTAGGCTGATTAACATAAAAGGCAGACTGCAGGATGTTAAAAGGTCTTGAAATAACATTTGGAACCTGCATAAGATTGCATCATAACTATCACATATATGGTGCCATGTATCAACTTTTTACACAACTAGTTGAAGTATCATACTTACAAAGTCCTTTAGCTGAAAGTTTTGGAAATGAATGCCTGTGATCTGACATTTACACCTGTATTCAGACACATAAATAAAAGTATATGACTAAATACATAAATAAAGGTACATGGCTTGTTTTTCCTTCAGTCTTGCTCCTTACATGATGATTGGTGATTTTGTAAATAACATTTCTTACATAGAACAGCTACAGCAGGTCAGACAAGAAAGTGATCTTCCCCAGTATCTTTGGCAATGTCTAATAGTGGATATTTTAGGGAGAATATTAAATAATGACAAGCATATAGTGACACTCCTGTCAGTACATCCTCCCAACTTATGTCAGTTTAACACATTAGGGGCATCTCTTGGTTTGGAGTTTGCACCTGAGACAATATTTGCTAGCCATTTAAGGATTTTTCTTACATGAATTTGTCTAGTCATTTTTTTTAATCTCTTAGTAAATGTCTTCTCCTGTAGCCATGAGTTCCACTGCTGAATTATTTATTGTGTGAAATTGTTCTTCTCTTTTGTTTCTTATTTAAGTTCCTAGCTTTAAAAATAGTAGCATGGCAAGCTCGATCCCTCCTGGTTTCTACTTATTGCTTTGGTATTTTAAGAATTATTTAAAAGTGCAATTTCCTCTTGGAAAAAAATATGGTTATCTTCTTTCTAGTAGTTCTTTAGTGCTAACTAGTCTAAACGTTCCTCTTATGTAGATACCCTCCACTAGCTGCCAGGAGGCAGACAATGACAGTACCATATGTCAGTCTGTAATGTTCCCAGGTGGTAGGTAAATGATTTCCAAACACAGGAACAGATTGGTGATGTTTCAGACTCCTTGCTCTCTAAGGAGAAAAACTTCCTGTATAGCTCACTGTTGTAAAAGCAAGTAGTCAAGCTCTTCAAATATTCTTATAAAGTTGTTTCTCAAAATGCTAAAAGTAGAACACATCTGAACATTTCAGATAAATTAGATTAGAGAAATGAATCCTCAGTAGGGGAGTGTATTGCAGAAGCTCATAGATCTCCCCTTTCTAACTTCTGTTATACTGTCATGCACGTTTCTTAAAATTTCTGTTTCCAACAAACAGAAACCCTCTGATACCTATTAGAGGTGTATAGGCAGGTTCTTAAAATGAAGGTGGTGTTTGCTAATGGTACACCAGCACCCTTGAAAGTTTGCAAAGATTACCTGTCCAATCTGCACAGCAAATTTTAGCACTAGGTGAGAAATACATGTGCTGCTGGCCTTAGGGTGCCAAACCTACTATTCCTGCTTAATGCCTCTCCTTCACATTTGTGCTACTACTTCACGCTGCTTGTTAAGGAAAAGATCATGATGGTGCAAGGATGCCTTCAAATTTTAAACCATCTATTCTTCCTGCTAGGGAAAAGGCACATTTGGATAAAGCTGAAGATAAACAGGATTCCAAAGTGACAGGTCATGATTTTCCTCATCTTAAAAATGTCACAGCTGTCTAAAAACTAAATATGAATATTATCAGGCTATAAAGGGAGGCTGAAAGAATTCATCACCTCCCTATAGCATATACATCACCAAAGCTAGCCACCAAGTTTTTATTTTGGGGGATCCTTTTTTAAAAAATCTGACTTTCTGAAAAAGAATCCATACAATAGAAATGTGCCGATGTTGATGAAAAAATATTTGGAGTTTTTTCAGATTTGGGATATGGGCTTCTGCAACAGGGTCACGTGAGGAGAAGAAAGATCCCACGGCAGCGAATAGCCACTAACCAAGGCACTTGTTTGGGATAAGAACAGGGCTGGTTAAATATGCGGTACATGAATATGGAGCAAGGACTCAAGTAAGCACTGACATATCCTATGAGTGCCTTAGACTGCCATGGTTGGCTTTTCCAGGACTCAGTTACTGTGCTTTGTGTAAGAACTCCGCTGTTCTTGGCACCAGAGTAACAAGCCCTTGTGATGGATTGTTAGATTTCTCTCTTGTTTAGAATATGGGAGACTCAAGTTGCTCTTCAACTCAAGAAGGGCAGGACAGTGGAACTGGACATCTCACCTCTAAGGTATTGTTTGCCTTGATTTAAATAATCTGTGTTCAGCATGTCTCTTCTTATTCCTGAGAAAATATCAGCAATTCTTTATAACAAGAGTAGCCAAAGACTGAAACCTCAGAATTTTTCATGCATTCTGGTTTCCTGACCAACTGTACAAAAGCATTCAGTAAAGGGCCCTCCTTCGTAGAGGCATTAGGTTAATTATATGGTACTTTAAAGAATGTGAAAAATAGTGCCGTCTTTTGAAGAACAAGACCTGAGCATTGTCCTTATAGTTACTGCTGCATCTAGAGAGAAATGTTTTACTCCCCAAAGTGATTTCTAAACAATGCAATGAACATGTAAACATATTTTCTGTAATTTATGTGGCATATGCAATATGCAGTATGGCATAGATGTTAAAGTGGTTCAATGTGGGTTGATACTCGTGACTAGAGCACTCCAGAGTAAGTAATCTTTCCCTGTTCCTACTGATTCTTATCACATAGTCAATCACATGTTCTTTCGTCTCTGAATGCAATACACTAAGATTTTTTTTCTGCTTTTCTGTCAATCTTGTTTAATCAAAATATGAAATCAGCATGGTTAAAGTCACTTTTTCAATCCATTGTATTAATGGGTTACAATTGTTCAGCACAGATTCTGCGCCTTCCTCCATAACTTAAACTTAATCCTTAGGGGAGATCCAGAATGAACTTGTATTTTCAGTAGAATGCCAGTGATGTCTGCACAGTGATACAACAAGGAATGAGAAATGAATGCTACATAATCATCTTCTAAAAACAGAACTTGGCATTGCTCAGAATTAGCTGCTGACTATTCAGATCTTATAATTTTTATTGGGTACAGTAGTGGAGGTCATTGCATTTTTTATTAGTGTCTGCAAGACCATGAGATGAGAGAAGTATAATTTGGCATCACTTTGTCAGAAAGACATCTGTCCTGGTTTACAGCTATTATTTCTGTCCTGTGATGTATTTTTGAGCTTTAAGGTGATCTCATTGCACTTAGGATGTAGACTAAGGGAAAATTGGCAGCTTATAGGCAGTACATGAGACACTCGGCATCTACTGAAAAAAATAAAAATCCCTTTTTTCTCTGCTAGTCTGCAGATGGAAAATTTATTTTTCAAAGTATTTCTGTGTGATAAATTTCCACTCATTTATTTACTTGTGTATCTTTCTTATTTTACTTATAATGCATGTGGGAATTAGTCTGTTTAGATATTTAAAACAGAGAGGTAAATGAAATGGAATTTTATACCAGCCATGTGCTGTGAGTTGGGCTGAGCTGAAAAATCTGAATCTGGTTTCACATCCAGCTCTCCTTATGAGTCAAAGAATTGCGTGACACTGGAATCACGAATTCTGGAACAGCACACTCTTAAATAAAAGTCAAGTAGGGATACGGAGGGAAAACATCAAATTTATTTTCAGAGTTTGGATCCGATATTTTGGTTCAGGTCAAACTCCCTCTGTCTTTCTCAACTTTCAATTAAAAAGTGTAGGTATTGTGTACCCTGTTAGAGTCCCAGAAATGAAGGAGTTCCTACTACCTACTTTACATTTTTTCATGCTTTGTTTCCCATCATCATTTTCAATAAACCTGCCATGAAAACTGAAACTTGATATTTAATGTAGGGATAAAATTGCCTATTGCTACCTAGATATTTAATTCAAAGCATGGGAAATGGTGTAGTGTCACTTCAGTGCATTTTGCCATTGATGGTTTACTCCTTAAATATTGGGGGTTCCTGAAAGCTGGATCAGAACCTGAATTCAGTTCTCGTTTTCCACCCTTACTTAGGCAGCCTTCTTTGGAAGTCAATGTGGTATAAACATGCAGGAATTTAAGCAATATTTCATAATTAGGTCTGTTAGAAAAAGGAGCAGTGTGTGGTACCAAAAGGCAGTGCTGGTTTGTGTTGTCTCTTAGCTGGTCCTGGCAAAGCTGCTCAAGGGCTGACACATCTCTGTTAGTCTCATTCTCATGCAAAGCCAGTGGAAATGCTGTATTTTGGATAAAGCAGTGAAGATGAAGATGACAACAGAACTGTGAAATAAAGCAGTAGACCATATGCTGAGAAAACAGTCTGGTTTTACTCCATTTGTAGATAAAGCTGTGACTGACTTTATTCATTTCACTTGTACTAGGAATTAATTAGGACCTTAAGGTTTGACCAGTACTGAATAATCACTCTAATAATCTACAATGTCTAACCTAGTTATAGCATGGAAAGGGCAGTAATAATTGGAGGTTATAAATAACTTGGTAGACAAAACATGAAGACAGAGACCTCTCATTGTGTTTTTATATGAAATCACTACCTTTTGATCTTTTTTCCCTTTGATTTCTTATTGAAGAAAAGATAGTAATCTCACATTAATATACTGCCTTTCACCTCAAAGCACATCAAAAAGGTACACACATTTAGTAGCATGTATGTCTAATGTCAGTGAGTTTTTGTCTTACATAAATATGAGGCCTTTTATTAATGGGAAGTAGCAAGGAGACAGGCTTAGAGGACAAAAGTGGAAAAAAAAAATCAAGTAAACATTTTAAATTTGTTGGGCATTTAAGTCCCTAAAATATAACTGTCCAGGTTGGACTGGTTCTGGGAAAGGGATTCCTGAGCTTTTCAGGCCATGTAGCACTCAGCATTTCTGGTTTAGCCATCATCTTCATGACAATACGGTGGCACAGATTGGGCACAGATCACTTAACAGTGACCTCCACGACATTGGAAGTAATCTCTTCGAAACCACTGGGATTTTCAGTGATCTACAAAGGCCAAAAGGATCAGTTTTGTTTCATCATCTGGATGACAATCACGCTTATCACCATGCTGATGAGGAAATGCATAAGCGCTGATTTAGTGCAGTAATGTGGCTTTGGGCTGGAGTTCCCACTGTCATGTACAGTGCTGGCTTGATCCTCCTGAGCTTGTGCAAACCAAGGCCACAGCCTCAAGTCTGCCGTAGGAGAGAAGGGCAGAGCATGAAGGAGCAGTAGTCTATTCCTAGAGCTGATTGTAGTGTGTCCGTAGACATAGCATTTAGGAACAACTTTGTCATTCCTTACCTGCAATAAACATTATACAGGGCAACTAAAGTAGAGGAGAATCAGATATCTCGGAATGGCCTGAGAGGGGCATGCAATGATGCTAATGGGCAGAAAAAAACAGCTGTTGTGTTTGTCATGGTCAGAATAGAAGGAACGATGCATGATCACTCCAATAAACACACCAGAATATAGAAACTCTGTGACATACATATTAGGTTTCCTTCTTACTGTTTTTTTGTTTTGTTTTGTTTTGTTTTTTTTTTTGCATGTTAGAAATAAACAAAAAGGAAGAGGCTGTGTGAAAATAATAAATGGAGAATTTTGCAAAGGTTGCCAATGGATAGAGTTAGCAGACAGACTTAGTAATGGCAGATGATATAGCAGAGTCTGAAGCAAAAGGAGGAAGGCAGACTCTGAATATGCTTGGGGAAGGAGAGGAGGTGGGAACACCATCCAGCGTATGCCCAGAGCCTTGCAGAAGTGATCTCAAAGTCACATCAACATGCATGGAACACATGCAAGGAGTTTCCAGTTTGACAAAATCTGTCCAAGCCTTTCTTCCTCCTCTGGACTTCAAAGAAAACATGTGTTAGTCTAATGAATAACGGGGCTAGAAAGATGAGCAGTAAATAGCATTTTCTATTGTCCTATCATGTAAATCATGCTTTAGAAATCCTTTTAATCTTGGCCACGTTCACTGCATTATTGTGGGATGGCACCAGCCCCGCCAGTGTCAATCTTGGTTACAAAAAGCATTCATTTTCTCAGATGAGCCATTTCCTTTTGGCACTGGCAGCAGCTGAGACAGATTGTTTTTCCAGTGCCCAGAGTAACTGTTGTCTTTGAATTACTTTTTTGAGTCAATGATTTGGCCTGGTCCTATGATCACAATAGCCAAGTCTTCTTTGGTTGGTTGGTTGGTTGGTTGGTTTTTTTACCATTAGCATCATGCGTGTCTCCCTGTATTCTATAATAGAATCAACCTGGGACCTACTTTGGGACCACCATGGTCTTTTGCATACTAGGTATCTTCTTCCTTTGTTAAGACCTCTGCTTTATTCTGCATAGCAAACATCATGATTGAGGTAGCACACACTCTGTCTCAGACTGACAAATACAAAATAAATCTTCACGAGCTTGTCACCTGCCTGGACAAGAATTTATTGCTTTCACCAAAGAAAAAAACATTCTCAAAAGCAGTGGGCCTTCAGTGGTGATAATTTCTCTGCTGACAGGGAGGGTGAGGACATATCAGCTAAATTTCTTGAATTTTATACATTCAGACTCAGAAATAGAGTGTATTTTTATTTGAGAGTTAGTAAAAAAAATGTTTAAAATTATCTTAGCCCCTGATGATACAATATAGCATCCAGAGGTTTCTTCAGGCCAGAAGGGTTTTGCTACAATTCATCAAGGTGTATTTGTAATGAGGAAACAATAACAACTGGTGGCAGATGAGTAGGGTTTAGGGACGTTGTTATACCTGGGGAACCAGATCTTAGGGGTACAAAATGTGGGGAAATGTCTGCAAAGGTCATCCGTAACACTTATTTTTATTATGCATTCCCATGCATAATAAAAATGCCATAATAATGCATAATAAAAATGCCATGCCTCTGGATCTTCTCTTCTAAACTGTGAAAACCATTCTGAGCACAACAACTAGATGATCTTCCTACCAGTCATACGAGTGTCTTTTTCTAGCTGTGAGTACAGCACTTTTAGAGCAAGAGGTTGTGAAACAGGCCATGTATGTCTATCATAACTGAATTAAATGTCCATCTCCTGCCTCCCTAGTTATCTCTAATACTTTAGTAAGTGCTTGTTTCTTGGCTTTGTTTCTCCAGTCTATCACTTTTCTTCTTCAGGAAGAACCTTGGATTTTTTCCTCTCTTCACAGGTCTTTTCTTTCCCCAGACTAGTTTCTTAACATTTCTAAGATCACTTTTCTTCTTCAGGAAGAACCTTGGATTTTTTCCTCTCTTCACAGGTCTTTTCCCAGACTAGTTTCTTAACATTTCTAACAATTCCCATTCATTTCTCCCCAGCTGTTACACCATACCAATAGATTCATGCAGTAAACATCTCAACAATTGAATAACCTGAGAGAATGTAAATCAGCACAGAGCAGCTCAAAATCTGACATGGCCCCAGTTTATGAAGCCCAGAGATCTATAGATTTGGACCTCGATCACAGTCATTTCACAAAGAAATTTGCAACCAGTTGTGTGTACCAATACCTACTCTATAACAATCTTCTTAAGTAACTACATCTTTTGCTAATTTTCAGGGGAATTCAGTGTTACCTCTTAATCATTTTTTCTTAACTGTTCTGTCCCCACAACCTTCTGTTTCCTAGATAAAAACCAAAAAATGTCTTGCCAATTGTCGAGGGTTAAGATTGCGGGGTGACAATAAAACCCTGGCAGATGTATTGTTAACCTCCTCTCCCCCCCACTTCCCCCTTTTTGCCCCTCCCTCTCCCCCCTTCCCACTAAGGACAGGCGATCGGGAGGAAAAGAAGGACAGAGAGAAGAGAGTTGGAAAAATTAAAGGTGTTTTACTAATGCTACTAATAAGAATAGAGAAAATAATACAAAATATACAAAACCAATCTTGAAAGTCTCAGCAACTGCAGAGCCGGCACCCAAAGTCCTGGATTAGACTCTGCAGCCAATCGGAGCTGGATTCAGTCTGTCACTGGGCCTCAGTTCTCAGGGATGAGTAGCAAGATCCTCTCCTAAGGTCGGCCATAAGCAGAAGGGAAAGAAGGGCAAAAAGGGACGAGATCCTCGTGATCTCCCACTTTTATATGAAGTATTCACATGAATGGAATGTTATACACAGTTGGTCAGTTTCTTAGTCACTTGTTTCTCGTGGCCCCTCTCGCGAGATGTCCATCCATGCTTATCAATATGTTTGCATTCCATTGCTAGGTTTACCAAAACATGGGTCTGGTTCTCCAGGAAAATGCAGTTAATATGAAGGCTTTAGCTGACAGGCAAAATTCACTGAAAGAGAAACTTGTTTTTAACAAAACCAGGACACCAATAAATCCTCATTTGAAATGATTGTGCAAGGCACAAAAGTACTCTGTGTGTGTGTGTGTGTAACAGAGAGACAAAGCTTTTGGAGAATGGTATTAAACCAGCTAATACAGTTGGGACAAATAAGTAGCCTTCACATCTTTGTGCCTGGAAACTTGCCCATTTTTCCTAACTGTATCATCTGATCTAATAAAAGGATGTGCCTGTCCTACAGACCTTGCTTTTTCAGAGCTATAACAATACCTTTTTTATGCATCATAGTTTCCTCAACTCATGACTTGCCAGCAAAGCAAACTCATATGCAGTAATTAATCTGGCACTGCAATCATGTCAGCACAGGGGAAATTTGAATGACATGAAGGAGTGGATGTGAGAGACTGAACTCAGAAACATCCAAATGATTCACTGAAAACTAAATGAAGATTTAAGAATACACCTGTTCATCAATCCTGAGACAGCAGTGAATAAATGTGTTTCAGTAATGATCCAAAGAAACAACAAAACACAGCCCTCTATTATTAGGACTGACAGCTGTAAGAGCAGAAGAAAAAATGCAGTGAATTGAATGCTGCCTGTATGGGATTAACAAGTGAATTATCCAAACAAAGATGGAGAACTGAAAGTGAACTGATCTTTCTTTTTATGTCTGATGAGGCAAAAAACTAAATGCTTGACTTATGCCAAAGATGACCTATTTATAACCATGCTCCTGCAGTCTTAGAGGCAATTCTCCTGTAATCAGATGTTCGTTGCAGCATCTGGCCTTCAGTCAGGACCATGCCTTTCTGTTCTACAGTAAAGCAATGCATGCAGTCAGGTACTTGCAATGGGAATAAATGTGTCAGAATCATGACCTTTATTTATAGCAAAGTGGATAAAAATTAGGGATTTGAGCTGTAGCAACCTCTCCTATCTGAAATGTTTTTTGCAGTTGGAGGTCATTGGAGTTCCACTCTGATTTTATAAAGGTTTATGTAAATTCAAAGTAGGATTACGTCATTTCATGGGTTGAAATCCACTACTACTGCTTTCATGCTGGATAGCTAGCAAATTAATAATAGCACTCCGTATGTGGTAAATAAATCAAAATTATTAACAGAAGCAATGACTAATATAACTACCTTTTGAATACAAAATTCCTTGAAATTATTTTCCCTTAAAAAAAAAATCTGTTTGTCTTGTGAGATAACTCATTCCCATTTCTCTTTACTATTGCTTATATTTTGTCCTAGATCTTTCAAAGATAGGAAATCAAATAGGCAGCATTCTCAGAAGCATGCAAGTAATAGAAGCATTTAAATCCTGGCAGATGATTTCTGATGAACAGTTTTTAAAGCAACATAAACAAGACAGACTGGGAGGGCAGAACTGTGTTTAACAACCAGGATAATAGAGGCTGACAAAGTTAAAATGAGAGAGATGGAATTGAACTGCTTCTGGCTAGTAAGGTAATTGGTAACTCCCCTGTATTTTTCTGTTAAAGAAACGCATAAAGACTGTCTCACTTTATCACCACATTGCCATTATTTCAAGTGGCTTATATTGCACATTGGATTAGGTAGAACCTCACACTGAAACTCTACACCTCTAGACTCTCCCAGGCTCCCCCGTGTCCTTTTGCTGTTCTACAACCTCTAAAATAAACCCTCATTCATATCAACATTTGTAAATATGTCCAGGTCTTGAACAAACCTAGGTCTGTTTGGCAATTGTGTGTTCCCTCACATTACCCATTCAAACAAGAGTAATGTGCAGAAAAATACAAGTGTACTCATTTATATTTTAGTGAACTTGGGCAGTTTTTTTTTAAGTAGGAAGAAACAGAATCTCTCCCAAGTCATCCCTTGAATCATCCCAGTTACTAGAAAAAGTGGTGGTAAGACCAGAAAACTTAGTATGACCTGCATCTTACCTATTTACTTTTGCCATCAGGGTCTCTGATGAAAATGGGTAAATATTGTTTGCGAGAGAATACCTTAGGTTTGCTTTCTTAATATTTTGTCCAGTTCTGGGCCCCTCAGTTCAAGAAGGACAGGGAACTGCTGGAGAGAGTCCTGCGTAGGGCAACAAAGGTGATTAAGGGAGTGGAGCATCTATCTCCCTTATGAGGAAAGGCTGAGGGAGCTGGGGCTCTTTAGCTTGGAGAAGAGGAGACTGAGGGGTGACCTCATTAATGTTTACAAATATACAAAGGGTGAGTGTCACGAGGATGGAGCCAGGCTCTTCTTGGTGACAACCAATGGTAGGACAAGGGGCAATGGGTTCAAATTAGAACGCAAGAGGTTCCACTTAAATTTGAGAAGAAACTTCTTCTCAGTGAGTGTGACAGAGCACTGGAACAGGCTGCCCAGGGGAGTTGTGGAGTCTCCTACTCTGGAGACATTCAAAACCCACCTGGACACATTCCTGTGTAACCTCATCTAGGTGTTCCTGCTCCAGCAGGGGGATTGGACTAGATGATCTTTTGAGGTCCCTTCCAATCCCTAACATTCTGTGATTCTGTAATTAATTTATATTTCCTATACACAAAGATTCACCTCTTTAGTATTTCACAAACATCTGTTGGTTTTCAAAACAGGCATGAATTTTTTATTTTTTTTTTTTTTTTTAAGCAAAATGCAAGGAAAACTAATTCTGCAAGATGAAGCTGTCTGCTTCGAAGCCAGTAGCAAACACATGCAGTTTTTGCAAGGGCATAATGTACCTCCAAACAAAAAAAATCTGATACCTTACAAAACTTTTGGAAATTTGCATCTTCTGAAGGAATTATTTCTTACTCTTTCTGTACAACACTTAACATGGTTTTTAGTCCCATGAATTATGGGTGCAGCTAAATGCTATTTTTAGTATTTCCTTAGACCTTCATTGCTCAGTTCTCTTTAGTTTTTTCACATTACGGACAAAAAAACCTGACTATTTATATGCCTGGTATAAAGTTATTAACCAAGGCCATTTGTGTCATGGAAACAGATAAAACTTCAAAATGAGACGTGAACTTTAAAGTTGGCTGTTTCCCTCCCTGATTTATATTCCTTTTTCTTAAGTCTTCCCTGCCCTTAAGTCACAAAGTTGGCCAATTACCATTACACTCCAAAGGAAACTGTTCCTAACAGGCTTTGATCTAATGCAAAGACCTCTCCGTTTTCATTTCATTTCTCCTTGTATTCAGGAGCATTAGTTATTTATAACCAGGCAATTATTTTTAGTCATCCTACTGAACAAGACAGGAAGAAGGCAACAGGTAAAGAGAAGGTAAAACCACTTTTGAAGCTAACAGAAAAAAACCCATTGTTTAGAAAGCAAAATTCTGACTTATGTCTGAAATTAAGTTCCTGATCCTTGGAGTCAACAGCAAGGCATATATTGCTGTCAGCTGGGCAGAACCAGTGCCAAAGGTCTTGTGATTCCAATGCAGATGCTGAGCACGCTGCTTAACAGGTTAGAGGCTTGGAGGAATAATTCTGTTCTTAACAGCTGGTCTTTCTAGCCTGTGCTGTAAAGCACAGTTCACCATAGTGGCTACATTACACATTGCACATTGGATTAGGTAGAACCTCACACTGAAACTCTAAACCTCTAGACTCCCCCAGGCTCCCCCGTGTCCTTTTGCTGTTCTACAATCTCTAAAATAAACCCTCATTCATATCAACATTTGTAAATATGTCCGGGTCTTGAACAAACCTAGGTCTGTTTGGCAATTGTGCGTTCCCTCACATTACCCATTCAAACAAGAGTAATGTGCAGAAAAATACAAGTGTACTCATTTATATTTTAGTGAACTTGGGCAGTTTTTTTTAAGTAGGAAGAAACAGAATCTCCAGAATCTCCAGAAGCACCATAGTGGCTACTGAGACAGGGTAGGAGTAAATGTCCCAGAGCGGGAGTAAACTTGATTAAAATACAGCAAGAATCTGTTTTTTCTCTCTATTATATTCTCCCTCTTCAGTAATGGATCCATGCAGAAAAAAGAAAGATATTTTAATGAAAATTAAATCAAGTCTCAAAATCAAATCTGATTTTTAAATTTCCCAACTACAGAGTTCATAGAATTGTGGTCCAAGCCTTTTTTATAGTGATCTGAAGCTCAGGACTGAACTTCAGCACAAATGTTATTGGCAGATACAGAGGAATTTGTTCTGGAATTTATCTTGGGTAACAGGGCAAAATGCTTTTCAGGAGCTAGAAAACACACTTCTGTAAATATATGTTCTACATAAACATCTAGCATGTTTGTAAACAGTGCAAAGGGATGAGAGCGTAGCAGCAATGGAAGTAGAAAAATACTGGTAGATCGGCATTATGTAAAGCATGATCATGTCTTTTATTTTTAATTCCATTGTTTTTTATAATTTCTGGTGGTGTATGGAAAGACATTTGACCAAATTTGTCTCTTTAGACTAAATTTTATTTTGCGTGGGTGTATTCTGTTCCCTGCGTACTCTTTCTTGCCTTGGCTAGGAGAGATAGGAAATAAAAATCTGAAGGAAACAGGAAAATCATTTCTGGTTTGCATTAATAGTGATGAAGTCACAGCTGACTTTAATATGGGTAGTGTGAGAATACAGATTTTTCCTGACAGCCAGACAGGGAAGCTTTTGTGATTGGAAAAACTTGTAGTAATGAAAATATATGTATGTGCAGATGTGTATGTGCATGTGCCACTGACAAACAGGTTCCTTCACTCTTTATTTTAAGAAATGGAGAATTGCAACTTTCCATTAGGTAATGCATTTCTTGGAGGAGATGAATAAACAAGTGCCTAGCAAGCCATTGGTGAGGGCTGAATAGGGCTGAGATGAGGCAGGTGCCACACTGAATGGCATTATAAATCGAAAGGCACCGAATAAATAAAATCACTGGTTGGAAGAAGTTGATTATGGATTGTCTAAAGTTTGACTTTAGTCTGTGATGAGGCTGAGGAGACCCATTGGAGGCTGGAATGGTAGGGGAAGAAGAGGTTTAGAGATT
This sequence comes from Streptopelia decaocto, assembly GCF_964273445.1. NCBI lineage: Eukaryota > Metazoa > Chordata > Aves > Columbiformes > Columbidae > Streptopelia > Streptopelia decaocto. The sequence goes on along the minus strand of NC_138655.1, from coordinate 117,582,144 downwards.
TTTTTATTGAAGTAGTAATATGGGATGAACTCCAAGGATTCAGCTGTCTGACGCAGAGGCACTAAATAGTTAAAGCTGGAAGGTGTCTAGGTTGAAAATGGTTACATCAAAGCTAAAATGTAGTCAGTGTCTCCTAAAATAAATTCAGAAAGGGGAAATTTAAACTTTTAAATACAAACATGTGTTGCACGACTGCTAAAATTCCATGGACAGATTATACTAGTTGGTCTTTTGCAAATGTCCTTTGTTTTCTGTTCATTCTTTCCTTCAATCCTTTCAGCATTAACTGCAGTGGGAAAAACTACTCATGTTCCTCCTTGAAGACAAAGCCAATTGAAAAAAGAACGGCACTAACACATACGTATTCTTTTTGACTGAATACAGTGCTTCATGTACTTTTTGCTTTATTAATTTAATTTTTGAAAGGCAGCTTAGGAAAAATAAATTATTTACTGAGGTACTACCTACCCAAGTGCAAAATTCAGTAAACTCTTAACTGTGAATCTGTTAAAATGTTGCCTGTTCCATTACATGTCCACGACTTAAGTTGATGCTTAGCATATTTAAAACTCAGACATAATTGTGCAGTCCTGAGGGAGTGAGGCTTAATAAGTACTCATACTTTTCCCCACTTTGTTATTACTAGATTATTGTTTTCTTATTCCACTACCTTAACTTGTATGATTTGACTGTTCAAACAGAAACTCATTGACTTGAAAATGAGACACACTCAGTTGGCTCTACAACTTTTGCCTTGGAGGATAATTTTTAATAATGTAAACTTCATGAAACCACAGATGTTTGCATAGGGTGAGAGAAGAATGAGGCAAGTATTTCCACTTAGTCTTCAAGAGAACATGGGGTATGTAGGGACATTGTGTTTTTTGTTTCTGTGTCTGAAGTTCTTAACCAAATGCTTTAACATTCCTGAAGTCCTTATTCAAGGAAAATGATTCAGTTTGGAGACTCAGAATATGGCCACGGGCCTGTAAAACCATTAGGATCATCCTGGTTGATGTGTTGTAGGACTGTGACTTGCTCGAGGGTGGTTAATAACAAGTTTGAATTTAGCATTCAAAACAGAATCAGACAAATTGATTGGAAACCTCCATTTTCCGTGTGCGGAGAGGAAGTTACAGGACAGACGGGAGCACTGTAAGCTCTTAAATAGTCTAAGAAAAATCCCTTGCTTTTGAGCTGAGAAGCTTGCTGCTAATCCCCAAAAAATAGTTTACTGAGAGACACCGATGAGTGACACAGTCGCTACGTTGGAACTGAGCTGCAAATCACAATGTTTATTTATTGCTGCACATGTGCACATACACCCATGGACATAATTTGTTGTCTATCCTGCGAATTCAAGGCATGGCACAACACCCATAGTAAGGGATTCCCGAGACTCGCTTGAGTTGATTGTTTCAAGAGAAAGGAGTCCTGCTCCTATCAGTCCAGGCTCAGCATCCCCCAGACTGGCTCCTTACACTGCTGCCACAAGGCTGAGTGAATCATCACTCCAAATTTCACAGCCTGAATATATCTATTTTCTTCCCAAGGATTGGCCTGTTCCCATCGCAATGCCCTGGATTCTGTTCATTTTAAAGTGTGACCAATGTTCAGCCAAACACCTTGAAGTGTGACACATTATAAACAAAATCACCCACATTTAGGATGTTTTTTTTTTTTATAGGACCTAAATAAGACAGCAAAACATTTGCTGATCCATCCTTTCCAGGAAAATCCCTACATGACTCTCACAAGTATCAACAGCTGAACTAGATGCAATGAGTAACTTGTACTTGCTTTAAAACCAAGACAAAGTAGATACTGTGTTTGCTTTCTGTATTGTATTTTCAGAGGTGATGGAGCTTGCCAAAAGGCTGAAGACTTGCTCACGGGCATCTGCAAACCTGTCACCCTGCGGCTGCAGCTGGTTGACAGTGGGAAGGTCTCTATGAGTCCCCAACGAGTTCCTGACGGTTCATCACCTGAGCCCAGCGCTCTCCCCAGCATAAAACTAGGCAATAGCAACCTTTGAGAATCATTTATCTGATCATAATGCTCTGTCTGGCAGTTAATGTCAAAGTTAATTAATATAGCTAATTAATACACATTAGGAGATAAATAAATATGCACTAGAAGTGCAGCTGTTTTCACCATCCTCTTTTATTAACGTTATCAAACAAAGATCAGCTGCCAATGTCTTACAGTTGTTACTGATCTGGGGTGATATATAAAATGTAAACTGGAGCTTAAAACTTCTATTATCTTTACCAACCCTCCCTCCTTGCCAGTCAGTCCATCTTTACTTTGACAAATGCTCTCTACCAACACCAGCATGCCCTGTCATTTACAACTTCTGCCTTCCGTAATATTAAAAATCTCAGACAGCATAATTTGCGCAGTGCTTAAGAGGGTTTTGTTTGCTTGTTTTATTGACATGTAATAGGAACACATGAATAAAATCTGGCATTGACTGATCAGAAGCTTCTTGCATAAAACAGCACAAAATACAGCGTAGTGTGGATTGCCTCCAAATTCAGTTACTGTGTTTCAGGACTGAAGAGGCAAATCTAGGATTTAGTGGAGACTTGGATTGCAGAGCTATGGGCTGGTCTTTCCAGAAGTTTGGAAGAGTCAAGGGAGAAAGTCAAACACCTGAAACCATAGGAAATTGAGGGCAGAGGTTGTTTAGGAGATTGGCCCTGTAAAAAAGGCTGAGAACCTTTTGCAAGCAGGGATGAAAGCAGCAAATGGTAGGCAAAAGGAGTATGGCAAGTGGATGGAAAACAAACAGGTTTTTTCCCCCCTTTAAGATACTAAAAGAAAGGAAAAGCTCTCTCTGAAAATGATCTTTTCTATCTAAGTAGTAACAAACATCCAACACGCTGTGGATAAAAACAATCAAAAGAAATCAATAGAATTCAGGTGCCAAGTTTCAGGTGTTTCAGAGCAATACATATTTTAACCTTTTTTTCTTTTTTTCCCCAAAGAAAACAGCCATATTCTATTTGTTTTGTCAACACTCTATGTTTATTTTTAGTAATACATAAAAGGCATATACATTGGCCATATCCTCTATTTGGCTGAAATACTTCCACATTTCTGTTGAAAGTCCTATTTAGAAAAAAGATCTTCTTTTTCTTTTCCTTGACAAAGTACAGGAAAAATACCATTGTCAGGACATGGAGGCTATTGTGGAACCCTTCTGGAAAGCTGCTTTGACCAGAGGAGCCACACCAGTAGACAAGTAATGCAGGAGTGAATCAGAATCCTGCAGTATGTTTTGAGATCAAAGGCACTTAAAAATTTCTACAAAATGCTGACTTTTACATGGCTGAATTAATAGCCCTTGGAAAAGATGTATTATATGGTTTTGTTAATGCAGTTCAAATACTTTCATCCAGCTATAAAGAAGAGATCCAGTACACTCTGTCTGGTTACATTTTCATAAAAGCAGAAATATAGTGGTGTGACGGCAAGGAGAGAATTTTCTAATTAGATCAGGGACAGCGCAAACAATGTTCAGCAGACATCTGATTTTAAAGTCTCACTTCCTAGACTTGTAAGTTATGTGACAATTAATTTTCATTACAAAGCAGTCCCAACCTTTGAGGTTAGAAACATGTGAGTTTTCTTTTCCTCCTCTCCCAGAAATGCACAGTTCAGAAGAAGACAAATAACATAGCTTATATTAGTTTTCTTAATTCGCAGAAATATAACAAAGAATTAATCCCAACATTTGCTAGTCTGGAACCTGAATGTAGTTTTAGGGATTTTTACATTTAGAATTAAGAATTGCACTGTCTTCTCAGGGGAACTTTTAGCTCAATATAACCCTTTGCAACTTATTGAAAGTCTCTGGTGTTCACTGTAAGTTTCATTTCTGCTTCTGAAAAGTTATTTTGCAAATAATTGCATCCAACCAAAAACTAAGTCTGGACAGAACAACTCCAAAGGAAAAGAGAGGTAATTTAGGAGGAAAAAGCAAGGAAAATTTTACTTTACCTGTGTTTACATGACAGATGGTGAGCAGAATCCCGGGTAATCTGTCAGTCCTTGTGAGTAAAATCAATTAAGTTTAGAAAAGCTATTTATTGCCAGGGAGATTAAAAAGTAATTAGCAATTATAAAGAAATCTGCAAGGGTCCTAATTATAATGAAGCAATGAGTTTAGTTTCTGGACAGGAGGGAGGATCTAAATACAAGGGAAGTTTGTATCTTGTCAGTTCATTAAGTAAATAGCAAGCCCTATCTTTTTGCTATTATGGCGATGATCTCTGGAAAGGCCTTCTGGATTTTTATCACGATGCTGACACAATAACAACAGCCCTAATACCAGCTTATTAAAACCCAACTGCAGGATTAAGTACTTAGTTAAGAACATTTAGCAACAGATAGGAAAATAATTTAGGATCTTGCTATTGTTGTATGTCATATTCTTTCACAGTTAATCAAAACTTCTCCTGCAGTTGCTTTTAGTTCTATCTAGTAATTTATTTGTACCATTGCAATCATGTTTTTTAACTCTGTTTCCAAGAGCTGTGCATAAGGTACTTCTGAGAATAATTTGACACCACTAAGTTTCCATGAGGTGTACATCTAGCTCCCAGACAATGATTCAAAATGAAATTCCACCTATTTGAGACACATAATATTCTGATAAGTTTTTGCAGTAAGCAAATCTTCTTCTTGTTTAAAAAGTCAATTGTTTTTAGGTATGCAGATCTTTTTAATGAAAGCACTCATTCAAACTGCCATGAAGAAAACTTGATTGCTGAGAGCTCTCCTGATGGAGGATGGCTGGATGATATACAAATGCCCAAGCAGCTGTTTTGGGGTGCAAGGTGAAGTGTAAACTCTGCAAAGATGCTCCAAAGCAGCTTCCAGTGCAAAACAAGTTTCCAGGGCATCACTAAAGATCTTTGACTGCTGGAAAGCACATATGAATCCCAAATATAAAGATGATCATGGAACATTTCTGTCAACCATACAGACCTCAACTAGGGAAACACCTAAGAAGAAGGAGAAGGCAGCAGCAACAAAACTCTAGAGTTTATGGGACATGTGAAGATGTGTGTTTTTTGAAGAGGCTTGGGCATGCCATGAGGGGAGGTCTTCTCAGTCACTTTCTGTCCAGAGTGCCTGAGTTTCTTCCCTGCTGTGCCACTGTTGTTATTCCTGACTCCAACAGACACACGGTAAAATGAAAGTTTAAGCTTCCACTGTTTCAGTGTGATGTGGTGACCCTTCAGGAAGACAGCTCCTGCCAGCAGTGATTTCTACAACAGTAGGAGGAATTCTCTACAGCTGAGAGCTTCTTTAAGCTAGATTTCTTTGTTGACGTGTTGTGTAAAATGCTTCTCTCTGTGTAAACTATTCTTAGATGGCTGTGCTGAACAAAATATACTTATTTCTACATTCAGTTACCAGTGATAATCCTCAGAAATGTGTTCATTAAGGTATGGGTGAGGTACGTATATATCCTCAACATGTCCCATTTTGAGTAGTCTCTTCAGCCTATTTATTAGAAAAAATCCATGTTTTAAGCCTGATATGCAATATGTAGAGGACAGAACTAAAATAATTGAGACAAACATTGAAAACTTTATACTTTAGTTTACTCATTTCAATGGTATACTCCATGGTCTTCAGCAGAATGCCTAAACAGCTGCAGTCTTACCCAAATAACAGTACTCTCAAAGTGTTTTGAATTCTTCTGTAAGACTTATGGGTTTTTTTTCTTCCCTCTCTGTGAACTTTTAAAGCTTTGATAATTCTTTTGTTTTATTGAAGTTTTTGTATTTTTAATATATTGCTTCCTTTCCATCTTCAAGATTTTATTTGCTTAATTAAATGCTTAGGGACTTCTCATATGCAACCAACACAAGAACAGCTTTCCCCTATTAACAGATGCCTTTTTGAGAGCCCATCTTGATGAATATGTATCAAAATGAAATCTGTGAACACTTTTCTCAAGCCATTCAATATGTAAGCATGTCCTACGTGCAAATTACTTTGTCATTCATATCTGATCATCTTGTGGTTCTTCTGTCCTTCCTTTTCTCTCCCTTACAAATTCTGAGGTACTATAAGATGATTATGAGAGACAGAAAAGGATAGAAAACCCCCAGACATGAAGTTTTTTGAAGTCTGTAGACTTAATGTCAGACTTCCCAGGACCACATATAGAGATTTAAGTAAATGTTGTTCAGTCTTAGAGCTGCTAGGTATGTATAGCTTCTGTGACTGTCAGTAGAGCAGGTGAATGTTCAAGATGCCTGAAGAACAGACTACTTTAACTAAATATTTTAACCATGGATGCAGGGACCCAATGTTAAACATAAGCATAAATATGAAAGACAGAATGCTCCACTGCCTGCTGTTATCTGAAATCCCCATCAAAATTAGTCCTGTGAATGCAAAATGAGAAGTATTCTTTTTAAAACTTTCTCAAATGATTCAGGCTGATGTTGTGCTCCTGAATGAATGAAAGCCCAATATTTTCCATATCCTTCCCAGTATTTTTACTGTTACTTTTATTGAATCTTCGTGAGGTCTTTCATTCTTTCAGACTACCTTATCCTTCTTAGCACATGAATAATTTCATGACTTTGTAAAGACCTAGAGATGAATTAAATCTGAGATGAAAGGAAAAGAGATTAATAGTGAAAAGAAAAAAGCTTTCTCCTTTAAAAAAGTGACTCTCATACTACAAATTCACTGCCAGTGCTTTTCTGAGAACTATTTATGATCACAGATGTTTATAAGCCAAGACATTTTTCTAAAAAAACCTACGTGTTTAAGTGGTAGTTTTATGCATGTAAGGAACATATCCTTAACAACTCACCTCCAGGTTTTACTTTTAGAACAGTGCCATAATATTTTAGTGTAATTTATTAAAAACTTAATAGGCTGCTAGCTCTCAAGTTGTAAATGAAGCATGTAGGAGGAGAGGGATTACTACTGTACAGCACTTGCAATAGGGAATAATTACAGTCCTTCTAGAATAAGCAGGAAGTGGAAAAATACTGTGTAATAAGTTCTGTATACTTTTTTCTTCCAGTGACAGACTGATTCAGTTTCTAAAATTGCATATTTATAAGCTCCTGCTGGATGTTTGTTACCCACCACATGACTGGCCTACAGAGAGGAGGGATGGTTACAGTTGTAGAGGGCTCATCTGTGGCTCCTCATGCTTGTATCTTTGAGAAGTGGCAGTAGGATCACTCTTCCTTGTCCAAAAGAGCAGCCTCACTGGGACACATTTTCAAAAGGACACGGAAAAATTTGGAATTAATTAGTTTCCAGTTCTGTAGATTTGCTTGTTTTTTTATATTGTATCTACTGTTTCTATTTTGAGTCTGTGTGCTGTTTTTGAAGACTGTCTGTTCCGGGGAGCTTGAAGTCAAGTTGGCCAAAGACAGGAGAGAAAAAGAAGAGCTTGAGAAATGGCCTGGCTTGTCAGAAGAATGTGCTAACTTGGTGGCAGGCTGAGGAAGAGAAACCCAACATCCCCCAGCTCCAACACGAATGTGTTACACTGGATCTCTGTTGCTTGTGCACCTCATCCAGACCATTTGAAGCTGGTGGAGATCTATCAGGCTTCAGTTCTCTTGAGTGCTAATTAGCACTTCATGAACAAAAAAGGCATTTATCTCTAGAATTCATGTATACACGCTCATTCATTCCACTTTACAACTTTCATCTATTTGACAAAGACGAATTTTACTTTGTATTTAAACCAGTTCAGTTTGGATTCCCTATGCACTGAAAATTCCCATTTATTTTGGTTTGGAACTCCCTTTTTTATTTTTCATTAATTACAAGGATGAATAATGTTTTGTGCTTTTACAAATCCTGTGAGGATTTTGAAAATTTCTTATAACGACAGTTATAACATCAAAATGAATTTTGTTCCAGTGAGGAAGAAATACCAATCCTTCTCATTTGTTCATTATAATTACTTCTGAATTATAATGCTGTGAAGAAGCCAAGCTTGCTGGCTTTTGACCAGAGACAAACCATAGCCTCTCTTTAAACTGCAGATCTCTGAAAAGGCTGAACCTTAGTCTTCTTCAGAAAACACCTTTTAAACTGTGAATAACTAATGCTGGCTACTTAAAAACAAACTACTAAACTGCCTTAGTGGTTAACCTCAGGTATGTTAAACACAGACAGACAAGTGATTTCTCTGAAACATGGTTCTCATATGTGGTCTGTGTGAACCAGGATAATGTTTTCTCAGCAGCTGAGATTTCCTCCTGAATTATACTAAGCAACTATGGAAGAAAAAGCTTTTACAGAACAAAATTATTTTTAAAGGTTATCGGAGCTGATGGACATTTTGCCAAACAAATCCCCTCTGTGTTGAGCATAGGGGTGCTTTTTAACTTTGGACTGTTACCTTCTTCTGTATAGGGCAGCAGGAAGATTAGGCAAACTGATGTTCCTCTTCTATTTGATTCTGAACTAAGGTTTAATTTGTAGCAGAAAGAAACCTGTTCTTCTTGAGCTAAGAACAGTTACTCCATTTCCAACACCGCCTCTGCATCAGGTCTACTCTGTCAGGAAAGGATATAAAGCCCTCTGTTATCCACCTCCAGTAATATTCCTGCTACTACCAACTTTATAGCTAGCAAAGATATAGTAAGTGCATAAAACCTGGATAAGGGAACTTTTAAAAGGTTTGCGGTAAGCAAAGCTTCCTCAGGAAGGTTATGCTTGAGCCTGCTCGTTGCTAGAAAGCACTGCCTATTGCAAAACTGAACTAGGCAGGATTTTCACAGTCCTCAGCTGAGCACTTGATGTAGATGGAAAGATTTGTTTTACATATTCAGACTCTTTGTTGCCAAACATGAGCGGAGCACTGATCTCTCTCCTCCCCTATAGCTCTAAAGGCTATTGACTATGTTATAGAGTCTATAAGCTGGTGATCAGTGTACTTAGTTTGGGCATTATAAACTGGAGTATCTGCAAACTGGCAGACGTAACTGAGGATGCTGATCTGAGAAACTGTCCTTATATCTCATCATATAGGAGGCCAAGAATCTTACACTTCCTAGTCACAAATGGGTTACTCTATTATTACAGCTCAATTAGCATATTTAGCCCAATTGTTTCATATTTATACTATGATTTGAAAACATAACTGACTACAGATGTTGTTAGTTGTTGGTGTGTGACATGGATTCAGCCATTCATTTTGTTATTAGCATGCAGCAACTTGAAGGAAATATTGGGCAAAAGAAGAAAGGAAAAGGGAAAGCCATAAAAGCAAGGCACTGGTTGATGCTCTTGCACTAACAAATGAAAGTCTCATTGAATAATTTACAGTTTCAATGTTGGTAACATTTTACCAGCAACAATTCTTTCTTCAGTCAGAAGGAAGACTGCAAAAATTGCAAAGCCTCTGGAATGAAATGCCAAGTGACCAGACAGCTGGGGAGACCTTATTGCAGCCTTTCAATACTTAAAGGGGGCTTATAAGAAAGATGGGGACAAACTTTTCAGCAGGGCCTCTTGTGACAGGACAAGGGCTAATGGTTTTAAACTAAAAGAGATTTAAACCACATATAAGGAAGAATTTTTTTACAATGAAGGGGGTGAAACACCGGCACAGGTTGACCAGATAGGTGGTAAATGCCCCAACCCTGGAGACATTCAAGGCCAGCCTGGACAGGGCTCTGAGCAACCTGATCTAGTTGAAGATGTCCCTGCTCATAGCAGGGGGATTGGACCAGATGAGTTTTGAAGGTCCCTTCCAACCCAGACTGTTCTATGGTTCTGTGATTGCTATGACCTCCCATGTATGTCTGAAGCTGCATGTACCACTTTCCACAATTAGTCCTGGATTCCTGACAGATTCAACATTTCCACTAAGGTACTAGGAAATAAAAAGTAACTCTACACTGGCAAGGGACTAATGTAGCAGGTTTGTAGCGGCTGTTAATAATTTCACAGCAATAGAAAACCCAGGGTAAAAAGGTGGTGAACATATAATAGAAAATACAAACCAATAAGGGTTATGTTTAATGAGGGAAGAGGAAAGAAGGCTCAAAATTTTCAGCAAGCAGTAGTGCATAGGCTAAGGCATTAAACTGGAAGGGATCTGGATTGGGAGCTGGCACTATATCAGGATCTGCACTTCTGAGGCTCAGTTTCTCTTGGCGTAGCCACACCAACAATCCCTGGAGACGTTCCCTTGTCTACAGGGTAAATCTTAATTCAGTGGTAGCAAATTTCCTCTGGCTATCCTTTCCAGCCGGGTTATAAACTGTAAGAGTTGCCCTGAAAGCACACCAGCCCTGGCGTAAACAGAAGTGGCAAAACACTATCAGAATTTCCAACAACCCATTGCTTAGAGCAAAAGGCGCTGTAAGGAGAAAACCACCTGTAATTTCATTTTAACCCCGTATTCCTATCAACAGCTTTTGTTGTGTATTTAACCTTCCCAGTCTGCCCTCCCCCCCTAAATACCGGACTTCCCCTTTCGGCGCAATTATCGCTAATCCAAAAAAAGCCCTCACCTCCCTCACTGCCGCAACACCGGCTCCTCATTTAACATTCGCTGCCCGCCCCTGCTCCGCGGCGGGGCCACCGCTGCCGCCTCCCTCCTCTCCTGTTCCCCGCTCCCTGCCGCAGCCGGGGCCCCTTCCCGGGGAGGCCGGGCCGGCGGGAGCCCCGCCCGCGCCGCCGGGGGAGCAGCAGCAGCGTGCGGCGGTGCCCGCCCGGTAGCAGCGCCGCTCGCTCCGCTCCGCAGCGCGGGGGGAGCCGCCGCCGGCACCGCGGCGGAGGTAAGACAAGCAGCGGCAGCTGCCGGCTCCTTCTTCCCAGGGCCGGGTGGGTGCTGCGGGGTTGGGTTGTGTTGTGTTCGGTAGCACAAGCCTTGGAGTAAGGGGTGGTGGCGGGGGAGGATGTGGCTCGGCTTCTGAGATGCGTTTGCTTATCGGTTTTAATCTTATTTTATGAAATATGATGTGAAGCGGCAGCTGCTGAGTGGTTTGAGCTGGCAGTTTAAAAAGCCTCGCGTTGTAACTGTCCTCCTGCATCTTGGTGGGCTCGGTTATGTGTGAATAAGCAGTTTTTGTGGTAGGCATGTAGTGAAAAGCGCGTATGGATTATTTCCACTCTTTTTGAATGGGTGGGAGCTGCGAGGGAAGGTGACATTAATATCGACCATTGCATGAAAAGCATTGTACCGCTTGTAGAAAGCAGGAGATACGTATATACACACACGTGTATACACACACACATATATATACATATGTTTGAGTGTGTATGTATATATAAATACATATATATACATTCTGTCTTTTTAAGCAGGACCAACAAGGTCCTTGTCAGGACCAGTGAGCTTATGTTTGCTGAGATGCCTGTTGGTAATATACCACCGAAGGCACAGGACTGGTCCATATCATAAAGAGCTGGGAGCTTGTGGCTTGCATATTGTATTTAAAGCAGAACACAGCGTGAAAGACGGCATCCTTTTTTTAAACAAATCTTGAAGCACAGCCAATCGAAAAAAAAGCCTGTTGTAGTACTGTGATAGGCAGTATCTTTTATCGAAGCAGTTTACGAGAGATGGTCTTCATATATTTTTCTCAAATAGTAGGAGGGGCTGGATGACTGTTTCAGGGAAATATTTTAAAGCATAGATTGAAGAGATGGGTTAGAGCTTATAAACCAGCTATAGATAAGTAATTAAGGATTGAACCGACTTCTACAGGAAAAATTGGGAAGGAAACTGAACTGTGCTGTGAATAAATGGCTGTGCTTGTGCAGCAGAACTACAAAATACATAATCTAAGAAAATCCACCTCTCAACTGCAGAAGGCAATCAGGCATTCAAGGTCTACGGAGGGAGTCCTTTATATGAAGAGGATTCTGTAGAAAAAGCCTCTAATTAAAGCAAGTAGGATCAGTCCCTCTTTATCCTATTGACAATTTAATGTTTAAAAATGACCCTTTGAGTGCCTCGGGAGGTAAATCAGCAGTTGGAATGTGCTTCTGATGAATGATGCTGTCATTTTATAGCTGGCTTTTTTTTGGGGGGGGGGGAGTCCAAAATATGGATTAAGGAATGCAATTCAAAAGCATATTTTTTTTAAAAAGCAATAATTTTCTCCTAATGCTTTGCAGTAGTTACCTTTGGAAAGCAGATGCAACTGTTCAAATCTATGTTAAGTTCTGACTCTTACATTTGCAGAGTGATTTTAACCAGATAAGGTGCAAGAAGAGATAACAGTGTAGTAACAGTGAGACTACCTGTATCTGAAAATATTCTAGTGACTTTACTTTAAAACAATATTAATTAGACCTAAATCTACACATGTAGACAACTGGTTATTGCCTACTGTGCTATCATCCCAGAGTGACCTATTCTCCTCAAGTTTATCTAGCAGATTTTCTGTAGGTCCTAATCATAAAGTAATCTTTGATGCAGATGCAGTGATATTATTATGGTAAATTCCTTGCCAGCTATTCTGATTGTGGTGGGCCATGCTAATCAACTCTGTGAAGACCACCTATTCCCTTAGAAAAATGTTTATTACTTCTGAGGATTTGAAAACTGCAGAAAAAGCTTTAATCCTATTAGGCCTGATGGAATTTACTTTACCCTTGTAAACTGATGTTCTGTAGATTAATGCCAGATATGGAATAGCTTGAACTTTAGTCTTTCCGCTGGAGAGATTAAAGAAAGAGGGAGGGCAATTACAAGTGTTACAATGGTAGAGATGCAATTATGTGATTGTACACAGGATCTGCAGTTACAATAACATAATGCAGAATAAAACAAAACTCGAGCTTATTATTGACAAAGCCTTTTATTTCTGCTAATAATGCTTATGTGCCAATATAACACTAAAACAGCTGCAATAATGTGCACACATGAAAGACATTTTTTATATTGAACCTGACTGCCTTAAAAAGTTTGAAAACACTGGGTGATCTTTCCTCTCCTGGCAACAGGAGGCAATATTCCTAAGTGCTTGTGCTGTAGCATCTGCTCTGGTGTTGCCTTCCCTTGGAGGTCTTGCCAGGGCTGAGTTTTGCCTTAAGCTGAATCAGCACAGGTTGCATTTCTTCACAGCCTGCAGCTGCCCAGAGCAAGAGTTTAGCTAAGCCAAATCTGTCAGTGGGTGTGCAACAGACCTCAGTTGCATCAACAAAGCCCAACCAACTCGTACTCCAGTCTAGCTCGTTGCAGGTAAACAAATTCTTCTCTGGGGATTATCACTAGACCAGAGGTTTTGGTTGTGCTGTAAACTGGATTAATCAATTGCCAAGTAAATATGAGCCATTGATGTACACATAACGTCTAGTGTATGTCCTTGCAAATTGTTTATTCTGGTCAGAGCTAATGGATTTGTGTAAAAATTATCACTGAATTGTTGCATGGCATCCATGTTTGTGGAATATATGAACTGGTATGCCTGACTGTATTTACTAAATGGCTAAATGAACTAATATCCAACAAATTTATTAATAAATAACTAAGTTTTTGCATCCAAAGCTCAGCCATGTGGTAGAGCACAACCAAGGCAATGTGGTGTTCGCAACAGATCTCATTTGAGCGATAGGGTGCAAATATATGACTGTTATATTGAAGACAGTTAACTTAATTTTTTGTTCACTTTAATTTCTATTGATTTTATATTGTCATTCCCTGAATTATTCTGAGGAAACCATTAGACAACACACTTACTGTGGGGTAACTGCAAATAACTCAGTTGGAGTGGTGTTCCAGCCATAGTAAATATACAACATAGGAAAAATGAAAGTTGCTGTTAAGTTTCTAACTTAACTATCAAGCTTTCTTTTTGTGGATGTTGACACTCTTGTCTCACTGAAGACTGAGTTATTCTCAAGAAGAAATAAGAGTGAGACCACATTGTTATTTTGGACCTACTTTGTAGGCTCTTGTAAATAAGGCTTTTTGAATTTGAGTTTGAGGTACTAGAACTCAGAATGTTGAGGTTAGAGGTGTTACCTTTTGATCATTAATAACAGCAATATGGTAACTGTTGCAATAAGGAGTGATGGGTATGGGAAAGAATGGCCCATGTCTTCTGTCCAACTGAGGAACTGAATTATGCAGAAGACTTTGCCACCTCTTTGGGTAAGAACATGATGCACCTCTGCTTGATACTGGGTAGTCCTTGACACTGATGAGAATATATGTAATCCATCGTTAAAGCACTCATCGTGACCTTTGGTTTGCTGATAGCATTCCCTGAAAGAAGTGTATGAGTTGCCGCACTCAGAGGTTTTCTTTTACAAAGCTCTCTGGAGCTCTGGGTAAGGGTCCATCTTGTTCTTTATTATGGGGATGAATTCTCTATGCTCTTTCATCATTGCCTATGCATAAGAAAACAGGTTTTATCCAATGTGCCGTGATGCTGAGGAAAAAATTTGCTAACTAAAATTGCTTTGGCAGTCTTCATTTGGGAGCATGAAATTAAGGGCCAGACAAACATAATGCCACAAGTGGGCAATGCTACAAGCAGAGCTACTGATCTTACTGCAAGCAGCAGTGACCAGTGGAGCTTTTTCTTCTGAGAAAAGCACAAAAGGAGTTGTGTGATTCTTAAGAGTGAGGAGCATCTCTAACATCTAGTTTAATTTTCAAATTCATTGTTTCATCAGTCCATTTTCTTTGTAAAGTGTGGAGAACTCAAGTGAAATTCTTGTCCCACTGTTCAGGATCAGGTTTTCAAGTTAGTCATGTCAGTAACATACTTTTTTAAATTAAAAAAAAAAAAAAAAGTGGAACAGGGTTTCATTTACAGACTCACAGAATATCTGAGGTTGCAGGGACCTCTGGAGTTTGTCTGGTCCAACCATCTGCTCAAAGCAGGGTCATCTAGAGCAGGCTGCATGTAGCTGTGTCCAGATGGGTTTCGGATACTTTCAGTCTCCAGGGATTAAGGCTCCATAGCATCTCTGGGTGACCTGTACCTGTATTGGACCACCCTCACTGTGAGAATTCTTATGATTAAATGGAATTATCTGTGTTTCGGTTTGTGTCTGTTGCCTCTTGTTCTTTCACTGGGCACCCCAAGAAGAGTCTGGCTCCCTCTTCTTTACTCTCTCTTCTTTGTCACAAAGGCATGCTTCTGGCTTATGGTCAATTTGTTGTCTAACTGATCTCCCAGGTCTCCCTCTGCTAAGCCATTTTCCCAGCCAGTTAGCATCCAACCTCTACAGGTACAAAAGGAGAGGGAGGACTAAACAAGAAGGCGGGAAGAAGAGCAAATGCCAAAGAGATGGACAGGAGAAAGGGTGGAAGTGTGTAGAGGAATGCAGGCAACTGGAACCAGTATGCTGGTTGCAGCAGGCTGGTTTGCTTCACCCTCATTTATAATGGTGTTAGGGAAGACTGGAGTCTTGAGTGTCAATCCACAGGTGCTCCTATGCTTGGTAATTTAAACAGGATTTAATGTATCCTGCAACTGTAAACAAGGACATTAGTATGAGTCAAAAAGGATGCATGAGTTTTGATCTGAGCTGGGCACCTACACTTCCAGGGCAACCAGGACACTTTCCTTTTCAAGGGTCTTTGCAATGGCATAATTCTGGCAATTTTGGAATGATTTAATAGGAAGTTCAGTTGGGCAGCTCATGTTGCTGTACTAAGCTCTGTCTGTTAAGGCAGACTTTTCCGGGAAGGGCTTCTAAGTAAAGCATCACAATGCCTCCAAGGAGAAAATGCAGTTTTATGACAAGACACTAGTACAATATATTAGTTGTGGAAGACATGAGGGAATTAATAGTCAAAGAAGCCTTCTGGAGTCATCTGAAGGATCACTGGCATTCAGATTGCAATCCAGCAGTAGTCCTCTAGGATAGGTGATGTAGCACTACATTTAAGATTCCTTTGTGATGGTCTTAAAATTGATCGTGGGGGTTTCATAATACCTGTATGTATGTTCACTTGAGCATATAATTCTTTAATATTTGAAAATAACACAGGTGTATTGGGAGTTTTTCATATCTGAGAAATAGTTGCAGCTTTGTCCTTATTGTTGGTCCAGATTCACGTCCACTGTAAATAGGTCAATCAAAATCAATGGAGCAGTACCTGCCTGCCCTTCGTGCACCTTGCCTGTTGTGTTTTTTCTTTCAGAAGACTGAAAGTCACTCAAAACTCATAAAATAATGATTTTGCTTGATTAATGGTGTTCCTACTCAAAGACTTCAGAGGTGTGATTCATGTGATCTGTGCCAAGCTGCTAAAGCAATGGCTTATAGCATGTTCTGCAACCTGAGATTAGAGGTGCAGGTAGAGCAGCCTCTGTACATGAGCACAGACAGAAAAGCGAAGATCAGCTTTTCACATGGTAAGATTTTAAGAGGTAGAGCTAACATCTCTAAGTGGATCTGAAAGCAATGCAATCACTTTCATGTATTGATAATGTCGTTTGCTCAGCTTTTTTTTTTTTTTGTTATACCTACATATATCCACAGTGTAACTGAAATCAGGGCAGCAGCCAATCAAGATCTATTTTATCTCTCAATTGCTTTAGTTTCCAGTTAAATAGTTAAAGGTCTATCGTGTAACCAGGCACTCAAACACACTCCAGGAGTTTTGTTAGTTAACCTGGGCTTCCTGTAGTTCATGTAATGTCTATCATTATGTAAAAAACCACTGTAAAATAGTAACAGTATTATAGAGAAATGACTGGAAATAGAATACATCCAAGGTCTGAGTGCAAAATAATGTTGTAGCATTCTATTTATAATGGTAGATTCAAGGGAATCTCTTCTTCATTTGTGTTTCTATCAGCATTTGAACAGAGCCTGTGCATTGTGAGGGTAATTAATCTTAGTGATCAACCAAGAAAAACAGTTTTAGATGTATTTTCACTCTTTATCTTGCCTGCTGCTGTTGGCTTATTTCTCTTTGTTCTCCAATGCATAACACCTCATATCTATCCCTGCAGTCACATAATTGACATGATTGCATACACAGAGTCCTTATTCTATATGAATCTGGCACACAACAACCAATTTTTGCATTGAACTGTAATCAGGTCTTCAGTAGTGTTGTGTGAGTCACACGCTGTCACAGTTCTCTTTACCCACATCCAGGTACATGCCAAAGACAATGTCCCAGGTGTCCCTTTTCTTAGCCTGCTGCCTTTTCCTGCCAAGTCAAGTGATGTACTCCACAGTTCAGTGAAGCGCCTCCTTGGCTCACCATCCCAAGACCAGCAGCTACTCACTTCTGTCTGGACCTTGCTTGCTTCAGATCTCCTTGGTGCTACAGGGACAAGGAGATTGATCAGCTTCTCACTGAGATGGTTTGCCATGTAATGCTAAGAAGACTTTGTGTCTGTCCTGTCCTGACCTACAGGCTCTGGTTTATCCAACAGGTTTGAGATGGCAGGAGAGTTTAATGTTTTAATACCAGATATACTTATTTGAAGGTATTTGACATTATGTTGGATTTTGATTTGGAAGAGTAATACAGCATTATGCTGAAATCACACCACAAGTGTGTTATAATGATTGTAATATACAATGGAATCTCTATACGAACTGACTCCCCGTGCCAGTCTCTACATGCTCCACTGTCTCAAAGAGGGAGGTTTTGTCCCAATTAGAGGTCCCAAGCCATGGATTGAATAAAAATGTGGTCTGGAAATCTTTAGATGGCCTGCACAGTGAGGCATTCTTAGTATGTTTTTTTTTTTTCCTAGCAGTTTGCATTCTGATGCTTAATTTGTAAGAATGAATGTTATACTTTTTTCCATGTGAAGTCCTGGCTTTCATTTTAGCCAGTACTTCTGAAGGACAAATCTTGTACTTCACTGAAATTAAGTCCTGAAAGTTGTCAGAGGGAAGAGGAGAGCCTACATAATATTGGTTGTTATTCAGAGCTTCAGAGGCAAGGACTCTAGGGTAATTGTATGTGACCTGTCAGATCTGAGATCTGCCTGCCTTGGAGGAGGAGGCACCATAGCTCATTTGAAATATCTCCCAGGATCAAGACCTTTTCTGGTTTCATTGGGAGTTTCAGGTTTAAATGGCAATTAAACCAGATGTGACTTGTGCCATCAGTGTGTGACATGCCACCTCTGCCATGCAGACAAGGTGGTCTTGTGTGCCACCCTTTGTGGTGGGAATTTACACCAGGATGTAAGGCTAACAGTGGTTAATAAACTATAAAACGTTCTTGATGATGACTTTTAGGCATTCTTACTGAAATGAGATAATTTTCAATTTTCTATGGTAAAAAAAAATAAGGAGGGAGAGAGCAGCCTAGATAAGATGTGTGTACTACAAACCATATATACACAAAGCTATACTAACCTTTAAAATACCTGTAAACAGTTTATGTAGAGAGCAGGGTAGATTTTAAAGGAGGAGCAGCGGGTGTTGTGCATCCCATTTTCTGTGCCATGATGGCTGGAGCAAGGAGTTTCTGATGAAATCTCATAATTAAACAGTCAAATGCTTTGAGAAGTTGAACACAGCTCAACAAAGCAGATCCGAACTAACATGGACTGCCAGTCTGCCAGTAAACAGACAATTGCATTCTGTTCTTTAATTGAACTTTCATGAAACTAAAATATGTTTTGGTAAAATTCACCTTGAAAATGTGTTCTGCTTGTGAATCCTGCATATAGGCGATCACTTTTTTTGGAAGGTGTTTTATTCTTTTTTGCTACCTTAATCATTGACCACTCTGTCAACCTCCAGTTTCTCAAACCAGTAGCATTCCTATTCCAGAACTAGTATTTAAATGTCACTTAGTCATTTTCCACAAGAACCAAACTTTAACAGGCAAATTGACAATTCAGACATGCAAACTATGCCACTTTTTTTGTACAGTGAAGTGTCTGAATTTCATAAGGTAGGAACATGTTCTCAAATTTAGAAGATATACATGTATGAAATGTGATGTTCTGGAAAGTCTGCAAAGAGATTCTAAAGAGTCTTCTACTTACATTCCCCAAAATCAATAACCTACAGAAGCATTGTGGTCTGTAATCCATTACACTGAAAGCTCTGGAGAGCAATATGAGCCACATGGCACTGAGCCATAGATATTTAAATTGAATGCCTTGTAGAATGAGATGAATAAATATCTTGGAATAATACACCCACTTCCGTAAATTTACAGGTTGCACCAGCTGGCAGGTTAAAAATAAGAAAACAAAAAGCTTGGAAGAGTTGCTACTACAGGAAAATCGGAACCAATGGACTGTATGGATATAGATATGTTTGAAGGCATCTGCTCTTCCCATTACAAGGTAAGACAAAAAAGGATTTTTTCTGCTAGTTTGTTTCCCTTCAGTGCAGTGCAGTTCTCGTTTGTGGCACTGCCCAAGGTGGCAGTGGAGATTTTCTCCAAAGCTTGGTTGGTCTAGTGGCTTGCTGCTAATAACTGTGGCCTACAGCTAATGTGTAACTGGACTATAGTCAGACCCCAAAAGGCCTTAACTTTCAAAATCAATGACAAACGTGGATCCTCTGGGCCTGTAAAATTCAGAGTTTTATTATGTAAAGTATCAGTCCAGATAACTTTACAGGTTGTCTATTTTTAGCAGACCTTCCTGCTCCCCTAAGGCATCTTTTTTATGTGCTTATTAGTTGCTGTAGATTAAAGTAGACTTGGAACCTGTACTTAGTGCTGGACCTTAATCAGGAGAAAATGCCTCTAAATTGGATGCCAGAAAATGTCTCTAACTGGAGATGCAAGTTATGCCTTTTCTTTTTATAGTCTTATTGTTCTTTCACTTTCAGGATTGTTTTATGGTTTGTTTAAAAACAAACAACCCAAACTGCTGCATTTTTCTTGTTTTCTATCTATTCCCATAAAAATTAATTGCATATTGCTCTAAGTTGAGTTTGGTGGAGAGCTCGATACATTTTTTTGGCGTCTTTTTCCTGATGCTTGGGTATACTGTCACTTATTCTGAATGCTTCCTTTACTGAGTTGTTTTCAGGGAAGGTGCAAAACACAGACTTTCAAAAACTTATTTGGAACTGGTAGAGACACTTGAGGAAGACATTAAACCAATTAATTTTAATGTAAAATTTCTTATTTCCAACATGACGTAGTTCTGGATGGCCAGGGGATGGCTATGTAGGACTTCTTTGTCTTCTAACAATTCTGATCAACACGAGATTGCTACAGAGCAAATGCAAACCCACAACACCAGCTCTGTGTTACTCAGGAGCTTAAATCAGGCAGCAGTGCAGTTGCAAATAGGGGCAGTTACAACTGGTCTTAGCTGCTGCCTGCTCTAACGCGGAGTGGACTTGTGGCTGAAGTCAGTGTGACATTCCATTTATCCATCATTCACCAGCCAGTGTTAAATGATGAGGGCCCATCTGTGCTGGGGCAGTGAGCTGCCACTGCTTCTATTCTGCATGGAAATACTGGCCACCAGTGTCCAGTGTTACCGGTCTGCCATTGTCACAAGCATGATATACACTCTGCCTGTTCTTTTACAGAAGAACTAAATTGAAGAGATCCTCTTCCTAAGGTGGGAAATGTAACACTGTGGCACTGCACACTATAGAAACTCACTTGGTATGCTGAAATAACAGGAACGAAATGTGTGAAGTGTTCAGAAAATGCGAAGATAAGCAATAGCAAATACAACTTAAAAGGAAAAACACATTCATACTCTTAAGTACCTAGGACATTCCAGTAGTTTTACATAATTGTTGTTACAGAGGAATGTACATAGACCATAAAAACCCCTGTAAGATCTGGTCTAGATAGCAGACACTTCTCTAAATAGTTCTTTTTTCCCTCTCAGGTGCTTGTGTGACCCCTGGTGCCCCCACACAAGTGCTCCATTGGAATCTGTATTGCCACCGGTTATTGCCACCTTCCACAAATATAATTGCTGGCCTGGTCTGTGCTGTCTTGTTTGAACTTCTTTACACTTGCATTTTTTGAAATCCCCAGATTTTATGCAAATTCCTGATATGATGGGGGCAGAGGCACGGCAGCCTTCGTTCTGCATATGTGAAGTGAGAATACCATTTTGTGTTGCCACCTTGCCTGCTTTAATCATGTCCTTTTCTGAATTGGAGTTTGAGTTTGTGCTTCTTGGCATGGGGGGGAGCTTGGCCTTGGATGGAGCCTCTGGCTGTTGCCTGGCATGTAATCCCTCCAAATAGGATTTGCATTCTTGCAGCAGCCATTCTGGCGATGGAGAATGAATACATGGAGGCAAATTCTGCTTACACAGACATAGCTCAAGTCCAGCCATTCAGAACATGAGTCAATGACAGGCAGAGTTGCACATAAATTGAGTCCTTTCTGAAAAGAACTGGTGCTAGTGGCTAAGAGAAATGTACGGGGTCAGAGTGTCTTCAGTGTCTTAGTTAACTGGATTTATAGGCACTTATTCACAGCAAAAATGTTGTTAGAGCCTCAGAGTTGCTTTGTTAGTTTTCATTTGCCAGAGGCTGTCTTCCCTGCGGGGTTGTCATGTGGAAATGTGAGCTTGCAACCCAGCTACTTCTATGTACAGTTTCAGTCTTCACTTAAAACTTCATTGCTCTTTCAATGCTGTGCACTTCTTGGCTTAAAAGCGCTCGGGATGGTCTGTTATAGTGCTTCTTCTATTTGGGCTGATAGCCTGTAGCTGTAGGATAGAGTAAATAACTGGAGGTAATAGTGGCTTAAATCAAAGCCAGACCTTGAATCCCTGAGATTTTATATTGCCATTTATTTATGGGCATTATTCTTGATAGCTTTCTTGGTGTGTTTATCCTTTTTTGGCTGAAAAATGATGGAGACATCAAACAGAGCTTAGGAAGTGAAGGAACAGACTACCCTCTGGTTTACACCCAACACAATATCCTGATATTAACAGAAGCTGTGCAAGTTTCAGTTATTTTTTTTCAGCAGCCTAAGTTTTAAATGAAAGTCTGAAGAAGCAGCACCTGTGAACTTCTGGGAAGTCATGTGTTAGAAAAGTTCAAAACTGAATAAAAATAAATTGATTTTGCTTATGACTTAGCTCTGTCTTTCTCCTTTCTGGTGCACTGAATTTGATGTTCCTATTATTCACTTTTACTAGTAGTGCTGAGGCATACCAGGCATTGATGAGACCTCAGTTGTGCTGGGTACCATGCCGGGTCCAGCATAAATTGCAAATGCACCTCTCTGCAAAGAGCATATGATCAAAGAGGCAAGAAAGATTAGATGGGTACAGACCCAGGTGCACAGGAGACAGTGGGACATTTTTCATCAGCATGGTAAGCAGTGGCTTCAGGAACGTGCAGGCAGCCAACTCTGTTGCCTTGAGTTGATTGTGTTTTAAGGTGGTGGAGAATCAAAGCACTTCACATGTGCAAGTAGGGAGGGTTCTAAAGAATTGCCCATAATGTCATTATGATACTCCCTCTGTGCTGTTTTGATTTGAATAAGAGCAGTTTGATTTAAATTAACTTGGAAATTGGAACAACTTCTTGGCAGTGGGGGGAAGCCTTTCTCTTTTGGAAGTGAGGGTGACACACAGCTTGCCTGTCCTGCAGTGTAATTTGTCCTGACATTTGCTGGCACAGTAAGTTCTTACTAACTGCAGTGACACTTGCCCTGTGTGACATAATTTGAAACACTTTTTCATAATACTTCCACTTGAACTGAAAGCAGCCAAACTGTCTTTTCTAATTTCAGCCCTTTTGATCCCTTGTCCCCAATGATAAGTTCTGCTTTGCAGTGTTTCCTGGTGCTGCCTGAAATAAAGATGAGATGGCAGCTTGCAATTCAAGGTTTCTCCCATCACTAATTGAGAGCATGCTCTAAATCGCTGATCCTTCACAAGTTATATCATGAAGGAGTTAGCTTCAGAATTTAGCCCTCCCACGGCAGACATTAAGACATGGAAGTAACAAAAGGGCCAACTAACAATAAGATGTGTTTGTGGTTGCCTCCATTTATTACTACTAACATTGGACACTAGTCACAGAGTATTATTTTTAAAACCCATTAAAAGGAAAATGGTATGGAGCGAGATCAGAATCTTCACGATCAAAAATAATGCATTTTGCTAGATTTGATGTGGAACACCAAATGGAAATTGTTACAACTTTGGGTTTGTTTCTGCAATGTGTGTGTCTTTTCTACAGTAAAGAATACCTAAACACTTGTTGCTACTTAGTCATCTGTTCAAGCAGCATGTGAGATGCTGCGATTATTTCTTGATGCCTAGATGGAAAATACAATTGTTTCGATAACATTTTGCTCATACTAATGCCATTGAATATGCATAATTCACTTGATTTGATGACCTGGCCCTGACAAGTTTGAGTACTCTTCCTAATAGTAAGCAATAACCTTTCTTTTGGGGTGGTGGGAGACTACTGTGTACAATTTGAATGGAAAAAGTCTTTTGGATGCAGTTAATTGCAGTCCAGTCTGGTGGGGAATCATCCACAGTGGAGCAATTTTGCGAGTGTAACCTCTTGTTTGATAGCCTGTATAAAATTAAACTGGTATACCATGTAAAATCAGACTGGGAAATCTGATATAAAGGTAAACTTGCTAGGAGACTAAGAGGGTTCATAAGTACTGGCAAAAAGAAAGAAGTACTTGGTTCTTCAGGATGCCTTGTGCTTCCTCTGGGTTCTTGCCAAACATAGAAACAAGCTGGGTCACTTTGAAGTGTCTACTTATTTAGCCTCAGGTTCCTCACAGGCCATGACGGATTCATGGTTTTGAGGACAACCTAGTATCAGCTGTGAGGTGGGGAAATGCCCTGATTCCACTCCCTCCATACAGATGGCTTCTGAGATTAGCCCAGGATCATGCAAAGCAGAGAACTAAATTCCACTTCTAAAACCGACCATCAGGTTTTGAGATTTACTCAATGCTCTTGCACCAGTGGGATGATCTTGCTGCAGAACAAGTCGGCCATACCACTGCTATCCTCAGTTAGATGAAGGGTCAGTCTGTTAAATTTCAGCTGTGCATTTCTAGGTCAGATTCAAAGTGAGTAAAAAGGTCACACTTCATTTTAACTACTTGCTGTTCTGTAAAGAGAACTGAAAATAGTAAATGGAGTACAGAAGACTATAGAACTTCAGGAAAAACTTAGTTTTGCAGTTCAGCTTCTTGCAAGAAAGAGGCCAAACTGAACTTTGAACTGTGATCTGTCTGCAAAGGTGAGCTTGCCCCTGAGACAGCATCACCTTGCTGTGCCAAAGAGGTGCCTGTAAATAAATACCATCATACTGGAAATTAAGTTAGTATAGAAAATGTTACAGTGTGATTTGTGTATTTATTTCCATATGTGTGCTGTTAGTTACATGTTAGATCCCTACTAAAAGCACATTTTTAGAGCTCTCTTTTTGATATAACCTTTTTTGTTTCTGTTTTCATCTTTATTTCTCCTTACATGTGTTTTCTAATTGCATAGACTTAGATACATACTGCTTAAAAACAAGCCTTTGTAAAAGCAAATGCAAGGTAAAATTATTTTTTAAACAAGTGTCTTTCAGCATTTAGCATGCCAAGGGCAGTGCTAAGAAGTTGAAGGAATGCTGGTGAGAAAGAAGGCAGAAGCACAACATGAAAAGATTTGCACATGAAAGGCAACATCCTCTTTTGCACGTAGCTGGAGTTGCTTATAGCTGCAAAGAGCTAGCTGAGTGCTGATTGGAAGTGCTTAAAAAGTGGGGAAAGACTTTGAATTCTAAATGTTCTATAGAAGCATGTTTCCATGCATTTCAGTGTGGGATCCAAATTTAAATTGTTGGTATATTTCTAAATGTGTATTAAAATGCATGTTAAAATTACATATATGATAAACTATGTCAGAAGAAGGAACGGTGATTTCTCTTGGTACAAAATGAGACAAAGATAGTCTGACCATGGTCTTACCTGCAAGACCTAACTGGTTTGTTTTGTTTTGTTTTGGTTTTTTTTTGCATGGCGTTAGCCAAATTACCTAATTTATCCACCTTAATGTTTTCCTTTGGTTAAATGGAGTAATAGAAGTAGCTGCATTTGACTTTGGGAACGAGATGAGGGGGAAAAAAAATGTGTGTGCGGCTGCTGAAGATCCAGATGGTTAAAAATGTAGAGTACTGCTATTATACGACTTTGGTCTAGTTTGAACAACATGATCAACAGGCAGCTTTGTCCTGACATCCTAGTTAACTGCCAAATAAGTATTCAACATCCTAAATCCCTTGGGATTGTCTTTTGATTACATCAGTGTCATAATTCTTGCTTTCTTTTATACCTGTTTAAATAAGATGTTTTCTTATATTTTTCTTTTATGAAAGTTATATTCTTTTTCCCAGTCCTTTTTCTGAGTGCTCTGAAGTATTCGGATTGTACTTTTTGCTCATTTAGCTGCATCCACTGAAGCAGTTTCCTTGCTCAGCTTAGTCAAATTTTGGAGGTAGGCAATAGTGTCTATAAACTTCAGGTGGTTCAGCTACTCTGCTTTTTATGCTGGGTATTTTTTTTAAATGTTTTCCACACCAGTCTCCAGAAGAGACTTCCAACGCTCCGATGATTTCAGAGAGTCACCTTTTCTTCTTTCTGATTTGGTTAATTAACTGCTCTTGTGTTATCTTACGGTAGAGCCAACTGTTCACCAAAAATGGTGCATGTAAAATCTTATTTTCAGAGCTTTTCTTTAAATTGAAGGATGTTTGGCCTACCACAACAGGCTTATTAATTTGCAATTGTCACTTCCTCTTTTCAGATGAAATCTTCCTGTCTTTGAGTAGAATCTCTCTTAACATGCTGCTGTCTTAGGCACACATCATCTACTTTATTTCCTGATTCTGCCACACAACCTAATAGCTTTCAGAATGGAGGTTGTTGGGTGCCAATTGGCAGGAGCCACCACACTACTAATATTTTGGACTTTGTTGGCAATTTAATAATACCGCATTCCTTGGTTTTCTGTTTCTCAGCAGTACCTTACATTGTTCTTCCTCTTTCAAACTCCGTATGTCTATGTCTTGCCTTAATTTTCCCATTTTGGAGAATTTGACATCTTCCACCCTTCCCCTTAGACTGTTGAAATTCTTCCTTCGTCTTACTGTGCCTTCCCAGGTTAATTTTAGCTCTCAGCTTGTGGATGATCAATCTGGTTTTATCCAGCTTTACACTAAGTGGGATCTTCTTTATGTTTCCCTCCTGGGACTGTGTCATCCCTTGAACTTTTGCTCTGTAGAGAAGTAGAAACATTCTGCTTCTCGGTCACAAAAAAATTCAAACACATTTTCATGGTGGTAGTCAGCATTTTATTGTCTTATCTCATTTCCGATCAAATAGATTTATATGGTGTCTCTTCATATACGACGAAATTATGCTAGCATTCCTATTCTCTTGTGCTAAACTTATTAGGCAGGCATGTGTAACATCATGCCTGTCTCTTTCAGCTTCAATTATATGTATATTTATATATATGTGTGTATATATATGCATATATCCAGCATAATTTCTAATTAAAGGTTGCTACTTTCACAATTCAAGTCACAGGACACCTGACTTCCAGGCATAGAGGAATGAAGGAAATTTGGAACTTTAACTACAGAAGTCTTGAGAAGAAGTGGAGGTGGTAATTTTCAATAGCTCATCCAGCAGTAGACTGAGAAATCCTAATGCCTGATTTATCTCTGATGTAAGTGGCACCATTTAAAGTAACCTCAGGAACAGAAGACTAAAATAGAATGACCTGGAGCATGTGCTGTACACATGGCAGATCAGAGCAGTCCTAATGAAATAGCCCTTCTTTCTCTCTTCACGTAAAGAGGTCCTGGGAAAGAACTGTTGTGATTTTCCCCTGCAGAAGTGGAAAAGGTGTAGGAAAGTGATGTGATGAAGCCTGTTAGGGACACTTTCCTTAGAAATTTCCCTATAGTATTTGCTCTCAAGTATGAAGATTATCTGTGATGAGGACAAGTGTCCAGGTATAGAAGAAGCCATTCTGCCTGTTTTCCACAGATCTTTCCCTTAAGAACTGCAAAAAATTTCTAAACACTTCAGATATCAGAAATGCTGTCTCATCTAAGGTGTGCATATATTCCGGTGGAGCAAAGATGAACATGGAAAAATGTGTTTTAAACAAATGTATTTCCCTGAGAGAAATTTGTGTTCATATGGAAGTATGGAAGTTGTTGTTTTTGTTGTCGGTGTGTTTTTTTTTATTTGTTTTTAAGATCTTGTAATTCTTCGTAGTGAAAGGAGCAACTGAATGCAGGTGAGGAAAATAGTTCTGCTTGTTCTGTCAAGTCTCTTGTGTAACCGGCTAGTATATGAACACATTTTAAAAGCTTTTAGGATCTTTAAAACACCCAAACATAGATTGTTGCTCAGTGTAATTATCAGAAGGGCCAAGCAGCTAGCTGTGACTGATTTGAAGGCTACCAATAGGACCTATATTATTAATATAAAAAATGACAAGACATCTTAAAATCTGACACTTGGTCTGTAATGGGGTATTTCCCATGGAAGGTGTGGTGTTGCCACTCAGAGGTATGTTTGGGAGGTGCTTTAAGATTTGTAGGTGAAAGCTGTTATATATGAAACACAAAGTGTTAGAATATCAAAGGATTAGGGGTTTATATCTAAGATTATAAATAAATAGTTGGCTGCTTCCCAAAATGTGTGTTGAGTTTTCGAGAACCATAGGGCACAGAACACCAGCAGGGCTCCCTAAGAATTGAGTTTGGATACGTCGCTGCCAGTGGTGACTTTTTCTTAAAAGGTGATTTTAGGTATCAGCAGCTCATAGTACAAAACCAGCTCGATCTGATAGCACCACCATTGTGGTTGGGTTCTGAGGCAGGAGCTCAGGAGAGCGGGTTGGGGAAGACATTGAGGGATGGGAAGATAATTTTCACACTCTGCACAAGTAGCACAAGCTCTTTGCTTCATCTAATATCCTGGAACCTGACATGGATAACTATCCACAGGGGATATTCAAAGATGGTAATTAAGAAGTTTTTATGTGAGGAGAGGATAACTCACTGAAATGTTGCAGGAAGGGTAGCTGTGAAAATTTTTCCATAGAATTCTTTTTTTTTTCCCAAATGCTTTTTATCTCTAGTTCAACCTCATGTTGTGTGGAATCACCTTCATTTTCCCTGTCTGATATAAATGCATTAGTGGGTTATGGCAAATACTTGGATCTTTTGCAACGGGGGGATCATTTGCTATTTTTCTTCAAACTATTAGTAACAGCATGCTGCAGCTATTGCAATCTACCTTGTGGTGATGCAGTGAAATAGTCTCCAGCTTTCCAAGTATTTTGCGTGCATTAATTAAACTTCACAATACCCTTCTGATGCAGTATCTAACGCTAGGCAGTGCTCTGTGAGTAGTTATATTGTAATTAGTGCAGCTATATATGACTGGAACTATGTGTTGGTTTAAATGATGGAACTTCACCCCATCATGTATCATATCCTCCTCCCAAGGTCTTAATGCTATGACAACAGAAATGCCAAAAATAGAAGTCAGGAGTGTCTGCTCCTGGGAGAATGATTTCATCCCTGGGCAGCATTTCCTCCCTCAGAACCTTCTTCTGTGTGTCTACTTTAACTCACCTTCTTGCTACCTTTGTTGCAGAGAAACAGTCTTGCCCTAAATCAGCTTTTAAGTGACAGATAATTGCAGTCATAAATCTCTTCCACAGGGGGCTGGGATTGTCTTTCTTTTTAAGTTAGATATACTAGGAGTAATCCTGAACTTGCTTCTTGCTGTAAAGCTGTTAGGGCTGGATAATTTAGAACATTCAGGCACCTTTTTAACAGAACGCCCTTATCAATGTGCAAGGCAAGTTAGTTGTTGGTTTGTTGAAAATCAACCAAAACACAGGCACTATTTTTTATATTTCCCACCTTACCTTGTTTCGTGACCCTCCATTTTTTGTTCAAAGTTAAGATTTTCATTCTTTAGAGAGCCTGCACAACTCCACTCTGATATCAATGAGACTACTTTGTCACATCTAAACCAGGTGTTTTGCAGCTGCATTATAAATGCAGCACAGCATCACCAAAGGACTGTTCAAGCTGATTTCTTACCACTGGAGCTTACTGTCTGTAGCTGACAGCTGGGTAATCATGTAACTAGGTAAAGGTCAGAAGTAATCCACCACTCTGCATTCTGGCACTGCAGAACCTTTCTGAAGCCAGCAAGTAGCTGCGGAGCTGCGGGCTCTTCAGATCTCACTGGTGGCATGCACAATGTGATACGTACCTAATAAAAACTTAGTTTTTTTTATTTCGAGAGGGGTTGCACAATTCCTGTAATTAAATAGCCGTCTGCTCGCTGCTTTGTTGCAACATCTCCATCATCTAAAATAATATACTGACCACAAATACTGTTCAGTAACAGAAAATTTAGCTGATACCATACTGCTGTGTGGTATGGGGCAAGAACTGTTACAGAGATATACAGAATCTTTGCACAGATATCCACTGGTTTCTGAAGTTATATCCACTGTCTGCTTCTGTATTTTGAACTGTGATTTTTTTCAAATTCTTTTTTTTTATTGGTGTGGAGGTACTACCTCAAGGGAATTTCTAGAGATGTTTTCTCCTATTTAGGCAGCATTTTCTGCTGGAAGGATAATCTGATCCCTACTTAATACAAGGCAATCTTGAGTAATTTATGCCTATATCTTGACTGCAGAGAACACACTAGATCATAAATATTTTTGAAAAAGCACGGGGGATCACTTACTGAAATTAACAGTAATCTTTCTGCTGACTTAATGATTGAAATTCTGTTCAGTGTATTTGTGCAATTGTTTTCAATGATTTGGACAGGACTGATTACAGGAGTAGGACCAAGATGTGATAGCAAGAAAATAGGGTTAATTAGAAACTGTGTGGTCCTGCAGTGATCCTGGAGATCACCGAAGTATCCAGGACTTCTGTTGGATGCGATAGTGGTTTCTCAGCTCCAAAAGAGTGTTACCCTGAAGAGTAGGTAAAGTCGTCGTAAAATGGTCTTCTCCAGAAGGTGTTGTTCCTTGAAGTAAAGCAGCTCTTTAAATTTCTGCTTTGGAACTGTTTGAATAGTGTGGGTCAGATTCTTCCTCTCCTACTTACTTATGAGCCAAAGTGAGATATTTTGGCCCTGTGCTATTAATGATCATGGTTTTAATTACAATGTTTTTGTTCAGCTTTAGTTGTAGTTCTTGGAGATTATCTTATACTTTCATTACTTTCTGTGCTACACAGCATTTTTTAGCATATTTGAGAATTATATTTTGCCTGAACTCAGAATTTCTTTCATTTTGCAGTACAAGGGTGTTATTATGTTACCATGTTTTTATATTCTTCTGAAGAACACCATCCCTTGATTCCAGCATTGCTTTTATGTATTTAAAAGGCTGATACATTATTGTCTACTTTAGATCACACAATTGAACGAACACTCCAGGAAAATCAGGAGTGATTAGCAAGTACTAGTTAGTCCTCTCCACAGCTTTTCTCTCTATTCCTTTGTCTTCATAGGAAGAAAGAATTCAACTACTAAGATTTTTATTCTCCTTTATTCAGCAAATATATAATTCAAAATGTAATAGCTATCTGCAGAGTTCCCAGAAGGTCTAATAAGATAATAAATTACCTTAAAAATAGACAACTTTCTGGTACATATTCTTGATTCAGGAACATGTAATTTCCCAGTTTTCACAGCTATGTAGTTAAGCCAATGTCCTCTCAGATATTCTCCCACAGTTACTACAGTAGGTGAATTTCAGCAATTTACTATTTGGTGTGGACAGGAGTATCAGAATCTGATCTCAAAACAATTTCTCTCTTCTGTTCTCTTAAATGAAATACCAGTAGTCTCAGATCTTCTTTTTAAATTAATAATCACAGTGTATTTATACTGTCTTTCAGTTCACATAATTAAACAGCAGATGATGAAAAAGATCATAGTTAACTTGATTCATTGCTGTGACAAAACAGGATTGTTCCTGGAGTCGTATTTTCTGTTGCTTTGCCCAGTACACCTTTAGATGACTTAAAAGACAGATTGACAGATTGCCTTGTAATTTCCTCATCCTCTCAAGGTGAAGTTCAGGTTCTCACATGAGTTTCAATAAGAGGCTCATTCTTTGTTGCAGTAAGCAGTTCATCAATGTAGAATGACTTTTGCTGAGTTGATCAAGATGAATCTGTGTATTTCACATAATAACAGAGCAGTTTAGAAACCTTTATGGCTAGATGCTGAAATTGAAGGAGAAAGCTTGTGTCTGAAAAGGTAGAAGCATTGGTTCCTGAACGCCATCCACGTGACCATGCGACTGTCCCTTGCTGTAGCAGAGCAAAACCAGCCAAGTGGGTAAGCATATGCGACAGGTTATTTAAACGAACAGAGTTTAGAGAGGGAAAAAATGTACTTTGCTGGAAGACTTCTGCCTCAAGTCAGCAAGGCTTCCTAACTCAAGCTCTCACTGCTTGGCCTTCATTAGCTACAGGAAGTCTTTTCAGGGGATTAAGTGATTGTGTTTAGGGCTTGGCAGTAGACATGAGGCTTTGTGTTCCAACCTCTAGTGAAAAATTCAGTGGTGAGTAGGTTGTCAGCCAGGAGCAGTTGTGGATTCAGTCCCTTGTTAGGGAAGTGGCAGGGTTGCAAAAGCGTAATTACTAAACTCTTAGTAATCCAGAGAGAGAGGCTGATCTCTAATATAAGTCTTCTCCCTTTTTATAACTTTTAATCCACATGAAAAAATTGGCAGTCCAGACTAGTCATATGAAGTCTACTTAATCCAGGTAAAACTTTTCCTTCCTCCTGTCTTCTTTTCCACAGTCCACCAAACTCGAGTCCTCAACTAATCTTTTAATTGTATTTAAAAGATTACTTTTACAACGCTTCCTTTACTTTTCACCAAATTACACTCAATCTCTTCCATAAATAATTTGCAGTGTAGAAGTTCTTCAAGTAAGCTGCTTCTCCAAGCAGAAAGTTTTTGTACGCTCTTCCCTTACTTAATAGAGCAAAACATATTAAAGAAGTATAAAACTTGAGCCTCTGTAGCTCCTATTGTCACTTAACCCAGATAGCATAAGTGATTACTGAAGTGTGTACAATCCAACATTTATCCTGCTTGATTAGCAGATCTATCCACTGAATTTTGTTCTTCATGTCTCTGTGGAACTGCAGCTGCTTGCCCACCCTTCTCCATTCTGGCCAGGTAATTGTCTCTGTAGAATTAAAAAAGAAAAAAAAAGGCAAATGGTTTATGCTTGGTTTTGAAAATAGATGTTAGATATCCATTCCCATTTGTTGTTATTGTTAAGGAATTGTGCTGACAAAAACACTTCAGTTGTGAAATAAGAATGGAAGGGAGAGGGGAAAGCAAAATAAACAGGACTGAGGGATGTGCATGTGGCTTGGCAAATTGAGCAAAGGGAGTAGGTAGGGTGATAGTTCCGAACTTCACTGATTGATTTGCTTGGTTTAACTGATTTGCTCTCTGACACAAAGTACCTTCACTCTTCAGTATGCTCATCTGTAAGGAGGTTATGTTACCTGATTTAGTAAAGGGTTCTGAAGATTATTTGTAGCATGCTTTGGGAACTTTGAATGAAGAGAGTCCTATGTAGATAGGCACTGATGTGGACACCTCAGTCTGGTGCTGTTACTGAGCACAGCATTACTGCCACCATGGAAAGGACTGGAAGAAATCTCCTGGGAGCTGTTAAGTAATTCCTTGAGTCTTTTTAGACATTTACTATATATTACTTTAGCTTGGCAGCAAACATGGTGTGATATTCAGCATAATGCGTAAGAGTTCTGGAGGAAGGGTCATTTGTTGAGGGCTTTTAATTCCTTTTGTGCTCTTCCCCCATCATTAGAACCAAAATTCATTTTTTCTTCTAGAGCCCTAGCTATGTATTCAGTATTAAGCCACTGGAATTTTAAAAGGAAAGATTTTCAATAGCCAAGGATTACATCCTGAGGGGAAATGAAAGGCTTTTTCAGGCATGCTCTTCCTTGATGACAGAATACTGGGTAGATGGATGGCTGGTCAGCTTTAGGATGGCACTTTTTAGATGATTACAACAGCTCTTCTCTGAACACTTGCTTCTACTGCTCATCAATTCCATTTGCAAATCACTCAATTTCTAAACCATTTAATGACTCTGTCTTGAAAACTATTCAAGTTGTAGTGATCTGCCAAAAATAACAGCAACCTGCTCTTCCACAGCACTATAGGATTCATTCCCCTTGCTTTGTCTTCTGTTTTTTTTTTTTTTTTTTTCCCCATTAGGTTTTTTCTTCCTTCCTTTTCCTCAGTTTCAGCTGTCCTCATGGCAGCGGTGTTCAAATGGAGAGCTAAGAAACTGTGAAGGTACAAGGGAGCAGTATTTCTCAAGGAACAATTAGCAATGTTGTCAAAGTAATATGCAGGGGAAGACAGACAGCTGACGATGTGAGGCAAAGTCGGTCAGAGCTTTAAAGTGGACTAAACACCAGCCTTCCCTGCCAGAATATCCTCTCTGAGTTGGCCCATGGTGAGCTGCTGGTAACTGGTGGCAAACCTTCGGCTTCTCAACGCTGAGCAGAACCCAGGTTTCTAGATCAAAAGACATAAAGGCCTCTCAAGTACTTTGATTCATGTTTCTTCTTGGATGTTCAGGATGGAGATGCAACCTGTCCCAAGCAACTAGGCCACATGGTAAGGGAGAAGCTACAGTGCTGCAGCTGGAAGCTGTTTGTCTTACCTAGCCAGCGTGGCTGCATCAGTATTAATAAATTAAATGTGGCTGGCAGGCCCAGAGTGATTCTTGGGTGCAGAGCAGATCTGCCTACATGCAGCTCTTGCCTATATAATTAAACTTTTTTAGCTTCCAGAAGATAGCCACATGCAAACTGTGTGCCTGGGGTGGCATCTGCACATTGCTAACTCCCAAAGTCTGCCAGAGAATTGGCAAAACCAGGCTAATGACCATTTGAATGACTTAACAGCACTGATGATTTGCAGCACCCATGGGCGTTCCTTTGCGATATGTAACTTGGAAATGTGACCCTGTGTGCAACAGGTTGGTTTTCTCTGAAGGATACAGACAAGGTTGGAAAGCTGATGTTTCAGTGATAATGTAGGGTCAGACACAGGCAGTAAGGATGCACAATGAGACAGATTGATCTTGACAGTGTCACTGTGGTGTTTTGGGTTGACTTTACCCCAACTTCAGGAACTGAGATAATGTTTTGAAAAAATTTTGCTTTTGAATGTCTACATTCCATTTGAGCCTGAGGAGCTCAGATGGCAAAGCGAACGGGGACAGATTGCAAGTCTTCTTCCACAAAACTGCCTCAATTTTTCAGACCTCTCTGCACAAGCAAAACAAGATTCTTGGGACTTTATTCCACGAGGAGAAGCCATAAAACAATGCGCAAAAGAGGCACTTTTCTGTTGACTGCACAAAGAATTACACTTGCCAATGCCATTATAGGAATGTGATCCTAATGCCTGTTTGCAGCAGCGCTGTAAGCAAACTTATACCATGGTGTATTTCTAACTAATTAAAGTCTTATTTGGGAATGAGTCATTTGTACACCAGAATGATTTATTTATTTATTTTAAATCACAGAGACAGGCATTTCATACTGAGGTCTGCTGCCTCTGCAGGGCAATTTATTATCCCAAAAATGATCTGGGGTTGCTCCTCTCTGAATCCAAGCATCTGTGACGTTAATGTTACTGCATTTTATAATTGGTACTTGATGGTTTAAGTGGATAATCAGCTAAGACATAAATGCAGCTTACCAGGAAACAATTGAGAATTTAGGATAATAAGGCTGATTAGGCACTGTGTTATGCCAGTCTCATGCTAAGATAATTCTACTGGGTTGAAGTTGTACAAAAAATAGTATAAAAAAATAGTATAAGATACATAGTGGTCAGGCAGACCCCCCATTCACATATGCCTGACTGACTGTCGTTGAGGAGACACAGCATAAATGGTAGTAAATTGCTGTTAGTGAAAAAGATTAAATGTTCCTCAAGCCTAGAATTCTAGACATTGCTTCCCTGAGATCTCTGTGACTTTTTAAATAAAGATTTTTGAAAATTAGTTGATAACATCCCATTGCAGTAATCATTTCAAATACTTTTTTTCTGTTGTCTAGGCTTAATATTTTAGATTAAAATATGAAAGGAGAAGCATCTTGTCCAGCATTACATAAACCTGGTGGCTTTTAGCATTCACTGGGAACACTGGTTTGATGTTAAAGCAGATGTTAAAGCTCTGCAGGGGAGGGAACTGGGTGTGTTGTTCTGGTAGACAAGCACAAGACCCAAAGTGCATTATTTGTTCACGCTCTTAATTCAGGATTCAAGCAGTTGAACCATGTGGTCAGCTCAAGAGCTGTTTGCATGAAAGGTGAACAAATAAAGCTTTGAATTACCTTTGTGCCTCCCAGGAACAAGCCTTCCTGGGGACCAGTTTAGTCTTTGGCACAAAAGACTGCCAGGGTGTCATGGGGAGGTGACGCAGAGCCTGGTGTGGCAGATGTCGTTGCTGGGTATAGTTTCTCATTGTGTTATTTGTATCACTCACTCTTGTGTCTCAAGGGCTCATTCTGCCCATGTTTTCCATGCTATGGGGATGGAGAGCAAATTGAGAGAGTTCAGTGATAATACTAATTTATTTTTTTCTAGAGTGTGCAGTGTTTCCCTGATACCAAGAACTACTTCTACGAAGCAGATTGACCTGTCAGTGTCTCATGTTGTTCTGAGGCTCGCATAACCTGAATCCTTTAGATCTGTTTGTCAGATTCCTTTGTACTTATTAGGCTTGTGAAATCCACGTGCTCTGATGAGCAGTTAATACTGTCTCCAAAAGTGCCGGCTAATCCCCTGAGTGCCTGTGTCCTTTTGGTGCTCTCTTGGTGTCATTGTTTGGCATGCCCTTGACAACTTCTGTGTCGTAGGAGCAGCAGCTGGAGCTGAATGTTCAGTGGCCATGTGATGTTGGGATGTGTTAAACATATGCTGTACGTTCAGGGCTATTTCAAGGATTAATTTTCATGAGCCATGCAGATGAACTGAAGCTAGTGATCCTCAATCTATGCTCATTACTCCACCATGCTTAAACAACAACAAACTATTCATCTTATTCTATGTTTATTTTTCCTCCCAGAAATGTGGGGCGGGGGGGAACTGAACAGCCTTTGTGTCTGGTTAGAAGGGAAAGAATAAATTAATTTTCTCCAGGGAGGGAAATGCAGGAAAAATTTGCCTATTCTAGGCTCTGTATGGCAGAAGCCAGCTGGCCAGTGTGTCTGGTTCTTAGTTCTGACCGAGCCATGGCAAAGGCTTCTCTTACATGGGTAAAAACATCAGAAGGGACTGTGAGTTGAGGGAGTTATAAAGGTAAGGGGGAAAGATCATCAATGCTTAGGAAAAAGGCTACCAGTGGAGTAATTGCTTTTTGAAATAGTGTTGCAAAATTTCTTCTTTTTCTGTTGTCTATATATTGGGTTATTCTTTTATCTCTATATAACAGTCTTTCTTTTCCATAATGGTCGGGTTTTTTTTCTGTACAGTGACAGGCACTTCACTGTGTTCTCTTATTTTGTTCAAATACAGGAGGTTTCACTTTTTGCTTTCTTTGAATTTGATAGATATAATTTGTGGTTGCTAAGAAGAGACTTTTTTTTTAATCCTTTGTCTGTAGACGTATGGCAGAAAGTCCTGAAAACTGATAGTCCAAGATTAACTGGCTCTCATCTGAATTTTTGCTTTGATGCCGAGGTAACTCCTGTGAAGGGATAGCTCTATTCTCTTTTCAGAATTTCATCACTGGGAAAATGGCTGAACTGGTTTGAGAAGTATCTGGTAGAACTGGCATCATCCTTAACTCATGGAAAAAGACACTTCACATCCTTTGTTTACTTCCTAATAACAACACAATGCTGTTATCAATGGGGTACCAACTGTACACCTACCTGATCTCCTATCAAGCTGCTATTGCTGCCTGGGCTATACATTACATTTCTAGTAGACCAGTTTTTGCTTTTTCCCCAACATCTTTCTGTAATGTTTGTTTATGTGTTTATTAATTTATCATGCATCCAGCAAGATTAATCTGTCTGAAGAGCAACTGAAAGCTGACTGTGATTCAGCTATGTCCTCACACAGCATTTTTCCAAGGAGAAGTGGAAAATCCCATTATGACAGTCACAGCCCAGCTGCACATCTTAAAACCTACTGCAGCTCTGAATGACTCAATTGTTCAATTCAAATAATGAAGTAGGTCTCAAATGTTTTTATTGCAACCAAACAAATACATTGAACATGGCCCCGACACTGTTAACTGACGTAAAACACTAGGAAATGTCATATTTCATGGTGCAGTTGAAAGCTGAACAGGCCTATCTGGGCATGGCTGTCACATTTATATTGCAACAGTGTTTTATGATGGCCACGGTTTTTATTGATGACCCTTACCACCCATATAAAATGTGTTTTCTTCTAGCAACTGTATTATCAAACTGACATCACCCCCTATCCCCCCTCCTTTCCTACTCCACATCCAAAGCAACTTTTCACAGTAAAAGGATTCAGACATTTCACCTGTTTAGACTTTTTTTTTTTTTTTAACCATCACTAGTAGGTTAAAATTATAAAATG
Organism: Streptopelia decaocto; assembly: GCF_964273445.1. Taxonomy (NCBI): domain Eukaryota; kingdom Metazoa; phylum Chordata; class Aves; order Columbiformes; family Columbidae; genus Streptopelia; species Streptopelia decaocto. The sequence continues at coordinate 117,544,546 of NC_138655.1, read as the reverse complement.
AAATTGTTTGTTATAGCTCCCCTCACACAAGAGCATTTGGCACAAAACTTGATGGAAAGGAAATGTCAAATCCAAATGCTTACGTAGAAAGAGAAACTAATCCAGCTCAGATTAGAGACCACAGAGGTTGTTGTGTGAGTTTTGGGAATGATCTCACCTTTGGTAATGAAATGAAGACAAATCACTTGAATAATCTGGGCCTTTGCCTTGTTCTTTCAAAGGGAATATACTAAGCTTATGGTTAAATAACTATTTCCAGTATGCTCAGCCAAAGACACTGTTAAATGAAGGAAGTTTGGTAAAGTTCAGAGAAGCCAAATTGGCAACAGTCAATAGGATAGGGTTTTTTTGGATAATTTTGGCACCTTTTACATCCTAGTTCTAGCAAAGTTGGAAATACTGTGTACATAGTGTTCCTATGGGAAAAAACACTATTTGCAGCCTGGCAGGAATAGAGGCACCTATAAGCTGGTTAAAATGAAAACCAGTGAAAATTGTTTGGATTGGGTTGTTACCTGAGGAAAACTTGCTCTGAATGCTGGACTATGTATTACTCCATATTAAACATGCCCTAATTATTCAAAATGTGTCTTAACTAGCAGATTTTGAGGAAAAATCCTACAAGACTGAATTCGTTCAGGGTTTTCAGCTGAAGGTGTGTTGCATCTTGGGTTGGGAAGTTATTTGATGTTTTCTTGTAGGAAACCCGATTTAATTAGGAAATTTATTTAGAAATGCCAGGCACAATCACGTCTGGAGTTTGGTCTGAGAAACCTACTGAATTTACAGTCAGAATTTAGTCTTAGGTGGGATGAGAAATGGAGGAGGCTAGATAATATTTCTAGCTAGATGGATGAGTGGTTTCTCTAGGAAAAAAACAACTGACTTTTTAAAGGGACATTTTTTTTCCCTTTAGAAGTAGTTAACATTTTTCAAGGTCTCTTCCTCGACCTCTACAAGCAAAGCATAAACAACGAGGGATGAATCTTCAGTGCATCTTCTTCACATCAGCCAGTAAGAAGTAGGGTGCCTCTCAATGGGTGCCAGGCCCTTACTGGACTGGAGGTCATTTCCTGCACACGTGCAGCAGTTCTGTTTGTTCCTGGTTGTGTTGAAGATGCTGCACTTCGTTATGTTTAATCCACAGGGCAGGTCTTGTACAGTTGATATGAGCACCTACAGTTGTGAAATGTGTTTTAGATATGAGCTAGTCCGTCCTGACCAGGGCTGTTCAGGGTCCAAAAATTCCAGATAAAGAGTCAAATCTTTTCCTTGTCTGTGCAGCTCCTCAAGGAGAAAAAAAAAGGACAGACATAAAGAGGAAAACAGAGTAGCCCTAATTGAGGTCATCTGTTGTAATAGGCTTTGATTTCAGAGCAAGGCTGATAATCTTGAGGCTTCTGAGGTCCTCAACTGCAAGGAATTGCCTGGTCATGTTGGCTGCACGCTCTGCTCCATTGCTTGTCCTCCCCTATGGCCTATGCAGTTCATAAATAGGATCGTGTTCTCCCTTCCTGACTTCAATGCAAGCTTGGTGTGGGTTCACTTGAAAAGATGAAGATCAAAAACAGAGGTGGAAAGTAGAATGATACATTTTCTCACTTGTTTTGTCTGAGGAAAAGCACGTTGTTTACTGACCTTTTCTTGCTCTAATGATCCTCTTATTCCAGGAATTTCTGCTTATCTGCTGGTACTCATGACGAGAGAGCATTATCCTGGACACTTGGATGACAAAGAATTGTTTACTTACTACCTAAACAGCTGCAGTGTTGTAGTGCAGCCTTTGAGGATGAGAAGAGCACATGATGGACACTAATTGGAAGGCTTAGACAACTGAGCAGTACCTGCCTTGAATTATAACCTTGTGCTGTGCTCTGCACAAGATGTGTTAAGATCAACACAGAAAACCTCACTGAGAGCTAGAACAGAGTTTCAGAGAGTGAAAAAAAACAAACCAAACCAAATATCTGTTGACAGTCCTTGAAATGCCTCCCTGAATGGCCACTACCAGGGATGGGTGGTAGATGTGCCTCTCAACTGCATCTACCAGAAGAAGAGGAAAAAGTTTTGATGTGCTGTCAGGGAATTCTAAGCTGTGTGGTCTTAGTTGTGCATGCATTGCAAATCTTTATGAAATGAAGAGAGCTAAGCCTCAAGACCTGAACAGACTGATTTTTTTTTTCATATGCAGAGCTCTGCAGAGCCTGTTTTGTAGATCATTTGTTAGCTATGAACTTTGCAAGCCGCAGAAAGTAGATTGATGGGCAAAATGAAATCCAAATACCGAAAGTATGGACAGTGAAAACAATTATCTCACCATGAGATGTAAAAGGGAACAGCTTGGTAGCTAACAGCTTAGTGACAAAATTTGTCAAGTGATTACTTTTCCTCTTTGGAGCTTTTCTGGAGCTGCAAGGCTGTGATTGGGGTTTCAGGGGTAGAAACCAAACATCAATTTTAGTGAGACATTTATGACAGCAACAATTGTCACATAAGGAGAGACAGAGAGGAGGCAACAGCCTGATGCAGAATTACCTTGTCATTCTCCTAAGATGGCAGCATCTGAGGTAGGGGCACTAGAGGAAATGCCACTTCTATATCATGAGATGCATTATTGTTGTAAGGACTAATGTGGTGATTTGCCATTTTCCTTTGCAGTGCTGCCTGACAGCCAGGCTGCTCTCAGGACCGGTATGTTGGCTGGAAGCAGAGAAAGGATTGCTGGATCTTGGTTGCTTTTGATGGTTTTGCCAGTAGACACCAGTTCAGTGACAAGGTCCTGTGTTTTCTGTGTGTCCCCCTGAAAGGAATCATTGCCCCTGCCCTCCTTTTTCTTTGTATACCTACAGCAGTCTGTGATGAAACATAATTTAGACTATTGTCCTGTGCCAAAAATCTGTTCAATGTTTTCATAATCTAACTAGAGTGATTTTAGGCATGTGTTTCTTTTCTTTAACCTGCTTGCAAGTTATGCTTATACCTTAAAGAGCACATTGTTCAGTGTACTGCTTGGCCGTCCCTCTGATACCCCTTTTCACATGTGTTGTTGGTCTGTGTCTAAAGATGGGAAACTTTTTAGTCTTGGCCCTTCACAGAGGCACATTCAGTACTGATACCCACTTGGTAAATAAAGTACAAGGCTAGATGTAAGGAAAAAATTGTATGCTTGGCTTCTTGCTCCTTGGGCACAGGGGACCAAAGAGAGAGAGCTGGCATGGAACTGGAGTGTAATTGGCTCCATAGCCTTTCAGATGCAGAGTGATGGTGCAGAAGACTTCAAAGGCAAAGTGCAAAGCAATGCAGGAAACCTAGTTTGTCAGCCCAGGAAAATACTGTAGAGGAAAATCACACATGAAACAGGTATTTTGTGACAAACCTTATATACTTTTGTGCACATTTTTGCTAGGAGTAATGCTTAAGATATTTTGATAGCAGGGCTGTTGTTACATGGAGGCAGTGATTTTTACACAGATGCAGCTAGTGCTGGGTGCCCATGTAGACAGGCTATTTGCATGGGGTATTCTCTTACAGGACTGTTTTGAGGATATATTAAATACATACCATATAGGGATTTTTTTTTTTTTTTTTTTTTTTTAAATAACAAATGCATGACAGGTATTCTAACCCAGGTATCTGAAATGGAAGTTCCAAGATTAGAGGCTCACGTTTTCCTGGACAACAAAAAGCCCTTCATTGCTATGTGTGTCTCATCTCAGTATGAAATGTTGACCTAAAACCTTGCTTGTGTTTCTCCTTGTATATCCTGGCAGCAGAGTAGCTGTTGTTGCTGCTGCATAAGTATCAAAGGCTTCCTTTTACCATCTGTCATGTCATTCTTATAATTTTCGAGATCCAACCATGGCCCTCCTGGTGCGATTGACTTCAAATCATGACTGACATTAATAGCTATTTTTAAAAGTCAAGAACCAGGCTTTATTTCTGACAAGGGGAGCATGTTTGTTTGATACTGAACTCATTACAGTAATTTACTGGAGTCCAGGAGTCCTGGTGCAGTGATGTTTTTGACAGCTTTGTTTCAGCATGGACACTTACAACTGTGTTGTGGCTGCAGCAGGCTTGCTCTGATGCTTTGAATTTAATGGTGTATTTTGGGGGTTGGAGAAGGAAGGAGAAAGGAAGAGGCACCTGTAGAGAAAGTAAACACCCTTTTTAGACAGTTGTGGAGGAACATAAATGAAATGTAAGTCTTGTGCATGGACTTTAGCCAATTTTTTTGGTTATGTAGATGGATATACTTGCCTTATTTAAGCTGTGGCATGCTGGCATTGGAATGCATGGCAGGTTGAGATGTTGTCTGCCTGTTGAAAATACAAAAAAAAATGCTCTGCAATGGTACTAAATCCCTAACCATTGCAACAGGCTCATTACATTCTTGAGAAAAGCAGACTTTTCAATTAGCCTTACTTTTGTCATTCATGCCTGTTCACTTTTTATTTAATATACAGTTATGATTCTACTTTGAAACCAAGCTAGAAATAAAATGCTTTTGCCAAAATGAAAAGAAAGGCAAGTAGACCTGTATGAACTAAGTTGGCAGAAGTAAATATTGCAGTAGCTTTAATTGCATTGATTACAAGCAAAAGAAGGGACAGCTGTGAATGAAGTCCAAAGGACAACAGCTAAGGCCTGAAGAATCAATATATTAGAATAAAATGTTTGACACGCTGGTTTTAGATCAAAAGCATGTTTTGTTGAGAGAACTTTTAGAAGTAGGTATTGCACTTCAGAACTTTGCTCTCCTATTCAGTAGTTTTCCTCCTGTACATTTTTAATAACTTACAAAGAAACTAAAGGAAATATTGAAGCTTTTTTTGTGTGTGTGGTAAAATTCTAGACTCTTCAGTACTCAAAACACAGGACAATTTTAAGGTTAAATGACTACACAGTAGCATGCAAGTCTGCCACCAAAATTGGCCCTACTATTTCTGGGCAATGTTAAGAAGGGGGTTCTGATGATTATGAGCCTGTTTTTGGTCCTTGTAATCAAGTTTTTAAAGGGCTCCCTTCCTGCACTCTGCCTCATTTATACAAGGTTGTGAGCTTGCAGGGCTGGACTGACACCAAAGTAGAATGGAGGTCTCCTCCCTGCTGTGTGAGATATTAAATAAATAGTAATGAATGGTAAAGACTGGATGAGCTCAAAAAGTACGCATAAATAATAGGATAAAAATCAAGTTTGTGCAGAGTCAGAAGCAATTTTGACTTCAAGCCAAGTGTCAATTTTGAATGAAACACCTTACAAAAATGTAAGTTTATGGAATAGTTTGTGAAAACAGCAAGCTGTGAGAGGCATGAGTTTTTATAGGACTGTATAGCAATATGATAGATAAGTAGAATTGACTATATCTGATTGTACCTAATGCAACTTTTAAAATAAAGCAAAACTTTAAAGAGGCATTTGTCATTACATCTCTGTGTCAAAAGATGGGATGGTATATACTGATTCTTCAGGCTCTGGGAGCCCCACTAGTATCTAGCTGACAAACACTACAGGTTTTCTGGCAAAATTACACTCATGGCTGTAAGAAAACATAAACTGCCATTTGAATATGTACACTGGATTGTGGTACCTACAAGCAAATAGCAGAGTCCTCAGGATGCACAGCAAAGCTGTTTATCTATGCAAGAGATTTTTGCTCTTGTAACCAATGCATGAACACTTTTGTAGGTATTTGTTGGACATGCTTGTGAAAGATTGGTTGAGATTGTATTTTCATTAAAGCTAGACTTGATTTTGCATGAATGTCACTGAAGGAAAAACATAATCTATGTTCATGCCTATCAAATTTTGTCCTTTTCTTCTTCTTTTAGACCGTGCTTAAAAGAAAGAAAAAGTTAGAGTTTCTTGGTAGGCATTTTAAATCTCTTCTAAAGCAACTGTCCTTCAGTTGCTTCAGCATTTGTGCTCTGAATGCAAGTTTGAAATGTAAAGAAGGTGTCCTTTTGTTTTAATACCACTGGCCAGGAATCATAAACAGACTGTGATTCTTCTCACCTTCAACACAATTCAGTGCTGTGGGTTCTTGGAGAGAAAGTATTGGAAGAAGAGTCATCAGTTTGGTAACAACTTAGGATTTTGCTTTGACTAGTTTTGATTTCTGATCCATGACGAGGTGAGATGCCTGACCAGATGACGTAATGAGAGGATCATGTTTTGGAGGGGGGAAAAAAAAGTGGAAATAGCTGGGGCAAACACTCTGAAGCATTTCTGTACATAATAGAGACTATTTTTTTCAACTATGAGTGAATGTTTTCTGTAAGATTTGTAATGGCTATTATGGGGTTTTTTATTATGATCATATATATTAAAAAGCTGGAAAGTGAGATACATTAAGGTAGATAATTTTGATCAAAGTTGGTTTTATTTTATTTGGAAAAAAAAAACACAACAAAAAACCAAACACCACTCTCCCCCCCCCCCCCCCCCAAACAAGCAAACAAAAACAAATGCCAAAAAAAACCACCAAAAAACACAAACAACAACAACAACAAAACAAACAAAAAACCCCACAAAAAAACAAAACCAAAACAAAAATAAAACAAACAAAAACCACAAAAAAACCACCAAACCCTGAATAGAAGATATGATACTTAGGATTATCTTATATAGCTGTGTGTATACCTACAAGTAAAAGAGAGTTCAGCTCCTATTTGAAGGTTTCCTACTCAGGAACATGCCCACACCAGCATGAGTAGGCTGGTAGTGGCAGCACTGTAGTCATGGAGCTGATGGTCTGTGGATCCCTGCGAATCCTGAGCTACTTCTAAATGTTCTACAGCAGAGAACAAAATCGAGTAACTTTACCTTCAGGAAGCTTAAACTTGCTAGAGAGGCAGATTCACCTCTCTTGGAGAATGCTGGCAAGGGGCTCTACAAATGGAGAAAAATTGAAAATCACTAGACTACACAGTTATGTAGCTACACGATGTATAATGAGGCACTAACTTAACCCCAGATAAAAGTTCTCAAGGTGAGTTGTTTAAACAATTGGCTACATGCGTATGCTGGAGAAGAAAATGCCTTTCTTCTAGTTTCTTCAAATAAAGTACATTCAGGCATCAGATATTGACTTGTAAGGCAAATAATAGGTCACTTATGAGAGTTCTCCTACATAACTGATGTGTTTTGAACTATTTTAGCAAACAGGCAGAATGCTTTTATGGTCAGCCATCATTTAACAAGACTTTTAAATCAATTACTGATGTATCTAATAATACCTTGGCACACTGGTTACCTTCCAGCAATGACTTTCTAAGTAGATTGTGCTCCAGAGAGAAATCCAAGTGTCTATGTGCTTGATTTATGCTTCAAGTGCTGTGCATAACTGCAACAATAATATTTGCATACTCAATTCTAACTATTTACAAGTGAAGCTTTTTAGACATTTTTAGTTATTTTTGCTTAGACGATGTTTGATACAGTTAACATAGACTCGGTCTTAGTGGATGGGGCGAGTTGCTACAATGTGGCTGCTTTCTCAAGCAGATTCTATGCAAGTGAGGCAAGTTTTGTGCATAAATTTATGTTTAGATGTTAAATGCTTGCTTTTGTCTAGAGAGTGAGGTGATAACATGTGTAAATATTTGAAGACTGTTTCCCTACGTAAATGTTTGGTTCTAAACTGTAAGGCTACACTAGAAAATACTAATAGGCTAGATTTTTTTAGGACATACCAGTAAGCTGAATCACATATTGTTTTATCTTGGTTTCAATGCATTTAAGATCCCTGTTGCCATTTTTTATCATATGCATACTAATATTCTAGGTGGATTGTTGATTTTTTTGTTGTTGTTTTTTAATTGGCTTATTTTATGTTTGAGTCTAAATGAAGAACACTTCTGAGCTCTGGCTTTTCTCTATGTCCTTTTAAAGAAACAGGTTAATATAACGTTGAGAGAGACTAGTCCTATAGACTCTGTGCCTTGCATATACGAAGAACTCTTGAGTACCAGAAGGATTTTTGTAAGTTATCCAATGTCTTCATTCAGCTACCTTCTGCTAGAGAAAGATCTCGTCATGAGAGAGGAGTCTTTAACACTGTAGTAATTGCAGTCATCTATGTGATTATGTCTTATTTTGCTTACTGAAGATCTTTTTCTTAGCCCTGGCCAGCATGAGGAAAATGCTGTCTGCAACATCTTTTCCGTTTGCATGCTTTCTTGTAATGTCACAGGATAGTGCGGATGTTAAATGGCAGAGATTCCAAATATATCCTTGTAAAATAAAATCTCCCACTTTGGATTTTCACTAAAGACTCTCCACTAGGAGAAGAGTGCTCTAGAAGTAGCAATTCCAGGAGGAATGTCTTCTACATTTTAATCACCAAGCAAGTACAAAGTCATAGAATCATATACATTATGGTTAGAAGGCATGTCTGGAGGTGACCTAGTCGAGTAACCATCTCAAAGGGGGCTACTGCCAACAGCAGATCAGGTCAACAGTGGCTTTGCCTTGCTGAGTCTTGCAAATCTCCAAAGGTGGAGGTTCTGCAACCTCTCTGAGTAAAGTAGCACTTCAGCAAGGTCACTTTGCTCTTGGGAAGGAGGTTCAGCTAGTAATCAATTGGGATTTCATGAGCACTCAGTTTGGGGCAGAAGGAGGAATTAACCTCTTAAACTATTAAGACCTGCAGAAACCAGTCAAAACATTTTCATGGAGCAGATGTGCTGCAGGAAACATAAAGAAGAGATTCCATATCGGTTTCCTTTAATCACTTCAAAACTCAACAGAGGAATTTGAAAATCAATTATACAGACAAGACTGTAAGCCAGCACAGCTCTTCTGGAAACAGCAGAATTTCTTCTTGTTTTGCTGATCGTGTCATGAGGAATCTGAAACAGCAATCTGAACAAACTGGAGCTTAGGCAATGTTTTATCAGCAAAAGAGTTATGGATTTGTGGTTAAAAGTATATTGATGATGTATTTTAGTGCAGTTGGCAGTTTTATCCTTTAATCTGCTTGTAAACCCTTTTCACTGGGTTGTAAGATAGGCTTTCTCAAAATATGTAAACTGCAGAGGGGATTGTGTGTAATGTTACACTGAGGTGAGCATCTCTTGTGGTTAATATGAAGCCATTTATTCATATTAGGACTATGGATAGAGTTTGATAGATAAGGGAGTTAGTGTTTTACATAAAAAGGGCAAGAACAGAGGTAGAGTAGGTTGAGCTGGACCGAGTTAGATACCATAGTAGTTGGTTTGAATATATATCAAAATATTGGAGTAAACTCAACAAAGTCTGTATCAGGGCAAGGAAATGTACTCGACGCTATTCCTTTCAGAAGTAATTCCTGACTTCTGCTAGATGGAAGTACACAGAAACAGCAGTGATAGAGATCCTCCAAGATGCACTTTTCTTGTTGCTGTGCATAGAAACTCAGCAAGAGTCTTTCAAACTAATTTCCACTGGATTTTTTTTTTGTGCCTTTTCTGAGCAAACTTACAGCTATCTTTTAATTTCAGGAACCATCAATTGTTTTAAGTTGCAGGTCTTATGATTATGGGGTATGTCTGCAAACTTATAATACCTTTTATAGCAGTGTACAGCAAGATTTCATATCTGGTCGTCAAGAATTTTGCCCACCTGATAGACATGTGCCTGAGGGCAGGTCTTTCTTTCTACACCACTTGACTGGTGAGCCCTGCAGTGTAGGTCTGCTTATCCAGAGATGGACGACTTCTTACTGCAGTTGAGTTTGGAGCTTGCCGTGAGCATTAAGCAGTTCAAAATGTGTTCTCACTTTTTAATAGCAGCCATTCCTGCCCTTCCAGGGCTGGCTGGTAATAAAGTTACTGTGGAGAAATGGGTAGAGGACAAATGAAGTGCTGCTGAAAAGCGACATTGTGACAAGCAATATGGAGGAATAAAACATTTCCAGGGCTTTCATTTGTGCTGCATTATGTGAAATGGATGAGAAATGGTTTCTTTGTTCAGTCAAGATTTTTGTTATGAGGCCGCTAGGTCACCAAGGTTGGCTTATAATGAAAACAGGAGGAGAATATTGTTGAATCCTCATTGCCAGCCAAAAGCAGGAGTGAGTGAACAGTAGTTCATTCACAACTGAGAAATGTGAAATGACACAGAACGCAAGCTTTCTGTTTTATGAGGAAACCTAGGTAGAGGACTTTTTGTTCTCATTATGGCAGGCATCATATTTGATTGTATGTACAGTCATAGATATTTCAGGTCTCAAAGCCCTACCGGTATCATTAGCAGTGGCCCTCCCTTGAAATCCATGTCAACTCTGTAGTACTTACATCTCTTTATTACATTGAAAAGTAATGACTGAGAAGTCTGTGTTTCTTTCCATCTCTCCTTTCCTCCCTCTAATGGGTTAAGCGTTTTCTGTCTTTGTAGGAAATGAATCAATACAAATGTCTGAAACTCCTTGAAATGTACATCATGGTGGGTTTTTTTTCAGTTAAAGGGGTTTTTTGATGACAACACTTAAGGTCTATTATGTAGTTAAGAATCCTAACCTTCCCCTAAGGTAAGTAAGTAATATTCTCTCCATTTACAGCTAGTTAAACTGCAGCAAAGAGATGAAGTAGCTTGTCAAAAGCAACACAGCATCATTGCCAGAGAAGAGGCTGGGACTCACAAGTTCCTAATGCCCACTGAAGGATATTTTTAATGCCTGGGCTGCTGTATCCTGACATAATAATATGCACATGTGATTTGCATGTAGCCACACAAGTGAACAAGAATGCTGTTTTCTGTATTTCTTGACCGTTTCCTCATGCCAGTCATACGCTGTTCATTTAACCTGCACCATTTGCTGATATTTTTGTTAGCCCATTGTGTATTTTGTTCAAGTTTTTCCAGTTCTGTGTCACTGATACACTGAGAATGTAATAAATTGCTCACAAGAGGGCAAGAGTCAACTTTAATAAATCCCTTCTTGAGGCCTTTTCTTCATTGGGTACAGATATTTCTGCACTATGTACCAAGACTAGTTGATTGCTTGGTAAAGTAAATCAAACCTGTGATGGAATGTGAAATGAAATTATTCAAAGGGTGGAAGTAGTAATTTGCTTTCCCTGGTAGAGCTTCTCTTAAATATGTTTGTTTACCCTTTTTTGATTGTTTCCATTGATCGTCGTTCAATGCCTTGTTTCCTTTTCTCTTCTACTGTTTAAAAGTTAGGTTGTTTTCTGCAAACAAGGCAAAATAGTTTGTGCATAAACAGCAGTGTGGAATATTACCTCTTTGTGTTCAGAAAAATACGGAAACAAATCTGAACAACTAAGTGTACAAAATTTAAAAAGGAAAAATACTGTGCATGTATGTAAGCACATAAATACATGTGCAGATATAAGTAAAGTCACATACCTGTGTACAATTCTCAGTCATTCCAATTGCTCTAGGTGCATCTTTTTCATGATTGTATTTATGAACATCTTGACTTGTGTACATCAGCACTTTTTCCTTGTATCAGATGGAAAAAAAACGATGTGAGATGAGGTTGACATTGTATGATAGGGCCAAAAAGAAAGGGAGGTACTTGGTCTATGTGTTGAATGCTGACAAAACAAAAGGTCCTCCTGGCTTGTCATTCTTCTGAACTCTCTGGGCTGGAGCTGCAGGGTTTAAGTCCCTACAACACTCTGACAAGAAAGAGGGAGAGATGGACATTCCCACATCAGATACCCTTGATCCAGCACTGGTAAAAATGCTCGGACTTTGGTATGGGGAAAGTATCCAGCTGGTTTTGCCCACCATAAGGAGAGAAGTTTTGTTCTTGCATTGGCTCATTGGTACCCACTAGCAGCCAGCTATGACTACATCTGCTGTGTGTGCAGGTGGCAGTGATAAAGCAAGGGTTTGTTTTTTGTCCATGCTCCTTTATTGACTTTGCAGACATCTATGGCCAATGCTCCCAAATCATGGCAAAAAGACTGCTGATTGCAGCGATGCTGCATCTCTGGGGTGGCACCAGCACAGTGCGAGCTCAGTCCAAGGAGACTGCCCACTGGATTACAAGATAGATAATGATCTCCCAGGTCCACTCTTCTGTTGCCAGAACTGGTCAGAGGTAGATAGCAGCCCAATTCCTGATGTGTTGAAACCTCATGTGCCTTATTCCAGAATAATATATCTATTGTTAGAAAAGTATTCTTAAGAGAGGCAGGTGAGAAGAAGCTTATAGGCATTGTTGCGAAGTTGTGTAATAGCAGAGGTAAACAGGAGGCACAAAGAATAATGAAGAAAATTATAACCCACCACTCAAACAGAAAATTAATTAACTAGCAGGCTTGTTAAAAATAATTAGGAATGTGCCAGAGGATCTGGGAAGGCTAAGCATCAAAAGCATCCCTTCTTACCAGTGATGAAGAGAATTTTTCTGCATTTCATAGATTTATAGATGAAAATGGCACACTGCCCTTGAATTTTTTGTCTCCCTGGTGCTTGCTGTTGGCCATGGGGTGCTTCAGCGTTACATTTTTCTCATTTAGTTCTATGACAGCTTCATATGGGGAGCTTACTCTTAAAAACCACAGTTGCTGTTCTTCCTCTTTTTGCAGAGAGCATTTTAAAGACAAAAAAAAGCTCCACCCCCATAATTTTAGTAGATTCTGCAGGACAACAGCTGGAAGTTGGTTCACGTCTAGGACAAGACGATTGAAAGTCGCGTATTGCTCACAAGGACGAGTGCCTCGAACCCTTGATATACAAAGCATTATGTCTGGCCAATGAAAACAGGACAATTAGGGAGACATGATCCTTAATGTAACTTTGCTTCTTGCATTAAAGGTTCATCCAGACAACTCATGACTAACCCTGGTTGAGCTCTGCTAACCGGTCAGGCCATGCATGGTGTTGCAGAAGGCAAAGCTTTTTATCTCCCACCTGTTCAGGACTGCCCACTTTTTTTACAGACTCAGGAACAGGATAAATCTTATACAGATGTAAGCGAAATTCTTATACCTCTCTCACCTCTGATTACATGTTCAAAGTTACAGCTTAATCATCTCTTACATGTGCAAGGTGAGAGCCATTCAACTCTAAATGTTAAAAAATCCATACTTCAATGTCACTCTTGTGACATCTGCTGCCCATTGGACACTATATTCAGTGGATTGTACAGTGAATTTCTGGTTTCATACACAGATACTAAATCACTTTTCGCTAAGCTGAGCAATCTCTGGCGGGGGAGATAAGAGTTTAAAACGCATGTCGCAGTTTCATAAGAGTATCCTTTTGAAACTGCAGGAGGCAGTCTATAGGCTGGCAGAATGTCGTTTCTCAGTGAAAAATTAACAGTTGCTCATGATTTTCCCAAAAGTACCTTAGGGTTTTTTCAGACTGGTACCTGATTTTTGCACCTTTTCTAAAAGATAGCACTTCCAGCCCTTGATATTGCACTTGTCTGCTCAGTCCTGACTCTGAGGTAAGACTGCCATCTATTGAATCTCCAGCAACATCTCCCGCAAAATTTAGCCTTCCATCCAAATGCTGACCGGTTCCAGTCCTGCTTTGTTTATGAGACCTGACAAGATTGGAGCCCTTCCTGGCATGCCTACAGGCTAAGTCACCTTGCAAGCTGCCATCAAAGTGTCAGAAAGCAGCAGCTGAGCAAGAGCTCTTGCCTTCCTGCATTGATTCCTTTTACACTGAAAGAAGCCATTACAGATGCATCTTTCCAGAGTTTGGTTGTCAGATGCATTTTTCCAGAGCTTGTCAACTTGAGTAGGATGCAGCTGTCTTCCGTCAAAGAGAATTTCAGGCACTTGAGGATGATAGAAGAAAAGAGAAAAGAATAACTTTCGGAAAACACCAAATTGGAACATGATTAAGAAGAAGAAAAAAAACCAACTTCCATTCAGCCTATTGATTCCCCTCAATGGTTTCTTTCTGCTTTCATTTATATGCAGGAATACTATCTAGTGTAATAAGATTCATACACTGCACAGTAGTAGCAGAAATTTTTAAAAGCACTGGCAGCATGCAATTTTCAAATGCCTCCTCCCTAGACACCACTTCACCTTAACAGTTTGATAACGTGGAAATTCCAGAAGTGCAACACTTGTCATTTATATTTTTGCATTTCAAGATGTGTTTTATGATTAACAGCCTGCTCCATGGCCCATGGAGATCCTCTGTTGAATGTAGTGGTCTTTGAATTGGACTCGTTTAAAGAAGAAACATGACCACAACCCAAGTTTATTTGAACCCTTGTGGCTCAATACTCTTTCTTGGATGTCAGTACAGTGGAGCTATAGCAATTCACCTGAGCAAAGTTGAGGAACCTTGCATATGGTTGCTGAAGCATTCTTTGTTAGGCTCCAGGGACTTCTGTTACACAGTCAAGAAGAGTGTGTGCTGGCAGGTGGTGAGGCAGCTGGCCAGTTGTCCAACACCAAGGTGTTCCTTCTCCATGCACTGAGCAAGCCAAAGGCACCTGGTTAAAAGCCTCACTTCACTTGATGTTCTTTGCATATCTGTCTAGAGGACCTCATGTCTCTCTTGGGCTCTTCCACTGTAAGGCTTTCCTCCTTTAGCAGTTTTGCTTGGAATATCTATTTCGCATAATCATTTTCAATGGTATCATCTCTTCCAATGAAGATCCTAAATATCATGCTTTGCAGGATGGAGCTAAGCAGTGATGCCATCTAAGCTTGAGTTGTGGATCCCCAAAATATTAAAGGCTCTCATTTTGTTTTGCCTTTACTCAAAATGCATGCAGCTGTGCCAGCTAAGAAATGACATAAATCACAGCCCCAGTTCTTCCTCTTTGCTTTCTCAGGAACTCTTTTATGTTACAGTGAGCACTCAGTCCCAAAGTGTGTATATTTCCCTTCAGTATAAAGCAGCAAAGCTGCTTGTGCTTGCATGTCTTTCCCTTTGGATTTAGAAAAGATAATGCTTTCCTATTCGGGCACATGAATGAGATAACCCATCACCATCAGAAGGAAATGTAAAAGAGAAGGAACAGAGGTGAACATAAATCTTAGGTTGCTTGGCATTCCCTGGGCATTTGGAATCCACTGTCACCTGCTCGCTTTCTACAGCATGAAGAGCAAAGGCCTCATCTTGTTCTGCACTTTGTAGTCAGTTGTGGCACTTGCCCTGAAGCTGTATGAGCAATGAACTCCTAATGGAGCCTGAAATGCTCATCCATTGTTATGTGCAATATAAAAGATGGAAATGTCCTCAGCCCTGTTAAGGAGATAAATTGGATGGGCACAGAAATTAGAACAAAAGGTTTTGGGAGTGGATGGAGCAAGTGATACATTTTTGCCACAAAGAATATCAGCACGCGTTGGGTGAACATATTACTCAAAAGTGTATGTTCAAGTATGTGACTGCTCAGGTGTGGACTCATAGGCTCCTCTGTTCTTTCTCTTGTTGTTCTTGTCACCTGCTTTTCTCACTGTTCACAGGCAAACATGGGCTTCCCCAGCCTAATACTGTGCAGTGGTCCTGTACAAAGCCTTTCAGCACAATAAAAGGACTTGTGCAATAAGCCTCTCATGGGACTAGAACTGACAGAAAATTGCATGAAAACTGAAACATGCTTTTCTTCCTTGCAAAGTCTCCATTTTCTCTGTTTACCAGTCATCTTTGGGGCTTTTCATTTGGATATAAATAAACTTGTCCCCATATGCCAGGCACCCAGAGAATAATGATGGACCAAGAGCTTGTTGTGTGCTGCAGGTGGCAGCATCTTGTCCATGGCTTGACTTTGAAGCCTAAGGGACATCTGATTTCCCTGGGCTGATTGGGAAAAACCTGGGAAGTGTAGCTGAGCATTTGCAAAAATAAATTTCTTCACTTTGTGTGTGAAGCATTAGCTAGGAAAAACAACTAACTAGTTAATGCATGTGTTTTATTCCTCCTGGAGCAAGTATGAATATGGATCATCATTTGTTTATGCTGGACAAAGAATTTATATTACTTTAATAGGGCTTTCTATTAGTTTGTGACAAATAACAAAATGCCTACATATTCATCATTCCAAACCCATTAAGGCTGTCAGCTTTGCAAATGATTGATAAAATGCTGCGATGCAGACTTGCACATGTATCCCTTACCACAACCACTGCTTCATGTACGAGGCACAGCATTCTCACCAATTTCTCATCAGGGGTAAGTAATTGGCCAATTAAATCATAGGCCATGATATCTTGTTGACTGGAGCTAAATCAGTGGTAGGCTAGCTCTGAACAATTTGAATCTTAATGTAGGATAAATTAAGCTCTCTCCTTTGCAGTTGCCTTCATATAGAGTCCTCTGGTTTGAATAAAGAAAAACCCAAATTTGCCAGGTGGGTAATGGTTTAAACCTCTTTACTCTCAGGGATGTGTGGCAGAGCTGGGCTCCATCTCTATCTTTGTGACTAAAAAGGCATTAATCAGCTTGGTTGTTAAAATAATGCCTTCCTTATTTATGGATGCATCTTGACGTCTTGATAGCAGGAAGAGTTTTGTCAGTACAAGGAGGAGCGCAGGATTTGATTTCGGAGCTTTCATGAATTACTTTCCCCCAGTAGTTTTGGCTTCTCAGTGCTAATAGTTGAACTAAAATAATATTAGTATTCCAGTAGTGTCTAGAGGTTTTGAGTTACACCAGAGCCCTATTGTATCACAGGCACTGTATAAACCCATAGTACGGAGAAGTCCCAATACTGCAGAGACTGCAGTATAAACAGGCAAAGCAATATGCAGAAAAAAAGGAAATGATATCTCTCTTTTTCAGATGGGGTATCACTATTCATGCAGGATAACAGAACAGCAGAACTGTTTTCAGAAGTGTGCAGAAAAAAATCATTTTGCCAAACGTCAAAAAGAAAAATCTCGGTTAGAGTTGGGAGTGAGCCTGGGTTTCTTGAATCCCAGTACACCACTCTGATAAAAAGTCCTTATTTTTTGTGATTTCTAAACAAAATTTAAGCGTACCTCTGGTAGGCTAGAAACTAAGTAGCATTCTTCTGATAGATAAGAAAAAGCATTGTGAACAGAGATCATAAAACTAAATTAGCTTTTCTTTTTTCTTTCTTAGTACATTACAGATATCTTGGCAACACCGCTAAAAATGTAAGAGTTGTTTCTATTTGAGCACCACCTCATACTTGGAATATCTCTTTTTAGCACCCAAGTTTAGCCTGGATGCTTGTATAAGTAGGAACAAAACAGGTGAAGTGTTTGAGTGCCTAATGACAGAAGTTGTGTATTGATCCCTGGTTTGGTGCTTACACTCTTGGATCCCTTGTGCATTCTTGTGCCTGCAGTGGCTGTTCCCTAACTCAGGACTGAATGTTCCCAGGAAAGTCCGTCCCTGTAATATGCAACAAACTCAACTGCTAGTTTTTAAATTAAGCCCATGCCCAGGTTATTTTTCCACATGGGGCAGGTGCTCCAGGAGAGGACTTAAAAGCACAGTTAAACCCACAAGTTCCCTTACAAAAATACAATTCCTTTGTGTTCTTGAAGAAGCCCCTAATCCATCCCTTGGGTACAAGTCAGAGAAGACATCTGCAGAAGCAGTGGTAGGACCATAAAAAGCCTTACCATGGGTGACATTCTCCACTGAGCCTGTCAAGCTGTACCCAGCTTCCAGTGGTGAAGAATTTGGTCTGATGTCTTTTGGCAGCTGCAGGGGCAGATGAGAAGGGCAGTAATGCTGCTTCTGCTCAACTCTAATGATTTCCTGATGACAAAAGTGAAATGTCAGCTTTGATTGTGGTAGGGCTTTTTCCAGCCCAGCATGGAAAAATGAGCTGTCAAGCAATTCTTTCTGGCATTCTGTGAACTTTTTTAGGTGGATCATGTGCTCGTGGGTTGAGTAAGGAATAGACTTGGCCTTTCACTCCACATCAGAAGAGGCTGATTGCTTTTTTGGAGGGAACTGCCCAGACACCATCAGGGATAAATAGTAACCAGCTGGCGAGAGGTATTTAGAGCAGAGACACATTTGGAGATTAAGTTTTGACTGTTGCTCTGATGGCCTTCAGCCTCGTTGCCTAAATGGGGCAGACTTGGCAGGACAGAGGGGTAGAAACACCTGTCTGTTGGCTTCCCCAGCTCTGGATTGAACACCATATCCTTTGAGATGCTGGACATCTGCTGATAGATGTTGCTTTTGTGAGCACTTGCATGCATTTTCAAATAGTTGCTTATGAGAGAAATGCAAAATTCAGCTGGGGCAAGGTGTCAGGAAGTGAAAACTGAAGGTGAACACCTTTGCTTATGGAGTGATCAGTGAGCTTATTTAGAAGAAGGTGCAGAATAGGAGTGAAATGGGTCTCAGCTGTGCTGCATGCCAAGCTTGTGCAGAATCTGAAAACAAGACACAAAAAGCACCTGCATTTAATTGGTCTGGAGAGAGTTTTATCAGGACTTCTGATCAACTGCTGGTGCCTAACAACACCCAGGGAGGCACTGGGGAGTTGTTATGTCACCAGCAAGATATAATGGTGTTATTAATTTAATGCTCTTTAAATTGTTTAATTTGGAAATTCAGATTTAATCAAATGTCAGACTTACTGTCCAAATTCCTAAATTAAACATGAATTGCTTGGGAGCTTTTCCAGAACTCCTGTTTGTTGCATCAACCCCGCTGTCACTTTTATTGGTTGCAGGAGCTACCATTTTGCAACAAGCTAATTTGGCCCTTGCTACAGGAGCTGGAATAGCTGCCTTGAGACATTGTGAGCCTGTTTTCTGTAAGAACCTGCAATTTTTAATAACATCGTCAAAGTCGTTGTGATAGAGGCTGAGCAGGAGTGGAATATAAAACAACAAAAGGAAGGGTAATTCCCATTCTCATTATGGCATTCATTTGGTCTCGGTATCTTGCTACTTGTCTGCTTAATGACTGTCATCTCCTTGATCCTCCCAACAGTATTCACAATCATCTGCTTTCATAAGGGATGAGTCATCTAAGTTGGGCATCTTCATTGCATAAAAGTATCTACAGAGATGTAAGTGTAAACACCCGGTTTGTTTGGTTTGTTTTTCACTGGTTAACTTCATACTAAAGGATTTAACTCCGCAAACGCTCTGCTATCTGAAGTTGCTTTGCAACAGCTTCGTGAAAGGGGGAAAGACCAGATTTAGAATGTAAATCTGTATGGTTATTTGTAAACAGATGAAGCTCTGGAGCAACTTTTTTATTTAATCTGTACTGGAAGTTTAGGTATAGTGTTGTATGTGTCTGAATGCTACATCACTGCAGCCTGTTTCTTTGTTAACAGCAGAGCTTGTGTGAGTTGTGTGCTGCTGAAAAGCTTGTCCCTCTTCTGCGTGTGAACTTTGCACAACTGAAATACAGGTGCATCTGGTTTCTATCCACTTTGTTCTACTTTGGCACTTTCTAACGATATTGAGGATGGGCTGTGGGACAGCAGCTGTTCTGCTTTAGAGTATTACACAAATGCCATGTGTCTCCCCCCGTCCCCTGAAGAACTGAAGTACTCAAAGGGCTTTGCTTTAGCCTGTTCTCGTTGCAGAAGTGCATCTGAGAACAATTTTGTGGACAGCGTAGTTTCTGGTCTTTTTTAACTCTGGGACAACTGTGAGAGATTTCTCTCATACTTCTCTTGAGATAATTGAAAACGTAATTTAGTCCTTAATGAAGAATATAAAAATGGAATGGTCATTAAGTTCAGTCCTTTAAAATACCAAGTGACATCGTACTAAGTCCAGAAGAGCTTACAGAAACACATGCTGCTGCTCCTCCCTTCCCAGCATCACAAACAATACAAACTCCCTTGCCCTGTAAATAGACTTAAGAAATACTACTGGTCCTTAGATTTTTATTATTTTTATTGCATTTATGCCTAGCAATTTCCTTTTTCTAACTTCTTTTTCAGATAGTATTCAATAGATTATCTTTCCACATTTTTAAGAAAACCAGCTGGATATAGTCTGCTTACTCTGTTTTTGGAGTTACTGGATGAAGACTGTTACTCTTAGACTGTGTTAGTGCAGGATGGATTTTCAATACACTCCTAAATTTTTGCCCAATTCACGTACTCTTTACACTGAGAACACCAAGACTCTTCTCCCACGACTATTCAGAGACCTTTAGTGGTGCCAAAAAGAAGAGGTGAATCTTTGCTCCGGCATTCCAGGGAGAATAGGTAATTTAATTTTGTTGCTGTTGTAATCTGGTGAGCATTTTTCCAAAACAGGACTAAGGAGTAACTGGTGTATTTCATTACAACTGCCCAGATGACTAGGAGGAGATTAAGCCTTTAATTACAAGATGGAACATCCTGAGCCAGCATTAAAGCTTGTGGCGGAAGCCACAGCCAATCCTAGGAAAAACCTAGAGGATCTCAAATAATTCACATGCATGTACCTGGTAGAGACTTTGTCTTGCCTACCTACATACTCATTGTATGGAAATGATACATATATGTGATTTTTTTCATGAACTGGAATAATTCCCTTGAGTCTGGTCTCCTAACCACATGGCACTGAAACAAACTGACAGTAAATTCTTCTACGTTTGCATAGCAGCAACATAATTTTTAGTAACTGTGACCCTGTGCAGACAGGACCTTTAAATATCATAGCTAAACTCCTTGTCTCCTTTTTGACTTCCTTCTTCGAATTTGCAAGGCTGGTTGCAATCAGCTGTTGTGAATGATCAACATTCATGCTGATTTTGCTTGCCATCAGGCTGTCAAGATAGAGGATGACATGCAATACTCATGTGAAAGTGGCAAAGATTTTTTTTTTTTTCCCTTGCTATGAAATAAGTTAAAAAGTGAATGGAAGGAAGCTCATGAGTACCATGAAATGTTGTCTTTTGAGAGAATTTCATTAAGCCAACCTGTATGAATGACTGGATTTCTGTTTTACTCAGAAAGTTTGGAATCATGATCTTTCATTTGAATATTTCGTGTTTTAGGGAGCTCCCTCAACTCCATTTGGCTCTCATGGAAATTGAGAGGGGTCAACTTATTACAGGAAGAGAGCCCTAAAAATCATTCTATTATGCATGAGACTTACACAATTAAATTTGGGATCTGTCTGTAGATCTGTCTGTTATTCAGCAAAATATGCTGGAATAGTAGCCAGAGCAGAGTGATAAAATTTATTCTACTGGTTCATATACATATGTTGAAGATTGGCACAGAAAGCTGTATTTTGCCAGTGTCAGATGGCCTGCCAGGAAAATGAATTAAATAAGCATTTACTGGCATAATGCTTGGATACTGCAGACAGTACCTGGCTGTGAAGAACAGCCATTCTGTCTGAGGTCTGTAAATGGTGTTATTCCGATCACGATCTAGGCTTTAAGGTATCATTGATGCTGAATGGACAGTTAGCTCATATCTCAATCCAGGAATGCTCAAAGCAGCTGGCCACCTCAGTAGAGCAGTGCTACTGGGCCGCCCTGGCTTAGAATTAGCGTAGCCTAATGCTCTGGGTGTAAAACAGTCATTTGGCTCCAGCAAATCCTTCTGGTAGCGGGACATTTTCTTGCTCTACCTATATGGGAATCCTAGAGGATGGATGGCAAAATAGGGGTCATGGAAATTGGATATAAGGGTGCTTAAAGGCAACAGAACAATGTGAATAGCGTTATTGGCTTAGAAAACCTGACCTTGTCTCCCACCTGAGGTTATGGGTTTGTATGTTTTGAAAGGGGTAACCAACTGCAGTTTAATCGGAGAGTTAACTTTTGTGTAACGAGTCTGGCCTGTTTGCAAATTACTGTTTTTGTGAGAGATGAGGAGAACGTATCAAATAAACGGCACTCAATGTTCAGAGTGGCCAAAGAACAATGAAAGTGTCCTTAAAGAGCTCACATTATATATTATAATTAGCTGCAGTGATATTAAAGAAAATGTTCTTTTTTCTCTCTCTTCATATTCTTCCAATCAATGCTGAAAGATTAAAAAAACCCCCACAGTTTCAGGTGGTTTTATGTGCACAGTAGTTTGTGTCACAAATCAGTGCAAGTAGAGAAGAAGGGCACAGTAAGGTTGAGTTGCTTTGCCCAATTCCGTGGCCTGATATCTTTTTTCATCTTTGCTACACATGTAGTCATCAAAATGACTCTGTGAGTATAAAGGATCCATTTTTGTGTAGGGAAGGATCGTGGTTCTGGTGGTATGAAAGCTGATGTTGTTGCTCTTTAAACCTGCTAGTATGAACAAGTTTGGAGGATTTTTCCCATGGTTTTAACAGAGTGGTGTGGGGTAACAGTGAACTTCTCTACAGCATCAGGAAAATCAACATGTTTAATGTCTGTGGTAAACCACATTAAAAAAACCCAAACAAACAACTCAGTGGGAAAATTAGTTCCCTTATTAGTGAAAGTTAACTTGTGCAAGCTGTAATTCATGCAGGGTGTAGGCATCAAGATCCTCTTACGCGGTTCCAGATCCTCTTGTGCAGTTAAGTGGCACCTTGAATTTAGTAAAGCTCTGGTCCTATATACGGTTTAGTACACTTGCACTAGGACCAGTATGCATTAAAAGTCGCCATTGAAAATAACCTTCAAATAGGATTAAAACAAAACAAAACAACTCCATATGTTTTTCCTTACATGTGTCTGCCTTTGGTTGGCATGAGGTGGACTCTTTCTAAGAGAGGGCTCTAATAAGGGAGCAGTAGCGCAGGATTTTTTAGTCATTGTGGTGTGTTTGTCTGGGAGAGCAAGACCTAAGTGTAGGTAAGTCAGCAGTAGTTGAACAACTGAAATGTTGGTGTCCATAAGGAAAAATTAAAATGCATATGAGAATGCATTGAATGCATTGAATATGCACTGCTACTCAGAAATCCTGTAGGTGACACATCATTTTATGGAGCAGCCTTTTCCATGAGGAAAGTGCAATACAGCACAAGCAAACAGCAGCGTAGTGAGTTGATCCTCCAGCATCTCAGTTCAGGCAATCCTGCTTCTGCAACTGAATTGTCACTTAATGAGAAAAGAGATTATTTTGAAAATATCCCTGCTAGCTTCTTTGGAAAGAGTTGTATCTTTTTGAGAGCTTTTAAGTTGACATTGGGCAAGTCAGTAAATGAGCAAGCATTTTGATATGTAGAGGTCAAGGATGACTATTAGACAGAGTGGCTGGCAGAAAAAATCCAAACCTTTTAGCAAGAGATTCATGCCACAGCAAATTATGATCAGGCAGTTAAATAGCCGGGTTATTTGCATTACCTGCATGGCACTGCTGTGCTATTAACTGCTCCTCCTAGCATCCTCCACAAAAAAGTTTTTGAGAGTTTATATTTAATTGCATATCTATCCTGAAGCCCGGTCTTCTTGTCCTCGTCTTAGTGGCTTAGCAAGATTACCAAGAGCTGCAGGACAGGGCATTTTGCTTTAGCACAAGAAATCCAAATACTTCATTGAAGTTGCTCTTTTCATTGTTTGTTTTTATGTATACTGCTTTGCATCCTTTGAACATGACAGGATTTTTTTTCCCCATAATAGTAGTGTATGTTGTGAGCACTGTATTTGTCCCTTGGCTATGGCTGAAAAATGAAGGAGAGAACAGTTGCAGCTAATTCCTTAGCCAGTGGCAGTAATTGCTGCGTCAGCTGCTCAGCAGGCTCTACAGCTCTGTGCTCAGTAGCTAGGACAATTACCTTAGTTTATTCACGGCTATGGGGTTACATAAGGAGTAAATTTGGAGAAAATTTCCAATTTCATGGTCCACCTGGAAGCGTCAGTCATTGCACAAACTCAGCCACCTCGCCTCTAATGCAGGAGCTGAAATACCACCCCTTCTAACCCTGCTACAAACCTGTTTCTTGGCTGTGCTGCTGTCACCTCACATCTGGGTGTTTGGTGACCAGCCCCACTGAAAAAGAAAGCCAGCCAGCAAGAGGGTACATCTGCACTAGCATTTTAGTTTGGTTTAGATATGTGCTTTTGAAGTGAAACTCTCCAGTCATCTGCACTTTTTATGCTTTGGTTCACAGCAGTCCTGATACTTATGAACTCGGTTCCTTTTGGATGAAATTAAACCAAAAGATGGATCTCAAGTATCCAATTCCTAGTTCTTATTCAGTCCATGGCAGACTAAAGTTAGTCGCAGGTAAGCCACCATGAAGCGTACACAGTGTGGTTGCTGGGCCCTTAGCACCATAGATTGTCATAGAAAATGGTTCCTATTGGGCCACACTACTTGCTCTATAGACATAAAGCAGGACTACTGGATTGTGTATAGCAACGCACTCCATGGAGTTCAGCTCAGGCCTTTGTACATCTCTCCTCCTGTGTGGAGGACTCCAGATTCAAAACCTACCTTAACAGAGATGATGGTGGTGGTTGTTTCAGCAGCCCCTAAGTGCTCATGCCTGGGGAGGGTAAGATCAGCTTCTCAGATGCCAGCAGCTGGGCAGTAACCATGGTCCTTTGATGATGGGCGATCCACTTGAACTCCAAGATTCATATTTTCCATCCTCACTGTTTCGAGGAAATGCCACCACCAGGACTCTGTATCTACTAGGGGGTAGAAGAGCAATTAAACCTGCTTCATTTCCCATGCTAACTAAAAAGTGCTGAAGATGGTGCAGAATACAAATAATTTCTGAGTAGTAAAGTTTGTTCATGTTGCTATCTGAATGAAAGAGAAGAAATTACTGTGGTTCTATAGTTGATAAATGATCTAAACCAAACACACTGTGTGGAGGCTGTGAAAGTTCCTAAGATGCCTCACAGCAGCTGAACAAAAGGCTGGAGTTGCAGCCCATTCCCACCATGTGGGCTGGGAGGTAAGCAATTATTTCATCCTTGCCAGGATGACTGTGTGGGCTTTTCTTTGATGCTGTACCATAAAACTGTCTCTGTGGTAGCTGCACAATACCAATGTTTTCAGTACTGTAGTACCATAACTGACAATTCTACTGAATTGCTAGAAAACTGCCAAATTAAATATTCCAAATAGCCATGGTGCCATTTGTATGACAGATAATGTTTGATTTTCTGAAGAACCATACCGCATGCAGAATTAGGCGAGAGGAAATACACTGCATGGTTATTAATTCTTTAATACTTGAAACTACTTAGCAGTGAACATGTAGATCAAAGCTTTGCTTGAGAAGATTGAGCTTTCGAGACAGGAAATGTCGGGAGCAGTCTGGAGCAACATAACAGAATCCTGTAGGATAAAAAAACACTGATTGCATTTCCATTAGTTTTGAAATCTCCTT
The DNA here is from genome assembly GCF_964273445.1 of Streptopelia decaocto. Taxonomy (NCBI): domain Eukaryota; kingdom Metazoa; phylum Chordata; class Aves; order Columbiformes; family Columbidae; genus Streptopelia; species Streptopelia decaocto. The sequence goes on along the minus strand of NC_138655.1, from coordinate 117,519,397 downwards.
TGTGTTCAGCTTAAACATCTTCATGGCTCTTGTTTTGCAGGTTAAATGTAACCTGTTAAGCACTTGATCTGTTTTCCCAAATTGACAGTCAGTAGCTTTCAATTTTTAATAAATATACTTGGAATTTTGGTAGCCATCATTTAAGGAGAAAGTGAAGATATTCAGTGGTTTCTGATTGGTACCTTAGATTATGAAAGAAAGAGATGGGTTGCAGTAATCCTCTCTTGATTGAAGCCATAGCCAAAAGAGGTATTTCAGACGGGTCAGATTTTCATGACCTCAATTGCTATAACTCATAAAAATGGAAAAAGGAGGGATAATCTTCTATTCTGTGTTGTGATGTGCACTTAATGGTCTGGTTCATATTTAAAGTCCAAGCCTACCATAAGTAGATTTGCTATTGATTTCATTGGAAACAGAAATAGTGTTTCATACTACAAAATTATATAAAGCCAAAACCTGACCCTACTGAAGTCAATGGCAATTATACCAGAGACTTTGAAAAGGACAAAATTTGGCTTTGGGCTCCTCTAGATAAACGTGTAAGCTTTGAAAAATAAATTGGAGCACTACTTCATTTCAATGTTATGAAAAAGAAAATAAAACATTAAGGGTAATTTTCCTCTCGCAGTGGCTTTTTAGCATTTAATGTACTCAACAATTTGATTGTATCAAATCTTCTAAGATGGTGTGCTAGTGTGTGTTACAATTGGTGTTATTGAAAAGGATCAATTAAGCAAAATACTGTTTCTTTCATTGCAAACCCATCGTATTTCATTAGAATTAAAGATGTTCCTCTTCATGTAATTTTTAGTTATTGAAGAGCCTGAATTTCATCTCCTGAAGCTGTAACTCAATTGAGGCAAATTAAAGTCCCTACAAATCTTGTGTTCATGAGAACAGAAACTGATCCAATGAATTCTTTACATTGCCTTGATGTATAATGTGTGTTTATTTCTATAATTGGCACAAGTATAAAAAAATACCACAGATTAAGACAGTAAACAGTCCTGTTTAGAGAGCTTTGAGTTATATTCACTGGGAGGGGAATGCTGAGCACTGGCTTAGTTAAATACACAGGCCAAGGAATAAATCATCAGAACAGTAAAGTAGGTTTATGAGATGTTAATGCTACTTATGTTAATAACCATTCATGTGATACAAGAAAGTATGGAAGTGATTATTTTACCATTGCTTTTTTTGTCTTTTGGTACTAACTGGCAAAGCTTCAATTAAGGAAATGGTCACCGAAAGCTTAAATTCTTAGTGGTTTTTTTTTCTTTTTAAATAAAAGCTCAGAATTTTCGTCTTCCTTCTCTTCCGCCTCCTCCCTGCCCCCAATTTCCATCTCCTTCCGTTGTTGCTACTACCACTTGCAAACACTTTTGGGTCTGCTTGATTTGCCTTTAATGCATACAAGCAATATTAGGGCAGGTTCCTAGCATGTATAAAAATCGATGTGGCTCGATTGACTTCAGGAGACATACATTGATTTTGACCAAAGAAAGATACGGTATTTTTTATTTTTGCAGTATCTTTTCTTATACAGAGATGCCTGAACTTTTTTTTTTCCCCCGCAAGTCTTAAAAAATGAATTTAACATTTTTAGATATCAAATGACAGTTTCAAAACAGTGGGAGTAAATAACAATTAACATAAAGGATAATATGCCATAACAGAAATGTAACTTTATCTTCTATGGCTAATTAGCAGTTGAAAGTCAGATTTTTACATTTAATTTGGGTGTGAATAGAGCAAGTCTTTGTAATTGAAGGTTGTCAAAAGAAGGGATTTTTAACTGCTAGCTTTTAATTTATAAGGTGAGTCACTTGTTAACTGCTTCGTGGCTGCCCCAATTTAGGGCGCAGCCAAGTCTGAGGGCATCCAGTGCGCTGCTCTGTGTTTTAGCTGCCTACCTCTCCCCTGGAGGCACCGTCACGCTGGGGCTGTTTTCTCAGCAATGAAGTGCTGTGAGGTATGTAGAATATAGATGACTGTACAGCAATGCATCACAGCCCACTGACCGCGCCTGAGGAATGTTGTAGAGCAGCTTGGGGAAGGCTAAATGATTTTTAGCTGCCCAAAACACACACCAGTGATGGGTTTATCTGTGCTGTGTGTCGGTTCATTGGTCTCGACGTACAGAACTCTCTGATGAAGAGGTGAATGTGTAGAATTAAAATTGAAGGTGTTTATCCATGGTAGGCGAGGGGACATCTTGAGGCATAGTGTGTGTTAGAGCAGCAGGCAAGCCTTCTGGATGACAATAGCAGGTGTATTGAACCTTTCCCAGGTGTTATCTGTGCTCCTCTTTGCTTTCCACTCCCTTCTGTTGGGCTGAAGATGAGGGGGGACAGTTGATCCCATACCTCTACAAATCAAGTAGAAAGAGGTCTAAATCTACTGATTTTTCTACCCTGTTTTTAGCTTGAATTGAATGTACAGTGGTGCCATTCAGTGTAACAGTAGCATGTTGGCAGCTGCACAGGCATATCTAAAGCACTGAGAGAGAAACCTCAGATGGTGCCATTAGCTAGAAACGATGAAATGGTACTCAGTAGTGTCCTGGCTATGTTCTCTTGAATTTTAGACATGTTTACTCAGTTCTTGTCCATACTTTGTTAGTATAATGTTGCAGTTTGCATCCATTTAGTTGATAGCAAAGCAGTTACTGCTGACATTGTCATTTGGTCTCTGCATGTTAAGTTTTGCGCAGTTAGTACTTCTGTTGCTACAGAGCTTTGGGATTTGACCTTTTTGATATGAATTAAAGTAACCTGGACATTCAAAATGCAACAAGTTTTGTCAGAAAATGCTTTTGCATTTAAAAGGAAAGCACTGTCTTATTAAAATTTAACCATTTCATCTAACCTCTGTTTCTCAAGTCCAAGATAGTTTCTGGTCAAAAGAAGAATGTCCCTCTCTAGCATATGTAGTGCTCTCTTGATTTAGACACTCATGTCAGAAGCTGGAACTATAGATTCACATCCCTGGTTGAATCAGACTAAGCAATGAACTGAGGTTTGTTTTATGTTTTTGTTTGGTTGTTTTTTTCCTAGATCCTAGGTGAGGTTTTGTTTAGGGGTTTGTTGGGGCTTTTTTTGCATGAAAACTTTAAGTTTTACCCCAGTGTGGAACAGGTCAGTGTTCAAAGTGTTGACAATTTGCCTAACTGAAAAAAAAAAATACCCTTAATACTAAATTATGAAAAGTGCTTTCTTCATTTAGCTGGTGTGTCTGTCCTTTGTAAGGAAAGCATGATGGCTTAGCTCACACCTATAGGACACTGTCTGTAGTATGTGCTGGTCTGGAACCTCATCTCTCTGGCAAGCCCTGAAAAGCAAGGAGGAAAGTCTCCAAACGCTCCCTGCTGTGACAAGGGGGCTTCTGTGTTAGCTTACCAGATTTTGGAGCTGCTACCTCCACATTGTTGTAAAGATGGAGAAGCGTGGGGAAATTATGTAAGCTCTTTTCTGCGATGTTTCTGCTTGTGGAGAATGGAGATGGCATTTGGGGAGAAAAGGTGGTTCTCATACTGTCTGGAGGACTAGGACATGGTTTCTTCGTGGCCATTGGAGAGCATTTGGGTGGGAGGGGAAAGTGCTTTGGGCTTCAGTAAGACTCTTACTACCTTCTGTTAGAGATGGAAGAAAGCCTTTATTTTTTTTCTCCTACTCCATCTTTCTCTCCGTCCCTCACATAACAGCTGTGAAGAATGTTCCCTGATAAATACTCTTTAAATATACATATGTATATTTAGGTATACACACATGTGAGCGTATGTGGGTATTTCTTGGATTGTCCCTGGGACACGCAGGTGGTCAGCAGGTGGAGAGCACTGACACATAGCAAATGACCTGATTAGTTTTCCCCTGTTAGTCCAAACAATACCAGCCCCACTAGTTATTTCTGGAATGTGTTACAGCAGAGCCGTATTCAGCAGATTGGCTTTGTTGCTAAGGAATAGCGGCAACCACAAAAAAAAAAAAAAGCTGATTTCTAAGCTTTTCAAAAACAATGTCTGGAGGAATTTCCCTCTGGGCTTACCATACATTAATCTTTTCATCTCTTATCAGAATTGCAGTGTATTCGTGTTCAGGTATCACAGGCTTGGTTGGGGAAACATTTGTAAACACAGACAAATGTGTCTTCTTGGAGCATTAGGGGTCTTTTCGTTTCAGGAAAGCATTTTGGCCACTTCTGATAATTCTTTACATCTTGTGAATTCAGCACTCAGGAATGGCTCTGGCTTGGGAACCCCAGGTACATGGAGCTTCTGTGTTGTCAAACAGCTTTTACTTAGGAGAGGGGGCAAGATGTTGTCTTTTCTGCTGTACGGGGAGCAGATCAGCATGTAGCCAACAAAGAAGGAAACCTAAGTAATGCAGCAGCAGCATAGTTTTTCATGACTTCTACATCTGACCGTATTAATAGAGGGATCTGCAGCATCCTTTTAAAATTCATCAGAGTTAATTTCAGTGTTGGTTGTACTGGGAGGACTTGAGTTTGCTATTGTTGCTTGGTGAATTGTAAGATCCCTTTCGTTCCAGAGATAGACAGGCTTTGGTGCCTGAAGCCCTCTTGCTGTAGCTGCTGTAGATGGTCTGTGATGGCCATTCTGCATGAATTTGTTAGAAGAAAATGATGAGGGAGCGAAGAAAGTTTGTGTGTGTGTATGCAGTCAGTTGCAAACATCATCTCTAAACCTATTAATAGCTGTCTTGAAGAATCTCCAAGAGCCAGGTACAACTTAGGAGGACCAGGTGCTGTGAACTACAATGATCAGTATCCTTTTCAGTGTGTGCTCATGCGGAATGGTCAGAAAGCTGGATAACTGTGATATTAATACCTAGGGACGTTAATATGAATTATTGCTCAACATTAGCTCACCATTTAGCCTTCAGAGATGTGCTACAAAATTCAACTGCTTTTAGTAAAGTATGAAATCACAGAAACTACGGTCAATAAACTGTTTCCTACTTCAAGTGATAAATTTTCTGTAGCTAAACTGACATTTTTTGTACCACCCCAAATTATAAAATGTGCCAGAATATAGATCATGTCATTTTTATTTTTCTTGAGTATTACTGTCAGAGTAAATCCATAAAGATGATTAAAAACTGGCTTCTTCTCTTAGCCCTTTCATTCGTAAGGAAAAAAATGTGCCAGTCTCAGCAAACAGATGTCCACATCATAACAGTCATCATCACAGTTGGCTTGAAACATTGTCTGTCTCATAAATGTATCTAAGGACTGAAGAGATGCGGAGTTTTGTTTCTCTTGGTCTCTCTAGGTCGGACCTGCAAGAGAGAGTAAAAAGACCTACTTTGAAACTTGCACATTATTTTGTATGGGTCTTAAAATCCCATGCTTTCTGTGCATGTCCTTTAGGTATATTACATCATTAAAACACAATAAACAAAAAGCTGTAGGCACTATTGTTGTGCGATGGTTACTTTACTCACATAGTGCTCAGCCTGGGAGGGGGATGCATTAAGGATTTAGTGCAAAGGGAGTGGGAGAAGGAATTCAGTTTTATCCCCGGCCCTGGCATGAACACTGGGTCACTGTGAAGGAATGAATTTAGCAGAACAAGGGGTTGATCTGAGTGCTTTTAGCTCTTACATTTTTGGGAGCTTTGTGCATATTATTTCACTGCCTCCTCTAAGAGTGTAAATCAGACTCATTGGATATGCCTGTATATTTTTAAGATTCAAAGATTGCATGAAAGTGCAATTTCCTGAATCCTGGATTTCCATCCTTTCTCTGGATAACAACAATTCTGAGAGCCAAGAGTAAACTTACGGACAAAAGGAGGTATTCAGAGCAACACTTAATTGAAGAACAACTTAAAAATTGCTGCGGATGCTATAAATTATCAGCCACCAGCATATGCAAGATGTAAGAGCAGGATGCTTTGGGGTGTTTCTGTTACTGAATGTGTTGCAGATTTACTAAAAATGGAGACAACTGCCAGTCAGTGCTGGTAAGTAGTATCTCACTGTAGGATGAGTGTGGAGATTGTATTGCTGAAACACTGAAGTTCCACTTTGTCGATTACAGTACTGTTTGGTGCATATACAAAGAAAAAAGAGCCTATATCTCAAAGCGCTTTTAATGATCTCAGGTTGGATTTTTTGGGGGAGAGGAGTGGGTTGTTTTAGACTATTGCCTTGCAGGGTAATTCCAAACTGGCACAAAATGCTGTCTCTAGTTTTTTTCAGAGTTGGTGGTACCACAAGTGAAGTCTACTGGGGCATTGGGATGGGGTGGAACTTTCCCCACAGTCCTAAAAACAGTCTCATAACATTAAACCAGAAGGGCAAGTCTGACCTGTATGGGGAATCTTGCCCTATGCAGGGCTGTGGTGTGCTGTACATGGCACACATAGGTCTTTTGGTTCTTGTGCTGTGAGATGCCATGTGTGTCGGATGGTGGGGGTAGGGAGAGGTGTCAGGAAAATGTTTGTCTTTCAAGAAGACTGCGTCTTGCCTGCTTATACGGAAATGATAATGCTGAATTTTTTACATCGTTAATTTCCATGGCAACGAAAATAATCTCATAAATATAGGATTATGGCTTCAGGATCAAAGAGGGGGAGAACCTGGGCTCTGAAAGAGGAAGTTCTTTATTTAAATATCTTAGCAGCAAAAGGAGTAACAGAACAAATCTTGAGACCTGAGCATATTTTCCTTTTACTTCTTGGTCACATGTAAAACCAAGCCTTAAATATTAAGCAAATCAAAGCAAGAATGTCCAGTTCTCTTACTATATTAGCTTGTCAGCATTATTCATTACTTGTGAGTGCTCAGCAGATGATGAAATAATTTCAGTTGAGGCAATAAAGTATATTTAAAACAAAACTCCTCTGTCTTGTAGCAGTGCCCTGACATCCGTTGTCTGGAGGGTTAGAGCCCCCAAAAAAGCAATACTATCCACATTGTGAGAGTGAGTGAATCATCTCAGGCTGCTCTTAATGGGGACTCCAATGGAAATATTTCTTCTCAGCAGGCTGGCTTTGGAGGGCAGCAAGGTTACCGAAGAATTCTAGGTGGAGTTCGCTGCAGTTTTTCCTAAGAGAAGATTGGATCAAACATATCTGTGCCTTCCACTTCTTTTCATCACATATCATTTTGAAGCTGTTTTTTTCCTGCATACCTATTTACATATCATAAAGTTACGGAGGAAATGTAGGTTTGTAGAAGGGGCTTGCCAGCTGCCATTTTTCCTAGAAGAAAAGCTGCAATTTAACATTAACCTAGCAATTAGGCAAAAATTTATGCTAACATGCTGCTTTCTTGGATAAAAATCCCTCTCAGCAACTCTGAAAATTCTCTATGAGAAAGGTAATAGAATAATTCCCAGCATCTTTGATTTGGAAAAGCCATTTTCTGGCATGATTGATATTTCCTTTGTGTTAGCATGGGAGGCCATAGAAAGAGGGAGTAATCTCTCTAATGGGTGTACTCCACGCTGGTGCCTGGGGTCCATGATACATTTGTCAGGCTTTAATTAAAGCGCTGGAGTTGAATTTCCACAATAATTAACTTTTATTTGCAGTTATACCATGCCTCTCATTTTTGACACTGACACTTTCCTGTTAGAGATAGGAGCAGCAATTGGCACAAAGAATAAAGAATGTGGAAATGTGGAATAATTTAAGAAATGGCATTGTATTTACCATGAATTCTGAAGGGAGACAAACCCACATTTTCTTTCAAAGTGGTTTTGTTGTTAGCTCCCTAATATGTTTTCTCTCCTGCATAAACACATATCCCTTTACCTTGGTTACCCTTCCTTATGCAATGTCCAGTAGTAAACAAGCAACTGTTGTTCAGTAGTCAGCATGTATCCTGTATCCAAGTTACAACAGGTCTTTCTCATTATGTCTTGTAGAAATATTTTCTTCTGGTAAATGTTCAATGTGTCTGCAGGGGAGGCTATTCAAACGTTATCCCTGGAGTAAGACTTTTAGTTCAATTATGGGTCAGGTTTTGAAGAGTAAACATCATGGGGAGCCTCTATATCTTATTGTCATCAGTGCTTTTGGATTGCAGAAATTTCTGTCTCATTGAACACACAAATTGCTTTTATTAATAGGAGTTAGGTATTTGAGTCTGCTCTTTAGACACAGCTTTTCAGGTAACTTTCCCTTCCACTTTTAATTCGTGTAGTTTTCTATTTACATTTCATATGTACTGTTAAGTGCTATTATGTAGGAGCACAAAATCACTGGTTGTTGTTATTCTTGTTTGACTTGGCCTTAACAAAACAGCCTTTCCCTGAACAGAGGAACACAGACCTGGAATCCAGTTCCCCTCTGCCTAAGCTCCATTTAAAAAATTAAGAGTGTTTTATTCCACTACTGCAGTCTGAAATCTCTGCTGTGCAGTGACTGTCTTTGTATTTCCAGACTGAATGTGTTCAGAGCCAACTCACACCATGCCCTCACCTGTGCCATCCAGCACATTCCCGTGCTCCCAGGTGAGGTAGGTGAAAGCATCCTTGCAGGGTGTTACAGTTGAGTTAATTTCTTGGGTATCTGAATGTTGTTTTGTCTCACTCAGAATAATCTTAGTGCCTTCCAGAGAGGAGCTGGCTGGTTGCTTTTTCTCAGACCTGTTGGTGCAAACTAATATTGGAGTTTGCTTTCTGTAATTTACAGCAGTATCTTTTTCCCCAAATACTTGAAATGTGCCTCTAGTTTCTAAACTACAAATCTGGACTTGCTGCTCTAGCTTTGAAACAGATGCTGGGATGGTCCCCTCTGAATGCAATACTACCAAGAAAGAAACAGCTACAAATAGTGTAACTTATGAAATAAAGCACTAGAGATAATTAAGTATAACAGTATAGCAAATCAGCGTGGCACTTAGGGCATGACAAGGACCATGAAAAAGAAAGGCAATAAATTATATGGTGAGAAATGCTAATTGATCATTGTCTGCAATTTCAAAAAGCGTCTCCAGATCCCATTTTTATATTTCTTATGAACTGAAAAGTAAGTGCAGAACTGTACTGATTGTGACAAAGCAGAAGCATGGAAGCTAGAGAGAGACATGGGCTATTCAGGCACCAAATTTCTGTGAAGTTGTTCTGTCTGGCAATATATTTCCCAGTGTTTTGCCTGTTTTATAAGTTGCCAGCTCTACTCACCCTACTTGTCTTGGAAGACTGTTTCATAACAGAATGAGTCTGGGTACTGTGAAATCCTTTATATTTTCCCTATATTTTGTCTATCTTAATTTGTCTTAATTCTTTCTTTTCTACCATCACTATACTTGATGTGTCTATACAGTATTTATCCACTGCCTATTAAAATTGTGCCTTGTAGATAGCTTCACCAGCTCTTTGATCAACTTTATCCCTGAACTTACTTCAGTGCTAGCATCCATTTAGCAATACTGAGCCATGGACTAGGTAACGTATTTTATATGCAGTTGCTCTAGACATTGTGGGGAAGAATTGTTTTCCACTGCAACACTCACTTGGAAAACAAAATTGTTTTTTAAGCTAAGTCACTAGTCATAGACTCTGGAAGCCTTAGTTTGATTTCTGACCCTGTTTTGAGTACCCAGATCTGATTTTAGACTAACCAGTTAGTCTGAAACCTATCTCACTATGTCTTTGTTCTCTAAAAAAAGGGCTATTCACTCAGAGCAAGGCAGCTAGGATTTCCATGTCATCGCTGAGGGGAGATGGCCACCTGTGGGTAGTAAGCTATCCTATTTTAAGACAGGGCTCCATACCAATTTTGTTAAGACAAGATCCATTATCACCCAGGAAACCCTATCTTTTTTTGCATTGATTGAAAAGGAGCTTATGCAAATAGCTTACATGAGATTCCTAATTTTTATATAGCTAAAAAAAGGGGAGGTGAGCTTTACCTCAAGTCTGCTGTTAAACTGGATAATAATTCCTCCAGAAAACGATGGAGTCTTGTAAAGCAAGAATTAATGTGCATGAGTCTTGCATTGGTAGAGAGGAATAGCAACTGATGATGTCAAAACTCTATAAACCATATTTGCAGCATTTCTTGAAAACTTGTGTGTGATGTGCTGCATTGTATACTGTTATTGTTGACCTTTTTGTTGTTAGTTCATTTCCAATGTTTTCTTCTTCATCTATAGAGCATTTTATGCTGTAAAGATATAGTACATTTCTTCCAGGGTCTGTTTTCCACATAGAGCTATTACTTCATATTTTACACAGAAATCTCTTACCAGGAGTAGGGTTTTCTGCCTATTAATTGTCCTTTGACAGTGTTTTGCAGACCAGTCTGCGTTGACTTTGCTCCTGGCTGCCCCAAAAACGCAACCTCGAATGGGAAGCCCTGTAGCTGTCTTAGCTATCCTTGATCCAATAAGCCAGGGATGTCAAACTCATTTTCACTGGGTGCCATATCAGCCTGGCTGTTGCCTTCAAAGGGCCGAATGTAATTTTAGGACTGTATAAATGTAACTGCAAAATGTTTGCCCTTATCTACAAATGGCTGTGCAGATATAACACAGATGTTTAGAGTGCCTGGGATTGCAAGCTCTTGGCTCCTTGGGGAAGATAATTCTTTATATGTAGATGTTATCTAGGAACAACAGTTTCCATCATTCCCAAACTTTGAAGCTGTTTGAAACTCTCTCTTGCACATGATGACACTGGGACTGCTTGTGCATTCAGGATGCTATTATGGCCTATATGCAAGCTGAGAGCACACTGTGCTATTGACTGGAATCATCTCATCACGTGTGGGGGCTTTAGAGGCACCTGCCAGTCATCTACAGTAGCTGTAGTCTTTCTTGACTTGCTGTAGCCAAACTATTGGCAACACAAAAGACCTTCCGTTAGCTCAGCTACTTTGCCTCCATGGGCCTGTGCTTAATATCTCTGACAAAATGTGCATACATTTTTTACCAGTGTATTGCTTGGTTCAATATTGTCCAGAGATCTCAGGCTCTTAGTGGTTATACGTAGGTCTCTCAGTCAAGAAATGGAGCAAGGAAATATCTGCCTGAGTTTTAAAGTTATGTGTTTTGATTTATTCTTTCCACCTAAATCGTTAGCCAACAGGCTACAGAATCGGTCTGTGTCTCTCATTTTGCCCTGCTATACCTGTTCTGCTTCCAATAAATAGTTCAGTGTTGATAGTCAGAGAGAGACAGAGAAACTGACTCTGTCACTTAGTGGACAGGGCACTCACATTACACATGGCAGACTCAGGTTCAAGCCTTTGCTGGTTTTGTGTCTTAATTATTTATACAAAATGGAAAAATACCTCTAGCACGGCAGTGAGGAAAGTCTTACGTTAGACTCCACTGAGTGATGGTTAGAGTCCTTAGCTAGGTTGTGGATAACTAGCTTAACCACCAAACTACAGGGTGGAGCCTTATTTTTCTGAGAATAAGGTCAAAAGGATGTTTTTTCATCCAAGAAGAGTGGGAAAATATCTGAAACAAACAAACAAAAAAAAGATTGGGGTTGGAAACATGTGGATACATGTAACTGGTCTCACTAAAAAACTCCCTCATAGACACCATCAGAAAGCGTTAACATCATATGCTACTCTTCAGTTTTGCATTTCTACAATTGACAAATCAGAGAATTCAGCAATGCTGCATCAGCTCTGCTATCTCTGCAGTATTCTAGGCCTGTGAGCTGAGGCAGTAAAAAAACAAGCCAAAAAACTTTAATTCCTGTTTAGGCAACGATTCTCCAAAATGCACAAGTAGGTGAAACTGGAGTAAGAAATTACATAAACTCCTTGAATTTGCAGTTTATGGCTGGTGCCATTCCAAAGTCTAGAATAAATACAGAGAACCTGTACACACTGCAGGTTCACATATACTCATAGTCCTCCTACTGACATATATAATGCTATTTGGATGGTCAGCCTGCTATAGGAGCAGTCAGTTGTCAGTAAAAGTGTCACAAAGCCTAAGTAAGATAAATCTGGATATATGGGTCTCATCTGCATTCATAGCACAATCAGAAAGACTGACAGTGATGAAGATGTAAGGGATGGAAGCTTGCAGAATGCAGCTACTGTGTGCTAGGTTACTTAGGCAGCCTAAAGGTAGAGATGTCCCGTTTCTTCCCAAATTCATGATAAGAATGAATGTTCAGAGCTGCAGTTGATTCATGGATAATGCAGAGTTAGTGTATTTTCAGTGAAATGCAGAGAGAACTCGTTCATATGGATAAGTTATTAGGGAGCAGGAGCACAAGATTTTCTTTCCAAGTGAAAAATAAAACATTTGCATTGCCCTCAAAGTGTCTAATATTGACCTTTACCAACAGCAGAGCATTCAGTGGACCACTGCTTTTTGTGACTGTGCCCAGTTTATAGATCCCGTGGGTTGTGATCACTGTGACAGATCCCATTGTACTTTGGTGTGAGATGTTCTGTTTTCTCAGGAAAACTTACATTATTTATATCAAGTCAGTGTTCCTCTCATCTCTAACAGACTGCACCAGAATAGCTCTTTGCATAATTCCATGTTTATTTAGCATTTTGGTGAAAAGCAAGTGAAAGAGTTTTGTTCTACTGTGTTACAGCATGCTCAGTTGTAGTCCTACCTGGTGGGAACAGATGTATCTACTTCTCCTTCTTCAGAAATGCCTTGCAGGGCTTTGAGACTTGAAATGGCCTATTATCTATCAAATAACAGATGTCTTCACAGATTAGCCTCTGTGAGTAAAAACACAAACACACCGCACAAAAGATGGTGATTAGCTAGTTGAATAACAATAGGCAAACTCCAATGCAGATGCACAGGAAACAAGGAAAGGATCAGACACTTATATTTCTTTTTTTCTGAGTTCATTATGTACATTCATTTTTTACAATGGCATCTTAATGTTAAAGCTGCGATTATGCAGCTTTCTGTTTCAAAGCTTCTAACTTATGATTTTTCAAATTAAAATAATGTATTAATATTTCCTCCAATTGCATGCTAATAAAAGAGTTAATTCAGTTTGCATACAATTAATGCATTTGTTACAAAAGTATTCTATATGTTATTAAGTCCATTTTAGTTAATTTCTTTAAATATTTTTCAGTTAAAGACTTGTATTGCTGTCTTTCAATATGAATGAAATTGAAGAGCTCTGCAATGATAACTTGTGTAAATCACAATACACGTCTGAGTGTATGATCCAGCAAAAGCCAGATAAAAGTTTTGCTTGCGTAATTTGGAAGGAAGTACATGAAGAATCAGACGCATTCATCTGCAGGACTTTCCCTACTTGATGTTTTGGTTGCTTCCTTGAAAACATTCAAATTGCTGATGTGGTTTGGTCGGTCAGAGTCTTCCTGAGTGCAGAACAGGACAAACAAGGACTCTGTTGACCTTGAGTCTGGTAAAGGTTGCCTCATGCGACACTCAGTAAAACCTCTTTGGTACCATTCAAAGTAAAATTTTGAAACACTGAAAATTTCTCTTACAGTTTCAAGCTGCATATTTTTCATTTCATTAAAAATAGTTCAGTCCCTGAGAAATTAGCATACTAGAGGGGGATCATATTTCATTAAGTTACAGGACCTTCTATTATTTTGTGGGACTTCCATATCATAGATCAGGAAGTCGAAATTTATCAGGGAGAGAGGAGGATGCAGGACAAACACTAAAGGGGTTTCTTGAGTGGCAGTAAAGGTTAAAGACTTTTTGCATTTTAGTGGAAATCTGCCAGATTAGACTGCACACTGGTCTGAAAAATCCTTGTTTACATACATTTCTTTTAAGTTTTACAGCTCAGCTCTCCTAGGATTTTGTCAGTAGGGTGTTTGTTGCAGACCATGGATATGAAGGTTGTGACTGTGGTCCAGGTGGTTGACTTAGGTTTGGAAGTGATTAAGAAAGGAAGGACAGGGCTGGCAAATGGTCCCATGTAAGGGAAACATGGCGTGAGACCAAGAGGTGAATATGTGGAAATAAAGTGGTGAGACGCAGAGAGTAGGAGCAAGAGGAACTGAGGAGGAACAGGTGGCACTTTTAAAAAGGGATGAAGATAATAGGCAGGAGAAAGAGAGATGGACAGGACTCTGGTAGAAGAGACCGGACTGGTAATAACACAAAGTCAAGTGTTAGATCAGGTGTTACAAGTCTGGGCTGAGGACCTAAAGGCTCCATTTCTCTGGAGAAATTTGTGACTGTCAGTAGGGCAATATGATACAATTTCTGAGTTAGTGTATTTTTCCTCATTTTCATTTTTTTTCAAAAAACAAACAAAAAAGAAAAGTACCCTGTCTAAGTTACATTTAAAAGCATGTTAACGGTGCAAAGCAGAGCTCTCTTAAATAAGGATAGATTTCAGTCAACACTACTCAGATGAATCAATATTTTATTTTATCTTAGTAGTTCATTATGTCACCCCTTCCTCCCATAACTGTACATCATTCGCTTCCAGCTTTGAAGCCAGAGTTATTAATTTCCTGGGGAGCACTTCTGTGGCTCTCATTATTGCAGCATCTGAGTACTTTACAAACATTAATGAATTTATCTCCACAATATACCGATAAGGTGAAATGACATTATACACCAGGGAAAATGAGGCACAGAAGCATAATGTCAAGAAGGGACATTTAATTTAGATACCAAATGTGAGATGTTTGTGCCTTGTTTTTCCAGAAATAGCATTTGATCACCCTTTCTTTGTTCTGGAGTTGGCTTTTGCTGAGTCCATCACAGTTGGAATTGCTCCACGCTTCCACAGATCAGAGTGCAGGTGTTTCACGCTCTGCTCTAAATAAACACGGAAGATGCAATTAATGACCGTCTGTGCGGAGTTTGGTTTTTGTGACTTCCTTGGCGTTAGTCACAGAGGCAGATAGGGAATCCAGTTCCCCAGGGCAGCTTTCGGCTGCCACAGGCACGACCATGGTGGTTCTCCAAGCCATTACCTCATTCTTTTTGGACTGTCTGGTGCCTTTATTGCTGAGGTAGAGACACAGGGAGCAGCAGGTTCCTTCTTAATGGTGACCTTGCCTTATTGCATGTGTGTGGTCAGTCCCTGCTCTTACACTGAGGCTGGATAGTAAACAAAAACGCTAAGTATATGAGTTTATTGTTTGAATTGTCACAATGTGTACGGACCGCAGCCTGTGCAGACTTTTGCACTGCAGAGGTAGGTGCACCAAGAGGGCTCTCACTGCTTCTCATTTATTCCTGTCTTTTGTAACTCCACCATGGCAATTTTAGCACACAGGAGTGAGGGCTCCTGAAGGAAGAGAGAAGCTGCAGATTTATTTGAAAATCTGTGGGCTGCCTAAATGCTCAGTTGCATGAGCTGATAATGGGAATGAGGCGGGAACACATGTAACACAATATGGTTGTGCATCTCCCATCTTCCATGCTTGGAGGGCTGGACTGATGTCTCAGAAGTGAACTACACCCAGAAGAGACGACACTTTTTACAGGCTACAGAAGCAAAGCCATGGTGCAATCAAGCACGCCATGGAGAAGGCAGTCTCTGTTTCCCTGAAAGACTTTTCTTTAGTGGGAAGACAGGGACAGAAAGATTAAGAGGTGGTTTTGAGATGCACAGACGGGAGTTAGGCTCCGTTAGCTTTCTGTAAGCGAGGGAAATCTCACTGAAGTTTGTACCAGCAAAAATCCTTCTGTAAGGATCCAGTGTCCGCCAGATCCTCTCTTGTGCTGTTTAATACTTTATACAAGGCCATTCTTCCCCTTCTTCCTTAACCAGTTCATTTTCATATTCAAAATCCACTTTAATTACATTGTGCAAAGACAGAGTCACTGGGTTTGCACTTGTCAGCTCAAAACATAGTTTAACCCGTGTTAGTTGCAATGTAGGAACGTCTGACACACCTGAAGTTATACTCATCTCATGTTGGTTGAGTTGAATCCTTCAGGTAGATATTTATTTATTAAATCCACCTATCTAATGTGCAGTCCCAGGGATTCTTTATTCTGTTCCTGCCTATGCTGTTTCTTGCCTCTGTTAGAGAAAAAAGAACAGCCTTAAAGCCATGGCTTTTGTTTGCACTGTTTTGCATGTCCTGAGCCAGGTGCTGGGGTCTTTACTGAAGCAAAGCTCCTGCCAGGGTCAGAGAGTTTCACCTGAGGAAGAACTTCATGTCTCTGGGTAGTAAATAAGAGTTTTCACTAACCTATTAGAATAAATGGTGCATCTGAGCATAATCTTACTTGACTGGTGTTTGAGATTTCCCATATTCTTTCATATGCATTTGCTTCTGGCTTACCTGCACATATATACATATCAGCGTTTGAACCTTTCGAAGGAGGGAAGGTGAGCTGTTTAGGCAATAGCAGTCTTGCTGGCTGCAGGAGGCAAAAAGGAAGAAAATAAGACATTCAGTGATCAGTGTGCTAAATCCTTTCTAAAGCTACAGACCTGTCATGTAGAACTAAATCTCAGATAGTGCCAGGTTAATGCTGGATGTGCCCCTATCTCTCCTCTTGCCTTCAGTCCGCCTCTCCAAAGCCTGAGGTTGTTGACATCACGTTGACACAGAGCAGGGCATTATTATTCAGAGTTGCATAAAAAGTGAATTTATATTGAGTAAAACCAATAAGCCCCAGTGCTCTGACATTTAATTTTCTTGGATACTCTTCCTATTGAATCAGGCAGGACCACATACATTTTCAAATGAAGTGCAGTGTTTGCACTGCAATAATCTTCCATGGACAAGAATGAATAATTTGGAAATTACCAGGAGCCTATTTCGTGTCACATCCTTCCAGATCTACATTTTATGAACCTATATTTCTGTTGGATGCCATGTGAAATTTTCATTTTATTCCCATCCACTGTGTCAAAAGGGTATACAAAATATTTTTCTATAAATGGGGTTGCTATTTATGACTGGGTCAGTGGTTGGCAGTCCCCTATTCTTTCTGAGGCCACTTTTTCCTTTGACATCAAATCCTGCGGCTGAAATTTGAGGATAAATAAATGGTGTCCCTTGAACTAGACACAGTCATAATAAACTCTCAGATGAAATGTCAGGTCTAAGCAACTATACTCTTCGACTTTGTGATGTGTGTTGATCAGTCCTTCAAAGCAGAGCAGTCATATTTCAGAGATCACTTTATCTCCCTTCTCTTCTTACCATATTGAATGTCTGATTAGGTAGGAGAGGTAGTAAATGGCTCTTGTTAAAAGGAGGTTTAACCAGGGAGACGTAGGTCAAGACATCATCTTACTTTCCGTGGCATATGACTGTGTACATGCATTTATGCATCCATCCATCCAAATCTGCCA
Organism: Streptopelia decaocto; assembly: GCF_964273445.1. NCBI lineage: Eukaryota > Metazoa > Chordata > Aves > Columbiformes > Columbidae > Streptopelia > Streptopelia decaocto. The sequence goes on along the minus strand of NC_138655.1, from coordinate 117,502,159 downwards.
AAGATGTCTCTGTTCTTAAAGCATGAGTTATTATAATTTCATATGAGAAGATACTTCAGACAGACTTAATCTTTGAAGTAACAGACACTATTCCAAGATGAATGTGTGCTCCAAAGTAGCTACACAAAGGAAACGAACAAACGGTTTTGTTGGAATTGCCCCAGAACTGACACCCTGTCATGGGGGCAAAAGGATCTGGCAAGGCACACAAGGAGGTCTTAAAAAATCCCAACCTTTCGTGTTTGTTTACTGTACTAAAATGTTGTTACAGACCATGTTGTTTTAGTTAGGAATTTATGTTCCGTCAAAAAACCCCAACAGTATGGGTTACAGTTAAATACGGTTACTGTTAAATATATTAATTCACTGTTGAGACTGAATGGTTAAGAATTCAAAAGGCAGTTATGCTTTCCTACTGTGCTTTTTTCAACCATAATAAAATGTTTCTTTCAATCCCAGGTACTTGTATATGTGTATTATAACCTGTCATTGTGAAATGAGATCCTTATGCCATACTTACACATTATGATTAGAGCTGGTTCAAAGCATTCCACCCCAAACTGACATGGAAATATTTTTAAACGAATATTTTAATGGTAAATTTAATATTATTTTCTTTTCACTGAAAAGAAAAAGGGGAAATGCTATGTAAGTTTATTATTTTTTTCCTCTTTTCTCGTTTGTTCTTTCCTTTATCAGTGGGAGAAGGATTCTAGTATAAATAGGGAAATAAGGAAGGACAAGCAGAAAAGATAGCCATCATCTGCTATATACTTACAGAAGCAAACATATATGTGCAATTCAAAATTGCAATAATGAATGTGTTGCTTTTTATTTAATTATTTTGGCAGCTGAGCTGTTTATGTTCTCCTTAATTATGCAATCTTGTTTGATACAACAGAATGGGCTGCAGCCGAAATACACCGGTGAGGCACTGTGACCTGATTGAAAGCTCTTGTTCCTCACCCATCATCTGTTTTCAAAACCACTGTTTTTGCGGACTGGATTCAGCATCCTTTGGGGTCTGTAGAGCACTGTGTTGATGCCCTTCACTGGCGATTATTTCCTCAGTATTTTGTAGGTCTAGACTAGCCAGGGAGCTGGGAGACGAAGCAGAACATATGGGTCATGGGCTGGGCTCGTCTGTACTTAGATTGAGATGTTTCCATTTCTACTACAGATTTTCTTTAAAGTCATCTAGTGCCAGTGTAACAGTGTTTTCAGTGGTACAGTACAGGGGTGTTTGACAGCAAGGCACTTACTTGCATTTCGGAATACTCAAGCATCTTGATGAAACTGGTATTTTGGCCTAGACTTCAGGGATGCTGCACATGCATACTCCACTTTGTTTACCATTGATGCTTTCCATTCTCGAAAATCCAACCCAATCAATCAACCTCAGGAATACAGTACCATAAGAGGGAAAATAGTACCTTCTCTTTTGCATTCTTTTTTCTTTCTTTATTTGCAATATTTACATGTAATCATGCTGAATGTGAAAAGCATGATTTGAGCTGCTTCACAAAGCCTTTTCTGACTCTCCAGTGTTTATTACAGTGCAGGCAGAGCTATTTGCTTGCTTTTTCCCTACACTGAGTCTTTTTTATTGTGTATCCTACACAGTAGGAACAAGGGAACACTTTAAAACAGCTGCGGAGATGTTACCCCCATAAACTGTGAGATCCCTGTAGCTGGAGAGAGCACTCTGTTGGATTCCTTTCTACAGACATTGGCATCCTAATTTTCAGTGTTATGAGCTGAAATCAGTGGTGGACATTCAGCTGTCTGAAACTCAACAGAGGGAAACAGCTCCATGTAAGGGATGGGTCTCCTCCTTCCAACCGAGACATTTTAAATAGGTCACAGGCATCAGGCTTCAGAGGAGCCAATCTACCTGCCGCCAACAGCAGAATTTAGGTGAGTAAATCAAATGTCAGCATCTACATTGTGGACAGCATGAGGCGGGAGAGATGCCGTGGGAGATCCTCCTGGGAAAACACACCATCACAAGAGTGATGTGGAAACAGAGCTTGTTTCTACGTGTTCCCTGCTGTGATCAACAAAGAAGAACAAACTGTATTTTCTTTCGTTTCCCAGAACTTGTAGGTATATCTTAACTAGTGAAGTTTTGTGTGCCAATAAAGCCTCTTAGCAGGAGAGCTTACAACGATTATGAAGTTTTCCTGTCAAAGAGCAAACAATTTATGCCACTGAATGCTTCCTGGGCCTAGTGCAGCATGTAAAATTTTCATCATGAACTTGATATGTTAAAAGATTTTCTTTGGTTTAGGTTTCATACGACCCATAAGGAAAATTTTTAAAAATTACATAACTTAGACTTTAATCTATCAGATTTTTTAAAAATAATAATAATTTTTAAAAGTCTTTTCAAGAGGACAGTAGAAGGTTCTTTTCACTATGGACTATTTCCGTACAACTTCCTTGACCCAGTTGTTTCACATTTTTTTAAGTTGCAATGTGAAAGATGGTCCTCCCCAAAACTCAGATAAATTGGACTCTTATTCTTCAAACAGTTAGTAAAAATAGCATGTTTCAAGCTGTGTCATAAAATTTCAATATCAAAGATAACTTTCAGGTGGCCATTAGTAACTGAAAAGAAAGAATCATAATGGCAATATTTATGTAGCTAGACCTTAACATATTATTATTAGTTTTCCAGTTGAAGTAAATTTACAAAGCACATATTTGCATTTGTGAGATATCCTGAAAGAGGTTCGAATGGCTCAGGCATGTGTTTTATGTCTTGTATTACTGTTAGGTAACAGAGCTCTTCATGTTATTCAGGTAGCAGAAGTTACTTCTTCCACCTGGAAAATGGCACCCAACTACTGTGACTAGAAAAAAAATGCCTTTTTAAGCAACAGAAGACAAACGGACACCCAGAAGACCTTCTGTGGCAATAGATTTCTTGTAAAATAGATTTCTCATTGCATTCTGTAGTGCCTTAAAATAACTGTCACAGTTGAGTGTTAGGTTGTTGTAAAAAATAGACGCTGCCGTGTGGGACTGTCTTTCAACTTTGTGTAATAACTCGATAGTAGTAACCAGATGGTTAGTAAATTTGGAGCTAATTGGCAGAAGTAGAAAAGTATTCTTATGTGTGGCATAATTGCAACAAAATAATATCTAACTAATAAGCAGTGTAGATTAAGTAATATTGTAGGACACAAATAGAGCAAAGGAACTTCTGTTACATAAATGCTACTGGATCCAAATTCAACCATATAAAAGTTTTAAAATGCACATGAGACTCTCTTCTCACCACTTCTAATATGTATTAATGACCATATTCTAATAATCCCTATAGCTGCAAAGTCAGTTTGATCCTTATGAAGATATCAGCTTCTCAGAGCTCCACAGAGATGAATGATGAAAAGGAGAGGCTTCTTTTTATCTCTTTATTTTACAAGTGGACAGACAGACACACACAGAGAATCATGTCTGTGTACCCATGGGAATAAGAAGCAACTAGAACAATTGATGCTCAGACTTCTCTCCCACTGGAGTTGCCTTCTAAAGTATTTGCTAACGATAGATAATTAAGAACAAAATCAAGAAATAGTCTCTTACACTACCAATGGAGTGTGAAGGACAGTCAATAGCCTAGTGCTTTATAGTTATTCCAGTCTCCACCTCTGGAACTTCTCAGTTATAATCAGCCAAGACAGTATCCCTGTCTGTCACAGCTTTTCCAAAAAGGTCATGGAACTCAAGCTTGTTGGAGGGCAGGCACACATCAAAGCAGGGAAATCTCACATTAAATGACCTTTCATTTACACACTGGTATTTTTCTTCTCAGTTTTTCCTACCCTTTCAACACTTGCCTTTGGCTATTTCAGTGATTGTTCTTAAGTTTACCACAGACATCAAGGCATTTGACAGCCAAAGGCAACAGCAGTGTTACCTTGCCTTTTCAGACTTAAGTTTTTCCCCTGGCCATAGTTACTTGGACATGAGGTTCTTCATGCCCATCTGTTTTAGGACAATGAACCACAAGAGTGTAGGCCTTTCCTCCCTCTCTGTTTCATCAACATGGCCCAGGTTCACCAAGTGAGTAAAGGAAGACGATGAAGAATGAGTTAGCTGACAATGTTTTACACTCACCTGGCTAACAACGGTAGCCTTTAAGTGATCATCTAGCCCAGGGCTGTTCATGGAGACAGGGTCACAGTTGGGAGGAGGCCTGTGGGGACAGAGCCCTTTGAACTATTATGTTAGCAGAGATGATGGCACTGGGGTTTCAAAAGTTAATGATGAAGTAGGGAAATAGGGCAAGAGGGAGCCATTACTGTCAGGCTGTCCTGCATATCAACACTGCTTTGTGTTTTGTTTTGTTTTGTTTTGTTTTGTTTTGTTTTGTTTTGTTTTGTTTTGTTTTGTTTTGTTTTGTTTTGTTTTGTTTTGTTTTTAAGGCCTGGTGGGGATTGTAGATGCTCTGTACCTGAATGCAAAGAGAGTCTTCAGTTGTTTCTTTCTTTGTTTTCCTGGATCCTATGAGATTCTCTGCTTATAAGTCCATGCTACATAGGATACAAGTCTTGTATACGTAGAAAAGCGTGCTAGTATCTGTAGTCCAGCTATGGACTATTGCTTATGCACATATGACAGGTCTACACAATGCCAGAAAGACTGGTTCTGCTCAGCTGTCATATCCTGAGGCTAGACCTACTCTTTGGAGATGCTTGGAAAAAGAGGAGTGTACACTTTGAAGGATAATTGTGGAAGTAGATGTGAATTGCTTTTTCTTAGATTTGTAAAGAGGAGTCCATTCCAGAGAGTGCTACAAGATCTCAGTATAAAGGGTACATAGATAACAAAGATGCTGCACTCAGGATCTTACAAAGAAAGATGATAACGATAGTTTGCATATTCCAAGAAGGAAATAAATCACAACAGTCAACATGGCACATGTTGAACAACAACACATAATTCTTGCTTGCAGGAATCTTATTGCTACAGATTATTCATCTTTTTATTAGTATACCCTGGAGCTTTTTGAGATATAAATTTTGCAAAATAACAGCTGGATTGTGGAAGTAGGCCATTTAGTTAAGAAACATATCATGCAAATGTGAAAATACAAAGTTGCACTTGAGCCTCGTGTAGTCAAGAAGGGTACACCTGCTTCCTTTTATGAGGGATAGTTGAATACCCTCTAAGTGACTAACAGGTGAAGACCATGGTGGTGGGATTTACACTGGGTGAGTAACTGCTGGGAGTCACTGCTCTCTGGCTTGTAGGTGAGGAGCCTTTGCCATTGCTATCTTGTAAGGCATTTGTTGCACATCACAGGGCAGTATGATACTAAAAGGATCAAGGCTGTGTTCCCTTGATTGAGGATTCAACAATGATTGGAGATGGAAGAACTTCTGGGTGTGGTCTTCTTTTCCTCTTTCATTTTCTGCAGAACCAGGCGTACTGTAGTTGAAATCTGCCAGTGATGTAGCTTTTTCTTCTTTCCACAATGATCCGTAGAGGAGAGAAAGCAATCAGAAATAAGAGTTCGGGTACTTCATGGGATGGAAGTGGCACATCTTTTGACTGTTTCCTCTTTCCATTAAGGTTTTTTCAGCTTCTTTATTTCAGTCTCTGTTTGACAGACTCACAAAGAAAAAGGTTTCTCTATTGACCATTAGCTTTGCCTCAATGCTCAGCTTCTGTTCTTCTCCATTTCTTCTTTAATTTAAGACACCGTTCTTTTTTTTTTTTTTTTTTCCCCCATCGAACATAATGAATGGCTCGGAGCTGTCAGGTCTTTTCGACTCTTTTGTCTTCTATTCATCATTATGTCTTCATTGTACTCTTTAATTTAGCTGCGATGTTGAGGGGATCACTTACTGTGAAAGACAATATTGCTAGCTGTCCATGGGGATTTCACACGTCTATTCATCATCCTGTGTAAGATAAACTATATGTGAAACCTTGTGCACTAAAAATGGGAAAACATGTAAGTCCATTTCAGACATGAAATGCTTAGCCAATATTTACAAATACAGGTATCTGAAGTTAGGCAGGTGACACCTTTTCTAGGTACAAATTTCTACTACTACTACTACTATTTCTACTACTTCAACTATTGAAGATGGGTCTTTCTAAATTAAAATGAATTCAAGTACAGACTAACAGATTATTTGTAACAGATAATTCCCTCAAATACACAGAATGGCTTATCAAACATTAAAGCACGGTATGTTTTAAAATTAATATTTTGGAGAAGTGTACTCCCAAGAGAACTCAGGGAAGTGTTAAAAGATAGAGCGAGAATAAAATGAGTGCAAAACTCAGGTACTCCGATTAGATCTTGGATTATTGAAGTTTAACACACCTTTCCCAAATCTGTTTCTTTCCTGAACTGTTTTTGTTTCTGTTCACTCTTTGTATTTTTTTCTTCTTGTAAATGACAGTTGGTGCATGTAAAACAGGTGGTGATACTCTGGTTTTACATTAATCTGCCCGAGGTCAGGAGCCAGCTCTGTGTGTGTCTGCATTTTCCATCTGCATGTGCACAACTCTGCTAATCTATTAGTGCCTAAAACTGCATGCTCAAATACTTCAGAAAACATGCGTTGGTTAAGTGGAGTCCTCTCAGCTACCACTCACTCCGTATGTAACCTTTCTTCCTTGCGATGAATAAATGTATTTATTACGGAAGGAATGCAAAATACTTTTATATGCTAAAGACTACAAAACCCAGGTACTTCCAGGAAAAGAACTTTTGGATTAGATGTGCCTTCATGGACACGAGATAATACTGTGATGGGTGGACATGGGTTGATAGTCAAAAAGGGGGTTTCCTCTGCAGCATTTCAAAAGCCTGGCCAGGAATCTGTGCTTTTTCTCCTTAGAAATACAGAAGATTTTCCACAATTCAACTGCTGAAATTAGTATTGTATTTATTTGTATTCATTTATTAGTATTAGTATTGTATTGATTTGTATATATTTGTATAATAATAATAATAATTATTATTATTATTATTATTATGCCCTTCGTTGCCATCTCTCAGAAATGTTGTGGTAGTAAGTGATTGGGTGGTAAGAGGGTCCATGAAAATTTATTGCCGATAATTGCAAAGTCACACACACAGACAGAAAACAGTCCCAGCTCTACATACCTGAGAACAGACTGGACGCCAGATGAGTTACTGCCACTCCGGGATTTGTAGCAGGCAGCTCTATAAACCGCTGAAGTATAGTTCAGCAGCAGTCAGAAAGGAAAGGAGAATCATAGGCAGAATTGGGAACGAAGTAGAGAAGAAACAGGAAACATCACTGTCGTATTTGAAAAACCAATACACAGCCAAGTTTTGATGGCTGCATGCAGTTTTGTTCCCTGCTCCTTAGATCCAAACTGGAAGGGACATGTACAGCTTAAGGCATGACAATAATCATATGTAGGGTATATCTTCTATATGGAAGAAACAAAAAGATGAGAATTCTTCAGCTTGAAAAAGAGAGTCTAAATGATTTAATGAAAGACTAAAATGGTGTGACACAGAGGAGGTAATTAAGGAATAATTATTATCAAGTTAAAAAACCATGGCAGCTCAGATACTGTATTCAGCTCATGGTTGCTGGAAACAGAGCAAGCTATGCCGGGGTGTAAGGATTACTTTATGTTCATGTTGCTTCGCATGTTATTTCCTTATGGTCCTGCTAGCAGCTAGTGTTAAAGACAGGGTAATGGGCTTGCTGGAGCTTTCGCCTGGGTAGGTGCAGCAGTGGTTCCTCTGGTCTTACATTGCATCTCGATTCAGGCATTTAATGGGATAATGGTTCATCTGCAGCATTGACAGTGGTTGCAAGCAGTCTGTCTTTGGAAGACCATCATTGGTGTGATTTGGCTTCCAAAGGTATACAAATAAATCTCATAAGATTCTCTTGCCTTACAGTATCTGTAAAATAAATCCTTGGTTTGCATGCATTTCCCGTACACAAGAAATAAGGTATTAAAAATTATGGAAAGCTTAATTGCAGTATTTTCCACCCGTGTTTAAATTTAAATCAGTTGGACTTAGATGATTGTAGGTCCTGTCCAACTGAAATATTCCAGTCTAGTCTAGTCTATTCTCCCTAAGTCACACTGAGGACTTGGAAGAAATTAAGAGGTTGTAAACTCACAGCAACATTTGGTTTATGTATCTTTACTGAGGTCTCATTATAAAATGTATAATTAACCTAATTATACATTATAAAATGTATAATTTTTGGCCACGTAGTCAAACCAATAAATCTTCTGAGGGCAACAGAAGAACATAGTAAAAGTTTTCCAGTGCTAATCTTTGTTTCTTTCCCCACATGCACACTAGTTCCTGTTTCTTAGCACAGGGTAAATTACCATAAAAGTCCCATCTAAATAAATACATACACAAAAGCATACCATTTATTTTAACCATAATGTCAGAATTCACAAGCAAATACCTTTTTGTGTTATGGGTAGCATTAACATGGAGATAGAAGAGAAATATGAGAAAATTTTGGTTCACAGCCAAAAACTGTATCACATCAGAGCTGCCAAGCACAGCTCAAATTATGCAAAGTGAATAATGTGGTTTTAGGGTTGCAGTTTCAATTTCTCCCCTTTTTCCATTGTATTTTTATGACTTCACATGGGTCAGTGCTTGTAAACCCTGTTTTGACACAAACCTACAAGCAGAGTCCTCAGGGATATGGAGCCTACATGGTCAGTTGCTTATCTGCTTCTTGTCCTGTCTTGCATGTATTTTGATTAATATGTTAATGGATGCTAAACATAGACTTTTTGTATATGCATCTTTGAAAAGTGTTATAATAAGCTATATGACATCTAGTTATGCATGAAGACTGGGTTTTTTTACTATGTCTGCTGTGTTGTTTGGTAGACCTTAAGGACAAAAGGAATGAACAGGAGTCCTTCAGCACATTTTCATGATCAAACAGTGGTGCAAGTCTGATTCTGATTTTGATTTAAAAATTCACAGATAATTGCTTTCATTTAGGAGAAAACACCTTGCAAATACTGACATTTCTGCAAGTTACTCAGATGTTTTTAAGGTCCAGTTTTAAATAGAAAGTATAGGAGAATGCAAAAACCACTGTGTTTGTGTACATAAATTTCTGTATCTAATAACTTAACAAAGATGCTTGGGTTTTGTTACAGAATACAGGCAAGAGAAGTCATGCTCCTTTTGAGGCTTCCACATAAAAGTCAAACATAGTTCTGTTTTCACAAACTCTTCAGCATTTATTCAGTTCAAAGGTATTATTCATTGATTTGACTTGTTTATTATATGTCCTCAAGACTGCGTTTTAAATAAGCTTTGAAATATTTATGTAGGGGCATGTTGAAATTACTCAGAAGTGTCCCCAGGATTTCAGAAGATGAAATTACATTGAACTGAAAACTAGAGGATACTATATGCTTTTTAATGCTGACAAGAGGCATTTTAGGATGATCTCAGTGTCCTGTCTTTCCAAGTTGGTTATGAATCTTTAGCAAATGCTTTTATATGGAATGAAGATCTTAAATGCTGTGTTGGTTTTGGGTACTCAGTGAGACATTACTCATAACAGTGCCTTGGGACTACATTTGCTTTTCACTTCTGATTTATTTTCCTCACAAGGCAAATAATTAATATCAGCATGATTGGGATTTATTTTTCCATAGTATTTTTAAAACTGAAGTGAAAAATATATGTGACAAATACTTGAAAATACCCTGTGAGGACACAGAAAATGTTATTAGTCACTACCCAAGTGGGCAAAGGCGAGGGGATGGAGTGGTCAGATATTTTTGCCACATCCCATTTTCAGACAGCGGTTACAAGAATTGTAAGAGTCTTTCCTACACCAAAATAGTTCAGTTTAGGAGAAAGTTTCTGAGGACACAGAGAAGGTTCTCCAGTTGCTGCAGCTCTAGCTGCAGCCCAGGTAGCTGGTGGGGTAGATCAGGAGGTGTTAGGAGCTACAACAGCTGGCTAACATGAAGCTAAAAATTACCAGGATGAAGCTGCCCTCTGTGCTACAATTTCAGCACAATTTGGGATCTCCCCCTTTCAGCACCACTGAAGTTTTGACTGGGAAGAGAGTGGATTTTCTTGTTGTACTTCTTGAGGGACACAAAAAGGTGAGACTCGGGGAGGAGACACCTGGCCTGCGTGTCCAGCACAGCTACCTGGTGATGTCCACATCCCATGTTTGCTCCTCCAGTGAGGAACTTTTCTCCAAACTGAAAAGACTCTTGTGAGATTGGTTTTATCAAGTTATAGGCACAACATGAAAGTAATTTTCAGTGCATGTATTTTTATACTCTTGAGAATTTTCCCCCTTTTTGGCCACAGCTCTACCCTTCACTGCCAACACATTGGCAAGCATGGCTAACACAAGCAAAGCGCAGTTAGGCAATTTCCTGTTGCTAATCAATACAATTTTACTGTGAAACTTTATCTTACCTTGTAATCCACAGGTATAATAATATAACATATATTTGGTAATAAATCATTTTCTCATTCTCTTGATTTTTTTGACAGAATCATGAATAAACTGGCAGACCAGCAGGACCACATGATACCATGAAGAGAAGCTTACAGGTCCTCTATTGCCAACTGTTTAGTAAGTAAATATTATTATTTTTTTTTCTGTAAGAAAGGAACTATTCAAATCCTTACATAAAACAGTAATATTTATGCAGGGCACAACTGAGGGAGATATTTAACCATGTGCCTGGAGGAAGCATGTGGAAGTTAAATTAACTTGTAAGCTGAGATATTTGAAGATGTATTAAAAAAATGAGTTGAAGTATCAGCTGATTCTGCAGAGTCTTGTGCAAGAGTAAAAGTGATTTGCTGTGCCTTGCAACTGTAAACACCCTCAGAAAAATTAGATGTAGAAACAGTGGATGGTGGTTGGAAGAAATAATGTAACATTTTTGTAAAAATTATTTTTCTCGAGTTCTTAGTGGACAAAAGGGATCCATCACACTTCACACATCTGGTGGCGGTGTCTCAATAAAAGATCTATGAGTGAGGGAAGGGACCTCCAAACTCACGCAGACCTAAATTCTGTGTCACTGCCTGACTAGTTTATTTTTTCAAAGTTTTGGTTTTCAGAAGTGTCCATCCTATATGAAAGTCCAGCAAAAAGACAGAGGTGAAATTTAGACTGTGTAGATGGGAGATGCCTCCCCTGGTTGTAGGAGTAAGGCAAGGTTTTAAGTGTAAACCAGTATAGGCACTGTTCAGGCATTTCTGTAGCCTGGCAATTTTCAGTGTCAACATCACAAGCAACCACCTTTCTTCAAAATTTTAGAAATTAAATAAGAATAGATGAAATGTAATTGTAATCACTTGCTGTCATATGTTTTACAAAGGAAATTGCTAATTTACAGTAAGAATCTGAAAATGTTTTTTTAAGTTGTCTCTTCAGAAGAATATCTTGAAGATAACATATTTTCATAGCCAATTTTGTATGGATTTCTCTTATTCTGGTCCAAGCAAGACAGAAACTAGGAAATTATGTTTAGTATGCATGGAATGAGCAATGCAAGGACTATTACTTTTATTGGCATGTGTGAATATTAAGTCTAACAAATATTTTACAGACTGTTACAGAAATCTAATTAATAGTATATCTTTGCTTGACTTGTTGCCATCAGGGTACAGAGTGAGAGGTTTCTTTTGCTTTGCCAGATTGGCTGTTGTTCCTATTCTTATTTCAACTTCTCCTATGATATAGGAGAAACTCAGCTGTGTCTTCATGACATCTGAGGAGAGACTCCAGAGGTGCACCCAAGATAATTTTGCTCTCATGAGCCCAAAGCTAGGCCAAATGTGCCCAGATGACCTGCCCATTGTGGCAGCACACGTTTGGCTTTCAGAGGTTGGGTGTCTGGCTGGAGGGAAATTTGCGAAGAGCTTCTCAGGGAGGGCTGTGACCAGAAACCCATGGCCAGCACTGGGGGCTGTGGTAGCTTTACAGTAGCTAAGGACCCAGAATACTTTGTCACATTTTGACATGTTTCTGCATGTTCAATAGTAATTTAATTCTAAAATTATTTTGGTTGCTGGACCAACTTTAGGCTCATTGTAATGAAACTATGAAACTGAACTGTATGAATACATTTCTACCAACATTTCTACCAACTTTAGGTTCATTGTAATGAAACTATGAAACTGAACTGTATGAATACTTTTCTACCAACATGATAGGGGAAAAGAAAGGAAGGTATACTCTGCATCCAACCTATCACAGCGTTGGGACTTTCTGTAATTTTTTTTTTAATATCATGCTTCCCTTCTTGGCAGCATTCCCCATTGCTATCCCTGCTGCTTTAAACTGTATTTTTCAGGGTAATATGTTGAAGATCTAGACAGAAAATAGAGGAACACAGAAAATGAAGAGGGAAGAACTGAGCAAACTATATAAATACACACATATACATATATAGTATGGCAGTATAGGCAGCAATATTGTGAACTCCATGATGTAATTTGAAAAGATGGATTCTGAACATACTGTTTCTAATGACAGATAAATAAACTGCAGTATATCTCTGAGTGCGGAAAACAGTGTACTGAATGTAATTATCATTAACAAATGCAACAGCTGTAGCTATATAAGAGATATTTTGAGCATCTGGAATGAGTCTTTTCCCTAGCTGGTTGGATGGCTGGTCTGCCAGCAGCCTATGGCAAGATCCACCAAGTTACTTAATTCCTTTTAAATCAACTTTCTTTTAGATGCCCTGTAGGTGTGTTACTTAAGCTCACTTTTTCCCTGGTTACACCACAATACTAAAAACAATCTCCAGAGAGTGCATTCTTCAAGCAAAGAAGAAGAAATTGCTTTAACGTGTTTCTTGTAACTGTTCTTTATGCTATAAGAAGAGCCCGCAGCATGGTCTTATTTGTTTCATTTGCACAAAAGAGGGAAAAATGCTGCTGCTATACAGAGGAGAAAAAGACCAAACCCTCAGAGAAAAAGTATTTTCTATTTTGGGTTGATTCACCAGTGTCTTATGCTTGCCTGCCTTCTTCATCTGCAACTACAACAAGTGAGTGCGTGGTGCGCCCTCTCTGATGTGGCAGCATTTTCATCTTGTCTGCTGTGTTACAAGTGATTAGTTGAGGCTTAGGGCTGTGGAGAGAAGCACCCTGTGTGTGTACTCTTGGTGAGTCAAAAACTAGGATGGCTTGAACAAGGAGTTGGTGTTTTTTGTAGAAGCAGCGATCAGCTGGAGAGACAAAGCTGTCTGTGCTTGTGTGAGCATACCTGTGGCTAAGAAATGTAGACAGAAGCAGTTTCATCCTCAAACTGGTGCATTACTATGGGGCTTGTGACATGTTGGCTGAGTCCCAGCTGTGCCACTGGGCCAGCAGTGGCTGCACGCCGCTGTGTGTTTGTTTCCACCTCTCTTCATTTGTGTTGCATTCGACGGTGTCTGTGCAGCGGCTGAGACAGGGGGACCCTCCTACTCCTGAGGACTGCTTGGCTTTGGGACTAGAATAAAATATTTAAGGAGGTGTTTGTCTGTTTTACAGACTAGTGGGATTTGTTAGCTGTATTTTTAAAAGTCAGGCTCATATGTAAATAAGATTTTAAGTGTAGCATACGTCTTTATTATGGTGAATTTTAGATGAGTTATGTAATCAGTCTGTTGCCATCCGTATTCTTCTGCTGTGCTTTCCGAAAAGAGCATATTCCATCCATTTATGCTGATCAAGAACAGTATGTGAAAATGGCACTAGCAGCAGCTGCTCTTTTGAATATGGTTGTAGCTGGCCTGAATCTGATCCCAGTTTTCAAGAGGCAGACTTTGTAAAAATTGCAGTGCTACATTTGGATGAGGACAGGGGCCCTGGGTGATGATACTTTACCTCTAGTCATTCATAATTTATGAATAAGTAATTAAATGTAACTGTAAAGAAACTGTGCTTTCTAACTGTATCTTCAAAGATTCTATTTAATCTAGAATCTCTACGACATATTAAAAAAAACCCCAAACAAACAAACAAAACCCAACCCAAAATCAACCGACCAAAACAAACAAACAAAAAACACCACCACCAAAACCACAAAAAGATTAAAACAAAAAATTTGGAAGAGGTTTCTTAGTGAGAGCTCTTTGAAGTCACTAGCTAGATTGAGTTGATGAGGACCAATTAAAGCAAAACATGTGTCCACAATTTGCTGCCATTTGTTCTGGGCACATCTTTATGGATGAAGTTTGTTGCCTCTGTAACGATGAAGATGCAAATGCCTTTCCCATGACACTGAGCTATCTCCATTTTTTATGAAGACCTAATGTGATGATTTAAACCCTACAGCATGAGCCACAATATGTCTGCGTTTTCTGTAATAAAACATGCACTATATAATTTACCATGCATGCACTGTTCACTAAGGGCTTCCAAGTTGCATACAAACTAGAGAAAAATGTGGAGAAAGGTAAATGGTGAAGTCCTTGGCACACAAACTGTATACAAGACTTTCTCCTTCAGACATTTATTTTCCTGAAATGTGGAAGGGCTTTTATTTTCTGTTTACTTACAGCACCAGTGTCTTATGAGGACCTGTCACCATAGCATCTGGAAACAAACGCCAGTCTGAGAGTTTCTTCACGCCATTATCACTTACTGCGTTTCCAAGCATCACTCTTTCATCTCCGAGATCTGGCACAATGCCCAGTAATATCAATAGAAAGAGCCTCCTATGGACAGGCTTGCACCGCTCTCTGTAGCAAACTGAGCGAAAATGGCAGTGAGTGGTTGTGCTTTATAACACAGGCTGTTTCAAATCTTGTATCCCGGTGCTGTGGATGCAGCTCGCCTTCCTCAGTTATAACGGGCAGCCTGGCTGCCTTTTGACTAAGTCTCTTGTGGTGAAGTTCACCCTGTAGAAAGGGTTAGTACAGGCCACTGTTCCATTTCAGTCTGAAGCAAGTCTAGGGGCTCATCCCCTTTTTCATAAATATTTGATGAGCAATGTGAGTTTTTCAAGTTCATGTTTTAGAGAAGAACCAGTTCTGCCTTCTGAAAAGTGCTGAGCAGGATTGTCTCCTAGCGCCTATTGCCTCTAATAGGAACCAACACGCAACAGCTCCTGGTTGTGTTGCCACATACTGTCTGTGAATAATTACATGATATTAATGAGATGATCTGCAGTGATGACTCGTTTATACAATTATACATGGCTCATTTATAGCAAGTGGGGAGGCATGCAAACAGTACGAAAAAGACTTGTCAGAATCAGGGGTATAACCTGTTCTCTGCCTATGACAGTAGATAAGACACGAAGAAATGGATTTATAGGGCAGGTAGCTTGACATTAGACATCAGAAAAAAATGTTTTAGCAGGTTAGGACATTGAAACGTTAGAACAGGTTGGTTTGGAGGATTTTAGTCTGCCACTGAAGCACTGAATGGAAAAAAAACATCTCGCAGGGGAGACAGAGGTCATCTAGATGATTTCAAAGGCTGCCATCAAACCCTCTGATCCTGTGACCAATAGGTACTGTGTCCTTAGCGCAAATGAGCCTGCTTGCTTTGACAGAGGGTTCTCGGTTTGCACGAGCCATGTATAATTAATCCATGTGATAGAAGCACAGAGCTGACGTATGCTAAAGGTACTGGGGATCACTTGATAACAGATCAGCAGAGAGTCTCTCCCTATCATTCATGAGGACTCACAGACAGAAAAGAAAACATTTTTGTTGTGCTCTGTTAGGGTGGTAGGTGTTAGCCTAAGCAAAGAGAGCAGCGGGGAGTGGTTGTCCAGCAACAGATTCCATCTGGTTTGCTTAAAAATTAGAAAGGTGAACAGCCTCTGGGTGTGCAGTGTTTCATGTACAAAGCTTTTTGGGACACTCACTGGGCTGGAGCATTTGTATTGGAGAGTCACGTGCCTTGGTAACAGACTGCCCATCGGGCAGCTCGCAGCAAGCATCCATCAACGCTTGCCTTTCCCAGAATTCAATTAAAGGTTGTTGCTTCAGTTTCTCAGCAAAAAAACCTTTGCCTTATTGAAAGAAGCTGCCTTTCTATTTTGTAATCCCTTCCTGGAAAACAGACCTTTGAAAAAGAACTCTAAAAGCAAACGGATGCACCTTATAAAGGAACAAAATTGACCATGCGTTTTCTTATCAGATGTAGGTTCCAGAGTCCTTGATGTGCCCTTTAGTGAGATTTCAGATGCACACACACAAGAGAGCGTGTTCCTGCTCGCTGCCTGGAAAAGCACAACTCTGAATCATATGGTTCTTGTGATTCTAAACCTGAGATTGTTCCCATGAATACTTTGCAATATTTATTTTAAACTTGCTGGTTCTATGAACATTCTTGCCTTTAAAGACATTATGGTTTGGTAGCATTTCAGAGATTGCACAAACTCATTAAAGAGTTTCAAGTACATCTCTTGGGGAGGGGATGTTCTGCCTTGTTCTGCCAAGAGCAAATAGAAATTTAGGACATAGCAACCCTCCCAAACAACTAACATGTTGTGAAAACTCTGCCACTGTTTTTGCAGATTTGCTGAAACACAGAAAGATGTGGAATAGGCCTGGGGCTATAGAACTTCAGGTCATGGTTTAAGTCTTCGACACTGAATTTGGGATAAAAACCCAACAGACAGTTATGTTATTATATTTGCGCTTTCTGTTGGCAAACAAGCAATTTGTGCCTTTGCACATATAATTTGATAGTCTGATTATGTTCTTGTCATTAAGTATCTTGAATTATATGCTCGTACTGGTACTATTTGCACTAGGACCTTGTAGATTTTCCAAAATTAATGGGACATGGGTAACTCCCTTGTGTGCATATTCATCAAACATTCATACACCAGTTGTGGGACATTCTGGTAACAATGTCCATGACCACTATGCTAGAAGACCAAGAGATATTAAATACATACATATATATATGGATGTTTACCCAAGTTGTAAAATGCTGCAAGGATTTGATTTTAAAATTCCTTTCTGTCTTGTTAAAACAATAATTTGATAGGTCAAAAATGAATCCACAATATTGTTTCCATCTTATGTTGTGAATTATTCGTGTTTTGAACCTGAAGCAATCCCCATTGTACTGTGATGTATCTGTCTAATTGTCTGGTTTAGATTCAGTATTGTTTGCCTCAAGCCTTCGAGAGAGGTTTTAGAGGGAGAGTGAATAGACAGGAGTACAAATTTGACTTTTCGCTATTTTCCCTTTCAAAAGTCTATTCATCCATCTCTAATAGAAATGAGACTTCAGGAACAAAGACTTAGCAGCTTGTGCAATTTCACGTGTGTGTCTTTGAGACTCGGTGTCGAGTCAAGCGGAGGAAAAAATGTTACTGATATGCAGACAGGAGCCTAGCGACCATGAAATATTGGTCCTGTTGAGTTCAGTGGCAAAGCTCCCATTGACTTTACTAGTATTGGGATTTTATTCCCAGCTTTCATGTTCCCATCTTGCTTAGATATGTCACATTATAAAAAAAAAAATATCCTGTCAGACATTTATTTCCTTCCCCAAAGCCTTCTTTTCTTGCTGGCTGTGCCTAAGAGACATTGGTATGTTTTTGACAATATTGCAATCAAGCTGTAATCCAGCAAAGACAGTTAAATATGTAAATAGAGCTCTTAGCACCAGGCAGACTGCTCCTACAGCAGCCACTAGCCATGGGCTTGAATTGCTGTTGGACTGCGTTCCAGTAATTTGACATCAGAAAATTTTTCTGTCAGCACACATGCTGGTGTCTAATGTCCATGAATTATCCAGTGCCTGTGACAGTTTTCTTGTGAGAAAGACAGAAAAATGGCTAACTGTTAGATACTTAATATACATTGTTATCTGCGCTGCCGTGCACATGGACGTGTACATTGGTATCAGTAATACAGCGATGTTCATACTGTCGTGTTTAGGTTCTCGAACTTTTGTATGTGAAAAATGTCTTTGACTTTTTGCAAAACCTTTGAACTCTTCTCTGTCCACCCACACCTTGGCTCTCTACTTCCCATTATTTTTGAACAAGGAAGACCTAACTGTGAAGGTTATGCCAGCTTCGATCGCTCACCTATGCATCCATTGGTATCTCACTGCAGGCTGTGTAAATAATTTAGAAGAAATACGCATAAAACCAAGGTCATTGCAGGCTGTGGAAACGATTTGGAAGAAATACATATGAAACCCAGTATCATCGAACTTGGCATCATGTGATGGGTGTTACCCTCTCTGATCTCTACATAGCAAATATATAGATGTCCTCTACAATACATTTCCAAAGAACTGGAGCATATGCCAAAATTGAAGCACATTAAATTCAATGAAAAGCTTCAAAACTCCACCTGCAAAAAAAGAGTGCTGTGGAGCATCATCTAAGTTAGCCTTTGGAATAAAGCCATTGCTTCTCAAAGCAGTGCATCTGGCTGGTTTTTATTTTGAAGATAGGCATCTACAAAACTTCCTTGACAAATCAAGGCCTATGCATAATTGGTATGAATGTATTGTTTTGTAGTACATTATCATTTTAATATCCTCTGATGCCTTAAACCCAGGGACAGGATGTGTTCCCAAGGTCTGGGAAAAGCCCACGGCCTCATTTCACATGATTTTGTTCCCCACATTATTCTTGGATAAAAGGAAGATACTTGTTATGTGTCCACAAATATGTTTGAAAAGAGACCTTGATGGGAAAAATCCTGTGCCCCTGCCATAGTAACTTCAAACCACTCCTCTACTAGGTTCAAAAAGGGTTCTGGAAATGAGGAGAGAAAGTTTATAGCATGTTACACCCATTCAGCTAGAGAAGGCTGATGAAATTTATTAGGTCCATATTGTGTATTCACTATGCTGTTCTTACTCTGTACTGCTGGTGCATATAGATAAATTTCAAGCCACTGCCATCATCAGTACATGTCCAGTCCTGTGACAGAATAAAGCATACTCTGCATAGAAAGCTAAAATTTTGCTTAGATGGAAATGTTCAGACCATACAACAGACTATGTCTCATTGTGATCTTTCACCCGTGGACCTTCCTTATTGCTAGAAAGGGAACAAGCAATTCCCCGTCATCCCTGAGGAATATTGGTCTTAAATAGCTTGATAACCAATGTCATCAGTAGTTATGGGTCACAGCAGGAGAAACTAAAAGAGTTTGAAAATTTGTGCACTTATACAAGACCTCACATCACATTTCATCGAGGCTTTCAGAGTGAACCATGAAGTATTAGCGACAGTACTTTAGTGTACACTGCGTGAAAACCAGCATGATTTCTGGCCAGTTTTTAAGTTCATTTTTTTAAGTCCCAGGGCTTTATTGCTGCTGGAATTCCCTCACAGGAACGTGTGAGGGGCTCTCAGTACTTTAAGTTTCTAATTCTTCATGCATTTGAAAAAGGCACTGCTTCTTGAAGTTAGCATCCCATGGGAAGGAGAACAATGACTGTGCAGTATCTTCTTAAGCATTAGATATCACTGGCTCATGTAGAGGCTACAAATTCATTGTGGTATCACAGCTTCTCATTGCCGAGGGCATGGACAATTAACATACAGACACCATAATTAAGATGTCAAAGAGAAGAAAGTAAAGATAACAAACGATGAAAGTACCTCATAAATGGACAACAGTATGCTTGTATTTGTATAGACAGAGTTCATTCAGAGCCTTAAAGCACAGGGAGGGAAAGAAAATGGTTTCAAACCCTGTGATCTTTTGGCCTTGTCTTGGAGGTAGAGTGGAGCAATTATCTCCTGGTTTATGTCTTTTGCTTCGGTAGTGTGCAGACTTGGCACTGTTGTTCCTTAGAGCAACTGGCCATTTCACCTAGTTCAAAGCTGGTTTGTTCTGCCATTTCAGGAAGGAAGAGCTGTTTTTTCTGATCGAGGCCCTATACATGCCTGAGAGCATCATGTCAAATCCCTGCCCCGGGACCTACTTCTTAATGCAGAGGTTGTGAAGCATAAAGTTAATCACATTACGGTCTGTGCTGCGCAGAAGTGCCCTGACAGTTATTGAGGATGAAGCCTGTGCCGGAGAGAGAGAAAGAGCAATAGATGCTTAGGGAAGGAGGATGCTCCAAGACCAATTCCCAGGAGCACACAAGGAAGACGTGCAGGAATGGAATAGTTGCTATGGCTTAATAGGAATGGACGCTAGCAGCTTTTTTTCCAAGCAGTGCAGTCCCTTAGGAGAGAGATCATCTACAAGATAGAGTAACAGGACCCTGGGTCTCAGCTATGCGTATTGCAGTGCATCTTTCCTGGCCCTTGGGAGATTTATGACTGGGACCATTAGTTGTAAAGTCACTGCAAAGCATGTATGTGACTGACAGAGGATCAGATATAAATCCTCTGGCCTCTGAGGTGAAGATGGCTGGACTGGAGGCAATGTAAGACAGAAAGAGAACGCTTAGTGTACGTTGTCTGAGAAAGGGCTTCTATGGGAAAAAGGAAGGTCCTCTCTCCATGTAATTTGCAGAGGCAGAGAAACGCTGGGGTGAGTGGTGTGCAGTGTACATACACTTGATTAGCTCTTGTTTCAGGAAAATCTGTTTCAGAAATCAAAGGAAATTGTGAGGAAAATGTCTTTGTCTTAATTTTTATTGGGAGCATCTCTTTACCCTCCTGGCTATTGAGCTTTTCCTGTGGCTTACAAGGTACCTCTCTTTATTGGTGTTGCCCAGTATGGAAAATATCCATCTTTCTTGCAAAAGTTGATGATCCATTTGATGGCTTTGTGTAGCTATTTGCAGCCCTGAGAAGGCCACTGCCCCCTCCTGTGTGTGTTCCCTGCTCCTGGCCTCATGTGAAATAGGCAGCGAACCCAGTAGCAGGGAGAGCTCTGGGGATGCTGTAGCACCAAATCAGGACATGCAGTTAACTGTGCTTCATTCCTTCCAGAGCAACATGCCTTTCCCACAGTGGTTTTCACTGGTGTATCACAACATTCAGCATTATTGCCCTGGTTCACAGGATCTGTTGTGACCCAGAGCTGCACAGCTCAGTTCAGCGCAGGAGCTTGTGCTTCTCTGGACTCTGGGCTGACCGTGCTCCAGAGCAGCTCCATCACAGAAAAAAACAGCTTGAGGCTTACATTCCATTAGCATAAATTGCCAAAGGCCAAAAATATGTTGTAGAGCCGGTGTGGATTGTTAAGCCTCAATACATGCTCCCTTTTTCTTGCATCTTTTCCTTTGCTGACTCAGTGGAGGAGAAAAGGTTTAGAGCCTATTTTGTTATTCTCAGAGGATGGCTGTTCCTGATGCAGCTGCAAGAGTGAGGCCTAATCCACCTCCTAATATTAGAGAGACCTGGGGCTCTTGTTATTGCATTTCTCAGTATCTCCTGGCCCTACATGTCTTATCTGTTGAACTGTAGGCATTTGGGGCTCGGGTTTGACAGTATTTGGATGTGTTGTACAGTGCCGAGCGTACATTAGCTCTTAGTTAGTAATTATAACAATTAATAAGAAATACCATATGGCTAAAAATATTGTAACTCTCAAAAGAATTGTTGGGCCATTTATTTTTTGTGCATATGAGTCTGTGCCTCATTTAAGCCAATTATTTTTCTATTAACAGGCATTGGTTATGCCGTCCTTCTGCTTTTATTTTTAGACGTATTCAGATTATTACAGAAAGTGTGAAGAATGAATGAAAAAGAAATCTGTCTCCTAGTACTTGTTTTTTAAAATTAAATTTTGTGGTTGAATAATCCTACATTTAATCCTCAAAGGGATGTGTCCCCTATAGGGAACGTTTTCTGCACCCTCGGGTGCCTGCTGTCAAAATGTCAGAGGATGGGCGATGAATCCAAATGAATTCATGAATCCAAATGCGCATTTGAAAATCAGATGAAGTTTGATTATGATGTTACCAATACCTATCCTAACACATTTAATCACAGATGTGAGATTTATGGAGTAGAGGTATGTTACTCTGAAATTAATTTCCAAATTGCATTCTGCTTTGCAGACAATGGAGCAAAATTATGATGGAGTCTCTCTTACTTGGTGTCTTGTGACTTGGGGGACTGGGAAATCTCCATCTTCAGTGTTTCCAGGTGAAATTTCTGGGTTAGGCAGAGGTGATGCACTTCAGCGTGGCATGGACAAGTGTAAAGTCTTTTTTGCCCTCTGGATTGAAGGGATTCAAGCTTTATATCCATGGAGGAAAGGAGATTACACATGGTCCTGCTGTATCTCCAAACTGCATATTGTATGTCCTGATTTGTGGACTGGAGGCATTGTCACTGGCTACGACAAGAGGTTCTGTTCCTATTCAGTGACTATATTGGTAGGAGTGGTATTTCCAGAGCACGTGCCCTGGCGCAAAGGATACATTGGTGTTTGCTCTGAGTAGCAGCATTCACAAGGGAGTGAACATCACACCAAGCATTTGGCTCACCTGGGTAATTAAAACTTCGAAGCAGTATTTACAGTTGATTTTTGAAGTAATACATGAGCTTATAGAGGTGTATTTCTCCAAAGTTTAGCTGTGAGTAGAATATGATGTTTACTGCTGTTAAAGGACTGTCATGCAGTATGTCCATTTCGCAAATAGCTTTGGAAGACCTTTTTCAGATGTGTTTAAAATATTAAGTAGAAATTATTGAGAAGCTTTGAATAGTGCCTTCTGTAATGAGAACCAAAGCACAGATAAGTATATTTTTATTTAAAGAGTGATCTGCTATGCTGATGGGTACTTGGGGTAGAGGTGTACAGAAAGGTGCAAATTTGTGTTAGTGTTTTTTAAAAACAATCAAGACTTTCTTTTGTGAAGAATAGTTGTTTTGTGATGAGAGATGTATAAAGATATTGGTTGTTTCAACCTCAAGTGTCACTGGCAGATGAATAACAGGATAGTGAGAAGGATCATAGACTGATCAGCAAGGCTGATTTTTTTTACCAGTCAGAGAGCTTTGGAGATTGCAGTATAGCATGAAGAATTTATCTAGGTGATTTATCCACAGTCCTTGTGAATACATTACATCCATACTCTGTCTCAACTAGTGTAGAGCAGGTCTCAATATCTACAAATATATTATTAATGTTACTTTTGAAAGCAATAAGTTTTTGCCTAGTTTCAACATCCCTCGTGTTCATGGACTTTGAACATAACTCTAAAACTCACAATAAATCTTCTGCTATTGAAACAATTCTGGGGAAAATATTAATAAAAATACTTTTAAAAATGATGTTTCATAACAATGCTCAGGCAGCCTTCCTGCTGCCGAGAGCTGCTGGCATCCAGAAACAGAAAACTCTATAAGAGAGACTTCTGAAAAACAAAGCAAAACAAAACAACAACAAACAAAGGGGAAAAATGGCCTGTTTTGATTTTGCCTGTGGTGCTGTCTTCTTCTTTTGGAAGCTTCCATCATGAGATGTGCTTTGTGGGAAAGGCGGGGGGGAGAAAAGCAAGCTAATCAAAGGCAATGGAGGAGGCATTGCTTCATATTTAGCACATGGCTTTTCTTCTGCATCCATCAGTTCTTAGAATCATAGAATGTCCTGAGTTGGAAGGGACCCACAAGGATTATTGAGTCCAGCTCCTGTCCCTGCATGTGACAACCCCACAGTTCACACCATGTGTCTGACGGCCTTGTCCAAATGCTTTTGAACACTGTCAGGCTTGGGGCTGTGACACCTCCCTGGGGAGGCTGTTCCAGTGCTCCACCACCCTCTGGGGGAAGAACCTTTTCCTAATGTCCAACCTAAACCTCCCCTGGCACATCTTCCTGACATTCCTTCGGGTTCCGTCATTGGTTGCTGTAGAGAAGAGTTCAGTGCCTGCCCCTCATCCTTCCCTTGTGAGGAAGTTGTGAACTGCGATGAGGTCTCCTCTTACTCTCCTTATTGTGCTAAGCAAAACATTTTACTAGATAGAGAGGGGGAACCAAAAGCAGGGGTTTTTTGGTTGCTTTGTTGTTTTTTGCTTGTTTGTTTGTTTGGGTTTTTGGGGGTTTCTTTTTTAGTCAGCAGTAGTGAGACGACCATGCTAGGAATGACTCTTCAGGTTTTGGGGGTTTTTTCAGTCGTGGGATCAGTGAGTTCTCCTTTCTGCTTCACGGTGTAAGGCAGTTCCTCAGCCATCCACCTCCTCCTTACCAGTCACCAGCTGACCATGCTGATATTTGACTTCTGCCCATCCTTATGGATCCATGAATTTTATTATTCAGCATCTGTAGCCAGGGATGAGTTCCCAAAAGAAGTAGCTCCTTTACAGCCACTGAAGTAGGACCCACACCTGGCATTTCTCACTGCAGCATTTTTTGGATGCTCCTTCTGAAGCACAGGGGAAGGAGTCTGGCAGAGCTGCCTGTGTTGCAGCTGACAAAGCCCTTTGGAAACTGCCACCGAAGGAGGAAAAGAGCAGAGCGGGCGAGGGTGGCTCACCCAGCAAGGGAGGGGAAGATTTGGCTCAGCTCAGTGTGGTTCCCTGTATGTCAAAGCTGTAGTAAGAAAGAAAATGAAGTCGTTCCATGAGGCTAGTCATCTATGGCTGCTTTTTCATGCAAGACAAAGCAAAACATATTTTCTACTATGTGTCTGTGCAAGAGTAAGAAACAGTCATGAATTTGGCAGTGAGAAAATTTTCCCTTTATAAAGTTATAAGCTGCGATGATTTCACTTTGACAGCCCTGAAATGCACAAGATACTGAGTTGAGAGCTTCTTAGGTTTGGAAAATGCAAAACTGGTAGGTCTGGACTGAGTTATGGCAGAATACTGTGGAAGCCTTTGGTAAATGAGCTTTAGAGATTTACATTCTTAAGTTTGCTTTTCTGAGAAAACCAATATGTATTAGTGCAGCAGGCAGTATTTTTTAATGCAGGAAAGGTAGGATGCAAATAGTATTATACTTGTCATTATATAAGATCAGAAATGCATTAATTTATAATACATGTTCCAATTTTAAGACCCTCTTAATTTCAGTGAATTGGAGTGTTTGGTTTGAAGGGCAAGTGTTTTAATGAAGACATAAATCACCTGTCTTAAGTACCTCTTTTGCCATTTTCTTATATAAGATCAGTAGCTGCATTGGAGGTTCACTGGTATAATTCATAGTGCTCTGGCTGCTATTGAGGTTGTATTTTCATGACAGGTCTGGGGCTTTGTTACTTATACTGTAAGAGTTATAGATTGGTGACTGTCTATGTACCTCACAGGCTACTGAATTTGCCACATATTGTAGTTTTTTAAAATATTAATTTATTTTTATCCCAATACTTAATCCAGTTGTCCATTATTCAGCATAAGAGAATTTCAACAAGTCTGCCATACATCCATTAAGCACATCTACTACCCTATGGTGCATTCATCAGGCATTCTAGATTTTTAAGATATTGCCTCCAGGGCAAGTTTGCATATGAACTGCATCAATCTTGTGGTTTCTTCCCCTTCTCCGACCCCGTTTTCATTTGTAGAGGACCTTGGCACTGCTGGTTGTCATAGGAACATGGCAGGACTGTTCAACAGGAGAAGTGGAGAGGCAGAGCTTTGCCCATAACTCATTCAGGTTGCTGCCTCCAGGAGATGCCCATCAGCATCAGCAAGGAGCACACTATGGAAACAGTCATCAGTGAATCTGCGGTTGCAGTAGCATTCTGGTGAGGACAGGGGCGTTTCAGTATTGCTATTTCTAGCCCCAAAGCCTCTACAGACCCCAGCAATGACCTAGAACCTGTTGTTTAGGTGCTCTGCAAACATAAAGGTGATGGATATCTGTGTGTAAACTGTATACCCTACTGTTTTGTGACCTCCTGGAGAAAATATGTTGCAGTGACACATTTGGCAAAAGTACCGCAGAACATCTCAAGTAATTGGTGGGGAGACACTGGAGTTACCTAACTATATCTCCTACAGCCCTCTCAGAGAGGCAGAGACTAAACTGTACTGCAGATGGCAAGTCTTCACCCCAAAAGAGTGCTCTGTGGCACAGTTTGGAGATGAAGTAATGGAGGGACCTTGGAAATACGTGTCTGATTGCTATGCTTCTATAGTATTCCTGTCAGCAGCCTTCTAGCTATTTATTCAGCTTTGAACCGAATTAGATTTGTGATGGCTCCTCTCTACAGCCGGTTTTTGTTGATGGAGGGGATTTAATGGGTCTCTTTTTTTAGGGAGCTTTGCTTAGTTCTAAGTCAGTATGCTAAAAGCACCCTTAGGCTGTTTTTAATGTATGTTGGGATTGCAATACTCTACAATACTGCTGGCAGTGATGGAGCACCTGCAGTTTTCATTCCTTTAATTGTGTTTACTAGCATTTGAACAAGAATTAATCAGACTGTGAGGAGAATGCTGCAAAGTTTCGGTAGAGTTGTGGCTACCCAAGCTGCTTCCCTCAAAAAACAATGTCTGTTCACTCCTCTGTGACCATATATGTACTGGCAGTCACTAAATCAAATGCTTAGCCTGAACAAGTGAAGCTCATCCAGCTCAACAGAAGATCCAGAATATGCAAGGAAGAAGGAAAAAAAAAAAAAAAAAGGATTCTAAACTTCTTTTCTTCAACAATTATTGTTACAACAGATAGAAGTCATTAGCGTGCTTTGGTAAAAAGGAGTCTGGGTAATTGCAGGTCACTCAACAAAGCAACAGTATGTGTAATAGGAATGTGGAAGCACTGGAAATGAGGATTAATTTCTAGTATTGTTTAGGAAACATTTCACACAAGTCACAAGTGAACAGAGGATGCAGGAGCACGAAAGATGCTGCATTTATTCTTTAATGAGAAGATTTCACCAAAGTAAACCCTGGGATCTCTGGGGCTCTGAGTAACACTTCCAGGTTTCTTTTCAAACTTTTATCTTTCAGTGTATGAGCTACTTGATACCAAATTGTTTCCTTACCATAAAAAACAAGTAAAAGCAGTTTATTAGTAATGCTTTAAGGGGGTCTAAAGATCATATTCCACCTATATTTCTGGTCACACCATTCATGTTTATTTGAATCACTTAATTGTATTTTCAGTTCACAGAAATAAGTAAGTGCATGTTTAGCTTGGTTTAAGTCATTATAACTCGACTGAAAGAAATTACTTTTATATATACTATATAATGTATTTATTTTATGTATTATATTAGTAAAATATAGATATGGTACAGACAAGTATGACAGATATAAACCAGTTGGTTATGGGAGCTGTGTCTGGATTTCTTATGTCCTTCTGTCAGGGTTCATGTTGTTGAAAATAGTTCATTCTTCAAACCCCGTTTTTAATTAGCTTCCATGTATACAATGTACACAGTGTATGCAGTACAGTGAGATAAAGAGCACGGTGACTGTGTTTACTCACAATATCCATGTTTGTCCCACCAGCACTGTACTGGGTCCAAGTAAATAGTAGTTAATTTTGACATTTTGGGTCCGAGTAATCCTAGTAAACGTTTGATTCCACCAAAATCGTTGCTGGGAATGCTTCTTGCCCCTGATGCCTGTAAAGCTTCTAAGTAGTTAAGTAATGTGCTGTGACTGGTGTTTTTACACAGAATAATTTTCTAGTGTCCTGTTGTTGATGAATATCTTCACTAAGCCGCAGTGTCCATGAACTCATCATTTTATTCTTCTGTTATACAAAAAAACCCAAAACTTGGGTTAGTTGTTTAGATTCAGACAACGCAGGTTTTAATTTAAGCTAGGACATGGTCAGATAAAGCTCATCTTCCAGGCACAGATTTGCTGCAGGTAATAAAATGCTGATACTGTATTGCAAACCCATTGATTTAGTAGAACATGTATTCTCAAAACTTTAAACTACAGTAGGTATCCAATAAAACACCTTCTTAACAATTTTCCTTCTGTTTTCCACATTATTGGAAGCATATATGGAAGGTCTGTGCAAGTCATTTTTCACATGTGGCTACTCGCATGAATACCCTGAACCTAAATCCCTCAAGTAGCTCTTAATTTGTTTTCTGGTCCTTGACAACTGCTTTCTTTTGCTAGTACAGCCATTTAGGCATTGTCAGAAGATAGCTGGTGCGATCGGCTCCCACATTCTTGTCTTGGTTGCTCTGATAATTTAATTTTGAGGAGAAAAAATGTAATTTGGTAGATCATCTTTAAATTTATACTGGTGTGAAATGTGATTTAGATTCTTCCACACCCGTTCCAAAGAGAAAACTGATCTACTGAATTATTTTAATGTTTTTATATCCATTTCTTGCTGCATTTGTTTAAAATTTTGCATGTTTACAGTAGTCCTAGATAGTAAGCAGCTATCTAAGCTGGTTGATTGTCATGTGAGAGACCAAGAGTGGACACTGGCAGGGGTAGGATGCTTCAGAGGAAAATGATCCCCTGAAGTATAACAATTTTGCGGCCATACAAGCAATGCACAACCCAAGGAGGAAAGTTGTATGGAGTGACAGATGGATGCCTCTAGTTGACTTCTCTGTAGGTGCAGGGGGAGCAGATGGTGGGCATGGTAATGCCCAGCCATATGATTTTAGGTACCTTTGCCCCCTCGGCATGGCTGTGAATAGTAGTGAGGCTGGGGTCTTGTGGGTTCCTTTGCCATGGCACAATGTGCTTCTCTCAGCACAGCTAAAAGGAAAAAAAAAACAAACATAGCCTCATAAACATCTCTGGTAATTCAGACACAGACACAGTTATGAACAATTAGAAAAGAATAATGTTGTGCATTATTTCTTCTTCTGAGGCTCTGGTGGTGTTTTGTGCAGATAAAGCAAACACCTTGCACCTCATCAGTGAGTGAGACTGAGAAAGGAATCGCCCTTAACTACTTCTATGCCTGGTGTACTGTAAACACTTGTAGGTAGAAATAGGTAACGTAACCAGGTGCATAAATAGTGTCTCTGCCTGTTTCACAGATGGGAAGCCAAATCTATGCGGAGAAAAAACTTTACCTGAAGTCCCTCAGCAAGTCAGCGGCAGAGCAGAGCTGGAATTCCAGCTCCGGCCACCCTGCCAGCCCCCAGAAGGCCACCTGGGACCTGGGGGCTCTTAGTGCACCTGAGCTGGGAGCGTCAGGTTGCAGCTTTAGGTGTGGCTGGATGATTTGGCTTGTGTTGCAGAAACACCTGGAGAATGGTCTTTCCTGTGTAATTCCTGATTGTTGTATGTTTTTGGTGAATATGGACCCAAATTTTGAAGTTTTGCCTCAAAACACCTTTTTTTTTTTTTTTAACTTGACCATACTTAGTTCAGATGATGACTTGATCAAAGCAGAAGAGCGATGATTTGATCTGAGATTGCTTTCATGTCTCTGAGTGATGGCTGAGTTGTTCTCCTTCCTTCTTGGATGAAGTAATGCCTGATTGTGAGCAGACATTAATCTCTACTGAGAACATTATGTACAATGGAAAATGGAAAGAGAATGAATCCAGGCTTTTTTGTAGCTCTTGACTTTCTTATTCCATAGCAGAAGGAACTCAGTTATTTATAGGAAGGGTCCCCGTTCTCCCTTTTTTGGCTTCAGCCAGCAAGAGCATAAAAGGCTTGATACAGCAAAGTAATTGTACATTCATGGTACAGTGACCAGGCTAATGTCTGGTGTGACAGACCCCACTGACTGCTGAGGAGCCCTACAGTCTCCACATCAGCAGTCTTGCCCACAATAATGGAATAATAAAAGGAAACCTTAATTTCAGGAAGCTTCTTCCTCTCAGCTATGAAAAGATTCAACAATGTCTCACCTTTACAGGAGCCACTGGGAATCAATATGTAGAGATAAATGGGTCTGTTTGAGGTGAATAGGGTGAACTTAACTGCAGCCAGAAGAGTTCTGCTCAGATACAACATTGTCAAGGTTGTGCTGCCCATCCTCAAGGGCCAGGGACGAGAGCACAAAAGTTGAGGAATTCTTTCTGTGGTTTATTATTTCTTATGATGATAATAGTCCTGTTGTGTTCAAGCAGAAGGGCTCATTTTCCAAACCCTATACATGCATGTATGATACCATCCTGGATCCTAATGCATTCAAAATTTGAACAGAGGAAAGATGAGCAAAAGCATTATTTTAGCCTTGGAAAACTGAAACGATGTAGGAATTGGCTTTCCCAAGATCGCAGTGCGATCTGGTAGATCCAAACTCTACCCTTGAGGTCAGGCCCAGTGCTTTAGTGCAAGTTCTTCACTCATTTTATCAACCAGTCTGACTTACTGAGCTCGGGGGAAAATGATCCTGTGTTAATTTCTCTTTCTGGCCTTAGGAATTATAAAATGAAAAACTAAGCAGCAAAGAGTAAATAACTTTTATTTCACTTAGAACTGTGTAGTAAGTGTAAGCCCTGCTGATAGGTGCTGTGTAAGTGATTAGCACTCTGCTCACGTATGGAGCTTGTTTTCTGGGGAGGCAGAAGGGCCCTGCTTTTTCCACATAATCACTATGGCTTCATGAGGGAGAAAAGCAACATGTAGTTTCTATTCAGAAATGAAGGCTTTGTACTTATCACCAAAGTGGATGATCTACAATGAAATGGTAGCGCCTGTTGAGCACGTAGTAGGACGTGATTGCTTGCCACAGGACAATGAAAGAGGTATATTTCTTTTCCTTTTTAGTGTGCACTGAAATATTTGCCCATGCTCTTGTAATTTTTATTAGAAGCTGGCCAAGAATATAACATAACATAACATAACATAACATAACATAACATAACATAACATAACATAACATAACATAACATAACATAACATAACAACATAACATAACATAACATACATAACATAACTTAACTAACTATTATATTATATTATATTATATTATATTATATTATATTATATTATATTATATTATATTATATTATATTATATTATATTATATTATATTATATTATATTATATTGTATTGTATTATATTGTATTATATTGTATTATATTATATTGCATTATATTGCATTATATTGCAATATAATATAATACAATATAATACAATATAATACAATACAATACAATATAATACAATATAATACAAATGTAATTCTAGAGGACTCAACAGGTGGACTGAGCACACACTGGAATGCTTGTGTGTACCTCTTCCTTACTTCCCCTGGGAGAGATGAAATTGCACTGATTTATACATTTGTACATTTTTATCATAATAAGAATCACAGATTCAAATCCTCTTCATTTATATTGGATGTTTTCAGCTGTGTTGGGTTTCCTTACCACCTCACGTACTTTTTTTGGACAGAGTTTCCCTATCTTTCATGTGCTTTTGTTCTCATTGTGTGGATTCTCCCTGCGTCTCGCGTTTGCTGAGCTCACTGACTGTGGCCAGTGGCATTACCACGCTGAGTAATGCCCAGCTAGGAGGAATGTCTTGGCCCAAGCACGGCAGATCAGAGCCAAGATGTCGTTCTGAATAGCTGCTTCCACTGCTGACTTCCTTGGTTAAATTTCCCATTTAACCTTGAAAGACTTTATTGATCTTTTGCATCATTTCCACATCTCTGCACTCTGCCTTGCCCATGTCCTGTGTGGAGACTGGGACGTGTAAACATAGCAGAGCTGGTGGCCATAAGTAACATGGTGGCTTAATGTCTTCTTGTGAGTTTTCTTTTTAAATTGAAGCCAGCTCCCCTTCACCAGCGCTCTCAGATGAAAAGAACTTTAAGAGTTGATGAATTTAGTAGGAAAGAAGCCACTTATTCTGCCTGAACCTGAGTGTGCCCCAGAGGCTCCTCAAAATGAGCATATTTGAAGAAAACAGCAGTTGACTTTTCTGAGAACATAAAATATTTCAAGTCTGATCTGAGCATCCAGCAGGATGACCGTGAGCCATGAGCACTGTGCCTTTGTGGCCAAGAGGGCCAATGGCATCCTGGGGTGTATTAGAAGGGGGGTGGTTAGTAGGTGGAGAGATGTTCTCCTTCCTCTCTACTCTGCCCTGGTGAGACCACACCTGGAATATTGTGTCCAGTTCTGGGCTTCTCAGTTCAAGAAGGACAGGGAACTGCTGGAGAGTCCAGCGTAGGGCAACAACGATGATTAAGGGAGTGGAGCATCTCCCTTTTGAGGAAAGGCTGAGGGAGCTGGGTCTCTTTAGCTTGGAGAAGAGGAGACTGAGGGGTGACCTCATTAATATTTACAGATATATAAAGGGTGAGTGTCACGAGGATGGAGCCAGGCTCTTCTCGGTGACAACCAATGATAGGACAAGCAGTAATAGGTACAAACTGGAACACAGGAGATTCCACTTAAATTTGAGAAGAAACTTCTCAGTGAGGGTGACAGAGCACTGAACAGGCTGCCCAGGGAGGTTGTGGAGTCTCCTACTCTGGAGGCATTCAAGACCTGCCTGGACACCTTCCTGTGTAACCTCATCTAGGTGTTCCTGCTCCGGCAGGGGATTGGACTAGATGATCTTTTGAGGTCCCTTCCAATCCCTGACATTCTGTGATTCTATGATCCTCTGCAAAACAGACTCAGACCTGCCCTGTTCCTCTGGTTCATATTGGTTTGTGAGTAACAATTAAACAAGCTTTCATGCTGGCCCTTTATGATCACTTTTATAAACCAAACCCTAGACGTACTGGGTTTTTTTGTGCCATAGGTGCATAGGGTTACTGGCGTGATTAACATCCTGCATGTATATATAGAGAGAAACAGGTTTGCTTATAAGCTCAGGAGGGGTGTCCTGCTGTGGCTCCTGGGGACACACTTAGCACAGTGGGAATATGTGATTGTATAATGTATGAACAGGTACTGTAACTGTGAGAGAAGGGATCCTTCTTCTAACCATATGCTTTACAAAGTATTAGGTTCCACGTGAGCAAGCGCAGTCATACTCATTAGTTTGATAATCTGCTATTAAAAGCTGATTTTATAAAAGTTCTTGTTAGCACAGAATCACAGACACTGGAAACAGAAAAATTTGTTAGGACATATAGTCTATTTTTAAATCCCGCCAATTGTCTC
Source organism: Streptopelia decaocto (assembly GCF_964273445.1). Classification (NCBI taxonomy): domain Eukaryota; kingdom Metazoa; phylum Chordata; class Aves; order Columbiformes; family Columbidae; genus Streptopelia; species Streptopelia decaocto. The sequence continues at coordinate 117,469,299 of NC_138655.1, read as the reverse complement.
CAGATGTCCCGACATCATATTTTCCAGCTCTGATACACTGGTCTCTTTAATCACACCTCTGACTGTAAGAGTCACCATGGAATAACAGTTTAAGGTCTGTTATTATTTCACCCAATACCTCATGACTATGCAGGACATGAAACTCAAGTAATGTAACACAGAGCTAGAATCACGTGGAAAACCCAATTTTATTTTTTTTTTCCCTATCTCCTATCTTGTCTTTTCTTCTCATCTGTATACCTTTGGTTTTGCTGTTGAGCTCCATTTATTTCACATTCACCCACATGTTCTGCTCCTGGTGTGTTGTTCATGTGCAGATGTAAAATGCAATGGGCAGACACCTTTGTGTATTATAGAAGTTTTCCAGGGAAAGCTAGAGGTTTCAGTAAATAGACTATATCTTTGGGGGCTTTCAATACTTTGGACAGTATCACTTTATATCAATTTAAAATCTGATTAGGAGTGAACCTCCCATTTTGTTCCTTCTTTACACAAAGCTGGAAGTAGCTTGAAAGGTATGTTTGAGGAACCTTATGTAATAATGGATTACTATATCACCTCATATAAATATAATAATTACTACTGTCCTATTGCCAGTGAAAAAGCATGTTGCACTTCTTCCTGTTGATAAGATGGTGAATATCTTAAAATAATGATATTTAATTTGTCAGCATTGGTATTCAGAGTGAACACAGGTTTGTAATGAGTCATAACGTACCACTTCCAGAGCTGGAACTGCTGCTTATGCATTGTGCTGGTTGAATTTAGAAGGGTTTTTTGTTTGTTGGATTTTATTATTTTTTCTGTAAGAGTAGCACTATCAATTTTAAGTCAAATCTCAGACAGGCATGAAGCTAAGTTGTAACTTCAAAAATGAGGTATTCCTGTGACTCCTTCTGTCCTCTCGTAGCCACGTATTCAGTGGAGTTTCATTATTTTCTTTCCTTGCACTCTTAATTCTCAGACTGTGAACTCCCACTAGCTGATTCACTGCTGCATAACATGCCGTGTGTGCGTCTGCCAAAATTATTATGGTGTCCCTTTACAGGCCAACCAAGAGCAGGGTGCCTGGCACCAGGTGCTAGCTCTATGGAGAGAAATAGGTAGTCTATATCACATCCATGCACCTTTACCTCCTGTCTTACCAGGTGTTTCAAGAAATTCATTTTGGAATTTGGCAAGGGAACGGGAGATCATACATGGACGGATTCCCCTGCACAGATAGCAAAGCAATTAGTTCCAATTTAAGATGACAGTCATCCAAACTGCTCTGCATGGAGCCAAACTGAAGTATACCCAAAGCAGATTGTAGAATGTGAGCCTAGATTTGAAACCACGATATTCTTAGAACCTTTTTTTTTTTTAATTATTACTTACTGTTTGTTTGGTTTGTAGCAGTTCTTCCCTCCTTCATCAAGAGCATTTCCATTAAAAGCAGCCGGTTGACTTGTGTAAACGTGGCAGCATCAAGCTTTTGATATTAGTAATGAAGAATACATTTAAGGGACAATTTTTCCAGAATGTAATACCAGCTCTTCTTTCCACCAGCAGGGACTGGCTGTTCCATGACAACTGGAATGGAAATATGCTTTTTCAAATGAAAAATCCTGAAGAGATTCATAACAATGAGGCCCACTCAAGACTGATGGGAGGGTGTTTGTGATTTTGAACAAAGTGCTGCAACAATTTTAGACTGGGCTATTTTCTGAAACAGTAAGGCGGCAAGTCTCTGAAAACCCAAATACAATCAGGCAAAGAATTAACTTCTGCTTTATAGCTGCTAAATTGAATTATCACTGGAGGGAAAGAAAGAGAAAAAACCACCAACAGTTTACCCAGACATTGATTCTCTATTATTGTCAAACCCCAGCTGTTCTGTGAACAGGAGTAGTGGGGTCAACACATCACTCTTGTTCCACACTGTGGAGGATCAATACCTGCAGTATAATTCAGGTACTTGTAATTACAAGGTCTTGGCAGCTTTGCCTGCAGGTTAAATGACAATCTGTGCCAAGTTAGTGGTTTTTTTTCTCCTGAAAGCCCCAAAATGTGGAGGTTTTGCTTCTTTTCTGACAAGAAGGGATCATTGATTCCTGGCATTTTTAAATTGCATGCTCTGCAGACTAGTGGGTCTACCAAGAGAGGGTGTGTGGGGTTAACTTTGGCACCATTTATACCAAGGAATCACACTTCTTTGCTTCTCATACAGCCTATAACTAGTCCTATTTTATAATGTTAGGAGAAATAGATTCTGTGGGTCATGATGGGATGAGAAGGACGAGACTGAGCTTTCGAAAGCAGCAGTGTGCACCGGCAGGTGGGATGGCAGCTCTGGACTCAAATCGCCAACGCTCCAGTAGATATGCTGGAGAGCTTTTGGGTGGATTGCTGCTGCTGCTGCTGCTCCTGGGTTTCAAGTGCTGTCTTGAAATTCTCACCCACATCAGCTGTCACTGTGGATTAAATTATTCCTGTTCTTACGTGGCCATACAGCGGGACAAACCGTGATGCTCCTGTTATACCTGTGCATATGCAGGAAGGCGTGCCTACCTAATGCTCCTGCCAGGCTGCTGAATTCAGCCCTCATCCTGAGCTAAGCACAGGCATTATGACAGATGTTTTGTCCCTGAGGAAAAGCTAGTGAGAAAACTCAGGCTTTGGCAGGAGTTATAGCCGGCCTTGAAGTGCTGCCCATCTGCTCGGCACCTGTCGGTGGGAGGAAGAGAACAGTACCCAAGACAGCAGGAGCTCAGTGGGACCCATTGCCATTGTATTGCCGAGATCTGCTTGACCAGCCCTACCTGTGAAATGATGCAGTCATCACGTTCTGTGAAAACAGTGCAGGTGCAACTCTATGTGTAAAAAAAATGGTGGTGTGGTGCAAATCAGCATAAAATGAACACAGCATGGTCTGCTGTCCCTAGAGAGCCCTGTGCTGATTCCCAAGTACCCAGAAACTAATCAAGAAGTTATAGACTGTGGCATCATGCATGTATCAGTTTGATTTTGTTGATTTGATATTTATAGGCACTGCTGAATGGTCCAACTTATATAGCACTAAGGAGGGGGGAAAACCCCTGAGTTTATATTACAGGGTGTTTTGAAAAGATGGACCCAATTTCAAAGCAGTGTAAATTGAAATGGGGTCCATCTTTTCCAAAACTGCTGTAGTTTGTGTGTGCTGCATGCTTCTTGTGACATTCAGTACAATCTGTGGCACTGGAAGTGCCCACAGACTGATTTCCTTCTACATGCTCCCTAGGAGTCATGATCATGTTGAAAGTTTTATATTATGGTAAATATTACACCCTGCATTATAGGGAAGAACAAGTAAATTTCTTGTCTTGCTCTCCCTATCCAGAACTACTCAAAAACCAGATATCTGCACTTTCAACAGGATTTTCTCTGTCTTTGGAACAACGCAGCAGCTCCAAAAATTGTAGTTTTCCGTCATAACAGTACCTTCATCTGGAGGGACTTAGAGCACAAGCAGATATGGAAAGAAAAATTCCTAAACTTCAAACAAAGATATACGGTTAATTATTACCAGTGGTGGAAACTGAAAGAAAATCCCTGTCTCACCCTTGCAAATAGTATTTATTCTCCTGCCTTCTGTTTCATCTGAAAAAATAGCATCCCTAGCAACATCTAAAAATCACGCGCTGTATTGATAGA